>NC_081316.1:55296100-56546100 GCF_026419965.1 Kogia breviceps
ACAAGGCTTGTGGGATCTTAGTTCCCCGACCAGGGATCACACCCGTGGCCCCTGCAGTGGAAGCTCGGAGTCGTAACCACTGGACTGCCAGGGAATTCATTTTTAACTGCTTTAGAGGCAAAGGCTAGTTAAGGTTCAAAAGCTTTAAAAGTTGCTGCGCGTGCTTGGAAACATTTTACGGCTAGGCAGAGAAGCCGATGGACTGTCGCACTGCCCATGTGGTGTAGTTCTAAGACTGCTATAAAGCCCTCCCTCTTTCCCAGATGTCCCTACCACGGTACCTAACGTTATTCTTCTTTTTAGTTAAGTCTTCAAAGACTTGTATTAAAATGCAGACACTTTTAGGAGGGGAACCCTAACAGTAGTTTTGTAGTCTAATATTTTAATAGTCTTCTTACGGAAGTAAACCCATTTTGGCTACGTGCTACATCTAGTATTGCAGGTAGTTTTTGAAGGGTACCTGAGGGAAGAAATAACAGCTCAAGGTGTGAACCTTGGCTTGCTGTACAGTTTTAAGAACTCATCATGTGGAATGTATTGAATATCTTAGGACACAGCCTGAGAATAGAAATCTGATCCCTCTGAGAGGGATTCTAAGAAACAAAAGACACAGTATCTGGCTATAAAGAGACTCTATTCTCTTAGGAAAAATAGTGCTTCCATATGTGAATATCTGATCACATGATAACAAATGGTACCAGGCAGGGAGCAAATCCCAATCCCAAGGTACCAATAAAATGAACTATAAGACTTGAGACAAGGAGACCCGCTTCCAGCTGAGCTGATAGGTGACCAGCATCACAAGGGAGGTGAGATTTGGACTGGGCTTGGAGGTGATAGTGAGGATTTGGGTCAAGAGAGTAGGGCAAACACTTGAGGGAAGGGCTGGGGATAGGTTGGGGGAGACAGCAAAGAGGGACAGTGAGTCATGTTTGGCATGAAGGTCAACAGGAAGGCGGAGTGGGAGGGTACAGTGGGGCAGATGGTGGGGTGTCTCCAATTCCTTCCTGAGGAGTTCAGGCTTCACCTTCATTCCACAGGCCTTGAGGATCCGGGAAAGGTAGCGGGCAGAAGAAGCACATGATCAAAGTTCTGTTTTAGACCATTCCAGCTTAGAGGTGGAATGCTGAATGGATTAGAGAGGTGGAACTTTGGTGTCAGGAGGTCGGATATGAGGCCAATACAGATGACAGAAATAAAGGAGGAATCAGTAGGGGTGGAAAGGAAGTGACAGATGTGGGAGTAACTGGGAAGGAAGAAATCGCTCAGACTTCACTCCAGTCGTCTTGCCATAAACCACTGCTTTACTCGTGTGAGAAATCAGAGGCAGTAGAGCCCAGCCATTGGAGTCAGGGTCAGACACACCTGGTGCAAGTCCCCAGCTCTTTTACTAACTTAACCTCTCCAAGCCTCAGTTTTCTCACTAGCAAAATGGGGAGAAGGATACATACCTCACAGGGATGTTGCAAAGATCAACTGAGAATAAGATGGTTGCTGTATTGATGGTTGCCCGATAAAAGACAGGCAAACAAAACATTGTTGCAGTCCTCAAGAGAAGCAAAGCCAGAGCTTAACTGAGGAAGTAACTATATTTTCAGAGACAGTGTGAGGCATAAGACTCTTGTTTTATTTTTTTTCTAGTAAGCACACTTGTGAACTGTACTTAACCAAGTATCTCACCCTCATCCCATTTCCTGCCAATCCCAACCACAAGGTAACCCAGTGAATACTATGTTTCTGGTGTTTGATCGTGTGCTCTGAATACCTCATTTCTTCTTCTCTTTTGATTTCTGAATAGCAGGAACAAAGACATTTCGTTTAAAACCTAAATAGTGTGCCTCATTGTAATTTGGCAAACAATATAGATATTTTAAAAAACCACGGCACCTGTGTGCTGCTGCGTTCCCTGGCACTGGCTCAGTTGGCCTTCAGTTGTTCAGTCGTTCACCAGTTGTGTACCAGGCACTGTACAAGGCGTCGTGGGGAATAGAAAGAAGGTCAAGATACTCTTTAAGGATCTCCCAGTTTACTATGAGAGATAAGATATGTATGCACAGAATGAGGTTGCATAGCAGACATGAAATCCATAGCTGCATATAGTTTAGTAGAGAGAGACTGGTTTCATCTCTGGGCAGGAGGGGACATGATATGCAGTGTGGACAGTTGTGGGCCTGGTGGCTAGAGGCGCAGGAACTGGATTTCCAGGGAGCAGAATATAGAGACTCTGCTTGTCCTTTGTTCTTGGTGAGTGGGAAGGAGAAAGGAGGAAGGTGACAGGAGAAGATGGCTGTTCCATGGAGACCCCAACCATCAGCATTTGGCCCAGGTCCTCTCATTGTGTGACGGATTTATTTACTAAAGGAGATGATACAAAACACTGTGAGAAAACTGAACATGGCATCCGCTATAAGCTTCCTCGTATCAATTTTATTTATTTATTTATTTATTGGCTGTGTTGGGTCTTTGTTTCTGTGCGAGGGCTTTCTTTAGTTGCGGCGAGCGGGGGCCACTCTTCATCGCCGTGCGCGGGCCTCTCACTATCGCGGCCTCTCGTTGTGGAGCACAGGCTCCAGATGCACAGGCTCAGTAGCTGTGATTCATGGGCCTAGTTGCTCCACGGCATGTGGGATCCTCCCAGCCCAGGGCTCGAACCCGTGTCCCCTGCATTGGCAGGCAGATTCTCAGCCACTGCGCCACCAGGGAAGCCCTCACTGGCTTCTTAAAGTGACACTCAAGAGACATTGCTTTCTAGTCCTGAGCTATTGGCTATTTTTCCTGTGAGTTTTATCAGTGACCAGGATTCTTTTCTCACATCGGCCGCTAGATAACTTGATTCAAGTTTGTGCTTACCTGTTTCAAGAACAGAGGCCTCCTAACATGTGTTTTTCTATTAGCCTTAATTCTGGCTCCATTGTAAGTTCCTCCTCTTGTTCCCTGCCCTTCCCCTCCCCATCCTTTTTCCCCCCTTTCTCACATCCCTAAGGTCAGGCTGTGTTCGATATACAACTGCCTCATCTGCTGTAATTCCTTTCTGGAACAGTGAGGAAGGTAACAAAAGGGAGCGTGGCTTCCTCAAGTGTTCAACCTGTTCCTGGGACTACAAAAGTAGCAATCAGGGCTTCCCTGGTGGCGCGGTGGTTGAGAGTCCGCCGGCCGATGCAGGGGACACGGGTTCGTGCCCCGGTCTGGGAAGATCCCACATGACGCGGAGCGGCTGGGCCCGTGAGCCATGGCCGCTGAGCCTGCGCGTCCGGAGCCTGTGCTCCGCAACAGGAGAGGCCACAACAGTGAGAGTCCCGCGTACCACAAAAAAAAAAAAAAAAAAAAAAAAACTAACAATCAAAGTGCAGAGAGAAGGAAAGGAAATGAATTTGCAAGAACATCTAGTCCATAATTTTAGTGACAACAATCTTTGGCAAGGCTCTGTGGCCTTGGGGCAAAATGCTCCCCTCCCCCACTCCAGTTCTTTAGCTTTGTGGTAAAAAGCCAGCACCTTCTGAGGTACTTCTTCCAAGTCCTTGACTCTGTGATGCCACTAGGAGAACTGGTGGAGGTTAACCAGGCACGGTGCTTTCAGCCAATAGTGACTTCCCCTCTTATGCCTGAGGCAGGGCCACTGGAGCAGGAAGTCTGAGTGGGTAGTTTTCCTCCCTCTTGGGGGCCACTATGACCCTCTTTGCCCTTCTTACTCAACAGCCAAGGGAGTAGTTGTTCAGGAGGGAGCTGGCTCAACTCACTTTTCTCCATTCACCCTCCCCGCACTCTCACCCTAGGGCTGCCCTGTCCCTCCTGTAGGGAATCATGGTCTAGAGAATCCTCCTCTCCCCTCTAAGCCAGCTCCAGGCTTCTGGCCTCCCACCATCTTCTGGATGCTCTGCTTGTCTTTACTCCTCTTGTATTCGAACGAGAACTCACCTGGCCAGCCTGTAGAGTTAGGTTGAAAGTTCCCAGTAAGTCGCCCCAATCCACCATCCTCCCAGCACAGCATCTCTTAGATCTGCTGTTTCTTCTATTCTACTGCCCAATCACTTGTCTCACCTGCATCTTTTCTTTAGCTATTTTCTACCTGAGTTAGAGCAAGCAGTGCCATTCTGGTCCTTGCCTACGGAATCTCTAAAATGCTTTGGGGCCTTATTTCAGCAGGGATGTTCCCTTCTTGAGAACAACTGCTCACTGTTCTAGTCTGTATCTGATGTTAGGTCCTGACTTTGAGGTGAGTTTATTTGTACAAATTTAAACTGTGAACCTCCTGTGTGCCTGGTACCGGGATAAAAACTTCAAGGCTTCTGATGGATGGTTTTGTCTTGTCTCATGCCTGTTTTCATTTCTGTTCTACCATTGCCTTTGCTTCGCTGCTTAATCATCTCTAGGCTCCAACTCCCTCTACCTTCCTGGCAGTTTGATTTTACAAACTTCCTCTCCTATCCTGCCTTAATAGCTTCTGGCTTCAGAGGTGTGATTTACGTTTCCTCAAAGGGTAAGTTTTTATTCGCTGAATTATTGTTTCTTTTGCAGTTCCAGCGTGGTAAATCCAGCTTCCACCATGATTGATACATCCCAGGAAAGCACAAGGAAGTCAGCTGTATCTCCAGCCAAGGTAGATTGAGCTCAGACTTTGAAAATCTCATTTGGGGCAGGAGTGCTATTTTTCTGATTTTATCAGAGCACCGTGAAGTAAAGAGAATTTCATCGTACTTTTTTCCTACCAAATATAGATAATTTTTCCTGTTTAATATAAGAAATCACTCTTGTGGTGGAAAATTTTATGAATATCATGTTACTGCATTGCTGAAGACCTAGATTTTTTTGTCCTAAAGAATGAAAAGTCCAATGCTGTTGGGGGCTGCTTCTTTTAAGCATAGGAATGTGGCTTGTTGGTTCCGTATCAGTCCTTATTCCTTTTCATGGCTTCCTGAATCTCTGTTAGAAGTCTGCTTATGGGAGGGAATTGTCAATTTTTGAAACAACAGATAGCAAATATTGATATTCAGTCTTACATTATTAAAAAAATGCTGCGGGAGAGGGATAAATTAGGAGTTAGGGGTTAACATATTCACTACTATATATAAAATAGATAACCAACAAAGACCTACTGTATAGCACAAGGAACTATACTCAATAGTTTGTAATAACCTAAAGGAGAAAAGAATCTGAATTTTAAAAATATATATATGTATGTATGTATAACTGAATCACTCTGCTGTACACCTGAAACTAACACAACATGTAAATCAACTATACTTCAATTGAAAAAAAATTCTATTTACTGATATGCTTTCTGTCATTAGAATTGATGATCATGATAGTGACTATTAACCACTTCAAGATACCTTGTCTTTTAAATCCTTATAGGAAAGGTCAGTTACAATTATATTTAGTACAGCTTTAATCTGTCACAGTGAGTCTCATACAGTAGGAAGTGCACGGGTGGGAATCTGCCCTAATTAGAGTCTCAGGTTTACCCCGACCTTGACCAGCTCTTTGATACGTTCAGGCCCATGTTTTCTCACATCTGTAAAAATTTCACTTCTGTGAGATTTAGATTTGAATGCCTGCTTCTGGTTTAACTTTGTAGGACTCTGGAATTGAGTATATTTTATACAATTTTGTTCTGCGTTATTTTTTGGTTTTTTTTTTTTTTTTTTTTGGTATGGCATATATATGGTAATTCTTTGTTAACCAGATTAATTAAGACCATCATTTTTCAAACATGCCAGATAGAATTTACTGGATAAAACTACCAACTATTGGAGATGCTAAGCATTTGCTGACACTGAGCTGCTGTTGTGACATTTAAAATGAATTTAATAAACAATATTTTTCCCCAGCAAAGGAAGAATCCATTTAATAGCTCCATGCTGCCAGAAGATCACTTATCTCAACAAATCAAAAATGAGCAGTCAAAAAATGGAAGGGCTGGTTTCTTTCAGACTTCAAAAGAGGGTAAATATTATTTTTATGGGCTAGATATTTTTATCTTTGTTATCTATGGACTAAGGGAAATTCTCAGAGTTCCTTTAACCAAAATAGCTTTCAAGAGAAAGTGAAAAGTCCTGATGGTTTTCTTCTACTATGCCCACTGGTTTCCTGCCTGAGGGAAGGAAGCAGAAATTTTAGAAACCGGAAGTTCATGCATTCCAGTCTCAGAGCTGACACTTGTGTGACCTCCATGCCTTGGGTCCCCCCACAGTGACCTGGGAAATGTTTTGACCAGAGGCATTCAGTCATTCATTTAACAGTCTTTATTGGATGTCTACCAGGTACAGACACAGTTCTCTGTTTAAAATTGAGTGTTTGCCTCAAGATAAAAAGACCACTTGACATGTTACAATCCTCTAATCTGTAATTATCAGCCCAGTCTTCCAGTAGCATTTGATCAGATTTGTTGCTTAACTGATTGAAGTCTGCCTCTTATGGAATTTTACCATTCTTACACACCATTAAGAAGAAACATTAGACAATTTAATCTCTTCAAAAGCAACTGTAAGAAGATTCCACAAGCATCAAAGGTTGGACAAGGGGTAGAAAATTAACAAACAGTAGAGTTAGGAGTTTCAATTAGCCTGTTTTAATATTAGTGTATTTTTCCTCTCCATTGGATACACTTTATATAGCATAAAATATTTTACAGAAAAGAAGTCACTGGAACATTACCTGTTTTTTTTAACTTTTTGACAAAATTAATTTGTTTTAGGTATTGAGATTTAAAAAAAATTGAGCTCTCTTTTCTGGTTTCCATACGTTAATTTTTTAAAGTGACTTTTGTGTTTTTTCTTTACCCTCCTTGAGGAATTTTTAAAGTTTCTTTTTTTAAAAAAATTTTTATTGAGTATAAAATACCACAAAATATGTATGTAAAGCACAGCAATCTTAAATTCAATGAAGTTCATGCATGAATTTTTTAAGGCTTTTTAATTAGGTCTGTATTTATGCTTCACGCTTCATTGTCTTTAATATTTAGTGTTTTTCGGGTTCATGCCCTGGTCTGGGAAGATCCCCCATGCTGCAGAGCCGCTGGGCCCGTGAGCCATGGCTGCTGAGCCTGCGCGTCCGGAGCCTGTGCTCAGCAGCAACGGGAGAGGCCACAGCAGTGAGAGGCCCGTGTACCGCAAAAAAAAAAAAAAAAAAAAATTTCGTGTTTTTGCTAAATGTAGATTAAGTTTATGATAGGTGTTTTAAATTATAGAGTTATTCTCCATTTGGTATATCATCTAATATGTTTTACTTTTCAGGTGAATTGTCAGAGTCCAAAGAAAAGTCATCTATCCTGGATATTTCAAGCCAAAAGTCAGAGAAAACAAAGCAGGCTTTTCCAGGCCCTGAGAATGGGTCCCAAATCAAGGCTCCAATCCCCAAAGCCAGGAAAATGATCTATAAATCTCATGACTTAAAGCAAGATGATAACCAGTCTTCTCCTAGACAAAGGACAGACTCCCTGAACACAAGAGGGGCTCCAAGAGGGATCCTGAAACGCAATTCCAGTTCCAGTAGCACAGACTCAGAAACTGTTCGTTTTCATCAGAACATTGAACCCAAAAGCAAAATTGTGTCACCTGGCCTAACCATCCATGAGAGAATTTCTGAGAAGGAGCATTCTTTAGAAGATGACTCCTCCTCAAACTCACTGGAGCCATTAAAGCATGTGAGATTCTCTCCAGTGAAGGATGAACTCCCACAGAGTCTGGGGCTAGTCCATGGCCGGGAAGTAGGAGAATTTAGTGTCTTAGAATCTGAAAGGTTGAAGAATGGAACAGAAGATGCAGGGGACATAGATGAGTTTTGGAATGATCCTAAGCCTTCCCAATACAGAAGGCCTTTGCTTTTTCAGCCATCAGCCTCAAGCCCAAGTACATCAAAAAATGAAACACATCAGCCAATGACTTCTGGTTCCTTTCCAATTAACGAGCACCGTTCTCCCAAAGAAGTTTTAACTACAAGAGCACAGTCCACTGAGAACTCATACACCATCAATGAACACAAAGCTAACTCATCAGAATTGTCAAGGCTTGAATCAAAATTGTCCAGAAGCTCTGCTGGTAAGAGATTCGTCCCTACCACGCTCTAAAAACTGAGCCAGTGGGCTTGGAATGGCCAGGCCAGCCAGCCCGCCTGGTAGAAACCCATTTTGCTTTCTAGGTATTCCCGCTAAAATTCAAGCAGATGCCACGGCGGAATGTTTATGCCTCTTAATGGGTTTGCATGTTTTCCTCAATCACCAATAACTAAAAGAACCAGGATAGCACACTTTCTGGCACATTATGCTTAATCCAAAAAAAAACAAAAACATATCAATAATGTAACTAAACAAATTATAGTATTTTGAGTTAAATCAAGGTATGTATACGGAGTGAGAAACATATGCTAATACCTTTGTACAGAGTAAATATATTATTATTCACCTAATGCAAATTTATCAATTACCATTTAACCAACTTCGGTTTCTGTTTGAATTTCAGGAGAACCGTCACTTTCTTAGCCTCAAAGGATGGGAAACTAGACTTTAAATTCTTACTATGAAAAAGCCTCATACTTTGGCCTGCCCAGGGCCTCCGTCCATTTGTTCTTAGACTTTAAATGCTCTGAAGGAACTTTCTCCTTCAGCTGGTGATCTGAGAGGCAATGAGAGTACTGCTTTTTCCTGCTAACTAGCTGTCTAGTCCTCTCTTGAAGATCTTAGAACTCTCAGGGGATGCCTCAAACTGCTTTCCTATACCTATATGATTACTTCACAATTCTTATGTTTTAAAACAGAAGCAATGGGAAAAATCATTTTGTGTACTCTCTCCCATCTTCACTAAGTCCTAATCTAACCCTATGATAATTTTTATAGTCAGGAAAATTTACAGTAGCAACAGTCAAGTTTCTAACTCATTTGCTCTCCTCCTCCCTTATTAGTCAATATTAAGTTGACCCTGAGTCACTTTTGCTTAGCCGTACACTTTCATACTTACTCAAATCAATCCACTTCTTAAAGGACAAAGCATTTCCATCACCCCTCTCCCTGGATATTTTAAATTATTTGAACGGAAGAGAATATTTTTTTTAAAAAATTAAAAATTAGCTTCTTCAAGATATAAAGGAACTCATTTTAAGGAAGCTACTAAAGTTTGAATAAACACTAGCAAATAATTGGGTGATGCTTACTTAAATGTTTATTCAAAAGATGAAAAAATTTCTTTGGTAGTATTTTCCTTTGCTATAATCCATAGAAAAAAAATGGTAAACCTTTCCTGATTTTCAAAGTGCACCTGCTTTCCCACAGACTACCTTTATAATTTTGTATTAACTATTTATTTGTGCTTTCTGATTTTTAAATCTCAATCTCAGCTCACCGTGAAGTCTGGGGAGAAGCCATCATCAGCTAAACCCATTTTGGTTGACAGACAGGCCTTCTGGTCTCAGAGCTTATAAACAAAGTTCTGCTTACTCATTAATGCCCTACTTTCCCCCCTGCTTCCCACAGAAATATATACAAGTACATAATGGAGCGTAGGAAGAAAATCAGGACCAAAAAAGAATGGTAAACTCTAATTGTGTGAATAATAAGGGTTTGACTTTAGCTCTGAGCTTTAGGACAGTCATTATCACACTCATTATATTATACTGGAAGAAAACAAAAGAATTCCTCAAAGGAAACAAAACATTATCTGGCATCAATTTTTTTTTTTTTTTTTTTTTTTTTTTTTTTTTTTGCGGTACACGGGCCTCTCACTGCTGTGGCCTCTCACGTTGTGGAACACAGGCTCCGGATGCGCAGGCTCAGCGGCCATGGCTCACAGGCCCAGCCACTCCGCGGCATGTGGGATCCTCCCGGACCGAGGCACGAACCCACGTCCCCTGCATCGGCAGGCGGACTCTCAACCACTGCGCCACCAGGGAAGCCCTGGCATCAAATTTTTAAACTGTTCTTATTTTTAAAGTAATATACTTTCATTTGAAAAGTGTAAAAACATTTGAAAAGAAGAAATGCATACAGAATAAAACAATTATCATCTGTGATATCACCCAGCACTAACTATCACTAATGTCTAATTGTAGGGCCTTCCAATAATTTTCAGGCATGGATATAATTTAAATTATGTTTATATTGTCCAGAGTGCTTTTTTCACTAACAGTGTAGTACAAGCATTTTTTTCATTATTAGTCTTCTGTTAAACAGACTAACAAAGAATTCTTAAAGATTTCTCAAAGGAACTTTATCTTTACTGACATATTTAATAGTATAATGTGTAGTTATGAAAGGAAACCAGTATCCACTGTGTGCCAATTTTGTATAAGCCTTTGTTTTTACATTTAGCCAGAGTTGATGATTAAAATCAAAGAGATAATTTTATTAACTGACATCTCCTCTGGTGCATTTCAGATGTAGCTAACATCATAAAAATTCAGCTCACGTAATTTTCAAGAACATGTATTGTGTAGCTTAGCATTTATAAGGAAGAGCAAGAAATGCTGAAACACCTTTAGTCTTAACTAAAAGGAAAGAATATCTGAGTTCCCTCATCTACATGTGCCATGTGCCCTGTGAATAAAGCTCAGAGAGGTCTCTCCCTACTTTTTCTTTTTTTTTTTTAACATCTTTATTGGAGTATAATTTCTCCCTACTTTCTTGGTAGCCTAGAAAGAATTTAAATGTCCTTCCCTAGCCTTCTAGCCATTGGTTGGCAAACATCAGGGAAGAGGTAGAAACCCCATTCTCCATCAGTCCTCATTTTACTTTGTCTCACAGAGACTATCTCCAGCTTACAGATTGTAGAAAGGAAATAGGGGATCATGGAGGAGCCTCTTGAGACCGTGGTCCTCAAACTGCAGTATGCAAAACAACCACTGGGATAGCTGGTAGGAAAGATTCGTGGGCCCCATCTTCAGAGATTCTGGTTCAGTATACCAGGAGTAAGGCCCCTGGATGCAAATATCCTTCTTGTGCCATTCTGACGTTTTGCAGGGAGCTCCTTGTTTAATCTTCCTTGAACGTTGTTTCTCTAACTCCTGAAATCTCCTAAGTCTGTGTTTCTCGAACTTGAGTATAAGCCCTCTCTAGGGTTTATGAGTGGGCCAGTAGATAGGTGGCATCATAAAATCAACATGATTTATCTTCCTGGAGTGTCTATTTTATGCAAAGCTTTGAGAAAAATTAATATTTAAAATGTAACATGGGGGCTTCCCTGGTGGCGCAGTGGTTGAGAATCCGCCTGCCGATGCAGGAGACACGGGTTCGTGCCCTGGTCCGGGAGTATCCCACATGCCGCGGAGCGACTAGGCCCGTGAGCCATGGCCGCTGGGCCTGTGCGTCCGGAGCCTGTGCTCCGCAACGGGAGAGGCCACAACAGTGAGAGGCCCGCATACCGCAAAAAAAAAAAAAAAAAAAAAAAAAAAAAAATGTAACATGGGTCAGAATACAAAATCTACTTGATTTTTTAGAATAAAACAGACACTTGAAAGAAATTCCCCAATTCGGCTTACACCCCATACTTCCAGGGGCCTATGTTTACCTTCCTTTACTGTTATAGGGCATCTTTGGTAGAATATCTTAATTAGGATGGTTTACATTATAACTCCTGATAAATGCTGATATAAACAGCTAATGGTGTAGAAAATGTAAATACAAAGTTCCTTTTTAAAAGATACTGTGAGTGATTGAATAATAATTCTTTAAGCATTCTCTTTTCTTATTTAGAAAAGCATTTCTATGTTGCAGATGAACTGTCTCACGTTGAGCCTGAGTCACCTCAGGTGCCAGATCACAGTTCTAGAGACCATCAGCAAGGTAAGCCCCCTCTTCTCAAGTCCCTAAAAGCTAAGACGTTCTCATGCTCTGGTCCACATGCCACTGAGATAAGGAAGACAACCGATGATTCCATATCTAAAGTCCTAGACTGGTTTAACCGAAGTTCTCATTCAGATGACAAGAAATCATCTCTCCAATATTCCCAAGAAATAGACCCCAAAGAAAAAACAGACTCAAAGTCACGGATTGCTGTTGCCTTGGTGACAGATGATACCAGTCAAAAAGAAAATGGCTCAAAGGCTCTGTTATCCACCAAAGTTGAATTGACACCTGTGGGATCTGATTCAACGTTCCAGGTAGAGGAAAATATGCATTTTGGAAATGGCGAAAATGTGAATATCAAACCCAAATCTATTAATTTGTCCCCACAAGGCAAGGAAAGTCCAGGCATACTGCAACCATTTGAAATCTCCAGTCCAAATCAAGAGAGTAAAACTGTGGACTATAGCCAAGGTTCAAAAAACGTAGGAGAAGGAATTGGGGTACTTCCTCCAACCAATAACTATTCCTACAGTGTTTGCAAAGGATCTCATGCAGAAAATCAAGTTCCATGCAACACTAAGGATGTTGACAGTTTAGGTGAAGAAGAGCCCAAGCTTTGTGTTTATGAAAAAAATAGAAAAAAGTCAGAAGTGAATTTTGACTCTTCAACAATTATCGAACAATGGAGTTTGAAAGACAACGTGAAGGCAGAGAGAGAGAGCAAAGGAAGAGATAGTTACATCCTAAAATCTTCTTCAGAATCAGAGACTGTTGAGTCACCCCCTGAGGCTACCAACAATAAATCTCCTTGGAAGAAGCCTAAGGTCCAACTACAAGAAGCAGGTGAGGTTCCCCAGAACCAAGTGCAAAGAGAGAAATACAAAAGAGTGAGTGACAGAATATCCTTTTGGGAAGGGGAGAAACCTGCTGCTAACTTAACTCATAAAGAACCGACATGTTCATTTAGTCAGGAACGACTTTCTGCTAAAGCATATCAGCCTGTGAAGTCCATGGACAGTTTATCTATGGGCTGTAGTAAATATAATAATCAAGTCACTGCCAAGCAAGTGGTCCTAGATAAGGATGGTCAAGAAGCCCATCTCTGCCATTTTTATTCCTCAAATAAAACTAAAGAGACCAGGCCCCAAACATCAGGTCCATCCAAAAATGATCCTTCAGCTGACCAACCAGGTAAAGTGTCTCTGTTTCAGAATAAGACAGCTGAGCCTATAAGATTACCAGTGACAGACAGTTTGCATTATGAAAAGGACATTACTTTTCCACCACTGCAACTTCCTTCAAATGTTGGGAGTGAAATACATACCTCTTTGGAGAAAGACAGATCTCTAATTGGTGAATGGAATCCCAAGTTTAAAGTTATATCCCTTAAAGAAAGAATGGATGAACCCAGTACAGAACAGGTCTGTAATCACTCTCAATTTGAGAATTTGAGAAAGTTTTGGGACTTAGGAGCCAATCTAAACAGTCAAGATAATATTGAAAAGAATACTATCACAAGCCAAAAAAATTCTGTGCCTTTTAATAGCCAGAAACACAAAGAATTCAGTGACACTAAATCATCAGGAAAAAATACCCATGAAAGAGAGAGGCTTCTAAGCCAGAAAAAAGTTCCGGAAAGAGAGGAACTAGAGAAATTAAATTCAAAGGGCACACTCCAGGTGTTACCAAATGAAACCACATTTCCATTGAGACCACCCAGAAAGTCCACTCATCAGTTGCCAGGATGTGAGTCATCAAAGGAAATCATGGGAAAAAATACAGAGGGGTTTGTTACTCCAGTGTTCAAGGAAGAAAAGGATTACTCTGACCGAGAGATTCAAGAATCCATGGTGAAAACTAGTGTTTTGTCTAAAGACTACAGAGACACGTTTAATGACAGCTTACAGAAGCTGCTTTCAGAAGCCTCATCACCAGTCATCCAGCCCTCTGGTGGAAAAGTTCATAAAAAACAAGTGCTTGAACCAGGTACTGCTGAAAATAGGACATGGCCTCAAAAGACAGATTTTGCTGATACTGAGGAAGAAGCCAAAAGACCTAAGGAGATCATTAATGAGCATATAGACAAAACAGTAGCTCCTCCAAAGGTCAATTCGAACACTTTGACTGCTAGTCTAGACAAACTCCTGAAGGAAGCAACTGGAACTCCACCCTCTCCCTTGCAAACCAAATGTGAACCGGCAACCACTAGGATCAACTCTGAGTCTGAAGAGAGTAGAGTTTATGAAAAAGGGATAGAATGGAGTCAGAACACATCAGCCTATCAGAGAGAGATACTAGCTTCTTTTCCAGAGGCAGAAACTTTGGGAAATACAGCTCTCTCCCAGAAAGCTCAAAGTGGTGAGTGCCAGCTAAACACGGAGAACTTGTTTCAGATGGCTGCAGAAGGTTCTTACCCATTGGACCAACCTTCCTATCACCACAGAAAGGGTTCTTTTGGGGATGTGGCCAACATTCCCCAAGATATGCCTTCTTCTAAGGATGCTCATCTTGTTCCTCAGAATAAGGCACTACCTTCTCAAAGGGAAATTTCTGAGACTATAGAAAAAGTTCTTCTTCCACCCAAACCTGCACTGAATGATGTAAAGTCTGTATTACAAAAGCTACTTAGAGAAGCTTGGTTGAGTTATCCAGTTGGGAGGGAAGTAGTTTCTGGAGAAGTAAAAGCAGAATTTCCTGAAGGCGCGCAGGTAGAAGGTAGCCCCTCAAGTTCTCTGGGAGTTATCCCATCACAGACTACAATGGCCAGCATAGTTCCAGACAGAAGGGATTTGCATTCCTTCAGTGTAGTTCCTGATGAAACTCATAAGGTTGGATCTTATTTAGCTGCCCAGGTGCCCCCATCAGAACAAACCCTTAGCTCATCTGCTCTAGTGTTGCTCGGTATAGCAAAGAGTTATCACAGGAAGTGACAGAGATTGCGAGGCAAACAATTATTCAACCTAAATCAGAGCTCCTTGAATTCAGTGCTGTCTTAGAAAAACTACTGAACGAAACAATTGAAACCCCCTGCTCAAAATATGACAGTGATACAGGGACTCTTTATTCATCAAAGTCAATAGGTAGTACTGAGGTGCCCAGGCAAGCTGCTTCTGAATTCCATCCTAAGGAAAGAAACAGTAGAAAAGTCTGAGGCTCCATCAATTACTGGGAGTGCTTTTGAGACTGGCTTTGAGAAACTCCTTAAAGAATCATCTAACGGTCCTTCTTATCAGCTCCAAGTGTCAGTGAAGGAAGAAACTCCTGAGAAAGAGCCTGCTCAGTCAAAGCAGGCCAGGTTCTTGGGGAAAGTGCCCTCTTTTTACTGGACAGCCTCAAAGGCCTCAGAAATGAAACATAAGAGTAATGTTTTCAAATCTCAAGTCAGTCAACGTGATAAAGTGTTGGGAAGAGACAAAGCTGTGACTGATTTACCAGTAGATCTCTGTGGTTTTGAAAGTGGGGTTGAGATCCCTGGAACCTCACAACTTTATGTGGACCATGAAATAGGGACCACTGAAACTATAAAACCCCCAGAGGACAGGAATTATGAAAGTGAGGTGGCAGTAGTTCGAGAAGGGGCTTTTCAGGAGCTTGGTTTCAAAGAGGCTCCTGAAGCAATTAACGTGCCCAGAAATAGGCAACCCATTCCTCTCCTGACAAACAAAACTCTACAAAAATAAGTAAAGTTGAATTGATTCTGGCATCACCATATAAGAGACAAGGGAAAAAGGAAGAAAAAGAAGGTTTCTCTGACTGATTTTTCAGATGGAAACATCAGTTCTAAGGCAGAAAGCTGCAGAAATACCTCCAGTGAGCATTTTGAAGTTTTTAACTGATTGGTTAATGAGCTGATTTATGTAATGCTGACATAAAGGATGGTGTAGTTTTTAGAATTGGGATTAATTTGACAATCCCAAATAGTACTAAATTCTTATTTGTACTTCAGTTCTCCCTAGATTTTCTTAATAAGAAACTACATTTCCTTTTATATTCTTTAATCAGATGAGTTACATAGAGATAGCTTTACCCATCAGGCAGTATTTCAGAATCTGACTTTATTCTCACTGATCAATGATAGAATTTTTAGGTTTCAAAAATATTTTTTAAAGAACTTTTGGGGTTTAGAGAGTACCTCTAAAACATCCAAGTGTGCTTTCCTCTTGGAACTAATTAGAATTTCCTAATTGGCAGTCCATACAAGAGTCTCTAGTAAGATTTGTGGCAAGAAACTCCCATATTTGTCACACATTTCCCTTTTAAGAACAGTAGTTTACCACATTAGTGGCTAAGTACCAGGAACAAAGTGCAAGGCTGGAAGTTTCCCTCAGATACCTTGGGCTGTGGTGTTTCTGTTGCCACTTTCTCCCTCTTGTTTGCAATTATCTGCAGGATCCTCCCCTTCTAGGGTATGCCTCAGTCTGATGACCTCACCTGATTCCACCTATAAGGGCATTGCCTGGCCTGCTGCATTTCTTTGGCTCCAGCCTTAGCTAAGTGGATGGAGATCTTAATCAATTACCATATTCACCTAAGTGGACTTGGGCTTCTGGTTTCAGCCAGGCTATAAAAGATAGGGCTTGTCTCAGTTTGCTCTTCTGAGCAACCTGGCTATTTTGGAAGAGAAACCCAGGAACAAATAGGGATTAGAAGTTAGCTGATTAGAGTGATGAAATGATAAAGGATGCTCTCTGGCTGGAACATTTTAACCAAAGTTGCACAACAACTAATGTTGATCACCTTCCTTAGTAGAAAATTAATAGAATTTGTCATTTTCTGGCTCCCTTCAGCCTCAGTGAGAACAAATGAGCTTTACTGAGTGGCTGATTTGTGAGGTTTGGGCTCCTTTGCAAGTAGCTGTAGGGCCTCTTGTTGAAAACTGACCAAAGAATCTACCTTTAATCCTAATTAATCAAGCTGAAGCCCCTTTAACATTTGTAACTGGTGAGAAAAGGAAAATGAAATACCAGTCTCTCAAACCAGACATATGCAATAGTGTAAGGCAACATCTTATACTTGTTGAAGTAGACTTTTACTAAGCTACCCCATGAGTTACTAGGCCAAATTGACCTATAGGAGGTGAAGGGCTTGTAAATGTGCACTTACTTTACAGACTATTGCTTAATGTATATGGCTGTGTTAAAGTATACCAGCATAACTGATTGAACAGCAAAAAAGCCTATCTGAAAAAGAAATAATCAATATAAATAACAACCCAGACAGACAGAGCCCAGAGAAGATATTTTAAAATTATAAGCCAAGTAGGAGGTATAAAATAGTTTTGTATCTTCTAACCTAAATTATTATTTTTTAAAGAAATGGGTGGGGGTGGAGAGTAGGGAAGAACCTGACAACAAGGCACCATAGTTTTGATGAGCAGCCTAACATGTTTGACTTGTGGCTGAGCTCTTAACCAACCAATACCTCAGTATGTTCCTTTAAATAGGCGGGGAGGGAATGCTGGGAGATCGTGCACATGATTAGTACACTAAAGCATATTAAAGTCACTGAGAAGGTCTGCAGTAAGAAACCTTTTAAGTTTGAACACAGAGCATCCCAAATCTAATTCATCTTAGGATCCATTTACTGGCGAATGCCTATTAACATTGGGCAGAACTGGAATGCATTTTAGGAAAGTATTGTCTAGAGAAGTAGTTCCCAAACTCATTGACTCATTAATGGAATCATTCATTGATTTAGCAAACATTTTCAAAGTTCCTGTTGCCAGCCACTGTTCTAGTCACTGAGACTACAACAGTGATGAATGAGAGTACTCAGACCAGGGCTTATCCATGATGGAGTTTCCACTGTCAAATGGAGCAATTAAGGACTATCTAGAGAAAAACTTTTATAAAATTAGATGTATTTAAAGAACTGTTCTTTTTCTCCGGTTATGCCGTTTCTCTTCCTTCTTTTTTTAAAATTTTTCCTTGTCCTAAAATACCTTTCCTTTTATAAAATAAAGGCATTAGTAGATAATAGAGACCTCCCTCCCCCCCCCACACCCGCAAATGCCTTAGTAAAATAAAAAGTTGACTACCTCATGTCATTACCCAACATTTTGTTGGAAATTTCACCAGTTCATGAAACCCCCAAAGCCTACATTTGTTCATCTGGAGAATTCACCCATTTGTGTACCCAATTATACACAGATGTTAAAACATCTGAATCCTGCCTTCTATGGTTTTCAACTAATTATTTTAATGCTCCTAAAACCATTTTGTGGCTGTCTTCAAAAGCTAAAAGTGAAGGGAAAAGATTCAAAGTCTGGCACAGAACAAATCATGTGCCTAAAATAGAGGTGTAAAAGACTAAGAGAGCACATTTCTATTAATGTGGGAATCTTGTTAATCTTGTTTCTGTATCATTTATGCTTACAAATATTTCTTGACCAGGAAAGTTATTTAAAGAATATACTAATATTCTTTAGTGGAGAAATTTTATTTTTTTCTGTTGGAGTGCTTCATAGAGTGAATAAAAGTATAGAGGCTTATGGCATAATGCCTCCTTTCAACCTACCATTTCAGTGTCCATTGATTATTAAGAGTTTGGTTGTTTTCTTTTTTCTTTTGTTTTGTGCAGTATTCATCAGTTTTGTCTTGCAACAGGTTCAGAAGAAGAACCCAGTCCTGTTTTGAAAACTTTGGAAAGGAGTGCTGCTAGGAAAATGCCTTCCAAAAGTCTAGAAGATATTGCATCAGATTCATCAAGTGAGAATAAAGTTTGCCCCACTATTCATGCCCCCATCTCAGCTTAAAAATGCATATGTGCTCTTCTGTGGCCTCACTGCATGCTGTTGTGCACTGAAAACCCTAAAGGGGGGTTAACAGATGAGAATAACTTTTCCCAAGTGAGCTGAAGAGGCTCAGCCTAAAGTGGCTGGAACTTTGCTTTTAAAATAATGTATGAGGTTTGGTTACTAGAATACTAGGTTTCATTGAAGAATCCCAGTTTGAGTGTTTATTCAAGTACAGTGAGTTTTAAAAGACTGTGGTAGCTAGTGATTCTAGTAGTAATAGCTAACATTGAACACTGTGTGCCAGGACTTGGCTAAGTGTTTTACATGCGTTTTCCCATTTAACTGGCATAGGCAACCCTGTGAGGGACAAATTGTTACTCCCATTTTACAGATGAGGAAAGTGAAGTTCACAGAGGTAAAGTAGTTTGCTTCCTTTCATACAGCAGAGCTGGGACTCAAAATCAACAGGCTATTAACAAGAGCATTTATGAAGTGACCGTGTTACATATGACAGTGTTGGATGTCTGATGAATTTTTGCATGATATAGAGATGAATTAGTCCCTGGCTTCAAGGACTTTGCTTTCTCTTTTATCCCTTTTCATGCATTTCTTTTGGATAGTGGAATTATAAGCCCAAAGCCTATCTGACATGCAACACTTCAGGCACACTATTCCCCACTGGCTGCTGCTTTAACTGGTGAAGGATTTCTAGAGTACTAACATACAGTGTAATGTATATAGGGACTTAGAGATTGTGACTCCTTGGGGTTTTGTTCTTAATATTTTTAAGCTAAAATGCACCCTTGGGATTATAGATGGTCATGTGAAAACTTATTGAGTGCAAGTTAACCACTGCCAAACTCATATGATTAAAATTGACCATTGTCATGTTTAGAATATTTTTATGCATCTGCAATTGACACTGAAAACTCAGATTTTAAAAAAGAAAAGATAAAAGAAAAAGCTATGCCACTAAACAATTCTTAAAATTCAGAGATTTTCAGGGCTCTGGGGTCAATAGTCCCAGTTTGGAATGCAGTCCTCACCCTACCAAAGATCTTGGAATCTCAGGGTTGGAAGGGACCTTGGAGGTCACCCATTCCAAACTCCCCCCAGTGCAGGAATTCCCTCTAAAGCCCCCTTAACAGGTGGCCAACCCCCCACATCCGCCTGAATGCTTCCAGAGAAGGAGAGTCCAGTCTTTTGTTGGACAGCCCTGATTGTTCTTCCTGATGTTAGTGATGGGCCCTGAGGGGAAAAAAACAAAAACAAAAACTCAGCAACAATTGTCCAATTTGGCAAACCTCTTGCCTGAGAAGCATGTGGCTATTTCCATGGTGCAGCTTTAAAGTACTCAGGAATGTGTAGAGTTAAAATAAAAAACACCATCAGCTGACGGGTATTCCTGCATGCTCCTTTCCAAATACCGATACCCACTCTCACACGAGCCTGCCAAGATTCCACTTAGCAGCTGGTCCCCAGTTACATCTCTTCAGTTGACTTCCCAAGCAAGGCTCCCAGAGGCATACACAAATGATGATGCCCGCACAGAAATATTTGTTAATGACCGTAGGTTTGAGAAGGTGTTAGTCATGGCTAGCATCTTACCCTTTCCAGAAGAATAAAGAGGCTTTTGCAGCCCTGTGCTTTCTCCTGCTGCCAGCCGATTGCTTGCTCTGAGCTAACCCTCTAACCCTTGGGAGTCCGTGTGCAGCAGTGTGCTGATGTAAGCTGCATCGGGGCTGAAATGGGAGCTCCCGCTATGGCACTGGCTCAACTAGCTAATCTAAAGAGAAAGTATTTTGGGGAAGACATCTTGGTTGCACCCCTCACCGCATCTTGACTAATTGCTTCCAACTCCGGGGGCTTCCAGGGACAATCTCACTGTTCTTTCTCGCCAAGGGTCAGTCGTTTTAACCATTTGTTAATTTCTCCTGCACAGATCAAGCAAAAGTAGATAATCTGCCAGAAGAATTAGTGCGTAGTGCTGAAGATGGTAAATATCTTTATGTATTTGCATGTCTGTCTGTGTATTAGGTTCTGGGATGGTTTGGGCAGTCACCGGGATGCAGCTGTTCGAGAAATAGAAGAACGTCATTTGCCGCTATGTGATGAATTGTGCCTAAGTTATTACAAAATGGTTCTGACTTGGTGCATTTAATGCTGCTTGTATTCTTAAGATTTCTGCTGGTGATACTGTTGTGAGGATCTCATCAGAGGCCCTTGGGAAGGGAGGGTTTCTAAAAATAGGAAATTGTATTTCTATGGGTATGAGCAGATATTTGCTACTCTGACTTGCAAAACTCCTTGTGAAGGCAGGGAGAGTGGAGTGGGTTCCTGGATTAAGTTATTCCTATATTTGATTCTCAAGTCTCAGCATTTAGATCTCTCTAGGTATAACTGGTAAAGATTTAAGGTCAAAGGAAAGGGTCCCAGAGCAAGAGTGGGGATCCTGCGTCTGGTCAAGTAAATAAGTATAGAGCAAGGGTGAAATTAACTGATTCTGAGTTTTAAGGAGCCAGAAGGTCTTGCAGCTTGTCAATGGATCAGGTATTACTTGGTTCAGTTATAAAATGAATAGGGTAATAGTGGTGGGAGGGATGGAAATGAGTCTGATTTTTATGGTTCAGCATTTATGCAAACATAAATATAATGTATACTTGTATGCTAGAATTTTGTTTTCTAAGTTGCTTGCGCTATAATGATAAAAATGTATATTAACTGAGCTTTCTCATGTAAAATGCAGCAACAGAGCTCTTCGAAGGTCATTCCTTACTTTTATGTAATAGTTTTGTCTTTCTCATTTTATGTTTACCACCACCTTACTGAAGTAGGTGGGGCAGTGATTTTTATCTTCATTTTACAGACGAGAAAAGCTCAGAGAAATTAGGTGATCTGTCTAAGCTCTTGTAGCTAGTCAGTCAGTGGGAGGGTGGGGACGGGCATTTCAGCTTCACTACTCCTAGTACAGTGCTCGTTCCATTTTCCCTCCTGTGGCTTATTGAGTGAGAGGAAAGACACTGCACATCTCCTGCGCTGGATATTTAGTTAAACAGGAGACCTCAAAGAGGCTAATGAAGAATTGCACTGGGGAATGGAGGAAAGCAAGCTGAAAAGCTGTCAGATGTATTCTGCAGTCTTAGTTGTGAAACTGACATTTGGCCTTTATTTTCATGTCTCTTTCATCATTCTGTTAAAATGGTATTTATTCTCAATGTTGCTCTTCTGAGTAGATCAAAAAGCAGAACAGGAACCAGATACAAATGAACGCATTCCAGGAAGTGAGTAGCAGGATCTTTCTCACAAATGACTGAATGTTGCCACTCTACATGGTGTTCAATGTACTGAAATAACTAACCCCATTAATAACGTAGCATTTATTATTATACTAAACTCTTGCAGCTTACAAAACTATTTCATTCTGACAAGGCTTTTATTAAAAATATTTTACTACTATCTGTGTTGAAAGATTAATTCATGATTCCACTGAGGGATAGTTACATATGTTTAGAATTTTTATGTATAGATATGTATATGTATTATATATACACACGTTATTGCTCAGTACTGTTATACTTTTGCCAGTCTCTCTGCTCTTTGAGTCTTTACTTAAAATGAAGTTGGCACCTTCTAATATCACTTGGCTTTTATGTTGCAGTATAGTCTGGAGTATTGGATCTCTTATGACCTTTACGCAAGGCTATAGACATGAAGCAATTTATAATGTATCTGGACCTAAGAAAGAACTGTACTTTGACAATTAGTATGTAGTATGGTCATATATGCCTCTCTACATTATCTATAGTAACAAATTTTATAATGCACAGGGTTTAAGCTCTGAGGTTCAAAACTAAACTCTAGTATAGTTCAATATATAAAGCAAATGAACATCTGAATCTCAAGTCGTAAATGTATGTGACAGCATGGATGGATCTAGAGGATATTATGCTAAGTGAAATAAGTCAGAGAAAGACAAATACCATATGATCGCACTTATATGTGGAATCTAAAAAAACAAAACAAAACACAAACTCAAAGATATAGAGAACAAACGGATGGTTGCTGGGGGGCATGGTGGGTGGGAAAAGGTTAAGTTTATTTTATAACTTAACCTTAAAAGGTTAAGTTATAAAATGAAAAAGCTGTGGGGTTGTAATATACAGCATAAGGAATATGGCCAATAATATTGTAATAACTTTGTATGGGAACAGGTGGTTGCTAGACTTATGGTGGTCATTTTATATGCAAATGTCAAGGTATTAATTAGTATACAACATAATATTGTATGTCAACTATATTTCAATTTAAAAAATAAATGTACATACACTTGTGGTAACTAATATGCATCAACTAATTAATATCCACCATGAAGAAAAGATAATGATTATTCACCATTTCTGTTCAATCTTGACTGCTATTCTTAACTGTGACTATTGTCTTGAGTACAAATAGTGCATTAAAAAGGTGTTTGTGGAGGCTAGCAAAGCATGCAGATATGCATGTGTGTCATCTTGACGTCCCTGTTTCAGGTGGTTTCATAATCCTAGGCACTGAAGGGTTGAAGATAATGATACACACACCTGCCCTCAGGAGTCCACATAATTTTTAATAACAGTTTCCCAACAGTCTTTGGATGTGCTGATGGTTCTTAAAGAGAAGAGCAGCCAAAGGAAGGAGCCATTAGGTAGAGAAGTGCTGATGCTTGAAAGCTGTGACATCTCATCTGAAATCTGAAACTTTGCTCATGAAGTTCTCCTGCCAGAGATGAAGGAGCTGAGCTTTGGCACATGACCTGACAAATTCTTAAGAACCACCTAGGAAAGAAGGCAATCCAGGCTTCAGCCCTTGGTGTGTGTTCTCTGTCCGGCTGCTGCAGAGGAAACAAGACTTCTGTCCCTCAGGGGTGTTGGGTAAAGAGGCTTTTCCAGTTGCTTTTGAACTGGAAACTGGATACTTAAGTTTGGGCATCCTAGTTTATCTTTCTGTGTTTTGTTCAGCATTTAACTTGAGGAGTGAAAACAAAACATAGGCATAGACAATGTATGCCTATATGTCTGTGTCTTCATATGTGACCTCCTAATTAGCTTAGTTATTGGTCAAGGGAAATAGGCTAATCGTGTGCTAAATTCTGGGTAAATTAATTTCTCTTTTTTGTGATATTTTCCAAGATGACTCTTAATGTCTGGGCTGGGGTTATTCCTTTTCTCTAGTGAAGAGTGTATTCTTACCACAAGACAAAATGAAATGCATGATCAAAACACAAATAACTAAAGCCCAATAAATGTAAAACTGACTACATTTGAGTAACAGATACATACTTTTGGAAATAATAGGGAGTAGTGTTATGATAAAAAAGTTTTGCATACTCATTGGGCTACATTGTGCCCTTGCGGGATCTAATTTTATACTACTTCAGTATAAGTCACCTGAATACACACACACGTGTTATTGTTTAATGGGAAGTAATTAAAGTAGGTATCATCTTGTGAGACACCATAAATGTATTTTGATGCATTTGTGAGCCTAAAGCTAGGTGAGAACTATTATGTGAATAAGCAAATATTTATTATGTGTAGTTCAAGTTTCTGTCTTCCTTCATTAGATTTCTTTTAACTAAAGATGAATTTAGCTAATGCTCAGGACTAAATTTGAGCCTCTTGAGTTATATGTAGGAATACAATTTGATTTTTATTTATCTGTTTCCCTAGTATCTCTTTCAATGAGAAAGTCAAGTCAGTATATTCATATCACATTGAAAAGATAATTTAAAGATTTCCTATCAGATAATGTTTATTTGTCTAGCAAATATTTACGCCAGGCCTAATATGTGCCAGATACTGTTCTAAGTGCCTTGAAAAATATTAAGCCATTCAATATAGAAGCTCTGATTCACCATAAGAAAAGCTTAGATATTGTCATTCTTAGGCAAAGAAGAAGAAAGTTAACTAGAGTTACACAAATGAGGAAGCAAATTCATCATCTTATTGTGACTTCCACACATATACTTAATGTATCGGAAAGAAACCATATGCTACATTTTCATAGTAAATTCTTACAGTATCTTAAATTGAATCATTCAAACGTGGCCTTGGGATATCTCTATTGAAAACTCTCTGAATTGACAGGTGTCTAAATAATTTCTATTTTCAAAAAATAATTAGTTTTGAAATTGTAGTCTTTCATGACTTTCTGAAGGCCAAACACTCTTACAGGTAATCCCAACAATCACTAAAGAAACCAACCTCCTTTTAGACACTCAATAGCCAGAAAACTTTTATGACTGAGTTGTGTACAAAGATCCTTGCTATCTGATGAAATAGTTTTTCAGCCTGCAGCATGTTAAAAATGTAATATGTCTCAAGGAGATGAACCAATAAAGTACAGATCTTGCAGTTCAAAGCTCTAATGTGAAAAAATATAAGTTAAAACCAATTCACATTGGTAGTAGGTTTCAGTATAATTCAAATCCAATCCTACAGTCCAGTAAACCTAGTGGTTTTTAAATTTTTGTTTTCTATTTGGTTCACCTCCTTGCTAGTTCTCTCTCTATAATTGCATGTTGCTTACCTTATGGTCCTGTGCATGTGAACTACTATGCCTTTAACCAATTTACAAAAACATCTCTGTTCATAGACGAAAGAAAAGTGTGTTTTCAACTTATGCCTTATGTTTGTCTGACAACTGTGAGGATAATTTTGAATGGAAATACTACTGTTTAGTTTCCACAGTGCCTTCACAACCTGATAATCAGTTTTCCCACCCTGACAAACTCAAAAGGATGAGCAAGTCTGTTCCAGCATTTCTCCAAGATGAGGCAAGTTTGTCTTTTGTACCTTCCGAAAAATGGAACCAAATAGGTGGATTTGCTATGCCAAGGTTGGTGTGTCTGTATTCAGCCATAGCAGAGACCGAAGAGGTCAGCAGGACTGACCTTCGCCTCTCATGTCAATAGAGGTAGTGTTGTTAGTCCTGGAACAAGGCAAGGCACATCTCATTTGACTCATACAGTAACTCTTATTGGTGGTGAAGTCAAAGTGCATAGATTTGGGAATGTGACTTTTGTTTCAAAGTGGGTACAAAATAAGAAATCCAGCAGAAAAATGTTGGCATGAGCTCCTCTGTAGTTTAGAGTACAGTTGATTTGTGAAAGCTAAGTCTAGGTAGCATGACTAGCTTGAAAGCATATGTTAAAATAGTAAAGTAACAATGACATAGCAAACTTTAAGGATATCAACTGGGGGTAAGCACTTTAGGTACATTACCTCATTTAATCCTCCATTAACCCTGGGAGGTGGGCACCATCATTATCCCCAGATATTACAGATGGGGAAACTGAGAGTAAGAGAGGTAAGGTAACCTCACTCAGCTAGAAAGGGGTTAAACCAGCACTGGAGCCCAGGTCCGACCCCCATGCTATTAACTACTATACCTACTGTCTCAAGTAAGAATATGACTATTACCTATTATTCATTTGGTACCTAGTAAGTACCAGGCACTTGATATTTGCTCTGATGTCTAACTCTCACAAACAAAATGTGGTAGGTACAAATGTCTCCATTTTATAAAAGAAGAAAGAGCCTCACAGGGTTAAGAAACTTTCCCCAAATCCAACAGCTACTAAAAAGTAGATCTAGGATTTGAACTCAGTCCTGTGACTTAACTAAGATTCCATGTTCTTGCAGCCAGGTAGTTAGGAGCCTGAGCTTTGAGGTTAGGCACTCCCAGTTCCGGCTATGCTACTGATTTGCTACGTGATTATGGACAATTTCCTTAGCTTCCCTGAGTGCTTTCCTAATACCTACCGCATTAGATTGTGAGAAGTCAGTGAGATAGTGCAGGGAAAACACATAGCACAGCACTGACACAGAGTACCTTAATGTTAGCTGTTCCCGTTTGCAGTTTTGGTCTGATTTTTAATGGCGAAATAAAAGCTGCATCCTTAAGTGTTCTCTTAGCAGATGGAATGTAAGGAAAGTTCTGGACGATATATAAACTACATCCCTCCTCCCCCACCGCCTGGGCACTGTTCTGTCTACTCTTGAGCCTTAGATGAACTGTATCTGCAAGTATTCAGCCCTTGCATATGCTTAAGAGCCCACATTACAGTTCCTTTGGAAAGAATCACTCATTCTTTGAAACTAACTCATTAGCTGGAAGCCAGCATAGGCACCTCATGGAGTTCCTATGGTTTTATACCTTTGTAGATATGCTGTGGTCTTGGTTGGTCATATGAATGAACCATCTAATAATTTGAGAGGCCAATGATACCTGATTGGCCTGATTTTTTATTTTTCTCCTCCCTTCAGTTTTAACCTGCTGCCTCACTGCTCCACACAAAAGACAGTCCAAATTGTTTGAGTCTGTACATCAGAGATGCCAAATTAAGCTGCATCATTTTACCTTTCGAAGTACCTGGGGTTGGACTGAATGTTAAAGGAAGTGGGATGAAATCAGGCATTGCTTCTTTGTCCACTGTCCCTTTGAGGCTTAGTGTCAGTCACATTTGTTGAGTACCAACTTTATGAAAATCAGTGTTCCAGGTCATCAAGACAAGGTCCTATCGTTCCAATAATCACTAATGATCTGATGTACCAGGTAGAATGTATTATGGCTATGATAGGGGGAAATGGTCTGTAAGCATGTGGGAAGGGAGTATGATAATAGAGACATTAAAAATGTATGGATTTTTTTTCACCTTTGAGGAAGGATTCTTTTCTCATCCATATAAATCATAATTTTTTTAACCCTTTTCTTAATCTGCGTTAGGATCGGCATCTGTTATATTGACATGTAATTGCATGGCCCCTGGAATATGTTAGCATGAACTAATCACTCCTCCATAAAGGTGTTTCCCTAACCCCAGGAGCCACTGAACTGCTCCATAAACTCTCTAACCCCAAAAGAAACTCATTCTGAAGCATAAATTCTTAAATCTACCATCTAATAAACTATAGATCTAAATATAATAAAATTTATTATTGTCACTTTTCTTTCTTGACCCAGGTAAATACTTCCTGGGACATATTTAAAATAAGTATCTTGTTGCTATTTTTTTCTAAATTTGTTAAAATCTAATGTGGGCAGAATGTACAAATCAATTTACTTCCCTATAGCAACACAAAAGATAAGCACAACAGCACTATAGAAATACCTAACAGGTGGTTTAAAATTATATATACACACATATATACATATGTATAAAAAACTTGAAACACAGATCAGATTAGCATTTGTTTTCCCTAGTTTAATAGTGTCTCAAGTAAAATGAGACACTATTGATTTTTAGGGAAGTTAAGCCTATGTTAACGAGAGGAATTAGGCATGACATTTTATGATTTGATAGTAAATGTTAGAACATTTATTGTCCAGGTAAAGTTAATTTCTCATATGTATCAATAAAGTTTTCCAAGCAATATAAATGTATAATATTAAGAGAATGCACTTTGGGGCCACCTTGTAGGTGAAAGAAATCGCTTTGTTATTTCAGTAACTAACCACTGCTCTCCTCCTAAGATGAGGTCCAAGGCAGACCACCCACCCCATCTTGAATACCATTCCTTGGCACTTAGCACTTTGACCTTGGAAAATGTCATAGATCAGTGGGATACCAAGATACTATCTTTATCTAAACAGATTTTGATCTTGACTCATTCTGAATTTAAATTTTGTATATATTGTATGATGTTTTGTAGAGTGATGACAGAGAAACAGATACAGCATCAGAAGGCAGTTACCAGCTCAGCAGACACAAGAAGAGCCCGAGCTCTTTAACCAATCTTAGCAGCTCCTCTGGCATGACGTCCTTGTCTTCTGTATGTAAACAAAGGCTTCATGTTAATATCCCTCTGCTACTGCGAACCTTGCTCCACCATGCTCCTGCTACTGTAAAAGGGCCTTTTGTTGTATTTCTCAGATTCCAGGGGCATGAGAGCTTTTTCTCTAACCCACAGTTGGCTTCTGGCTAGCCAAATATTCCTTTTTCTCTGTTTTAATCACAAGAGAGTTCATATCCAAAATAAATCAATATGGTTTTTTGGAGTACTTAAAAAATAGACCTAAATTACCAGCAAGATGAACCACTGAATTTTTCTGTGCAAAAAATGAGGTAACTATCACAAAGTATGCTTATATCTGATATGCTTTTATATACTGTGTGCAGGTATAGAATTGTACCTCTCTTTTAGCAAGACTTTTATTCGGATGAATGAAAGTACTGATTCACATGAAAGAATAGGAGAGGCGATTCTTTGCCCCATAGAGGGATTCAGAATGGGGTTTTCAAAGGAAAGCTCTCTAAGTGTAACTGCTCAGATTTGATTTAGAGAATTTGACTTTACACAGAACTTTCATAAAGTGAGGTAGTTTTGTGTGTGCATGTAAGATGTGTGTAGAAATATATATGTAAATATGTCCACATACACTTATCCAAATATCTCTGATATATATACACATGCACATATCTCACCAGGTATGCTAAACAAATGATAAATCTGTGCTTAAATTCTTACTAGCCTTGCATTTTTCAAACTCTTTGTAAAAAAATCTATTTAAATTGAATTTCTGCTGATGACAATCAAATGTATGGCCTTGGGAAGGCTTTAAACTTCCTTCATCAATCATCCATTTTCTGCCCTTCCTGACCTCTAAAGTGTATGGCTCAGTAAGCATTTTCTTAGATTCAGTGGATGGGTAGCATAGTAAAATTCCTTTTTAGTGCCTTGGAAATTTGATAGAGCAATGTGTCACTGTGATTTGTGTGCCTGGGGTTTCTCACATCCTCTTTCTTTAACACTTTAAATTCTAAGCATGCCTAAAAATGGAACTCTGAATGCCCCCTACCATAAAATCACCCTGCTTGGAAATGAGTCAGCATCTAAAAAACTTTGCATTTCACTTTTCCTCTTTGTCTCTTAGAGGCAATTTTTGTTAAACACTAGTCATCGTGTCATGTAGATCATGTCAGGTTGTCTGTGTTGGTATGCTTTTTTGATGCCGTATTAAATTAACTGCTTTTATATGCAAACTAGAGAAATAATGGCAAGCAAGGATTACATCCATGATCCTTGTGTTGGGTTCAAGAATGAGATAGAGACAAACACTGCATGTTTCCGACGCTTTCAGGTGAGCGGCAGTGTGATGAGTGTTTATAGTGGAGACTTTGGCAATCTGGAAGTGAAGGGAAATATTCAGTTTGCGATCGACTATGTGGACTCACTGAAGGAGTTGCATGTCTTTGTGGCCCAATGTAAAGACTTAGCAGCAGCAGATATTAAAAAACAGCGTTCGGACCCGTAAGTACATTTTGGAGTCACTATTTTCTCTTAGTTACTCTTAATCTTGTGGAAATTGGGAAGGAAAGAAAGTAATTGAAGGGAGGGTATGTGTGTGACTGTGTTAAAAGGCACGTTTGGGAAAAGAAGTTTGGGGGAAATGTCGTTTACTTTATAGATTCATATGCCAAACCTACTAAATTATAAAAATATCAGAGAAGCACAGAATGTTTCAAGTTGGAAGGGACCTTTGAGGTCACTTCGTCCTGATTCCATCTTTTTACAGATAAGGAAACAAGGGACAGAGAAGATAAGCGACTGTTTACATAAATTCAGCAGCAAAATGAGGAATGTTGGATTGAGCCCCAATCTCTCTCCACACACTTTCAAACTTCCTCTAAGATTAGGGACACGTGGGACATACTTTATAATGCTCTGCGGTGCAGAAATAGTTAAGATTCTAGAATAAGGTCGTTTCCATATTTAAATTATATTCTATAGAACTTTAGGGGGAATTACCAATTCATCTTTGAAATCACATGTTTAATTGCATTTCAGTTTAGTTACAAAGTTGAATGGTATTCCCTACTTATCCCTATGCAGAAGTCTGATTCTTAATTATTTTGCTGGCATAAGCCCAATCCTAAAAGGAACTGGGCTTAATAGCCTTTTTGTTTTTTTTTCTTTTTCTTCTTTTTTTTTTTTTTAACATTCATATAGCTTGATTAGGTATGTACCAGATTATTTTTTTTCAAAAGATAGTCACAAAATCTTTTTTAATTCTGCAAGCATCAAAGCCTTTTCTTAATAGGAAACTAGCCAATAGAATTAAGCATCAAGTTAGAGGTCTGTCATCTTCCCCCTGCCCCACATTAGTTAAGGTCAAAGGAAGAAAGGAATTCAGGAAATATCCCTTAAAAATCTTCAAAACAATATAAAATGATCAATTCCACTGAAATCACTTTAAAAGCTTAAGTGTAAAGGTATTGGTGAGAGCATTTATTACATACTGCTTTTCCTAGTGTCATGAAATAATTATTTCTATCAATTTCCAATGCATTTTTTTTAAAAGTGGAGGTAGACACATCACTTTTATTTTCTCTGACCTTCTTGTCTGTTCAATTCTCTTTTTAGATATGTAAAGACTTACCTGTTACCAGACAAGGGCAAAATGGGCAAGAAGAAAACGCTTGTAGTGAAGAAAACGTTGAATCCTGTGTATAATGAGATATTGCGGGTATCTATGACCTCTCTATCTAGGAAAATCCTAAATGGTGACCTATGCATTTAAAAGGCCATGTCATCTTGGGTAGTATCTCTACAGAGGAAGTCAGTCACCAAGAGAGAAGGAAATGAATAACCATTTTCTGAGAATCTGCTTTGTATGAGATGATACACCATGACTGTTGTCTGCATTATCTCATGCATGCCCTCCAGACCCTGCCAGGGGGATAGTATTATCTGTGTCTCACAGATGAGGCAAATGAAGCTTAGAGAAATAAAGGAACTTGCTCAAGGATACACAGCTGATAAAGCTGAGCATTGCCACCAAAACAATCTTATAAAAGCCTAATTCTGATCATGTTATTTTTTTGCTTAAAATATTTGAGGATTCCCATTATCCTTAGGGTCAAGTACACCCATCTTAACACGCACACCACTCCCTTGATAACCTGAGTTCCAGCCTCATCATTCCACTTCCATAGTCTTTCTTCAGGTCACCCTGATTCCTTTCTGTTCTTTGGAGGAACTACATTTTCTCACACTGCTGGGACTTTCTGTTCCTTCAGACTGGGATATTGTTCCCCACATTCTGTCCATAACTACTTCCCACAGCCTGAAATGCCTCTTCCTATTAGAAGCTGTCCTTAACCCCTAAGTTTCCCTGCTGTCTGCTGCCTCAGTCTCCTTGTTTTACAATAGGCTGTGTTAACATTCAGCACTTTAACTACTGGTTTAATTATAAGTTCCATGAGGGCAGGGACCAACTCTGTGTTGCTCGTAAACTGCATACCCTTATGCAAATGATTTAACCCATCTGCACTTCAGATCTGCAAAAGGGAGATAAGAATAGTACCTACCTACCAATATGTATGAAGTAATTAGTATGCATTAAACACTGAGTAAATGCTGGCTCTTAGCACAGTGTCTGGTGTAGGTACTTAAAAAATGTTTATAGATGGATGGATAGATGAATGAAGAATATACCTGGCTCAAATGCCCATATTCCTTTTTTCCTTCAAACTTTATTAAGCTGCCTTAGTCACGAGTAACAGATTATTTAAAGCTACAAATATGAGAAGGATTATTCATTCCCTCTTTCTGAAAATTCTGTCCAAGTATTTGGTTATCCTCTGAGAAAAGGAGCAACATTAAATTAACCCTCAGTCATCCATGGGTGAATTTTCTGTAGCAAGTTTTTAATTATGACTTGACTATGATATACCTCAGAACCCTAGCTATTTCTAGGTCAGCTACTTCAACCCTATACTCAGGAAAAGCCAGCTAGTTTAAATGGTAAACTCAGAGAAAGGCAAGTCTTCTACAACCAAAATGGACAGTCAAGTAGTATATCATAAAGCCAAATAGAGATTATTTTTAGATTAGAAAGACTATTATCCCTTCCATGATTATATATAATCAAGTACTGACTACATTTTAGATTAAAACTATTAGGATGCTGAAAAAACCAGGTTGATCTTTTCTTGAAAAATATCTTGTCCTTGCAGGATAATGGTGGGAGAGGTTGTATGTATATGGGACAGGTGATATATAGGAACTCTTCTGTACTTTCAATTTTGTGTGAATCTAGAACTGCTCTAAAAAATAGTCTATTTTTAAAAGTACTTTGTCCTTAGGTAGAAAACAGACCATTGGATTAAACTTCATTTGTATTTTTAGACTGAATTTGATTTATGTTATATCTAGTTAGAACTAAAAACATCCAGTAAAAATTGAATAATTGGCTTTTGTTTTTAGAGAGCTATTACTGGCTATGATATTTGAGCCATCATTTGCTTTTCCAGAGGGGGAAAGAAAAATGAGCTTTTGTGAAAGATGAATTTGAGCTCTTTGAAACAAGACACTTAGAATAAGATGACTTTGCAATATTCTTGAGACTTGAAACCTAACAGATGAGAAAATCTAATCTACACAGATGACTTTTTTCTTCATCTCTATGTCATAACTTTGGCATAAAATAATATTATTTACCACTTTAATTTCCTTCTTTGAACTGCAGTATAAAATCGACAGGCAAATCTTAAAGACACAGAAACTGAACCTGTCTGTTTGGCATCGAGATACATTTAAGCGCAATAGTTTTCTGGGGGAAGTGGAACTTGATTTGGAAACTTGGGACTGGGATAACAAACAGAATAAACAATTGAAGTGGTACCCTCTAAAGCGGAAGGTAAGTGCAGAGTTTTTTGTTTGGTTTGTTGGTTGGTTGGTTTGGGGCCTAGGATACAGGAGAGAGCTGCTGTAAAATTGCATTTTCATTCAGAATGCTTACCCATAGTTTGGGATCATTACGTCTTTTCACTCTGTCCCATATGTTTCTTATGCTCTTTTCTATATTTTCTATTCTTTTTTTTTCTCCTCTCTATTCTTTGGGCTGGCTATTTTTTGCTAACCTTTCTTTGAGTTCAATAATTTTCTTATCTGCTGTGTCTAATCTGCTGTTACACCCATCTACAGGTCCTCAATTATACTTTACAGATTTATATTTTCATTTCATTCTTTTTTATAGATTCCATTTCTCTGCTAAAATTCTCCATCTTCACATTATCTTTATGAATTTATTAATCAAAGTCATTTAAAGTTTGTATCTGAAAACTCCAATATCTTAAACATTTGTGAGTCTCATCTAATTTTTTATCTTAGTTTGGTCATTTGGTACTGTGTTCTGATATGCCTGTTCATTTTTTATTGCATGCTGGACGTTGCGTATGAAAAATTCTAGGGATAATTTGAGAGGGTTTACTTTTGCATCTGACACATAGAGTAGGGACACACGGCCTTAATCTAGTCTGGTAATGAACTGACTAGAAGCTGGGGTTCAGCTTTCACATGGTCTGATCTAGTTTTTCTTTGCCCATATTCCTAGGCTGTGGTCTTTCATGGGTTGCAACTGAAAACCTAGGTAGCACTCAAATTTAGCATGTATCCAATTCACTTGAAGAACTTATTAAAACATAGATTTCTGGCCCTGTTCTGAGGATTTCTGTTTTGGTAAGATCTGGCCCAAGAATATGCATTTCTAACAAACTCCCAGGCATTGCTGATGCTGCTGGCCTGGAGACCATACTTTGAGAACTACTGGTCTAGAGGATTTTCTGAGACCATCTCTCCTTAGCTGGCCAGTTTTTGCCTCCCCAGCACTGTGAGAAGCCCTGCTCAGCTTCTTAGTCTCTTTCTGCTAGGCTTGTTGTGCTCTCAGTTGGCACTACTTGAAAATCAGCTAATGCCTCAAAGTGGAAAGCAGAGAATGTCAGGCTCCAACATCTTGTCCATTTGAGTCCTGTCTATTGTAATAATTCTTCATCACCTTCAAATAGATTCTTTTTATCCAGTTTTTTTTTATCCTCATCGTGAGGGTTGATGTGATCCCAGCAAGTCCACCATAGCTGCAAGTGATACATACAATTAATACAAACTATTAAGTATCTTCACAATAAAACAGTTCCACTTAAGAAATGGTTCCAAAATATCACATCAGAATCACCTGAGGCACTTATTTCTAGGTCTACCCACGACTTGCTAGATGCGAATTCCTCAGAAGTTGTCAAAAGAATCTCATTATTAACTAACTTCCCTTATGTTTCTGACATGTAGCCATGTTTTGGAAATAAGGCTCTAAAAGACCAGAATTTGAAAGTAGAACTCTCTCTTTCTTATAATAGATATGTTTGAAAATTATTGTTCAGTCGTTGTTATTCTTACAGGCATCTCCTCGTTTGGTCTAAAATAATTAGGTTAATGCAGCTTTGAAAATGTAATATTTGTTCTCCCTCCTGCCCACGCCCCCCCCACTCTTGTTACTCCTTCAAAGAAAGAGAATACAAATAAGTTGTTTTATGTGCTGGCTGAATGACTGACAACATGTATGTGTTTTTATAAAAACCAAAGCATCCCAGAACACCTCTCCTGTCTCCAAGAAAGCCGTTCTGATTTCTCTGAACTAAAGGCCTTGAAATGATTTCTGGGCACCCTCCAAAGATACACAATATAGCTTTCTCAGATATAAAAGCAACACTCTAGCTCTGATGGGGAGGGAAATTTTAATCCAGGGCACTCATGAGTGACACCTAATCCGAGAAATGAGGCAGGTATGGTCCCGTAACAGAGCACCAACAAACAGGGTAAATGGTTTGTGTCTCATACCTGCTGACATTCCTTCATTTTCCAGACAGCACCAGTTGCCTTTGAAGCAGAAAACAGAGGTGAAATGAAGTTAGCTCTCCAGTATGTCCCAGAGCCAATGCCTGGTATGTAGTGATTTTCTTTCCAGATTTATGTCCTTACCTTATGTCTCCCCTCTTCAAGGATTTCTTTGAGTTCTATGATTTTTTCAGAGGTGAAGCCCTAAATAAACTTACTAATTTAGTAATTGTATAGACCGAATGAGTCAATCCACAGTTGTAAACTACAGAATTTTCTTTTTTTTTATTGTGGTAAAAACACATAACATAAAATTTTTCTTAACTATTTTTAAGTATACCATTAGTAGTGTTAAGTATATTTACAATGTTGTGAAGCAGATCTCTGGACTTTTTCATCTTGTATATCTGAAACTCTATACCCATTAAACCGCAATTCCCTTCTTCCCTTTCCCTCCAGGTTCCCCTTCCTGGTAACCACCATTCTATTTTCTGTTTCTATGAGAAAAATTCTCATTTTTTTTTCAGTCCAGCTTACAACCCTTGTTTTAACTTTTACCTCACTCTCCCCAAAGTTTGTGTCTCCACAGCGTGAATTAACTTTCCTGTATAGTGCTGTGATACAAATGGAACTGGTGTGTTTTTTTCCCCCATAGGTGGCAATTGGGAGAATTCATATGAAGCCCCTAAGAAATTAGAGGTCATTTGTCCTCTACTCTCAAGGTCTCATTAGGGGAGAAAGCTTTTTCTTCAAAATTTTTAATTGCATCCTTGATGTTAGGGCCTCAATTCTCCAGCACAGTTAAGGAGCAAGAGACTGTGAGGAAATGAGTGGTAACCTCCCTCTCATTTCCCACACAGCTCCCCAAGTTGTCCTCCTTAAGAATCTATATGAATGTTAGCACTGAAATCAGGGTTTGCAAACTCAGGTACTTTCAGTAGCCTATCCAAGTCTTAGATGAAGTCCCATCTCCTCCCTGAAGCTTTTCCTGAATGTTTTTACCCTCACTGATCACATCATCTTCTAGAACATTACAGTAATAACTTTGCATTTCATTCTTATATTACCTTTTTATAGTTTTTATTGAGTTTCTCTCTCTAGCTTAACTGTAAACATCTCCCAAGGACATAGATTTCCTGTATTCCTTGTATGTCCAGTGACATTCCTAGCATAGGGCTGAGCACATAATAGATGCTCATTAAATACTGGTTGGTTGACTGATTGGGTTCACCCATCCAGAAATATACGGTAGTATTCCTCCATCCATGTGCACCCAACATAGACAACTTCAGACTAAGCCAACTTCTCAGTAATTCCCTGTCCATAATACTGGCTGTTACATGTGTCTATATAATAGTCCTATAAAATTTGTAACTACTTTTAACAAGAAGAGTGACTATACCTTAACCAGTACCTGTTTTGGTTACTCTATACTCAGATATGTTTAAAATGCCTCCTATCAGCACTGATTGATATTGATATTAATATTTGAAAGGTATATGCATTTCACTGAGTAGTTTTGAATATAACTGTAAATGGATGATTCACATACCTAATATCTATAATTGATCTCATTGAGCCAAGCAAAACCCAAAAAGAATGATGTAATACTCTGTACTTGGAATCAATTAAATTATTTTCATAGAGCTATCTGAGCTCAGTACAGCCAGACTATGAAAGATATAGTTAAGAATAGATATAATCAATTAGGATCACATGGTCAAGCACTAGCTAGCATCACTATGTCAGACCATTTTTAGATTGGCATCTTTGGATGCTGTACTGCCGAGAGAGGAATGGCAGTGGAATTTCATTTTCTCTTTCTTTTTTCTGTTACAGGTAAAAAGCTTCCTACAACTGGAGAAGTGCACATCTGGGTGAAGGAATGCCTTGATCTACCACTGCTAAGGGGCAGCCATCTAAATTCTTTTGTTAAATGGTAACAGCATTGATAACTCTCCTCCCTCTTCTACAATAGCCTGGCCGTTGCTGCTTGCTTTTACTTTTCTGTATCTGTAATGCTGAAAGTCGTCATTCGTAGTATAAATGAAATAACTTGAGACAATGGCGACTTGAGCTAGAGGGATCTTTGACATGAACCCCCTCCAAGGCTTCATTTAGTTTTTTAAAAATAAATTTATTTATTTATTTATTTATTTATTTTTGGTTGCATTGGGTCTTCGCTGCTACATGTGGGCTTTCTCTAGTTGCAGCGAGCGGGGGCTACTCTTCATTGTGGTGCGCGGGCTTCTCATTGCCGTGGCTTCTCTTGTTGCGGAGCGTGGGCTTTAGGCGTGTGGGCCTCAATAGTTGCGGCATGCAGGCTCAGCAGTTGTGGCTCGCGGGCTCTAGAGCACAGGCTCAGTAGTTGTGGTGCACGGGCTTAGTTGTTCCACAGCATGTGGGATCTTCCCGGACCAGGGATTGAACCTGTGTCCTGTGTCCCCTGCATTGGCAGGCGATTCTTAACCACTGCACCACCAGGGAAGTACTTCATTTAGTTTTAAAATAATAAAGATAAGAGGGAATATATACAATCGAAACCAGAGATCACATACTCAGATACTTAATGTCTTCTAGGAGGTACATCTGCTGATGAGGACAATATTCAATGCTAAAGAGTTTATGAAATGGCTAATGGTGATGCCACACCTCTTGGATCCTTTGTGGAGCATCTGTTTTGTGGCCCATTTGCAAAAGGCCTTTTGCATCAGTCTGTAAATATCTGGGAAGTTATTTGCTAAATAGACCCATACTAATAATTAGCTCATAAGAGCTTAAGACAATTTGGGTTTTTAAGTTGCAACCTTTTTCTCTGTTGTAATATAAATGCTTGGCATCTAGTAAATAGTAACTAATCAGATAGTATTGTGCTGTCCTAACTCTCTGACTAATTTTATCTATATAACTTCTACCAGAAGACCAGTTGTAGCTATTTAAGTTTATATGACCTTATTTATGATTTTCCCTATACATATTCTTCATAGATGTCAACTGATAAGTTTTTCAGCTCAGGTCAGTCTTCTATTCCAAGACTAGTTCCGGCCCTTCTTGCCTTCGCAAGAGGCATGGTGGTTAAATTAAATTCAATTATTACCATAAAGTAAATATAAATAATTGCAAATATGTAATACAATTTATTCCCAAAGTCAAATCTAGCAAATTGGAGAGATTTCTCTTCTTTTTCAGTTCTGTACAAGACTGATTTCTTAGGCTATCACAGATAATCAGGAATAGATTTTAGAGGAATCCTCAAACAATTGCTACATAGTAAACACTAAGTGCAGGTACTGAACTAACTTGTTTGCTTAATATGTAATTCTAATATTAACCTTTTGAGGTAGGCGTCACCATTCCCATTTTATAGATGAGGAAGCAAGTGTCTAAGAGGTTAAGTCAATTTCCTACACTACACAGCCACTAAGTGGCAGAGTCAGGATTCCAAGCAAGTGTGGTCCTCTCTGGTGCAGAGAGTCTTTCCAGCAGGATGCCCCACCATCGCCATCACCATCACCATCTCTCTACACTCTTTTTTTCCTTCCATTTCCTCTCGCCAATCCTCAGTAGCTGAAGCACACTGAAAGCATGAGTTTACTGTCTTATTAAAATGCTCTCACAGGGCTTCCCTGGTGGCGCAGTGGTTGAGAGTCCGCCTGCCGATGCAGGGGACACAGGTTGGTGCCCCGGTCCGGGAAGATCCCACATGCCGCGGAGCGGCTGGGCCCGTGAGCCGTGGCCGCTGGGCCTGCGCGTCCGGAGCCTGTGCTCCGCAACGGGAGAGGCCACAACGGTGAGGCCCGCATACCACAAAAAAAAAAAAAAAAAAAAAAAAAATGCTCTCACAATAATGTTTCCTTTTGTAGTACCATCCTTCCAGATACAAGTAGGAAAAGTCGCCAGAAGACGAGAGCTGTGGGGAAAACCACCAACCCTGTCTTCAACCACACCATGGTGTATGATGGGTTCAGGCCCGAGGACCTGACGGAAGCCTGTGTTGAGCTTACCGTCTGGGACCATTATAAATTAACCAACCAGTTTTTGGGAGGTCTTCGGATTGGCTTTGGAACAGGTAAAATTTGTTACATTTTTAATTCTCCCTGAGTCCAGTGCATCTGGAGACACTAGAGATTGGTTGGTTTGTTGTTTTGATTCTTCCTAATGAAAACAGATATTGTTTCTGTTAAGTATAATGAAATGAATGAGTGAAGGAATGTCAGGCTGTGTGCCAAAGATTAACAGGATGCAGTGTCTGTCTACACAGAGCTTAAGTTATTGTGGGGGAAATCAGAAAAGCCTTCATCACTACTCTTTCCTGAAAAAACATTTATGGCCCTTCATGGCTAGAAGTGTGCTTTGCATAATAATAGTAACTAATATTTATGGAGCACTGATCACTGTATTAAGTGCTTTATTTGCATTATTTCATTTAATCCTCACAGTAGTTCTATGAGTTGTTTCTAATGTTATCCCCAGAGAAACTGATGTTCCAAGAAATTAAGAGCTAATAAGTGGCAGAGTCAAGATTCAAAATTGAGTCTGTTAGACACTAAAGTTGTAACTGCACTTCCCTAGAGATCACCTACTCTCACTTCCAGCCCAATGCTGGAATCCTCCCTACTATCCCCTTATGCACCTGACAGATTCTCGTCTACCTTTTATATGGATGTGAAGAGAAATATTACTCTGAGAGTACTGAGAATAATCCCAATTGTGGTGGGTCCCATTATTGGATATCTCAGATGGTTAAACAGTTCTTTCTCTGCCCTCCTGGTGATGTTAAAACTCTTCCTAGCTGTCTCCATTGGTGATTATAATTAGGGAATGACTCAGTTTTTCCCAATGAGCTATTCCTTTCTAAATGCAAAGCTTCCCTTTTTTTTTCCAGGGAAAAGCTATGGTACTGAAGTGGATTGGATGGACTCTACTTCAGAAGAAGTTGCTCTCTGGGAAAAGATGGTAAATTCCCCCAACACTTGGATTGAAGCAACCTTGCCTCTTAGAATGCTGTTGATTGCCAAGATTTCCAAGTGAACCCAAAGTCCACTGGCTCCTCCACTGAAAACTACTAAACACGTGGAATCTGATCTTAAAAATGTTACTATGTAGACAGAGATCCTCACCTATCTATTGCCATAACAAATGCTACACAGCATGTTAAAGTCAACCTGCATGTACTTCTTTGGTTACAAGGCCCAAGAGACTTAAATGATAACAAAACATGTTAACGTGTTTGTGACTCCAACATTAAAGAAGATGTTTGAGAAAGTTAAGAAAATCAAACCATTGCTGCTGCTTCAAAGAAAAAGCTGCCAAAAATAATTAAATGTGGGGTGTTGTTAATGAACAGAGTTTTCCAATTTGCCATCATGTGTTTCTTTTTTTTTTTTCATTTTTTGGCCATGCCACAAGGCTTGTCGGATCTTAATTCCCTGACCAGGGATCGAACCCAAGCCCCCTGTACTGGAAGTGTGGAATCTTACCCACTGGACCACCAGGGAAGTCCCACCACCATGTGTTTCAAACCACAGTTTTGTGCTACCGTTAGGACGGCCTGCCACTTGATCATTGAAAACCCTTGCATGAACCGAAAAAATGTTGGTTGTAGAAGAGTGACTGAAAGATACTCCTACGAGGAGGAAAAAAAAGGCAGAATATCAGTGATGGTAAAGAATTGTTCATAAGAAAACTATTTAATCTCTATTGAAAATGGAATTCCATGTTAGGGCAATGAGACTACATTTACTGCATATATTTTTTGCCTTGAGAAACTTTCCCTTTTCCCAGTGTTAAAGTCCCAAATGTGCTTTGGTGCCACCCACTGGCCATAGGTGGAATTTAGTTTGGGGCTTAATTTTCTCCTAAGATAAGTCTCAAGCCTGTATTTTGTAATAGAGTGCCCGTATATAAAACAAAAACCTTGCATATATGAGATTCTGTTTTTCTTATAACTCTACTATATGAAAAGAGCATGAGAGTGATCGCAGACATGCCTTGCAACAAAGTTTTAATTAGAATGTAAATTGTTAAATTATACTGTACTTCCTGTGTCTGTATAATTTTCATAAAGTATTTTGTAAAAACCCTTAGAATAAATTATTATATGATTTAATTGTCAAATTAATCTCACTTCTTGTTTTAAATGAAATACTTTATGTTAAGAACCCTAAAATCTAAATTCCCTAGCAAGGCTAAAGAATTTTGGGGCTAATATTTCTCCAGAGTCTTTACTGCAACTCTGGGCATCATTTTCTCTAAATTGGAAGCTTCAGCTGTATTATTAAGAGTAGAACTTATATTTTTAAAAAGGTATTGAGGGACTTCCCTGGTGGTACAGTGGTTAAGAATCCGCCTGCCAATGCAGGAGACTCGGGTTCGAGCCCTGGTCCGGGAAGATCCCACATGCCGCAGAGCAACTAAGCCCATGCACCACAACTGCTGAGCCTGTGCTCTACAGCCCGCGAGCCACAACTACTGAGCCCACGTGCCACAACTACTGAAGCCCGCGTGCCTAGAGCCCATGCTCCACAACAAGAGAAGCCACTGCAATGAGAAGCTCACGCACTGCAATGAAGAGTAGCCCCCACTCGCCGCAACTAGAGAAAAGCCCGCGTGCAGCAACGAAGACCCAACACAGCCACAAAAAAAAAAAAAAAAAGTAGTTGAAAAGCTTTGAAGATACATTAACATTTATTCTTAAAGTTTTCCACAAAGACATTTTTGGGTCATTTAATACATAAAGAATTACTCCCCCTTAGAACCCCCCTAGCTCGCCATTCTCAAAACAAGCCTTGATTTAATATAGGTTGGGGGAAGCCTGGGTGGTGAGGGGAGGGTGAGATCTTACAACAGGTATCTAATGAATGTCATTGAAAACATCTGGAGTGCTTGCCTCCCTTCCCGGAAACATGCTAGAACCTTCGACCCACTGGCCAGTAAGAGCAACTAACCTAAAATAATGCCCTTCCCTCATTGTCTCTCAAGGTCTTTTAGGAGGGTGGTTAATCTAGCTGTATTTCCTCTTCCTGTTCTGGCTGCAGGGAGGGACAAGATGAGGTGAAAGGAGGCACCATCTCCAAGGTCGGCTGGAGCCATAGCAGAAGTGCAAATCCTGTTCCAGCTCCTGCCACTTCATACTACAAGCTACTTTCTAAGTCCTTTTTTCAGTTACCTGCTCAGCCATCTGCCAGCATCCAGCCAGCTATGAAGCATGAATGAGATGGGTTCTAGTATCTCCCCATCTTGGACTAGGAATGCCCACCTCCCCTATCCCCAGATCCCCAAAACACCAGAGGGGACAATAGAACCATCCTACATCTGCCCACAGAACTTCCAACTGCCTTGGGTCATCCAAGGGGATGTCGTGTCACATTGTTTTTCCAAAAAAAACTAGAAGAGCTTTAATCTCACCTGGCTACAAGAGGAAGGCTAAATGGGATTTTCATGATAAAGTGTAGGCAACCTGAATTCTTTGGTGAACTCAAGTTGACAGACTTTTCATCCCGTGGGATTTTTAGGCAAAGTCCCTGCTGAAATTTTTTATTTTCTTAAACTGGAGGCATTTCCTTGAACTGAATGTTTTAGGGCTCTTTTTCTTTTTCCAGAAACCCAACCAGAAATAAGCCCCAAAGAGGGATTTATTGGAAATAAAATGTTAGCCCAGAGAATTAAGGAAGTACTACAGGAACTAGATTACTTTGGGGACTCGTGGGCTGGAACCAGGAACTCAGATACTGTCTCTCCTCTTCCTCAGGGACAGGCAGCTCCAGCATCACAAGCTCTCAGCTAAAGCACTTCTCTTTCCTGGATTCAGCTTGAGAGAGCTCTGGGAGAAACTGGCCAGGCTTGGGTCATGTCCCCACCTATTGGACCACTCACGGTAGCCAGGAATGGATAGGGTAAGATCTTATGCTTGGCTCTGTGTGGATTATGTGTCCACCCTGTGGCCAGGGAGAAGTGATCCATTTTCAGAAGAATAGGGTATCATACAGATGGGCACTGGAGAAATCAAGAGCTAGGCAGCCATGTAATTTGTTTCCCCCTTTGGTGAAAATGCTTCAAAATTCCATTATTTAAAAAATGAAGTAATATCCCAAAGAGTCATTGCTGACTCTTTCCAGGGAGGCTGCAATTTCCCCAACCATCATGACTACTGCAGCTTTTAAGTAGATGGTGAGGATCCTGGGAACTGCATAACCTGTTCATATGGCCTAGGAGCCCACCAAAGCATGATTACTGTTAGCCTAGGCTTACGTCCAGGGAACTTGCTTGGACTTCTTTGTACATCTCTCATCCATACTCACCATTTAAGTAAAAAGTCCCTGAACATCTGCCTTCTCTGTACTCTTAGGCCTTTGTACATCTTCTCTCATTTAATTCCGACAATATTCTTGAAACATAGGCATTATTATCCACATTTTATAATTGGCAGGGGACAAAGAAACTAAGGCACAGAGAGGTTAAGTTGTCCCCAGGAAGAATTCTCCTTTGGGATTGCTCTCCTATCTCCTCTCCTGTCTCCACTCCCCCGCAGGCTCATTCACTAATTTCACTAGTTTGTTTTACAAAACAAATGCTCCCACACATTTGATCCAATCACAGAACATTCCTTCCACTTCTTTGGCTGACTTGTTCCAAAAGAACTGGTTCTCCTTCAGCCTTACAAAAAGAAGACTCTCGCTCTTCACATTCAGCACCTCAGTCAGGATGTGGGATCAGACTTCAGATCATTGTGCCCCTGTATTTATTCTTTGAGAAAAGTGATGTGTCCAATTTATCCATGATTATGTTAGCAGATATCATACTGAATTGCTGTTTTTCTATTATTTGTCTCCATCATTAGACTGTAATCATCTTAAGAGCTGGGACTGCAAACCTTGGACATAACAGTTACTCAGTATGTGAATTGAATGAATGAATGATTAAGCAAATGAATGAATGATGAACTAAAGACCATGGGGTTCGGTATCAAAAAATCTGGGTTTGAATTCTGTCTCTATCACTTACTCTCTGAGCGACTTGGGACAACTTAACCTCTCTGTGCATTAGTTTCTTTGTTCCCTGCCAACTATAAAATGTGGATAATAATGCCTATGTTTCAAGAATATTGTCAGAATTAAATGAGAGAGGATGTACAAATGCCTAGTACTATGTAGGGCATATAGAAGAACTCTGTAAATAGCAGCTTTAAAAAGGAGATGTTAAAAGACTTAACAAAGACAAGTGGAGGGAACTCGTTGGCCAAGGTTCATGACTTGGACCTCTGGAAAGGGAATATACTGGATACCTTCAGGGTCAAAGGTAGTTGGGAAAATGGCATAACAAAGAAAACCATGGCAGAAAGGAACCAAAAGTCATTATTGCTAAACTGAAATTTCTCTGAGAAGAGTGATATACCAAATTTATTAATGTATACTTAGCATCTATCACTGCACCATACATTACAAATGTTTGTTGAATAAATCAGTGAATGAGTACTGATTAGGATCTTTTGAGATTCTTAACCTTGACAAGTGATCTATGAATTTAATATTTAAAATAATTTTAATGTAGAAGAGATATATAAAATATTCCTAATGTAGAAAATGTATTTAATCAACAGATTTCATTGAGCATCCATTATGTGCAAGGGACTTAGGTACAAAGAGAGGGGAAAGCATCCATAAGCTCATCCTCAAGAAACAACTGCTATTAACATCTTGAGTATTTTTCCTCTTTTCTTTTCTTAGGAGACATATTCTGTGAATTCACTTTACTACATCAGACAACCATATATGATAATCAGCAAATAAAATTTTCAATGTATGTCTGACCCTTTTATTTAAATGAAGAGGACTATTCTAATTTTCTAGTCACTTGCCTCAACTTTTCAAGTTCCATTTCAGTGTATGAAAGCTTGAAATTTAAGGAAAAGTGAAGAAGAGATGTGAGGGGGAAATTAAAAATAAGTTTCACTCACATTTTTAAATTCACTTTCATAAACCCTAAATAACCTACAATTTAAGTTATTAAAATTTTAGTTCAGGAGATTTTCCCAGCCTTTTGCTGGTGAAAGCTTTCCCTGATAGACAGATTCAGGATTTGGGACAGGAGATCCTGGTCTTTGAGGCCAAAGCAAAAATCTCAAACTCTTCTTTCAGATCTATTTTGCTCCAAGTGAAACCTGAAGCATTTAAAAATCCATCCATGTATAATAACACCCCAGGCTTTTTTCTTATCATCATGACTTGAAAAATTAAGTCTGAACACAGACATAACAGTGATTGCAGGAATAGCTAACTCTTTTTACTCTGTGCTTAAGTTTTCAAATCATTAAGATCATTCTAAATTTTAACTTTTTAATCTTGCTTTTTTCAATTATCTTTCAAACACAAGTATTTCCATGCCATTAAATTACCTATAAACATGATAATATTTAATGTCTACATAATATTCTATTATATGAAAATATCATAATTTTCTTAAAATGTTCTCTTTTTTGGACATTTTGGTTTCCAACTTTTAGCCGTTATAAACCACACTTTGAGCAGAACTTTTTCTTTCAGAAAAATGGTCTTTCTTTCAGCAAAGATCTCCCCCAGACGGACAATCATTAGTTCAAAAGGCATAAAGGCGTTTTAAGTTTTCAATACATCAATTGACTTTTACCATGGTATAAGAGAGCACCTATTTCACTATACCCTTACCAGTCCTGGGTCATCTTAAAAGAAGGGGAAAATTTTTGACTAATTTGATAGATGAAGTGATATCTAATGTTAACTTATATTTATTGGACACCTGATAGGGTTCAATTCTTGGCCATTTCTGTCCCCTCATCTGTGAATTCAATTGTTTATTTCTCTTTTAAGATGTTAATGCTTTATTGATTTGTACAGGCTCTTTGTAAAAATATAAATCTGTTGTCTGTCATATTTATGGTGGATATTTTTCTCTATTTGAATTTTGCCTTCAACATCCATTCAACATATAATTATCTGAGTCTCCCCAGGGCATTGGTCTAGTCATCAAGGATGAAACAGACACAGTTCCTGCCCCTAAGGATCTCAGAGTTTAACAGGGGAAGGCAGGGGAGTAAATGATGAGTGCAGTAAGGCTTTCAGATGCTCTGTTGGAAGTACAAATAGGCTAGAGTGGTTGCACTAAAAGAGGTAAGTGATCACATCTACCCTTAGGGGCTAGGAGAGGTCTCACAAGAGGAGGTGATTCTTACCTAAGTATAAAATGCTGAGTAAATTACTGGAGCCGCAAGGGACAAAGTGGGAAAAAGCATTCTAGGCAGATCGAACACCTACAGACAGGGCCTGCTAGGGAAATGTCAGTAGCTGGTGTTGGACTAGGGAATAAAACGAAAACATAAAGCAGGTCCTGAGGAGGAAGGGGCTGGAGGGACCTCAGAGTCACACAATATTTTAAATTATATATAACTTTAGATGTTTAAGTCAAATTAAGTGTTACCTTATTCATCTCTTACATAATATTTAAGCTAAGAAAGTCCTTCCTGACCCAGAACTTTAATGCTTCCCTTTATTTTCCTCTAGTTCCCATTTTTAATTCTTTGTTTTCATTTTAGTCTTTACATTTACCTGTTTAATCCATCTGGAATTGACTTTGGTGTGTATAAGGTAAGCCTTATTTGAATCTTTTTTTCTGTTTTAATGTTTATCACGTCTATATTGTCCATTAAGCTTTCCTCTGTAACCCTACTGTGCCAGTGGGTAAAACAGGGAGTGCTGAATGGCTAATAAAATGTATTCCCAGTTGGGGACAATGCTTCAGGAAACAAAAGAAATTTCTCTGGGGTCTGCTCTTTCACTGAGGTGTGTTAAACACTACAGGTACAAACTCACAGACATTTAGGATCACCGCTCTCAGAGTACTACTGCTACCTTGTATTTATAGATTGCAAATTTTTTAAGGAGCCAACCCTTTCCACAGAGAGGACTTTATTCTCATGACCAGTGAAGCAGGGAGAGGGAAGAGGAATATGTCACCACTGCTTGATTTGTTTACTCCCACAAGAAATTATGTGGAGTCAGGCTTCTTCCCTTGATGCTGGCTGGAAATCAAGTGGCTTGGCATCTCTGTACAGAACAGGCCAGACACTGTGCTGAGAGCTGTGACTGGTTAGAAAGGCAAGTATAACCTGACCAGATTGGTTCTGGACTCACCGGGGTCCCCCTGTTGTTACTTCACAGCATTCTGAAGACCTGTCCACCAATCACAGGGCTCCTTACTGGGTGAAAAAACAACTGCTAGACATTGCCAGGAGTCCCTAGCAACACTGCGGCTTTTGAAATCTGGAGAGGGAGGCTGTGCAGTCAGCCGATAGTAGAGGAGAGTGTTGATGCTTCAGGAAGAGACGGCTCTCAGGATGGACACCCCACCCTCTGAGGAACCCTTAGATAAGCAAAACAAAAAACTAGAAAACCAGGAAGAGGAGATGGAGTTTAAGGAACTGGATGGTCTGAGGGAAGCCTTGGCAAACCTCCGGAGACTGTCCGAGGAGGAGAAGAGTGAGAAGGTGATGCTATACTCCCGCATCCAGGAGCAGTCCCAGCTCATCTGCATCCTGAAGCGGAGGTCAGACGAGGCCCTGGAGCGCTGCCAGATTCTGGAGCTGCTCAACACAGAGCTGGAGGAGAAGAGGATGCAGGAGGCTGAGAAGCTGAAGGCCAAGAGCGAGCAGGCCCAGAGGCTGGAGGAACGCTTTATGATCCTGGCAGCCAACCATGAGTTGATGATCCGCTTCAAGGATGAACACAAAAGTCAGAACATCAAGCTGAGAGAGGAGAATGAGAGGCTGAGGATGGAGAATGACCACCTCTTCAGCCAGGCTCTGAAGGACCAGGAGGCCAAAGTATTGCAGCTCACTGACCGGAGTGAGGCCCTCACCGAGGAGCTGGAGTCTCTGAAACAGAGGAGCGCTCAGGAGGCCTGCCAGGCCCAGGCCCGAGAGAAGAAACTGCTGGAGCTGTGCCAGAGCCAGCAGGCCTGCGCCCACACCAAGGACACAGAGCAGCTGCACAGCCAGCTGCAGAGCCTCAGGCAGCAGCACCAGCAGGCCATGGAGCGGATGGCTAAGGCTGAGCAGGCACACAGCCAGCTCAACCGGGAGCTGCAGGCCAGGCTGCAGGCCGTCACTTGTGAGAAAGACGAGCTGCTGCAGCTGTCCATGGAGAGGGGCAAGGTGCTTCAGAACAAGCAAGCAGAGATCCGCCAGCTTGAGGAGAAGTTGGAGACGGCTGATGTGGCCAGGAGGCATGCACTAGAGAGGTTTGAACAAGAGGCAGTGGCCGTGGACAGTAACTTGAGAGTCCGGGAACTCCAGCGCAGGGTAGATGGTATCCAGAAGGCCTACGATGAACTCAGGCTGCAGTCTGAAGCCTTCAAAAAGCACAGCCTGGATCTTTTAAACAAGGAGAGAGAACTCAACGCCAAACTCCGCCATCTCTTTCCATAAGGAAGTTTCTGGCTCCTCTGGCCTCCAATTTAGAAATCAAGTATTTGTGCCTTGTGGCAAGAGTAAAGATGGGATTCCATTTATTCTACTTTTAAGTACAAGAGACCACTCAAAGAAAAACTACTTTACTATGATATTGTTGTTGCCATTGTCAGGATAACACTAATTTTCAGTCCTACCACCTAGAATACATGAGATTTACCAAATTTGTTTCTGTGCCTTTGAAATCTTCCTAAGTTTACTATCACTATCTCCACCTCCCCCATAACTTATTCATTCTCAACCTCAGATATCTTCATGTGTCCTAAGTTTTAAAATTAGCAGCCGTTATGGACTTGAGTGGATCTTAAAAGTGCAATGGGATGTGTTACTGTGAAAAGAAAAAAATAGCATAATTAGCCCTTGTAGATAGGTAGCCTTGTAATCTCCCGTAGTTGAGACTGCTATAACAGTTAATAGTATATTAATAGCATGGATAACTTGCAGAAAAGTGTCTGATTTTTGCAACGGGCCAAACAGTTGCTTGCTTCACCTGCTTTATGGCAGTATCCTTTCTATTTTACTTTATTTGCACTAGATTGGAGAACAAGAATTGAGCTCATTAAATTCTTTTCCAAAGTAGGCAAACTTTATTATAGTCAGTCTATACGAGCAGTAAGAATCAAGTAAGTAAAACCAACCCATTTTAATTTTTCCTGCAAGCTTAGATCACATTCCATTTTCTTGGTTTTTCTCCTTAATAAAAATAGGATTTAGAGGTACAAAAAAGCAAACATCAGTAGTTTCATTTAATATTGCACAATATGCTAATTAGACAAAAGTCCCCAGTTTGGGGTAATAGGTCATAGCACACTGGATATGATACATATAGCAACACATAGTGATTGTTGTGTTTCTAGTAACATACTTTCTTGCAACTTTTTCCTTTTATTAAAAAACCCATCTAAATGGAATGTATATATGTATACTTACATCATTTTTGTAGGAATACTTAAATGTGTAATGATAAAAACAGATAATAGCTATTATATATATTTATGCAAAGTTCTTAAAGAGGTAGATGTAAAACTACACTTTATGTAGTTTTAATTAATTTCCCTGTATTTAGTTGACATAGAAGCATTATTATGAATACTTCCCAAAATAGACTGCAGTGTAGTATTTTTCTCACCCATTTAGTGCCAAGAGTTACCTAATGATTTGAATTTATTAAAAAATGTTACTTGGTACCTTTTAAATAAACAATTTTAAGCATCACTTGCCTTACCTAAAGCAATTTTTAAAACCTGTTTTCTCACAGTTCTATTAAGATTGTGCTATTAAATACAAATTCCAAGGATCCACCTTGCTGTCTTGAAAGGACTATTTACTTCCTCTTACACATGACCAAGAATCAGAATCTATATAGGAGCTGATCAAGGTTACCCTTTACTGAGTCCATACTATTTATCATTGTGCTGAAGCACTTTCAATGTATTGTTTTATTTAATCCTTAGCACCACTGAAGAAGCTAATAGTGTTCATTTCTGTTTCAAATAAGAGGAAGCTGAGTTTCAGTAATTTGCTCAAGGCCAGTTAGTCACTGGGGAGCCGGGATTTTGATGACAACATCACACTGAAAGATATATTGACTATCTACTGAGTACCAAGCTCTGGCGGTGGGCACTGAGAATAAGCATAAAGAAGCATGTTTTCTGCCGTGGAAGAGCTCCCACACAGTCTAGCCCAGGGGCAAAAGAGCAGTCACATCCAGTGTAATGTGTTTTCACAAGGGGTGTTATGAGATCACAGTGGGTAAAACACACACACACACACACACACACAGAGTTAAAAGCCTGAGGGTAAGTGTTGGGATGGTAGAGAGGACTGCCGGGGGTGACTAACACAGAAGTTGATATATAAGCTGGTTCTTAAATAACTGGTACAATTTTATCAGGTGTTGAAAAGGGAGAAAGATTTCAGCATCGTGTAGAAAGTCACAGAGGTTTTTAAAAATGTCCAGAATACTTGGAAATCATAAGTAGTTGGGAGGAGGTGCGGAGAAGCATCTCTACAGATAAAAAGAAGAGAAGAGAGGCGGGAGGAGACTGGCAAGTGCACAAACAGGAGCCAGAGACGAGCCCTGCTCCTCCTCGCATGCAGGTTCAGGCGGATTTGCGAAAAGACTCGTGCGCATGCGTGCCAGCATCTCTTCCCGCCCCCTCCTCCACCCTCGCTGGCCCGTGCAAGCTCCGCCCAAACAGCTGTCGGGGTCGGGTGATGATCTCTCCCATTCAACTTTTGTGCCTAGCCTTCGAGGAGGAGGAAGAGGCTCCTGGGCAAAGGCCAAACGGGTCCTGAGGGCCATTTGAGCAGGGAATTCTGGGATCCTCGTACAGGAGTGTGGGCTAGCAGAGGACTGGCCACCTGGGCTCTTCATTAGGAGGGAAGGGTGCGTCTGGAAGAGCATGGGGGATGGGTAAGGTGCATGCTCCCTAAAATGTGGGCGCAAAGAAAGGGTCTCAGTTGCCCGGGTCTAAGGACAATGCTGTTCAGTCATGCTAAGGAGTTTGTGTTAGGTTGAACCATATAAAATTGCCACTTTGTAGGTTACAAATGATTAGATGTGGGCCATTTCATAATGCTCACTCTAATACCCTTTTGAAAGATATTGAAAAGAAAGTGGGTAACGAGAATAGAAGATCAAAGATGGATGCCTAGAGAACAGCTGAGGAAAGGAGCCCACAAAACAAAGGAAGAAAGTAAGAGTAATGTGCACCTATCATGTGTCAAGTGCTTTTCATGTCACCCTCATACCAACTCTTCAAGGGAGGTTCAATTATCACTATTTTATAGATAGAAAATGAGACTCAGAGAGAGAGGGTGACTCGCCCAAAGCCAGGAAGTTTTGGGGTGGCAGGGGTGAAATTTGAACCCAATCCCCTCTGGCAGGACCGGCTTCATGGACGTGCCACCTGCACGGGGAACCTGCACTTGGTTCTACTGCTGCTGCCTTGAGATTCTTAATAATTGTGTGGCAAGGGGCTCCACATTTTCATTTTATGCTGGGCACAGCAAATTATGTAGCTGGACCTGCTGTCTGGAGCTAAAACTAATGCTTTTTCTCAGCATACAAACCACCTTCTAACCAGCCACAAAAGGGCACTGTTTTTTGTGTTTGTTTGTTTGGTTGGGTTCCCCCCCCCCCGCTCTGTGATCCACAGCACTTTGTAATTCCACTCTCAGTGCTTATCTTGTATTTAATCTGTGACCCAGACCAGATTAGGGCATGGGCAACTAGATTAGTTTTTGTGGCATGCTCATCTGTAAAGCCATGCTTATCATTGGAACAAACTGTCAAAATGTAAATCAGCCACCTCCAAATTACTGTCCTTGAGGAGAAATTTTAAAACAAAACAACAAAACTCCTTTCTAAAGCAGACCTAGATCCCTAGTGAATTTGTCCGTGGCATCCACAAGCAGTAACCCTAAAATGAAAATCCATAGAACAGAGATTCTAAAACCATATAAGGTGTGACTAGCGCTGTGTAGCTAAGTGTGATCTTTTGTGTTACCTACACTGTAAGCCCTTCAGTGTGCCTCTAAGGAAGTTGTCTGGTTCAAAAAAAAATCAAAGAGAGCTAGAAAAGGAAGGAGAACTACAGGAAAAGTGAACTGACTGGCTGATGTTTTCACAACACTGTCTCCATTTCACTTAGTGAAAATTAACTGAAGTTAATTTGTTTCTAATAATCAAAGTATTGATAGAAAATCTATTTCTCCCCCACTCCACTACATTGAAGTTAAACCTTTAAAGAACGTTGTTTGAAGGAATACCTGCCCAGGTGCCTGCCTGCTGTTCTATCCAGCCCTCATTGACTCAGATACCTGTGGAGTAGCTGTGGCTGGGTCGGGGCAGGAATGATTCTCTGTTCCAAACTATGACAACATCAAGAGAACTGGGCAGACATTTGAGATACTACCTCTTGGCACGTGAACAAAGGAAAGAGGGCCACGACCCTAACTACTCTCCCCAAAGCTCACCAGATGACTTGTCTTCATTATCATTGGCCAAAACTGGGCCATATGCAAATACCCCAACCAAACATCTTCATGGGCAATGTTGCCACCATGACTGACTTGGACCAATCAGGATCTGCCTGGATCCTGGATAGAATAGGAATGAAGCCAATCTCTGTGGCATATAGTACATGGGTCTACCTGACAAAATCAGGGCTTTGCCAGCAAGGATGAAGGGAGATGGATGTTGGGTGGGCCACCAACAGTGTCTGCTGTACCACATCGACTTAGATTGACAGGGCTTTATCAGGCAGGGAGTCTTTTTTTTTTTTTTTCAATCTTAGCCTCTTAAAAAAGTTGTTGGAATTTTGGGAGGTGGCCAAGAATGGACTTTTCTAATCATTTGTCCATCTCCTTAAGGACAAACTGGATATTATTTTCCAAACATTAAGAACATCTTATTAAATTTAAGGGCCTAGGGCTATACAGATGAGTCTCCCTACTTGATGTTGTTCCTTTCAAACCTTCTGTTTATCCCATTTGGCAAAAACTAATCCAAGAAAAAAATTTTCCCTTGGACAGAACTCCCTGGTCATTCATTACACATTCAACTAACTACAATGCCCCTTCTCCAACCCCCTCACTCCTCAGTTCAACAAAGGGACTTATCCTAGCTATTTGCCAGACTCTCCCTATTTAATGCTTCTAATCCACTCTTATTTGCAGTAGTGTAAAATAATCTTCCCTTTAATGTTTAAGATGATTCATTACAGAATTGTTTGTAATAGCAAAAGATTGGAAATACCCTACATACCATCAATAAGGAACCAATTAAATAAACTGTGGGCCCTCCATACCTTGGAATACATTGCAAATGCAAAAAAAAGAAAAAAAAAGAAAAAAAAAAGAAAAGCAAGAAAAAGGAAGAAAGAAAAAGGAAGCTATCTGTATACTGATATAGAAATATCTCCAGAATACATGTAGAGGAAAAAAACAGGGTGCAGGGACTTCCCTGGTGGCACAGTGATTAAGAATCTGCCTGCCAATGCAGGGGACACAGGTTTGAGCCCTGGTCCAGGAAGATCCCACATGCTGCGGAGCAACTAAGCCCATGCACCACAACTACTGAGCCTGCGCTCTAGAGCCCGCAAGCCTAGAGCCCGTGCTCCACAACAAGAGAAGCCACCACAATGAGTAGCCCCTGCTCGCCACAGCTAGAGAAAGCCTGTGCACAGCAACAAAGACCCAACGCAGTCAAAAATAAATAAATAAATAAAATAAATAAATTTATTTAACAAACAAACAGCGTGCAGAATATCTATCATATATTACTTTTGTGTAAGGGGGAGAGAATGGGGGGGATAAGAATGTAAACATATGTACCCCCATCTATATAAATAAATATTGGAAAAAAGAAATGCTAAAAAGAAAGTGTTTATTAGTGGTGTGGATGAGTGTGGGGACAGGGCTGGTTAAGGATGGGAGTGTGAAGGAAACTTCTCAGCTTATCCCATTTTGTATCATTTGACTCTTGAACCATGTGAATATATCACCTCTTTAAAAATATAGTAAAATTGGGAATTCCCTGGCAGTCCAGTGGTTACAACCCTGTGCTTTCACTGCCGAGGGCCTGGTTCAATACCTCGTCGGGGAACTAAGATCCCACAAGGTGCATGGCACAGCCACCCCCTCAAAAAAATATATATGCACATGTATATTAAAATTAAAAACAAAAAATATCTTCTGCATAATTGCTTCCCAATAAGCTGTATTTCTGTGCAGATAACTCAAAAAGCCCACAGATTTTTCTTTCCCCAAGAACTGAGTAGACAAGACATATTTTCTATAGAGCCAAATATGGCCTGACAGATCTGGGTCAGGCCATTCAGCTGGAAGCTGCTGATTTCATTAATGTTCAGCCACATACAGCTAATGACAGTATCTTTTTCTACCCTAAGGAGTGCCTCCTATGATTCCTATTTCTCTCCTAAGTATAAAGATTTAAATGTATTAACTTTTCTCATGGATTTTCACATGTCTGTGTGAGACCTAAATTTTAGATTTTGGAAAGCCTATTTTCTCATCTATTCAAGTTTTTAGGCTTTGGGTGTTGGTTTGGGGTTTTGCCCTAACAGATAAAAAAGATGTAGAGGTAGGGCAGGCCAAGCCATTCTGATATTCAATTTTAATTAATAACATTTATTTAATATATATCATTAATGTAACAAATATTTATTGAGAGCCTGTTATTGGCTAGGCACTATGTTAAGTGCTGGGCACAACGTGAGCAATGCAGAGACCTTATCCTCACTGAATCTGCATCCTAGTGGGTAAGAAGAAAATGCTAAAGGATAGGATGACATGGGAGTGCATAGCAGGGTTTCTTTTTTTTTGTGTGTGTGTGTGTGTGTGTGTGTGTGTGTGTGTTTAATTGGGTAAAATAAATGCATATAACATAAAATTTTCCATTTTAACCATTTTAAAATTCAGAGGTAATTAATATTACAGTCATTATCTTGTGCAGTCATCACCGCTATTTATTTCTAAATAATCTTTCACCAACCTTTCATCTTTCCAAACAGAAACTCTAACCATTAGAGTCTCCTCTACCCACAGTCCCTGGTAACCTCTAATCTGCTTTCTGTCCCTATGATTTAGATATTTTACGTAAGTGGAATCATACAATATTTGCCCTTATTTCACCTAGCATAACTTTTTCATGGTTCATCCATGTTGTAGAATATATTAGAATCTCATTTCTTTTTATGACTGAATAATATTCTGTTGCAAATACATTTTGTTTATTTATTCATCTATTTATGGATACATTTGTTGTTTCTATTTTTGGCTATTGTGAATAATGTTGCTATGAACATCGATGTACAGGCCTGTGTACCGATTAGGTCCCTGATTTCAATTCTTTGGGGTGAATACCTAGGAGTAGAATTGCTGGCTCATATGGTAATTCTGTTTAACTTTCTGAGGAACCACCAAACTTTTTTTCACAGAAGCTGCACAATTTTACATTCTGATCAGCAATGTATGAGGGCTGCAACTTCTCTACATAAGGTAGAAGAGGTTAGGGAAAGCTTTTCCTAGAAGTGGCATTTAAGTTAAAGCCTATATAATGTATAAGAATTGTCCAAGAGCAGAGAGGAGGAAAACATTAAAGAAGCTCAGAAGTCTTCATAGCACTTCCTGTTCTTGGTAAGAAAACTGCTTTCACAATAGCCACACCATCTAGGGCTGCAGAATAAGCACTCAGAGTAGACTCTAACAAGAGACTCTGGCTAGATTAATCCAATTATGCTCACATCCATATTTATCTCCATCCCTATCAGAAATCTTAGCTCAATCTTCCCCATGCCCTATCCCCACTCAAATCCTTTCACTACGCCCTTTAGAAACTCAAATCTGTGATCAACAAACTAGTCAAGGTATTAGTGCAGTGAGTGAAGGGGAGCATTGGCATCAGACTGCCTTGTTTCAAATCACGTCACTTACTGGGTATCCTTAAATAAGATCTTACTGGGTGAAGAGGAAATCAGAGAGCTAAAGCTTTCAGTGAGTGAGCATTTATCCTACTTTTCCTATCCCCTGTATTTCACGGGGGAAATGGCCCATACGTGGTGAGATAAAGTTGCTTTTCACTGAAGAATCCCAGATAATAAAAGAATCCCAGGTAATAAAAGTAGTGAAATAATTTATTTAGGCACTGATCATCATTAGATGAAACCATTAGGAGAAAGGTTAATGGAGAATTTTACTGTCACCATTTGAAAACATTGATCAATCTTAGCATCACCAAAAACAGGAAAGCTAGATGTTGTATGCCTCCTGAGGTGACTCGCCATGAAGAGCAGCGCCTCCTTGGAAGTATTCCGGCCAAAAATGTTGAACCTTAAGCTAACTAAGCCCTGAGAACTAACTTCCCGCTTACAGGAAATATGGGGATGAGGGGAAAGTAAAACAGTACAAGAAAGCAAACAGACAAATATAGAATAATGGGACGTTGAACAGGACAACTGACCTGGCTTCTTCAGAAAAATCAAATGGCATTGGTGAAAAGGGGTGGAGGAATGCTGTCTTAGATTAAAAGAGGTTTGAGAGATATAAGGAAGGTATTAGAATTCTTTGGGTCCTTATTCAATCAAGCCATCTGTAGCTGGAAATTTTTGACACAATTGAATATTGACTGGGCTTAGATGATACCAAGAAATTCGTAATAATTTGACTAGTTGCAATCATGACATTGTGGTTACAGAAAAAATGACCTTATTGTTAAAAATGCATAGTGATGTGTGTAGGGATAAAATGACATGTCAAGGATTTTTATTTTACAATATTTCAGGGAAAAAAAAAGGCAGGGGGATGAAGCAAGTGTGGCAAAATTTTAATAATTCTTAAATTTGGAGGAGGAGCATACAAGGGATTCAGCATACTTTTTTCTCTAGCTCTGTATGATTGCAGATTTTCAATATTTAAAAAATTAGAGTTAATAAAGAGCTGAGGTTTGTGAAGGAGAGAGGAAGAGAAATGATTTGAAACTGGCAATGGGGAGCAAGAGCAGCTCAGCCAAGGTCTGGCTCTGGGGTGCCTAGGGTGAGAGATAAGACAATTTCCCACCTGAGAAGTGGAGTCCTTCCTATCAGAACACGAAAAGCTCTGCTCCTACCCTTCCAAATCTCTAATGCCCAAACTTCCTCTACATCTGCTCTCCCTTTCCCCACCAGAGCAGCAAATCTCAACTTCAGGGGCTGCAACTGTGGGGCTTGATTAGTTGGGAGGCATACCAGTAATTTGTGACTATTTTAGTTGGTTACAAATGTTGGTCATTTTAAAATAAAATAAATCAGATTCCAGATTAGTCCACAGTACTATAATTCTCATTCATTTACATTCAGAAATGGTTTTTTGAGAGGAAAGGAATGGAAATACAGCTAGCACACTGAGAATTGAACGTAATCCATGCAAATATGTAGCACTTGCAAACATAATCCTATAGTACCCTAGACAATGTCAATCTTTTGAGTCTTTAATGTTCATCCAATCATAAAAATCCTCTCATGGTCTTAGTTCCTACCTTTTACAGATTATACTTCATGAGTGCATAGGCAAACTATATTAAAATGAGCACTCTGGCCTCTGTAGCACTCTTATCCTTCTGCTGTATCTATTCAGCAAAATCCCAACCCTGATTCAGCTGCATTCCCTACCATCTCTACGCCAACACTCTGTTATAGGAAAGCCAGTAAATGTATGTATTGGTGATGAAGCACCATAAAGTCACGGTCTTTGTGGAGGATTTGATAGATTGGTACCCATAATGTATTTCAGTCCCTCTTTTCCCTCTGCTTTGGCTGTTTTTGCTGCCAAGCACATTCTTGAAGACATTGGGTTTTCATCCTAGTATTCATTCATTAGTTCTGTCTATCTATCTATCAATCATCTATCAAGTATAGGTGATTTACAATATTATATTAGTTTCAGATGTACAGCATAGTGATTCAATATTTTTATAGATTTTACTCCATTTAAAGTTATTACAAAATAATGGCTGTAATTCCCTGTGCTGTACAATATATCCTTGCTGCTTATCTATTTAATACATAGTAGTTTGTATCTCTTAATCCCATACCTCTATCTTGCCCCTTCCCCCTTCCCTCTCCCTATTGGTAACAACTAGTTTGTTTTCTGTATCTGTAAGTCTGTTTCTGTTGTGTTACATACATTAGTTTGGTTTACTTTTTTAGATTCCACATATAATAGATAACATACAGTATTTTTCTTTCTCTGACTTATTTCACAAAGCATAATACTCTCTAGGTCCATCCACATTGTTGCAAATGGCAGATTTTCATTCTTTTTATGGCTGAGTAAGATACCAGCCATAAATATGTATATATTATATATCCATTCATATATATATGTATGTAGCCATTCATCTGTTGATGGACACTTAGGTTGCTTCCATATCTTGCCTATCATAAATAATGCTGCTATGAACAATGGGGTGCATATATCTTTTCGAATTAATCCTTCCTTTTTTCCTTCCTTTCTTCCTTTCTTTCTTTTGATGCTTCCCCCAGGAGCAACCTGTCAGCCACCTTGGAAGTGGATCCTCTAGTTTTAGCCAAGCCTTCAGATGACTCCAGCCCAGGCCAAAATCTGGCTGAATTCCATGAGAATTCCAGAACAAAGCTGTATAGCCAAGGCACTTACAAATTTCTGACCAATAGAAACTGCCAGAGATAACAAATGTTTATTGTTATCTTAAACTGCAACAATAAGCACATGTTTATTGTTGTTTTATTGATGTTTTTAGGTTTTGGGTAACTTTTTAAGGAGCAATAGATAATTAAGACAACAGGTTGAGAGTTTTGGCAGCAACGGTGCTCTTGAAGCTAACATTCCAGCTTTCTATTTACAACTTTCCCAACTGGGGCAGAGATAGCAGTGACCTATCAGGCCTGTTTGGCCACATTGTACTGAGAGGCATTCTTGATCACCCAGCCTAATGCCCACTACTCCAGTTCTTCCCATTACTTTGTAAACACCTTCTCTGTATTACATCTTTTTCTGCTTAAAATAGCTGAATTGGTTTCTGTTACCTGCAACTGGGCTTAACCAAATAAAAATGCCCATCTCAAAGCAACAATTAAACACTAGAGGCATTCCTGCTAAAGTCAGGAATAAGACAAGTAAGTTGGTTATTAACAGCATTATTTGATATCGATCTGGAAATGCTGTTTCATTATAAGTCAAGATAATGAAATAAGTATTGCAAAGAAGGAGGCAAAATTGTTATTATATATAATAAGGTGATATAATTGTCTACCAGGGAAATTTGAATGAATAAGCTAAAAATAAAAACTATTAAGAAAGTTGAGTGGGTAAGTCAGTTAAAAATTTAACAAAAAAATCAATAGCTTTCCTATGTAGCAACAATAACCATTTAGAAAATATAAAAGAAGAAATAATTTAGTCCAGTAGGAAAAAAATGCATAAAGTCGCTGGGAAAAATAAATTCATAAATTTAATGCAATTTTCATGAAAATTCCAGCCTTTTTTTGAACTTGGAAAATTTTATAAAGTTATCTGGAAGAATAAATATTCAAATAGAGATTAAAAATTCTGAGAAAGTAAGACTTACAAAAAAGGACTTGTCCTATGACATATTAAAATATATTATAAAATTGCATAAAAATGTAGTGATTTTGCTTCCAGAATGGTTAGACTGATCAATGAAATAGAAGAAAAAGACCAGAAATAGATTCAACTTTATGTAAGAATTTAATATCTGGTATATATGTTGGGAAATCAGTGTGGCAAGTATGAATTGTTCAATAAATTATATTGTGGCAAATAACTTTTTGAAAAAATTATATTCCTATGTCACATTTTATACTAGAATGAATTCCATTTGGAGTTAAATGAAATAATCACTTGTTAAATACTCTTAGTAAATTATAAATAGAAGTAATTAAAGAAGTTCTAAAATATAGGTAAATATCAGTATTATTTAGGCTAATAAAGCCTTTTTAGGCTTAACATCAAAGCCAGAAACCAGGAAGAAAATTTTGATAGATTGACCATTTAAAAATTATAGCAAAACAAGCAGTTTTTACCCCTTTCCTCCCCCAGTAAATGATCAACTGGTGGAAAAATTGGAAAATATATGAGACAAAGGTATGTTTTCCTTATAATGCAAAGAGTTCATATAAATCAAGATGGAAAAAGACAGATATTTTCCCTGACAAACATTTTCTCCTACCTCAGAGAAAAATGGGCTAAGGAGGTAAAAAGGCTATTCACATTAGAAATCAATTGGTCATGTGAAAAACATTCAACCTTCTAATAATCCAAGAAATGTACATTCACAAAAAAGGATGTCACTTTTAATTTTCGGATAGGCACATTCTAAAAAGAACAAATCCACTCTCACGAGTGCATAGGAACTACATACCGTGACCACCACTGGGGAGAGATATGTTCCCGTATGTAATAAGGGTCTATGTATAAACACTTAGCCAGAAATTCTACGTCAAATACTTTATCCTAAGCAAATCATAGGATAAGTGAACAAAGATGTTTGCACAATATTATTGTGTGGTTTATAATGGTGAAAAATCCAATACAACTTAAGTGCTATCAGTGAGTAACTGGTTGAATAAAAGTTGGAAAGTTCATGAAATGGAATTGTAGGCAAACATCAAAAATAAGCATGTGGACCTATATTTCGTTGTATGAAAGATGTCCACAAAATATTCATACCAAAAGAGTAGAGTTCAAAGAACTAAAATAAACAATGTGTTGTTCTATGTCTGTACATAGAAAAACTCTATTATACACCAAAATTTTAATAAGTTATTTTGAGGTAGATTATGGGTAATATCCTTCTACTTATTTGTACAGTTCTGCACTATCTGAATCTTTTGCAATGATCATTATAACCAGAAAAAAGAAAAACCAACTCTGAAGGAGAGAATGAGAAGAATGAGGAGAAGAAAAGGGAGGAATGGTGAAAGGGAGGGAAAGCCATTTTCTGGGAGTTTTACCCTTGCTTCAGTTGCTTTTATTGTCTTCTGAGGCTATGTTGTAAAAACTTTCTTCTCTTTCAGTTTTCTACTTTCCTCTTAATCCAATTGGAGAGGCTCTTAAACAATGCATATTTAATCCAAAATTTTGTAATTTAGGGAAAAAATGGTAAATCAATCCATGATCTTGCTTTTGCCCAAGGAGAAAATGCAGTTCGATGGGATTACCAGCCACACAAAAACCTGTAAGTCAAAATATGCCAGAATATTTATTATCTCAAACTGTTTTCTGCTCTACTTTAGCAAAATCTTTCCTAATGGGAAGGTTAAGAAGGACATGGAGGCCACTTATTTCTTCTTCTAGATACCATATGTAATGCTTATTTGTGCCCCTTGAAGAATTATTTTCATTTGGTTGAGCTTTAGTGTAATGCCTTCAGCTAAAAGTTGGAGACCTTCTTCATTCATTCATTCAACAAATATTTATCGAAGCCTCTCCTGTGCCAGGTGCTGTTCTGGAAATTTGGGATCTATCAGTGTCCAGCTTTCCTGGAACTTGTTTTCTATCCTTCTAAGAAACAGCCATATAAAGTTAGCTATTGGTGAGGCTATCTGTTACTTTATTCAGTATCCCATAGAGAAGTTTCTTTAAGACGTGAGAACTGGAAAGTAATTGAGGAATTCATGTATATTTTACTCATAAGCAAATAAAGGAAAGTTTATATATTTGTTTGGGTTACCAGGAAGCTTAGTCTATTGTTAGCTCAACTTGAGGAATTGTGTAAGATTTTACGTCCATCCTATTCTAATACAAATTTTCCTCCTTTCAGAACTCCTTATCTTCCTATTTCATCTGTATTTTCACTGGCCGTGCTCTGTAAAAATTTGAGATGTTTCACTGTAATCTAATGTATTTGTGAACTGCTTCAAATCTGAAATACCTTGTGGGACTAGAGGAACAAGATAACACCATGAGGAAACAGACAAATCCAGAATGTGGTGCATTTTTCAAGACAACTGACCTTGTCTCTTCAGAAAGCCAATATTAAGAAAAACTAAAACGTGGAAGGGACTATTCTAGTTTGACAAATGGGGGAAAAAACAATCAAATGCAATAAGTGAGCCATGATTGGATCCTGGTTCAAAAGAACGTATCTGCTATAAAAGATGATTTTTGAGGAAAGCTGAGCAAATTTGAATATGGTATGGGTAATAGATATTAGCAAGATTGTTAATTTTCTCAAGACCTGATAGTAGTATTATGACTATGAAATAGAATGTTATTTTTAGAGGTGCATACTGCAACATGTTTGGGTGGTGTGTCTTGTCTGCAACTTTGGGATGATTCTGCAAAAAAAAAAATGTCTTACAAACATTTATATACAGATACAGCATATATGGCAAAATGTTAATTGTTGAATTGTTGAGTCTGGGTATTGGGTACTATTGTTGAATTAGAGTTGATATGGTAATATTCTTTCACATATTCTGTATATTTGGAAATTTTTATAATAAAAACTTGGAAAAATTAAATTACATATGAATGACTTATTCACCTCTTTTTTCTTCTAGTACTCTATAAGTGTTTGAGTGAAAAGATCTTGTGATATAGCGAAAGGGGAAAGGAGCAATTCCAAGAAGAATCTGATCAGCAGTCTTACGTTCCAGGATAACTAAGATTATTCATAAATTAGGTATCTAAAAGATGAATTCTGAGTGAGACTAGCTTCACAGGAGGTGGAAGCTAGAATACAGAGTATTGAGAAGTGAGGGCCGAGAGGGTAGACCACTTTTTCAGTAAATCCCAGGTTTCTTGTTATTTTTGCCGCTGTTACTATGACATCACTGGAGATCTGGAACTACTCCACCTCCAGACCTCTTTCGAACTCTCGCGATACTACAGCCCGGTGGAGCGCGAAATGCGGTGGGAGGGGCTGGAACGAGATCGACTGACTTCCGGCCAGGCCGTTGTCTGGGTGGCGCGGTCGAGTCATCGTTGGGCCTCGCCGCTTCCATCTGCCTTTCCAACCCCCCCCCGCCCCGGCGCGGGGGGTCGACCAGCCAAGTGGGGCGGGAGGCGACTCGGACCTTCCTCTTCATTTCGTTCTGGCCTGCTGCCCGGCTACCCGCTCTGGGTCCTTGGGGCCCGCGAGGCCCGGTCTGAGGGGCCGGGGCCTACGTGGGCCCGCCGTCGGGCCCCATGAGGCATAGCCTGACCAAACTGCTGGCGGCTTCGGGCAGCGACTCCCCAACCCGCAGCGAGAGCCCGGCGCCGGTCGCGACCTGCTCGCTGCCCCCGGACTTGACCCGGGCGGCAGCGGAGGACGAGGGGACGGCGGCGGCCGGGTCTCCCGGCCGCAAAGAGCCGCGCGGCGACGAGGGCGAGTCGGACGCCGGGAGGGGGGGCCGCGGCGTCGCGGCCGCGCGCGCGCCCTCGCCCGAGGAGATGGAGGAGGAGGCTATTGCCAGCGTTCCCGGGGAGGAGACGGAGGACATGGACTTTCTGTCCGGCCTGGAACTGGCGGATCTGCTGGACCCCCGGCAACCAGACTGGCATCTGGAGCCCGGGCTCAACTCGCCCGGGCCTCTCTCCTCGTCCGGCGGAGGCTCGGATAGCGGCGGCCTGTGGAGAGGGGACGACGACGACGAGGCCGCGGCTGCCGAGATGCAGCGCTTTTCTGACCTGCTGCAGAGGCTGTTAAACGGCATCGGAGGCTGCAGCAGCGGCAGTGACAGTGGCGGCGGCGAAAAGAGGCGGAGAAAGTCCCCGGGAGGAGGCGGCGGCAGCAGCGGCAGCGACAGCAACCAGGCGGCGACAAAGAGTCCCCGGAAGGCTGCGGCGGCTGCTGCCCGTCTCAATCGGCTGAAGAAGAAGGAGTACGTGATGGGGCTGGAGAGTCGAGTACGGGGTCTGGCAGCCGAGAACCAGGAGCTGCGGGCCGAGAATCGGGAGCTGGGCAAGCGCGTACAAGCACTGCAGGAGGAGAGTCGCTACCTACGGGCCGTCTTAGCCAACGAGACCGGACTGGCTCGCTTGCTGAGCCGGCTGAGCGGCGTGGGACTGCGGCTGACCACCTCGCTCTTCAGAGACTCGCCCGCCGGTGACCATGACTACGCTCTGCCCGTGGGAAAGCAGCAGCAGGACCTGCTGGAAGAGGACGACTCAGCCGGAGGAGTGTGTCTTCATGTGGACAAGGATAAGGTGTCGGTGGAGTTCTGCTCGGCGTGCGCCCGGAAGGCGTCGTCTTCTCTTAAAATGTAGGGTCAAGTAATCTGCTCTTTATCCGCGTTTACCCCTTTCAACTCCCTTACACCATGTAAAACACCTTAGTGGGACATCTTCACTGGACACATTTCAGAGGAGGAAAAAAAAGTAATATTGAATCTTTAAGTGTTTAGCTAAAAGCATGAATGTGACACTGTAACCAACTCCTAATGATAACATGTCACTATTAAATCTCTCTGACAGTTTCTTTTTTAGGTGATTTCCTTCCTGCCAGGCTCCGTTGTAGGGGTTACAGAACAGTCGTTCCCGCCTCACAACCTGGTAAGGATCCATCTCTTCACGTAACGCTCATGCTCTGCTGCTTAGTCTACTTTAATGGGCAACATCTCAATTTGTGTGTGTGTGTGTGATTTTTTTTTTCTTTTCTTTTTTGGAAGGTGGGAGGGGAATCTAATTTGGGCCCTGTCCACCCTGGAAACAGACTTGTGCTGGTCAATATTGTATTCAAGTTGCTTCTTCTGGTTGAAATAGCTGTTAATGTGTCCCCTTGTTCAGACTTGCGTGTACCTAGCTCTTCTGTCCCCAGTGTGGACATGGCCTTGGATGACATCGGTTCCAACTGTACACTGAAAGCTGCTAATAGAGATACAGTTTGGAGAAAGTGACACAGGTGAAGTTGAATGGAAGTTCCGAGTTGTACAAGGTGCAAATTGGAATTCCAATTTTAGAGCAACTTTTCAGAGGTTGACAATAAGTACTTGGGGCATACACAAATGTGATAGTTATTTTGCGGAGATGACAGAAATCTCTTAAATATTCAAGAATGACTTTTAGTTTTCATAGATCTAGATATACAATCTATTCGGATTTATAGATTTTTATATCTCACCATTAGAGAAGTTGGAAATTAACATGCATATCAGACTCCTGTGTTAGTTACTTAAAGGAAGAATAAGAATGGTTAATGAAATGTTTCTTTGAGGACCAGCACAGTGATTTACCCTATCACTGAGTATGAATAAATTGTTGAACACCTTTATTTTTGTTGTATTAAAATTTTAGGTTAAATTTATGTATGATTAGATATTGACGGTTATGAAATGTGAATGAAAACGTGTAAAGTGAGGCTTCACAAAGAATCTTGTTCTCCATACTTCAAGGGTATTTGTCCTATTTAAAAGTAAGTTTTAAAATTGAGTGACTTAATGACACGATTGACACTTTTTCCAAAGTTGGGACATAGTCTTCCTTTGAAGTACTCTATTATCTATTGTCCAGTTGTATAGATTGAGTCACAGTGTCTTTCAGTGTAAGAGACATTAAGAAATTCTTTGTGAAACATCACTGTTTGATAAAGTATATACGTATTTAGCATCCTTGTTTTTCTTTGTGCTAAAGTGGATACAGCTGTTGGGGCAGAAGAGACGGGACCAGCTGCTGGCCACATTTCCTGCTTTATTTTAAAAGGTAGTATAAGAAATGAGGAAAAAGAGGTAATATCAGGGCTTCTGCTTTTATTTAAAAATGTTCATAATTAAAAGGTATTTTCCAGCAGTCCAAAGATGTAAGTTATCTTACATATAAAATGTTTTATTTTGTTGTTATTTGGTTATGAAAATGGAATCTTGTTCTTGAAGAACTGTAAATGTTTTGTTGCTAGATAATACACTTTTGAGACCTAACTTGGTCTCTGGTTTCCAGTGCATTACAGCATATTTTGTAAAATCATCTACTGCACTTGAGCATGAATGGATAGTAGCCAAACTCACAACCTGGAGTGATGAACCTGCTTATACTAAGTGCAGGAGCAAGCCCCTCACAATGCAGCTGCATGGATTTTTAGTGCCTACTGAATTATATATATAAATATATATAAAAACCAAAAGTAGTTGGAAAAGTTATTTGAAATGACTAATTTGTGCTATCTTTATGGAATATGTTAAATGTAGCTTTTTGAAACAGAAGCCTTGAATTGAAAGTTAATTAATACTTGAACATTTTGTATATATTTCTTTGTATATAATTTTGTGCAGTACCAATGACAAAAATATGGTGTCATAATAAAACCAGGTTTGTTGATCTTTCAGTCATGGGCTCAAAGAATTTATTCATCTCTAACATGACATTAGAAAATAATGGATGAAAATAGGAAAAATGATTGTTGTTTATGCTGTGGGTCTTAAAAGGTTCTGGAAGCAGTAAGTGCGTTTTTCTAAAAATTATACCATTCCCTCGGAATATTTTCTTCCTAACGTCAATGATTTTCCTGCATTATTTGAAGTTTGGGGCTGGGGAGAAACAGTAGTCAAAGCTTTCTAAATTGGGATGCTTTGACATTCCAAGTATAGATTTTTAGAATGTCATTTTATAAATGGCAGTTTTTGGAAATACTTGATTAAGAACTTTTGAAAATGGAGATTAGCATTGACTATTTTAAAAGCTGCTTTGTTAGGTTGCTTCCGTTTTAACTGTCTTTTCTTAGTTTCCATTTCATTCTCTTTCTTTTCTAATTTTGGTAAATTAGTGATTTTGTCATTTTTTGCATCAACGTCATGGTCTTGTTTTTACATGGTATTGCATGTATTTAGGACCTATCTAACGGGCTTTAAAGAAATTTGGTCATATTTATGTGTGAACACATTTTACTGTAAATGTTTGGGTTTCTGAATTTACAACAGATATGTTTATTTCAGTATGTAGTAAACAATATCTTAAAGTGTCCTATTCACTACTTGTTAATTAAAAGTTATGATTAATATGAAACTGTTGTCTTACTATTTTTAGAAAATTGTGTTCTGAATGATTAGTAGTTGGATAAAGGAGATTTCTGGAATATAATATGGATTTAGAAATTTTCAGGTTTGGCTCTATTTACTGTAATGGATGAAAGCAATTTAGTGTTTGGGGAATCTTTTCTTTTTAATTTTTTTTTCCTAACTGTGCCTCTGTGGCAAAATGATAACAGCAAGTACTAGAGTAAAGATGTAGCTTTTAATGTTTGTCTTCTGATGGTGACAGGAATTTATACATTAATTGAACTAACACATCATATTGACTTAATGTTTCTGCACTTCCTTGACCAAACCTAACTAAAAAGTCCACGTTTGTTAAAATGTAGTCACACCTCTGATATAATCCGACAAAAAGTGTTCGAAATATTTTAAATATTTGTGCATTTGATAATCACTAAATTAATCTCTCTCTCTTCTCTTTAAACAGCTTAGCAGTGTCTGCAAAAACGAATCTTTTCCTACAACCTGTTAACTGACTGGACTGATGGTAACAAAGTAATTGTGGGAGCCATGTCGGTCAAAAATTTGGCATCTGCTGAAAAAAATGAATGCCATTTTCAAGTTCCCAAATTACTTCTATACTGATTTCACTTTTCAGATTTCACTTTCCAGAAATGGAGATATGAAAAGATTCTCTGGAATCCTTGAAAGACTTAATAGAAATACATGAGACAAAGTTAATTTTGGAACAAAATTATACTTTTTTTTTGTCTTTCATGGGAGTGATACTCAGTTCTTTGCATACCTTTTAAAAATTGTAACCTTTGGAGAAGAGAATGATAGTATTTCATCAAGGAATGTTAGATTCTTTACATAATCAAGCGCACATTCTGTGGAATTAGATTTAGTGGAGTAGAATTACATAAACAGGCCATCAGTGATCACAGGCATATCACGAGTTTGTATTTATTTCCTGGAACATGAGAACTAATCTGAAGTACAGACAGACGTTGCTGAGTAGAATATAAAAGTTAATGTAAAGTCTTTAAAGAGTAGTCTTTTAAAATAGATGCATTGATTTGTCTGTATATCTTTGAAAAATTGATTATGATTAAATGTGTGGGTAGTTAATTGCGATTCAGGGTAATGCCAAGATGTTTGGATTCTGAGGTTTTTGGCTGCTTGAGCTTTCTCCGAGGACTTATTAAAAATATTTTGAGGTTTCTAATGAATGGTATACTAGTTTCTACTGTTTTATATTAAAATTTCTCTAGTATGTAAGGGCTTTAGTATTCTGGATGATGGGAGTGGCTTTTTTCATGGAATATGGTTGTTTTACTTAATTGAAACATTCTTCCAGTTCATTACAAGTGTGAAAAAACACTCAAAACTCTGGTTGTTTTATTTCATTTTTGTTGGATTATGTTAATACATTCTTTCACCTGGTCTAGACTGAGTCATTTTATCTTACTGACTCATTTGGGAAGTGTGCAGATGATAGAAGTGGGAGGGGGTAGGAGATAGGCTCTTATTTTCTTTCCAGAACAATTCATCATAATAACTATACAGTTTGGTTATTGTATGGTGATATAAAAAATTTATTAAATCCACTCAGTTTCTTGTAATGTAAGTGTATTCAGTGTCTCTGATGCCAGGCAGCAAAGAGCACTCCCAGTGGCTTATGCTTACGTGATTGATGGATGCTCCTACAGTATGAACAGTACAGCTGGTTGTATTGTAACCAAAATCAGGTAGGCATCAACACTATTTGGTGACTAACTACTGCTTTGATAGAATAGAGTGGATAATTCACTGATAATGAGTCATTAAAAGTATGTGATTACCTAGTTCAGTATTTTGGAGGTATGCTTTTTAAGCTAAACAATCTTATGACTATTTAAGGTTGAATAGGTAGTAAAATATTTTCAAGTGTTTAGTTTTTTTCCCCAGGCTATCAATACAAAGTTTTGAGACCTTTCCAAAGGGTTATATTTTTATATTTTACTGTACTGTTTTTTTGTTGAGAAACCAGGTAGTTACCATTTAAGCCAGGGATCACAAAGGGGAGGTCCTCCATTAGAAACTTGTAAAGTGTTTGTTTGGCCAGCACAGTATTTTTTACATATTTGAACTTGAATACCTCAATACTCTCTCTGCCAGTTACTCCCTATTGTCTTATAATACCAGACTGAGCTCAGAGCTGTGTCCTAGATTGCAAGTGGTCATTTACATGCAGTTTTAAAGTGCAGAAAAATTAAACTGGAGATAATTTAAATTTTATTCAGAAAGTAAATTACTTTATGGTTAGCAACAAATGATGTAATATTAGAGGAAAAATATTTTTTAAAGATAAAAGTTAAAAGAAAGTCCTGTTCATTGCTTTGGTTACTCAGTGTTTTTATTCCTAGTTGTTTACCTTTCCCCAATTTGTACATTCAGGATTTCTTAGTTAGCTGTTTTACCCACTTCTTTTTTTTTTTTTTTTCCCTCCCGCTGCCAAGCACAGGCTCCCGACACACAGGCTCAGCGGCGGCCATGGCTCACGGGCCCAGCCGCTCTGCGGCATGTGGGATCTTCCCGGACCGGGGCACGAACCCGTGTCCCCTGCATCGGCAGGCGGACTCTCAACCACTGCGCCACCAGGGAAGCCCTACCCACTTTTAAAAAAGAAACCAGGTCACAGTGGGCTTTCATAATTTTTTGTAGGTTTTTTTGGCCATGCCACGTGGCTTGTGGGATCTTACTTCCTGAACCAGGGAGTGAACCCGGGCCCTTTGCAGTGAAAGTGTGGAGTCCTAACCACTGGACCTCTAGGGAAGTCCCAATTTTTTGTAGTTTTGTTGACCCAAAATTTGTTGAAATTCATCTTTTGCTCAATTTTCAGTTAATCTAATTTAAAAATCTAGTCACTTGGTGTTTTGAACATTCATGTAGCTGTTAATATGTACGGATTTGAATTTTATTGGCAGCCCAACTTCCTTTAAAATGTGCCATCAAATTCTGTTTCTTTTTACCCACTGAGGTCAAACCCCTCTGGCTTCTGATGTACCATAGTCTGGGGTTTACAAATTAACATCTTAATTTAAGTATAGTATATAACATGAACCTTCTTTTTTAAAGCCAAATAACTACACAGAATAAATTTTGAAAGACAGCTTTAAATAGTTTGTTTACTGTGACAGAATTGAAATAAACTATTTTCCTGACTGAGGCAATGTTCTTTAGGTCTTAGCTAAAAATGACTGTTTCCTTATATTGTAATGCAGATCACAGCAGGTTCACACAAATTTGCCCCCTGACCAAAAATTTTGGTAAAGTAGATTTGTAGCAACAGGTTTAAGTAACATGTTCTTTGGCTTATGTTGCCCATTTCTACTAACTGGGAAGATGATTTAAGAAAAACATGGTAGAGGACAGATGTTAGAAATCGTTTTTGGATGCAGAAACCATTGTAAATTTTTGTATGTTTATAGATGGTGGTATGCTAGGGAGTAAGTATGGTGGGAGTGTTTAAGGATAAGTAAGGAAACAATTTGCACTAAATTATCCATTTAGTAATATCAATGGGTTTTGAATTATCTAAGTTCATTACACCATTCTCTCTTTTTAAATGAGTCTAATTCAGTAATTGGGTTTCTTATTTTTGAAGTTAAGAATTTTAATTCTTTTTTCTTTTTTTACTGTGATAAGTAGACTTCTGCTTTAAATAAAAATGACAGCACACATAAAATGTATAATTTTGGGTCAGACAGCTTTATCGTGGTATTTTAGCTTGTAAAGTTTTTTGGTTTTATTTATGCCTTTTATATATGTTTTTCCTAGTTGTAAATGTAAAGCATATTCATTTCAGAAAGCTGGGATTATCCAGAAAGGAATCAGAGTGAAAAGAAAAATCCACCTTAATTTTATAACCCAGAGAATATCCACAGTAAAATACAGATTCTTTTGTCTGATAATAGGGATCATTTTTTTTAATCAAACATAGTTTGATAGGGAATTTTTTTTAATAATCTGTTTCTATTTGGTTTTGACTTGATGGTGTTTTTTTTTTTGACCTTGCCACGTGGCTTGTGTGATTCTAGTTCCCCGACCAGGGATTGAACCTGCACCCTCAGCAGTGAAAGTCTGGAGTCCTAACCACTGGACTGCCAGGGAGTTCCCTTGTATTTTATTAATTGAATTTTAAATCTTTGGCTGTACTGCTTTCTTTAAGGGACACTGAAAGCCTGTCCCACTCTCAGAGCTGCCTTTTTTAGGTGATAGGCTAAATCCTTTCATATAATTTTTAGTAGTAAGATTATTTAACATATATCACTATATTTGAAAAGAATAGTTAAGATGCTTGTGAATGTAGTCTTGGATGACACAAATATTATTTGGTATGACTGGCTTGTTTCATAAGAAAGTGTTGGTCTAGCTCTGCATTGTGTACTACTGAGGCTATTATCCACATGTGGCTAAACAATTTAAATTAATTAAAATAAAAGATTCAGTTATTCAGGTGCAGTAGTCAAATTTTGGGTGCTCAGTAGCCACATGGCTAGTGCTAACATATTATCAGTCATATATAAAATATTTTCTCATCATCAAAGTTTTGTTGGCCAATGCTGATTTAGATGCTGTTACATGAGAAAATGGTTTCAAGAACTGAGATGAAAACTTTTAGGAAGGGAAACACAATAGATCATTTCAAAAATTTAAATGATCTATCTTAGAAATTGAGGAATAGATCTAGGATATTTCAAAAAACAAAACTAGGAAGAATATGGCTACCTCAAATTTGAGTGCCTGATGACAGGTGCTACGTTAAGTCAACTTACATATTTGATACCAATCTTGAGTGAGGTTACTGATGAGGAAACTGAGGGCCAGAGAGATGTTAACTTGCTTAGCATCATACAGCCAAAAAAAAAAAGGCTCAGGTCTATGTGCTTCTAAAGAACTATACCACCCTAGATGAAAGCTTCAAAGATAGAATTTGCCTTTTGTAAGAGTATAGCTTTTAAGATGACTTTTGAAGTGGGTAACTATCATTAGGACACCTCAAGCTGAGCCTGAATAATCATCTGTGAAGAATACTGGGAATTGATCCCTCTGTGAGGAATGTTTTTAAATATGTTCTAAGATTCTATGAAAGAATAATACCTATGGAAACAGTGAATTGAGAAAATGAAGTGTAACATTTCTGTACTGTATTGATACTCCCCGCCCTGGCCCCTGCCATTTTCATTCCTGTTTGGATTCTTTATGAGGTTTTCAGTGAAAACTGCTGTGTGGTTTTTTTTTTTTTCCCTGTGTTACAGACCAAACTGCCTAATGTAAAGGAGTAGGGCAAGCAATGTGGGAGAGACGGTACTGGGAACACTAGAGAAGTAGGCTCTTGTCTAAGTGGGTAGTGTTGAATAATTTATTCAGCCTTTTGTTGTAGATCCCAGAATTGTACCTCATGTGATAAATTACAAGTCTTATTTATTCATACTTAGATGTAGGTTATTTTTACAGTTTTATTTTTGTGTACAGATTTGCTTAACAATCACTGAATTTCTAGGTCAGGTTCAGGTAACTGAAGAGCCTTTATAAGTAGTTTATATTGTCTAGACCCAAGGTATGCTGCAAACCCAGTCTGGAGCAAAATGGGAAATAACATCTTTCTAAAGACAGGCTTAGAAATCCTAATCCAGTAATTTAAGATGTTTCCTTTCTCGGGTAGCAGGGCTGAGTTATACCTGTAAGAAATCATTGAGACAGTTCACTAGAAGAGACAGTTGTATCAAGTGGCAAGTCTATGTTACAATACATATTAATTCCAGAAGTTTTAAAGCTAGCTTAGGTAAAGACTGAGGTAATGCTATTCTCTTCAATGTCTATTAGTCATAAAAACTGTCCTTTTGTTTTCTTTTGTCCTTTTCTCCGTTTCACCTCTGGAAGCTCAAATAGTATAATAGATTGCTTGGTACAAGAGTTCATCAGAGAATAACTGAATTATTTTGGCTTATAGCGAGACATTTTCTGATGGAATTTTCTTTTAGAGGAAGTACTCAAACCCTAAGAACATTATGCATATAATGTAGCTTTCATGCTAGTCACAGTACTTTTTGCAGCTTTGTAGCTAGCATTCAGTATATAAAGTTAAGAACCTGAACTACACACCCAAGAGGTAGTGTGATAAATTTCTATAAGTGATTTCAAATTCTTGAGAAGTATTCTTTGATTACCCAGAAAAAACAAGTCTTGTTAACTCTTTCAAGTCAAACAGGTAACACTGCCTTAAAAATAGAAAATGTACTTGCTGTTTTAAAGTTTGCATTTTCTAGGCAATCATTTATATATATTATTAAAGTTTTTTGGTATAATTATGGAAAACAATCCTACCTGGCTGCTAGGCCACCATTCACAGGGATAGCCAAGAAAACAGGGTACAGGCCACCAAAAACAAGACCAACCAGTCCACCTCGTGTTATGGTACAGGTTTCACAATGTAAATCACCTAGGAAATAAATTAGTTCTGCAAATGGATAGTCAAGCAAACATTTAAAGAATGCAAGGTCCCCTTATATATATCACAGATGCTCAATTTTCAGGCAGTAATACAGCAAATACATTTCTACAAGGCATGTTAAAAGGTATAATTACACATACGGATAATCTAAAACAGCCAGGATTAACTGATAAAACCATCTTAGGAAAAATTCCCTAATTTGTTTTGAACTTGAATATAATACTCAGTTTGCACTGCTTCTAGCTTTTTGCGCATGTATTAGCAAACCTGAGCTAATATTTTTGTCTTTAAGAAACTTTTAAACCCATGGGAAATTGAACAATTTGATTTATCTTACATTTTTACATTATACAGTGTGATTTTATTTTTATAAAATAGTTTATTCATTTCCAGATTAGTACAAGGTATTAAAAATAGAAAGCTAAGCTAACCTATGTTTTCACTCTTTCTGTTCAGTTTATTGTGCAGTAGGTTTCCCTGCACGTAAAAATTCTTGCCACACTGATCTTGGGGATTCAAGTAAATACTCATCTAATTTAAACAAACCTGAAGTAGCACTTAAGAGAATTTAAATGGACTGCCTCCCTACTCCCACCTGTGGTAATAATTTTTTAAAATTATTAATCAGAAATTCTTTCATGATTTAGCTATACTTGGAGTACTCAACAAATATGGTGAACTGTCCAAAGGAAATCAAGTCTCCATGTATTTGATAACTATTGCACATACACACATTTAGTGCTTTTAGAGATTTAGTGATTTTTATGGGAACAAGATAGAGTCTTGTTCCCATAAAAATTTTTTTCCCCTTAAGAAAATTCTCTAATTTTTTTTAAATTAAGGCAGTCAGCATTTAAAAAAAACAAAGTTTCCAAATATTTACTAAACACTGTGGGAAAGATAAGTTAGATAAAGGAAAGTATTTAGAATTACTGTGTATATATTTGTTTGGTAGACCATGCTAATCTGAATTAATTGCTACTTTACATAGAGAGGCTAGCAAGTTTCAGTCTTATCCAAGCAGTGACTATATTACAGCATATAGCCAATTGCTATGATTAAGGATTAATGTAAGGTGCAAATAATGTACATATACCAAAGCAAACTTGCTGGTGACAGTGAAATAGAATTTACCTGTATTCAAAGGTAAACTTACAAAGCCTTTGTAAGATACATGTGCTGTCAAAAATGGGATCACTGCCATTGGTAAGCCAGCAGCTATGCGAGCCTGTGTCACATGTAGGATGCGTCGAAAGAGACTATTCGCTATTAGGCCACAGAGGGCAGCATTAAGTCCAATATATGTTGATCCATTTTCAAGCAGATTCCTGAGTTGGTGAGAAAAAACAGTAACTGTTTTTGGCTGTATTGCGTGTGTAAGCTCTCCAGCAGTTCTGGCGTATGTTACAGAACTTATCAGGACTTTAGGATTAACAGGATCCAACATTTATTATCTTATAGCGCCATAAAACAAAAACCTTTTAAAATCATTATGTTTTACATACAGATTTTTATTCTAAAAGGCTTTGAATCTGGTCAACACTTTAAGGATACAGTGATACATTTAGTTTTGCTAAGTGTATTGTGGCATTTTGCAAAGAATATTGGTATGGTAATTCCACACCCTCCCCCAACCAAGTATATAGCAGGGAAGAGCTTCTGAAGAGTCTGACTTGGATGCCTCTCTAGGCTCCCACAATACCCAATACTTAACTTCTGTAGCAAAACACATTATATGGTGGTACTAGCTTATCACAGATTTACCTGTCAGGCTTCCCAACTAGTCTGTGAACAACTTGAAGACAGTGGATACAAAGATATAAATATCTTGGTTTCAACAGCACCTGGCACACAGAAGCCATTCAATAAGGTGAAACTGATGTTTCCTTTTACTCTTTCTTGACGCATTACAGTCAGGATTAGCGGGGTGGAGCAGTACTAACATTTAAGGGATACTCTATGCTAGATACTTTATAAGAACTCATTGAAATAAGAATAAATTGATGTTTTGGGATAGTAAGTGGTAGAACTGGTTTTTAAGGAAGGCATGTATGAGATTTAACATGCATGTTCTATGCATTCTTTAGTTTGGGGGAAAAAAACTAAAACTGCTGAGTACTGAAAGTATCCAATTCAAAGCCTTCAGCCTGTCACTTAACTTCTTTACCATCTGCTTTGCTTCCTATAACACAGGCTTCAACCTCTTAATTGTCTCATTACTCTTAATTAGCCACACTAGCCACACACAATATCCTCTCTAATTTCTATGGTTAACACTCAAGACAGATTTTCTAGGAATTCCTAATTAAGCTTTCTACATTGTGTAAGGTACTACTTTTCTTATGTGTCACTTTGCAATCACAATGGTACTTGTCATTCAATCATTGAGCACTTACTGCATGCAGCAGACTTGGTGATGAAGGCACAAAAAATTATCTTCAGTGTTTTCATAGTTTATTATTGGAGAATGCAAGATATGTAAACTTGATATATTGGATTGGCCAAAAAGTTCGGATTTTTCCATGAAAAGCCCAAATGAACATTTTGGTCAACCCAATATAACAAAAATATATTAAAATGGTAATGTTAGTACAACGGAGGCAGTTTAGAAACGTAGGGTACATAAGACAATATTTAAATTGTGATGAGGGCCTAGAGAGCTATCAAACAACAAAACATGAATGTGAAAAGACCTGTGTATTCTTGTGGGAGCTGAGGGAATGGGAAACTTGAGCACTTCCTCTAAAATATTTTTATCTTCATAACAATACTGTGTAATATGTATTATCTTCATTTTTAGTCATAGGAACAAATGCTCAGGTAAATAATTTGCCCATATAATATAGTAATTATAATTATAAATATATACATTGTAATATGTTGATATATTAATGTTAAATATTATTTAAAATTCCATAAATAAGTACCTAAATATAACGAGTGTAACTGGAATCTGAATAGCAGATTTTAATTTCCTGTGGCTTAAAGTCACATTGTTTAGTTAATAATTCAATACAAAATTGCTATTATCTAGCAGCCCCATTGCCAGTGTTCCCCAAAAGTGCCTATACAATTAGAAACGTGAACTCAAGATTCTTTGGCAAGATAATACCCATAAAATAACTAGATACATGAAATATAAGACCAGAAATAACAAGTGGCAATGAAAAAGATGGCACATGAAATTATTTTGTAAATTAGAAGGTGAAGTGTTTGATGGTAAAGTTTCATACACTTAAGAACTTTTCAAATAACTATAAAACATATCTAAATTGGTAATGCAAGAAATGAGGATTCAAACTTAGGAGAACTAGGATAGATAAAATAGAAGCAGAGGAAAAATAGTGAACAAAGCAAAGATGAGATGCTGTCATTTGCCCTGTTTAGGTGCCACTGTTCGAAAGCAGTTTATTCCAAATTAAAGCTTACTTTGCAGTTCCAGATTACTTCCCCATTGATTATTATTTCTAATTTGGTGCAAGTCCCAGTAACACAGCCGGCTTGCTTCTCTTCAAGGCTGTCACATCTCTATTCTTCCTGGTTTTCCCTACCTTACTGGCCTGGAAACATGGGCACATGTCTTTTATGTGCTTAAAAAGTTTGTTTGCCTCTGGAAAACAATAACAAAAACGATGTACAGTATGTGTCTGTGGTTGGGGGAGAGGGAGGTTGGATATACATCTTATTACTGCCCTTGGTTTATGGTTTCTCCCTTGTTGAACTCATGTCAGCAAGACTGGAATTTGTACAAGATAGTAAGATTATACTTCCAAAACGTATTTCAAATCCATCCTTTTTTCACTTCAACTGCCACCACCACTCACCAGGATTACTATGCCAGTTTTCCTACTGGTCTTTTTCCTTTTCTCGCCTACCTTAAATCTACTTTCCAAAAAGCAACTGTAATGTTCTTTGGAAATGTTAGCTGGATCATTCCCTGCTTAAAACTCCTCCGGTTCCTTCAACCTTATGCCTCCTTCCCTTGTACTTTAGTAACACTGGTTCCTCAAATATGACAAACTCGTTGCTGTCCTGTGGCATAGGCATATGCCATTCCTTCTTCCTCCCTAGGCTGACTCTTCTTCATCCTTTTTGGTCTCAGATTTTCAGTTTAAATGGAATGTTAGAGAGGCTGCCTGAAGAACATTTTGTGGGAGAGTACTGGAGTTCACTCGGCGTTGTCTTCAGAGATCAGTATGTTTCCTATATAAATTTAATAATCTTCAAGATCTTCTAGCCATGATCCCATTTCTCTGACATTCCTTGTCTAGCTATGTGTGTTACATGGCACTCTCTTAGACTGGTAAGTGTAGTGATAGAAATGAATTGAGAAAGAAGACAGTTTAAAACCTATTTTAAAGGTTTGTTATTTAAATTAGTCCATAAATATATACATCTGCCTATACTCTAAGCCAAATGGAAAAACTGGGAGAACTATCAGATGTCCAAAGAAATGAATTTTAGCCTTGACTTAAAGGAAAATGGCTAATCTCTCTGAGCCTTGGTTTTCTCATCAATGTAAGAAAAAAAAATCTCAATTTCCTTCTGACATTCTATGTTTGTTTATATTCAAACCAAATAAATTTGAGATGAATCAATGATGAAAGTCCACTTGATAAAAGAATTTTTTAATTAAGAAGGGATCTAGGGCTTCCCTGGTGGCACAGTGGTTGAGAGTCTGCCTGCCGATGCAGGGGACACAGGTTCGTGTCCCGGTCCGGGAAGATCCCACATGCCGCAGAGCGGCTGGGCCCGTGAGCCATGGCCGCTGAGCGTGCGCTTCCGGAGCCTGTGCTCCGCAACGGGAGAGACCACAACAGTGAGAGGCCTGCGTACCACAAAAAAAAAAAAGAAAAAAAAAAAAGGACCTTACCTTTCTGCTTCTGGAAGTTGGTTAATTTTTCTGGTTATGATTTCAATTAAGTTCTTCTTGACAGTACCATCTGGTTTATGATTTTCCATCTTGAGCCTTAAATTAAAATGTCATTTTTCAATAATGTGTATCTATAGAAAAACAGCAAAAGGGCTTATAAAAAGCCTTTGGAAGACCATAAATATTTAATTTTAAAAGAAGTAGCCATAGCTTTATTTCATAATCTGAAAAATTAGTGCATTAGACACCCCCCAAAAAACCCCACAATTCTATGAAATAGAAACCAGAACATGGAAGACAACACATAAAGCTTATAAGAAATACAGAATATATTTGTAACCCTTAAAATATTGTAAATTTGCAAACAGCACTAACCATAAAACACATAAAGCTAATATTAAACTACCATTAACCAATTAAAATGAACTTGTGTTCATTTACAGATACCATAAAGATAAGCCAGATGGGGAGAAAATGTTTGCAATATAACTGACAAAAGTAGTTGGTACCCAGAATATGTAAAGTATTGAATAGTACAAATCAATAAGAAAAATGCAACCAACGCAATAGAAAAACTGACAAAAGGTTTGAAAAGGCACTTCACAAAGAGGAAAGTCAGACAATAAATATGAAAATATGCTTAACCACTATAATCAGGAAAATAGAAATTAAATTTCAAGTACTGGCAAGAATGTGGGTAACAAACTCATGTGCTGCTGGTGGAAGCATAGGTACAACCACTTTGGAAAAGAATTTGGTACTTAATAAGTAGAAGACACATACACCCAGCAATTTCACATCTAGGAATACCCTAGCGCAGAGGTCAGCATCTAAAGGGCCAGATGGTAAATATCTTAGGCTTTGCGGGTCACATAATGGTCTTTTGTCGAATACTTTAAAAAAAACTTAAAAAATATAAAAATCATTTTGGCTGGCCATAAAGAAACAAGCGATAGGCTTCGTCTGGCCCACAGGCAGGTAGTTTGTTGATCCCTGCACTAGTTGAGGTGAATAAAAGATTAAGGGAATTGGGTGAATGATGAATTTTAGCCTGAAGATTTAGCTCATTAAGATTTCAGGGTAGCAGAGTTAAGAAAAGCAAAAAGTTCAGAAAGAACCGACAACATGACTGAAATTTAATTTTCTTGGTTCACTATTCATTTGTTACAAGATTATAACAGTAACAAATATTTACAGGGTAGCCATTAGATGGCTTGGAAAATGTTCAGTACACTGAATTTCATATCCCTAAACTTAAAGTTAACATAAATAGTGCATTGCAGGCTTAGACATTTACGTCTGGGTTTCCCGGACTCAAACTTTCTGAGGGCCTTGGTTATAACGTTAAGATCTCTGGCCTACAGGAACTTTGAATAATTTTATGTTGGGAGGTTGGGGGTGTGGTGGAGAGATAAAAACAAGTAATCAAATTCAGTATATATAAAGTGTACAGTGTATATGTCCGAAATACTGTTACATCAGAAAGTCCAGACTAATGCTATCACTAGTTTTCTGTTCTATGCTGTGCATATTGGTGAGGTTCCTGGTTCTGTGAACTAGCCATTTCTAAGGTGTCGCTATTAAACGTCACCCTTAATTCGGTAAAAGTTATGATCTGGCAGCCCGCAGTAGGCCATTGTATCCCGGTTATTAATAATAAATCCCTATCAAAGACAATGCCACGTTTAAATATTACAAACATTTCAAAAGGCTTTTGCATTAGCTATCTCACATCACTCAAGATAGCTCCCAAGATAGACAAATGAGGCAAGTGGGGCCTCTGAAAATTAAATTAGGCCAAGGTCACCCTGTAAATTGGCAGTAAACCCGGGATTAAATTCAAGCACAGGCTTTTGGTTTTTGCCCCCTATAGGCTTAATATAAATATAAGATCTTTTTTTCTAGGGTGGAAAATGTAGGGACGGTCGGTGCGGTAGAACCGACTCCCCTCCTCCCCTTGCGACTCAGTCCCGGGATCTCATTCCCACGCTGCGGTTGAACAGCATGTCACCACGCTGTGCTTCTCTTGATATTCGCCTTTTACTGCACCCCTTTACCCGGAATGCTGGTACGTTACGCTCTCCTGCCAGCAGTCGCTGCCTCCTCCGGCCTGCATCAGCCACGCGAGTGCTCACTCCAACCTTCGCTCAAGTCGCCCGGGCGTAGCCATTTTGGTTGACACGTGACACGGCCCGACGCGGGGCACTGAGTCGCTGCCGGGCCGCTGATTGGGCTTCCAGGACTGAGGTTGCGCTCAAGGGCCTTCCAGCAGTGGGAGGTGCTGTGCCTAGAAGCAATGAGGTTTGGAGACCGCGGAGGGTACTGGTTACCAACCTACCCACGCCTCAGGATAGAGACTGCAGAAATTGTGCAATTTCCGGATGAAAATTGAGTGATCTTAAACCTGCCCCATTCGTTGAAAATCTACCTTAGGTATGTTACTTAAAACTTCCTGGCCAATATATTATACTTCGTGTATTGACCTGGGATATATAAAAACTGCACAACCCTTGGCATACGAGATAGGTACTCGGGTAAAAAGAAGTCTAAAAGTACCTGAGATTTCTTTGCTCCATCGATATTATATTCTCCCTTGGACCTTGAGCTCCTTGTGCCATGTTACGATTTGGTTGATTGTGCCACCATAATCTGAGCACCTCAAGAGCAAGCAGGAGCTTGTTTTTTTCTGAGGATCTGTGGGCCCCTGTAGAGTATTGCTCATAAAAGGAGGATTAGGTGAATGAGACGAAAGAACTGTTTAGAGAGCAAAGGAGTCTTGTGGCTCCCTCAGTCAGGACAGTTGAGAATCAAAGTCTTGGACCAAACCTCCGAAGACCTCTGTTTCAGGTCTCCCCTTTGCAACCTCTTTCCTCACTTATAAAGCAGGAGGGGAAACAGTCTCACTGATTATTTTGTAAAGTTTTGAGGATCCTATAAAAGCTCTTACCAAGGTTGCTTGGAAAAATCATTGAGCTTTATCTAGGGAGAAAGTGGTATTCAAGATAAAGGAGGAAAACTTCATAGAAGAGGTGAGCAGGAAAAGACTCCGCTACCCCCACTCCTTCGCTGAGAGAGATTTATCTGATGTCAAAATCGTGGCTTGTCAACGAACCAGAAAATAAAAACACGTCCTCATATTCGGAGGTGCAAAGTCAGCGTACATCCCAATCGGAAAGTTTCCAAGGTAAATGATGAGAAAGTTTGGGAAAACTAGCTTTTTAGATTCTAACGTGTGTGTGTGTGTGTGTGTGTGTGTGTGTGTGTATGTGTGAATATCTTTTCTCCCCTAACACTCCATTTTATACTCTTATTCCAATTTAATTTTAAATGGTTTGAAGCTAATTTTGAAGTTAATAAATGTGCATGCTGTACATTGTCTGTAGCATGCCGAGTAATAAAGACAATTTTGTACATTGAGATTTTATAAAAAAATCAGTTCTTTTGAAGTGTCAAGATGAAATGTCAAATTTCATCTCAAATTTATTGGCTTAAATTGCTCATAACTTATCTTTATTATTCTTGAAAATCTGCAGAATCTGTAGTAAGGCCACATCTCTCTTTCTTGTTATTGGTCATCTGTGTCTTCTCTTTTTTATGTCTGATCAATCTGGCTGATGGTTTATAATTTTTTTGATCTTCTCAACTAGTTTCATATTTAATTGATTTTTTTGTTTTGCTTTTTTCTGTGTTCAATTTGATTGTATTCTGCTCTTATCTGTATTTTTTCCTTTCTTATTCCTACCTAAGATTTAAGTTGTTCCTCTTTGTAATTTCTTAAGGAGGAAGCTGAGGTCATTGGTGTAAGATCTTCTTCTCCTCCATATATGAGTTTAGTGCTATGAATTTCCCACCAAGTACTGCTTTAACTATATCCCACAGATTTTGAAACATTGTTCATTATTTTAGTTCAGTTCAAAATACTTTAAAATTCTCTCTGCTTTTTTCTTTGACCTGTGGGTTATTTAAAAGTGTGTTACTTTCCTGAGCTTCCCTGGTGGCACAGTGGTTAAGAATCTACCTGCCAATGCAGGGAACATGGGTTCGAGCCCTGGTCCAGGAAGATCCCACAGGCCGAGGAGCGGCTAAGCCTGTGTGCCACAACTACAGAGCTTGTGCCCTAGAGCCCACGAGCCACAACTACTGAGCCCACGTGCCAAAACTACTGAAGTCCACATGCCCGGAGCCTGTGCTCTGCGACAAGAGAAGCCATCTCAATGAGAAGCACGTGCACCACAACGAAGAGTAGCCCCCACCCACCACAACTACAGAAAGCCCACACACAGCAATGAAGACCCAACACAGCCATAAATAAATAAATAAAAAAGTAAGTAAATAAATCTATTTAAAAAAAGAAGTGTGTTACATTCCTGATAGTTTAAATTTTTCAAATATATTTGTGATATTGATTTCTAATTATATTCCATTGTGGTCAGAGAATATACTTTGTATGATTTGAATCCTTTTAAATGTGATATTTATAGCCCAGACTCTTGCCCATCTGGGTAAATGTTTCACCTGTGATTGAAAAGAATTTATATGCTGCTGTTATGCCAAGTGTTTGAAAAGATCAATTACCATAAGTTGGTTGATAGCATTTTTTAAGACTTCTTTATTCTTTCTGAATTTCTACCAACTTGTTCTATCAATTACTGAGAAAAGATTATTGAACTCTCTTTTATGGGAATTGTTCTATTTCTCCTTTCAGTTCTATCAGCTCTTGCTTCTTGTATTTTGAAGCTTCGTTATTATATGAATAAACATTTAAGGTGAATTGATCCCAGTATCATTATGAAATAACCTTCTTAATAATTGGTGATATGTTTTGCTTTGCAATTTACTTTGTTTAATATTTTTAAAGTAACTTTTATTGGAGTATAGTTGGTTTACATAATATTAATATAGCCACTCCAATAACTTCTTTTCTTTTTTTTTTTGGCTGCACCATGCAGCATGTGGGATCTTAGTTCCTTGACCAGGGACTGGACCTATGCCCCCTGCAGTGGAAGCACAGTCTTAACCACTGGACTGCCAGGGAAGTCCCTTCAATAACTTCCTTTTGATTAGTGTTAACATGACAATGCTTTTCCCATTCTTTCACTTTTAACCTATTTGTGTCTTTATATTTAAATACAGTATATAATTGGATTTTTAAAAATCTAAATTGACAGTTTCTGACTTTTAATGAAGGAGGTGTCTAAGCCATTTATATTTAATAGGATTTTTATATTCTAGGGTTTTAAATCTATCATCTTGCTATTTGATTTCTATGTGCTCCACCTGTTCTACATTCCCCTTTCCCTTTCTTATGCCTTTATTTTTGGAATGAACTGAATATTTCTTATTCTATTTTATTCCTTTGTTGGCCAATTAGCTATAATTCTTTTTAAAACTTGTAGTGATTGCTTTAGCATATACAGTATACCTCTCTATTAGTTTCCTCAGGCTACTCTAAGAAAGTACCACAAACTGTGTGGCTTAAAATAACAAATATATTCACTCACTATTTTCGTGGCTAGAAGTCTGAAATCAATGTATTGGCAGAGTTTGTTCCTACTGGAAGTGCTGAAGGACAATCTGTTCCATGCTTCTCTCCTAGCTTCTGGTGGTTGCTGGCAATCCTTAGTGTCTCTTCACCTGTAGAAGCATCGCTCCAATCTCTGCTTATGTTTTCATATGACGTTTCTCCCCATGACTTTGTGACTTCACATGGCCATTTCCCCTCTGTGTGTGTTTGTGTACCCAAATTTCTCTTATCTTATAAGGACACCATTGGTTAAGGGCTCACCCTAACCCAATATACCTTGTTTTAACTTAAATCTGCAAAGACACTATTTCCAGTAAGGCTACAGTCACAGGTACTGGGGATTAGAACTTGAAAATATATTTTGGAGGGGCACAGTTCAACTCATGACAACATCTTTAACTTGTCACAATCTATCTTCAAGTAATATACCACTTTACATATAGTATAAGAATGTTACAACAGTGTACTTTCATTTCTTCTCAATCTTTATGCTATTGTTGTCATACATTTACTTCTACATATTTTATAAACCACATATCACATAGTTATCATGTTTTGATATCAGTAGTCATTTGTCTGTGAAGTAACTTTTAAAAATAAGAAAATTTATATTTATCCACATATTTTCCATCTCTGGTGTTTTTTGTTCTTTTTATAGATTCATTTACATCTGGTATAATTCTACCTAAAGTATTCTCTTAGAAAGCACATCTTCTGGTGATGAAATCTCTCACATTTTGGAAATCTAAAAAGTATTTTGTCCTAGTTTTTAAAATTGTGGTAAAAAACACGCAACGTTAAATTTGCCATATTAACCATCTTTAAGTGTATAGTTTAGTAGTGTTAAGTATAGTCACATTGTTAAGCAAAGATCTCTAGAAATTTTTCATCTTGCAACACTGAAACTCTATACCCACTGAACACTAATTACTCCTCTTCACTCCCCTCAGCCCTTGGTAACCACCTTTCTACTTTCTGTTTCTATGAGTTCGATTACTTTATATACTTTAAGTTAGTGGAATCATACATTATTTGTCCTTTTGTGACTGGCTTATTTTTTTTAGGTTTGTCCACTTTATAGGATGTGACAGGATTCCCTTCTTTTTAAGACTGCATAATATTACAGTGTATGTATATGTGTATGTATATATATCTGTGTGTATATATACACACACATATATACATATACATATACTTATACTATATATGTATATACATACATATATATGTATATATATGTGTGTGTGTATATATGTATATACACACACATATACATACCATAATTTCTTTATCCATTCATCTTTTGATGGATGTTTGGATTGCTTCCACCACATGGTTATTGTGAATAATGCTGTAATGGATATTCATGTGTAAATATATATTCAAGACCTTACTTGGAAGTCTGTTGAGCTATATACATAGATGTGAGGTTGCTGGATCATGGTATTTCTATTTTTATTTTTTTGAGGAACCTCCATACTGTTTTCCACAATGGATACATTGTTTTACTTTCCTGCCAACAGTGCACAAGAGTTCCAAGTTCTCCACACTCTTGTCAGCACTTGTTATTTTCCGTTCTTTTGATAGTGACTACCTGATGGGTATGAGGGGATGTTTCAAAGTGGTTTTGGGGCTTCCCTGGTGGCGCAGTGGTTGAGAATCCGCCTGCCGATGCGGGAGACACGGGTTCGTGCCCTGGTCCGGGAGGATCCCACATGCCGCGGAGCGGCTGGGCCCGTGAGCCATGGCCGCTGGGCCTGTGCGTCCGGAGCCTGTGCGTCCGGAGCCTGTGCTCCGCAACGGGAGAGGCCACGGCAGTGAGAGGCCCGCATACCGCAAAAAAAAAAAAAAAAAAGTGGTTTTGATTTGTGTGTCCGTAATGATTATTGATGTTGAGCATCTTTTTATGTGCTTATTGGCCATTTGTATATAATATTTAGAGAAATGTCTGTTCAATTCATTTTCCCATATTTTAAATGGATTTTTTTGTTATTGATTTGTAGAAGTTTCTTATATATTCTGGGTATTAACCCCATATCAGATATATGACTTGCAATTACTTTCTCCCATTTCATAGGTTGTCTTTTCATTTTGTTGATTGTTTCCTTTGATGTACAGAAGTCTTTAAGTTTGATGGACTCCCATATGTCTGTTTTTTTATTTTGTTGCCTGGGCTTTTGGTGTCACAGTCAATAAATCATTTTCCAGTGTCCTCAAATTTTTCTGCCATGTCTTCTTTTAAGAGTTTTTGGATATGGAGTATGGAAAAGGCCCAACTTTATTCTTTTGCATGTGGAAATATATCTATTTTTCCAAACACCATATGTTGAAGAGACTGTCCTTTTCCCATTGTGTAGTTTTGGCACCCTTGTCAAAAATCATTTGGCCATATTTTTCAAGGATGTATTTCTTGACTATCTATTGTGTTCCACTGGTTAATATATCTGTCTTTATGCCAGTATCATATTGTATTAATTACCATTCCTTTGTAGTATGTTTTGAAATAAAAAAGTACGAGGCCTCCAGCTTTGTTCTTTTTCAGGAATGTTTTGGCCAGTCAGGTCCCACATGAATTTTAGGATTTTTTTTCTATTTCTGCAAAAATTGCCATTGGGATTTTGATAGGGATTGCTTTGAATCTGTAGATTGCTTTGGGTCATATGAACATTTTAACAATATTGAGTCTTTCAATCCACAGGCATGGGCTGTCTTTCCATTTATTTGTATCTTCTTTGATATTTTTAGCAGTGTTTTTTAGTTTTGAGTGTATGAGTCTTTTACCTCCTTTGTTAAGTTTGTTCCTAAGTATTTTATCCTTTTTTTTTTTTTGGTGCTGTAGTAAATGGGATTGTTTTCTTAATTTCCTTTTCGGATTGGTCACTGTTAGTGAAGAGAAACACAACTAATTTTTGTGTGTTGATTTTTGTATCCTGAAACTTTGCTGAAATTGTTTTTAGTTGTAACATTATTTTTTCTGGGATACTTAGTTTTTTCTACATATCAGATCATGTCATCTGTGAACAGAGATAATTTTACTTCTTCTTTTCCAGTTTCTTTTTTTATGTCTAAATTACTTTGGCTAGAACTTCCACACTCTATTGAATAGTGTTGGCAAGATTGTGTATTCTTGCCTTCTTCTTCATCTTAGAGGATAAGCTTTCAGTCCTCTACCATTGAATATGTTATTAGCTATGGGCTTTTAATATGTGGCTTTTGTTATGTTGAGTCTGTTGAGTAACTTCTGTCATAAAATGATGTTGAATTTTTCTGCATTGATTGAGATGATCATGTGGTTTTGTCCTTGATTTTGTTAATGTGGTATATTACACTGATTGATTTTTGTATATTGAACCATCCTTGCATCCCAAATATAAATCCCACTTGGTCATAGCGTACGATTCTTTTAATGTACTGTTGAATTCAGTTTGCTATTATTTTGTTTAGGATTTTTGCATCACTATTAATCAGGAATATTGGTCTTTAGCTTTATTTTCTTTTGTTTTTATTTGGTTTTGGTATCAGGGTAATGCTGGCCTCATAGAATGAGTTTGGGAGTGTTCCCTTCTTTTCAGTTCTTAAGAAGAGTTTGAAGAGGATTGGTGCTGATCCTTCTTTCAATGTTTGGCACAATTCTCTGGTGAAGGCATCTGGTCCTGGGCTTTTCTTTGTTGGGAGCTTTTTTATTAGTGCTTCTATCTTCTTACTAGTTATAGGTATATTTATACTTTTTTTCTTCATGTTTCAGTTTTGGAAGGTTGTATGTTTTTAGGAATTTATCCATTCCTTCTAAGGTATCCAATTTGTTGGTGTATTATAATTCACAGTAATCTCTTATAACCCTTTTTATTTCTGTTACATCAGTTTTAAAGTCCCTATTTTCATTTCTAATTAGCTATTTGAGTCTTCTTATTTTTTTTTAGTTAGTCTAGCTAAGAATTTGTCAATTTTGTAAATCTTAAAAAAAAACCTACTGATTTCATTGATTTTTTCCTATTGTCTTTCTATTCTCTTTTTCATTTATTTATTCTCTAATCTTTATTATTTCCTTCCTTCTACTAACTTTGGGTTTAGTTTGTTCTTCTTTTTCTAGTTATTGATTTGAGACCCTTCTCTTTTAATGTAAGTGTTTACTGCTATAAACTTTCCTCTTGGTTCTACTTTCACTGCATCCATAAGTTTTGATATGTTGTGGGTTTTCAGATCCAGAAAAAATCTAGGTATTTGTAAATAAATAAATAAATTCCTTATTTCTTTTAGAAAATAAGAATTTTCTAAATTATAATGCTCTCTTTTTGACCCATTTGTTGTTTAATAGTACATTCTTTCCTTGACATTGGTCTTAGTGATGATTTTTTAAATTTGACACCAAAAGCAAGTGCAAGAAAATCAAAGATAAACAAGTGGGACTACAGCAAACCAAAACGCTTCTGTACAGCAAAGGAAACTATCAACAAAATGAAAAGTCAACCTACCAAATGGGAGAAAATATTTGCAGATCATGTGTTTGATAAGTGGTCAACATCCAAAATATATAAAGATAAAAAACTCATACAAATCAATAGCAAGAAAACCCCCAAAATCTCATTAAAAAATGGGAAGAGGATCTGAATAGACATTTTTTCAAGGAGGGTATATAAATGGCCAACAGGTATATGAAAAGGTGCTGAGAATCATTAATCATCAGGGAAGTGTAAATCAAAACCACAATGAGTTATCACCTTACACGTGTTAGAATGGCTATTATCAAAAAGACAAGAAATAACAAATGTTGGCAAGGATGTGGAGAAAAGGAATCCCTTATGCACTGTTGGTCAGAATGTAAATTGGTACAACTACTATGGAAAACAGGATGGAAGTCCTCAAAAAATTAAAAAATAAAGCTACTGTATGATCCAGCAATTCCACTTCTGGATGTTTATCTGAAGGAAATGAAAACACTAACTTCAAAAGATATATGCACCCCATGTTCACTGCAGCATTTTATAATAGCCAAGAGATGGGCTCAACTTAAGTGTCCATTAAGGGATGAATGGAATATATTCAGACATTAAAAGAAGGAGATCTTGCCATCTGTGACAATAGGGACAGACCTTGAGGGGATTATGCTAAGTGAAATAAGCCAGAGAGAGAAAGACAAATACCACATACTTCATTTATATGTGGGATATAAAAACACCACCACCTGGGACTTCCCTGGTGGTCCAGTGGTTAACACTTTGCCTTCCAATGCAGCAGGTGCAGGTTTGATCCCTGGTTGGGGAGCTGAGATCCCACATGCCTCGTGGCCAAAAAACCAAAACATGAAACTGAAGCAATATTGTAACAAATTCAATAAAGATTTTAAAAATGGTCCACATCCAAAAAAATAAATTAAAAAAAGAAACAAAACACCACCAACAACAAACCAAACTCATAGATACAGAGAACAAGATTGGTATTGCCAGAGATGAGGGTTTGGGGTGGGCAAAATGGTGAAGGGAGTTATGAAATAAATAAGTGCTGGGGATGTAATTTGTATCATGGTAAATATAGTCAATAATACTGTATTGTATGTTTGCAAGTTGCTAAGAGAGTAAATCTTGAAAGTTCTCATCCCAAGAAAAAAAATTTTACATATACGTGGTGATGGATGTTAACTAGACTTATTGTGATAATCATCTTGAAATGTATACATAATTAAATCATTATGTTGTGTGCCTGAAACTAATATGTTATATGTCAATTATGTCTTTTTTTAAAAACAATTTATTTATTTACTTTTGGCTGTGTTGGGTCTTCGTTTCTGTGCGAGGGCTTTCTCTAGTTGCGGCGAGCAGGGGCCACTCTTCATCGCGGTGCACGGGCCTCACTATTGCGGCCTCTCTTGTTGCAGGGCACAGGCTCCATACACACAGGCTCAGTAGTTGTGGCTCACAGGCCCAGTTGCTCCGCAGCATGTGGGATCTTCCCAGACCAGGGCTCGAACCCATGTTCCCTGCATTGGCAGGCAGATTCTCAACCACTGTGCCACCAGGGAAGCCCCAGTTATGTCTTTTTTTAAAAGTTTTTTTTTTTAAGATTTTTTTATTTGGACCTTTCGGGCCTCTCACTGTTGTGGCCTCTCCCGTTGCGGAGCACAGACTCCAGACGCGCAGGCTCAGTGGCCATGGCTCATGGGCCCAGCCGCTCCGCGGCATGTGGGATCCTGCTGGACCGGGGCACGAACCCATGTCCCCTGCATCGGCAGGCGGACTCTCAACCACTGCACCATCAGGGAAGCCCAATTTGTTCCTTTAAATGTGTCATTTTTCTTGTTTCTTTGTATGGCTTGTTATTTTTTTCTTGGGATTTTAGCATTTGAAGAATCAGCCATCACCCCCATACTTTTTAATCTGCAATTGTGTAGGGAGAACTTTCTCCACTGAGCCTGGCTAGGGATTCTGGAGACCACTCAAATCTTTTCTAGGGATGCATCTTTTTTGGGCTTTAGGAGGTTTGCCCGTTCTTCTTCTTCTTCTTTAAAAAAAATTTATTTATTTATTTATTTATTTTTGGCTGCATTGGCTCTTCGTTGCTGCACACGGGCTTTCTCTAGTTGTGGTGAATGGGGGCTACTCTTTGTTGTGCACGGGCTTCTCATTGTGGTGACTTCTTCTGTTGCAGAGCACAGGCTCTAGGTACGTGGGCTTCAGTAGCTGTGGCACGCAGGCTCAGTAGTTGTGGCTCATGGGCTCTAGAGTGCAGGCTTAGTAGTTGTGGCACACGGGCTTAGTTGCTCTGCGGCATGTGGGATCTTCCTGAACCAGGGCTGGAATCTGTGTCCACTGCATTGACAGGCGGATTCTTAACCACTGCACCACCAGGGAAGTCTGCCAGTTCTTCTTGAGAGCTCCCACTGGAGTGTCTCTTTGATACTGTGGCCTCTTTGGTACTGTAATAAGCTGCAGTATTGGAACTCTACCTAGTGTCTCTGGTAATGAAAACTCTGGTGAATGTTGATAGTTTTGTTCTCAGATACCCCTAATCTGGCTTCTCTATTCCTGTCAGTACTTGGATTCAAGTAAGACAGAAAATGGTCCCTCAGGCAGCCCCCTTAAAAGTCAGAATAATGGACATACGTTCTACTTGTTTCTCTCACCAGGGAGAATATGCGAATTGAAGTTTTCCTCCTAATGGTGCCACTCTGTGTGGGCAGTAGGGGTTCTGGCAAGAGAAAGCACCGTGAATTTTCCTGCCGACTTTGAGGTAGTTGGCTTAGTGCTCACCTGGGGTACAGGATCCGTTTTTTGTTTTTTTTTTTAACTTATTTTATTCAAGTATAGTTGATTTACAATGTTGTGTTCATTTCTGCTGTATAGCAAAGTGATTCATTTATACATATGTATGTGTGTGTATACATATATATATACACACACACACACATACACACACACACACACACACACACACACATATATATACACACACACATTCTTTTCCTTATTCTTTTCCATTATGGTTTATCACAGAATATTGAATATAGTTCCCTGTGTTATACAGTAGGACATTGTTGTTTATCCATTCTATATATAATAGTTTGTATATGCTAATCCCAAACTCTCATTCCATCCACCCCCACCCCCATTGGCAACCACCAGTCTGTTCTCTATGTCTGTGTGTCTGTTTTGTAGATAAGTTCATTTGTGGCATATTCCACATATAAGTGATATCTTTGATATTTGTCTTTCTCTGCTAACTTCACTTAGTATGATAATCTCTAGGTCCAGCCATGTTGCTGCAAATGGCATTATTTCACTCTATTCTTATGGCTAAGTAGTAGTCCACTGTATATATGTACCACATCTTCTTTACCCATTCATCTGTCAATGGACATTTAGGTTGTTTCTATGTCTTGGCTATTGTGAATAGTGCTGCTATGAACATAGGGGTGCATATATCTTTTTGAATTATAGTTTTGTCTGGATATATGCCCAGGAGTGGGATTGCTGGATCATATGGCAACTGTATTTTTAGTTTTTTGAGGAATCTTCATACTATTTTCCACAGTGGCTACACCAGTTCACATTCCCACAAACAATGTATGAGGATTCCCTTTTCTCCACACCCTCTCCAGCATTTCTTGTTTGTAGTCTTTTTAATGATAGCCATTCTGACCAGTGTGAGGTGATACCTCACTGTAGTTTTGATTTGCATTTCTCTAATAATTAGCCATGTTGAGCATCTTTTCATATGCCTGTTGCCCATCTGTAGGTCTTCTTTGGAGAAATGTCTCTTTAGGTCTTCTGCCCATTTTTCAATTGGGTTGTTTTGTTATTGAATTGTATGAGCTGTTTGTATATTTTGGAAATGAAGTCCTGTTGGTCACATCATTTGCAAATATTTTCTCCCATTCTGTAGATTTGTCTTTTCACTTTTTTTTGTTTATGGTTTCCTTTGCTGTACAAAAGCTTGTAAGTTTAATTAGGTCCCATTTGTTTATTTTTGCTTTTATTTCTATTGCCTTGGGAGACTGACCTAAGAAGACATTGGTACGATTTATGTCAGACAATGTTTTGCCTATGTTCTCTTCTAGGAGTTTTATGGTGTCATGTCTTATATTTGTCTTTAAGCCATTTTGAGCTTATTTTTGTATATGGTATGAGGGTGTGTTCTAACTTCATTGATTTAAATGTGGCTGTCCAGGGAGCTCCCTGGTGGTCTAGTGGTTAGGATTCGGCACTTTCACTGCTATGGCCTGGGTTCAATCCCTGCCTGGGGAACTGAGATCTTGCAAACTGCATGGCATAGCCAAAAAAAAAAAAAAAAAAATGCGGCTGTCCAGCCTTTCCAACACCACTTGCTGAAGAGAGTGTCTTCTCTCCATTTTATAGTCTTGTCTCCTTTGTTGAAGATTAATTGACCGTAAGTGGGTGGGTTTATTTCTAAGCTGTCTATTCTGTTCCATTGATCCATATGTCTGTTTTTGTGCCAATACCCATGCTGTTTTGATTACTGTAGCTTTGTAGTATTGTCTGAAGTCTGGGAGGGTTATGCCTTGCAGGATCCTTTTAACTGGTTTCTGGATTTCTCACAAAGGCACATGGTTTGTGTAGTAGTGTTAAATTCCTGTGTCTATGGGAGGAGGGTCCGTGGCTTCCTATTCTGCCATCTTGCTGATGTCATCCTCCCTTTTCAGCCCTAGTTTTTAAAAAATATTTCTGCTAGGTACAGAATTCTAGGTTGAATTTTTTCAAATGTTAGTATTTTAAAGATTTTGCTGTGCTGTTTTCTGGCTAGCATTATTACCAGTGAGAAGTCTGCTGTCATTCTTATTATTTCTCTGGCTTCTATTAAGATTTTCTCTTTATTACTGGTTTTAAGCAATTTGATTGTGATGTGGTGTGGGAGTAGTTTTTCTCATATTTATTTTGCTTGGAGTTCATTAAGCTTCTTGAATTGGGGTTTTAAAAAATTTCACCTATTTTGAGGTATTATTAATATATACAATTGTAAGATATTTAAAGTATATATCACAGTGATTTAATATACATACATATACATCTATTTCATTAACACATCCATCACTTCACATTTATCTTTTTGTGTTTGAGAACATTTAAGTTTTAGTCTCTAGCAAGTTTCAATTATACAGTATGGTGTTATCAACTAGAGTCACTATGGTTTTCATTAGATCCTCACACCTGTTCATCTTATAGCTGAAATTTTGTACCCTTTTACAAACCTCTCTCTATTTCTCCACTCCGGGTCCCAGTGGCAGTTCAGAGTTTTTGTCTATTCTGTCCGCACTGGGTTGGGGTGTAGAGCCATAGTGGGTGGAGTGTTTTTGAGCTCATTAAGAACTTGTTATTTGTTTAGTGCAATCCTGTGACACTCCTGAATGCAAGCCCCATTGGCTTTCAGAGCCAGGCAATCTGGGTGCAGATTGCCTGGCTCTCTCAGGTGGCAGCTACTAAAGCTGCTGTGTCAGATGTGTGTACAAAGTCCTTCCAGAGAGATAACTATGACTCAGAGCAGACCAAAAGGAGAGGGTATGGGAGGTGTCCACAGTCTTCCCTAGTGTTTGGAGAGGATTGCAGTTAGCCTCTAGATGCATGCTAAATTAGAAGCCGGACCTCAGGCAGCATCTTTTAAAGTATGCAAAGAGACCCCTTTAGGGAAAGACTGGGAGATGGGGGTTTGTGCATGCTTATTACTCTGTGCTGAGCCCTGGGGGTATAGCCAGTTTAAGAATTGCTTTTTTGTTTGCTATTGTCTGTGAGACTAGTGAATGGGAGCCTATTGGTTTATCAGAGCCGGGAGATCTGGGGACCCACCCCTTGGGAAGCAGCTGCAAAAGCTGGGGTACAGATGAGTATATTAGCTCCTTCCAGGGAGATACTGGTGACTTGGAGCAGCCTCAAGAGAGAAAGTGGAAAGGTGTGTTCTGGCTTCCCTGGTCTCTGGGGAGGATTGCAGTTAGCCCCTAGATGCAAGTTAAATTAGAATTCTGACCTTCAGGCAGCATTTCTTAAAGTGTGCAAAAATAGACCCCATTCAGGGAAGACTGGAAGAGTGGCATTTTTTGCCTGCTCCCTCTTCACTGAGCCCTGAGGATAGCTACAGCCAATGCTCCCACAAATGGGTCACATGGAGTTGCTGCAAGCCTACTAGCTTTCAGAGTTAGGTGTTTTGAGGGGCCACTCCTCAGATGGAAGTCAAATGTTGTGGCATTAGGTGTTGGCCCCAAACCCTTCCCTTCCCTTGTTAGGGTGAAGCTGGGATTTTCTTTTTTTTTCCAATACCTTTATTGGAGTAGAATTGGTCTACAATGATGCATTAGCTTCTGCTGTATAAAAAAGTGAATCAGTCGTACGTATACACATATCACCATATCTCCTCTCTCTTGTGTCTCCCTCTCACCCTCCCTATCCCACCCCTCTAGGTGGTCACAAAGCACCAAGCTGATCTCCCTGTGCTATGCAGCTGCTTCCCACCAGCCATCTATTCTACATTTGGTAGTGTATATATGTCCATGCCACTTTCTCACCTTGTCCCAGCCCACCCCTCCCCCTCCCCGTGTCCTCAAGTCCACTCTCCACATCTGCATCTTTATTCCTGTCCTGCCCCCAGGTTCTTCAGAACCATTTTACTTTCTTTTTTTTTTTTTAGATTCCATATATATATGTGTTAGCATACGGTATTTGTTTTTCTCTTTCCAACTTACTTCACTCTGTATGACAGACTCTAGGTCCATCCACCTCACTGTAAATAACTCAATTTCCTCTCTTTTTACGGCTGAGTAATATTCCATTGTATATATGTGCCACATCTTCTTTATGCATTCATCTGTCGATGGACACTTAGGTTGTTGCTACCATGTCCTGGCCATTGTAAATAGTGCTGCAATGAACATTGTGGTACATGACTCTTTTTGAATTATGGTTTTCTCAGAGTATATGACCAGTAGTGGGAATGCTGTGTCATATGGTAGCTCTATTTTTAGTTTTTTAAGGAACCTCCATACTGTTCTCCATAGTGGCTGTATCAATTTACATTCCCACAAACAGTGCAAGAGGGTTCCCTTTTCTCCACACCCTCTCCAGCATTTATTGTTTGTAGACTTTCTGGACATTCTGACTGGTGTGGGGTGATACCTCATTGTAGTTTTGATTTGTATTTCTCTAATGATTAGTGATGTTGAGCATCCTTTCATGTGTTTGTTGGTAATCTGTGTATCTTCTTTGGAGAAATGCCTATTTAGATCTTCTGCCCATTTTTGGATTGGGTTGGTTTTTTTTTTGATATTAAGTTGCATGAGCTGCTTGTATATATTGGAGATTAATGCTTTGTCAGTTGCTGTGTTTGCAAATATTTTCTCCTATTCTGAGGGCTGTCTTTTTGTCTTGTTTATGGTTTCATTTGCTGTGCAAAAGCTTTTAAGTTTCATTAGGTCCCATTTGTTCATTTCTGTTTTTATTTCCATTTCTCTAGGAGGTGGGTCAAAAAGGAGCTTGCTGTGATTTATGTCATAGAGTGTTCTGCCTATGTTTTCCTCTAAGAGTTTGATAGTTTCTGGCCTTACATTTAGGACTTTAATCCATTTTGAGGGTTTTTTTGTGTGTATGGTGTTAGGAAGTGTTCTAATTTCATTCTTTTACATATAGCTGTCCAGTTTTCCCAGCACTATTTATTGAAGAGGCTGTCTTTTCTCCATTGTATATCCTTGCCTCCTTTATCAAAGATAAGGTGACCATATGTGCATAGGTTTATCTCTGGGCTTTCTGTCCTGTTCCAATGATCTATATTTCTGTGTTTGTGCCAGTACCGTACTGTCTTGATTACTGTAGCATTGTAGTATAGTCTGAAGTCAGGGAGCCTGATTCCTCCAGCTCCGTTTTGCTTTCTCAAGATTGCTTTGGCTATTCAGGGTCTTTGTGTTTCCATACAAATTGTGAAAGTTTTGGTTCTAGTTCTGTGAAGAATGCCATTGGTAGTTTGATAGGGATTGCCTTGAATCTGTAAGTTGCTTTGGGTAGTATAGTCATTTTCATATTGTTGATTCTTCCATTCCAAGAACATGGTATATCTCTCCATCTGTTGCTATCATCTTTAATTTCTTTCATCAGTGTCTTATATTTTTCTGCATACAGGTCTTTTGTCTCCTTAGGTAGGTTTATTCCTAGGTATTTTATTCTTTTTGTTGCAGTGGTAAATGGGAGTGTTTCCTTAATTTCTCTTTCAGATTTTTCATTGTTAGTGTATAAGAGTGCAAGAGATTTCTGTGCATTAATTTTGTATCCCGCTACTTTATCAAATTCATTGATTAGCTCTAGTAGTTTTCTTGTAGCAGCTTTAGGATTCTCTATGCATAGTATCATGTCATCTGCAAACAGTGACAGTTTTACCTCTTTTCTGATTTGGATTCCTTTTATTTCTTTTTCTCCTCTGATTGCTGTGGCTAAAACTTCCAAACGTATGTTGAATAATAGTGGTGAGAGTGGGCAACCTTATCTTGTTCCTGATCTTAGTGGAAATGGTTTCAGTTTTTCACCATTGAGAATGATGTTGGCTGTGGGTTTGTCATATATAGCCTTTATTATGTTGAGGTAAGTTCCCTCTATGCCTACTTTTGGAGGGTTTTTATCATAAAGTGGTGTTAAATTTTGTCAAAAACATTTTCTGCATCTATTGAGATGATCATATCGTTTTTCCCTTCAATTTTGTTAATATGGTTTATCACATTGATTGATTTGCATATATTGAAGAATCCTTGCATTTCTGGGATAAACCCCACTTGATCATGGTGTATGATCCTTTTAATGTGCTGTTGGATTCTGTTTGCTGGCATTTTGTTGAGGATTTTTGCATCTGCGTTCATCAGTGATATGGGTCTGTAATTTTCTTTTTTGTTACATCATTGTCTGGTTTTGGTATCAGGGTGATGGTGGCATCGTAGAATGAGTTTGGGTGTGTTCCTCCCTCTGCTATATTTTGGAAGAGTTTGAGAAGGATAGGTGTTACCTCTTTTCTAAATGTTTGCTAGAATTTGACTGTGAAGCCATCTGGTCCTGGGCTTTTGTTTGTTGGAAGATTTTTAATCACAGTTTCAATTTCATTGCTTGTGATTGGTCTGTTAATATTTTCTATTTCTTCCTAGTTCAGTCTTGGAAGGTTGTGCTTTTCTACGAATGTGTCCATTTCTTCCAGGTTGTCCATTTTATTGGCATATAGTTGCTTGTAGTAACCTCTCATGAACCTTTCTTTGCATTTCTGCAGTGTCAGTTGTTATTTCTCCTTTTCAATTTCTAATTCTATTCGAGTCTTCTCCCGTTTTTTCTTAATGAGTCTGGCTAATGGTTTATCAATTTTGTTTATCTTCTCAAAGAACCAGCTTTTAGTTTTATTGATCTTTGCTATCGTTTCCTTCTTTTCTTTTTCATTTATTTCTGATCTGATCTTTAAAATTTCTTTCCTTCTGTTAACTTTGGGGTTTTTTTGTTCTTCTTTCTCTAATTGCTTTAGGTGAAAGGTTAGTTTGTTTATTTGAGATATTTCTTGTTTCTTGAGGTAGGATTTATTGGTATATATTTCCCTCTTAGAACTGCTTTTGCTGCATCCCATATGTTTTGGGTCATCGTGTTTTCATTGTTATATTTTTCTAGGTATTTTTTGATTTCCTCTTTGATTTCTTTAGTGAACTCTTGGTTATTTAGTACTGTATTGTTTAGCCTCCATGTGTTTGTATTGTTTACAGCTTTTTTTAAAAAAATTATTTATTTATTTATTTTTGGCTGCACAGGGTCTTTGTTGCTGCTTGCAGGCTTTCGCTAGTTGCTGTGAGTAGGGGCTACTCATTGTGTTGGTGTGCAGGCATCTCATTGTGGTGCCTTCTCTCGTTGTGGAGCACGGGCTCTGTGTACGCGGGCTACAGTAGTTGTGACTCATGGGCTCTAGAGCGCAGGCTCAGTAGTTATCATGCATAGGCTTAGTTGCTCTTCAGCATGTGGGAATCTTCCCAGACCAGGGCTCTAACCCATGTCCCCTGCATTGGCAGGCGGATTCTTAACGACTGCACCACCAGGGAAGCCCCCTACAGCTTTTTTTGCTGTAATTGATATCTAGTCTCATAGCGTTGTGTTTGGAAAAGATACTTGATATGATTTCAATTTTCTTAAATTTACCAAGGCTTGATTTGTGACCCAAGATATGACCTATCCTGGAGAATGTTCCATGAGCACTTGAGAAGAAAGTGTATTCTGTTGTTTTTGGATGGAATGTCCTATAAATATCAGTTTAGTCCATTGTGTCTAATGTGTCATTTAAAGCTTGTGTTTCCTTATTTATTTTCATTTTGGATGATCTGTCCATTGGTGAAAGTGGGTGTTAAAGTCCCCTACTATTATTGTGTTACTGTCGATTTCCCCCTTTATGGTTGTTAGCATTTGCCTTTTGTATTGTGGTGCTCCTATGTTGGGTGCGTAAATATTTACAATTGTTATATCTTCTTCTTGGATTGATCCCTTGATCATTAGTTAGTGTCCTTCTTTGTCTCTTGTAATAGTCTTTCTTTTAACGTCTATTTTGTCTGATATGAGAATTGCTACTCCAGCTTTCTTTTGATTTCCATTTGCATGGAGTGTCTTTTTTCGCCCTATCACTTTCAGTCTGTATGTTTCCTAGGTCTGAAGTGGGTCTCTTGTAGACAGCATATATACAGGTCTTGTTTTTGTATTGATTTAGCCAGTGTATATCTTTTGGTTGGAGCATTTAATCCATTACATTTCAGGTAATTATTGATATGTATGTTCCTATTACCATTTTCTTAATTGTTTGGGGTTTGTTATTGTAGGTCTTTTCCTTCTCTTGTGTTTCCTGCCTAGAGAAGTTCCTTAAGCATTTGTTGTAAAGCTGGTTTGGTGGTGCTGAATTCTCTTGGCTTTTGCTTGTCTGTAAATGTTGTAATTTTTCTATTGAATCTGAATGAGATCCTTGCTGGGTAGAGTTATCTTGGTTGTAGGTTTTTCCCTTTCATCACTTTAAATATGTCCTGCCACACCCTTCTGGCTTGCAGAGTTTCTGCTGAAAGATCAGCTGTTAACCTTATGGGGATTCCCTTGTATGTTATTTGTTGCTTTTCCCTTGCTGCTTTTAATATGTTTTCTTTGTATTTAATTTTTGATGGTTTGATTAATATGTGTCTTGGCGTGTCTCACCTTGAGTTTATCCTGTATGGGACTCTCTGTGCTTCCTGAACTTGATTGACTATTTCCTTTCCCATATTTGGGAAGTTTTCAACTATAATCTTTTCAAATATTTTCTCAGTCCCTTTTCTCTTCTTCTGGGACCCCTATAATTCAAATGTTGGTGTGTTTACTGTTGTCCCAGAGGTCTCTGAGACTGTCCTCAATTCTTTTCATTCTTCTTTCTTTATTCTGCTCTGTGGTAGTTATTTCCACTATTTTTTCTTCCAGGTCACTTATCCGTTCTTCTGCCTCAGTTATTCTGATATTGATTCCTTCTAGAGAATTTTAAATTTCATTTATTGGGTTGTTCATAATTGTTTGCTCTTTAGTTCTTCTAGGTCCTTGTTAAACGTTTCTTGTATTTTCTCCATTCTATTTTCAAGATTTTGGATAATCTTTACTATCATTACTCTGAATTCTTTTTCAGGTAGACTACCTATTTCCTGTTCATTTGTTTGTTCTGGTATTCATCTGCTGTGTATTTCTCTGTCTTCTCATTTTGCTCCTTCATCTGCTGGGTATTTCTCTGTCTTCTCATTTTGCTTAACTTACTGTGTTTGGGGTCTCCTTTTCCCAGGCTGCAGGTTCATAGTTCTCATTGTTTTTGGTGTCTGCACCCAGTGGGTAAGGTTGGTTCAGTGGGTTTTGTAGGCTTTCTGGTGGAGGGGACTGGTTGCTGTGTTCTGGTGGATGAGGCTGGATCTTGTCTTTCTGGTGGGCAGGACCACATCTGGTGGTGTGTTTTGGAGTGTCTGTGAACTTATTATGATTTTAGGTAGCCTCTCTGCTAATGGGTGGGGTTGTGTTCCTGTCTTGCTAGTTGTTTGGCATGGGGTGTCCAGCACTGGAGCTTGCTGGTTGTTGAGTGGAGCTGGGTCTTAGCATTGAGACGGAGATTTCTGGGAGAGCTCTCGCCAATTGATATTACATGGGGCCAGGAGGTCTCTGGTGGTCCAGTGTCCTGAATTCGCCTCTCCCACATCAGAGACTCAGTCCTGACAGCCAGCCAGAGCACCAAGACCCTGTCAGCCACACGGCTGGAAAAGACGTGCTTTGAGTTGTGTGTCAGCCACTGCCCTGTTGTAGCTCTGTCTCAGCTGTCTCCAAAGGTCACCCAGATACATTGGGTTATTCCATCATTCCTCAGAACTTGCACATGCCAGTCTGGGATTTGTAGATGTCCTCCTGATACTCTTCATTGAAATACCTTGCATTCATGGTGGTGAGAGATATGCTAATAGTGTTGGTTCTCTTCAGTTCAGAGACTGGGATAGTCTGAGCCTTCATGTGGCTAAGTCAGGTGCAGCTGGCCAATGGTCCGAAAGTAATAACATGTCAGATTCCAAGAAGGTTTTCTGCAGCACCTGAGCAGTAGTCCCAAGCAGCCACTCTGCTCAGCTGTAGCATTCTGAGCAGGGACCTCAGTGGGACCCTCAAATGAAGATTTCTGCCGGCCCTAGAGCCTGACTTGCTCACCCAGGCAAGGAGCCGAGGAGAGCATCTCCCGGCCCCGTGTCACCAGAGGAGCCGACACCTGGAAGGTGTGTGGCCAACAGCGTGGGAGAGACTGGGATTTTCAAGTTTCCTCGTGAAAGTATGTTGCTGTGCTGGCAGGGAGGCTTATGGCAAGAGTGTTTCTCAGCCTTTCCTACCTATTTTGGTCTGGATATTTCCTTGTTTGCCTGATGTGTAGGAGTTGCTCAGCTAGTTTCTGGATTTCTTTCAGAAGGAATTGCTCTGTGTGTAGCTGTAGATTCGATGTGTTTGTGGAAGGAGATGAGTTTAGGGGTCTCCTGTATTACCACCTTGGACTGGAAATCTGTGAATCTTTTGTTTTATACATTTCATCAAATCTGGAAAATTTTCAGCCATTAGTATTTCAAAAAATTTTTTCTGCTCATCCCTTCCTTAATTGAGTTAAATTACAGGTATATAAGGCTACTCATTAATACTATGTGAGGTTTTTTTTTTCAGTTTTACTTTGAAGTTGATAGTGTCTTTATGTTTACTACTCTTGTGCTATGTCTAATCTTGGGGAGGCTTTTGGGGGCCATTACTTTTTGAAGCTGGTGGGACTCAGGGATACCAAGATTCAATTATTCTTTTTATTAATGTTAGCGTGACTGTGTTTGTGGGGATAAGATGATGAAGATAGGGGAATATGGGTTATGTATCTTTGGAAGAATCTTTTTTTTTTTAAATGAGGCTTAGGAATGTAAGTGAACAAGTTCTATGAAATCAGCCACATCTGTAGAATACCATTTCTTCATTATTAGATTACTGCTTAAATTTGGAAATTCAAATACTGAATAGTTTACACAAGACAATATAATTGTACAAAGGCAGGAAGAAAATCAATATGATACAATACATAGCAAATAATGCAATATGATGCAGTAAATACAAAAGCAGGGGGATAATCACATGGCTAAGGCAGTTGGAGAAAATGCAGGGGAAAAGCCAAGGGAGAAGGTCAGTTCTTATAGTTAGGACCATATCTTATAGTCATTACATGTAACTCAGGGAGAACATCAGGGAAAACAGGCAATGTAAACACATTTATTGAGCACCTCCTATAGGCCAGGTATGGTATGGTTCCATTTCTATAACCTCACTGCAAAGCAGTTATTACTATGTTTTAAGAGGAAACACAGTCAGAAAGGTTAGGTAGATTGCCCAGCGTGTGGTATACAATGTCTTTCATATGCTGTATCTTGAATCAGTATTAGTTGAATAAATGAATATATATTTATTCAAGTGAAAGATATCCTGTGAATTTTCTTTGCTGTGCTTCTTTCTAATCTTTCCTAGAAAAATGCTAAACAGATAACTACAGGCTAGGGAAAGGACTGTGCTAGCTGGCATGCAGTAAGAGCAAAAGGAACAACAGTAATGGCAGTAACATATACGAACTCCCTGTGAGTTGGCCACTGTTTTGATTTACATGTATTAACTCATTTAATGCTGACAACACTATGAGGTAAGTACAATCTTTATTTCTCATTTTACAGATGAGGAAAGTGAGGTGCAGAGAGGTGAAATACCTTGTTCAAAGTTATCCCGTTGGTAAGTAGTAAGGCCAGGATTTGAACTTTGATAGTGGAGCTCCAGGCTGTACTTCACACGTCTGAACTATCTTGCCTCTAGTGACTTGCTGCCTCTCTTCACTGTGGTTCACCTAGCTTCACCTTTGGGCTCAGGCCCAGATTAAGTTTTCCCTGATTTCTCCTTTCAGGCCTCTTATGGCCATTTTGGCAAGTACTGCTTTCCAAAGCCAGTGGAAAACACTGATAGACTTCCCTGCTTTTTCTATTGTAAAAAAGGCAACTTGAAGTCATGGAGTAATATACAAATCTCTCCTGCTTTCAGGTGGCAAGGGAGGTGAACCTAAATCAACCTTGCTGTATTTCTCAGATTACTATCTCATCATATGAAGAAACAAAACACCCAGAATTTATAGAGAATTTATTTGATCTACAAATCAAATGCGCCAAAGACATGAACAGAAAATTCACAAAAAACAAGAGGCAAATATCTTTATTTCAAAATCAAGCTTAGCTAGATTCATTTTTATGTTTTTCTTTTTTCCTTGATATTGGCAAGCTTTAAAAAGATTGATGTGGCTGAAGCTGGAGAAGGATGGTAAGGATGTGAGGGGGGTGAGAGACAGTGAAAAGGTAGTGGGATTGATGGATTATAGATTCTGGTAGAGCTGAAGTAATGCCGAATTGTGGTATGAGAAGGAATAAACAGGAAGGACAGGAGGGTAGTGCTCAGAATATGGGATTTTACAATTGAGAATGTGAAGAATTTCAATTTATTGATTATGACAAGGCCTAGAGCAACACAGTCCAATAAAAATATGTGCTGTGTATATAAATTAAAATTTCATAGTAGCCAGATTTTAAAAAGCAAGTAAAATTAATTTTAATGTATTTTATTTAACCCAATATATGCAAAACAGTAACATTTCAACATGTAATCAAAAGATTAGAGATGTTTTATATTCTTTTTTACATAGTAAATCTTTAAAACTTAATGTGTATTTTATACTTACTACATATTTCAATTTAGACTACTCACATTTCAAATACTCAGGAGCCACACATGGCTAATGACTACTATATTAGACAGCTCTAAAGTATGACCATGGGAATAAGTGGTAGGATAGAGAGACCAGGGTGTTGGAAGGATCACCTACGTGAACACTAGAATCACCAAGAATGTTTTTCAGTCACCAAAAAGAACATGTTAGACCTACACATAATAAGTCAGAAAGATCTCCAGACATATATTGAAGGGAAGGTTAATTTCCAGTATAATATGTATGGATAATACCATTTATTTAAAAAAATATGTAAGTTACAAAAGAATACTGCAAGGAAAAAGATGTGCTAACTTGGTAATGGTTGCCTCTGGAGAATGGAGTAGAAATAGGATGGAGTGGGAGTGAAGGGGGACTTTCAAGTCACGCTCTATATACTTCTGGATCACTTGTATATCTCACAATAAGAAGGTATTCATGTACTTGTATAATAATTGTTTAAGAGTTAATATTAATACCATTGATCTTGTTATCTATTTGACTTGGTTTCCTCTTTCCTCCCAATTGCCTGCCCTTCCCTCAGTTTCAAGTATCATGAATTATTCTGAGAATACAAAACTGGACAGCTTACTAACCATTTTTTTTATTAGTAAAAGAGTGTATGTATTTCAGTTTTTTATATATGATGCTGTAAAGCACCTTAAGACTTCCATTTCTGTTTTGTGTTGCTTGGGGCCTCAGATGACCAAATCTTTAAATCTCAAGATGAATGTGATTAAGACAAGGAGAATGTGTTACAGGGTTCCATTCTGTGTCTTATTCTTTTCATCAGACAGCATTCATTTCCTCTCCTGTTTCCCTAACTAAACATGTAGCTCAAGAATGCTCTAGCAGATTTAAAGAAGCATGATGTGATCTCTTTCTTTAGATTTTATGCTTCTTGAGGGCAGTGACTGAATTTTCGTACCCCTGGTGCCTATATTAATGCACAGCAAATAGGCACTCAATAAATGTTCTTTAAATAGCACAGTGAAGGTAATTTGTCAATGATAAGAGCTAGTAAGTGTACTGAATTAGAGTTTAGAATAGAGGAATGGGCTGTTATGTTATTTCTATATTGCTTTCTTGTGAACTTTCAACTTCCCCTTCAAAATCTAGGACAAATGTCACCTTCCCCCCATAGCTTTCCCTTCTGCACAAGTAGTTAACAGCCACACCCTCAGTGTGCCCAAGGAATTATGTGTATATCTCTCAAACCCTCTCATGCTATGTGTTCACATTTCTAATTGTGAGTTCTTTCGGGATAAGGACCATTTCTTACTATGTGTAACACAATGTCTGAGACCTAGCAGGTGCTCAATAAATGTTTGTGAATGAATACATACATAAATGTATAGATCAGACCTTGAGGCCTCAAATCCATTTCCACATACAATGACAAAACAGAGATGAAACCCACATTTATTTAATCACTGAATATTTATTGAGCACCTGCTATACACCAGGCAAAAGGAAAAGAAACAAATTGTCTATCCAGAATTACTTTTAACTCTTTCAGCAGTGCCTAAGTCCTCATCATAAAAAAGTCCATTATACTGATTTAGTATCCATTCATTCTTTGGTTAATCTTCATGTACAGTTTTCTCAAGTGTACTTTCAAATATTGCATAATGCTGTAGACCATGATATATTCCAAGGGCTGTCTGAAGGATAAGAGGAATCACCATTGCTTTTATCTCTGTTTGACAAAGCAGCAGCCAATAAAGTACAACCCTTCCTTTTGGTGGCAGTGGAACAGTATGATACCTAAAAACGAAAAGGGATTAATTACTTCCTCTGGAAGTCAATTCTATAAAAAATTTGTTGATGTCTCCTAAACTGATCATTTCTGTTCTAGATCTTTCACATAGATAGCAAAAAAGGTTAAAATTAGCTATTTGAAATATGAAACTATGATATTTTGATGAAAATATGTCATTGGCAGCTAAAGAATAAGGCGAGTCTATTAACATTTTTTTTAAAAAGTGGGGGGGCTTCCCTGGTGGCACAGTGGTTAAGAATCCACCTGCCAATGCAGGGGACACAGGTTCAAGCCCTGGTCCGGGAAGGTCCCACGTGTTGCGGAGCAACCAAGCTTGTGCACCACAACTACTGAGCCTGCGCTCTGGAGCCCATGAGCCACAACTGAGCCCGCGTGCCACAACTACCAAAGCCTGTGTGCCTAAAGCCAGTGCTCTGCAACAAGAGAAGCCACCGCAGTAAGAAGCCCGTACACACACTGCAACCAAGAGTAGCCCCCACTTGCCTCAACTAGAGAAAGCCCCCAAGCAGCCAAAAATAAATAAAGTAAATAAATTTTTTTTTAAAAAAAGGGAAGAAAGGAAGAAACGGAACAAAAAGATGGACTTACTTGACTGCCAGACGTCCATTTTTAGAAAAAGCTAAAGCAGTGGGATATAAAACACCACACACTATGCCAATCAGTGAACTTCTCAGAACACAATTTTCCCGGCTTATATTACCTGGAAAACAAAAGTAAATTTGATCTCCCTTTAAAACTCAGGATAAGAACTATTAAGAGTCTTGGGTCCTCATACAGTAGTTATTTGCATTGTCCTCAAGCATAGCAAAATAGTAGAAAGAATATTAGAAATTCAGTCTATGGCACAATAGACTAAATATATCACATTTTAAAAATGTTTTTATTATACTTCACATAAAGATAAGTTACCTCTTACTTATATGGCTATTGCAGAAGTAATTTCATAGTGAAGAATATTAAACTAGCAGACCAGATATCTGGATTGTAGGGTAGTACATTTATATTGTCTATGTGTCAGGCATGTGCTAGGGATACAGTATTACACAGAAGACATCCAATCTCTGATCTTCAGGTCAGTTTACTAAGAAATACATTAGACAAATATTTAAACAAATAATCTTAAGTGTGCATACGCTTCGAAGGTAAAATGAATAGAGAATGTATCTAGAAACTTAACCTGAGGAAATCAGAGGTTTCCCTGGGGAAAAGGTATTTAAGCAGGGACCTGATGAACAGGTGTCAGAGGTTCCATCAATTACTAGTTGTGAAACTTACGGTAAGGGGAAGAGGTAGGAAATAACATTAGAAGTCCATAATATGCCAGATACTATGTTAAGACATTCAACATACAGTATCTTAATTCTTAAAACAATCCTGTGAGGTAAGTACTATTAGCCCTAATTCATAGATAAGACAACTGAGTCTCAGTGATTAAATGACTTGCCCAGTGTCACAAAACTTAAGTGAAATGTGTAGTATACCAAAGCCTCCTTTTTTCCCAGTATATCATGCTGCTTCTTAGTGTACTTGGACATATCTCAGCTTGGTTTCTTACCTGTGAAGAAAAGATACAATACTACTTGCCCTGGCTGATTAGGAGGATTGTTGTGGGGATGAAACAGGACAATATATGTGAAGGTACTTTGTTAGTGGTAAAGAAATACACAAATGTAAGGGACTGTTATCAGCAGTAGCAACAGTATATGTTAATAAGTAATTTTACTTAGATATAAACACATTATATGTTAATGAATTTAAATTTACCTGAATACAAAGCATGTCTTACAAGAAGCTCACAAGAAACTATGGTAGACAAAAATGGAAGTGTAGTCAATGATGCATATGTCTTCAAAGCATCATGTTTAACCTTGAAGCAATGTCTGAAAATTAAGTTTGCCAATATTCCAGAGAAACCAGCTGTTGTTCCAAAGGTCACTGTTCCATATATATTTAAAGTCCTAATTGGAAAAACAAAGTGAAGAATTAAGTTCAACATAATATTCTTCTAATAGATATATCCTTTCCTGGGTTTGTTATAACATATTTACTCAACATCAAATTTTTCTTGAGCATTTACTATGCCCAATACTATACAAAAAAAGGTATTTTCTTTGTGCTGAGGGTGGGGCAGTGAATAAAGTGGAAAAAAAAAAAAGAAAAAAATTCCACCCCTCATGGAACTTGCATTTTAATAAGAGAATATAATTATCCTTCTGAGAATAGAGTGGTTCTAATATGGAGCTCTTTTAAAGAGAGAATAAATTTTGGCCACAAATAAATACAAATATGTTCCAATGTAGCCAAATTTTATGAACTATCTAAACCCAAGAATACTGTTCTTTCTACTAAAAGAATTAATTTGCTTAAGGTCATTTGAAAAAGTTTTTTACATTTGGTTAGGCCTTCAAGAAAATAACTATTTCTTAAGTAGTCCAGATACATTTAAAATAATTCGTCTAGGATTTCCAAAACTTCATCCAAAGAAATTTGAAAGATCTAGTTTTTCTGACTCATACCTAAATCCAGAAATGTTTAAAGTCTAAGATCAATGTCCTTTGATTTTATTCTTGAGCTCTATTAATCTAAAAGTCAGAATGGTAATGTGAGACTATATGTACATCATGGAATCTGTTTTTTTTTTTTTTTTTTTTTTGCGGTACGCGGGCCTCTCACTGTTGTGGCCTCTCCCGTTGCGGAGTGCAGGCTCCGGACACGCAGGCTCAGTGGCCATGGCTCACGGGCCCAGCTGCTCCGCGGCATGTGGGATCCTACCAGACCGAGGAACGAACCCGTGTCCCCTGCATCGGCAGGCAGACTCTCAACCACTGCGCCACCAGGGAAACCCTGTATTCCCTTTTGCTGAGCTCAGCAATGTGGCTGAGGTAAAAAATTCTAAACTGAAATTAATTACAATTGATAATTAATATAAGTAGCCCTCAAAATGGTGTTCTCCTAATTACTTTTAATTAAAATATATTTATTGCACAAATAACATTTCAACAATTTTAGAAACAAAACAATTTCAAGAGAGAAAAGAAATTATCCAGTCTCAGTATTCCAACAAACCACTATTTTCATCTGCTCATGTTTCCCTCCAGTTCTTTTTTTAAAATAAGCTTTCTTTATAACCAACTCAATAAAGTTAACAGGATCTTAGATACCTAGAAACAATGACAATACAGAAGATCTGCAAATAAAGTTATTGACTTTCAGTCTGGGTGAGTCTCTTACTTTTCTTTTCTAAGATACTCAAATTTTTTTTCTATGATTTCGATGACCATTGGTTTTCTGAGTTTTGCATCTCCTAGAGAAGGACTGGACTGACCATATATGTATGTTGGCATCTTGATGTCCTGGAAAACACAAAAATCCAGAACCATAATAGCTAATGATGTTAATATTAAATCTTATAAATTCTACAGATTCAGATTAAAAAACATTTAGACTCTAGTAAAAGTGTCAGGTACTGTCATCTGCTTTCACATACTTTGTTAATGATTCAGTCACTATTTAGTGAGCTCTTATTATCTGTTAAGACGATGGCTTTTTGATTCACATAACAACTTTGAGAAATTGGTAGGATAATGGTCATCTCTACCTTTATGGATGAGACAAACAAGGTTCAGAGAGGCTAACTTGCCTGAGGACTTGTTGTAGAAGGATAATTTACTGAGATATTTTTTGTTTTCTTTACAGTTTTCCCTGAAGGTAGCCAGGCCCTTTGTAGTTCTCCATGCTCTAGCTTTTTCAGAGCTGAACGTGAACAGTAGCTACTTGTTGACCACTATGGTTATCCTCTGTCTCATGAAAGCCTGAGCTTTTGGAGATTATGTTGAGTTTCCTGGAGAGGTAGGAGAGAACAGGGATTGCCCTGGAGAATACTGAGAGAGAACATCAGAAAGAGGGACACATTCCAGCCTAGGAAGAGGCAGTGGATCATGGTTACCTTGGATTATATAAGGTATATATATCCAGATCCCTACTGGGGCAGAAGTAGGGCCTTTGGTGGACATTACTATGCAGTATATCAGGGAGCCTGGACCTATGGCACTGGGCTCCAGGGTTGGAAAGTTTCTGTGTCCCAAGTGTGATGTATGAATAGACAGTTGCTAATGTCAAGGGACCATGAGGTTTGGCCAGTAGCATCTTAACAGAAACCAGCAGTTGAAAAAAATAAAACAAAACTGGACCCTGAGAAAGGACCCCTTCTGAATATTTTGCGCTGGGTAAGACTCTCAGATTTCTGTGAAACGTCTTAATATTTGTTACATCTTTTGCCATACTGGCATTATGGGATTCCAGATTAGCCAATGAATAGATTAAATCTATGCCTTTCACAATTTATATGATTCTCCATTTTAACAACATTTATGGTCAAGGTCATAGACTAGTAGGTCTCAAATTTTAGGAGTCCTGGGCAAGAGAATCAGAGTGGGTTAAGCATAAAAGACGTAAAAGAGACTTAGTAAGATTCTCAACTTTTCATGTGCACAGGAATCACGAGTTTATCTTAAATTTAGTCTCTTGAGCTCCCTATTGAGATATCTGTATTCAACAGGAGTAGGGTAAAGCCTAGAAATCTGCATTTTAATAACACCAAGTGATTCCGATGCTGGTAGTTTATGGACACATGTTGAACATCATTGTAATATTTATTTCCTGAATAAGTGATATGTACCAACCCTAACCCTAACTAATGAAAGGCCAATTCATCCATGGTATCAACATCCTGAAGGTACAGGCTCTTTTGAATCTTCATATGGTATTAAACAATGAGTAATAATGGATGAGTTTCTTTCCCTGCATCATTGAAGAACTGTACTCAAGCCAGTTCTATCTTTTTATTTAAAATATCTGGGGAGGACAGAAAAAAAAAAAGTAAAATATTTTATAAATTACAGTTTTTCAAAGACTAGATTTAATCTTTTGCCTCTCTCTGACATCTAAATGGCAAATGGAAGAGACAAGATAGCAATATCTAAGGGAGATTCTATATCTAATCCCTCTAGTGTACATGAAGGCAGATGTCAGTAACATGACAACCAGAAACTTGGGAAAACTTTTCGTTTTGCTGTCATCCAATTCACTGAAGTCCCTTATTCCTCACAAAGAAAACTTTCAGCAATCCCTTGTACCAACCTCCTACCTCGTCTACACCTCAATATATAGGAAACACATATCCAGGATTATGATCCTAAAATACTGAAACAGGACAGCAAATATTTATTGAGTGCATAGTTTTTGTTATTCAAGCAGAGAAATATACTGATAACTTTCGGATAGAATTTTTACAAGTATTGAAATGTAAAAATTTCTCTATAATTAACATTTTATCTAAAAAGTAACCAGTTCAAGGCCACTCAACTGGTACCACGATTATACCAGTAATATTTTACGGTTTTGTAGTGCTTTTATGTGTATTATTTCACTTGCCCTTCAGAATTTTATTTAACATTCACTCATCATTTGTTCAGACATTCACCTGGTATTTGAAAGTCCCCCGGATAAGCAAGATGTAGTATGTCCTCAGAACCCACAACCCAGGCAGAGGTCAGGACAAAATGGCAGGAAATTTAAAATGCAAAGTCCCCGAGCCAAGAGAAAACAGGCGACATCAATCAGGACTAAACTTTAGGTCTCCTTTCTCCCCACCTCTTTTCATAGCAACCAGGGATTTAATTGCGCCCTGCATGGATTTGGGAGCTGTTCTCTTTAGACCTCAAATCCCTTTTACGCGCATCATTTCAGAAGAGTGCGCCAGCACTTGAGGCTGCAGAAATCTCCGCCCTTACCACCCAGGGTTTCCGCCTACCTCGGGCGCTTCCCCAACTCCCACCGGCACCACACCTGCTGCGCTCCGATCGTCTCCAGCCTCACGCCCGAGCCCCGCCATTTTGGCGACTCACGTGACTAGTGGTGGGCGGGGACCCAGAACTCCCGGGGCGGGAAGTGGTGCGGGCTCACGCCTCTAGCCCGCATCCCTGGCCCGCCCCGACCCAGTCAAAAGCCGCGCCCTCCATCCTGGCTGTGATTGGGCCCGGCGTCCAGAAACTGGAGCCGCTCATTGGCTTCTAGGAGGTCCAGACTCCAATGGGCCCGCCCCCTGCCAGGCCGGTATTCCCTTTTCTTTAATTTGTTAGCCTAGCTCCCTCTTCTCGGCTCCTGAGGGGACCGTGGGGCGGTCCGAGCGCAGGGATGTCGCTGCGCGTTTTCATCTCCTCAGGGCACCTCCGTTAGCTGGGGCCGAGCTGCCCAGCCCCTTTCATTCCTTCGGGGTGTTTGCCCCTCTGGCCTGGCCCATGTGTTAAGGATCCGGCTTCTCGGGCACCTCCTCCCTAGAGCCCCCAACCGGCTGCCAGAGCAGCCCCGACTAGCCTCCTCCCCTCACAGCCGTCAGACTCCCCTTCTCAGTCTTTAGTCCCCTCATATTCCATCCTTTCTCCTCGCTTGGAAAGAGACCGGAGAGAATTTTGCACCCCCCTCCCTGAGAAGACCCCCTTACCAGCCGGTGTTTCGGGTTGGGGGGCGCTGCGAGGACGCCTGGCGCCCTTTTGTGCGCGTTCAGTGCCCAGCAGTATCTCCCAGACCAGCACCCCCCGACCCTCCAGTCTCCATGTCTTAGAGAAGCCAAAATCGAGAGTTATATAATTTCTAGTGCTGCTGTTTCTCCTGCCTGAGGAAACACTTCATCGCGTGGAGGGTGCAGGACATTTCTGTGCTCTTCTATATAAGAACGGGGTGTGGGCAGGGGTGGCCGGCGGTAGCAGAGAGATTTGTTTTTTCTGCAAAAGGAAGGTGGGTAGTTTGGAGAGAGACTGAGGGAAAAAGGGTGGATGTGGAAGCCAAGCGGCCGAACTCTCTCATTTAGGAAACCGCGAACTGTTTGCACAGCGTATGCTCACATGCCTAATACTACTCAGCGTCTCAGAAAACACCTTTGGGGGAAGGTTTGACTTGTCTCGAACAGTCTCAGTGTTTTTCCTCGACGGATAGGGAGCTGCTTGGATGCGAAGAGACGGCATGATGTGAATGACTCCAGTGTGAAGAAATCTTCGCCAACTCATCCTGCATCAAGTGCCCATTGAGTAGCACTGTCACTTTAATGTCTCCATGCCAGGGGATTGCTTTCCTTCTTTTCAATCCTCTCGGTTAATACGTGGGAGGATCAGAATCAGAGGGGGCATTAAGGATCAAGCCTGAGGGGCTTGGAGAGCACAGAAGAAAAAAAAAAATGAAAGTGACAGCAAGCTGGATTCTGTCTTACTGAGGGGGTGAGATCCGGAACTTCTGGTCTAGTGAATAGAAAGGGGCCTTTCAGTCTGTGTTGTGCCCCAGAAAACTGTCCAAACTCACCCACCTTTTTAGAGACTAGAGTCAAAGAGGTTTTTAAAAGTATTTTTTGGGGGTGAGAGTTTTAAATTTTTCTCTAAAGAATTGAGGGTTTTTATCGTCAACCAGTTCATCTTTGAATTTGATCATGTATTGAGTAATGAGACAGCTGTGTAAATTTGGTTTGTGCCTTAATTGAGTTAGTCATCCAACTCCAAAAATGTTGCTGCCTGAAGAGTTTTAATAATGTTTTCTATGCTTACAATAATTTTCTTTTTAAACAGAATAAATGTTTTATAAACATTGAAAAACTCAAAAGCTATTTTTCTTTAAACTCCGTGGGCACTGGCAAAGTTGGTGGAAAAAATACATCATTTTTTCTTTATTTGAAAGAGAAGACAGCCTGGATTTCAAAGTGAAGTGGTTTGCAACAGTTACCTGGCTCTTGGCCTCCATCCAGGTGGATCAAGTTGAGACCTGAAAAGAGATCTTGAATCCTGTGTCAGTGGAAAGACCCAAGAATGCCAGTCAAGAAGAAAGGTGGGCTATGAGGCTTTCTATATATGTTTCTCCTTTTTCTTGGTTCTGCTATTTGCAGTTTAAATTGTAGTCCATTTGAGAGTAGAATTTTGCTTGGGATGTAGTTATTGTAATGATGTCTTTTCTGTGGTACATCATTCAGTAATATTATTTTACTAAATGAAAACCAAGTAGGACTGTTGTATTTAATTATAGACATTTATGGTTTCGTAAATCAGGTGGTATAAATCACCATTTGTAATCAGCGTAAATTTGATACCACAGATTTAGGATTTACTTTAGCTTGCTTTCTTAGCTTGTTAAAGGTTACTTTTACACAGTCTTTAAAAAAGAAACCTGTACAGTGCAGCTCTTCCTCATGGATTTAATATTTATCAAGCAAATTACATAGTTGTAAAAGATAAAGTTGTTTGTAGTGAATGCAATTATAGATTTATTATTTATCTTTTATTAAAAATAGCTTTCATGTTTGGGTTTACTCTAGTGGAAATCTTCACTTTTGTGATAAAGCACCACTTTGGTAACTGTTGTGCTTTTCCAGATGTATACATTATCCAGTAACATGATTGGCAAATTCTGCAAATGAGGTAAACACCTCACTCCCCACCCCCACTGATCAAGATCTGGAAGGTTCCTGAAGTATAGTTTATTATAGGTCACACCTTGGGATTCACTTTAGCCTAGATCTACCCCAGGTGAGCCTTGTTCACCCAAGGATCCTAGAGAAGCTGGTGTTTTTTGGTTTTTGACATTTTAAAAAAGACCAGATCAACTATAAAGGAGTTTTTTAAAAGAGTTTTAAACTAAAATGTGTGTCAATACCCTTGAACTCTACTGTAGTGGACTAGTATAGATCCAAATGTTGACCATTTATGTGAGTTGCTACAGTCTGAAACTAAAGCTTAGTATGAAGGTTAAGGTGCAACCTGGCTCTGCATGATGTTTAATCCTACCTGTGGATTTGGAAGGTGTATTGAGGAAACTTATAATCAGTGAGATTCTTTATCCAACTGCTGTCTGTAGAGAAGGACAATGATATATAAAACCTCTGAAACACCTAGAAATGTCCCTTTGTATGCTGGAATTTAAGACTGGGCTTGTTTCCTTCTCCTGCTCTCCTCCATAATATCACTGAGAGAAGTAAACTCTCCTTGAGATTTTGGAGCTACACCTGTCCAGACCTGACACAATTGGTTTATTTGGAACAAGAGTGATTTGGGGGAATGTAGCCAATAAAGGATACGTCTCTTTGACTTATTTAGCTTCGGGTGTGTTTTTATTCTTTCTACCATTTATTGTGCTCTAGTTAGTGTCCCTTTTGGACTTATTTTAAACTAGTAATTGAATTAAACACATTGTGTGTGTGTGTGTGTGTGTAAGTATGAGATGGAGACAGAGAAGAGGAAGAGAGGGAAGGGAGAGAGGAAAGGGAGAGAAAAAGAGGGATAAAAAGGTATCTGGGAAGGAGGAGGAGGAAAGGCATTGATGTTCTAGATATAACTTAACTACGCAGGGTGAACTTAAGATTTCTAAACCCAACAGACAGAGTTTTTTTAAAAAAGTTCCTACCTTTAAAGGAAGTTACAAAAATTGCCGATACATTATTGAAAACCATACTTTATGAGAAATAATTTATTTCCTTCCCTGCTTCCTTCCCTCTTCTTTCCTCCCTCCCTCCTTCCTCTTCTCTTCTCTTATTCTTTACCAATGGGTTGATTGTAGTGGATCACATTTTTTAAGGAATCAACAAGTTCTAATTAGCAAAGTACAAAGTTCTAATTAACAAGTACATATTTGGATATTATTAAAGTATATGCATTATGTAATTTACTTCATGAACTAATCTAGAGAAACAGCTTATCTTTTAAAAAATCTCTTAAAACTGTTAGTATTAAGATATATATTTTTAAATAGACAACTAACCAAACAAGTTATGACACGTACATTATGTTTTTAATTAGCTAAGCTTACTATCTGTATTGTTTCTATAAGTAAAACAAATACTTTGAAGTATAACCTAGATTTATTCTGCAGAGAGCACAGTCCTCTCTCATCTTGAATCTTTTCTCTCTTTTTTTTAAAAATATTTGTGCTTCTTCTTTTGTATTTTTAAAAAATTTATTTGTTTTTGGCTGCGTTGGGTCTTCGTTGCTGCGTGGGGACTTTGTCTAGTTGCGACGAGCGGGGGCTACTCTTTGTTGCGGTGCACAGGCTTCTCATTGTGGTGGCTTCTTTTGTTGTGGAGCATGGCCTCTAGGCTCGCAGGCTTCAGTAGTTGTGGCTCGTGAGCTCAGTAGTTGTTGCTCACGGGCTCTAGAGCACAGGCTCAGTAGTTGTGGTGCACGGGCTTAGTTGCTCCATGGCATGTGGGATCTTCCTGGACCAGGGCTTGAACCTGTGTCCCCTGCATTGACAGGCAGATTCTTAACCACTGTGCCAACAGGGAAGTCCCTCTTTTTTCTTTCTTCATTGTTGCATGTGGTAGATAGGATGGAAGCTAGGCTTTATGTAATTTTAAACAATAACTATCCTCATAGAGCCAAGTGTTTATTCATTGTTGAATACATTCTTATTACAATAAGAAATTTTCATAAGACATATTTCTCACTTGTTATATATTTTGTATGTTATTGTAAAAGTGGAGAGTAGTTTCTCTGATTGGTAATATGCAAGCATGGTAGGAAGTGGAAATGAGTGTGACATCTAAGTACATTTTTTTTCTTTTTGCTGCACCTCACGGAATGCAGAATCTTAGTTCCCTGAATAGAGATGGAACCCAGGCCTGCTGCAGTGGAAGCACAGAGTTGTAACCACTGGACCACCGGGAAAGTCCCTAACTACATTTTTAGGTGCTATTCTTGATTGTTCTTAGGTAAGCCCAAACTGCTATATTCAGTGCTATTTTGCTTTATGACATTACTTCTACCTCTTCTACCTCACTCTCTTCACATTTTTATAGATCTCAGTTTTATCAACAGAACACTCATCATTTCTTCTTCAGAGATATTTTTCTCCCAACAGTCGCTTTTCATTCAGGATTCTCTTTTCTACAGTTGTAACTTGATTTGCTCCCAACTGAGCCTTTATGATATCTTTGACCTGTTTTAAATTCTGAAAATTCAGGGCCAATCCAAGATAAGTAGTATCAGCATTCTCTGATATGATGCAAGGTCATGATGTATAGTAAGGGGCTATTTCAACAGACTTGTGAATTGATCTGATTTCATGTTGGATTAATGTAAGAAATAAAAGTTAACGATAGTTGTGTTCTCCCCTGTGGGTTTTGCAGAAAGTTGCTGTTTTAGTGATAAAATATACTTCAGCAGACTTTTTTAGTACATTGCAGTTTCTTTTTTGAGCAGTTTTTTGTTCTCTTTATTGTCATTAAATATGTGAAAAAATCAATGCTTTTAATACTTTGAGGTTGATGCTTATTTCATTTGTGTTTTTAAAAAATTGTCCTATTCTGCTCTTCTTTTAAATTGGTATAGAAGTCTATCTGATGTTATTAATTTACATGACCCTTTATTTCCTTTGAATTCTTCTGTTGCAACTGTTTTTAGCCATATAATAGAGTATGTATACCATGTACTGAAACAGTATCATTTTCATAATTCACATGTTTTGACATTGTTCTTTTTAAAGGAAGTTGAAGAATGTTGTGTGATTAGAATCCCAAGACATGATATTGCCATGTATCTTATGGACATTTGTGAAATTGATATTGTTGTTTCCTGGGTTTACACTCTTTCCTTTTGGTTGACTGTATACTTCATAAAAGTGTCATTTCTGTTTTTCTTTTTTCCCTACTCTCTGGAAGGGAACTTATAACTCTTCTGTTTAATTTTTCCTCATTTAAAAATTTCTTTCATTATCTGTTTCCTGCACTTTGTGGCTTAACTTGTTTTTTGTAGGATCTCACTAGTTTATATTTGCCTTTCATTATCTGAGCATCTGAGCATACTCTCTATCTCTAGCTTTTCTTCAATTACTAAGTTTTTTTTCAGATTCTCTAAAGGGGAAAATATGTACCTAAATTTATTGACTACACCTGAGTAGCTATTTTATCCCTTCTGTACATACTTCACCAAGTTTTTGTTTGAACTTTTATGTTTGCCATACCAGGATTATATTCAAATGCTTTTTCAATTTAAAAAAACTTCATGCTTTTTCTTTTTCCGAGCCAGTAGAACTCGAAAGAGTTAAGCCCCAGAAAGGGATGGGAAGAGGTAGGTTTCAAACTTTTGTAATTTCTGTAAGTCAAAGTAAGATAACTTACTAAAGATTTTTTTAGATTTAAAATCCCTCAAAAGGGACATCTTGACCTTGGTTGAGAGAATTGTTAAAAATCATGATGCCACAGATTCTTTTTTTAAAAAAAAATTTAATTTAATTTATTTTTTTATACAGCAGGTTCTTATTAGTTATCTATTTTATACATATTAGTGTATACATGTCAATCCCAATCTCCCAATTCATCACAACACCACCACCCCCCCACCACTTTCCCCCCTTGGTGTCCATATGTTTGTTCTCTACATCAAGCCACAGATCCTTGATGTTGGAAAATACTCATCAATCCAGGAGGCATAAAGAGAGAACATTCTGAAGAGAGAAATAGAAGAATACTCTTTGTATTCAACTACTGATTAGGAGTATGTTATGAAGCAAACGATAGGCATAGTGTTAAAATTTTCTGTTAATTGAATTTATTTTACAGTTTTTAATGTATCGGGAATGTTGCAAATTATATGCTGATGAATTGGCACCATAAAATATTTGAACTGTTAGGTTTTTGGGAAACTGCCCAAGTGCTCCATTCATGATAGAATATTTGATCTCTCCTTTAGGCCTATGATTAGTTACATCTTTGGGTCGAAGAGTCTAGTCAGAAGATATACACAAAATATTGGATTTTTAAAACATCAAATTAAGACATTCAATTCATTTATGCCTTTGCCAATCAATCAATTAATCCATCACTCTTCTATAACAATACATTCAGTAAATTATAAAAATGCTCTTCTTTCTTAATTATATACTCTCATTATACGCTCTTATTTCTTAATATTTATTGTGTAACCATGTCAGTGATGATAGAATATTTTTGAGTATAATGCTGAGATGTATAAAATCTTTTTATTTTTTATTTTTAACTGGAGCAAGAGCACTTGTACCCCAGCTATAATTCCTGCTCAGGAGTTTGTAGCAGTCAAGGCACGAGGGCTCTGTATCCTCAATGTAGGTTGCTTTGTCAGCAAAGGATCATGAGTTTTACCCAGTCTCTTCTGTCCAGTCAGTCATTCCAAATTCCAAGTAGTAAGCTTTCTGCATAGGTTCAGTTTTTAGTGAGTTTTTCAAAGCTATTTCAAGAATTATGGCCAAATCGCCTCTGTTATGAAACAATTCTCCTGACCTTATTTGTTTTAGGATTTAAAATCAAGAGGAAATGATATAAAGTAGAAAATCCTGCGAGAATGAATTAAGTTAAATCTTTCAAAGATTATGAGTAAGATTATGTATCCCATTGCTGCTGATGACACATCTTGCCAGTCATTGGGGCCCTAATTCTGTTAGAGTAAGACTCTGAGGCTTCTGTAGGGGGCCTATCATTTTGGAGAGTTGTGACATCTTTATCATTGAAAGTGTGGTGAGATTTGAAATAAACCTGATAGGTTCTGTACTATTTAAAATACCTTATAGGTAATAAACTATAAATTATTTTAAAAGATAAACTTGGGTATGTATTTAAGGAAATAGCTTTCCTTCTATTTATTTATTCCATCATTTATCCATTCAACAAAGATTTATTGAGTGCCTGCTATGTACCAGGCACTGTGCTAGGCGCATGTTTTACAGTGGCAAATGATATTCGGTGTATGCCTGTATGATGCTTACAATTTATTAGGGAGACAGATATGGACACATGCAATTTCACTGTGTATGTTGGGATTAACATCGTGTCATGTTCATTTCTTTGCATCATGTCCCTATAATCCTCAATAGCAGTGATATTGTGGGAAAAACCTAGACCAGTAGTCAGTAGACCTGGCTTCTAGGAGAAGGGACAAGATCTGATAATCACTGAGCTGGACTCTCAGTTTATAAATTTAGGTGTGTAAGAAATATCCATTTATTTTCTATAGTTCAATTTTATTTTTGACTCTTAATTACTAAGTTTTGGGCAGAATCACTCCAATCCTTTTTGAGTTTTTTCCTACTTCCGTAGGGTTATGGTAGGTTTCCATCTGGAATGGGGGTATACTCTGGTCATTGATCATCTATATACAACAGTTTACCTCTGAGGCATGAGTTGTTGTGTCTAGATGGTTCTTTCTGGTCTGGCAATAATTGCTACTTCTAAGACATGTATTTAAATGTTTTTTTCCCCCAGAATTTCTGTGTTTCTGTTTGCATAGTTGCATAATGATGCTTTTCCTCTCTGGGGTCTTTCGGCCTTTCAGGCAATGCTGCCAGGAAACAGAGCCTAGATACCTGCCGCCTTGGGATCCAAAAACTTCTCTTACTTTTCAACTGAGAAAATCTCTTTCTAGACTGGGGAGGGGCTAGGAGATGTCCCTTTCTCTGCAGGTACCTGAGAATCTCTCTTTCATCTCTGAAATAAACATTTCTTTGGAGGGTTTAGGCTTTTGGAAAGCAACACTGGGATAACTTTAAAATCCCATTGGTCTTCTGTCCTGGTACATACCTCCCCTGAGGCAATAAAGTACAAAACCAGTTACCAGCTTGAATGAGAAGAAAGGAAATGGGAACATTTAGGGAGGGAAGAAATTAACATCTCAAAGTGCCAGCCTCCCACAGGTACTTCTTCACATTCCTTCTTATGATAATGCCACCAGGTGACCTTGTGAAAATCATATCATCTTTCTGAACCTCTGTTTCCTTTTCTAAAAGGGGTTTAATACTCCCCCCATATATGTTATTTCTTTTCCCCATCAAATAAGATAATATATATTAACTTTACTTTTATAAAGTTAGTGATAGAATTAGGACAGGAAGCTCATCCAATGTTCTTTCTACTGTATGAGTAAGGTATTCTTTGAACAAATGAATGACATCATGGTGCAGTGGAGGAGAGTCCCGGGACAGAATCCTGTCTTTACCATTAGCTGAATAAGTTATCTAAAGAAGATCAACAGACTGAGCTTCAAATTCCTCATCTTCAGATATGACTGAACTAATAATACTCAACTCTTAGGATTATTGAGACAATCAAAGAAAAATATCTAGCCCATGTGGAAATTGTTTTGGGAATAGGAAAGTGCTATACAAATGCTTATCAGAATACTTTCTTTCTTTCTTTCTTTTTTTTTTTTTTTTGGTCCAAGGAAGAGGAAAGTTGTGTTCAGAGGAAAGTTGTCTCCTTCCATCAGTTGTCTGGGTCCAGCTTCCTGGTCAGCTTCTGGAGTTAGCCTACCCAGATGTGGCAAGTACACATCTGGTTACAGAAAGGAAATGCCACACTGTGCTTTTTTTTTTTAGAATAGAATAATGTTTCTTATGAGTTTCTTCTCTTTCAATGTTGCTAAACTAATCTGTAAACCATCCAATATTTACAAAATAATTGCAGTCTTTAGATCTGCTTTAAGTCTGACCATATATTTTCCCCACAATTTAAATTCCAAGTTTTACCTATTTTTTCATTTTCTTTTTGTAGTTTGTTACAACTGGAATAAGGCATATTTCAGTATTCAGCTGAAGATGCAATTTACTATCTTCTTTCTTTCTATTTATTACTATTTAACCTTGTACTTTTCCCATTGTTCTTTTCAACAATTCTATAGAAATTCTGAAAGCATGACTTATCTGAAAGGTAGTAATATAAATTTACCATTTCATATTAATATCTTTTTGTGTCAATAGGGGAAATAGCCTTATCAACAGGTGTTTGTTGAAGTATATTTAAAAAAATTTTTTGGGAAGGGGTGGGCTGGAAGTATAGTATAATTGCTAAGGACAATCAAAGAAAAAAGAAACACTGATCCTTTCCCAATAAGTTACGTTTCAATATGGCATAATACTTAAAAGTATGGGCTTTGGTGCCAGATAGAGCATGGTTTATACCCTGGTTCCAACACTGGTTGTGTAGCCTTGGGCAAGTTATTTCATTTCTCTCAGTTTGTTTCCTCATTTGCAAAATGTGAATAGTAGTATTTCTTGGGGTTCTTGTGAAAATTATATAAAGTGATCTCTGCAGAATGCTCAGCATTGCTCAAAAAATGCCAGCTAATTTTATTAGTAATAAAATGACACCTTTGTTATATCACCTTGAACTGTATATTTTAATATTAAAAAAGCTTCTTTTTAAAGACCTGGTACGAGGATAACTTTTCTGTTGGCATTCATCATTTATTATTTTCATATGAATATCTTAATTTACAAAATAATAAGAACAATAATGTCAATAATAAGAATTAAGCACATATAAGTACTTCCTAATAAAATATTTTTATTTGCTAGTCATAATGTCTTATATTGTAAATAATGATCAAAAACTGTTCAATGTTCCATATATTCATTTGAAATGGCATGAGAGAGGGAAAAACTCTAATCGTTTTTGTTTGTTTCAATTGATATATATCACATCGTAGTTAGGATGATCTTTCTAAAACTTTAAAAAATGGTCATGCTCATCTTTATTAAAAAATCTTCCATGGCTTGTTATTCCTCCTTCAGTATAAGGCCAAACATAGCATGGTCTGTATGGCATCAATTTACTTCTCTTTTCTCACGGTCCCTGGTACCTCATCATAGCATGACCCCACTCTATTTTAATCTTTTACTTTGTTTAAATTTTCTATTTAATTATCTTCACTTTCAGACAAAAGAAAACCCTAAGAGGGTAGAATATTTATCTTGTTCAGTGTTGAGTTCCCAGTGTCTAGAGCATTGTAAGATAAATATTTGATTAATGAATGAAAGAACTTTTTTATCTCTATCAGGTTTTAAAGGTAGGACCATTTTAATTTATATGTTATAAATATTTTTATATTAATAAGCACATGTAAAAATAAGAGATACAACATATAACCCTAGATTCTAAAATTCAGTGATAAAATTATGTCTGATTAGTCAAGTTTTTTTTTTTTTTTTTTCCATAGAAATATGCTCAACTCTGTTTCTGGAGGATTAAGGGTGGTACTGTGGAGAGAACACTATACTTGAAATCAAAAGCTTTAGGATTAAGCTCCAAATCTGTTATTCAGTAGTTCTGTGATTGGACAAGCCACTGTGAATTTCAGTTTCATGTAAAATAGGCAATATGACTTTTCAGTGGTGGGAATCAGATCAGATAATGCATGTGAAAGTTCTTTCTAAACTGTAAAAATGTTACATAAATTTATTTAAAGGAATTTCAGTATTCTAAATGATTTGTGTATTTAGTTTACCCTTTCCTCTTTTACACTTTGCTCTTAGTTTTCTGAACAATACCATCACATGTTCTATAATTCTTCCTTTTATTTTTAGTTGTGGCAAATAATTTTATCCTTTCTGTCTTTCTAAAATTTCATTTGTTAGCAGTATTGCCGTTTGCTGTTTCAAATTTAAATTACCTGTCCCAAATTATTTGTAACTTTTTGGTAATGCTATTCTTAAACCAAATACAAAAGAGTTGAAGCTTAATTGACAGACACGTGATTACCTATAATTCCATTTATGTAACATTCACTATATCCTTTGGATTGCATATTTCACGCAAAAATTTTTTATTTAAAAAAATGATTTCTGGACTTCCCTGGCGGTCCAGTAGTTAAGACTGCACACTTCCAATGCAGGGGGCAGGGATTCGATCCCTGGTCAGGAAACCAAGATCCCACATGCTGCACAGCCAAAAAAAATAAATTAATTAAAAATTAAAAAATTAAAAACTAAGGGGAAATTTTAAAAAAAAAGATTTCCCTCCTATTTTCTCCTGTACGTGACTTCAGGTATTCCAAATTTAGTTTCATCCTTTCAATAGACTCAGGAGTCATATGAATACAGATTTCCTTTAACAAAGAAAATAGGAAAATTGAGGCCATTGTATTGGCAATTCAGGTGAAAAAAATCTCCACTTATACCTGGTTTAATTTGAACATCAATTAAAGTATTCGTCCTGACTTACTTGGATGATTATCTCAACTTTCCACTTTATTCAAGTAGTCAACATCTGGCTAGGGATCTTTGACTTGTATAACAAGATCCATGTCATCTTTTCTTTTTTTTTGCTTAATTTATCATCTTTGTATAGGTATCTATTTTTAGATTACCTTCGAATTCAACCTTTCATTAATCAGAAATAAGAATTTAATCAGAAATGGAGTTGACACTATGTAGTGATCATTACTGATAATCAAAAGAAGCGTAAAAGGGCAGCCAGAATTCCAGCATTAGATGCTGGCATGCAAAAGCCTAAGCTGTCTAAGATAGACTTGACCGTATTTGACCATTTGTTTTTTCTTATATTCTACCATCTTGTTTTATGTGTCAGATTTTTCTCGTACAGAAATGAGAGTCATAATAAGCTCTGCTGGTTTAGAGAACATCTAGCTGCTTTGAGTTAATACAGTGTCTTCCTTGGGTAGTCACTCAATAAATATATGTTGAATGAATTAACGAAAGTCCCCTTACGTAGCAAATTATATTTGTAGATGTGATTATGGGAATGCTATTGGTACATTTTTGAGAATTGCCATTCACAGGAAAAAAATCTCAGAATAAGTGAGTACCTACAAAATTATATCTTTTTCACAGAGGAAAAAGAATTATAATTGTATAGAAAAAAGAAAAGATGCCTGGCACTTAGACTTTTAAAAATTATGTTTAACAAATGAAAGAATGAGAAAGGCTAAAGCTTGAAGCACTATAGATAATCAGTTAACTAGCGCCCAAAGATACATATGAGAACTGAGAAAGGTATACTATAACTGTGACATTGTTGATTATTTACATTAGTGGTTAGGAATGTGTTAGAAACTCAGGTATAGTAAGCTACTCTCTTTACAGGGAAACAGCTGATTGTTTAATTGTTGACAAAATGGGGATTCAAATATTTGTCCCTGATTCAAAGTGTTTTTAAAAATATTATATCAGGTAAAGTATGAAAGCATTTTTTAAAATTAAAGGTTTATACACATGTACTAGCATATGTTTATAACACCATATTTTGTTAATATATGTCTTATTTTAAAATTGGAGAGAGCTCCTATGCATCCATATTCATTTTTATATTTCTATCCTTAGGTAAAAAAACTGATGTCCTTCTCCATTCATTACTGCTTATTGAAATTCTCCCTTCTTTTAAGGGAGTAAGCTATATTATATAGGAGCATGAGAGAAGGCCTCATTGATAAGGTGACATATGAGCAGAGATGTGAAAGAAGTGAAGTAGTAAGCTTCATGGATATTTGAAGGAAGAATGTCTAGGCAGAATGGCAGGTGTAGAGTCCCTGTGGTAGGAGGGTTCTTGATGTATTTGAGAAAGAGCAGAGACCACTGGGGTTGGAGTAGACACAGGAGAGGTGTAAAAGCTGAAATCGGCGAGGTAGGCTTTTGTCGAGTGAGATGAGGAGTCACTGGAGGGTTTGAGTTGAGGAGTGATCCTATCTGACTTCTGACTTAAAAACATCTTCCTGGCTGCTGTGTTTAGAAAAGACTGTAGGAGGGCAAAAGTGGCATCATGTAGACTTGTAAGAGGTTATTTCATTAATACAGGGGATAGATGATGGTCTGGACCGGGGTAGTAGCACTGGAGGTGATGAGAAGTGATGGGATTCTGTATGTAATTTGATGTTAGAGCCAACAGGATTTATTGATGGATTAGATGTAGAGAGAGAGTTAGAGAAGAAGAATGAATGACGACTCCAGCGATTTCTGGCCCGAACAACTGGAAGGATGAGAGATGGAGAACATTGCAGGGAAAACAGATTGGGGTGGTGGATAAGATCTGGAGTTCAGTTTTGACAAGTTAAAGTTTGACATTTTCTTTTTTACCTGGAGAACTGGTTTGTTAAACATTTACCAGCATTCACTGCTTGGAAGCCTAGTGAAGAAAATGTTTCAGGAGTGCAACAGTATCAAATGTTGCTGATGGGTCAAGTGAGATGACTGAGAATTGACCACTGGATTTAGTAGGATGGAGATAATAGGTAACCTTGACAAGAGCACTTTTAGTGGAATTACTGGAAAGAAAAGTCTGATTAGGGTAGTCTCAAGAAAGAATGAAGGGAAATTTAAAGGAGTTTTGCTCTAGAGGGGAACAGAGAAATGGGGACTATAGTTAGTTGGAGAGGAATGAGGCATAAAGGAAAGTTTTTAAAAATCACTGATAATACAGTTGATTTGTATGCTGAAGGGAGTGATTGAATGGAGAGGAAAACAGTTGATGGTGAAGCAGTGTCCTTGAGTAGGCAAAAGAGACTAGGCTCAGGTGCTCAAGTAGAGGAGTTGGCATTAGAGAGAAACACAAATATTTTATCCATAGTAATAGGAGGGAAGGCAGAATATAGGGGTGCAGTTACAAATAAATTAGTAGATGTTATGTTAGGAGCTTGTGGAAGTTCTCTTATGATTTTCCATAAAATAGAAAGCATGATCACCAGCTGAGAATGGCTGTGGGGGAGAAGAATTGGGAGGTTCGGGAGAAAGATATGAAATAAAGTACTCAATACATATGATTATTGTTATTATAATTGTATTTAATCTGTGAAAGTGGTAGATTTGACGGGAGAAAGGCTTTTAAAATTCAAAGACAATTGTCTTTGTAGTAATGACTGTGGATAATCACTTCACAATATATACGTATTATCAGAACTTCCTGTTGTACACCTTAAACATATACAATTTTTATTTGTTACTCATACCTCAGTAAAACTGGAAGAAAAAGAATGAATCGCAAGGCATGGAAATTTTGATGAATATCCATCATATGATTTGAAAATATAAGGTAACAGGAGAAGAGCTCTGGTCAGATGGAGAAGTGCCAGGAATATCAAAAGAGACTTTTGAAGGAAGTGACATTGACTCTAAGTAAAACTCTTACTCATGACAGAAATCTGGGCAAAGGATGAAATTGTGGAAAACCAATGATAATTCCAGTCGTCTTTCATCCCAAATGATACCCATAAGTAACCCTTTTCATAATGTGCCTTATAAATGAAAAGTTTGTATATTGTTAGTTCCACGGATAAGAATTCCTCAAACAGAGAGAACAAATAAAGATATAGATATAAAATCATAAAAAGGAAAATTATCAATGTAGTATTTAAGACTCTGGTCTGAACTTTGTTGCCATTTTCTTCAGAAGCTTTCCAAACATAATTTTATAAGACACAAGTTGATGATGAAAGCAGTTGTTTACTGGTTAAGATGAGTCTTGCCTTTTCGCATAATGCATTTCAGGTCTGAGTAAATCAGTTACTGTATTTTGTATTCTTGGTGTACATAATTATTATTAGTTAAAAATATGTGACTTGACATTCTCCAACTAGATCTTCATATTGGAATAACAAAATTGAATCTTCTCACTCCCCCCCCCCAAAAAAAAAGACAATTTTCACCTATACACACAAAGACACTGTCACTTTGGTGACTTTTTCAAGGATATTTTGTCTTGCGGCAATGAAGACATGTAATCAAGAACCATAATATAACAGTATGTATTAAGAATGCCTGCAGCATTTGTGTAGGCAAAATGGTTTGGAAGAAGGGTGACAGTGATTAATTTTATTTATTTATTTTAAACATCTTTATTGGAGTATAATTGCTTTAAAATGGTGTGTTAGTTTCTGCTTTATAACAAAGTGAATCAGTTATACATATACACATGTTCCCGTATTTCTTTCCTCTTGCATCTCCCTCCTTCCCACCCTCCCTATCCCACCCCTCTAGGTGGTCACAAAGCACTGAGCTGATCTCCCTGTGCTATGCGGCTGCTTCCCACTAGCTATCTATTCTACGTTTGGTAGTGTATATATGTCCATACCACTCTCTCACTTTGTCACAGCCTACCCTTCCCCCTCCTCACATCCTCAAGTCCATTCTCTAGTAGGTCTGCATCTCCATTCCTGTCTTACCCCTAGGTTCTTCATGACCTTTTTTTTTTTCCCTTAGATTCCATATATATATGTGTTAGCATACTGTATTTGTTTTTCTCTTTCTGACTTACTTCACTCTGTATGACAGACTCCGGGTCCATCCACCTCACTACAAATAACTCAATTTCGTTTCTTTTTATGGCTGAGTAATATTCCATTGTATATATGTGCCACATCTTCTTTATCCATTCATCTGATGATGGACACTTAGGTTGCTTCCATCTCCTGGCTATTGTAAATAGAGCTGCAATGAACATTTTGGTACATGACTCTTTTCGAATTATGGTTTTCTCAGGGTATATGCCCAGTAGTGGGATTGCGGGGTCGTATGGTAGTTCTATTTGTAGTTTTTTAAGGAACCTCCATACTGTTCTCCATAGTGGCTGTATCAATTTACATTCCCACCAGCAGTGCAAGAGTATTCCCTTTTCTTCACACCCTCTCCAGCATTTATTGTTTCTAGATTTTTTGATGATGGCCATTCTGACCAGTGTGAGATGATATCTCATTGTAGTTTTGGTTTGCATTTCTCTAATGATTAATGATGTTGAGCATTCTTTCATGTGTTTGTTGGAAATTTGTATATCTTCTTTGGAGAAATGTCTATTTAGGTCTTCTGCCCATTTTTGGATTGGGTTGTTTGTTTTTTTGATATTGAGCTGCATGAGCTGCTTGTAAATTTTGGAGATTAATCTTTTGTTGGTTGCTTCATTTGCAAATATTTCCTCCCATTCTGAGTGTTGTCTTTTTGTCTTGTTTATGGTTTCATTTTCTGTGCAAAAGCTTTTAAGTTTCATTAGGTCCCATTTGTTTATTTTTGTTTTTCCATTTCTCTAGGAGGTGGGTCAAAAAGGATCTTTCTGTGATTTATGTCATAGAGTCTTCTTCCTATGTTTTCCTCTAAGAGTTTGATAGTTTCTGGCCTTACATTTAGGTCTTTAATCCATTTTGAGTTTATTTTTGTGTATGGTGTTAAGGAGTGTTCTAATCTCATACTTTTACATGTACCTGTCCAGTTTTCCCAGCACCACTTATTGAAGAGGCTGTCTCTTCTCCACTGTATATTCTTGCCTCCTTTATCAAAGATAAGGTGACCTTATGTGCGTGGGTTTATCTCTGTGCTTTCTGTCCTGTTCCAATGATCTATATTTCTGTTTTTGTGCCAATACCATACTGTCTTGATTACTGTAGCTTTGTAGTATAGTACAGTGGTTAATTTTAACTGTCAGTGATGGCTTTATGGAATAGAGAGCATTTGAGTTAGCTCTAAATTAAGGGAAGATTGGTTTTCAGTTGACTTGATTACTTTTTATGCATTAGACATTGTATTAAGTATTGTGTAATTTAATCCTGCTACCTGTGAGGAAACTGAAGCTCAGAGAAGTTAAGTAATTTGTTGAGGGTCACACACTGCTAGTAAGTAGGTTTCAGACCCAGATCTAGCTGACAGTAAATGCTTTCCAATATAGCACACTGATTCAAGGGAGAGAATCGGTGTGTGGGGGAGGATATTCCAATATAGGCATCAGGAAGAGCAAAGAAAAGTGCAGAGGTGAGAAAAAGTAGAGTGTGTGTGTGTGTGTGTGTGTGTGTGTGTTGGGAAGTGGAGAGGGGAAGTGAGTAATCCATTGTGACTTGGGCACTGTGTGTGTATGTGTGGAGGGGGTGGAATAATATATAGTGGGAAATAAGGCTGAAAATATAACTTGTAAACAGATCGTGGGATGGAGGCCTCAAAGGTTGTGTTAAGGATTCTGGACACTGTCTGGTAGGAAGTAACCAATTTTAATATAATTTTTTCTGATATGAGAGAGTCTCATCTACTATGTGAATATCAATTGGTCAGCACTCCATTCGGACCTTTGTTTTGTTTCATAGTTGCAGATTCTTTTGGAAGACAACAGAAATAAAAGTGGGTTCTTACAATTGAGTTCATTATAATTATCAATTTTAATGATAGTTTATGCAATTCATGATTAGTTTATTAAATTATTTTGTCATGAATTAGGAATATAACTATAGAATAGTTTAATGTTAGCTTATTATTTTTCTAAGACCATAAGATAGAATTTTAAAATCATGTTTTTCAGATACTGACCGAGCTTTATCATTACTGGAAGAATACTGCAAAAAATTAAGGAAACCAGAGGAGCAGCAGTTGAAAAACGCTGTTAAAAAGGTGATGGGTATCTTTAAGAGCAACTTATTCCAAGCTTTGCTAGGTATGTATTAAAAAATTATTTATCATATTAATGATCAGAATTGGGCTTAAGAGTTTGAGTAATGTGGTCAGAAAACCTGATAACCAAATTTAAAACTGAAATATTTTTCTTGATATCAAGTAGAAGAAAAGATTTTTTCCCCCATTTTCTTGTTTAAGGTTATCTTAAAAAAGAACTTCTATAAAATAGAAATAAAGTGTATGTTAATAAAAATATTGTAAGAATGTTTTATATAGGAAGACAAGTTTTCACAGGAAAAAACTGGAGTAGCTTATTGCAAAATATTGAGGACAAATATGCTGAAGAAGGAAGTTTCCTCCTTCTAGAGGAAGACTTCCTTAACACAAAAAGTGATGGATCACATTATACTCAGAAACATAGTTCTAGTTTTACCCTCTTCTTAAGACAGAAACAACTCTTTTCATCTTTTTTGCTTCTCTTAAGAAATTTCATGATTCAAATTGAGAAGTTTATTGATGAAAATCTCTGTGCTTTGTCAATGTTTCATGAATCTAACTATATAATGTTTAACCTTTTGCTTATTCTTGAATTTATGGTTTATTTATGTATGTCTTTATACATACATTTTTGCATTTATGCAGATAATTTTTAATTCTTTTTTTAGAGTTAAACAAAAAATAGAAACAAATACCTCCCCTCAACAAAAGCAACCAACTAACTAAAGAATTTAATAAAAGACTCACTCAATTACACTATAGATTTTACTGGACTTAAACAGCATATTTTAAAGAAATAATTGAATCTACCAGATGTTATTATTTTTCACGTCTGATTGTTATTGATATAGAAACAAAAAATGTGAATTTATGGGGGTTAATCTTGAAAATATTTTATTTGTGTTTTTATTATAATGAATGTCTACACTTATTGACAAAACTATAACTTTATGGTTTGAATATAATTAAAAAAAACATTAAATTTTGAAAAATTGAGAATCAGTCTATTGAATAAAAATAGAAGTAAAGGAGCTTCCTTGGTGGCACAGTGGTTGAGAGTCCGCCTGCCAATGCAGGGGATGTGGGTTCGTGCCCCAGTCTGGGAAGATCCCACCAAAAAAAAAAAAAAGAAGTGAAAAGCTTTATAGGATTATTGCCTGTGGATTAATTTCTTTAAAATATTTTTATATGGCTGGTAAGAATTAATGATACAAATAAGTATAATCATCTTAGTTGGTATTAAATAAAAACAGCTCTAAATGGAGTCTTACAGAATTTAAATAAACCCTGTCATTAGAGAATAGTATTTTAGAGAACACTTTTAAGCAACAAATTTCTCAATTAAAAATTAATAGTTTTATCTAGTTGATAAATAGTAAAGGCCATTAACAGAATGGCAGTGCCTCTAAATAGATTTGTATGATGTGCTTAGATAAGATTGGCTATGACTTTTGAGAGTTTGAGTTTTTGAGAACTTTATTTAGGAAGAATATTGTTGGATGCTTTAGAAAATTCTACTAAGGTAGTGTAACCATTTGGTAATGCAACATCATTACATGGGGAATAAAAAGACGAATGACAAAGAGCTGTATTTTGCCATTGTTTTGAGTGAGTGGTAAATACCTTGGCAAAAAGCCTGTAGTGTAATTGGAATTTCTGTAATAAAATGAGAGGCAACAGTAATCTGTAAAAAGCTATTATGTAAGTAATCCTGATGCCCAGCTTTGAATGGATAGATTTGCTTTGGCTGGTCTTTTAAGTCATTTTGGGATAAACCAGAGTGCAAAGAATGGAGCAATGCTATACAACAAAACATAATTTTCTACTGAATCCTGTGTTGCTAAATACTGCTTACTAATTTATTATTATTGAATGTTTGAGTTGGTCTCACTGTGCAATTTGAAAGACACAAAAGAAGAAAAACTATGTAGCCCTGTGCCTCCTGAAGGGGATTATATCTTTATAAATGGATAAGTAGGGAACCATTAACAAATAGGGCATTATTATTTTTTTAACATCTTTATTGGAGTATAATTGCTTTACAGTTGTGTGTTAGTTTCTGCTTTATAACAAAGTGAATCAGCTATATATATACATATATCCCCATATCTCCTCTCTCTTGCGTCTCCCTCCCACCCCCCCATCCCACCCCTCTAGATGGGCACAGAGCACTAGGGCATTATTTATGCTCTATATTTTGCTTTCTGTTTTGATCAACTTCCCTTCCCCATTTTTTTTTTTTTGTTACAAGTGATGGAAGATAGTGACTTTCACCCATTATTCTGGTATTCAGGTAGCCAGTATGTTGAAATAATACCTTGCATGAATCTCACCTGAGGAAATAGAAGGGAATCATAGTGCAGATAACCCATCATAAATGGATAGTAGAGTAAAATACTATTATTGAAGAATGTGCTGTAATATTTACAAGTGACCAGGAAATCAGGCCTTCTCTCTATAGATGAAAAGCATCACTTTGAAAAAATTACTATCCTCCTTTTGTGGTACTTCATCATATGCCTAAAAAAGAAAATGCAAACACTAGTATGTCTTAGATGGTATAATCCTTGAGGACAGAATTCTGTCTCCATAACTTTGACCATTATTATAGTGTAAAAAAGCATTTTATAAATGGATTCTGTGATAATAGGGTAGAGGGTGATAGCAGAGGTATTGTTTTTTCATTTTTAAACTATAACTTTATTTGATTATAAACATAATATATGCTCATTATGGATATTTTTAAAAATAAAGTCAAAGAAGAAAATAAAATCCAAGAGTAAAATGCACTTCTCTTATAGTAAATAGAGTGATGAACTGTTTAACTTTCTTCTTTCTTGCTTCTCTAGTCCCTGTATTCTTTGTTTTGGCCTTCCATTTACCAATAACAGAAAGTGTAAAAAAAACAACTTAACTTTTAGGGCTTCCCTGGTGGCGCAGTGGTTAAGAATCTGCCTGCCAATGCAGGGGACACGGGTTCGAGCCCTGGTCCAGGAAGATCCCACATGCCGCGGAGCAACTAAGCCTGTGTGCCACAACTACTGAGCCTGTGCTTTAGAGCCCGAGAGCCACAACTACTGAGCCTGTGCTTTAGAGCCTGAGAGCCACAACTACTGAGCCTGTGCTCTAGAGCCCATGCTCTGCAACAAGAGAGGACACCGCAGTGACAAGCCTATGCATGGCAGCGAAGAGTAGTTCCCGCTCTCCGCAACTAGAGAAAGCCCGAGCACAGCAACAAAGACCCAATGCTGCCTAAAATAAATAAATTAAAACAAAAACAAAGAAAACACCTTAACTTTAAAAAAGTTAGTAATTAGTGTTCATTAATGTACAAAAGAAGAAAAATACCTGAAACAGCAAAGCTGCACATTTTGATGTTAGGCTTAGGGTGACATCTTGTGGTAATACTGAGGAAAATATTTTGTCCAATAGATAATTATAGTTTTATGATGATTGCATTATTAACACTTCAGAATTTGAATATAAGTGAGTTGGAATTCCATGATATTTTACAAATTAAGTTAGATATCTTTCATTTAGCATAGCTAAAACGTTCAGACTTTCAAGGCACTCTATTAGGTTATCTACCCTTCATTTAGGTGATGAAGGAGCAAGATGGAATGTTTTTCTTTCTATACTTCCCTTCCAGATCTACTTTGAAATTTAAAGATATGTATTGCCACCATAATTATTTGTAAAAACCATTTAAATAATATAATGAGTTAGTTCATTTCTTGATATGTACTACAAAAGTTCTTTGCTTTTATACCTTATTGAAAATTGTCTTATTTTTTTAATTTTTGAATTTTATTTATTGTTTTATACAGCAGGTTCTTATTAGTTATCAGTTTTATACACATCAGTGTATACCTGTCAGTCCCAATCACCCAATTCATCACACACACCCCCACCCCCCTGCAGCTTTCCCCCTTTGGTGTCCATACCTTTGTTCTCTACATCTGTGTCTCAATTTCTGCCCTGCAAACCGGTTCATCTGTACCATTTTTCTAGGTTCCACATATATGCGTTAATATACGATATTTGTTTTTCTCTTTCTGACTTACTTCACTCCATATGACAGTCTCTAGATCCACCCACGTCTCAACAAATGACCCAATTTCGTTCCTTTTTATGTCTGAGTAATATTCCACTGTATATATGTACCACATCTTCTTTATCCATTCGTCTGTCGATGGGCATTTAGGTTGCTTCCATGACCTGGCTATTGTAAATAGTGCTGCAGTGAACATTGGGGTGCATGTGTCTTTTTGAATTATGGTTTTCTCTGGGTATATGCCCAGTACTGGGATTGCTGGGTCATATGGTAGTTCTATTTGTAGTTTTTTGAGGAACCCCTATACTGTTCTCCATAGTGGCTGTATCAATTTACATTCCCACCAACAGTGCAAGAGTGTTCCCTTTTCTCCACACCCTCTCCAGCATTTGTTGTTTGTAGATTTTCTTATGATGCCCATTCTAACTGGTGTGAGGTGCTACCTCATTATAGTTTTTTTGATTTGCAGTTCTCTAATAATTAGTGATGTTGAGCAGCTTTTCATGTGCTTCTTGGCCATCTGTATGTTTTCATTGGAGAAACGTCTATTTAGGTCTTCTGCTCATTTTTGGATTGGGTTGTTTGTTTATTTAATATTGAGCTGCATGAGCTGTTTATATATTTTGGAGGTTTCCTTTGGTTTCATTTTCTGTGCAAAAGCTTTGAAGTTTCATTAGGTCCCATTTGTTTATTTTTGTTTTTATTTCCATTTCTCTAGGAGGTGGGTCAAAAAGGATCTTGCTGTGATTTATGTCAAAGAGTGTTCTTCCTATGTTTTCCTCTAAGAGTTTTATAGTGTCCGATCTTACATTTATGTCTCAAATCCATTTTGAGTTTATTTTTGTGTATGGTGTTAGGGAGTGTTCTAATTTTATTCTTTTACATGTAGCTGTCCAGTTTTCCCAGCACTGCTTATTGAAGAGACTGTCTTTTCTCCATTGTATATCCTTTCCTCCTTTGTCATAAATTAGTTGACCATAGGTGCATGGGTTTATCTCTGGGCTTTCTATCTTGTTCCATTGATCTATGTTTCTGTTTTTGTGCCAGTACCATATTGTCTTGATTACTGTAGCTTTGTGGTATAGTCTGAAGTCAGGGAGTCTGATTCCTCCAGCTCCGTTTTTTTCCCTCAGGACTGCTTTGGCTATTCGGGGTCTTTTGTGTCTCCATACAAATTTTAAGATTTTTTTTTCTAGTTCTGTAAAAAATGTTATTGGTAATTTGATAGGGATTGCATTGAATCTGTAGATTGCTTTGGGTAGTATAGTCATTTTCACAATATTGATTCTTCCAATCCAAGAACATAGTATATCTCTACATCTGTTGGTATCATCTTTAATTTCTTTCATCAGTGTCTTATAGTTTTCTGCATACAGGTCTTTTGTCTCCCTAGGTAGGTTTATTCCTAGGTATTTTATTCTTTTGGTTGCAATGGTAAAAAATTGCCTTATTCTTTATTCATTACTTTTATGTACAAGTATGGACAGAATGCTGTATGTATATTTAATAGGTTTCAACCCCTTCTAAAATCTTGTTAACCTTGTTTATCTAATTTTATTTCCTCTTACTTCACTGCAGTGTTTGAGGGGGAATTTGGGGGAAAGATTTAGAAGAGAATGGGTAGTAGAGTGTTAGTTTCCTTTAAAGTCTATCAGTAGCAACATCTTAGAAAAGAACTTAACCTGCTTTATGGAGGCTTGCATGTCAGACTTTGTATTAGAGTAGAATATTTTTTATCTGCATAAAGCTTAGTGTAGAACCCTATGGATACTTGAAATTATTAGCAATAAGGGTGATACAGTAGATATACTACATATTAGGATTTATCACCTCCTTGTTGAAGCCTTCTACCATGTCCCTACCTGTTAGCAGCTTTAACCAGCCCTTTCATTATGTCTCTTAACATTTTGTTCATATTACTATAAGGCACTTATTACATGGAATTATGATGAATTGAATATATTTCTGCTCCCTCAGTAAAATGTGAGCAGCTTGAGAGTTGAGGTTATATCTAACTAACAGTTGTACCCCCAGAATGTGGACCTTTAATAATAATAGGCCAGCAATAAAATTTTTATTCACTTATTCAACAATTATTTAAAAAATACCTGTTATGTATTACACATTGTGCTAGGCAATAGGGATACAACAGTAAACTCTAGAGGAGAGGGTAGTCCTTGCCCTTGTGGGTAAGTGAGAGAAATCAAGGAGAGAGAAAAGAGATGTTAGGTATGCAATCAGTTAATCATTTAAATATAATAGTAATAAATAGTACAAAATTGATCTGTATAGGAGTTTTTATCAGATTTTAGTTTGAGTAAAAAAAAACTACATATTTTCTCAGTATAGTAATTCTAATATAATATTTTATTTTAAAATAACATCTATTTGAAAACATCATGGCTATTTTGGTCTTGATTTGTCTTTGTAATGTATAATTTTTGCCACCTGATCGTAAGAAAGTCAAAGAATTTTTTATAGATTATAGTGAAATGGTTATATAAATTTGGAACAACTCGGCTTCAGTCCTCCAAAGCAGAGGTTCTCCAAGTGTGGTTCGTGGATCAGCAGCATCAGCCTCATTGGGAATTTGGTCATCATTGCAGATTGTTGGGCCTCACCCCAGACCTACTGGATTAGAAACTCTGGAAGCAGGGTGAAGCAAATAGTGTTGTAATAAGCCTTCCAGGAGATTCTGAGGCATGCTAAAGTTTGAGAACATATGTTCTAAATGTTTAGATATTTGGCCACTCAAGGAAAGTAATATAGTATATGAATAGTATTAATAAATTTGGGAAAATATGACAGTGGCATTTCTTCATTCTTGGGTTTTATAAAGACTTGATTTGATCTTTAAGAAATACAATGAGCCATTATCATTCTGGGATATATCTTGACTACTTTGAGGATCCATAAATTTAGGAATATCATTATGGCATCTAATTTTCTTTTTAAAGGACAATAGTATATCTGAAACATTTAAGTGATTTTTTTCCCTTTGGTTGCTTAATGGTAGTTTCTACCTATGGGGCTACGGATAGAGAACAGCAGATAAGCGGCGTTGAGATGCTGCTGTTTGCAAGTGCGAGGCTCACTCACTAGGGAAGTGCTTGCTGCCACTCACAGCCTCAAAGCATGTGCTCCTGTGAAACACATTTAATTACTGCATGTTATGGATATTTAGATAAGTATTGACTGGTCAAAGTGGTGAACGTTAGATTCTTAAATACCGAGGTCTACTCTGTTCCTACTTACTTGTTTAGAATACTCATTTCACTAAAATGAATGCAGGTATTTCAGTTATTGAAATTTAGTTATAATAATTAACAAGGTATTTATGAAGTGTTTACCTATTTACTTGGGCATATGCAGGTGGATATTATTAAAAACCGAATTCCTACCCTTAAGGGTGTTAAAGTCAATTGGGAAGGTAATATTCACATATATACAAACAAATATAAGACAGAATGTAATCAAGGACTAAACTCTGGAGCCTAGACCAAACTGTAGGAGTTCAGAGAAGTGTGGGTTTATTGTAGGTTGGTGTTGCTGGGGAAGATTTTATATAAAATGTAAACTTGAGCTGGGTCTTGTCAATGATAGGATTTGAGTAAGAAAAGAAGATAGAGAAGGACATTTTTCCCCATCCGTCCATCTAATCATCCATCCATCCCAAATTATTTATTGAACACTGTGCCAGATATAAAACTGGAGAGGCAAGCATTAAACAAAATTGCATGAATAGTTTATATTTACAATTGTGAAAATGCTACAGTGGAGATGTAGAGGATGCTATGTGTGAGAAGCTTAACCTTAGCAGTGGAATTGGGGAAAGCTTTCTCAGGGAAGTGACATTTTAGATGATGAAAATTAAACAGATTCATAGAGATCAGGAGAGTGAGGAAGTAGATGTGACTTAAACAGGGGTTCAAGATGTTCTTGATATTTATGCTTTAAAATGTTCTCTAGGGGTTGGCTAAAGCATCATGTTAGACTTAAATCTCTTTTAAAAGCTTGTTTAAGTTTGAGGGTATACTTGAGAAACAAGAGTAGTAAGCATAAACTGTGGCCCAAACAGTCCTTATAATTCCCATTGTTAAACTGCCCTATACTGAGTGTGATTAGTTGTGTGTTTCATGTCAAGTAGGATCAAATATTTCTTAAGTTAAATTTGACACTTTAGGTTGGGTACCATCAAGAGGATTGTATGTCATTTTTGGCTCTGGACTTTGTATATTTGCTGCAGGATTTATGTCACCAGATGGCACCATTTAACTAAATTTATGTACTGTGGATGCTTATAAGGGTGGTTGTTTTAAAAATGAAGGATGTTTTTATTTGTGCTATAACTGAAATAGCAAAAAATTAATTTATTTTGATAGCATATTAGACTTCAATACACAGTAAGGTAATGAAGCCCCAAAAGTTTGTTGCAAGCATGAAAGCATCTGATAATTTCTGCTAAGGTACATAATAAATGAAAATCGGGTGATGATCAGTATCGTTGATATATGGTATCTGGCAAAAAAAGCAGAGCACCATAGACTTCTCCATCTATTTTTTCCCATAGCTAGAATAATAATATTATGAATATTTTAGTCTTGAATTTAACTTTAATATGTAGGGAGTTGATATACATAATAACAAAAATATAGAGAAATTTCTAAAAGATTATTTTAGAAATAAGCCTTTTCTTAACATATCATGGTAATAATATGTTAAACAACTTTGTCAATAGAGTGTATGTTCTATTGAACTGTAGAACTAATAAAATTAATAAAACATGATATAGACTTCTTCCTTAGTATAAACATTTATCCCAAGGAAATGAATATTTATTCTTAGTTAAAAATTTCCTTAATACTTTCCCTGCCAGTAAGCAGAATTAGTTACTTTCTCTTTTACAATTCTTTAGTATTTGTTCATATTTCTGGTGTAGCACTTAGTATGTTATATTTTTGTTAATTGCTTACATGTTGGTCTCCCTCAATAGACTGTGAGCTTCTTTTTTTTTTTTTTTTTTTTTTTTTTTTGTGGTACGCGGGCCTCTCACTGTTGTGGCCTCTCCCATTGCGGGGCACAGGCTCCGGACGCGCAGGCTCAGCGGCCATGGCTCATGGGCCCAGCCGCTCCGCGGCACGTGGGATCCTCCCGGACCGGGGCACGAACCCGTATCCCCTGCATCGGCAGGCGGACTCCCAACCACTGCGCCACCAGGGAAGCCCTGTGAGCTTCTTGAATGCAGGGACTGGTTCTAATTCAGTGTCTGCCATGGAATAGTCAATCATTAAATTTCTTTCATTTGACAGAATCTATTTTGAACACCTGCTATCTAAGAGACACTCTGTTAGGCTCTGGGATTTAGTCACAAGAGAGATGTGGACCCTATTTTCATGGAGCTCATGGTCTAATAAGGGAGACAGATATTAAATAAGTACAACTGTGATAAGTACTTTGAAATAGTTATTTGGATCAAACAGTAAAATCATAAGGAATTACTTGTATACTGGTATAATTCATACTACTGTATTTGTTTAAAAATGTTTAGATATTATTTATTAAATGAAACATTCTAGTAGTTTTCTATTGTCCTTGGAATGAAATTCAGACTTCTGACCTGTAAGGTTCCCTATCACCTCTGCCTACCTCTCATCTCACCTCTTACCACCCTTCCCTACTCACTGTATTTCAGCCACACTGGCCTTCTCTCTGTTCCTAAATGTTGCCCCAGGACGCTTTACATGGTTCTTTTGTTTGGAGTACCTTTCTACATAGATCTTTGTCTTACTCTCTCATCTCATCATTTAGGTCTCCGTGCCTCTAAAGTGCCTTTTCACCTCACTCCTCACCTCCATCCCACCCCCAAGTCACATCTGTCACATTACCTGTTTTATTTTTGTCACTGTAGGTATCACTATGAGAAATTTTGTTTGTTTATGTATTTTGTATGGCTTTCTCCACTAGAATGTAAATTCCATAGGAGCATTCTTGCCTGTCTTATTCATTGCTGTATCTTTTATTTTAGCTTAGCACTTAGAACATAATAGCCACTAAGTAAATATTTGTTAAATGAATGAATGAATAAGTGAATGTTGCTGCATGACTGGGACTGTGTTAGGTTCTTGTTTAAGTTAGAAATGGACTCATTTGAAAGGAGAGGAAAGCTTAAGTAAGTAGGGTTTTATTTTCATAATGTTGTCCTTAGGTAGGCAGTTGTTGGCATTAAGTCAGCATCTCAGGAAAGCTCCAGCCAGCATCTGTACTGACTGGGAATTATAACATGACCTCAGGAAGGAATGTAGGAGTGTAGTGCCAGTACAGCCCAAGGCAAAAGTGTTGTCACCAGGCGGAGCACCTGGAGCTTTGCCTGAGCCAAAAGAATGGATCCCAGGTCCCACCAAACAGACTTCTGCATCAGAGGCTAGCAGTATGCCTGGTGAGCAGATGTACAGGGTCATTGCTCAAGGACCAGAGAAGCCGAAAGACAGCATGTAGATCCAATGAACACAACCTATTTCTATCCCCAAGACTTTGATGGCAGATAAACCACAAGTCTGCCCCCAGAATTGTGTACTCCCATATATCGGGCGTTATTTTAGAGGGAAGGAGGAGGAGGGGTAGGCTATATGAATGAAAAGTTTTATCTGAGAGAGACTTTAAATTGTTGAGCCAGACTACACTTTAAACTGGATTGAGTGGTCACATTTCCCAATTAACCAGGGATTGAGGGCTTCTGAAGCTGCTGGATAAGACACATACACAGTAAATACCTATACATTTTGTTTGCCACCATGCCACTTATACCATGCTGTGGTATAAGTTGTATGTGTGACCCTGCTATACTGAAGCATAGATCTCAATGTTGTTTCTTACCTCTTCATTTTCAACATTCAATTTGGTATTGAATGTCGAAAAGCATTAACCACAAGAAGGAGCAATGGGAGAAGAAATAGCCCACAAGTGTTTCATAGGAAAGGCTTCCCCTTCATCCTGTTAGCTCTGGCTCCTGGCAAAAGATAGAAGTGGTGGAGAATGAGGAACATTGGTCTACCTTAGTTTGTTTACATAAGTCATTCCTAAGAGTTGCTTAAGAAAATTTTTCTCCTCTACCTCATTTGTTGCTCAGAAGCCCAGAACTTCTAAGACTATGTTAGGAATTCCAAACCTTCCAATAATAACCTACAGATACCATATAGCATAAATTTTCCTGGTTTCTAGTTTGAGTCTCTGGGTTGTACCTTATATTCAGTTTCTAGTTTGCTGTCAAAGTCATAAACTTTCATAAAACCATAAGATTAGAATTTTCTTTACAGGACCATATATATGCAAATTGGGTCATCAAATGTACCTAGAGCTACCAAACTCCAGTGGGCATGTCAGGTCTTACAAAATGAGTTAATCATGAATCCCTAAAAGTTTAAAGCGTTGTTAACCTCACAGAAACAAATTATACTGAATATTAAATAATGCATTCAGAAAAACCTTCAGTTTTGAAAATAAGCCATTTGAAAATAAATCATTCAGAAAGAAGCCTTGGTCTTTATAAATAGTTGCTGCAAGAGTTTTTTGAAGAAGGATTTAAGAGCTTTTCAACTGATCAAAAAGGACAGTGATTATAAAGGTGACTTTTAGATTTCATTAATTGAGGTTATTAATACCATCCAACCAAACCTACTTATTTTAGGTGCAGGACTCCATTTAATAATTTTTCAGGATATATGTTCACTTTCTCCTTGCTATTTTCCTCATACAAATCTAATTTTTAAAACTCTATGTTTTTCTAGAAATGGAGCCCCTGGAGATATGGAAAATTTAACATATTTAGTAGGGTTCTCTGTAAGTACTAAACAGATTTTGATGCAAGACACTTCCATTTCCTGAATTTGAGTATTTATTATTGTAACATGGAAGAGTTGGGCTAGTGCAATGAATTTCTTTATAAACATGGATGATTATGGAGAGGAATATGACTCTGCATATTGAATGAAGGATATAGGAAAATGGACAGCAGTGTTCTACATAATAACTTCATACTTTAAACTTTGAATTATTGTCATTATTTTGCCTTTGTTTTTGGACAGTCCGGTTCCTTGTATCAGTTTCTTGATCTCTGTTCTGGTAATAATCTCTTCCTTCACTGTATCTCAGCCACCTACTCATAGATTTTACTGTATATCTTAACAATATTAATAACCACACCCCTCTAAAAATCTCAGTTTTAAACATATTACTCTGTGACCATCTCTCGTTACCTTCTATTGATCCAGTTCATTTCTGTATTTCCCATATCAATCATTGATCCCATAAGCACTGCTAAATCATTGGCCCCACAAATTTAATTTTCGTGATCTGTTAGCTACCATAAATCTTCAGGTCCAGCTTAAAAGACATGATTCATTGCTATATTTAATCATTTTATATACATCTTCAGTTTCTTTGTTGTCTCTCCATCTGCTGGCAAAACCAACCTCTGGTTAAACCCATCTCTGTCTATTCCATGTCTGCACCATTGCAGCTAAATGTAGCTGGAGAAATACATACAACCTTGTTAACTGGTTTCACTTTAAATTATGACCAAAAAGACTATTATGTTTCCTTGGACAGTTCACTTTCTTTTTCCCAGGGGGAGCATTTCATACCTTTTTTTCTCCTCAAATGCAATACACTGCACCTTCTTCAACTTTATCTGCTGACCTTTCTTCTTATTTTATTGAGACAATAAAAACAATCAAAAGAGAACTTCCTCATCTTTTCAGTACTTGATCTACCAACCTACCTATATCTGTATCTGTGTGTTTTGCCTTTTCTTTTATTAATGTGGATAAGCTGTCCCTCCTTTTATCTAAGACTAAATCCTCCTCTTGGATAGAGTATCAGAGTCCTGGAAAGTAACAGAAAGCCTTCTTGAAGAGAGTTTAATGAAGAATTTGTTCACAAAAAGATGGGGCAGAGTTAAGGGATTCAACCAGGGATGGAAGCACTCGGGGACTAGGAACAGTGGGAATCTTGAAGAAACAGGAAAAGCATGTGAGCTGTTACTGTAACACAAATAGAACTGTAATTATTAGAAGGCTGCCTGGGAGGAGCGATGGCTTTAGGAAGAAGACAGCCACTGCCAAACCATGACCCAGCAAGGACAGGGCTGGGTGAATAAACATCCCAAGCTCTCTTTCCTCCCTTCCCTGATCTTCTGCTGGTTATTCCTATTAGTGGACCCCAATAGGAAGCCAGAGGACAAGTGAGCTGGTTAACACAGTCTGTTAAGGTCAGCTTCTCAGGGCACAGAGCAGGGTGGATAAGGGAAGAAAGATGACCTGGAAGGGCAAACAAAGAAGATTCATGACAGGTTATTCTGCATTTTCCTTATTTATTCAAAGAATATGCTACTATAATTATTTTTTCTCTCTTTGCAATTAATTTTTACCTTCCTCTTCAGTTATTAGCACACAAATGTCTCCTCTTAAGAGGGACATTTTAGAGTAAGGGTTAAGAGTATGGACCCTTGAGCCAGACGGCCTGAGTTCATATCCTGAGTCCTCTGCCACTTACTACTTGTGTGACTTTGGGCAGATTTCATAACCACTCTGTGCCTCACTTTCCCTGTCTGTAAAACGAGGACCATAGGAAAAGTACCCACCTCATAGGGTTATTGTGAGGATAAATAAGTTAATATATGTATTGCATTTTGAACAGTGCCTAGAACATAGTGTTTGCTACTGTTGTCGTCTTTAAAATCCATTTGCTTCACCTGTCATCTCCCTCACCTTATCTTCCAACTTCTATCTGAGTTTGGCCAGTGGGAGGTACTAAGAGGAGATCAGAAGTGGTGGAGGAGGGAAAGATAGATGGGGATATTTATTCTTGTGGTTCACTTCCTTCTGGGCCATGATTTAGCAGTGACTGCATTCTGCTACTTAAGTCTACAGGTCCTGTCATGTAGCCCCTCTCCCATTTTTCTAATCCCCTTTAGAGCAAAATGTATCATGGGTTGTTTATACTCAGTCTGTGCTTCTTCATCACTAATTTTCTCCTGAAGCTACTCCAAATTAGGCTTGTCCTCTCTACCCTAATGGGATTGTACTTGTCAAGGTCATAGAGACCTCTGTGTTGCCAATTCATTGATTACTTTTCAGGATTTATCATATTTCTCAGCAGCATTTGACATACCCAGTCATGTCCACCTTCTTGTACCACTTTCTTTACTTTCTCTCTTGACTTAAATGTTGAAGTACCTTGGCTAAGGTACTTTAGGCTTCTCCTTCTTCTTCTTTTTTTTTTTTTCCTATCTATACTCACTACAGTACGTATGTAGTCTCATTCAATCCCATGGTTTTATTTTATTTTATTTTTTTTTTAAATTTTTTTATTTTTTATTTTTTTTGCGGTATGCGGGCCTCTCACTGTTGTGGCCTCTCCCGTCGCGGAGCGCAGGCTCCGGACACGCAGGCCTAGCGGCCATGGCTCACGGGCTGAGTTGCTCCGCGGCATGTGGGATCTTCCCAGACCAGGGCACGAACCCGTGTCTCCTGCATTGGCAGGCGGATTCTCAACCACTGCGCCACCAGGGAAGCCCCTTTATTTTATTTTTAAAAAAATATATTTATTTATTTTTGGCCTCATTGGGTCTTTGTTGCTGCATATGGGCTTTCTCTAGTTGCAGCTCTTCGTTCCGGTGCTCAGGCTTCTCTTTGTGGTGGCTTCTCTTGTTGCAGAGCATGGACTCTAGGCACGTGGGCTTCAGTTATGGCTCGCGGGCTCTAGAGCGCAGGCTTAGTAGTTGTCGCGCATGGGCTTTGTTGTTCGGTGGCATGTGGGATCTTCCCGGACCAGGGTTCGAACCTGTGTCCCATGAATTGGCAGGCAGATTCTTAACCACTGTGCCACCAGAGAAGCCCAGTCCCATGGTTTTAAATGTTACCTATAGGCTGATGACTCCCAAACTTATGTCTGGCTTCTATATATCCTATCGCCTATTTAATATCTTTCACTTGGATATCTATCAAGCATTTCAAAACTTAACATGTCCAAAACTGGACTTTGACTCTACCCCTCCCCACAACCAACTTGCTCCTCTTCTAGTCTTCACCATCTTAGCAAATGTCATCATTGTTTACCCAGAAACTTGGGAGCTATCATGAATTTTTCTCTTTCTTTCACATTCTCATACAACCCCTTTCAAGTCCTGTTGCCAAATTTTCAAATAAAGTCTGGAATCCTACCAATTCTTACCATCTCCCTTATGCCATCGTGGTCTAAGCCACCTTAGTCTCTTTGGTCTACTGCAGTAGTTTCCTGACTGATATCCCTTTATTTTCACTCTTGCCCCAATCTGTTCTCTACACAGCATCCAGAGTGACCTTTTGAAACAAAAGGTAATTTATCTCACTATTTAAAAAATTGTCCATTGGCTAATATAATTTGGTGAATGAAGGAAAAGCTAATTTACTATTGGTGGTCAACTTTTAAATTTTGGCAAGATAACTGTGTTAACATTTTCTTTGTTTTTGCTTTTTGTTTAAAGTCAAAATCATTAGATTCTTTTTTCAACATAGTACTTTTCACTTAAGATATTCATTTAAAAGAGGTTCTTGTGTTTGCAATATTTTATAGTTAATACAGTGGGAGTTTGCATTTGTTTTCAGGGTCTTTGTGCCAAGAGCTCAGGGCATCGAAGAATGTGATTGATGAGGTCAGAAAAGCACATTAGGTTAATTATGCTACTGCATTGCCAGACAATCTCTTGGAGTTTGCTGGTATGCAGTGATCAAAACAGCATCATTTAAAATTGCTAAACCTATTAAAGCATGCAAATTTTACTTGTTTACATGTCCTGCTCTTTTCTGAGGTTACTGCTGGTAATATGAAAGAAACTTACGATGTCTTCAATACTATGAAAATTTAACAGAATAAAAATATGGATCTCTGTTAATAATATGACTTAGTTTCTAGTAGTTAATGTAGAAGACTTCTCAGGTGTCTTTTTCCTTTTATGTACTTGAATCTTAGAATCTTGATTGTATCTCAGCTGTTTTGAGAAATTTAAAAGTACCACTTAAAATGTATTTTTACTGATACAATTATTCTTTATGATATATTTTCCTAAGCCTTTCATTAATTTATTTGTTAATTGAACAGATATTTATGGAGTACCTATGATGTGTCAAACACTGACATAGATGCTAGGTATGTATCAGTGAACAAGACAGACAGGTATTCCTGGTCTCATAGAACTTATAGTTAAGTGGCAGAATATCAGTAATATACAAACATAGTGTAGAAAAAAATAGGGCAGGGAAGGGGAATAAAAGAGTACCATGGAAGAGGAGAAGGGTTACTATTTTAAATAGAGTAGTTAATAAAGTCCTGTTTAGGAAGACATTTGAGTAAAGACTTAAAGGGGTTGAGGGATTGAGTCATATGGCTATCTGCAGAGGAAAGAGCAAGTGCAAAGGACTTTGAGGTAGGAACATGCATAGATTATTCTAGGAATAATAGGAGTCCAGTGTGATGGACTTAATCATTCTTGACTGAGAGACAGTGGTAGGAAATGAGCTTGGTTATGGTAGGAGGAGAGATTATGTAGGGATTTGCTGGCCATTATAAAGACTTTGACTTTTATTGTAAATGAGCTAGGAATCTGTTGGAGACTTTTGAGATGATATGATCTGACATATTTAAAATGATCAACTCTGCATTTTGAGAACTGACAAAAGGATGCAAGGAATAAAATGGAGAAGATGAGTTAGGAGTTCATTGTAATATTCCAGGTAGATATGACTGTGGTTTAGATTAGGGTGTGGCAGCAGGGAGAGTGGTGAGAAGTAGTGAAATTCTAGATCTTGGAGGTAGACCCAATGAGATTTGCAAACAGATTGGGTGTCAGGTATGAGAAAAATAAGAATGTTAAGGAGGAATTTTTTTTTTTGGCCTGAGCATTTGGTGATATTGCATTCCCATTTTCAGAGATGAGTAAGTCTAGGAAAGCAGCATATTTGGTAGGTGGGGTGGAAGACGAGAAGTCAGGTTTTGGAGGTGTGAAATTTGAGATGCTTAGTAGACACCCATGTGGGTATGTTAAATATAAGGGGGCTTCCCTTGTGGTGCAGTGGTTAAGAATCCGCCTGCCAATGCAGGAGACACGGGTTTGAGCCCTGGTCCGGGAAGATCCCACATGCCGCAGAGCAACTAAGCCCATGTGCCACAATTAATAAGACTGTGCTCTAGAGCCCTCAAGTCACAACTACTGAAGCCCATGAGCCTAGAGCCCATGCTCCGCAACAAGAGAAGCCACCGCAATGAGAAACCTGTGCACTGCAATGAAGAGTAACCCCCACTCACCTCAACTAAAGAAAGCCCGCGCTCAGCAATGAAGACCCAATGCAGCCATAAATAAATAAATAAATAGGATGTAGATTCTAAAAAAAAAAAAGAATCTACCTGATTTATTAGCACACATGAATTTAACTTTTAAGCCTTCTGGAATTGATTGATCAAGATAATTTGTAGGGCTTCATTGGTGGTGCAGTGGTTGAGAATCTGCCTGCTAATGCAGGGGACACGGGTTCGAGCCCTGGTCTGGGATGATCCCACATGCTGCGGAGCAACTAGGCCCGTGAGCTACAACTACTGAGCCTGCGCGTCTGGAGCCTGTGCTCTGCAACAAGAGAGGCCGCGATAGTGAGAGGCCTGCGCACGGCGATGCAGAGTGGCCCCCCCGCTTGCCACAACTAGAGAAAGCCCTCACACTGAAACGAAGACCGAACACAGCAAAAATAAATAAATAAATTAATAAACTCCTACCCCCAACATCTTCTTAAAAAAAAAAAGATAATTTCTAATGTGACAGAAATTAAGACTAGAAATAGATGACTCCTGAAATTAGAGTTCTTGACTGAAAATAACAGATTACTACTATGTAACTTACATAGAAAAGGGATTTATTGGAAGGATATAAGATACCTTACATGAACTGTAGTAAGGCTGGAGATCAGACTAAGAAAATAGGTAGGAACCAAGAAATATGAAGCACAATCAGGATCTCCCTACAGAAAGAAGTGTTCTAAGGATAGTGGCTCTTTGCCTTGACCAGTGACTATTAGCCACTATGCTGCTGGATTCTGGCTCTTTAACACTTGTCACTGTGCCTTATACTCTTCATTCTACCATAGCCACCATGAACTTCTTTTGACCATCTCAGTAATGCTAAGTCACTATGTGAAGATTAAAAGCCCTCGCTTGGTTAAGAAATATGTAAATATAGCTGTGACATGATAAGACATAAATATTTGGTCTCTTCCCCCCTTTCTTAGTATACAGCTTATAACAAACAACCTTGGAATCTCCAGAGTAATGTATCCTTTTGTATGCTAATGAGATGATGGGTGGCTGGGGACTCCTGGATAGCCTCAGGATGAGGGCTGGTTGCCAAAGGAACCCAATCATCTGATTAGAGGGCTGAGACTTTTAGCCCCCTGACCTCTGGGGAGGGGAGAGGGGCTAGAGATTGAGTTCAGTCATCAATGGCCAATGATTAATCAAGCCTGCATAGAAGTCCGTAAAGTACTGGGGTTGGAGAGCTTCTCGGTTGGTGAACACATGATGGTGCTGGGAGGGTGATGTGCCTGGAGAGGACATGTGAGCTCAGCACCCCTTCTACAACACCTTGCCCTGTGCATCTCTTCTACCTGCCTTTTCCTGAGTTGTATCCTTTTATAATACACCAATAATCTGGTAAGCAAACTTTTCCTGAGTTCTGTGAGCCGTTCTAGCAAATTATCGGACCTAAGGAAAATGTTGTAGGAACCTCCAATTTATAACTGATTACTCAGAAGCATGGATGACAACCTAGATTTGTGATTAGCAAATGAAGTTGGAATGAGGGGCAGTACTGTGGGACTGAGCCCTTAATCTGTGGGATCTGATATTAATTCCAGGTAGATAGTGTAAGAATTGAATTGAATTGTAGGACACCTAGTTGGTGTTCACAGAGAATTGGTGAATTGCTTGGTGTGGGAAACTTACGCACACTTGGAGCCTAGAAGTATTTAGCATTAGAGTGTTGAGATTAAAAAAAAATAGTGGAGATTGTTTTTTCCTTGCAATGACACTCTACCTTGAAAAAGACCTGAAGTTTGCTTGTGGAAATGAATGTTATAAGGATGGCAACTTGTGAGTCATTATGAAGTAGTATAAGGAGGGTTATCTGAAATCAGACAGAAAACTGTAATATTAGATGTGGATGAATATGACTTATAACACATGCAGTGAATTGAGGTGGCTTATAGTTGTTTGAGGTGTGTGCATATGTGCATTTTGTATATTCCTAATTGGCTTGATTCACTTGGATGCAGTTGCTTTCATTCACTCCTGTTTCTTACAGAGAAAATTGTGGTGGGCTCCCCAGAAGGAAGTCGTGAATAGGGACTTGAGTGAGATATAACTTCTTGGTTATGTAAAGAAAGGTTGATGTATAGGGAGCAAGGAGGAAAATGTGGAAATTGAGGCAAAAAAGGAAAGAAAATGAAACAAACTATAACTGATGAAAGTGTGAGAAAGTTTTTTAAAGGTGAGACTTTTTGAAGAAATAAAGATTTAATATATTTTAAATTTTTGTAGGACCGATTTTGTCATTCTTTTCTTTTTCTCACTGTGTGTCTGGCACAGATCTAAAAATAATTTCATTGTTGACTACTATATGCAAGGTGTTGTTCTAAGCTCTTATGTGAATTATTGATAAACCTTACAACAACAATGTTCAATAGATATTATCATTTTCTAAATTTGATGAAAACCATAAACTTCTAGGTCTGAGAAATTCAATGAACCCTAGCAGGATAAATACAAGGAAAATCACACTAAAGCACATTATGATGAAATTCCTGAAAAGCAGTGATAAAGAGAAAATCCGGAAAGTAGCCAGAGAAACAAAAGCACGGATATCTTGTCAGAAGCTATGTAAGCAAGAAGGCAATTTAATGACATGTTAAAATTGATGAAAGAAAAAAAAACCTGTTAACTAGAATTCTTTATTCAATAGAAGCATCCTTCAAAAATGAAGGCAAAATAAAGATTTATTTCAGACAAACAAAACCAATTTTGGGAGAACTGATTGTAAGCAGACTTATGAGAAAGGCAGGTAATACAAGATTGAAATTTGGATCTGTGCAAATAAACAAAAACCAAAGTGTTAAATGGGAAAAAAATTTACCCCTATTTTAAAATTTCTTTAAAGGTAATTGATTATCTAAAGCAAAAATCATAGTAGAATATCATGGAATATATAACAATAATACTATGGAAGACCAAAGGAGTGAATTGGAAGTAAACCATTATAAAGTTCATACTACATATGAAGTGGCACAATAATACTTGAAGGTAGACTGTGATAAAATAAAGATGAATATTGTAAAACTTAGGGTAATCACTAAAAGAATGAAACAGATATAGCTAATAAGCCAATTGTGAAGATAAAGTAGACTGCTAAAAATAATACTTAGTAATCAAAAATGGAACATGAGAAGAGAGAAAAAAAGGATCTGAGAAGAGATAGGTCAGATAGCAAGCAAATAGTGAGGTGGTAGATTTAAACACAAGCAGTTTCATTGCAGACAAGGTGAAAATGAAAAACTTTACCATGTACTTACTGTCTATAAGAAATCAACTTTGAATATATGGACACAGATGGGTTAAAAATAAAAACAAATATCAAGCACTAGTCATAAAGCTAGAATGTCTATACTAATATCGGGCAATGTAGGCATCTGGACAAAGTGTATTGCATGGAGTTAACAAACAGATTTCATAATGATAAAGGGGCCAGTTCATCAAGAGAATGATAACCTTAAATGAGTAGGCAACTACTAACAGAGCTTCAAAATTTGTGAAGCAGAAACTAAAAGGAAAGGTGGACAAATATATAATTTCACTAAGAGATTTCTAAACTGTACTTTCAGTAATTGTTAGAACAAGGAGAGGGAAAATCTGTAAAGATGTAGAAACATCTATGAAAAACCTACAGCTGGAAAAATGGTGGAGTAAGGAGCACTAAAAGTCCATCTCTCCATAAAAGAAATGAAAAAAACTGGGAAAAACTTTCAGTGTCAACTTTTTCAGAACTCTGGAAATTAACCAAAAGCTTATAGCAATGTGGCTTTTAGAAAACTTACCCTTGTCACATCCCACATTCCCCAGATTAGTGGTATCCTTAAAAATAAAATCTTGCATTCCCACTACAGGTAACAGAGTTAAGAGAATATACCTCGTTTGCAAAAAAATTATGCTTATTTGTTTTAACTTATCAGGCCCCTCCCTGGAATACTGGTTTAAAAGGCCACCTAACTCAGAACTCAACAGGACTAAAGTGGCTATCCTGCAGCATTTGTCAAAATATTTATAAGCAAATGTTTTAGTTTTTGCTGTTGGATGCGATGATTAACAGTTGGGGCAAATGATAGACTTACAGAAGCTTGAGAAGAAAGGCTGGGTAATGAGATACTTTGGAGAATAGGGCTTTGAGAAGCTCTGATATATTTCTTGGAAACTAGAAGGCGATGTGCATGTGGGTGACTGTGCACATACTCAGAAAAGACCTAAGTAGACCCTAAGGTCTCACCTCAGACTTTGAGGCTCTGCAGATTCAGGAAGTGAAGGCTAATGGAGATTTGTAAACTGCCTGGCTGAGTGCTGAAGATATGGCCCAGTACACAAGACCTTTTCTGCAGACTGGGAGAATTTTTGGTTCTGGGTATTGGTGAAATCTCTGTTTAATTGTTAGCTGACCACTAAGCAAATGAAACAGAGATTTCAAGGTCACACATGACAAAGAATACAGACTTTACAAACTCAATTCAGATAGTCACTAAAAGAAACAGAAATAACTACAACAAACAAAACAACAAATCCTGGGAGAGGAGAGAACCTGAGTTCCTTAGTTGCCTCATTATAATGTTTAAAATGATAGAGGACAGGTGGCCAAGATGGCAGAGTAGGGAGATAGTGATCTCATCTTCTCCCATGGGCACACCAAAATTACAGCTGTTTACAGAGCAGCTATCAATCTAAAGATTAGCAGAAAAGAATTTCTACAACTAAAGATGTAAAGAAGTAACCACAGTGAGATGGGTAATAGGGGTGGAGACATGGTGTAGTCAAGACCCACACATCTGGGTAAACTGCCTACAAATGAGAGGATAGTCACAATTACAGAGGTTCTCTCCAAGGATCGAGGGGTTCGAGCTCCACATCAGGTTTCCTAGACTGGGGGTCCTACACTGGAAAGACGAGTCCACAGAATATCTGGCTTTGAAGACCAAGCAGGGTTTGCCTGTGGGAGAGCCAGAGGGCTATAGGAAACAGAGACTCTGCTTTCAAAAGGTACACGCAAAATCTCAAATGCTCTGAGATCCAGCACAGAGGCAGTATTTTGAAAGGAGCCTGGGTCAGACCCACAGAGTCCCAAACAAGATGAACTCAAAAGAGGTTCACACCAGAAACATGTAATTAAAATAGCAAAAATTAAAGATAAAGAGAGAATCTTAAAGGCAGCAAGAGAAAAGCCACTAGTTATGTACATGAGAACTCCCATGAGAATGTCAGCTGACTTTTCAGTAGACACTTTGCAGGCTAGAAGGGAGTGTCATGATATATTCAAAGTGATGGAAAAACCTACAAGCAAGATTACTCTACGTGGCAAGACTATCATTCAGATTTCAAGGAGAGATAAAGAGTTTTACAGACAAGTAAAAGGTAAAATAGTTGAGTGCCACTAAACTGTCTTTACAAGAAACGTTAAAGAGACTTCTCTAAGTGGAAAAAGAAAAGACTATAACTAGAAATATGAAAATTATGAGAGGAAAACTCTCACTGGTAAAGGCGAATATACAGTTCAGGTAGTAGATCAACCACTTATAAAGCTAATAAGAAGGTCAAAAGACAAAAGTAGTTAAAATCATGTATATCCACAGTAAGTAGTTAAGAGATATACAAAATACGAAGACGTAAAATATAATGTCAAAAGCATTAAATGTTGGGGGCATGGAGTAAAAATGCAGGGTTGTTAGAATATGTTTGAACTTAAGAGATCATCAAGTTAAAATAAGTTATATATATGTATAATATATGTGAACTTCATAGTAACCACAAATCAGAAACCTATATAAATATGAACAAAAAAACAAGAGAGAAAGGAATCCAAACATAACACTAAAGATAGTTATCAAATCACAAGGGAAGAGAGCAAAAGAAGAAAGGAGCAGAGAAGAACTCTAAAAACCACCAGAGAAAGATGAAAAAAAAGATGGCAACAAGTACATACATATCAATAATTTCTTTAAATATAAATGGACTAAGTGCTCCAATCAAAAAACATAGAGTGACTGAATGGATACAAAAATGACACCCATATATGCTGCCTACAAGAGACTCACTTCAGCCCTAAAGCACACACAGACTGACAGTGAGGGGATGGAAAAAGTTATTCCATGCAAGTGGAAATGAAGGAAAGCCAGGGTAGAAATACTTCTATCAGACAAAATAGACTTTAAAACAAAGACTGTAGCAAAAGCCAAAGAAGGACATTACAACATTACATAATGATAAAGGGATCAATCCAGTAAGAAGATATAAGAATTGTAAATATATATGCATTCAACATGGGAGCACCTAAATACATTCAGCAAATATTAGCAAACATAAAAGGAGAAATTGACAGTAACACACTAATTGTAGGGAACTTTAACCCCCCACTTAAATCAATGAACAGGTCATCCAGACAAAATAAGGAAACACTGGCTTTACATGACATCAGATCAGATGGACTATCTGTATATCTATATAGTTTAATTTCTGATATATGTATATATAAATCTCAGAATTTTTAGAAATTGACAAGCTGATTCCAAAATTTATATAGAAATGCAAAATACCTAGACTAGCCAAAGCAATTTTGAAAAAGAAGAACCAAGTTGGAGGACTTACAGTACCTAATTACAAAACCTATTGTAAAGCTAACCTAATCGAGACAGTATGGTATTGCCACAAGAATGGACATGTAGATCAATGGAACAGAGTAGAGATTCCAAAAAATAGATCCAATATATAGTTGAATTAATTTGTTGACAAAGGTGCCAAAATACTTCAATAGGGGAGACAATAGTCTTTTCAACAAATGGTGTAAGAACAACTGGATAACTATGTGGAAAAAATGAACTTTGATGCTTATTTCACATTATACAGAAAAATTAATTCAGAAGGGATCACAGATCTAAGCATAAGAAGTGAAAATATAAAACCTCTAGAAGAAAACGTAGGAGAAATTCCTTGCAAGCATGAAGTAGACAAAGATTTCTTAGGGCCCCCAAAGTATGTATCCTTTTTTTTTTTTTTTTTTTTTTTTTTTGTGTGTGTGTGTGTGTGTGTGTGTGTGTGTGTGTGATACGCGGGCCTCTCACTGTTGTGGTCTCTCCCGTTGCGGAGCACAGGCTCCGGATGCACAGGCTCACTGGCCATGGCTCATGGGCCCAGCCGCTCCATGGCATGTGGGATCTTCTGGGACCAGGGCACGAACCTGTGTCCCCTGCATCGGCAGGTGGATCCTCAACCACTGCGCCACCAGGGAAGCCCGGACCCCCAAAGTATGAAAGAAACAATTGATAAATTGAACTCAGTCAAAGCTAAAAACTACCCGTCAAAAGATACTTTGAAAAGAATGAAAAGGGAAGCCAGAGACTGGAAGAAAATATTGCAATGCATACATCTGATAGAGGACTTGTGTTCACAGTTTATAAAGAACACTTAACAACTGTAGAATAAGAAGACAAATCACCTGCCCAATAAAAAAGTGAACAAAAGATATTTAAGACACTTAACAAAATAAGATGTTTAAATGAAAAATAAGCCCATTAAAATATGTTCACCATCTTTAGTTATTAGGGAAATGTAAATTAAAGCCACAGGGTGATACCAGTACCCAACTTTAGCTAGCTCACAATAACAAATGTTGGTAGGAACTCATACAATTCTAGTGGGAATGTAAAATCGTATAACCACTTTGGAAGATAGTTTGTTAGTTTCTCAAAAACTTAAGCTCATATTTATCTGAACCTGCCATTCTACTTGAATATATTTGCCTAAGAGAAATGAGAATTTTGTTCACACAAAGCGTTGTGTAAGAATGTTTGTAGCAGCTTTATTCATAGTAGCCCTAAACGGGGTCCCAAATGTTCATCAGTAGATGAATAGATAAACAAATTGTGATATATTTATGTAATGGAATACAACCCAGTAATAAAAAGGAACAAACTACATGCAAGATCATAAATGAATCTCAAAAACATTATGCTGAAAAAAAAATAAACCAGATACAAAAGAGTACATACTATATGATTCTAATTTTTATGAAATTCTATTACAAACCTGATTTATTTTAACAGAAAGTAGATAGTGGTTGTCTGAGGTTTAGAGTCTGAGATGGGAGGACAGATTGACTAGGAAATGGTGCAAGGGAACTTTTTAAAAAATCCATTTAATTACTCATGGATATTTGGTTTCCAGTTTGGGGCTACTATGGAAAAGCTGCTATAAACATTTTCATATAACACTTTTATGGTGATAGAAATGTTCTATATTTTGATTGTGTGTTCGTTATATGAGTGTAGACATTTACCAAAACTCATCAAACTGCATACTTAAAAATGAATCTTATTTTATGTAAATTATACCCTAATAAAATTGATTTTAAAAGCCCACTGAGGTTGAAGGAAGTAAAGCTACTTACTCAAGTTTACATAGCTAGTAAGTGACAGAGAATTGATTGACACTTTCATCTATTTGACTCCAAGTTTATCCTCTTTTCATTATGTTATGCAGCCTTTTTATACACAGATGCTCAATCAATACTACATTGAAAATAAACATGAACAGGGGGATTAAAGGCCTTGAAGGTGAGGCAAGAAATATATATTTCATCTTGAAGGTCTTATAGGTAGGAAAGAATAGTAGAAATAACTTAGATACTCCCTTCTCCATGTTTGCATTGTACCTTGGGCTTATTTATCACATTTTATTATAATTATTTTACACAAATCTCTTTACCACTAGACTATCATCGAACTCATCTTTTATCTGTAGCTCTGACCGGTACATAAATGGGCTCAACAAATGGAATGAATGAATGAATGAATGAGTCAGAATTACCTGATAGAGTTTTAGAGAATACTAATTGATGAAAGGCATAAGAGGAGGCCATTTTTGGATTGGAGGAAAGCAATTCTAAAATAAGCAATAGAAGACTGGGGTTTGACATGGTATACTGAAAAGAACATGGACTTTTAGATTAGATCCTGGCTCTGCCACTTACTAACTGTGTGATTTGGGTCAATTTGTTAATTGACTTCTTAGAATCCTATAGTTTTTATCTGCAAATTGAAGATAATAATACTTATGGAGTTGGTTTTGAAGATATATGAAATAAGATACATGAAGAGTGTAGCATATTCTTTGGCTAAAACCTGATGGTCACTACAAATGGTAAATATTTCTCTTCTCTCATTTTCTCTTCTCACTGGTATTCAGGAATGCTTAGCTCTAAATTGGACATCAGTCTTAAACCTTTTCATATTTACAAGGACTCTAGGCTGGAAATAGTTCAAGGTCATTTAAAAATTGCCTGGATCAACTTCATTTTCACCCACTGCTGGTGACTTTCTTCTATATTGACTCCAATATTCACAGTAGAATTATGCCAGCAATAGTGGGCATTCTTGCTTGTAAGCTGGAGCCTACAAGGACATGCTCTGGTAATACAGTTTTTCTTTGAAGCCAAGGTGTGATTTGCTTTGAAGAGTAGAAAGCATAGTTCTGTGGTTAAGAAAATGGACTGCTAAATCAACTTGGAGATAAGGCACTTATTAGCTGTGTAATCTTGAGGCTCAATCTCTCCCAGCTTCAATTTCCATATCTGTAAAAGGGAGGTAAAAATATATAAGATCGTTGCAAGGATTAAATGAGATTTTAAATGTGCAATACTTAGCATGGTAACTGAAATATTGTAAATGCTTAATAAACTTATTGCTATAAACATCATTATTAAATTATTCAGGAGAGAAATCTCAATGAGAACTGCACCAGGGTCTGATTAGAACATTTAATAATGATGCTTATAGCAAAAATTTTATTGGAACATTTGCAGATTTATAATATAGTGAAGTTAGTATACAGTGCTGTCTGTCAGTGTAGAACCGTATGTGCTAACATTTCTTCTGGAGTTGATTTGACAAGAGTTTTCTTTTATGCTCTATCCATTCAAATCATAACTGCCAAATATGCCTCTTGCCTTCATTATACTGTTACTTTAGATTTCTAACTGCCAAATGTGAGAGAAATTTTGAAAACTGGTGAACAGTGGCTCAAATCTTAAATTGAGAATCATGTATATAGTTTCTGTATTGTAATATTGACAGGAATTTCAGGGTTTTTGAAAGTACTTTTGTCACTCACGTCAGTAAAAGCAAAGAAAGATGGAAGTTTGCAGTTTTCCAAAAAAGCAGCTTTATGGAGGTTTAATTTATATACCATAAAATTTACCCATTATAATACAACAGTTCAAAAATTTTTAGTAAATTTATAGAGTTGTGGAACCGTCACATGATCCAGTTTTAGAACATTCCCATTATCATAAAAAGTTCCTCGCTGCCAGCCCCAGTCCACAACTGTATCTGCTTTCTGTCTCTGTAAATTCGTCTTTTCTGGACATTTTGTATAAATTGATCTTACAGTATGTAATCTTTCACATGTAGGGTCTCACTTGTCATAATGTTTTAGAAGTTTACCCATGTTGTAGCCTGTATCACTAGTTTATTCCTTTTTATTGCCGAGTGGTATTCCATAGTATGGGTATATCTTTTTTTTTTTTTTTTTTTTTTTTTTTTTGTGGTACGCGGGCCTCTCACTGTTGTGGCCTCTCCCATTGAGGAGCACAGGCTCCGGACGCGCAGGCTCAGTGGTCATGGCTCACGAGCCCAGCCGCTCCGCAGCATGTGGGATCTTCCCAGACCGGGGCACGAACCCGTGTCCCCTGCATCGGCAGGCGGATTTTCAACCACTGCGCCACCAGGGAAGCCCCAGTATGGGTATATCTTGTTAAAAATATTTCATTCACCATTAGATGGACATTTGGATAGTTTCCAGTATTGGATATTATAAATCATTTTGCTGTGAGCATTTGTGTAAATGTTTTGGTGTTGACATATGTATTCATTTCTCTTGAGTAGATTCCTAGATGTGAATTTGCTAGGTTATATGGTGAATTTATATTGAACTTTAAAAAAAACTGATAAATTATCCCTCAAATTGGCAGTGCCATTTCATGTTCGCACCACCAATGTATGATAGTTTCAGTTTCTCCACATCTTTGCCAACGTTTAGTATTGTGTATCTTTTTGATTCTAGATAATTTAGTGGGTATGTAGTAGTAACTTTTTGATTTTGATTTGTATTTCTTCAATGACCAAAGATGCTGAGCATCTTCTTTTATACTTACTAGCCATTCATTTATGTTCTTTGGTGAAATATGTCTTTAAATATTTTGCCCATTTCCCCCCAAGTTTTACTGAGATATAATTGACATATAATATTGTGTAAGCTTAAGTTGTACAATGTGATGATTTGATATGCACATATGTTGCAAAATGATTACCACAATAAAGTTAGTTGTTGCTGCCACTATGGTGAGAACATTTAAGATTTACTCTCAGCAACTTTCAAGTATACAATACAGTATTGTTAACTATAGTTGCCGTGTACGTTAGATCCCCAGAATTTATTTCTCTTAAAACTGGAAGTTTATAACCTTTGACCAATATATCCCCATTTCCCCCATGCCCTAGCCTATGTCAACCACCAATCAACTCTCTGTTAATATGAGTTCAGCGTTTTTTTTAAACTTTATTGAGGTAAAATTAACTAAAATTGTAAGATATTAAGTGTACATCTTGGTGATTTCATAGATATGTACTTTGTGAAAGATTCCCACCATCTAGATAATTAACACATCTATCACCTCACATATTTATTTCTCCCTCTTTTTAATTATTTTTGGGTGGGACATTTAAGTTCTGCTCTCTTAGCAAGTTTCAATTGTACAATATAGTGTTATCAACTATAGTCACTATGTTATACGTTAGATCCTCAGACCTTAATCATAGTTGAAAATTTGTACACTTTTACCAATCTTCCCATATTTCCTCTCTTCCCCTCAGAAACTTGGCAACCGCTTTTCTATTCTCCGTTTCTATGAATTTGACTTTAAAAAAAATGGATTCCATATATAAGTGATACCATGCAGTATTTTTCTTTGTCTGGCTTATTTCACTTAGCATAATGCCCTCAATTATCATCCATGTTGTCACAAATGGCAGGATTTCTTTCTTTCTCATGGCTGAATAATTACACACACAATACATCTTCTTTCTCCATTAATCCATTGATGGACACTTAGTTATTTCCATGTCTGGAGTACCGTGAATAATTCTTCAAGACACAGGAGTGCGATATCTCGTAGATATCCTGTTTTCGTATCCTTTGAAGATATATCTAGAAATGGGATTGCTAGATAATATGGTAGTTCTATTTTTAATTTTTTGAGGAACCTCCATATTGTTTTCCATAGTGGCTGCACCAATTCACATGCCCACCAGCAGTGCACAAGGGTTCCCTTTTCTTCACATCCTTGCTAAAACTTATTTCTTGTCTTTTTGATAATAGCTGTTCTAACAGGCGTGAGGTGATATCTCATTGAGGTTTCAATTTGCATTTCTTTGATTAGTGATGTTGAGTACCTTTTCATGTACCAGTTGGTCATCTGTATGTTTTCTTTAGAAAAATGTATATTCAGTTCTTTGCCCTATTTTTTCTTTTTTTTTTGCGGTACGCAGGCCTCTCACTGCTGTGGCCTCTCCCCTTGCGGAGCACAGGCTCCGGACGCACAGGCTTAGCGGCCATGGCTCACGGCTTTGCCCATTTTTTAACCAGATAGTTGTTTTCTGTTGAGTTGTTTGAGTGTCTTGTATATTTTGGATATTAACCCTGTATATGATATATGATTTACAAATATTTTCTTTCATTCAGTAGGTTAGATTTTCATGTTGTTGATGATTTCCTTTGCTGTGGCTTTTTAGTTTGATGTAGTACCACCTGTTTATTTTTGCTTTTGTTGCCTTTGCTTTTTGTGTCAAATCCAAAAATCATTGCCAAGATCAATGTCAAGGAGCTTACCCCCTGTTTTCCCCTGGGAATTTTACAGTTTCAGGTTTTAAACTTTAGTCTTTAATCCATTTTTGTTTGTTTGTTTGTTTTTTTAACATCTTTATTGGAGTATAACTGTTTTGCAATAGTGTGTTAGTTTTTTCTTTACAACAAAGTGAATCAGTTATACATATACATATGTTCCCATATCTCTTCCCTGTTGCGTCACCCTCTCTCCCACCCTCGCTATCCCACCGCTCTAGGTGGTCACAAAGCACAGAGGTGATTTCCCTGTGCTATGCGGCAGCTTCCCACTAGCTATCTAATTTACATTTGGTAGTGTATATATGTCCCTGCCACTCTCTCACTTCCTCACAGCTTACCCTTCCCCCTCCCCATATCCTCAAGTCCATGCTCTAGTAGGTCTGTGTTTTATTCCCGTCCTTCCACTAATCTCTTCATGACATTTTTTTTTTCTTAGAGTCCATATATATGTGTTAGCATACGGTATTTGTTTTTCTCCTTCTGACTTACTTCACTCTGTATGACAGACTCCAGGTCTATCCACCTCATTACAAATAACTCAGTTTCATTTCTTTTTATGGCTGAGTAATATTCCATTGTATATATGTGCCACATCTTCTTTATCCATTCATCTGTTGATGGACACTTAGGTTGCTTCTATGTCCTGGCTATCGTAAATAGAGCTGCAATGAACATTTTGGTACATGACTCTTTTTGAATTATGGTTTTGTCAGGGTATATGCCCAGTAGTGGGATTGCTGGGTCATATGGTAGTTCTATTTGTAGTTTTTTGAGGAACCCCTATACTGTTCTCCATAGTGGCTGTATCAATTTACATTCCCACCAACAGTGCAAGAGGTTCCCTTTTCTCCACACCCTCTCCAGCATTTATTGTTTCTAGAGTTTTTGATGATGGCCAGTCTGACTGGTGTGAGATGATATCTCATTGTAGTTTTGATTTGCATTTCTCTACTGATTAATGATGTTGAGCATTCTTTCATATGTTTGTTGGCAATCTGTATATCTTCTTTGGAGAAATGTCTATTTAGTTCTTCTGCCCATTTGTGGATTGGGTTGTTTGTTTTTTTGTTATTGAGCTGCATGAGTTGCTTATAAATTTTGAATATTAATCCTTTGTCAGTTGCTTCATTTGCAAATATTTTCTCCCATTCTGAGGGTTGTCTTTTGGTCTTATTTATGGTATCCTTTGCTGTGCAAAAGCTTTTAAGTTTCATTAGGTCCTAGTTGTTCATTTTTGTTTTTATTTCCATTTCTCTAGGAGATGGGTCGAAAAGGATCTTGCTGTGAGTGTTCTGCCTATGTTTTCCTCTAAGAGTTTGATAGTGTCTGGCCTTACATTTAGGTCTTTAACCCATTTTGAGTTTATTTTTGTGTGTGGTGTTAGGGAGTGTTCTAATTTCATACTTTTACATGTAGCTGTCCAGTTTTACCATTTACTGAAGAGACTGTCCTTTCCCCATTGTATATTTTTGGCTCCTTTGTTTTTTACTATTGCCATTTTGTTTGTTTTCCAGCTGTTTTGAAATTCTTTTGTTTTTTCTTCTTTATCTCTGCCTTTGTGATTTGATGATTTTCTGTAGTGCTATACTTAGATTTATTTCTCTTTGTCTTTTGTGTCTCTATTACAGGTTTTTGGTTTGTGGTTACCATGAGGCTTATATAAAGTATATTTATAATAGTCTATTTTAAGCTGATAACAAGTTAAAACACATGCTAAAGGTCTATTTTTTACTCTACACCCCACATTTTGTTTTTGATATCATGGTTTACATCTTTTTACTTTGTGTATCTATTAACAAATTATTGTAGTTATAGTTATTTTTACCGCTTTTGTTTCTTAACCTGCATACTAGGGTTATAAGTGATTTACATGCTACCATTACAAGAGAGTATTCTGAATTTGACTATATATTTACATTTGCCAGTGAGATAAATACTTTCCTTTATTTTTTTTTTAAAAACAGGAAAACTATATTTAGTATTTTTTTTACATGTGTTATAGTTTTTTTGTTTTAGTGTGTTTGTTAAAATTTTTATTGGAGTATAGTTGATTTACAATGTTGTATTAGTTTCAGGTGTATAGCAAAGTGCATCAGTTATACCTATACATATATCCATTCTTTTTAGATTATTTTCCCATATAGTCCATTACAGAGTACTCAGTAGAGTTCCCTGTGCTATACAGTAGGTCTTTTTAGTTATCTGTTTTATATATAGTAGTGTGTATATGTCAATCCCAATCTCCCAAGTTATCCCTCCCCTCCTTACCAGCTGGTAACCATAAGTTTGTTTTCTACATCTGTAACTATATTCCTGTTTTATAGGTAAATTCATTTGTGTCCTTTTTAAAGATTCCACATATAAGAATTATCAAATGATATTTGTCTTTCTCTGTCTCACTTACTTCACTCAGTATGACAATCTCTAGGTCCATCCATGTTGCTGCAAATGGCATTATTTCGTTCCTTTTCATGGCTGAGTAATATTCCATTGTATATATGTACCACATCCTCTTTATCCATTCCTCTGTTGTTGGACATTTAGGTTGCTTCTATGTCCTGGCTATTGTAAATAGTGCTGCAATGAATACTGGTGTGCATGTATCTTTTTGAATTATGGTTTTCTCCAGATATATGCCTGGGAGTGGGATTGCTGGATCATATGGTAGCTCTATTTTTAGTTTTTTAAGGAACCTCCATGTTGTTCTCCATAGTGGCTGTATCAATTTACATTCCCACCAACAGTGTAAAAGGGTTCCCTTTTCTCCACACCCTCTCCAGCATATATTGTTTGTAGATTTTTTGATGCTGGCCATTCTGACTGGTGTGAGGTGATACCTTATTGTAGTTTTGATTTGCATTTCTCTAATCATTAGTGATGTTGAGCATCCTTTCATGTGTTTGTTGGCAATCTGTATATCTTCTTTGGAGAAATGTCTGTTTAGGTCTTCTGCCCATTTTTGGATTGGGTGGTTTGTTTTTTTGATATTGAGCTGCATGAGCTGTTTATATATTTTGGAGATTAATCCCATGTCGGTTGCTTCATTTGCAAATATTTTCTCCAGTTCTGTGGGTTGTCTTTTCGTTTTCTTTATGGTTTCCTTTGCTGTGCAAAAACTTTTAAGTTTAATTTGGTCCCACATGTTTATTTTTGTCTTTACTGTCATTACTCTGGGGGTGGATCAAAAAAGATCTTGCTGCAATTTATGTCAAAGAGTGTTCTGCCTATGTTTCCCTCTAAGAGTTTTATAGTATCTGACCTTATATTTAGGTCTTTAATCCATTTTGAGTTTATTTTTGTGTATGGTATCAGGATTTCATGTATTTTCATGTTACTAATTAACATCCTTTTATTTCAGCTTGAAAAAGTCCCTTTAACACTTTTTGTAAGGCAAGTTTAGTGGTGATGAATTCCTTTAGCTTTTGCTTATCTGGAAAACTCTTTCTCTATCCTTTAATTCTGAAGGACAACTTTGCTGGGTAATATATTCTTGGGGGGGCAGTTTTTTTCTTTCAGGATTTTGAATAGATCATGCCAGGCCCTTATGGCCTGCAAAGTTTATGCTGAATATCTTCTGATAGTTATATGGGGGTTCTCTTGCACATAACAAGTTGTTTTCTCTTGCTGGTTTTAAGAATCTCTCCTTTTATTTAACTTTTCACAATTTAATTATGTGTCTTGGTGTGGGTCTCTTTGGATTCATATTGTTTGAAATTCTCTCTGGGCTTCCTGGTTCTGGATGTCTATTTCTTTCCCCAGTTAAGGGAAGTTTTCAGCCATTCTTTCTTTGAATAAACTTTCTGCTCCTTTCACTTTTTTCCTTTTGGGACCTCTGTAATGCATGTATTTGTCTACTTGATGGTGTCCCATAAATCTCTTAAACTATATTTATTCTTTTTGTTCTTTTTCTTTTTGCTCCTCTGATGGAATGAATTCTGTAGCCCTGTCTTCAAGTGTGCTATTGATCCCCTGTATGGAATTTTTCAGCACAGTTATTATATTCCTCAGCTCTGTGATTTCTGTTTGGTACTTTCTTTATATTTTCCATCTCTTTGTTGGAATTCTTACTTTGATCATGAATTGTTCTCCTGACTTTGGTAAGCATCTCTATGCCATTAGTTTGATTCTTTATCAGGTATATCACTTATCTTTGTTTTTTTAAGGTCTGTTTCTGGAGTTTTATCTTGTTCTTTTGTTTGGAACATATCTCTCTGTTCCTTTATTTTCCTTGACTTTCTGTATTAGTTTCTGTGCATTAGATAAACAGCCACCTCTCTCAGTCTTAATGGAGTTGTCTCATGTAGGAGATGAACCTTATCATTCAGCCTGGCCCCTAGCTCAAGACTGAGTTTCAAACCTTTGTGATTGTCCAAGCTGCCTTCTTTGTTCTTAGTGATTCCCAGTAGTTGAGACTATGCCAAGAACTGTCAGTGTCCCCAAAGTGAGGATCTCAGCATCTAGATGCAGGCTGATTAGAATCTGTACCCTCTGGCAGGAGCTTTCAAAGTGTGCAAGTAGATCTCTTTCAGGAAAAGACTGGGAAATGGACTTTTCTGTTTGCTCCCTTTGTACAGAGCCCTGGGGGGATAGTAGATTAAGAATTGTTTCTTTGTTTTCTGCAGTCCTGTGGGACCCACAAACAGAATCCCTGCTTTCCACCAGAGCCAGGAGATCAAAGGGTGTATCTCTTGCAGCAGTGTAAAAGCCAGGGTGCCAGACATGTATACAAGCTCCTTGTAGGGAGATAATGGTATTTGAAGCTGACTACTTGGTGTCTGCTCGCTTCCCAGTGTCTGCTCGCTTCCCAGGTCTCTGGCAAGGAGTATAGTCTGTCTCCAGATGCATACTAAATTATAAATCTGACCCTTAGGTAACAGTTTTTTAAGTATGCTAAAAGTCCTCTTTCAGAAAAGACTGATAGGGACTTCCCTGGTGGTCCAGTGGTTAAGAATCCGTTTTGCAATCCAGGGGATGATGGTTTGATCCCTGCTCAGAGAACTAAGATCCCACATACCGCGGGGCAGCTAAGCCTGCGTACCAGAACTAGAGAGCCCACATGCCATGACTATAGAGCCCACGTGCCGTGACTATAGAGCCCACGTGTTCCAGAGCCCACACGCCACAACTAGAGAGAAGCTCATGCACTGCAAGGAAGAGCCTGTGTGCCAAAATGAAAGATCCCACATGCCACAACTAAGACCCAACTCAGCCAAAAAATAAATACATGAATAAATATTTAAGAAAAAAAAAGACTGGTAAATGGGCATTTCTGTTTGCTTTTTCGGCACTGAACTGTGGGGGAATAGCTGGTTAAGAAGTGTTTCTTTGTTTGCCACAGTCCTTTGGAGCCTGGAATTCAAGCCTCACTGGCCACAGAGTCAGGTGACTAAAGGGTGAGTCCTCTGGCAGCAGCTGCAAAAGCCATGTTGCCATACATATGTGCACATTCCTTTCAAGGATACACTGGTGACCCATATCAATGTGACTTTTTTCTCATTCTCCCAGTGTGTGGTAGTTGCTCAGCTAGTTTCTGGATTTGTTTCAGAGGGAATTGTTTTGTGTATAGCTGTAGAGTCAATGTATCCATGGGAGGAGGTGAACTCAGGAGCCTCCTATGTTATCATCTTGGATTAAAACCCTTTTACCCATTTTAAAATTAGGTTTTCTGTCATCTTATTATTAAGTTTTAAGGGTTATTTTATATTTTGGATACGCTTTGTTTGTTTTTTTATCAAATATACTAATAGCAAATATTTTCTCCAATCTTTAGCTTGTCTTTCACTTTTAACATGGTGGTTTAAAATAGTTTATAGTTTTTATTGTGTAATTTATTGAATTTTTCTTTAAAGACTCATACATTTGGTATCATATCTAAACATTCTTTCCTAACCCCAAATGGTGAATATTTTCTTTCTCTCTTCCTTCCTCCCTCCCTTCCTTCTAGACATTTTATACATTTTTTAGCTTTTACATTTAGGTCTGTGATCCATTTTGTTTCGTTTTGGTTTTGGCTGTGCTGTGTGGCTTGTGGCATCTTAGTTCCCTGAGCAGGGATTGAACCTGGGGCCCCAGCAGTGACAGCGCCGAGTCTTAACCACTGGACCACCAAGGAATTCCCAGGTCCATGATCCATTTTGAGTTAAGTTTTGTGTGTTGTGTGAAGTAAGGCTCTAAGACTTTTTTTTCCTTTTTCCTTGTGGATTTCCAATAGTCTCAACTCCATTTGTTGAAAAGACTATCCTTTCCCCATTGAATTGCCTTGGCAACTTGTGGAATAGACAACAATTTTAGTTCCTGGAAGAATGAGACAATATTTTATGGTCTTTTCTAGACCTTGCAACTAATTTTACAATTTAGATTTCAAAGACTTTTTCATGTCTAAATTATGGTGTCTCTAGGAAGTACACAAGGCCTTTTCTAGACCTTGCAACTAACTTTGCAATTTAGATTTCAAAGGCTTTTTCATTTCCAAATTATGGTGTCTCTAGGAAGTACACAGAAAATCACAGCAACGTGATTATTTAAATAACAACTATGTCAACTAGTTAGAAAAACTAGTTGTTATTTTTGACCTAGTAACAAGAATTTAGACTCTAAAATTTCAGTATTAAGATAATCTAAGAGTAAAGCAAACCTATTCATATTTAATCAAAGGAATATTTCTTTGAAGTTTGGAGCAATACAGTTATACGAATATGTATACATTCACTTGACATGGTTCTTTGTCTTTCAGGCAGGTAATAACTCCTATGTGTACTTTTTAGATTTAGTTTCTAATATGTAAACTTGTGATATCATGTGCTACATTTGTGAGAACAGACCCATTTATTTCTTATATACTGGTTCTCTCATAGCTTGTGTTACTACTAACTCATAGTATCCTATCTGTTGAGGCTGATAAAAAACTTCTCCCCACAACCACACCAGAGATTTTTTTTTTTAAAGATTTGAGATTTTGAGATTTGAGACACCTTGCTTTTTTGCTGGAGTTGGTTTTCTATACAAATAGCAATTTCAGTGCTTAAAAACATTTTATATGATATTTACTTATTTAAAATAGTTTTCCCAAGCTTTGAGTTTCCATTATGTAAAATTTGCTTTTCAGAGTTTTTGCTTTTCAGTGAATTTAATCATCTAATAAAATGTATTTTTAAAATCTCTATATTAACATAACTACAAGAGAGAATGAACTTTATAGTGAAGCTTTGACTGAAGCTACTCATTTAAAGAAAATTCTGAAGTCTCTACTCTGATATTGTGAGGCTTTTTCTGTTATTTTGCTGTCATTCGGATTACCTGGTGCACATGGGTGGGCTTATAATATTTCTTGAGTTGTTAAATCTGATCAGCCGTCCAGGTCATCACATCTGCTACCACATCTGTGCTCTAGATTCATTTTACTTTTGATATTAGGTGTTGAGGCTGATAAAAAACTTAGGCTTTTGAATTTTAGAGAAACAATTCTTAGTAATAACATTAGTTATACAAAAGATAACATAAAACTATTAGTCTGAAGAAATGCTTCAAGATCAAAAGGCCTGATGATGTATTTATAAAATTAAATTAATTTGCAAATGCTAAGAAGATTTCAGGCAAGATAAAAAACTAACTTGACTTTGTAAAGAACAATAATTTCAGACTGATGTAATATGCTCTTATGGTAGGTCTCGAAAGTTATAAATTATGTAGAAACTATAATATAATCTTGTTTAAAAGTAATTTTGGTCAATTACAGTGGTTTTCATAATGAATTTTTCAGAGTCCTGGAGTCAGTGGGTGAGTGTGGACAGAGGTAGGAAAAATGCTAAACCAGTGAGATGCTAGGTTCTCCATCTAAATTTCAACTGGAATAGATCATCTTGGGTTTTACATGATGGAATTTCATGTAAATGTAATAGTAAATACATAGTGAAGAGACTTTTTGTACTTGATTCCCAGAACATTATATTAGATATCCATATAATACCCATTTCAGCAATATCCCAGTGTAAATCTTACCTTTAAGTGAACAACAAAGTGTTACAAAATTATTATGTGACAATTCATTATTGTTAGTTTCAAGAAGTGCTTGCTGGATGTTTTTGTTAGGTTATGTAAATAACTAATTTAGAACAATTTGAAGTTACTAATATTATAGATCTTATATTATATATTATATTATATTATACTTAATTATTATATTATACTTAAGAGTATAAGAATTCTCTGATGTAATTTAAAAATGCAGTCCTGGAATTGGCTTGCTAATGTCATATTTAGAATTTTGCTAAATATTTTTGCTAATGTTTATATGTGAGGTTAGAGTATAATTTTATCTTCTCATAATGTTCTTGTCCAGTTTTTATACCAAGTTTCCAGTGGCTTCATAAAAAATTAGGGAAGCTCATTTTCTGTTCTCTAGAACATTTTGTACAAAAAAAGGTGTTGTTAGTTCCCTGAAGGTGTGATAAAACTTGTTTGTGAAATCATCTGTCCATGGTGTCTTTATAGGTTGATTTTGTGACTTCTGCTTCCGTATATTAAAATGGTTATAGGTCTATTCAAGTTGTGTATTTCTCTTTAGTTAAAGTAAATTATATTTTTCCAGGAAATTATCACTTTTGTCTGTGTTTTCAAATTTATTGGCTTAAAGTAGTTCATACTGTTCTCTTATGATCTTAAATCTCTAATTGTAATTGTCTATTTCTTATCTCTAATAGTGTTTATTTTTTTCTCTCATTGCTTTTTATGATCAATATGGTCAGAAGTTTGACAACTTTACTATTCTTTTCAAAGACCCATTAATCTGCTCTGTATTATTCTTTGCCGCTTTATATTTTATCAAATTTGATTCCCATATTTATTATTTCTTTTTTTCTGCTTTCTTTTGTTTAATCTATTGTTCTTTAAAAAAAAAAACCGAGTTAAAATCTTGGCTAGGGCTTCCCTGGTGGCGCAGTGGTTGAGAATCCGCCTGCCGATGCAGGGGACACGGGTTCGTGCCCCGGTCCGGGAAGATCCCACATGCCCCAGAGCGGCTGGGCCCGTGAGCCATGGCCGCTGAGCCTGCGCGTCTGGAGCCTGCGCTCCGCAATGGGAGAGGCCACAACAGTGAGAGGCCCGCGTACCACAAAAAAAAAAAAAAAAAAAAAAAAAAAAAATCTTGACTAATAGTTTTCTGTTTTTTCTTCTCTAATATGTGTATTTCAATTATAACTTTTCCTGTTAAGTAGCACTTTATCTGCAACCCATATATTCATATGTGATGTTAATTGCTAGACATTTGATATATCTATTACAAAACAGAAATTTAAACAATGAACTATTTAACTGTGTAATTTTTATGTAATATAATTTTATGTAAAATATTAATGTAATTTCTATGTTGATTTTCTTTTTCTCTTTGATCTCCAATTTTATTGCTTTATGTTCTGCACATTAACTTGGTATTTAGTATTTGTTGAGAGGGATGATTGTAACCTGTTATGTGGATAATTTTTGTGAATGTTTAATGTGTACATGAAAGGAATATTTTTGCTTAACATTGCCTTTTATATTCCACTTCTTTTTTGTATGTAGTTTCTTTCACATATCATTTAGTGTCTTTCAGTCTATTAGTGTCATTTTTTTAATCTGAAAATGTCTTTATTTTATTATTGAATGCAGTTTTAGCTGGAAATCCAAGTCCTTACCCAAAAGTCACCTTACTAAGTCTTAACTTTAACTTATTTGAACTTGCAGCCTACTCTAACCTTGGCTCTGTCTCCCACTTCCCACCTATCTTGTCTTAATTAAAAAATAGCATTTCTTATAGTTTAACATATTATGTATTTTGTATATTTTTAAGTTTATTATTTATCCTCAGGATATAAGCTCCATGAAGGCAGGGATTTTAAACTGTTACTTGATGTATTCCAATGCGTAGAAGAGTGTCTGTCACATAAAAAGTATATGGGTAAAAAGTACTTAATAAATACTTATTGAATGAAAGAAAAAGTAAGCTTAGGTTCTGGGTTTATATTTATTTAAATTTTTTACTTATAGATATTATTCTGTTCCTATCACCAGGATGTAGGCTCCATGGAGGCAGGAATTTTTTATTTGTTTTGTTCACTGCTGTTTGTTTTGTTCTAGGGCCTAGAACAGTGTCTGGAATTCAACAAATATTAGTGAATTAATGAAATAATAATTAGGTTACTCTCCATCTAATTGTGTTTCTGTTGCATTCAGTGTGTTTTTACTGTGAGTTTGTTTTTAGCATTTCCTTTGTGTCTTTAGTTATCTGCAGTTTCTCAGTGATGTATCTCAGTGATGTATCAGAAAAAAAAGATTTATTTTAAAATTTTTGCATAGGATTCATTTGCTTCCTCAATCTGATCATGTTTTTCATTAATTACGGCATATTCTTAGCTATTACCTATTCAGTATTTATTCTTTCTTTCTCTCTTGAAGCTCCTATTTAAATAGACATATGATTGCCTTTTTCATTCAATCCTCCATGACTCTCATCCTCTCGTTTGTATTTTCTATTTCTTTATTGTGTTGCATTCTGGGTAATTTTCTCAAGTCCATCTTCCCATATAATAATTTTCTCTTCAGCTGTATCTAATCTGCTGATAATCCATACATTGAGATTTTAATATATTGGTGATTATATTTTTTATTTATAGAAGTTCTGTTTTTTAAAAAAAATTGCTTATTTATCATGAGGTTCTTTCAGTATGTTTCCTTTTAAAGTATGTTTTTATTTCTGTTTTAGTTTCTAAAGGTTTTTTTTTTTAGGTAAAAACTCTGTTTTACTCATTTGTTATGTCTAGTGTTTCTCCATTATGGTGAATCAAGTCTGCGTATGACTTGTAATCTTTATCAGGAGTTTGTTTTTCCATGAGAGTTACATGTGTTATAGAAATATTCCTAAAGATGAGTTTTATGTTTATTTTTCTTGGGTGCTCCAGGAGTCCTACTGTCTGAGGCTGGTTTTTAAAAGTTTCTTGGTTTGGGATTTTTGCCACTGATGGATGGTGCAGGATTGGAGTTTTGATTTCTCATAGGAGACTCCCCTTTTCCACTCACAGCATTCAGCAGTGGTAAACATTCTTGCCATTGCCTTGGTCTGGAAGGTTCAGGTTTTTTTAAAAAAACCTATTTATAAATAGGAAACTTTCAGTTTCTAGTAAAGGGAATTTCATTTCCAGATCTTGCCTTGGTCCCTGCCTAAGCATTAAAATTGTGACCCCAAGCTTTAGGATTATATATATCTGGGTATGATATTTGCTTTGACCACTGAAGTCACACCATCTATGATTATTATTATGACTTGAGTTCCCTCTGTTTCTCTTATGTTGGGGATTTCCTCTTCTTCTTCTTCTTTTTTTTTTTTAGCTTTGATATATACTTAATATTTGGGAGCTATATTTTATGCAGCATTCTGTATATGTTTGTAGTGGGATAAGATCTTCAGTTGCTCAGTGTGACACACTGTTACACTGGAAGTCTTGAATAGGAATACTCTAGTATTGAAACAAAAATTCAAAAATTAAATATAAATCTGAATTTGATGCTGTATTTCCCTACTATTACATGTAACATAAACACATTAGTTTCAGCAAAACAATATCATCTGTCTCATAAAATTAATGTTATTAATTTGAATGTTAATGTTTTGTAGCTTTCTATATTTTTAACTTGTAGATTTGAGTATTTTTAATTATAAATGAATTATATGCATCATATTTTATCTAACTTTGTATGTACTTAGATTTCATTATAATATGAATATTTCAATCAACATTGGAAGTCCATCATAATTATTTTTCATAAGAAAGAACTCAAGTTTGAGAAACACTGAACTAATTATGACTGGAAAAAAATTACATTTAGAGTGACAGTACTACATTAAACTTGGGTTTTTATCTTAACTCTTACTGCTAATTAGATATTCATATTGGCTCACCTTTTTGGGTAACATAGTGGCTTAGTCATTACTCTTCTCATATTTATATACCTAAAGCAAATTTGTCTTTAAGGTATACACTATTTAGTTTATATTATGTCTAGTATTTACATTTATTTTACTAACTCAGTAATGTCCCACAGGAATGAGCACTGATTTTTCAGAATTATTTGGGAAAGTTATTCAAAACACAATGTCAGTTATACTTCACCCCCTCCAGACATACTGATAATGCTCTCAGGATTTTATCTTGAAACTAACAAGGAGCTACTGAAGATTTTAAGCAATATTATTGAACCAATTCTATTGTTACATTTTCCTTCTTGACTGTAAGACACAATTGTTTCTGAACAGTTTTTCTCAGGATACAGGTGATTTAACTTGTCTCTCCTCTTGTTTAGACATTTGGCATTCAGTAATCTAATGCCCATCATGTCAGAGGATATGGCCTTGAATATGACAGGGAGTAGGATTTAGGGAAAGCATTTTTAGTGTTTACAGTAAAGAGGAGCCAACTTTGAACTTGGGAATTACCCAGATTGGGCCTCTTATGATGCAGAATAGCAGGAATTGGATTTACCTAACCCAACCAGCCAGTTGCCATTCTTAGTAGGGAAGATTCCGTACCAGTGTTTCAGCTTTGATCCAGTTCCACCTCTATGGGCCATCTAGCTGATCCACTTACATCCCTATCCATGACTCTCAGGGACTTCTGGTGTTACTGCATTTGGTAGCATGCCAGACAAGTTGACAGAGTCTTAGAAGGTCAGAAGGGATAGTCAGTTGCTTCTGCCCTCTACCTCCAGCCTACCCAGTACCCAAGAGACACTGTCAAGATTAACTTCATCATTGATAATCTTTATCTCATGGACGAGATACATGTTGGTGGTGGGGTGGACATGCTCACCAAAGATGGCAGTTTTTCCTCTGTACCATCTTTTTTTCTTTGTCTTTTTTTTTTTGGTAGTTTAGAATGGAAATGCTCTTTTTTCATATTTATAAAATTTACATTTTTATTGTGAAATATTCAGACACAGGAAAGCATAAAGAAGAGTTGATCATCTGTAGCTATGCCTAACAATAATATCACTTAGACATATTAACATATTGATATTCTTTCAAACATTTAAATCCACATATACACAAACACGTATGTACATATGTATCTTATATGTATCTGACTGATATATTTGACTATTTTCATTTCTTTTTAGATGCCTTTGGGCTGGGACTGACTTTTACTCTTTAAAACATTAATTCAGTGTTGAAATTGTTTACTTTGACATTTTTGGCTATGAAATGTCATATCAAATGATTGTGCTATGACACAAAAAGGAAGAATAAAGAATCATAGAATTATAAAATTTAATATCTAAGAGACCTTTGAGAACTTTAAGTCCTACTTTAAAACCCAGAGCTGACAGACAGGTCAGCACTTTTTCCCCTGTCCGTGTTGTCATATGTTATGCAAATTTACAAAGGAAAAAAAAAGCTATTATTGAAGATAGGGGTATTTAAAAGATGAAGAAGCCTCACTCATAAATTTCCTTTCCATATAAACTAAAATTTCTCATTTTGTTCCATTATAACTTCAAAGGACCTTGCATAGTTTATTGACTAGTCATATACATAGGTATTATCCCATTTTTTTGCAACTTAATTTGTACACACAATTTTGTGCAGGTCTGTGGGGGAGTTCTTCAACATAATGTATCTCCAGAAGATGGCTTAAAAGTGGAGGCAAGACCTCCTTTCTTTTGGTGTAATTCTTAGTTAGGTTGAACTCAGAAGTAAATTTAGAATTGTAACTAACATCTTGTTGAAGTTACCTAAAATGAGGAGGAAAGTAAGGAAAAAGAAATGAGAAGAAAGCACCAGCAGGACCCAAAAGTAGCTGTTGTTTTAAAAAGAATTTATTTCTCTTTTGCTGTAGGTTTACATGTGTGGGTGGGTTTTCACAGTTCTGAAGTTGTTGTAAATAAATTAGCTGTAAAGCAGTCACAGATTTTTTTTTTTCTTAGTTTTCTAAATTACTTCAGGTATCAAGCTGAGAAGTCTGTGGGGCTTTTAGTAACAGCATACAGTTTCATATTATGAGTTTTTGAAAGCAGAGGCAGAAACAACCCAAATAATTCCATTTACATCTGAATTAAATTCTTTGGGCATTTCTTGGATTTTATTAGCAATTCAGTAAGAAGTCTAGTATTAGGAGATATACTAATTATAAAAGAATGTGAAGGATAGAAATAAAAGGGCACTGAATTCATAATGCAGAATTTCGCTGAAGTTATCACATTTTTGTGATTAGAGGGTGGTGGATAAAATTTTAATCCTTCAAAGTAGTTTTCTGTGGATTCCAATCTGTATTTTTTACACTTACTCTACTAATTGTTCCATTGCAAATGTCAAATCAGTAGTAGTTTTGTAAGACATCTCAACAGATTTGAGGGACATTTTAAAAGTCATTTACCGACCCAATTTTCATAAAACCCATTAGTATATATTATAATAATAGATATTTATTGAAGGTAAAACATATTTATAAACAATGATACCCATTAGTTGTATGACATCAGACAAATAAGTGACTTTTTTAGGGCCAGTTTCCTTACCTGTTCAACGAGGAAATGTTGTCGAATGCATGTTCATGTGCCTGATGCACAGTGATGCCAAACAACCTCAGTTTGGAGCAGAGAAAGGTTTATTGCAGGGCCAAGCAAGAACAGGTGGTTCATGCTTAAAAAACATGAACTTCCAGAATGTTGTCAGGAAAGCATTTTTGTAGGTAAAATTTGGGGTGAGGGCAGCAGGGTGTGTGACTTGCTTCTGATTGGTTGGCAGTGAGGTAACAGGGCAGTGCTCCAGGAATCTTGTGCTCAGCCTGAAGTTACCTTCCTCCACCTGGGTAGAGGCCTTCGTTCCTGCAAAAGAACTGAAAGATATTGTTACATATATTCCTTGAGGAGGAGCCAGGACCCTGATTTATATTGTTTCTTGATTGCTTCTCCTTTGTTTCTGCATTTCCTTACTTCCCTGGATAGAAACTGTTTGAATCTGCTTTTTGGAACACAGGGAGGTCTAGGAGGCAGAAGCCTTTTTCTTACAAACAAGAAACAGGGGGGCACAGAAAGGCTTTTGTACCCAGGAGGGCCCCACGGGGTCCTACTCAGTTTCAGAAATTAGGCTAAATTATTTCTAATATTCTTTTTAATTCTAAGTTCTATGAGGTCATTAAAAATGAGAGAAATAATTCAATATGTGAATGAAAGTAATCCATTGTAATTTAAAGTTACCAGTTTATAGGTACTAATTATATCACTTCTATTCAGATTAGTAGTGGTATCAATAATAATTTATCTTTCTGAATCTGATATGATTATTTCTTTGCTTTTTACCTTTCATAAGATAAAGTCAGAACTCCTCAAGATGGCACATTTGAGCAATTATAATTATAATATAGCCCTAACCTGTCTTTCTTGCTTTCTCTCTTAAAACCCCTGTACTACTGGCATATCAAACTCTTTTTTAAAATTTTATTTAATTAATTTTATTTATTATTTGGCTGCATTGGGTCTTCGTTGCTGCACGTGGGCTTTCTCTAGTTGCGGCGATCAGGGTCTACTCTTTGTTTTGGTGCACGGGCTTCTCATTGCGGTGGCGTCTCTTGTTGGGGAGACACAAGCTCTAGGCATACGGGCTTCAGTAGTTGCAGTACGTAGGCTAAGTGGTTGCAACACACAGGCCCTAGAGAGCACAGGCTTCAGTAGTTGAGGCGTGTGGGCTCAGTAATTGCGGTGTGTGTGCTCTAGGGCATGTGGGCTTCAGTAGTTGTGGCGTGCAGGCTCAATAGTTGTGGCTCGTGGGCTCTAGAGTGCAGGCTCAGGAATTGTAGTTTATGAACAATGTAGTTTATAAACAATGATACCCATTAGCTGTATGACATCGGACAAATAAGTGACTTTTTTAGGCCCAGTTTCCTTACCTGTTAAATGAGGAAATGTTGTCAAACACAAGTTCATGTGCCTGACGCACAGTGAGGCCAAACAGACCTCAGAGTTTGGAGCAGAGAAAGGTTTATTGCAGGGCTTAGTTGCTCCGCGGCATGTGTGATCTTTCTGGGCCAGGGATTGCACCTGCATTCCCTGTATTGGCAGGCAGATTCTAAACCACTGCACCACCAGGGAAGTCCCTCAAACTCTTCTTTAATGATTATTTTTTGGGTAATAGCTTATCAAGATATAATTCACATACCATAAGATCCACCCCTTTAAAGTGTATAATTTGGTGGTTTTTAGTATATTCACAGAGGAGTAGAGCCATCATCACTAATTTCAGATTTTCATAACCCCTCAGAGAAATCCTGTGCCCATGAGCAGTCATTCCCTTTTCTCCTCCTGGCTAGTCCCTGGAAATTATTAATATACTTTCTGTCTCTATAGATTTACGTAAACTGAACAATTCATATAGTTGGAGTCATATAATATGTGGCCTTTTATGACTGGCTTCTTTCACTTAAGATGATGTTTTCAAGGTTCGCCCATGTTGTAACATGTATCAGTTTTTCATTCCTTTTTATGACCAAATCGTATTTAATAATAATAATAATAATTTATCACATACTATTTATCCACTTATCAGCTGATAGACATTTGGGTTGTTCCCGCATTTAGGCTATTATGAATAATGCTGCTGTGAACATTCTTGTACAGATTTTTGTGGGAACATATGTTTTTATTTTCTTGGGTGTATACCTAGGAGTAGAATCGCTGGTTCCTAAGGTAAGTCTATGTTTAACTTTTTGAGGAACTGTCAAACTATTTTCCAAAATGTTTTCACCATTTTATAATCCCACCAGCAATGAATGAGAGTTCCAGTTTCTCCTCATTCAGACTTTTAAAATATGGATTTTAAAAAATCTTTTTATTCATGTATTTACACAACACAAATTATTAAGAGCAAACCACTATGCACAGAGGTAAACATGAAGTAATGCCAGTGGTACTATAATGTTTATAGTATCTACAATGTCTGTGTGAAATGAAATCCATATTTTATGGCAAGACAAGAAAAATTTAAACATAAAAAAAATTTCTCTTTCCTTTGGCCTCCTCTCTCCCACCTACTGTGCATTGTTTATCTATATTATGCATCAGCCAAACCTCCCCTGTTGTTAGAAATATCTGCTCAGCCATGAAGAGCAACATTCTCCTAGCACCAATAAGACAACTCCTTAAAAGATAACATTCCTTCTTGATCTTTTAGGGGGCATCTAAAGATGACACTTAGATCTGGATTGTGTAAACTATCAATAATATGACATTTAATGTACAGCCCTCTGTCTCAAAAACTTTATATAACTGTGCCTTGACTTCTAACAGGTTCTTGGAGCTTTATGAGTTGTTCTTCCCAGGTTTTAATCCTCAAATTTGGCTAGAATAAAGTTTTCCCTTTCTTTCTTAGATGGACTGATTAATTTTTCATTGACATATAGAACGATCCTGTACTCTCACAAAAGTTAGCTAAACACTCCATGGAACTACACTGCGAAGCAGACAAAGTAGTCCAAATTCCTTAGCATAGCCTGCAAAGCTCTCAATGATCTCCTCTTTCTCAACCATTTCTTTCCATGAGTCACAAGCTCTTTCTATCCTCTACTCAAAAGCAAGTGGAACCAAAGGCACACCCTAGACAATTAAAAATAAAATCACAGTAAAGCAACTTTGGCATCTCTAACTTTGAGCCACATAGTTTCTTTTCATATATCCCAAGATAACCTGGTTATAAAACATATATTCTAAATAACAAAATGAATTGGTTTTTGTTTTGTGGAACTTTTAGCATAAGATAAAGTTGGGAAAAGGTGTGAGACATTAAAATGATGACTTTGGTTTTAGGATAATTTATTTGTAATCCTTTCTGACAGAAATTAATAACTGGGGCCAGTTATCTATTAAGGGCCCATTTTAATAGGGTCATTGGTATATAAAAGAATGCTTACCTTTTTGCTCTCTAAATTGGGAGAGTCTTCTCTTCTGGAAGTGGTATTCACAGACCAGGTTAAGAAGAAAGGGAATGAGGTATGACAGTACTGAATATTACTGTACTGGAAATAATGATCTGTTCTATCTGTAGACTATTCCTATGGGTATCAGTGGCTAGTTTATATATGGCACTCATGTACCTTAAGCCTATAACTGCTTCCGTTCATAGGTGGAGGAAAGAGATACAAAAGTAAATGAATACATAATATTTCTGAATGAGAATTTCTACAGGGAGGCCTAGAGAATACCAGCAGGTGATCTGTGACAGAATCACTAAGCCTGAAGCCTGCCTGCTCCTCATGAGGAACAAAGTTCAGGGAAACTGTCCTGGAAAATCTTCTGAGCAACTGGTAGAGATAGCTCCCACTCATTTTCTGCTTCTTTTTTTCTGGGTGTTTCAATCTCTGAAAGAATTATAATACTGAAAAGATACACTAAACATTAATTTGCTTTTAAACTTGTGCTTTTATTTCATACTTAGGAGCACTTTTTCTTTCATATTCTATATAATGTAGAGGACCATGTAAGTGAGAACCTAGAAAAGCTGGGGATTATGACATTCAAAAATCTTCCCTTATTATATATAAATAATACCTCAATAAATTAAAATAACTTTTTTCCCTTTGTATTGTGTATCTACTTGAATAGCAGTGGGTGGTTAAATACCAGATTCTCTGGGTTGATTATCCCAGGTCTTTCAAAATTCTACCTTTGTGACCTTGGGAAAGTTGATAAATATTTCTGTTCCTTAGTTTATTTATCTATAAAATGGGTACCATATTAGCATCTTCCTAATAGGGTTATTGGGAGATTTAGCATAATTCATTCAAAGGTTGTTTAATATGTTATTGTTATCAACTCCAGGGTGAGGAATAAGTCTTTCTTTCTAATTTTATCTCTTACTATGTGTCTCACCCTACTCCTCTGACCCCATGAAACCTGATTCAGTCACAGGGTCGCTTTATTGTGCTTCCATACTTTCACAGGTTCACACTTCCTCTTTTCTTCCTGTTGCATACAGTCTCATACCATGTTTTCTCCTCCCACTAGATCTTATGCCTCTAGGCTTCTCAGGTGTTTTCATTGCTCTCTAAAAACCCCTCTCATGTAACAGTAATCATGGTCTACATTTTTTTTGCCTTTGAGTCTAGCATTATTTCTTTATTGTCTGAAGAAGGAGGAAAAGAAAGGGAAGAGAAATAGGAAGAAGGTGGAGGATTCGAGAGAAAAAGATGAAAGGAGAGAAGTACTTGACTCAGTATACACTTAACAAATATTTTTGAATGAATAATAAGAATTCTTATATGCATATAAACTTTTTGCACTTAGTTTCCTCATATTTAAAATGGATAATATTCTCTAACACGTATTGGTTTTGTGAAGATTAAATGAATTAATATCCAAAAATTAACATATAATCACAGTCTACTTTTGTTTGCTGTATTGAATTGTGAGCTTTTGGATAAGATGCTCTAATTTTTTCAGATGTGATTCATTTTTGAATGCCCTGGAGTGCTGGCACAAAGCAGATACTTAATAAAAAATTGAGGGCTTCCCTGGTGGCGCAGTGGTTGAGAGTCCGTCTGCCGATGCAGGGGACACGGGTTCATGCTCCGGTCTGGGAAGATCCCACGTGCCGCGGAGCGGCTGGGCCCGTTAGCCGTGGCCGCTGAGCCTGCGCGTCCGGAGGCTGTGCTCCGCAATGGGAGAGGCCACAACAGTGAGAGGCCCACATACAGCAAAAAAAAAAAAAAAAAAAAAAAATTGAGCTAAATATTGGCTTGGCTACTGAGTTTGCAGAAATTGGGGGTGGCAATTCTTACTGTTTTCAGTTCACCTTATTTGACGCAGTTTTGCCTTGTGATGATCCGCATGCTACAACACTTGAAAGAGCCTCTCCAACAGCAAGACTTAACCATGCTGCTTATTTTGGAATCCAGGGTAATGGAATAATAGCATTATCATTGTTTTACAATCCTTGTTTTAAAATTTGGGTCAAAATTGATATTTCTTATATTTATAAGAACCAAGTGATTTTTTACACTTGGCATTTTAAAATAATGGCACTAGTTTTTATAAAAGCTTTTAATGAGTAGTAAGGAAAGAGAAAAATATGAGAACATTTTATTTGAAGAGTTTTTATTTTTATTATCATATTTTTTGAAAACCTGTCTAATTTTTAAAATTTATTTTATGTATGGTGAAAATAAGGGGAGGGCAAGAAGTCTCTGAAGATAAAGAAGTCCTGAGTTGTCCACCAGCCTTTTCCACTCAAGGGATACAGTTCAGGAAATTGTACTAAAACTAAGTCCAAGTGAATGGATTTAAAAATAGTAGTGTGTAAGAGTTGTGAAATGCACAGAGGGACAAAGCAGTCTAACTTTGCTTCTAATGCATTGTCTCAGGCAAATAGACTCAGGAAAGCAATCTTGGCTATGAACTGTTGAGGCTAAAAAAGGAAGTGTGAGAATGGTAGGTGAAACAAAACAGAACTAAAGCAAACTTGGGTGCATTAGTACCTGGAGTATCCAATACTTTTTTAAAGAGAAGCAAACTTACACTCTGCTAGCATGAGGAAAAAACCCTGTCTGGGCTAACCTGCCCCTAAGAGTACTTAGCTGGAAGAGAAGGTGGTAACTTTGTGTAAAGAAAATGTAACATGGTCTTCCTGCCACAGTCTCATGAGGATGCATTACTTGACTGGTAGACAAAGGTAAACACATCTCTTTGGGAGCATTTGTGTATTGTACTAAATGCATAACTGTATGTGTGGCCCTGGAGATGCTAGACCTAAAAGGGTTGAGAAAAGGGCAACTTGCAAAATAATCAAAGGGATGAAGGGTTTTATGTGTAAAGGTATACCTGAGATTAAGATACTTTTATAGAGAAATGGAAAGGTAAAGGGGGGACATGATCATAGTCATTGATACTGTAAGACGTGTGAAGAGCATGAGTAGACTTACCAAAGTTAAGAATACTGGAACTAAGGGGAACTTTTTAAAGTATGAAAAAAATCATTCTAGAAAAATTAGAACATTTCTGTATCACATTAATACTAGATGCAGTGGGACTCAATACATGTAGCAGGTGAACAAGATAAAAATGTAGATTTTTTCAGGATGGATTTAAGTAGATTAATAATGGTAATGGTCATTAGATGGTCTTTGTATATTAGTCATATTAGGTGGGGTACTGCTTCAGCAATAAATAATTCCCTAAATGTCAGTAGTTTTGAATACCACAGGTTTATTTTTCTCTCATGAATCATATTTATAATGTGTCAGGGAGTGGAGGTGGGGACGATTCTTTGTGTAGGTGCATATAACTATACTTCATTTATTTTCACTGCTGTATAGTATTCTGTGGTATGAATGTTCCACAATTTATTCAGCCTATTATCAAAAAACATGTGATTGTTTCTAGTTCTATTGCTAAGAGTATATTTTTGCATATCCCTTTGTGCACACATGCACACATTTCTGTTAGTTATGTGCTTAAAAAAAGCACCAGCTGCATAATTTTTAGGGACCAGGGCAAAATGAAAACATGGGGTCCATTGATCAACATTTATTAAGAGTTTTAAGATAGCCACAACAGAGCATTATATTAAGCATGGAGTCATTTTACGTTCAAGGCCCTATGCAACTGCACAGGTTACATGCCCATAAAACTACTGGGATTTGGGGTATTATTTACTGCTGCAAGATTATTCATGGGGATGTTAGGAGTAGAATTGCTGGTTCATAAGTTATGCATAAATTCAATGGTTGGATTATATGACAAAGTGTACCAATTTACACTATTGTCAACAACGTATGAAAATTCCTTTTCCTCCACATCCTTGACAGCATTGCCAGGCTTTAAAATTTTAGACACCCTTGTGTGGGTGTGATTATATCTCACTATGTTTTATTTTGCATGTCTTTAACGATAAATGAAGCTTAGCACCTTTTCATATGTTTATTGTTCATTTGGATATCTTTGGTGAAGTCCCTATTTAAGACTCTTGCTCATTTTTTATTGGTTTGACAATGTCAATTAGGAAAATTACAGAATAAACAATAGATTATATATATATAATGTATGTAAATATATATAAATAGTTTGTGTCCTATCAGCTTTAATTTGTTAATTTAAAAAGTGATTTACTTCCTAGTGATAAAAAGGCCTAAGTTAGAAGCAATGAATATTATTACATTTATATAATGAACTTTTAGTTTTTTTACATCTTTATTGGAGTATAATTGCTTTACAATGTTGTGTTAGTTTCTGCTGTATAACAAAGTGAATCAGCTATATGTATACATATATCCCCATATACCCTCCCTGTTGCATCTCCCTTCTACCTACCCTCCCCATCCCACCCCTCTAGGTGGTTGCAAAGCACCGAGCTGATCTTCCTATGCGATGTGGCTACTTCCCACTAGCTATCTAGTTTACATTTTGTAGTGTATATATGTCAAGGCCGCTCTCTCACTTCATCCCAACTTACCCTTCCCCATCCCCATGTCCTCAAGTCCATCTCTAAGTCTGCATCTTTATTCCTGTCCTGCCCCTAGGTTCTTCAGAACCAATTTTTTTTTTTCTAGATTCCATATATATGTGTTAGCATATGGTATTTGTTTTTCTCTTTCTTACTTACTTCACTCTTTATGACACACTCTAGGTCCATCCACCTTACTACAAATAACTCAATTTCTTTTCTTCTTATGGCTCAGTAATATTTCATTGTATATATGTGTCATATCTTCTTTATCCACTCATCTGTCGATGGTCACGTAGGTTGCTTTCATGTCCTGGCTATTGTAAATAGAGTGCAGTGAACATTGTAGTACATGCCTCTTTTTGAATTATTGTTTTCTCAGGGTATATGCCCAGTAGTGGGATTGCTGGGTTGTATGATAGTTCTATTTGTAGTTTTTTAAGGAACCTCCATATTGTTCTCCATAGTGGCTGTATCAATTTACATTCCCACCAACAGTGCAAGAGGTTCCCTTTTCTCCACACCCTCTCCAGCATTTATTGTTTGTAGATTTTTTGATGATGGCCATTCTGACTGGTGTGAGGTGATACCTCATTGTGGTTTTGATTTGCATTTCTCTAATGATTAGTAATGTTGAACATCCTTTCATGTGTTTGTTGGCAATCTGTATATCTTCTTTGGAGAAATTTCTATGTAGGTCTTCTGCCCATTTTTTTTTTTTAACATTTTTATTGGAGTATAACTGTTTTACAATGGTGTGTTAGTTTCTGCTTTACAACAAAGTGAATCAGTTGTACATATACATATGTTCCCATATCTCTTCCCTCTTGCGTCACCCTCCCTCGCACCCTCCCTATCCCACACCTCTAGGTGGTCACAGAGCACAGAGGTGATCTCCCTGTGCTATGCGTTCTGCCCATTTTTTGATTGGGTTGTTTGTTTTTTTGATATTGAGCTGCATGAGCTGCTTGTATATTTTGGGGATTAATCCTTTGTCAGTTGATTGGTTTGCAAATATTTTCTCCCATTCTGAGGGTTGTCTTTTCATCTTGTTTATGGTTTCCTTTGCTGTTCGAAAGCTTTTAAGTTTCATTCGGTAGCATTTGTTTATTTTGTTTTTATTTTTATTACTCTAGGAGGTGGGTCAAAAAGCATCTTGCTATGATTTATGTCATAGAGTATTCGGCCTATGTTTTCCTCTAACAGTTTTATGGTGTCTGGCCTTACATTTAGGTCTTTAATCCATTTTGAGTTTATTTTTGTGTATGGTGTTAGGGAGTGTTCTAATATCATTCTTTCTCATCTAGCTGTCCAGTTTTCCCAGCACCAGTTATTGAAGAGGCTGTCTTTTCTCCATGGTATATTCTTGCTTCCTTTGTCAAAGATAAGGTGACCATGTGTGTGTGTTTATCTCTGGATTTTCTATCCTGTTCCATTGATCTATACTTTTCTTTTGTTCCAGTTACTGGTTTTTGTGCCAGTACCATACTGTCTTGATTACTGTAGCTTTGTAGTATAGTGTGAAGTCAGGGAGCCTGTTTTCTCCAGCTCTGTTTTTCTTTCTCAAGATTGCTTTGGCTGTTCAGGTTCTTTGGTGTTTCCATACAAATTGTGAAATTTTTTGTTTTAGTTCTGTGAAAAATGCCACTGGTAATTTGATAGGGATTGCACTGAATCTGTAGATTGCTTTGGTACTATAGTCATTTTCACAATATTGATTCTTCCAATCCAAGAACATGGTGTATCTCTCCATCTGTTTGTATCATCTTTAATTTCCGTCATCAGTGTTGTAGGTTTCTGCATACAGGTCTTATGTCTCCTTAGGTAGGTTTATTCCTATATATTTTATTCTTTTTGTTGCAATGGTAAATGGGAGTGTTTCCTTAATTTCTTTTTCAGATTTTTCACCGTTACTCTATAGGAATCGAAGAGACTTCTGTGCATTAATTTCGTATCCTGCTATTTCACCAAATCATTGATTAGCTCTAGTAGTTTTCTGGTAGCATCTTTAGGATTCTCTATGTATAGTAAAATGTCATCTGCAAACAGTGACAGTTTTGCTTCTTCTTTTCTGATTTGGATTCCTTTTATTTCTTTTTCTTCTCTGATTGCTGTGGCTAAAACTTCCAAAGCTATGTTGAATAAGAGTGGTGAGAGTGGGCAACCTTGTCTTGTTCCTGATCTTAGAGGAAATGGTTTCTGTATTTCACCATTGAGAACGATGTTGACTGTGGGTTTGTCATATATCGCCATTATTATGTTGAGGTGAGTTCCTTCTATGCCTACTTTCTGGAGGGTTTTTATCATAAATGGGTGTTGAATTTTGTCAAAAGCTGTTTCGGCATCTATGGAGATTATCATATAGTTTCTATCCTTCAGTTTGTTAATATGATGTATCACATTGATTGATTTGTGTATACTGAAAAGTCTTTTCATTCCTGGGATAAACCCCACTTGATCATGGTGTATGATCCTTTTAATGTGCTGTTGGATTCTCTTTGCTAGTATTTTGTTGAGGATTTTTGCATCTGTGTTCATCAGTGATATTGGTCTGTAGTTTTCTTGCTTTGTGACATCTTTGTCTGGTTTTGGTATCAGGGTGATGGTGGCCTCATAGAATGAGTTTGGGTGTGTTCCTCCCTCTGCTATATTTTGGAAGAGTTTGAGAGGATAGGTGCTAGCTCTTCTCTGAATGATAGAATTCACCTGTGAAGCCATCTGGTCCTGGGCTTTTGTTTGTTGGAAGATTTTTATTCAGTTTCAGTGCTTGTAATTGGTCTATTTATATTTTCTGTTTCTTCCTGGTTCAGTATCAGAAGGTTGTGCTTTTCTAATTATTTGTCCATTTCTTCCAGGTTGTCCATTTTATTGGCATATAGTTGCTTGTAGTAATTTCTCATGATCCTTTGTATTTCTGCAGTGTTAGTTGTTACTTCTTTTTCATTTCTAATTCTGTTGATTTGAGTTTTTGCCCTTTTTTTTCTTGGTTAGTCTGGCTATAGGTTTATCAATTTCGTTTATCTTCTCACAGGGCCAGCTTTTAATTTTATTTATCTTTGCTGTTGTTTCCTTCATTTCTTTTTCATTTATTTCTGGTCTGATGTTTATGATTTCTTTCCTTCTGCTGACTTTTTAAAAAAAATTTTTCCTTCTCTAATAGCTTTAGGTGTAAGGTTAGGTTGTTTATTTGGGATGTTTTTCGTTTCTTGAGGTAGTATTGTATTGCTATAAACTTCCCCCTTATAAGTGCTTTTGCTGCATCCCATAGGTTTTGGGTCATCGTGTTTTCATTGTCATTTGTTTGTAGGTAGTTTTTGATTTCCTCTTTGATTTCTTCAGTGATATCTTGGTTATTTAGTAGTGTATTGTTCAGCCGCCATGTGTTTGTATTTTTTACAGTTTTTTTCCTGTAATGATATCTAGTCTCATAGCGTTTTGGTCAGAAAAGATACTTGATACGATTTCAATTTTCTTAAATTTACCAAGGCTTAATTTTTGACCCAGTATATGATCTATCCTGGAGAATGTTCCATGAACACTTGAGAAGAAAGTGTATTCTGTTGTCTTTGGATGGAATGTCCTATAAATATCAGTCAAGTCCATCTTATTTAATGTGTCATTTAAAGCTTGTGTTTCCTTATTTGTTTTCATTTTCATTAGTGATCTGTTCATTGGGGAAAGTGGGGTGTTAAAGTTCCCTAGTATTATTGTGTTACTGTCGATTTCCCCTTTTATGACTGTTAGCATTTGCCTTATGAGGTGCTCCTATGTTGTATGCAGAAATATTTACAATTGTCATATCTTCTTCTTAGATTGATCCCTTGATCATTATGTAGTGTCCTTCTTTGTCTCTTGTAATAGTCTTTATTTTAAAATCTATTTTGTCTGAAATGAGAATGGCTACTCCAGCTCTCTTTTGATTTCCATTTGCATGGAGCATCTTTTTCCATCCCCTCACTTTCCATCTGTATGTGTCTCCAGGTCTGAAGTGGGTCTCTTGTAGACAGCATATATGCATGTCTTATTTTTGTATGGTTTGTTTTGTATGGTTTGTATGGTTTGATGGTACTGAATTCTCTTAGATTTTGCTTCTTCGTAAAGGTTTTAATTTCTGCATCAAATCTGAACGAGATCCTTGGTGGGTAGAATAATCTTGGTTGTATGTTTTTCCCTTTCATCACTTTAAATATGTCCTGCCACTCCCTTCTAGCTTGCAGAGTTTCTGCTGAAAGATCAGCTGGTAAACTTGTGGGGATTCCCTTGTATGATATTTGTTGCTTTTCCCTTGCTGCTTTTAATATTTTTTCTTTGTATTTAATTTTTGATAGTTTGATTAGTAAGTGTCTTGGCATGTTTCTCCTTGGTTTTATCCTGTATGGGAGTCTCTGCCCTTCCTGAACTTGATTGACTATTTGCTTTCCCATATTAGTGAAGTTTTCAACTATAATCTCCTCAAATATTTTCTCAGACCCTTTCTTTTTCTCTTCTTCTTCTGGGACCCCTATAATTCGACTGTTGGTGCATTTAATGTTGTCCTAGAGGTCTCTGAGACTGTCCTCAATTCTTTTCATTATTTTTTCTTTATTGTGCTTTGCAGTAGTTATTTCCACTCTTTTATCTTCCAGGTCACTTATCTGTTCTTCTGCTTCAGTTATTCTGCTATTGATTTCTTCTAGATAATTTTTTATTTTTCAGTATGCGGACCTCTCACTGCTGTGGCTTCCCCCGTTGCGGAGCACAGGCTGCAGACGCACAGGTCCAGCGGCCATGGCTCACGGGCCTAGCTGCTCCACGGCACCTGGGATCCTCCCAGACCGGGGCACGAACCCATGTCCCCTGCACTGGCAGGTGCACTCCCAACCACTGCACCACCAGGAAAGCCCGAGAATTTTTAATTTCATTTATTATGTTGTTAGTCCTTGTTTATTTGCTCTTTAGTTCTTCTAGGTCTCTGTTAAACGTTTCTTTTATTTTCTCCATTCAATTTCCAAGATTTTGGATCATCTTTACTATCATTACTCTGAATTCTCTGTCAGTTAGACTGCCTATTTCCTCTTCGTTTCGTCTGGTGGATTTTTACTTTACTCCTTCATTTGCTGCATAGTTCTCTGTCTTCTCATTTTGCTTCATGTACTGTGTTTGGGGTCTCCATTTCTCAGGCTGCAAGTTTGTAGTTCCTATTGTTTTTGGTGTCTGCCCCCAGTTGGTAAGGTTGGTTCAGTGGATTGTGTAGGCTTCCTGGCGGAGGGGATTGGTTCCTGTGTTCTGATGGATAAGGCTGGATCTTGTCTTTCTGCTGGGCAGGATAGTGTCCTGTGGTGTATTTTGGGGTGTCTCTGAAGTTGTTATGATTTTAGGCAGCCTCTCTGCTAATTGGTGGAGTTGTGTTCCTATCTTGCTAGTTGTTTGGGATGGGGCAACAAGCACTGGAGCTTGCTGGCTGTTGGGTGGAGCTGGGTCTTAGCATTGAGATGGAGATCTCTGGGAGAGCTCTCGCTGATTGATATTACTTTTGGGGCCGGGAGGTCTCTGGTGGTCCAGTGTCCTGAACTTGGCTCTCCAACCTCAGATGCTCAGGCCTGACACCTGGCTGGAGTGCCAAGACCCTCTCAGCCACAGAGCTCAGAAGAAAAGGGATAAAAAAAAATGAAAGAAAAAGAAAATAAAGTTATTAAAATAAAAAAAGAAAAAATATTATTAAAATAAAAAAAATTAATAAAAAAAACAGAGCAACCAAACCAATGATCAAAGCCACCAATGATAAGAAGTGCTAAGTACTGTATTAAGGTAAACATAAAAATGAGAAACTAGTCAGTCACCTACAGCAAATCCCAAGTTTACAGTTGCTCCCAAAGTCCACCGCCTCAATTTTGGGATGATTCATTGTCTATTCAGGTATTACACAGATGCAGGGTACATCGAGTTGATTGTGGGGATTTAATTCGCTGCTCCTGAGGCTGCATGGAGAAATTTCTCTTTCTCTTTTTTGTTTGCACAGCTCCTGGGGTTCAGCTTTGGATTTGGCCCTGCCTCTGCGTGTAGTTCGCCGTCTGGCATCTGTTCTTCGCCCAGACAGGATGGGGTTTAAGCAGCGGCTGATTAAGGGGCTCTGGCTCACTCAGGCCTTGGGGAGGGAGGGGTACAGAATGCGGGGCAAGCCTGCAGCACCAGTGGCCAGCGTGATGTTGCAACAGCCTGTGGTGTGCCGTGTGTTCTCCCAGGAAGTTGTCCCTGGATCAAGGAACCCTGGCAGTGGCGGGCTGCAGAGGCCCCAGGAAGGGAGGTGTGGATAGTGACCTGTGATACACACAGGCTTCTTGGTGGCTGCAGTAGCAGCCTTAGCATTTCATGCCCATGTCTGGTGTCTGCACTGATAGCTAGCTGCAGCTTGTGCCGGTCTCTGAAGCTTGTTTAGGTCGTGTTCTGAATCTCCTCTTCTTGCACACCCTGAAACAATGGTCTCTTGACTCTTAGGCAATTCCAGACTTTTTCCCGGACTCCCTCCCAGTTAGCTGTGGCGCATTAGCCCCCTTCAGGCTGTACACAGCCAACCCCAGTCTTGTCCCTGGGATCTGAACACCGAAGCCTGAGCCTCAGCTCCCAGCACCCACCCACCCAGGTGGGTGAGCAGACAAGCCTCTCAGCTGGTGAGTTCTGGTTAGCACTGATCCTCTGTGTGGGAATCTCTCCACTTTGCCCTCTGCACCCCTGTTGCTGTGCTCTCCTCTGTGGCTCCAAAGCTCCCCCCCCCCCGCCCACACCCTGTTTCCACCAGTGAAGAGGCTTCCTAGTGTGTGGAAACTTTTCCTCCTTCACAGCTCCCTCCAAGAGGTACAGGTCCCATCCCTATTCTTTTGTCTTTGTTTTTTCTTTTTTCTTTTGCCTACCCAGGTACATGGGGAGTTTTTTGCCTTTTAGGTAGTCTGAGGTCTTCTGCCAGCATTCAGTAGCTGTTCTGTAGGAGTTGTTCCACATGTTGATGTATTTGTGGGGAGGAAGGTGATCTCCATGTCTTACTCCTCAGCCATCTTGAAGGTCCTCCCCTCTACTTTTAGTTTTTATTTTGGGCCTCTTTCTTATTCCCAAGTTTAGGAAAAAACAAACATAAAGTCCTCATGGCAGGAGTGTGATTATCTTGATTGGGGCATCAAGAAGGCCACTGTGGTTGGAGAATGGAGGAGAGTGTGAGAGGAAATAAGATCAGAATGGTAGTTGAGTCAGATAGTGTAGGGTCTTATAGACCATTGAAAGAGCACTGTTTTTTACCTGGACAAAACCTGGAAACTTGTGGAAGATTTTGAAGAGAAGTCAGATGATCAGACTTGAATGAGTTATACTCATTTGTACATAGCTTCTTTAACTCAGTAAAGTTTTTTTAAGATTAATATATGCTGGTACATGTATCAGTTTTTATTTCTTTTTGTTCTAAAATAGGGTTTCATTGTGTGAATACACCACAGATTGCTTATCCATTCTCCTGTTGATGGAAATTTGGATCATTTCCAGTTTTTTTCCTGTTACAAATCCACTATGAACTTTATTGTTAATAATTATTATTATTTTTGTGGACATATGCTTTAATTATCTTGAGTATACCTCAAAGAAGAAAATTGCTCAGTTATAGGCAGGGTGTCCAGACATCCTGGTATGCTTGAGACCATCATCCTCATTTTAGCATGGAAAGCCCCACATCCCGGGAAGCCCTTAAGGCTTTCTAGTTATAGGATAGGTGTATCTTTAACTTTATAAGAGGTTTCCAAAGAGTTTTGCAAGGTGGTTGTGCTATTTTACATTCCCACTAGAAGTATACAGTGTTCCAGACATTGTGTGTGGTTATGAAAATTTAGTGGTAAATAAAATGGACAAGGTCCCTGCCCTCATGGAACGTATGTTCTGGGTGGTAAACATTGAAGAAATTATTACAAGTGCGTTGTGTGTAAATCTGCTATTAAGCTAATATATTTACTTGAGCTATTCTTTTTGTGTTAAAAATATATTTGCAGATTGGACTTAATCCTTAGGAAGCACATCTTCTCCCTGATATGATATCTAACAGGGGCACCGTGATTAAAGCAGAAAGTTTTAGTACAGTATCAGATGTATGAGACTGAATTACAGCCAAGAATTTGTCAGTTTTAGGCTTGGCTCATTTGAAGGGACTTCAGTATAACTCTTCAGGGTACAGCTGGTTTGGGGGAAATACAGCATTTATGGCCACTTATTTCTTGTACCTGAAAGATCCTTCTCTGTAGACTGCTTGACAATTTAGAACTTAGAGTTTAGAGTCATCACTGTTGTTTATCCCACTGACGAGGTTTCAGAAACAGTAAACTGTCTGGGAATCTCCTCACATCTTCATTATTGTTAGCTTATAATTTCAATTTGCTTTTTTGTACAGTGCCTGCAAGTTTTCTATTTATCCAGATGGTGCTCAGCAAATAAATCTCTTTTATATTGTATCAGGAACACCGCTATTCACCTATAGTAAATTGTTTATATCCTAAATTTAAAATAATTCATCTGACAATACTTATTTTATGAGTTTTGATCTAAGACCAATTATATGCAGACATTTTTTCCCCAGGCATTTTGACCTAGAAAGATTTTTGAAACAATCTGAAAGTTAAAAAGCATTACCTACCAAAAGGGCTCAACCAAATGAGTTCCTGATTTTCACTCTGAATTTTGAAATTGCTTGAGTTTTATACAATTCTCAAGTCAACAGAAAGAGTGGAAGACGTTTTGTGTCTTAGGTAGAAATATTTTCCCAAGTGATGAGGAGATCCATACACTTATTAAAGCCTTGTTCCTGTTCTTTATGGCTAAACTTCTATGTTTCCATAATACTTTTCTTCAATTACAGTTTTATCTCATAATGATCTGAGCACCTTGCTGTTGCTTCAGTTAGACGGTAATTTAGTAAGCAAGAACCAGGCCTTGAGAAAGTACCTGTTATAGTGCCTAGTACATAATAGAGTCTTAATGTATAATGGTTTCTTGCTTTGCAACTATAATAGTTTTCTATTGCTGCTGTAATAAATTACTACAAACTTAGGAGCTTAACACAACAAAATTAATTTTCTTGTAATTCTGGGTGTCAGAAGTCTGAAATTAGTTTCATTGGGCTACAGTCAAGGTGTCAGCAGATGGTGATCTTTGTAGAGGCTCTGAAGTGAGTATCCATTTCCTTGCCCTTTCTAGCTTCTAATGACTACCTCTGTTCCTTCGTTCCTTGGTGGCCCCTTCCTTCATCTGTAAACTGCATCACTGCAGTCTCTGCTTCCATCATCCTAGTGCCTTCTCTGACTCTGACTCCTCCTGTGGTCCTCTTATGAGGACTATTGTGATTACACTGGGCCCACTGGATAATCCAGAATAATCTCCTATCTCAAGATCTTTATTCGCATTTGAAAAGTTCTCTTTGTCATATAAGGCAACATTCATAGGTTCTGGGTATTTGGGCATGAACGTATTTGGGAGACCACTATTCAGTTTACCTCAGCCACTAGCAGAGAGCTTTGTATTTTGTAATTATTTAATACGTGTTTGCTGAATTGTCATATAACTTTTAATATGCTTTTGCTTGGGAATAGAGGTTTTTTGGTTTTGTTTTTTGTAAAGAAGTCCCAGAACCAATGTCATTTCCTGTACTCTTTTTTTAAAAAAAATTATTTATCTATTTATTTATTTTGGCTGCATTGGGTCTTCATTGCTGCGCGTGGGCTTTCTCTAGTTGCGGCGTGTGGGCTTTCTCTAGTTGCGGCAAGCGGGGGCTACTTTTCCTTGCGATGTACAGGCTTCTCATTGCGGTGGCTTCTCTTGTTGCAGAGCATGGGCTCTAGACTTGCAGGCTTCAGTAGATGTGGCACGCGGGCTCAGTAGTTGTGGCTCGCGGGCTCTAGAGCGCAGGCCCCATAGTTGTGGCATACGGCCTTAGCTGCTCCGCGGCATGTGGGATCCTCCTGCACCAGGCCTCAAACTCATGTCCCCTGCATTGGCAGGCAGATTCTTAACCACTGCACCCCCTGGGAAGTCCCTTTTTGTGTACTCTTTAAAGAGCTCTCGTGTATTGAGCAGTGTCTTATCTTCTCTAAAGAGGTTTTACTCCTCTTTAGTTCACTTAAATTCAGATCAATAAATGTGTCCTTTCCCCACTTAGTTCTGTTATTTCCTTTTTTCTCAATCATTCTTTCAAAACCCTTCACTATTCCTGGTATGTAAGATAAAAATGATTTTTTTAGTCTTTGTGAGCAACTTTTCTGTTTCAAAATGGTCTATCTTTTTTTGCCAGTTGAAGCCCCAGCTTAAATAGTACCTCCTTCATGAGACTCAATTTACCTCAGAGAAAGAAGGGAACTAACTAATGAGTATACTTTATACATGTTATTTAATTTCTCACATTTTATGATGATGATGGTCATAGAGGTCATATCGCATGCTTTGCAGTCAGTTGCAGAGCAATAATTTAAAACCAGGTATTTGTGGAAGGCTGGGCTGCCTAGTGGTCAAGAGAATGTACTTGAAAACAAATTCAGCTTCAACCACTATCTATCTGCTCTGGTATCTTTATCAACTGAATAGATATAATCATAGGAACTTCATAGTATGTGTCTGTATGTGAAAATTAAGTGAGGGAGAGAGTGAGTGAGTGTATGGAAATTCTCTGTACTTTCTTCTCATTTTTCTGTAAACCTAAAACTGTTTTAAAAATAAAGTCTATTAATTTAAAAAGTCAGATAATGACTGTAGAGTACTTAGCATAGTCTTGACATATTAACTCTTTGGCTATGGTTTACTCTATCTATGACCTCTTTTTTTCTGTTACAACATGGTTTTCAGTCCAGATTAATGCTTCTCCTCTGAACTCCTGTAACATTTAATAGTCTGTATAATATAATTTATTATTTTACAGGTTCATAGAATGTTACAGTTGTAAGGAATCTTAAAGGTCAACCGTGATAATTTTCTTAATTTCATATGAGGAAACTGAGGCACAGAGACGTCAAATAACTTGTCCAAGGTCATACAATATTAACTATTTTTCTATTGTTTATTAATAAACTGTTTGTTTAATGATTTTTAACATCATCATTCTTGTTCTTTGAAATTTTCAAGTGAAACATCAGTAACTGTTAATCCTGAAGCAATAAATTAATGGCATTAAATTATTATTAGATATAAATTATATGTTTCAATCCTTTATTCCAAAAGTTTTTTCACTTTTATTAAGGCATAGGTAGTTTTCAATTTAAGTGCTTGAATAGATCCCCCATTTTTTTTTTTTTCTTTTGCGGTACGCAGGCCTCTCACTGTTGTGGCCTCTCCCGTTGCGGAGCACAGGCTCCGGACGCTCAGGGTCAGAGGCCATGGCTCATGGGCCCAGGCGCTCTGCGGCATGTGGGATCTTCCCGGACCGGGGCACAAACCTGTGTCTCCTGCATCGGCAGGCGGACTCTCAACCACTGCGCCACCAGGGAAGCCCGATCCCCGATTTTTGACCAATGATCATGAAATACATTTATGTTCCTTTACATATTTCTTTTAAAATTCTATTTGATCATTTTTTCTTCAAAAAACTTTGATTCCTTAGCATAAGTTTTTTAACCTCTAATGTGGGCAATCACTTGAACTATTATAGTAAAATTTAAACAAGGAGAAATGCAGTCATGATTTAGGTTTTTTCCTTTCTTTATGTTATTTATTATTTATTTTCCAAGGTGTGTGAAACCCAAGTGACTTTGCCTAAAAAATAGTCTTGAATATGAACCAAAAGAAGAAGAAGCAAACATTATGGATTTGAAAAAAATCAGGCCAGATTTTTTGCTTGAGGAGTCAAGTTTTGAGACGTCAAGACTTGATCAAACCAATAGTATTTGACATGAACTTATCAGTTGGAACTTAACAGCTGACTAATTCTACCAAGTTTTTTTATTAATGGAAATGTCTTCAATGAACACATATTTCACTAGTATGTCTTTTTGCCTCCTTATCTAATCTCCCACAAGGTACAAACCCCTGCTTTCTAAGATCTCTTTGTGTGTCTTGATCCCTAACTAGATCTGTCATACTCCACTCCAGGCTCATACCATTCACCTTGCCCACACTACTGGTCTTACTGTCATAAGTGAGTATGAAGTATACTTGGAAGTATCTTTTCTTTTTAATTGAAAAAACTGCCATCTATTTGACATATCTGATCTTTATTGATCATATTGATCAATTTATTCATATTGATATTTCTAAGTAGTCTTTTTCATCATTATATAACAGTCTCCCATATCTGATTAGTTATCAAGTCCTATCAGTTATGTATCTTTCATGTTTGTCCTCTGGTCCCCATCCTCATTGTTCCCTGTTAGTTGAAGTATTCATCTCTTTTCTTTGGAATAATTTTAAAATAGCCTCTGGGTGTTTTTCCAACTACTAGTTTCTTCTTCCTGACAGTGTATCTTTCATACTCTCACAGAGTGATCTGTTTAAAACACAGGTTTTGTTAATGTCCTTCCTGTGCTTATATCATTTATAATAATGATAGGTACCATTTATTGAGGGTGTGTGTGTGTGCTTATATCATTTATAATAATGATAGGTAGCATTTATTGAGGGTGTGTGTGTGTGTGTGTGTGTGTGTGTGTGAGTGAGTGAGTGAGGCACTGTGCTAGATGCATTATAAACATTGTCTTTAATTCTCATACAAAATCTGTGAGGTAGGTACTGTTATCTCTGTTAACAGATGAAGAAATTTAAGGCTCATGGTAGTTAAATAATCTTCCCAAGTTTGTACATCTGATTGGTGGATACGAAATAGAGCCCAGGTATATATGGATCTAAATCTTTCTTCTGTCTATGCAGTTTGTTACTTATAGGATACAAATATTTACTCCTTAGCCTAGCATATGAGGACTTTACTTATTGAACTCCTATCTGCCTTGTCAGCCTCTTCTGCTAATTATGCTAATTTCTTTATTGTGCCATATACTGCAATGTTAAGCTTGCCATTCTTACAACTTTTTGAGTACCTACTTAGAGATAGGGCCAGGGATTATTTAGGGTACTATATATAACAAGATCAGTAAGCTTACAGTCTAGTAGAGGAAAGAGATATGAACCAGTAAATACAACATAGTATAGTGCATACAATTTTAAGTGCAGAGGAGGAAGTGAGGGTGAGTCGGGGAGACTTCACGAAAGAATGAGATTTGATCTGAGTCTTGAAGAATGAGTCACAGTTTTCAAGAATCTCCTCAAAGGTTAAGGTGGGGAAGGGTGAGGAAAATGGAAATAAGATTGTTATGAGGGAGGATAGGGTGTCATTAGGCTGGGAGAAGAAGGCAGGCATAGGGAACCAGACTCTGCAGCTCAGAATGGGCATCAGAGCAGAGTGGAAGCACTGGTAGCGTGTCTGGCTGACCCCTGCCGTTCTGGTGGTGTGTGTATTCTGTTGAGAAAAATACTTGCATGGCAGTTCCAGCATACTTTATTTTTCTTCAAAACACCATTTTTTCCCCCTCAAACCATTTATGACTTCTTTAGTTTCATATTATGTATTTTTTGTTTATCATTTGTATTTCCCACTAGAATGGTGACTGTATTTTGCCTGTTTTGTTCATTGTTGTGCACCTAGTACCTAGTGCACTGCCTGACATATAATAGATACACAAAAAATTATTAAATAAATGATTGTTAAATGGATGATTTCAAGTGATGTGAATGGGTGTTTTAAAGATCACTTAGAATCTATATATTGTCTATTTGATAGAGATACACCTTAGAGTATATTTTGTACATTGAAATTATTTAACTCTGTGGAACAGGTTGAAAGCATGGGCTCTGGAATTAAGTCTTTTGGATTCTGATTCTGGCCTTACCACTTGCCTTGTATGTGTCCTGCAATTTACTTAACCTCTTATGTCTTGCTGTAAAATGGAGGATAATTATAGTACTTATTTCATGGTGTTGCTGTGAGGACTACATGACAGTACATGTAAAGTGCTAGGAAATGTTTATTTTGAGGAATCCTGTTGCTTACAGGATCTTGCCAGAATGCTCTTTTTACAGCACAAATGTGTCAACTCCCCCACTAAAAAGCTTTCAATACTTTTTTTTTTTTTTTTTCTGAAATCAAGTACAAAATTCTTGGTATGGTATTTTGGGCCTCTGTGATCTGGTCCTCATCTGCCCCTCCAGCTTGTTTTAACCAGTGCTCTTCATTGTCTTGCCTTGTGGTTCCTTGAGAGCTCTATTACTTTTGACTTTTCCTTAGCATATATTGTTTTATCCATCTGGATGCTCTTTACCCCCTCTGAATGCCTAGAGCACTTTTATTGTTTTTTCAGGACAATTCAAATTTCATATTTTGAAGCCTTCTCTAAATTTCCTGGTGGAAAGTGCTTGTACCTGTGGGTATAGATGCTTTACATATTCTTCCCATAGTACTTTCACAATGGATAGTTTTTCCTTATAATTTTTTAAACTATGCATTAGTTATTTTAAACAAGTTGCTAAATACATGTTTAAAGTATTGGTAGTGTCTCTTTCTGTTGTTCAGCTTTATTTTTGCATGCCCTTCATTTCAGTATAGCTGAGTTTGGGGTCAGTCACTTTCTGACCCAAGAGGTCCCATACGGGGCTAGTTTCCTGGACTTACTACTACCAAAGGAGTTGGAGAACCTTTGAGGAGAAGAAACCTGTTGGCCATAGTTTCTATACCAAGGGTACACATGTAAAATGTACTTTTGTTGTACATCCATCATCCTTTTGAGTTCTTTGGTTAGAAGATTTCTGAAGCTGTGGCAAACATTGAGTTAGGAACAATCCTTAGAGTTATCTATATTTGTGACAAGGTGGACTCTTAAGACAATATTGGAAATAATTTGGTGGGCCTGGATGTATTCAGATTACTGCAGTTGGTAGAAAGTATAATTTGATTGTTGAAATTTAGAAGACAAAATGTGAAGTCACATTTGCAATTCACTTACTGATCTTGATCTGGTCCATTCAGTAAGAGGACTGTTCTGAACAAGCCTAGATTATTCTAATTTTAAAACAGTTAACTTGTTTAAAAAAAGGAATAAATTAGCAGAATATGAATTCTCTAACTACAGCAGATCCTATAGAGCAGAGGACTTAGACATTTTATGGTGTAATTAATATGTGGTCAAGTACTTGGGTTCTGGCTTCAGGCCTGATTGAGCACTTGTTCTACCACTTACCAGCTGTGTAAATTTCAACAATCCTAAACCATCACCTCAGTTTTGTAAACTTCTTAACCTCTAAGCCTTGGTTTTCTCATCTGTAAAATGGGGATTATAACATTATTTATCTTATGCTTAATTTATAGTTCCCTGCACATAGGAAGTACTGAAAATGATAGGAGTTATTATTATTATTAATGAACTGTGGGTCAGTTGTTCATGTGTTAACTCCTCAATGAGATAGAAAGAACCCACTGGGACTTGGTGTATGGGACTGGTCAGCTATTTTGTTAGTGAATTAATGTAAGAGGAGTATCTGGAGGAAAAAAAAAGGAACATGGAACATTTTAGTTTGCTGCTCTGGCTTTATAATGGTGTTACTTTTGTTTTTTCTGTGATGGTAACACACTTCTTTTTTGTTAGGCTATCACTCATATAATAAAAGTTTATGAGGTTTTGTGGCTCTTCTGTCTGCAAATGGTAATAAGAATTTAGGTTTGGGAGATCTGGTTTGTGATTAGTTAATGCACTATAGTAAATCATTATCAGTTTAGATATAGTCCAAGTCTTACAGTAGATGACAAGAAAGAAACAGAATCAGCTCTGCTTGATTGCAGAGTAAGGTTATGTAATTTGTTTTAAAATAGGATTTAAAATTTCTGTGATTCGTAGGGTGAAATCCCATTAATTTTACTGATTGAATTCTATTTTCCACTTATGTATTCTAATCAAACACATTGACTCTCACTACTAAATCTTAATATAATTTGGCCTATTGAGAACATTAGGAAAAAAAGTCAATGGAGGGCTTAATCAAGGAGGAAAGCTTAAATATGTTACTCTTCCTTTCTGATCTAGCATGGGGAAGAATGTTAATTTACTCACTCACCGATTTCCTATCCCTATCCAAATGTACTGTATTCTCCTTTCATGTCTCTTGAATGTTATATTTCCATTTTATACTGTATACCTTTCTGTATTCTTTTGAATGTAAAATAGAGCTTAATTGGACAAAAGTTAGCACTAGAGTCTAAGCACCTAAAGACCCAGAGTGTTAGCTTATTCATATTTATATTAGTATAGTGACTGGTGAATATATGTTTACTGATGGTTGAGGAAGTTTTTGGCAAGTGTGTGTATATGTGTGGAGAGTGGAGAGGAGACTATTGAAGGAAAATGTGCTCTTAATTAGAGGATTTAAGAGGTAAATTAGTACTTTTAGTAATTATCATTACTGTTGTTCTTAAAAGTCCTGTTCAATAGGACATTAGTTAAATCTAACCATGATGGTTCTTTAAAATGTTATCACTGAGCAATGGCAAAACAGAGTTAGATGGATGTAGACACCTAAATAGAATTGACATCCATAGCTTAATGTCTGTTTTGTTTTATCTTATCTGTGGATAACAGATATTGGCTATTCTTCTTTCTGTGAAATTTCATTTTATGTAAGAAACAGAAATATATTTCAATACAATATCCCAATACTTTTGTTTCAGATGAATTGATAATCATGTTTGTAACTGAGGGAAAAAACATGTAAAACTATGTACTGGCTATTTTCACATCTTTTGCTCAAATTATAGAAATAGCTTTTAGCATGTACTCTTCCAATCCATTTTCTACATTGCAGTCAGAGGTATCTTTTCAATGCATATCTGATTCTTGCTCTTTTCCCATTGTATGTGTATTTTCATATATGTGTCCTTAAAAAAAAAATCAAAGCAAAATACAAACAACAGTCAATGTATATCAAACGTGCTTTGGAAAAACACCAATATAGTTAGCCAGTATTGGGCTCTATATAGTCTGGATTGCTGAACTTTGGTTTCATCTTGTACTACATCTCTTTATCCCAGGCCCACATGAAAGAGGCAACTTCTTAAACGTTTTTAATTTTTTTCAGCTTTATTGAGGTATAATTGACAAAATTGTAAGATATTTAAAGTGTATGTTGCAATGATTGGATATATGTATACATTGTGAAAGGATTCCTCCCATCTAGTTAACACATATATATTTGGGTGTGTATATATGTACATATATACATATATATTTTAATTTATAATTTTTTAGTGAGAACATTTAAGTTCTACTCTCTTAGTAAATTTCAGTTCTACAATACAATATTATCAACTCCAGTCACCATGTAATACATTACACACTCAGAACTTATTCATCTTACAGCTGAAAGTTTATATCCTTTTACCAACCTCTCCCTGTTTCCCCCAGCCCCCGGCCTCTGACAATCACTTTTCTACTATCTGCTGCTATGAGTTTGAGTTGGACTTTTTGAAAAATTAGATTGCACATATAAGTGAAAACATGTAGTATTTGTCTTTCTTTGTCTGGCTTAGTTCACTTAGCATAATGCCCTCAAGGTCCCTCCATATTATGGCAAATGGCAAGATTTCCTTCTTTCTCCTGAATGAATAACATTCCAGTGTGTGTGTGTGTGTGTGTGTGTGTGTGTGTGTGTATCTTGTTTATCCATTCTGCTGTTGATGGAGATTTAGGTTATTTCCCTGTCTTGGCTATTTTGAATAATACTGCGGTGATCATGGGGGTATGGATATCTCATCAATATCCTGTTTTCATTTCATTCAGATATATACCCAGAAGTGGGATGGCTGGATCATATGGTAGTTCTATTTTTAATTTTTTGAGGAACCTCCACATTGTTTTCCATAGTGGCTGTACCAATTTACATGCCAACCAACAGTGCAAAAGGGTTCCCTTTTCACTACATCCTCACAAACACTTGTTATCATTTGTCATTTTGATGACAGCCATTCTAATATGTGTGAGGTGATACTTCATTATTGTTTTGATTTGCATTTCTTTGATGATTAGTGATATTGAGCACCTTTTCATGTGTCTATTGGCCATCCATACGTCTTCTTTGAAAAAATGTCTATTTGGTTCCTCTGCTCATTTTTTAATTGGATTGTATGTTTTCTTGATATTTAGTTTTATAGGTTTTTTTTTTTTTTTACACATGTTGGATATTGACCCCTTATCAGATATATGATCTGCAAATATTTTGTCCCCTTCAGTAGGCTGCCTTTTAATTTTGTTGATGGTTTCCTTTGCTGTGCAGAGGCTTTAGTTTAATGTAGTCCTATATTTATTTTTGTTTTTGTTGCCTTTGCTTTTGGTATCATGTCCAGAAAATCATTGTCAAGACTGATGTCAAGGAACTTACTGCTTATGCTTTGTTCTAGGAGATTTATGGTTGCAGGTCTGTGTTCAAATCTTTAATCCATCTCGAGTTGATTTTTGTGTTTGGTGTAAGATAGTGGTCCAGTATCATTCTTTTGCATGTGGCTATCCAGTTTTCCCAGCACCATTTATTGAAGAGACTGTCCTTTCTCCCACTGTATATTCTTAGCTCCTTTGTCATAAATTTACTGACCATATAGATTTATTTCTTGGCTCTCTATTTTTTTTCACTGATCATGTGTCTATTTTTAATGTCAACACGATACTGTTTTGCTTACTATAGCTTTGTAATATAGTTTGAAATCAGGAAGCATGATATCTCCAGATTTGTTCTTCTTCCTCAAGGTTGCTTTTGCTAATCAGAGTCTTTTGTGTTTCCATACATATCTGGGGAGTGTTTGTTTTATTTCTGTGAAAAATGCTACTGGTTTTGATAGGAATTGCATTGAATCTGTAGATTGCTTTGGGTAGTACGGACATTTTAACAGTATTAATTTTCCCAATCCATGAGCACAGACTTTCTGTTTATTAGTGTCTTCTTCAATTTCTTTCATCAATGTCTGATAGTTTTCAGTTACAGGTCTTTCATCTCCTTTTTAAATTAATTAATTAATCTCAACATTTCTTGTAAGGCTGTCTAGTGGTTATGAATTTCTTCAGCATTTGGTTTTCTGGATAACTTTTGATTTTTCCTTCAATTCTGAAGGACACTTTGCCTTGTAGAGTATTCTTGAGTGGCAGGTTTTTTCTTTCAGCACACCGAATATATTATGCCAGTCCCTTATGGCCTGCAAAGTTTGTGCCGAATATCTTCTGATAGTTATATGGGGGTTCTCTTGCACATAGTAGGTTGTTTTCTCTTGCTGGTTTTAAGAGTCTCTCCTTTTATTTAACTTTTCACAACTTAATTATAGTGTATCTTGGTGTGGATCTCTTTGGATTCATGTTTTTTGGAGTTCTTTTTGGGCTTCCTGGATCTAGATGTCTATTGCTTTCCCCAATCAAGGGAAGTTTTCAGCCATTCTTTCTTTGAATAAACTTTCTGCCCCTTTCTCTTTCTCTTCCCTTTCTGGTACCTCTATAATGCATATATTTGTCTGCTTAGGTCCCTTAAGCTATCTTCACTCTTTTCCATTCTTTTTTCTTTTTTCTTCTCTGATTGAATGAATTCCACTGCCATGTCTTTGAGTTCACTGATCCTTTCTTCCATTTCAGCTAGTTTGATGTTGAACTCCTCTGTTGAATTTTTCATTTCCATTACTGTGTTATTCTGTTCTGTGATTTCTGTTTGGTGCTTTATTATATTATCTTTCCTTTTGTTGAAATTCTCACTTTGTTCATGCAGTGTTCTCCTGACCTTGGTGGGCATTTTTTTGAACATTATTTTGAACTCTTTATCAGGTAAATCTCCTATCTCTGTTTAATTAAAGTCTGTTTCTGGAGTTTTATCTTGTTCTTTTGTTTGAAACATATTCCTCTGTTTCTTCATTTTCCTTGACTCTTTCTGTTTTAGTTTCTGTGCATTAGATAAACAGCCATCTCTCTCAACTGGTTTTGTGTAGGAGATGAACCTTATCATTTAGCCTGGCCCTAGCTCTTAGTTGTATCTGAAACCTTTGTGATTGTCCAAACTGCCTTCTTTGTTCTTAGTGGCTTCTAGTAGTTGAAGGTAAATCACAACCTGTCATGTTCCAAAGGGGACTGTGCTGTCAGCATCTAGAGTCAGGCTGACTAGAGGCCGTACCCTGAGGCAACAGCTGTTAAAATATGCAAGTATATCTCTTTCAGGGAAAGACTGGAAAATGGCCATTTCTGTCTACTCCCTCTTTGCTGAGCCCTGGAGTGATATCTGGTTAAGAAGTGTTTCTTTGTACCTGTGAATGCAAGTCCTGTTGGCTAGGTGATCAAGGAATGCATCTCCTGGGTGGCAGCTGCAAAACCAGGAGCTCCTGATGGACATGTCTGTAACTTATTCCAGGAAGACACTGGCAAGCTTTAGCTGGCCAGTGAGTGACCATAGAGAAGGCATCACAGTCTTCCCTGGTCTGGAGAGAATTGCAATTGCCCCCTACATGTTTGTTGAATTAGAAGCCTGACCTTCAGGCTGCAGCTTTTAAAATATGCAAATTGGCCTCTTTTACAAAAAGTCTCAGAGATAGGCATTTCTAACTGTTGCCTCTGTGCTGAGACTGGGGGAATAGCCAGTTAAGAACTATTCGTTTGTTTGCTACAGTCCCATTGAACCTGTGAATGCAAGACCTGCTGGTCACCAAAGCCAGGTGATCGGGGTGTGTCCTCTCTGCAGCAGTTGCAAAAGCTGGTGCTCCAGACAGGTTTACAAACTCCTTTTAGGTAGATACCAGTGACCTGGAGTTGGACAGGCAATTGTGGAGATAACTCCAGCATTTTTGCCTGCTCTCTGAGGAAGATCACAATTGGACCTTAGTTGTGTGTGAATTAGGAGCCTAAATCTCAAGCTTTCAGTTTTTAAGATATGCTAATTCTCCTGGGAGATGGGCATTTCTGTCTGCTGACTCTGCACTGAGCCCTTTTTTCAATTTGTTTTTTCTTGTCTATCTGATTTACAGGAGTCATTCAGCTAGTTTCTCGATTTCTTTTTTCAAAAAATATTTTATTTTAATTCATTAATTAATTGAAGTATAACTGACCTACAAAACAATGGTAGGTACGCAGCATATTAATTCCATATTTCTATCCATTATAAAATATCACCATCATAGGTCTAGTTACCACCTGTCACCATACAAAGATATTACAATATTACTGACTGTATTTCCCATGCTGTACATTTCATCTCTGTGACTTATTTAATTTGTAACTGGAAGTTTGTACCTCTTTATCTCCCTCACCTATTTCATTTACCCCTTCCCCACCATCTCCTCTGGCAACATGTTTGTTCTCTATATCTATGAGTCTGTTTCTGGTTTACGTTTTTTCATTTGTTTTGCTTTTTAGATAACACATATAAGTGAAATAATATGATATTTGTCTTTTTCTGACTTGTTTCACTTAGCAAAATACCCTATAGGTCCATCCATGTCATTCATTGCTTTCTTGTGGCTGAATAATATTCCATTAAATGTCTACCACATCTTCTTGATTGATTCATCTAACAATGGACACTTAGGCTGCTTCTGTATCTTGGCTATTGTAAATAATGATGCAATAAATATAGGGGTACATATATCTTTTTGAATTATTATTTTGCTTTCTTTAGAAAAATACCCAGAAGTGGAATTGCTGGGTCCAAAAGTAGTTCTATTTTTAAACTTCTTGAGGACCTCTATACTGTTTTCCATAGTGGCTGCACCAGTTTATGTTCTCACTGACAAGTGCTGGAGGGTTCCCCTTTCTCTCGTTTTCTTTTTGATAATAGCCATTCTGACATGTGTGAGGTGGTATCTCATTGTGGTTTTGATTTGCATTTCCCTAATGATTAGTGATATTGAGCATCTCTTCATGTGCCTACTGGCCATCTGTATGTCTTTTTTTTTTGGAAACAATTTCTATTCAAGTCCTATGCCCATTTTTCAGTCTGATTGTTTGTTATTTTGATGTTGAATGGTATGAGTTCTTTGTTTATTTTGGATATTAACCCCTTGTTGGATATATAGTTTACAAATATCTTATCCCATTCAGTAGGCTACCTTTTTGTTTTGTTGATAATTTCCTTTGCTATGCAAATACTTTTTAGTTTGATGTAGTCCTATTTGTTTATTTTTTGCTTTAGTTTCTCTTGCCTGAGGAGATATATCCAACAAAATATTGATAAGACTTGTGTCAAGAGCCTACTGCTTATGTTTTCTTCTACGAATGTTATAGTTTGAGGTCTTACATTTAAAATTTTAATCCATTTTGAATTTATTTTTGTGTATGGTGTAAGAGAGTAGTCTGTTTGATTCTTTTGCCTGTAGCTATCCAATTTTTCCAACATCATTTATTGAAGAGGCTGTCTTTCTGCATTGTTTATTCTTGCTCCCTTTGTCATAGATTAATTGCCCTTTATAAGTGTGGGTTTATTTCTGGGCTCTCTATTCTGTTCCATTGATCTATCTGTCTGTTTTATGTCAGTACCATACTGTTTTGATAATTGTAGCTTTGTAGTGTAGCTTGAAATCAGGGACCGTGATACTGCCTGCTGCTGGTGGGTGGAAATGAGTCCCTTTGCAATTGGCAGCACACCCTGTGGGTTCCTGGGGCTGGTGCCAGCCCACTGGTTGGTGGAGCCACTTCTTGGGGTGGTTGGCTGTGAGGCCTTGGTGTTTCAGGGCCTGGTGCTGGCTCACTGGTGGGTAGGAATGGGTCCCCATGCACCTGGCTGCTTGGCATGAGGGATCCCAGGGCTGGTGCCAATGGGCTGTTGGGTGGGTAAGCCCCCTGGCACTTTTAGGCTAGAAGGAGGATTCCAAAATGATGCTTGTCGGCACAAATGTCCTTGTGGTAGAATGAGATTCCCCAATTGTCTGCTTTCAGTGTGTTTGTCTCCAGGAAGCATCCCAGTTGTGTCCTACCTTTCTGGGAGGCTCTCCAAGATCAGCAAGTGGGTATGGCCCAGGCTTCTTTCAAATTAGTACTCTGTGCTGATTCCAGAGCATGTGTAGATTTTGTGTGTGCTCTTTAAGAGCAGAGTTTATTTCTTACGGCCCTCCGCTTCTCCTGTACATAAGGTTCCCATCCCTGTCTCCAAAGTCAGACATTCTGGGGCCTTGTTTTCTCAGTGCAGGAACCCAAGTCTTGGGAGCCTGATGTGGGGCTCAAACCCCTTGCTCCTTCGGGAGAACCTCTGCATTTGTGATTATCCTCTCATTTGTGTGTTGCCTATCTTGGGAGTGTGGGTCTTGATTATACTGCATCTCCAGCCATCCTGCCCTTCTTGTTGTGATTTCTACTTTATATCTTAAGTTGTAAGAAGTGTTTTCTTCTAGTCTTCAGGTCATTCTCATAGATAGTAGCTCTGTAAATAGTTGTAATTTTGGTGTGCCTGTGGAAGGAGTTTAGCTTAGGGTCTTCCTACTTCACCATCTTGGTCACTCCCGTCTAGTTTCTGGATTTCTTTCACAGGGAATTGTTCTGTGTAGCTGTAGATTTGGTGTGTCCATGGAACAGTTGAGTTCAGGAGCCTCCTCTGTAGCCATGTTTTGACCAGAGTGATCATTATTGTTTTTGTTTTTTATACTAGTGTTTATTTAGATTTATCTACAGAGTGCAATCTTTCCTCCTCCTCATTCTTTCTTGTATCTTAGGTCTTCCTTTTGTGTGCAGTCCTTTTTTTTTTTATTAAGAATTCTAATTATTTTTTCACGAGGGGCTACCTGTCATAAAATGTCTCAAATTTTGCTCTCAGAAAGTTTGTTTTACTCTCTCTTGAATGATAATCTAGCTTAATGTATAATCCTAGCTTGGCAGCTATTTCCTCTTAGCACTTTAAAGACATTATTTAATTTTGTTTTCTGATTTTTCTTGTTGCTGTTGAGAAGTTATTTCTTTTTTAGGTGATTTTTTTTTTCTATTTGTTACTAGTATTTTCTTTTTGTCTTTGGTTTTCTGCAGTTTTAATGTAATGTATTAGTGCAGGATTCATGTCTTTTACCAATTCTCAAAAATTACTACATTTGTCTCTTAAATATTGCTTCTTTACCATTATTTCTTTTTGAACTTCAGCGAGACATGTTAGATTTTCTTCTTTTATTTCCATAACTCATAACTTTGCTTTCACATTTTAAATCCCTGTATATCTTGGATTTGAATTTTTGGTAGTACCATTATATTTATCATATGTTTCACTAATTTCTTTTGGGATAGGTTTTATGTTCTGTTAAGTAAATAAAATGTTAATTATCTTGATTTAAATATAAGAAAAATATTAAGTATCTGGGTGTGACTATAAGAAAAAATGTCCAACAATTCTATAGGGAAATTACAAAACTAAATTAAGGGTCATTAAAGAAAACCTAAACAGTTGGAGATATATATCATTTTATTGTATAAGAATCCAATATAAAAATATCAGTTCTCCCCAGATTTGTATGTGAATTCAATGTATTTCCAACGAAAAGACCAAAAGGGTTTTTTACTGTAATTTGATTTTAAAATATATGTGGAATATTATAGGGCCAAGAATAGCCAAACACTGCTGAAGAACAGTAAGTAAAGATGACTTGCTCTATTATATATAACCAAGTTATTATTAAGCTAATGTAAATAATTAAGATAGTATGTTACTGATGCAGAGATAAATACATCAACCAATGGGATAGAATAGCAAACCCAAAACAATACTCACACATCTGTGGAACAAAAGTGGTATAACAGATTAATTGGGAAAGAAAGGACTATTCAATAAATGTAACTAGAAAAATGATTTACTTTATGGAAATAAAGTAATTGAATATTTACCTTATACCAGATATAAAAGTAAACTGCAGATTCATCAAGGACTTAAATGTCAAATTCAAAGTTTAAGATGCTTAGTGAAAAAATACTAGGGATATTACTTGAAACTTATGATATGGAGTGCTATCTTAAGAAAATCACAAAGAATGTTCACTATTAAAGTTTTAGATTATGATCTTTCATCAAATGAAATCTTAAATAAAGTGAAAATGTAAGTTATACATAGGGAGAAGATACTTATGATACATATTACGAACAATAAATGTCAAGAATGTGTAAATAATTCTTACATATTGGTAAGAAAAAAATAATTTTTTCAAGTCAAACAGTGGAGTAGTATTCATTACTCAAAATGAATTATCTGTAGCTACATAATTGTATCTGTCAATATGTATCATATGTTTATATGTGTTAATATGGATGAATCTTATAACAGCAATATAACTGACTGAAAAAATTTAAAAATGTATACAGGTTTTTACATGGCTTTTAAAGTTAAAAGATGCCAGGCTTCCCTGGTGGCGCAGTGGTTGAGAATCCGCCTGCCGATTCAGGGGACACAGGTTCGTGCCCTGGTCCGGGAAGATCCCACATGCTGCGTAGTGGCTGGGCCTGTGAGCCATGGCTGCTGAGCCTGTGCGTCCGGAGCCTGTGCTCCACAACAGGAGAGGCCACAACAGTGAGAGGCCCACGTACCGATAAAAAAAAAAAAAAAGTTAAAAGATACTTTGTAAGAGTTCACACCCATATTCAGATATACATAGTCAAAACTGAGGAATGATAAAAAGAGATTTAGAATAGTGTTTATCTTGCATGGGAGCAGGCAGGGAATGGAATGAGGCATCCATATAGGTAGATGCAAATTATTGTCAGCATCCTAGTTTTCATGTTGAATGGTGCTTTCATGGGTATTTATTATATTTAAACAAATAAAAATCAAATGAGTAAAGAAGGTTTTGCATGGACCAATAATGAGAATGTGACGTGGATCACAAATTATATTGAATCCAATTTTGGTCCATTAGAAGCAAAACAAAGTAAAATCAAGCAGCAGCCAGATGAAGAGGTGGGATAAATATGCTTCAGCTTAGGCAACAGTCCACGCATAGGTCCTTCAGTTGGAAAGCTTCAAGTGAATATTCTAGGAAGTGACAAAAGGCCAGACCAGTTAGAGGCTATTGAGTAGCACAAGTAATGGTGAGTTTTTCTAAAGGGGGTAATTCTGCAGAGAAGTAGACAGACTGAGAATTCCTTACTAAAATCGCTCAATAAATGGGATGTGTTTGATGTGAAGACATATGAAGAATTGAGGGAGATGGAAAAATGTGTATTTTAGAACTTTGAAAAAGAGTAGAGCTGGGTGGGTGGATATGTGTTCTTACCTAATATTAATTCCAGCTCAGCCTAGTATAGTTGTGTCAAGTTCAGCTCTCCATCTTAGGCCACTATTTCTCCTTATGGGATTTTTCCATCTGGGATGAACAAAGGAGGAAGAAAATGAAGATGAGATGGGGAAAGAAGAAAGAGATATGTAAGGGAGTCATTATTTCTTAGTGAATGTGAGTTTTGGGGTCATATTATAATATAGTTAGTAATAAAACAAAACAGTAATTTCCATTTTACTCACAGCACTTTTTAGACTTTATAATTTTAACGTTATTTTCTGTAAACTTCAAGGACCATTGAACTATTTCAATGTTACTGTGTTTAGTAATGATCATATAAGATGTTAGATGCACTTAAGAGGAAGAAGAGATTTGAATTTGAATATCTGCTTTCTATAGACATGTTAAATCTATAAACCAAGAGTTTAACTGTGGTTGTTGTGTGTGGGTGTCTTAGAATAAAAGTAATTCCAACATTATCCAGATGAATAGACAATAACAAAAGTGAGCTTATTTCTAAGCAAGACCTATAATTGAGCTGGTGAGCATTTATTTCCTGGCACATTTCTGTGACTTCTCTGCATGTGCAAAGCAAATGTCTCTGACCCATATATACTATATTAATGGCACTGATATTGCATTTGATACATTTTCTTAAGTGATTCAGTCTTTTATAAATGCCCTTCTGACAGCAAGAAGCTGGTCCTAGGCCTTATTCTTTGTAATTTTCCTCAGTGACTTGGGTGATGGACTAGAGACCGTGAACAACAAACTTGTGGATGGTATCAGGTTGCCACTGTAAGCACTGGGTTAGAATGCAAGATGATTCTGGCCAAATGCAAAGGAGAGTTCAAAATGGAACAAGTTTAAGTTTTGATGGGCTATTTATGATATTGCATGATATATGATAGAGAAAAATTTTACATTAAAGTGAGAAGAAGCTAAGGACTGAGGGGTTGGTGGATGTCAATATGCCAATTGGAGAACCCACTGGCAAGTGGATGTCACATAGACTTCCTTGTACACCAATTACCATGTGTCTACTCTAAGAGTATGATATGAAGAAGTTGTGCTAGTATAACATGTATCACATTCAACAGAAATAAGCCAGAGAGAGTGCTTTATTAGGGATGATTTTGTCCACTTTTAATGGTGATAGCAAAGTGGGCACTGTTTAACTTAAGGTATGTAATCTATAGATGTGGTTATGTTACCTATAGATAATAGGTCATTATATTATTTATAGATGCAGTATCCACTTGATGGTGTTGATGAAGATAATAAAATAATGGTTTTTATCTAGAATAAGAACTCTATGCATTTTACTGTACAGTTAGCTTTAGCATACATATTCACTCAACTAAAATACTTATCCAATGTGTTCTAATGTCTTCTATTTACTTTGCTGAGGGAGAGACAAGAATACCAGTATGGCCAATAAAATAATCTTTATTCTGCTCTAGGATGGAATTCTTTGTTATCTCATTTCTCTGATCCCTTCTGTTTTGTCCCAGCAGCTTTCTCTCACTTGAACACTCTTTCCCCTATGCTTACACTCTGCTTGTACCTTGAGGATGGACACTCCTTGATTACAGTCCAAACTCAAAATGGATCTCCTATTTTGTAACGTTATGATCCTCCCCGAGAAACACCAGGAAACAGCAGTTGAATATTTTAATTGTGCACATTGTTATGAGCAATGGATACTTCATTTTGAAACTTCAAGTTTTAAAGTGTTTTGTAAAAGCCATTTTTGGTGTTTAAATAATTAACTCATTGAACCTAAGGGATGAAACCTTAGGGATTTCTTGCTAAGATGTGCACAATCTCTTATAGGCCTTTTTGAAAGGTGATCTTTCAGGTTCTACTTGATTAGTAGCTGTAATGGGATGCTCAGTCTCCGAGGCAGCCCATCTTACTGTTGGATGAATTCAGTGGTTAAATTCTTATAATTTTTCTTAGGTAGATGTCATTGAATTCTTGAAGTTAATAACTCCAACCTATTGGCTTCTTATTGTTCTTATGATAAAGACAAATTCCTTATCATGCCCTACCAGTTCTTCATGGTCCGGCCCCTGCCTGCATCTTCAGCTTCATATTGTATGATTTTTTCTTATCCAGTCAGTTCCAGCCATACTGGCCTTTTAGTTTTTCTTTTTTTGTTTTATTATTCCTTAAGGTCTTTGTATATGATGTTCCTTCAGCCTAGAAAGCTCTCTTGCCAATCCCCTTTGACCTTCCACTAAATTAACCTTTACTTTTTAGATTTCAGCACAATTATTTCTTCAGTTAATTCTTCCATGACCTTGATTAGATCACACCCCCTCCCCCTGTTATATGCACACATGGTGCTCTGTACCTCTTATTTGTAGCTTGTACCATAATTGTGACTTTAATTAATCAGTGATTAATAGATGAATATCTTTTTAAGCTATTACCCCTGTGTTTTTGTTCACTGTATGTTGTTAACACTTAGCACTGAGCCTGCCACATGGCAGGTGTGAAATAAATATTTGTTGAATGAAATGAATGAAATCATCATAAGTCTGCCTATGAGTTACATAGGAAAATTTCACATCTTCTGCATGGTAATGCTTCAAAAATTTTGAGAACGTAGAATGTGTTTCTTTCAGAAGAAAATGTTGCACATATCCTGTCCTTAAGTTGTCTTTCCTGTGACAAACCAGAGCCTTTCACCATCCTTGTTGCTTGCTCTCCTCTTCATGCATTCATATTGGTCAATGTGCTTTGTACAGTGAGGCAGTTGGTTCTGAAAATAATGCTCCCAAACTGTGAGATGCCTTTAGGTTCTAGAAATTCATGTTGCAAAAAGAAATAGCTTTTTTGAGCTGAATTAATCTCTAGAGTGTGATATTTTAAGCTTTTGGTTCATTTTACATGCATTAAGTTAATTTCCATATAGGTTGTCTTTTGAAGAAGAGAAATCCATTTCTGCAAATCTTGAAAATCACTGTGAAGTATTTTGTTTAAGTTAAACGATGTGCTTCCAAGTCATTAATAAAGAATAAATATTTCCTGGACAATATTTCACAATAAAAATCCACTTTCACTCTTTCTTGTGATTTAGGAGGAAACAAAGCAAATAGTGGGAATGTGCAAATTAAAGACCTTACATAAACCATGTTGCTTTTTATATCTTTCAACATAAAATAAAGATAATAAGTACACATATATGTTAGTCTTATTTAGATTAATTAACAAATTAAGAAGGATTTATTGATTGTCTGCTACTTGTCATATTAAGTTAGATACTATTTTTCCATCTTAGAATAATAACTTATTTTTCTGGTTATAAAGTTTATACAAATTCAAAGTAGACCATTTGGAAAATAAAGAGAACACAAAGATATTTACTCTCTGCCCAGATATAACTATTGTTAAATCTCTGGTGCATTTATTTTCATTTTTATGTTAACCCAATAAATATTGAGTGTATAGTATTTGCTACTTATTATTCTAGAAGCTAGAGATCCATAAATTCACAAAATAGATGAAATTCCTGTTCTCATAGAATTTATAACCTAGTGAGGGAGATATAAATTAAACAGATAAAATATTAAATATGTCAGATGATGCACCATAAAAAATAAATCAGAGTAGGGAGCTAAAGAATGTTATATAAGGTAAAAAGAGAAGACATTTCTGAAAAAGTGACATTGAGCAGAGCACTGAAGGAATCTCTCAGCAAACATGGTTCTAGAATGAGTCAGACAGAGAGAATAGGAAGTGCAAAGGCTCTGAGGCAGAAGTATGCATGGCCTATTGGAGAAACAGCAAGCATGTCAATGTGGCTGCAGCAGAGTGAGCAGAAGAGGGACAGGATCTGACTTATATTTTAAAACAGCAGTCCCCAACTTTTTTGGTACCAGGCACCGGTTTTGTGGAAGACAGTTTTTCCACAGATAGGGGAGTGGTGATGGGTCAGGCAGTAATGCAAGCTATGGTTTGGGTGGTAATGCAAGCAATGGGGAGCAATGGGGAGCAGCAGATGAAGCTTCTCTTGCTCGCCCGCTGCTCACCTCCTGCTGTGAGGCCCCGTTCCTAACAGGCTGCAGACCAGGGGGGTTGGGGATCCCTGTTTTAAAAGACCCACACTGGATACTTTATGAAGTATAAGCTCGAAGGAAGGAAGTAGAAGTAGGGGTACCAATCAGGAGGCTACTGTAATGGTACAGGAAAGAGAATATGGTGACTTAGACCAAAAAAGTGAAAAGTGGCTAGATGCTGGATATATTGTGATGGTAGAGGCATTGGGATTTGCTGATAGATCATAAGTGGGGGAGTGAGAGAAAGAAAAGTGTCAAATATAACTAATTTTTATTCCCAGTCTTTTAAAATTTAATTAAAAAGAAGTTTGAAAGCAGAAAAAAGTATAAAACAAAACTGTATAGTATAATATTTATAAAGCAAACATCTGTGTAACTATCATACAGATTTATAAATAGAATGTTAACACCACCCCAAAGCCTCACTTTTGTCTTTTCCCATTTCCTAACTCTTTTCTTACTCTTAGAAGCATCCATTATTCTGAGTTTTATGTTTATCACTCTCTTGCTGTTCTTTAAACATTTATTCCTTCCCTAAAATATATATCTAGTTAGCTTGTTTATGAACAATATATAAATTGAATAATGCTTTATGTGTTCTTTTGGGTTTTTCTTCTTTCATACGGGATTATGTCTGTGAGATTCATCTATGTTGTAGGGAATAGTGTTAGTCTGTTCATTTTTATTGTTGTATAGCATTCCATTATATGACTATGCCATAATGTATCCATTCTTCAGCTGTGGACAGCTATGAAATTTTTTGTATTTGTATCCTGGTGCACAAGGGTTTTTCTAGGGAATTTTTCTAAGAGGTGAATTTTTAGATTTTAGAATAAGTGATCCTTCTACTTAAGTAGTATGGCTAAACTGTTTTCAGAGTGGTTGTACCAATTTAGACTTCCAACAGCAGTTATTTCATGTTTTTCTATATCTTTGCCCAAACTTATATTATTAATATTTTTGTCAATCTAGTGGATGGGTATTGGCTTCTTGTGGTTTAATTTGAATGTCTTTGATTACTAATGAGGTTAAGAATTCATTGTATGTTTATTGGCTATTTATATATATATTTTTTGTAAAGTTCCTGTTCAAGCCTCTTGATCATTTTTCTACTGGGCTGTCTTTTTGTTACTGATTTGTGGAAGTTGGTTGCTCATTGTTGTTATACATAATAAAGGTATCCTATTCCATGTCATGTTTTTCACTATTTTTATAATATCTCTTTTACTTTATGGTTGTCACTTACTGTGTTTTGTTTAAAATTTTTTTCCACTACCCAAGGTCATAAGTATATTCTCCTATATTTCTTTAAATAGCTTCATAATTTTATCTTTCACATTTAGGCTTAACTTTTTCTTAAGACCAAACTCTTTAATGGTTTATTTTGCAAATGTGCTTCTTCTGAAATACTTAATTTATCACTTTTATGAGGTTCATTAATCTTTTGACTCTCTAAAGATAAAACACACTGAAGACATTTTCCAGGAGTATTTTATAAGCTTATGTAATATAGAAAAAATGTCAGCAGTCTAATCCAGGACACTGTCTCATTTTGAGGATTAAAAAAAAAAAACTTCTAAATTCAAATTCTGCTTACTTTCATTTTTTCTTCTTGTTTGCATATGCTTTTTTTACTTAAAACAGTGGAGTGACTGAACTAAAAATTGTGGTTCAGTTTTTCCCAGTACCCACACCAGCCTAGATTTCAGGCTGTAAATTTATGATACAACAGAGAGAGCTATTTTGCTCAGAAAATTATTATTTAAAAAAAATTTTTTTCTAAGTGTTTATTTATCCCCTCATTTGGAGCAGCGATAATTTACCAAAAAAAGTCAATAAATGTTATAGAGGAAAATAAAATAGGTCAGATAAAGAATGATAGGGTTATTTTAGATAAGGTCACAGAAGGCTTCTCTGAGGAGGTGACATTTAAGCAGAAACTAAGTAAAATGAGGAGTTAAGACCTGAGAAGATCTTGGAGAAGGGAATTCCCAGTAGAGGGAGTAGCAACTTGCTGTAAGGTGGAAATGAGCAAAATAATGAGGCTGGAGTGGAGTGCAGTTGTAAATTTATTCAGTTTCTAGTTATACTTGAAAATGTTTTCAAAATAATTCTAAACCTGCTAGTTTTAATCCAATATGATGCACCTTATATACTGCCATCATATAATCTTTCTCAAGTACTTTTACCAGCTCATCAGTAGCCTGTTCATAAACCTCCTGTTTACTAGTTGTTTCTATTATTTATTGATTTATTGTTGGCCTGTCAATATGACTAAGGAAAGTCATTAACCATGGTTAATTAAATTTAACCCCTGTTTTTTTTTTTGACCCTGGGGTATGATACTTAGAATTGTCTCCTTGAGAAAGCTCTCCATCAAAAATCAGCATCTTCAGTTTGGAATGTCTGACATTGAGACTTTTACTTTGAGGCACATATTTGTAACCATGTCTTTTTTTTTTCTTTCTATACCTTAACAATGTGGTCTATTTCTCTCTAACAGCAGTTGTTTGAGCCACTTATTTTTTTGTACCCAGCAGCCAAAAGAAGATGACTGTTTATCCTTGTGAGGTACCATCTCACGGCCACTCAGTGAATTTTAGTATGCCATGTAGGCTATATTTAAAGCCACACCATCCCAAACATACCCTCCAAATTTGATGAAAATGCCTAACTGCTTTCATATGACATGGAAAAAAGCAAACAGAAACTTAATTTTATTTTTATAAGTTTACTTTCTGTACTTAAAAAAAGGAATTTGGGGGCTTCCCTGGTTGTGCAGTGGTTGAGAGTCCGCCTGCCGATGCAGGGGATGTGGGTTCATGCCCCGGTCCGGAATGATCCCACGTGCCATGGAGTGGCTGGGCCCGTGAGCCATGGCCACTGAGCCTGCGCGTCCGGAGCCTGTGCTCCGCAACGGGAGAGGCCACAACAGTGAGAGGCCTGCATATTGAAAAAAAAAAAAAAGAATTTGAAACAATGAAAAGCAACACAAATTGTAAAAATGCAAATATCAATAGGATGTCAGTATTAAAGGCAAATGGGAATACAGACGAGTACAGGATACTTTAGTCATGACTACCTGATTTGAACTGTACTAGAGTATGTTTTCAACACCTCAGTATGTCCAGACATCTTAATCCATTGGGATGGTTCATTTTCAGTGTTACAAATAAAAAATGTTGTTAGCTTAATTAATAAAAGTTTTCAGCTTAATTCTGGTTCTATTTACCATACTCCACTCTACTGATACAGGCACCATTTGTTGAGCACCTACTATGTGCTGGACATCAAACATAAACACGAACCGTTTCAGAATTTGATTGAGGGAATTTTACAAATGAAGGAATGGATGTTTATAGGATTTTACAAATGAAGAAAGTGAGGTGAGTTTAGGTTAAATGGGGCAGAGCCAGGATTTCAATGCAGATCTGAGTAAATTTAAAGTCTCTTTCTACTATACCATCCTGTTTTTGCCTGTTTCAAATAAGTTTTACTTAAATGTGCATGTGGCATTTTTTAAGCATATGTGCAGTGTAGTTTAAACATACTAAAGTATGACATTTAGTTTTTGTTACTATGCACAGCTAAACAAAAAGAAAAAAGAAAACTTTAAAGACTTCAGAATAGCTTTTTATTTAGTTATCACTACCATTTACAGTACACTTGTTTTCTAATCAACTTGTGTGTGCTTTTGTTAAGACCACTTACTCCTCTGGGCCTTATTAAGAGTTTGTGTTGTTGAATGTTCTAGAGGCAAAACAGTTAATATTTGGGAATTTTTTGTTTATTGGTTTAAAAATATTTAAGTGTATGTTGTGCTGTCATGCCACATGAACATCTCTAAATAAGATATGTTTTATTTTGCACATTTTAAGCTATATTTAAATGTTATCCTATTGCATTTATTCCTTTTCAACTTGTTTTTTTCATTTAATATTACACCAATGAGATTTATCCTTATGGATACTTCTAGATTGTTCATTGTTTTTTCCTCTGCTTCATAGTATTACATTAATAAGAGTATTCTAAAACTTACCTGTCCATTCTCTTACTGATGATCATTAGGATGTTTCCACTTTTACTTCATTATAAATAATTTGATTAAAACATTCATGTACATATTTTGAGACATATTTTCCACTGTTTCTCTGGACTAAATGCATAGATGTGGAATTACTGTATTATAGTGTCTGGTTTTTTTTGGTTTTTTTTTTTGCGGTATGTGGGCCTCTCGCTGTTGTGGCCTCTCCCGTTGTGGAGGACAGGCTCCGGATGCGCAGGCTCAGCGGCCATGGCTCACGGGCCCAGCCGCTCTGCAGCATGTGGGATCCTCCCAGACCAGGGCACAAACCCATGTCCCCTGCATCGGCAGGTGGACTCTCAACCACTGCACCACCAGGGAAGCCCCCATAGTGTCTGTTTTATATTGTGAAATGACTGCCTCAGTACGGTTAGTTACCACATCCTTCACTCACATAATTACCATTTTTTTGTTCTTGTTATGGTGAGAACATTTAAGATTTACTGTCTTAGCAGCTTTTAAGCACATAATATGGTGTTGTTAGCTATAGTCACCATGTTGTACATTAGATCCTCAGAATTATTCCTCTTATACCCTTTGACCAACATCTCATTTCCTCACCCCCAGTGCCTGGGAACTACTAATCTACTCTCTTTTAATATGAGTTCAGCATTTTTAGGTTTCACATGTAAGTGATCATACAGTATTTGGCCTTCTTTGTTAGATATATTTCACTTAGGATAATGCCCTCATGGTTCACCCATGTTGTCACAAAAGGCACAATTTCCTTTTTTTTAATGACTGAATAATATTCCATTGTCTGTAGGTATTTACCATATTTTCTTTATCCATTCATCCATCAGTGGACACTTCAGTTGTTTCCATGCCTTGGCTATTGTAAATAATGCTGCTATGATCATAGGGGTGCAGATCTCTATGAGATAATGATTTCCCTTTTTTTTTTTTCAGATAAATACCCAGTAGAATTGCTGGATCATATGGTAGTTTTATTTATAATTTTCTGAGGAACCTCCATACTGTTTTTCACAGTGACTGTACCAATTTGCATTTCCACCGGCAGTGCATAGGGATTCTCTTTCCTCTATATCCTCATTAGAATTTTTTATCTTTTGTCTTTTTGATAATAGCTATTCTAACTGATGTGAGGGGAAATTTCATTGTGGTTTTGATTTGTATTTTCCTGATGATAAGTGATGTTGAGCATCTTTTCATGTACCTATTGGCCACCTGTATGTCTTTTGAAAAATACCTATTCAGGTCATTTGCCCATTTAAAAACTGGATGATGATGATGATGGTTTGCTATTGAGTTGTATGAGTTCCTTATATATTTTGGATATAACACCTTATCAGATATATGGTCTGAAAGTATTTTTTCCAATGTATAGCTTCCTTTTCATCTTGTTGTTTGGTTTTCTTTTTTTACACAGAAGCCTTTTAGTTTTATATAGTCCTACTTTTTGGTTTTTGCTTTTGTTGCTTGTGCTATTGGTAGCATATGCAAAAAAAAGAAATTGTTGCCAAGAGCAATGTCAAGGAGCTTTTTCCTAACATTTTCTACTAGGAATTTTACTGTTTCAAGTCTTATATTTAAGTCCTTCTTTAATACATTTTGCTTAATTTTTTGAGTGATGTAAGATAGGGGTCCACTTTTATTATTTTGCATGTGAATATCCAGTTTTCTTAATGCCATTTACTGAAGAAACTATCCTTTGTTTCTTGAGTATTCTTGACTCCCTTGTCACATATTAGTTGACCATATATACATGGGTTTATTTCTGGGTCTGGGCTCTCAGTTCTGTTCTATTGGTCTATGTGTCTGTTTTTATGCCAGTATCATACTGTTTTGATTACTATAGCTTTATAATATAGTTTGAAGTCAGGAAGTGTGATGACTCTAGCTTTGTTCTTTCTCAGGATTGCTTTGGCTATTTTGGGTGTTTTGTGGTTCCACACAAATTTTAGGATTGCATTTCTGTGAAAAATGCCATTGGAATTTTCATAGGAATTGCATTGAATCTGTTGATGATATTGGGTGGTATAGACATCCTAACAACATTAATTTTTCCATTTCATGAACATGGGATTCTTTCCATTTATTTGTGTCTTTTTCAATTTCTTTCATCAGTGTCATAGTTTTCAGTATACAGATCTTTCACCTCCTTGGCTAAATTTATTTAGAGGTATTTTATTCTTTTTCATGGAATTATAAATGGGATTTTAAAAAATTTCTTTTTCGGATAGTTCAGTTCATAGTGTATAGAAACACAACTGATTTTTGTAAATTGATTTTATATCCTGCAACTTTACAAAGTTTGTCAATTTTTTTTATCTTTTCAAAACCACTCTTAGTTTTGTTAATATTCTCTATTGTTTTTCTATTCTGTATTTCATTTATTTCTGTCTCATTTTTATTATCTTCTTTCTTCTGTTAACTTTGGGGTCAGTTCATTCCTTTTCCCTGAGGAGTAAAGTTAGGTTTTTTATTTGAGATCTTCTATTTTCTTAATATAAACATTTTCACTATAAACTTCCCTCTTAGAACTGCTTTTACTGATTCCCATAAGTTTGGGTATATTGTGTTTCCATTTTTGTTTGTTTCAAGATATTTCTTTTGATTTCTTCTTTGCCTTCTTGGTTATTCAGGAATTTATTGTTTAATTTTCACTTATTTGTGAATATTTCAGTTTTCCCCCTGGTATTTATTTGTAGTTTCATATCATTTTGGTCAGAAAAGGTGCTTGGTGTGATTTCAATCTTTTAAAAATTTGCCAAACTTGTTTTGTGGCCTACCATATCTATCCTGGAGAATGTTCTGTGTGCACTTGAAAAGAATGTATATTCTGGTGCTGTTTGATGGAATATTCTACATATGTCTGTTAGGTTCATTTTATCTAACGTATGGTTGAAGTCCAATGTTTCCATATTGTTTCTGTCTGGATGATCTATCCTTTGTTGAAAGTAGGGTATTGAAGTCCCCCACTATTATTATATTGTCTTTCTCCCTTCAGATCTGTTAGTGTTTGCTTAATATGTTTAGGTGCTCTGATGTTGGGTGCACATGTATTTACAATTGTTATATCCTCTTGATGAATTGACCACTTTATCATTACATAAAACTTTCTTTGTTTCTTGTGAGAGTTTTTGATTAAAGTCTGTTTTGTCTGATATAACTATAGGTACCCCTGGTCTCTTTTGTTTTCCATTTGCATGGTGTATCTTTTTCCATCCTTCACTTTGAGTCAATATGTGTCCTTAAAGCTGAAGTAAATCTCTTGTAGGTAGCCTGTAGTTGGGTCTTTTAAAAAATCCATTCAGGTAATTTGTGCCTTTTGACTGGAGAATTTAATTCACTTACATTTAATGTAATTAAATGTATGCTACATTTAATTGATAGGTAAGGACTTACAGTTGCCATATTATTAATTGTCTTCTAGCCCTTTTTTAATTCCTTTATTCCTTTCTTCTCCTGCTGTCTTTTTTTGTGAATGGATGATTTTCCATAGTGGTATGATTTGATTCTTGTCTCTTTATCTTGTGTGTATCTACTGCAGGTTTTTGCTTTGTGGTACTGTAAAGCTTACAGAAAACATCTCATAGATGTAGCAGTCTATTTTATTTTGGTAACAATTTAACTCCAAATGCATATGAAGCTCTGCCCCTTCTTCCCCTTTAATTTTTTTTGATGTCACGATTTATATCTTTTTGTATTGTGTATTCATTAAAAATTATTGTAGCTATAGTTATTTTTAATAAATCTGTCCTTTCTCCTTTTTACTAGGGTCAAGTGATTAACACACCACCACATTACAGTATTGGATATTCTGTATTTGACTACATAGTTACCTTTATCCGTGTGTTTTATATACTCATATGTTTTCATGTTACTAATTAGCATCTATTCATTTCAGCCTAAGAACTCCTTTCATCATTTCTTGTAAGGCAGGTCTATTGGTAATGAACTCTCTCAGCTTTTGTTTATTTGGGAAAGTCTTTATTCTGTCTTCATTTCTGAAGGACAGCTTTGGTGGGTAAAGTAATCATGGGTGGCAGTTTTTCTTCTCTTTGAGCACTTTGTATGTATCATCTCATTCTCTCCTGGCCAGCATGTTTTCTGCTGAGAAGTTCACTTGTAGCCTTATGAGGGTTCCTTTGTGATGATTTTTTTCTTTTCTTGCTGCTTTTAAGATTTTTTATCTTTGACTTTAGAGATTTCTTTTAATGTGTCTTGGAAAAGATCTTTTTGGGTTGAATTTGTTGGGGGACCTATTAGTTTAACGAACTTGGATGTCCAAATCTCTTTCCAGATTTGGGAAGTTCTCAGTCATTATTTCTTTAAATAAGCTTTCTGCCACTTTCTTCCTCTCTTCTGTAACTCAGATAATGTGTAGATTGTCTTTTTATGGTATACCATAAGTCCCATAGGCTTTCTTCATTCCTTTTCATTCTTTTTTTCCTTTTACTCTTTTGACTTAATTTCAATTTTGAATTCACTGATTCTTTCTTCTATTGGTCCATCCTGCTGTTGAAGTTCTCAACTGAATTCTGCAGTTCAATTCTTGAGCTTCACAATCTCTGGTTCTTTTTAATGTTTTCTGTCTCTTTGTTGAACTTATTTTGTCCTTGTTTTGTTTTCCTGATTTCATTAAATTGTTTATCTGTGTTCTCCTGTAGCTCCTTGAGCATCTTTAAAAGCATCATTTTAAATTCTTTTTCAGGCAATTTGTGTATCTTCATTTCTTTAGAGTCAGTTACTAGAAGTTTATTGTGTTTTTTTGGTGGGATAATGTTTCCCTGACTCTTTGTGATTCCTAGCCATCTGCACATTTAAAGAAGCAGTCACCTTTTCCAAACTTTATGGACTATCTTTCTTAAGGCAAGATGTTCACCAACAGGTGAGGGTCATGCTGGAAAATGCTGTGACTCTGAGTATAGTGGGGCCAGACATCAAGTGCAGGTCTGGGAGATGTGAGTCTCTGGCTCAGGCTGCTGGGGTTCATGATATTGACAACTGTGTGATCTTTGATGAGAACTATGGTGGCTCCTCAGTGGTTGCAAGGATGTTGGGGTACTCAGTGGCACTTTCAGGTCTAGCAGCTATGGACTAGGCAGGTGGAAGTGGTAGCCAGAGCTGATGGTGTGCACACAGTAAGGTGCAGGGGCTGGCTGAAGGTACCTGCATAGTGGCAAGGCTGCCTACAGATACGCGTGGTGGTGAGAGCTGGGGCTGGCATCAGGGGCTGGGGCCAACTTTGGGTGCACTAGCAGCTGCAGATGTTCTAACTGTTGGTGTGCACTTGTGTAGATATAGAGGCTAGCTATGCGTTCGAATACATTACTGGAGGCTGGTGATGGAAGTTGGGCTGGTAGTGTGCAGGTGTGTAGGTGCAGGGGCTAGCCACAAGCACACAAACAGTAGTGGGGATTACCTGGGGGTTTGGCATCTGCAAATGTGAAAGTCTGTGGTGCAAAACCACAGTGGCAAAATCTTCCAGGTGTCTGTGGTAGCTGTGATGACTGTTGGTTTCTTCAGTGGCAAAGGCTGCTGGAATCTTCTGTGTAGCAGTCTGCTGAGGTCTGCAACAAGGTCCTCAGTGATGAAAGCTGTGGGAGTCTGTAGCACCCATGAGAACTGTTGCAGTCTTCAGCAGCGAAGGCTGCTGGAGTTCTGCAGAGCAGGCCACTGGGAACTGCAATAGCTCCTGCTCCATGGCTGATACTAGTAACCTCTTCCCTTATCCCTTGTTGGTAGCAGTCTCTAGACATCTCAGCTTTACTGATCTCTGGGTGGTGTGAAATTGGTCACTCACCCCACTTTGCTTTTCCATGTGAGGGGAACTCTTCTGGGCTAGGAGTTCCCTCTTGGTCCTGGGCAGTGATTGCCAGGGGGATGGGATGATGCAGGCAAAAGGAAACTGTTCTTCCTTTACTTTATGTACAGTTATTCTTAAGCTTTTTTGCTCCTCTGTGTTGCTGAAGTTTTTAAAGTGGACTCCTCAGTTCTCCCAGAGCTATAATGTACCACATTATATATGCTAAGTCTTTCCGTGCTCCCTCACTTTTTCTTACAACATATATCCAATCTATCAGGCAGTGGTTCAGAAATATCTTCAAAAATGTGATTATGTCCCACCACTTCTATTAGTTCCACCCTAATCCAAACCATCATTGTCTCTCATTTGTATATTTTTCTTACTGGTCTCCTAGCTTCTTCCTTTAATGTCTATTAGGTCTCAACAGAGCAAACAGAGTTATTATGATAAAATGAAAGGCAGATCACTCCACTGCTTATCTTAGCCAAAAATCTTTACAGCTTACTCATCCTCTGTTACCTTCCTGAACTGAGTTCATACTATTGCAACTCTAGGTCCTTTTCATTCCTTAATCATTCTCGTTCAGCCACATTTGTGTTCTTGTTCTTAATATATGCCAGGCCTTTGGACTTATTTCTACTGCCTAGAATTTTCTTCCTTCGAATAGTTGTATGGTTTGCTCCCTCATCTCTTTTAGGTCTTTGTCTAAATATGATTGCTATGAGGCCTCCCCTGATCATCCTACTTAAAATTGCATTGATTCCTTCCTGGAACTCTTTATTCCCTTTCATTGTTTTATTTTTCTACAAAGCATTTGTCACATTTGACAGTCTGTATTTTGCATCTTTGTTTTCACACCCCCTCCCCCAACCCCCAAGTGTTAGGGATTTTATTCCTGCTGTATCTGTAGCATTTAGAGCTTGTTGAATGAATGAATGAATGAATGTAAAGAGTGTTGAATGCATATATAATGACTCATTCATCAATCAAAAGTGTTTCAAACATTCTTTTCTCACCAGCTTAATGTATAGGTCAATTATAATAATCTTCATGCCTTTCCTTGGAATATACCTCACTCATTCATGCCTCCCTCACTTGGACTGTGCTGTTCCCATACCTGAACTGCCATTCACTTACCTCTGTAATGAAATCTCTTACTCATCATTTAAGACCCAGTACAAATGGTCTTTCTAGAAACCCTTCACCAGTAGTCCTTCCAGCCTCAGGCATAAGTAGATTTTCTTTTTTCTTTGATATAACAGCATTATTCACTTAATTCTATTAGGGCAATTACCTTTTATTGAAAATATCTGTTGTCTCACCTGGCCCTCCCCACCCTCAACTTCTCTAGGTCAGTGAACTATTTGTTTGTTTCTTTAAATATTTCTACCTATCTTAATGCATGGTAGGTGCCTTATGTATAGTAAATGAATAATGAATGTTTTTGAAAGAATGAAAGAAACAATATAAACAAGTTATTAAATTAGTGCTGGAGATAGATTTTAAGAATATGTTCTATTATCCTTATGATGTAGTCCTATTAAGGCTTATTGAGGTAGTTTGAAATATCTACCATACCATATTATTCTTTTTTGGCATTCTAATAGTGTTAAATGACATAAACAGCATGACTTGGAGCTTTTTTCATGGCACAAAGGTCACTCATGAAAATGATTTATTTTAGGTAGAGGCTATCAGTCCTGGTTATCCAAGAAGCAGGGATGTTAAAGGATACAAGTACACAATGATCTCTTTCTGTATCCTCTTTCTAGAAAAAAAAAAAAACAAAACACGAAAAAACATTGAAACCAAAAAACCCAAGTAAAAAAACCCCCCAAAGATAATGTAGTAATTTAACATTTGTTACTGAGAAACACTAACTAGAAAAAGAAATTGGGAGCAAACATCAGGTTAGTAAATGTAGGAAAAACTGCTACTGCTATTTATTCTCCAACATTTGTTCTCTTGTTCCATAGTAGAGGAATTCCTGAATTTTACCTGTATTTGAATTTACTGGCCATTTCCTTTTTGTCTTATGCTTTTTGTGTCTTAGTGTTTCGGAAATCCTTTTCTGCCTTCAAGTCACAAACATATTCTCCTATATTCTCCCTTAAAATTTTAAAAGTTGTGCCTTTAATACACAGATCTTAAATCCATACAGAATTTATTTTTGTGTATGTATGAAGGTATTGGTTTGATTTTATCTTTTTGTTTTGTCTTTTACTTTGTTGATTGGAGAAATTACACTAATAGACGTTTTTATTGGCAAAGCCTCCTTGTATTCACAGATTATGTGATATAACTAAAAATTATATTACTAGAATATGTTGTTATTTTGTTGACACATCAATTTTCATAAATAAAATTGGCGTGTAATATTTCTTTTTTTTTACTCTTTGTGGCTGATTTTGGTTTTCAGTTTATATTAGGATCACTTATGAGTTGAAAAGAGTCCTTGCCCCTTCTTTTTTATTTTTTTTTCTTCTAGAACTGTTTGTATAAGATAAATATTATCTACTTTTTGAAGATTTGGAAGAATTTCTATAAACCATCCGGAAAAGTGTTTTGTTCTATTTTATTTTGGTAGAGAGAATTTTGCTACTAATTTGTTGTGTTTAAAAGTTTTAGTCCTATTCAATTCTTCAGTTTCTTTTCGAACTTTTATTATATTTATTCTTTTCATTTGTTTTAAATCTTGGTCATGAAATCATTGTTGTACTTGTTTAAGATTAAAAGTGTTTATTTTTATTGTCTCCTTTTCAGTTCAAAAATTATATATTTATGTATTTTCTTTTCCTATATCATATTTGCTAAAGGCTTGTCTATCTTACTGGTCTTTTCAGGAAACCAAGTTTTGGCTTTGTAAATTTATCCTTAAAAATTTTTTGTAGCTTTGTTGTCTCTTATTTTTTTACCCTTTATCACCTTTTTCATTCAATGTTCTTTGATTTTATATTTCTTCTCTCTTCTTAATGAGGACACTTTGCATGTTTATATTTGGCCTCTTTTTCCCTCCTAATATGAGCATTTAAAGATATAGATTTTTCTCTTAGTACCACTCTAACTTTGAATTATCCAATATGGTAACCATGTGGCTATTTAAATTTAAGTTGAAGTGAATTAAAATGAAATAAAATTTATTTCCTTATTTGCATCAATAATATGTGTCTATAGGCTACACTATTTGACTGAACAGATAGAAAATAGTTTCATCATTGTAGAAAATTCTATAGAACGTTTTGTAGAACTTTTTATAAATAGTGTTGCTTTATATCAGTGAGTCTGTAACTGAGAAAAGACCTTGAAAATAGTAGTTTGCTCCTGGAGATATTTCATAAGCTGGACTTAAACAAGAATTTACTCTATAATTCGTAGAATTTAAAAATCTACCTCACACTTTAGAAGAGCAGGGTCCATCTTTTTTTTTTTTTATCAATCCATCAGTTACTAAGAGAAATGTGCTTTAAAACTTCACCACAAGTTCACGTTTGGGAATTTGTTTTCTTTCTTTGGTAATTTTGCCAGTTTTTCTTTACATATTCGAGGCTATATAAATTCAAGCTATATTTTTATAATTCTGTCAATTATGTACTGAGAGATCATGTGAAATAAATATAGATTCATGCTTGTTCTATCATCCTAGTAAATTATTCACCTGATCATTACATAAATATCTTCTTTAGCAATAACGATCCTTGCCTTGGAATCTATTTTGGCTGATATCAATATAACTATACAAGTTCTTTGGTTAGCTTTTTCATGATACATCTTTTCCACACTTTGGCAGCCAGCTTTTTCTTCATTGTCATACTTTAGGTATGTCTATTATAAGTAACATGTAGTTGGATTTTTAAAATCCAACATGAGAATCTCTTTTAAGTAACTGATTATTTTATTTACATTTATTGCAGCTTCCCAAATATTTGGAATTATTTCTGCCACCTTGTTTATTTGTTTTTTATGTACTGTACTTATTTTCCTAGGCTTTTGTTTATTTTCTTTCTTGATTTGTATTAGATTGATCAAGTTTTCTTTATTCTTTCTTCCTTGCATTGGTTTAGAAGTTGTAACTTCCATTTGTATTCTTTTAGAAGTCATCCTTGCTGTTCTTAGATTAGAAGAAACAATATTGTTAAGATGACCTTACTACCCAAGGCAGTCTACAGGTCCAATGTAACCCCTATCAGATTGTCAATGGTATTTTTCACAGAATGGGAACAGAAAATTTGAAAATTTGTATGGAAACACAAAAGACCCTGGGAGCCAAAATAATCTTGAGAAAGAAGAATGGAGCTGGAGGAATCACACTCCCTGATTTCAGGCTATACTAGAAACCTATAGTAATCAAAAAAACATGGTACTGGTACAAAAATAGTCACATAAATCAATGGAACAGGATAGAAAGCCCAGAAATAAAACCATGTACTTATGGCCAATTAATCTACAACGAAGGAGGCAAGAATATACAATGGAGAAAAGATAGTCTCTTCAGTAAGTGGTGCTGGGAAAACTGGATAGCGACATGTAAAAGAATGAAATTAGCTAACACCATATACAAAAATAAACTCAAAGTGGATTAAAGACCTAAATGTAAGACTGGATACTATTAAACTCCTGGAGGAAAACATAGGCAGGACATACTTTGACATAATTGCAGCAGTATTTTTTTGGATTTGTCTCCTAGAGTAATGGAAATGAAAACAAATAAATGGGACCTAATTAAACTTAAAAGTTTTTGCACAGCAAAAGAAACAATAAACAAAATGAAAAGACAACCTACAGAATGGAAGAAAATATTTGCAAACAATGTGATTGACAAGGGATTAATTTACAAAATATCAAACAGCTCATATAGATTAATATAAAAAACCAAACAATCCAATCAAAAAATGGGAAGAAGACCTAAATAGACCCTTCTCCAAAGAAGACATATGATGGGCAACAGGTACATGAAAAGATGCTCAATATTGGGGAGATGCAAATCAAAACTTCAGTGAGATATCACCTCACACTTGTTAGGATGGCTATTATCAAAAAGACTAGAAATAACAAGTGTTGGTGAGGATGTAGAGAAAAGGGAACCCTTGTGTATTATTGGGATTGTAAATTGGTACAGCCATGATGGAAAACAGTATGGAAGTTCCTTTAAAAAGGAACTTTTTTTTTTTCCAGAGAAAACTCTAATTCAAAAAGATACATACACTCCAATGTTCCTAGCAGCACTATTTACTGTACCCAAGACATGGAAGCAGCCTAAATGTGCATTGACAGATGAATGGATAAAGAAGATATGGTATATGTATATACAGTGGAATGTTACTCAGCCATAAAAAAGAATGAAATAATACCATTTGCAGCAACACGGACAGATCTAGAGATTATTATATAAGTGAAGTAAGTTGGGCAAATATATGATATCACTTATATGTGGAATCTAAAAAAATGATACAAATGAACTTATATAAAAAAACAGAAATAGGGCTTCCCTGGTGGCACAGTGGTTGAGAGTCCGCCTGCCGATGCAGGGGACACGAGTTCATGCCCCAGTACAGGAAGATCCCACATGCTGTGGAGCGGCTGGGCCCGTGAGCCATGGCCGCTGAGCCTGCGCGTCCAGAGCCTGTGCTCCACAACGGGAGAGGCCACAGTGGTGAGAGGCCCACGTACCGCAAGAAAAACAAAAACAAAAACAAAAAAACCCAGAACTAGACTCACAGACATAGAAAACAACTTTATGGTTACCAAAGAGGATAGTAGGGAGGGGGCAAAGGAAAGATAAATTAGGAGTTTGGGATTAAGAGATACGTACTACTATATATAAAATAGATAAACAACAAGGACCTACTGTATAGTACAGGGAACTATATTCAATATCTTGTATTAACCTATAATGGAAAAGAATCTGAAAAATCTTATATATTATAAATATATTATATATATATTTGTATATATATATAAAATCATTTTACTGTTTACCTGAAACTAACACATTGTAAATTAACTATACATCAATTAAAAAATGGCTAAAAAAGATCATCCTTAATTTTTTTTTCAATTTTTTTTTTTTTTTTTTTTGGTATGTGGGCCTCTCAGTGTGGTGGCCTTTCCCGTTGCGGAGCGCAGGCTCCGGACGCGCAAGCTCAGTGACCATGGCTCACGGGCCCAGCCACTCCGTGACATGTGGGATCTTCCTGGACCGGGGCACGAACCTGTGTTGCCTGCTTTGGCAGACGGATTCTGAACCACTGCGCCACCAGGGAAGCCCTCAATTTTTAAAATTCCAGTTTTATTGAGATAAAACTGACGTACAGCACTGCATAAGTTTTAGGTGTACAGCATGATGATTGGACTTACATACATCATGAAATGATTATCACTGTAGTTTAGTGAATGTTCATCATCTCATATAGATACAAAATTGAAGAAATAGGAAATTTTTTTGTGTGATGAAAACTCTCAGGATTTACTCTCAACAACTTTTATATGTAACATACAGCAGTGTTAATTTTATTTATCATGTTGTACATTACATCACCAGTACATCTTTTTTTTTTCTTTAACTTGAATGACAGAAATTTATTTTCTCATATTATGGAGTCTAGAAATCCAACATCAGGTGTTGGCAGGGTTGGTTTCTTCTGAGGCCTCTCTGTTTGGCTTGTAGATGGCCATCTTATCCCTGTGTCTTCAACATGGTCTTCCCTTTAAGCATGTCAGTGTCCTAAACTCTTAACTCTGTTTCTTTTTTTTTTTTTTTTTTTTTTTTAGTGGTACGCGGGCTTCTCACTGTTGTGGCCTCTCCCGTTGCGGAGCACAGGCTCCGGACGCGCAGGCTCAGCGGCCATGGCTCACGGGCCCAGCCGCTCCGCGGCACGTGGGATCTTCCCAGACCGGTGCACGAACCCGTGTCCCCTGCATCTGCAGGCTGATTCTCAACCACTGCGCCACCAGGGAAGCCCTGTTTCTTTTAAGGACACCAGTCATATTGCATGGGGGCCTACCTTAATGACCTCATTGTAACTTATTTACCCCCTTTAAAGACCCTATGTCCAAATACAGTCTGATTCTGGGGTGCTGAGGATTAGTTGACCATATGAATTTTACAGGGACAAAGTCAGTCCATAAGAATAGGCTATATAAAATTCTATAATTATGTTTATCTCTACAGCTAAAACACTGTACCACTCAATTATTGTCCAAAGGTCTTTTGCTACCTTGTTTTTCTTTCTTTTCTTTTTTTTTTTAAAACACCTTTATTAGAGTATAATTTCTTTACAATGGTGTGTTAGTTTCTGCTTTATAACAAAGTGAATCAGCTATACATATATATATATATATATCTCCATATCTCCTCCCTGTTGTGTCTCCCTCCCACCCTTCCTATCCCCCCCTCCAGGTGGTCACAAAGCACCAAGCTGATCTCCCTATGCTATGTGGCTGCTTTCCATCTGTTTTACATTTGGTAATATATATAAGTCCATGCCACTCTCTCACTTCCTCCCAGCTTATCTTTCCCCCTCCCCGTGTCCTCAAGTCCATTGTCTACGTCTGCGTCTTTATTCCTGTCCTGCCCCTAGGTTCTTCAGAACCACTTTTTTTTTTTTTTTTAAGATTCCATATATATCTGTTAACATATGGTATTTATTTTTCTCTTTCTGACTTCACTCTGTATGACAGTCTCTAGGTCCATCCAACTCACTACAAATAACTCAATTTCATTTCTTTTTATACCTGAGTAATATTCCACTGTATATATGTGCCACATCTTCTTTATCCATTCATCTGTCGATGGACACTTAGGTTGCTTCCATGTCCTGCCTATTGTAAACAGAGCTGCAATGAACATTGTAGTACATGACTCTTTTTGAATTATGGTTCTCTCAGGGTATATGCTCAGTAGTGGTATTGCTGAGTTGTGTGGTAGTTCTATTTTTAGTTTTTTAAGGAACTCCATATTGTTCTCCATAGTGGCTGTATCAATTTACATTCCCACCAACAGTGCAAGAGGATTCCCTTTTCTCTGCACCCTCTCCAGCATTTATTGTTTGTAGATTTTCTGATGATGCCCACTCTAACTTGTGTGAGGTAATACCTCATTGTAGTTTTGATTTGCAGTTCTCTAATAATTAGTGATGTTGAGCAGATTTTCATGTTGCTTCTTGGCCATCTGTATATCTTTTTTGGAGAAATGTCTATTTAGGTCTTCTGCCCATTTTTGGATTGGGTTGTTCGTTTTTTTAATATTGAGCTGCATGAGCTGTTTATATATTTTGGAAATTAATCCTTTGTCTGTTGATTCATTTGCAAATATTTTCTCCCATTCTGAGGGTTGTCTTTTCATCTTGTTTGTAGTTTCCTTTGCTGTACAAAAGCTTTTAAGTTTCATTAGATCCTGTTTGTTTATTTTTGTTTCTATTTCCATTACTCTAGGAGTTGGATCAAAAAAGATGTTGCTGTGATTTATGTCAAAGAGTGTTCTGCCTATGTTTTCCTCTAAGAGTTTTATAGTGTCCAGTCTTACATTTAGGTCTCTAATCCATTTTGAGTTTATTTTTGTTTATGGTGTTAGGGAGTGTTCTAATTTCATTCTTTTACATGTAGCTGTTGAGTTTTCCCAGCACCACTTATTGAAGAGACTGTCAATTCTCCGTTGTATATCCTTGCCTCCTTGTCATAGATTAGTTGAGCATATGTGCCAAGGTTTATCTCTGGACTTTCTATCCTGTTCCATTGATCTATATTTCTATTTTTGTGCCACTACTATATTGTCTTGATTACTGTAGCTTTATAATATAGTCTCAAGTCAGGGAGGCTGATTCCTCCAGCTCCAGTTTTTTTCCCTCAATACTGCTTTGGCTTTTCAGGGTCTTTTGTGTCTCCATACAGATTTTAAGATTTTTTTGTTCTAGTTCTGTAAAAAATGCCACTGGTAATTTGGTAGGGATTGCACTGAATCTGTAGATTGTTTTGGGTAGTATAGTCATTTTCACAATATTGATTCTTCCAATCCAAGAACATGTTATATCCCTCCATTTGTTTGTATCATCTTTAATTTCTTTCATCAGTGTCTTTTTTTTTTTTTTTTTGCGGTATGCGGGCCTCTCACTGTCGTGGCCTCTCCCGTTGCGGAGCACAGGCTCCGGACGCGCAGGCCCAGCGGCCATGGCTCATGGGCTTAGTCGCTCCGCGGCATGTGGGATCTTCCCGGACCAGGGCACGAACCCGTGTCTCCTGCATCGGCAGGCGGATTCTCAACCACTGCGCCACCAGGGAAGCCCTCATCAGTGTCTTATAGTTTTCCACATACAGGTCTTTTGTCTCCCTAGGTAGGTTTATTCCTAGATATTTTATTCTTTTTGTTGCAGTGATAAATGGGATTGTTTCCTTAATTTCTCTTTCTGATATTTCATTGTTAGTGTATAGGAATGCAAGAGATTTCTGTGCATTGATTTTGTATACTGCAACTTTACCAAATTCACTGATTAGCTCTAGTAGTTTTCTGGCGGTATCTTTAGGATTCTCTATGTATAGGATCATGTCATCTGCAAACAGTGATAGTTTTATTCTTTTCCAACTTGTATTCCTTTTATTTGTTTTTCTTTTCTGATTACCGTGGCTAGGACTTCCAAAATTATGTTGAATAATAGTGGCGAGAGTGGACATCCTTGTCTTATTCCTGATTTTAGAGAAAATGCTTTCAGTTTTTCACCATTGAGAATGATGTTTGCTGTGGGTTTGTCATATATGGCCTTTATTATGTTGAGGTAGGTTCCCTTTATGCCCACTTTCTGGAGAGTTTTTATCATAAATGTGTGTTGAATTTTGTCAAAAGCTTTTTCTGCATCTGTTGAGATGATCATATGGTTTTTCTTCTTCAATTTGTTAATATGCTGTATCACTTTGATTTATTTGCATATATTGAAGAATCCTTGTATTCCTGGGACAAACCCCACTTGATCATGGTTTATGATACTTTTAATGTGCTGTTGGATTCTGTTTGCTGGTAAGTTGTTGAGGATTTTTGCATCTGTGTTCATCAGTGTTATTGGCCTGTAGTTTTCTTTGTTTGTGACACCTTTGTCTGGTTTTGGTATCAGGGTGATGGTGGCCTCCTAGAATGAGTTTGGGAGTGTTTCTCCCTCTGCTATATTTTGGAAGAGTTTGAGAAGGATGAGTGTTAGCTCTTCTCTAAATTTGGATAGAATTCACCTGTGAAGCCATCTGCTCCTGGGCTTTTGTTTGTTGGAAGGTTTTTAATTACAGTTTCTATTTCAGTGCTTGTGATTGGTCTGTTTATATTTTCTATTTCTCCTGGCTCAGTCTCAGAATGTTGTGCTTTTCTGATAATTTGTATATTTCTTCCAGGTTATCCATTTTATTGGCGTATAGTTGCTTGTGGTAATCTCTCATGATCCTTTCTTTGTATTTCTGTGGTGTCAATTGTCACTTCTTTTTCATTTCTAATTCTATTGATTTGAGTCTTCTCGCTTTTTTTTCTTGATGATTCTGTCTAATGGTTTATCAATTTTGTTTATCTTCTCAAAGAACCAGCTTTTAGTTTTATTGATCTTTGCTATCATTTCCTTTATTTCTTTTTCATTTATTTCTGATCTGATATTTGTGTTTTCTTTCTTTCTGCTAACTTTGGGGTTCTTTTTCTTCTTTCTCTAATTGCTTTAGGTGTAAGATTAGGCTGTTAATTTGAGACTTTTTTGTTTCTTGAGGTAAGATTGTATTGCTGCAAACTTCCCTCTTAGAAGTGCTTTTGCTGCATCCCATAGGTTTTGGGTCATTGTGTTTTCATTGTCATTTATTACTAGGTATTTTTTTATTTCCTCTTTGATTTCTTCAGTGATTTCTTGGTTATTAAGTGGTGTGTTGTTTAGCTTCCAGGTGTTTGTGTTTTTTGCGATTTTTTTCCCTGTAATTGATTTCTAATCTCATAGCATTGTGATCAGAAAAGATGCTTGGTATTATTTCCATTTTCTGAAATTTAACAGGGCATGATTTGTGACCCGAGATATGATCTATTCTGGAGAATGTCCTATGAGCACTTGAGAAGAAAGTGTATTCTGTTGTTTTTGGATGGAATGTCCTATAAATATCAATTAAGTCCATCTTGTTTAATGTGTCAGTTAAAGATTGTGTTTCCTTATTTATTTTCATTTTGGATGATCTGTTCATTGGGGAAAGTGGGGTGTTAAAGTCCCCTACTGTTTTTGTGTTACTGTCGATTTCCTCTTTTATAGCTGTTAGGAGCACCTCAATACATAAGGAAACTGCTATGTTGGGTGCCTATATATTTATAATTGTTATATCTTTTTCTTGGGTTGATCCCTTGATGATTATGTAGTGTCCTTCCTTGTCCCTTATAACATTCTTTATTTTAAAGTCTGTTTTATCTGATATGAGTATTGCTACTGCAGCTTTCTTTTGATTTCCATTTGCATGGAATATCTTTTTCCACCCCCTCACTTTCAGTCTGTATGTGTCCCTAGGTCTGAAGTGGGTCTCTTGTAGACAGCATATATATGGTTCTTGATTTTGTATCCATTAATCCAGTCTGTGTATTTTGGTGGGAGCATTTAACCCATTTACAGGTAAGGTAATTATTGATATGTATGTTTCTATTACCATTTTGTTAATGGTTTCGGGTTTGTTATTGTAGGTCTTTTTTTTCTCTTGTGTTTACTGCCTAGAGAAGTTCCTTTAGCATTTGTTGTAAAGCTTGTTTGGTGGTGCTGAATTCTCTTAGCTTTTGCTTGTCTGTAAACATTTTAATTTCTCCGTGGAATCTGAATGAGATCCTTGCTGGGTAGAGTAATCTTCATTGCAGGTTTTTCCCTTTCATTACTTTAAATATGTCCTGCCACTCCGTTCTGGCTTGCAGAGTTTCTGCTAAAAGATCAGCTGTTAACCTTATAGGCATTCCCTTGTATGTTTTTGTTGTTTTTCCTTTGTTGCTTTTAATATTTTTGCTTTGTGTTTAATTTTTGATAGTTTGATTTATATGTTTCTTGGCGTGTTTCTCCTTGGATTTATCCTGTATGGGACTCCCTATGCTTTCTGGTGTTGATTATTTCTTTTCCCATATTAGGGAAGTTCTCAACTATAATCTATTCAAATATTTTCTCTGTCCCTTTCTTTTATCTCTTCTTCTGGGGCCCCTATAACTCGAATGTTGGTGTCTTTAATGTTGTCCCAGAGGTGTCTAAGACTTTCCTCAATTCTTTTCATTCTTTTTTGTTTATTCTGCTCTGCAGTTGTTATTTCCACTCTTTTATCTTCCAGGTCACTTATCTGTTTTTGTGCCTCAGTTATTCTGCTGTTGATTCCTTCTAGAGAATTTTTAATTTCATTTATTGTGTTGGTCATCATTGTTTTTTTAGTTCTTCTACGTCCTTGTTAAATGTTTCTTGTATTTTTTCTATTCTGTTTTCAAGATTTTGGATCATATTTCCTGTCATTACTCTGAATACTTTGTCAGGTGGACTGCCTATTTCCTTTTCATTTGTTTGGTCTTGTGGGTTTTTACCTTGCTCCTTCATCTGCTGTGTGTTTCTCTGTCTTCTCATTTTGCTTAACTTACTGTGTTTGGGGTCTTCTTTTCTCTGGCTACTGGTTCATCCTTCCCATTGTTTTTGGTGTCTGCCCCCAGTGGCTAAGGTTGGTTCAGTGGGTTGTGCAGGCTTCCTGGTGGAGGGGATTGGTGCCTGTGTTCCGGTGGATGAGGCTGGATCTTGTCTTACTGCTGGGCAGGACCACGTCTATTGGTGTGTTTTGGGGTATCTGTGAACTCATGATTTTAGGCAGTCTCTCTGCTAATGGGTGGGGTTGTGTTCCTGTCTTGCTAGTTGTTTTTCGTGGGGTGTCCAGCACTGTAGCTTGCTGGTCTTTGCGTGGATTTGTGTCTTAGCATTGAGATGGAGATCTCTGGGAGAGCTTTTGCCATTTGCTATTACGTGGAGCTGGGAGGGCTCTGGTGGACCAGTGTCCTGAACTCTGTTCTCCCACCTCAGAGGTACAGGCCTGACACCCAGCTGGAGCACCAGGGCCCTGTCAGCCACGTGGCTGAGAGGAAAAGAGAAAAAATCAATAAATAAGTAAAATAAAAAGAAATAAAGTTATTTTAAAAAATTAAAAGACATTAAAAAATTAAAAAGTAATAAGAAAAAAGAAGGAAAGAAAGAAGAGAGCCACCAAACCAAAAAACAATCCCAGTAATGTTAAGAAGTGCTAAAAACTATACTTAAAAAAACCCCGAAAACCCCAGACAGACAGAACCCAAGGACAAATTGTAAAAGCAGAGCTATGCAGACAGAATCACACAGAGAAGCATACACACTCACAACAAGAGAAAAAGAAAACAAAAATATCTATCTATATATAAAAAAGAGCAGCCAAATCAAGAAACAAATCTACCAATGATAATAATTTGAAATACTAAACTACAATAAACATAAAACCAGAAACCAGTTAGTCGCATACAGCAAACCCCATATCTACAGTGGCTCCCAAAGTCCACCGTCTCCATTTTGGGATGAATTGTTGTCTATTCAGGTATTCTGCAGTTGCAGGGTACATCAAGTTGATTGTGGAGAGTTAATCTGCTGCTCCTGAGGCTGCTGGGAAAGATTTCCCTTTCTCTTTTTTGTTCGAACAGCTCCTGGGTTTCAGCTTTGGATTTGGCCCGCCTCTGTGTGTAGGATCCCTGAGGGCGTCTCTTCCCGACTAGACAGAATGAGGTTAAAGGAGGAGCTGATTAGGGGGCTCTGGCTCACTCAGGCTGGGAGGAGGGAGGGATATGGAATGCAGGGCGAGCCTGCGGAGGCAGTGGATGCATGACGTTGCAACAGCCTGAGGCGTGCCGTGTGTTCTCCTTGGGAAGTTTTCCCTGGATCATGGGACCCTGGCAGTAGCAGGCTGCACAGGCTCTCCGGAGGGGAGGTGTGGTTAGTGACCTGTGCTTGCATACAGGTTTCTTGGTGGCTGCAGCAGCAGCTTTAGCATTTTATGCCCATCTGTGGTGTCCGTGCTGATAGCCGTGGCTCACGTCCATCTCTGGAGCTCGTTTAGGCAGTTTTCTTAATCTCCTCTCCTCACGCACCCCAAAACAGTGGTCTCTTGCCACTTAGGCAGGTCCAGACTTTTCCCCAGATTCCCTCCTGGGTAGCTGTGGCACTCTAGCCCCCTTTAGGCTGTGTTCACGCAGCCAGCCCCAGTCCTCTCCCTGGGATCTGACCTCTGAAGCCACAGCCTCAGCTCCCAGCCCGCCCCCGCCACCCCACCCCCCGCTAGGTGAGCAGACAAGCCTCTCAGGCTGGTGAGTGCTGGTCGGCAGCGATCTTCTGTGCCGGAATCTCCCCACTTTGCCCTCTGCACCCCTGTTGCTGCATCTCCCTTTGTGGTTCCGAAGCTCCTCCCCCACATCTCGCCAGTGAAGGGGATTCCTAGTGTATGGAAACTTTTCTTCCTTTTCCTCAGCTCCCTCCCTGAGGTGCAGGTCCTGTCCTTATTCTTTTATCTCTGTTTTTTTCTTTTTTCTTTTGCCCTACCCAGTTATGTGGGGAGTTTCTTGCCTTTTAGGAAGTCTGAAGTCTTCTTCCAGTGTTCAGTAGGTGTTCTGTAGGAGTTTTTCCACATGTAGATGTATTTCTGATGTATTTGTGGGGAGGAAGGTGATCTCCACGTCTTACTCCTCTGACATCTTGGAGGTCTCCCCGCAGTAGTACTTCTTTATCTTTTAACTGGAAGTTTATAGTCATCCTTAATTTTTAACGTTTTTTTTACTCAATAAACTCTAAATTCAGCCAACATCTCTACCCTTTTTTCTGAATTATAGAATATCTTTTTGATTTCTTCTTTCATATATTTTCTTATTATTATTTTTACCTTAGTTTTTAAGCCCTTAAAAAGTGGTCATTATTTTAATAATTTGCTCTTACACTCAGTGCTTTTTCAAATTTACTCACGTTTACTAACTTATTTCTTCATGCTGGCCTCTCTTTTCTTCAGTTTATTTCTTCATTAAGTACTTTCTTTAAGAGTTATTGTAGCAAGTGTACACTAATGGAAAACATTCCCTTTGCCTGTTTAACACTGTTTGAATCTGTTTTTCTTTCTTTCTGCACCCTCAAATCATATAAATTGGCACAAAATTCAGGATTGATAAGTATTTTCCCTCATTTTGTAGGTATTAAATCATCTAGTATCTATTTTTGCTCTTAGGAATCCATGTTATAGTTCATGGTAGATAATTTTTTTTTTAATCTAAGGTTGCTTTTTAAAAACTTTTTGTTATTGTGATTATGGTTTATCTATTTATTCATTTTTATTTTTGTCTGCTTAACATGAAAAAAATCATGTTTTTCCATCAGCTATTGAAAATGTTTTATCTTCAGCTCATTGAGTACTGCCCCTCCCACGTTGTTGCTATATTCTTTCTTGTACTTAGACATGTGTTGGCCTTGATCATTCTAATCTTCATATCTCTTAACTTTTCTTTGTTCCTTTTAATCTCTTTATCTGTCTATATTCCATTCTGGATAAGAATCTTATATCTTTTTTTTTTCCCCCCCTCTTCATTAGGGCTTCTGTGAATGTTGTCTAATCAGTTTTCTGACCAAATCCATTGAGTTCATTCAGTTAATTTTAATGATGCATATTCTTCATAATTAAATTTCTCTTTGATTCTTTTTCAAATTTCCCTATGTTTTTCTTTTTTTCCCCCATATATATATTTTTTTTCACAGTATGATAATATACTTAACATCATTTCTCACAGCAAGGATACACATGGTGCCTGACCATGCAAATATTCCTGATAAATATTATCAAGTAGTCATACCTAGCAAAAGTCTATATTGATTTTTTTTTATATTGATTTTGAATTCAAAGTTTATAAGTAGAATTGGACAAGATTACAAAGCTATTTTCATTGAACTCTTAGGAATCCTAAAACCATCTTTTAAAAAATCATTACTAAAATTCATGTTGAAATAGTAAAATGATTCTACTAGGAAACTATGTCCTTTAATGATAAGTATTTGAAATAAGTCCTATGTTTTTCTTCATGCTGTCCTGTTTCTTCCTTATGGTTTTATAACTTCTGTTATCTCTTTAATCAATTTAAATTCTGTTATTTTAAAGTCTATTTCAGATTGTTCTCTTTTCTCAGGTTCCTGGGGTGCTCATCCTTCTGTTTGTTGTGTCTCCTGTCTTTCAGGGTGGATTATTTTCCCGTGTGTTTTGTGAATTTAGATGTTAAATGATAAGTTTTAAAATCTATGTTTATACTATCCTGAATGTAAACATGAGTTTTCTGGAGCAGAGATCAAAGCTATTATTTCTTTTTTTCTTATTTCTTTATTTCAGTGCTATTATCTCTTTTATCAGTAACTGCATTAGTTCTCCTTGCTCCACTTCTTTCCTCCTTCTAGGCTGAGGTGATGAGAGCCAAAGTCAGGCTACATGTACTGAAGTATGTACTGCAGGAAAGAAACTCTTTAGTTACAATTCTTGTAGTTTATATAGGATGGTTTAAATAGCTGTCTCACTCCCTTCCAGAGAGAGGGTGAGAAACCCAATCTCTCTAATGTAAATAAGAAGAAAAGAAAGAGAAAGGGAAGGTTTCTGGGTTCTTACCCTTTGGAATGTAAATACATGTCTCCAGGGAGAAGATAAGACTACTTACTGTCTCTGGGCTTACAAGGCCTAGAATATCTCTATGTCTCATCCCCCTATGAAAGCTAAGCACATACTCCCAGGAAGGTAAATCTCTCAGAAGTTTTCTCACTATTCAGTCATCATTTAACTTCTAAGACATGTTATCTAACTCAGAATCCAGTAAAATTTGCTCAGAAAGCCCTAACCATGTAGAAACATGAAAATACTCATTTCCTGGCAATAACATCTTCAGTGAAACTCTTTTTTTTCCACTCTTATGGGAATCCCACGTGGCCTAGCTTATAAGAATTTTTATCCAAAATTGTTTTGCTTTTGCTTCTTCCAAGTACTCCAGGGATATCACTGGGCCAGGAGATATATATATATATATATATATATATATATATATATATATATATATTTTTTTTTTTTTAAGTTATTGGATTGGGATTTCTGTTAATAAACAGGCAGTTTAATTTGGTTTCCATACCTTTGTAATTTCCCACCTGAGACACTTTACCTACCTTGTGGATATCTGGGGAGAAAATGTTCCAAACAGAAGGAATAGTAAAGGCAAAACTTGCGAGTGTTAGAAGGACCGTGTGGCTGGAGGGTGGGTGAGTGACGGGCAAAATGGCAAGAATGAAGTTAGAGAGGTAGTGGGAAGGTAGCTGGAGCTTGTAGTGCTTTGGATTTTATGCCAAGTGATATGGGAAGCCACTGGATGGCTTGGAGCAGAGAAGGGGCATAATCTGACTTTTGATTTAAATGGGTCTCTTTCACCGTTGTGTTAAAAATGGGTTATATAGATGGATAACTGGTAGGATTATCATGTTCAGTACTGATTCCCTTCAGCCTGTAAGAGAGAAGTTGACTTCTTTTAGAGCTCCCTGGAAACCAAATACTTAAGGCAATCAATCCTGGTAGAATGCTTTAGTGGCAAAAATAGGTCACTAGCCTGCCACATCATATAATAGCAGCTACAAGCCTTATACCCTAACTCCTACAGGAGAGGCTGCTGTCTCCTAACTGAAGAATGCCAATGTTGATGGAAGAGGGTTGAGGGCCAAGTTTCTGCCATGACATAATTACTATATTTGGCTCCCTCTGTGATCATACCAGGGTAGAGATTGGTGCCTTCCTAATCAGGTACCTTAAAAGTTCTACAACCCAATGGCTAGAGTTTGATGTCCAGTCCTGTTAGATCCTTGTTTGTTACCTCAGAATTCAATGGGCAAAGAGGAACTCATGCTAACGCACATGCTTGTTTCTTTTGCTCTAAATTTCCTGAAGTAAAAGCTGTTCGGGAAGGCCTGGTGTTTGATTGTTTGCTCTTGTTTTCATGACAAAGACTCAAAGGGTGGGATAGGGGTAGAGTATGGATAGGAGCAGGGAGAGCAATAAAGTAGCTATTGAAATTACTCAGGTGAGAGATGATGGCTTCTTTTACTAAGATGGTGGGGTAGAGGTGGTGAGAAGCAGTCATATTTGAGCTATATTTAGAAGGAAGAGCTGTTAGGATTTGCTGATGGAATGAAAGTGAGAGAAAGAGAAGAGTTATAATAATTTCATGGTTCTTGTTTTGCCCAGTTGGAGAAAGCAAGTTTCCATTTATTGAGGTGGGAAGAGTATGCACACTCAATAAATGTATATTGAATGAAGTAATAAAGGGAAATGAATAGAAGATCGAAAATGTGTATAAACATAAGATCCTGCACCATCAATATGTTGTTGGTAACTAAACTAAAAGCTTAAAAAGAAGGCAGGGTCTATTTCATTCACCACTGTATATCTAGCAATGAATATAGTACCTTGTATATAATGCAGTCTATCTATATCTGTCTTTCTGTCTGTATCTCTGTCTCTGTGTCTGTCTATCTCTGTGTATATGTGTATATGTATTTTGAATAAATGGATGAATGTAGGAATGAAGAGATGGATGGATGTGACTGACATGCTTTGCTCTTTAGGCGCTGCAGAAATGTCACAGCGAATACTGATTGTATTTTCTCGATACCAACATAAGTCCTTTTTTGGTTTGGGAGAGGCTTATGTTTTGTCCTTGTACTTGTGCTTATGGTCTTAGCACAACATTATAACTCAATGAGATTAATTTTTCAAAATTCAGTACAGGAAATATTTTCTGTCCAGAGGAACTTTATTGTGCAAATACTACAGAAAACTACAAATTATCACTCTGTTTTTGTCTTCGCCTGCTAATAATAATCCTTTATCCTTAAAAAAATTGCTTAGCATTTAAGAGTACATTCACAGTTGTATGAGACATGCAGGATGGGCATTATTAATAGTTATTTTAGTTAATAGAGATCTGAGATCAGAAGTATCTTACTCTAGGTCACAGAACTAGTAAGCTATGATGCCATGATTTAAATTGAGTTTATTCAGCTAAACAATTCTGCCTCTTAACCAGCTGTAGTGGTGGTAGCGTTGGTATCTGAAACTAGGTACTTTGTGTTGGGCACAAGAGAGCTGTGACCTACCCAGGCAGGTGATATAGCAGAGGACAGATGTGTGAATCCTGGCCTAAAATTTCTTTAGCAAGTTATTTTATTCACTTCTCTAAGACTCAATTTATTCATCTGAAAAATGGGTACAAATCTACTTTCTCAAGGGTTTCTCTGAGAATTGAATAAGATAGTGTATTAAATACATAGTATAGTACTTGCCTTACAGTACATACCAAGATAATAGTACCTGACATTATTATTATATGCTCAAGCCCTCTCCATTGTCACTCTCTGTCTCTAGTACCATCAGTACCAACATCTGGGGGTGATTTTTGTTTTCTTTTTTAATCTGCTCCATACATACCTCATTTCTGTATCTTCCTTTTCTCTCTCCTTAACCTTGCATGGTATATTAATCTACTATGAATCTTCTGCTATTTTCTATTTCTATAGACATTATCTTTTTTTTTTTTTTTTTTGCGGGCCTCTCACTATTGTGGCCTCTCCCATTGCGGAGCACAGGCTCTGGATGCACAGGCTCAGCAGCCATGGCTCACGGGCCTAGCTGCTCTGCGGCATGTGGGATCTTCCCAGACCGGGTCACAAACCTGTGTCCCCTGCATCGGCAGGCAGACTCTCAACCACTGTGCCACCAGGGAAGCACTAGACATTATCTATTAATGACACATCAAAATTCTGAGGGATGTTCAAGAAAAACACAGTATTGCCTAATTTTCTCCTGACTGAATTTTCATTTTTTACCAGTTTGCAGTTTTTTAAAAAAATTAATTAATTTATTTATTTATCTGCACCGGGTCTTTAGTTGCGGCATGAGGGATCTAGTTCCCTGACCAGGGGTCAAACCTGCGACCCCTGCATTGGGAGTGTGGAGTCTTAACTGCTGGACCATCAGTGAAGTCCCCCAGTTTGCAGTTTTTATTGACTGATTAAATTATCAATAGTATGAGGCCCCTGAAACAAAGAATGTATCCAAACTTCAGTGTCCTATAGATCATCTAGATTGTTTTTTATTCTTAGCTCCAAAGCATGACCCACTCCAGTCCCAAATTCTGCATGTGGTGAATAGATCTAACTGGGATATTTTCCCCATCAACTTTGGCAATACTGTCCATATCCTTTCAGTTCAGTTCAACAAACCTTTATTGAGCTCCTACTGTCGGTTAGCAATTGCATCATCTGCAAGTTGAGACCTCAATATTGTGCTTGAAGATATAAAAAAAATTCCCCTTCAAAACAAGAAGTCCATGGGCTTCCCTGGTGGCGCAGTGGTTGAGAATCCGCCTGCCGATGCAGGAGACACGGGTTCGTGCCCCGGTCCGGGAAGATCCCACATGCCGCGGAGCGGCTGGGCCCGTGAGCCATGGCCGCTGAGCCTGCGCGTCCGGAGCCTGTGCTCCGCAACGGGAGAGGCCACAGCAGTGAGAGGCCCGCGTACCACAAAAAAAAAAAAAAAAAAAAAAAAAAAAAAAAAAAAAAACAAGAAGTCCAGAGGAAAACAAGCCAGACCTGATACAATGATTCCATTATTCCCTCAATTTCCCAGCTTCCTACCATCTTTCCAGTCCACTGTTCACAGCATGTAGCTTTTGTCTTCATGCCTGTCATCTCATGAAGCAAGATAGCTACTATTCCAGGGTCACATGCAAATTGCAGCCTAGAAGTATAAGAAACAAGGGGAAAAAATCGCCAGTATTAAATGAGGAAAACAAAATCTTGTGTCTGTTGTTCAGAACAGAATCATAGTCACCAAGCTCCTCTATCTGAAAGGCAGAAAAAAAAAAAGAAAAAAAAAAAAAACACCAGGAAAATGGATTTGGGATAGGTAACTGGCAGTATTTGTTACTTCCCTTTTCCACAGTCTAGTAAAGGTGAAAAACAGAAATTATGAAAAGATGTGGTAATATTGACAAATTGATAATAATAGTTGAAATGTAATATGATGGGAACACAAAAAGAGAAGGGGAGGGACTAACTTAACTCTCGGTTCAATTCACCAGCAGTTATTGAATGCTATATTACTCTTGGAGAAGCAAAGAAGAGTAAAACAGATTTCTTCTTTCTGGGGAGTGTATTAGTCTGCTAGGGCTGCCATAACAAAATACCAGAGACTGGGTGACTTAAATGATAGAAATTTAATTTCTTACAGTTTTGGAGACTGAAAGTTCAGGCTCAAGGTGCCAGCAGTGTTGGTGTCTGGTAAAAGCTCTCCTCTTGGGTTGCAGAGAGCTGACCTCTTGCTGTCTGCTCACATGAACTCTTTGTTCTCAAGGAGGGAGAGAGAAGAAATTCTTTGGTATCTCTTCTTATAAGGATACTTACAGTATCAGATAAGGGCTCCACCCTTATGACCTCATTTAACCTTAATTACTTCCTTAGAAGCCCCATCTCTAAATACAGTCCTACGGGGGGGTTAGGGCCTCAACTTATGAATTTTGGGAGGACAGAGACATTCTGTCCAAAGCAGGGAGTTATCACATGCTAGCCTCACATGTCCCCTCAGCAGTTTCCATCACCTTTCTGAGGCTGAGTATGGCTTGGAAAAGCGAAGATAGTAGAGATATTGGAGGTAAAAATCAGGGAATATTTTTCCTGGTCTAAATAAACACAATAAAACCATTAAAAAATAGCTGAGTCCCTCTCATCTCTGGCCTCCCTAGTTCCAGATGCTCAAGGACTTTTCTCACTGTCATAGCATTGCTATGATATGGACTCTAAGCATGGCAGCACACTCAGATTTAAGTATAATAGAGATCACCCAGGAAACTGCTAAACTATTTTTTGCCCAATGTCATGTTTTCTTTTCTTCTCTTTCCTTGTAGAAATAAGTTTTGTCACAATTGTCAATAAACCTGAAAGGAGAGAAAAATCTGCTTTTCGTCTCAACCATATTCTTTTTTTCCTTTTCTGTTCATTTCAGCAAGCATCCTGACACATTAAAATGGAGTATATAATAAACTTGAGGCTGAAAAAAGAAGCCAAGAGAAGAAAAATGACAGGAAGGGTGTTTTACATCAAATAGAGAGAAATTACCTTAATATATATCTATTCTACAGCCTTTCTGTTTTTATATATGCTGGATTCCCTAGTGTATAAAACTTCTATAGGAACACAAGTTCAACTCAAATAATTGCTGTTTCTATTTGAATAGTAAAGTTTAGGAATAGAAGTTGCTAAAAGAAAAATATATTTGTGGAGGTTCTTTGAAAAATTACCCTTCATTTTCTAGTCCAGGTCAACAAATAAGCACCAACAAAATTGAAATCAGAGTAAAAAAAAAAAAACAGTGACCCAAACCCAAAACAAATGAAACTATACAATACCAAATAAAAATTTACCACTAGCAACACCAATGACAAGCCTCACAAATAAATATAAATTACAAAACCCCCAATTATGTTCTTTGTTTTTAAAAGCAGGAACTTTCAGGATTCTCCATAAAGAGCAGGCAACTGGAACCTCTCTTCGTGATCCTGTGATGGAGAACAATTGTGACGAAATTAGGGCAGAGACAAGACAGATTGATCAAAATATTGAAAAGTAAAGGCTGATTCTGTAAAATAAGAATATGGGTTATCCAACATGCAAAGACCCAGAGTGAATTTGTATGGTATAAAAGGAATTATAACCAGGTGTTCTCAGTTTCCATTCAGAACTACATAAAAATCAACAAAATAAAAAAGTAAAATCTAAATGTATTAGATGCTTACTGTATAACTGATACTGTACTAGATACATATTATCTAGTTTAATCTTCACAATAATTCAGTGACAGATTTTTACTCTTCTGATTTAATAAATGTGGATATTGAGGCTAAGAGAAGTTAAGAAGCTTGTAGGAAGTTACAAATAGTAGCAAGTAGGAGTCAGGATCAGGATCCAAAACATGCAAGAGTGATAGAGTACTGTAGTCAGAAGATTTTTTTTTTTTTAAGATTTAATTTTATTTATTTATTTTTGGCTGCGTTGGGTCTTTTGTTGCTGTGCGCGGGCTTTCTCTAGTAGTGGCGAGCGAGGGCTGCTCTTCATCGTGGTGCGCAGGCTTCTCGTTGCAGTGGCTTCTCTTGTTGCAGAGCATGGGCTTTAGGTGCATGGGCTTCAGTAGTTGCAGCACACAGGCTCAGTAGTTATGGATCGTGGGCTGTAGAGAGCAGGCTCAATATTTGTGGCACATGAGCTTAGTTGCTCCGCGGCATGTGGAATTTTTCTGGACCAGGGCTTGAACCCATGTCCCCTTCTAACACATTAGAAGATGTTAAAGCTTCAAAGCTGGGGAAAGTTTGGTGTGTTTGTGTATTTGAAAGAAAGCTATTGTGGCTGATATTTAATAACAAGCCTGATGAAGTAGGCAAGGCTAGATAAATAAGACCTTTCTTTTATGCCAAGTGAATAATTTTGTTTTTTTATCCTAAGGGCATTAAGAAGCCTTTAAGCAGGAGAGTGACATGATCCAGTTTAATATTTTAAGATTACTCTGGCTGTAGTTGACTGGGTGAGTAGTGGTTACTGAGTGAGCAGTGAAATCAGGTATCTGTTGCAGTATTGTGAAGTAAGAGATGATGGTGACTTAGCCTGGTGATGGAGACAAAGAGAAGTAGATAGATTCAAGATACATATTTTCAGGTAGTATTTATGGGATTTGATAATGAGTTAGCTGTGGGTTAGTGGTGGAAAGATTGAAGATGTTATCAAGGCTAATGTCTAGACTTCTGGCAAGAGTAACTGGGTTGATGGATATGTCATTTGCAGATATGGATTAGATTGGAAGATGAAGTCTGAGATGCCTGTGAGAGGTACAGGTGGAGGTGTCACGTAGGTAGTTGCATATGTAGATTTGGAACCTAAAAGATAATTTGGGGTTGGTGTTACGTATTTGGAAGCTGTTAATATATAGATACTATTTAAAGCAATGAAAGTGATTGAGATTTCCTAGGAAGAGAGTTTAGAGTGAGGAGAGGATTTGGAATAAAATCTCTGAACAGCTCAAATATTTAGAAATATGGAGGAAAAGAAACAGGCAAAGGAGTCATAAAAAGAAAAACAAGAAGAGTGGGACGGAAACAGAGGTTATGATGTTTTACAGGGGCGTTATATTATGGAAACCAAGAAAATAAGAAGAAAAGAGAATTCAACTCCTTTGAAAGCTTCTGAAAAGTCAGATAAGACTCATGGAAAACAGTAGATAAATTAGACATTTGTGAAAGTATTTACAGTGACATGATGGAAGTAAAAGCCAGATTGGAATAGGTTGAAGAGTAAACTGAATTCTATTACCAGCAAAATTGCAGATAAGGTGTTCTGATAAAACCTCTAATGTAAAATACCTACAAGTACTAGATAAAGCAGCAACAATAATTTTAAATGCACAAGTGAGCTCACAAGGAAGTAAGGGAAATCCCTGGAGGCCAAAAAAGAAAGGGAGTTGGAAATCAGAGTTGTAAGTGGTTGCTGATATCATGACTAAGGGCATTTGCTGATTTTGGTAAACTTTTAACGACCACAGCAATGCAGGAGAAAAATCCCTGCATTTGCATAGGTGGGAAAGTATCACCGAGAATACACATATAGCTACGTCTTTTACTTTATGATTAATATGAGGATAGAGTTGAAAAAAATATATCTCCAAGTCAACTAAGGAAGATTACAAGGCAAATTGTCTCCTGGCCTGGACTCTGAGAAGAAATCAATAGAAATATCAAGGCAATATATGCCTTGAGAATTGGTAACTACTCATGCCACTTTTGTTGTCCAAGCAATCTAGAACTGAGAAGAAAAAAAAAAAAAACTTGATGTAGTTCCAGTTTGATAGCACTCTTAGGTGACTGGCCTAAGCAAATGCATATCATCCTTCACTGAATGCAGCTTCAGTCCAGGCTTGTCCCTCAGAAAATTTTCAATAAAAGATGAATTGAGAATCCAAACTACAAAATAACTGAGAAATAAGTTGCCATGAGTGAGACATAGCAGAAAATATTCCTAAGCTCTTCAGATAATGTTGAAAATGTTTAAATAAAGGACAGACTCTCTAAGAAAGGGACAAATACAATAATAAAGATTCAGCAGGTTAGGAAATACAAAATAGAACTTCTGAAAGTGAAAATTATAATAATTGAAATAAAAAAGCAGATGACATAAGTGAAGATTAGACGAAAGAAAATAAAAGATTAATGCAATAAGTGAAGTTGCAGAAATTATCACAAAGAGACAAAAAACATGAAAGAGAGTTTACGAGATGTGAAGGTTAGAACTAGAAGGTCTGACATGTCTCATTGGAATTCCAGAAGAAAAGACTAGAAAAAATGTGGCAGAAGCACTTTGCAAGACCTGGATAAGAATATTCCAGAATTGATGGAACACCAAATTCTCTGCTTCAGGAAGCACAGGAAATGCCAACCAAGAAAAATAAGTAGAAAAGAAGAAAGGATGTAAATTAAGGAGCCAAGAGTCCAATTCAGGAAGTTAGAATAAGGACAGAATAAACTCAATAAATAAGAAAGAAGGAAATAATAAAGTGGAAAAAATGTTGAAAAAGAAGGCAAACAGAATAAAGATAAGATTAAAGTAAATCAGTTTCTGAGCTGTTAAATAACACAGAGAGGGAGGGAGCAGGGAAGAAAGAGGAAGGGAGGGAGATAAGAAAGGGGAAGGAAAGCAAGCAAGAAGAGAGACAATTTAGAAACGAAAAATTCAAACTACTTTAAATGTGTAAGTGCTTGATAAGCTAAAAGGAAAGAAAGGAGCAAGGCTGTGTGTAAATGGTTCAAGTATAGATGCTAAGTGGATTTATGGTGTTATTTCCCTGAAAGCAATAAAGTTAAGATAGATTTGGAGTATTGTGTCCTCCAAACTGTTCCCTTATCTGAAGCTATTTGCCTGGGTCCAAAATAGAGGCTTCCTATCTGTATAGAAGTATTTAGATCCTCCAGGCAAGAGTGGGATATTTCATTCTTACTGATATAATTTCAAAAGCAGTCTCTGATCATCTATGATTTTAGAGTACAAAGTTTCTTGGTGAATAAGAAAGCAGTCCTCGTTCAAAGAAAGGAGTTGTTATGATCCTTTATAGCTGCATCATTTTCTTGGGAGAAATATTTTTTCCTATTAACCTTGCAGCAGGCTTTATCTGCTTCTCTTATTCCACTGAGGTGAGTGACAGCAAATTTGTGGTGTCTGAATTATTATTATTTTTTACTTTCTCACCCCAAATCTAGTCTCAGGGCCTCTGCTCCTCATCCAAAATTTCAAGGAGAATTGAGGAAATTCCAGAATATTGAATATAATGTTTTAAAAAAGAAAGGTCTCCACAAACTAGGAAGCTTTATGTTGTTCCTTATTCTAATTTATATGAGAAGTTCATTGATATCCTTTTGTCATAGGTTTTTTAGATTGGTAGATCAGCAAAATTAGTCCTCATCTTTGTAGTGTGCTTTCAAGTGTACAAATTGCTTTAATTTTGATTATCTTATTTGTTTCTCACTATGAACTTCTGAATTTTCATATTAGGAATTGAGGTTAAGAAAGGCTAAGTAATTGCTCAGGGTCATGTGGCAGATTTATGTCTCTAAGGTCTATGATTTGTCCACTGATCCATGCTGCCTTTAAGTTCAAACAATTCCTGGAACTATTTGACATTTGGGAAAACATTTGCAAGGATCAAGGTTGATATCAATTTGGGATATGATTGTTTTTTGTTTCTCTATCTCAAAATTGTTCTTATCCCCTTACCATTTTTATTGTTATACAGCTCTAATTTCAGTTAAAGTTCCAAAATGAAAATTCTCAAGCGTTCTCCAACCCGGGGTATTTAACCATGTTTATAATTGTGTTTGGGAAGTTTTAAGCTTCAAATTTTCACATGGGTGTTTAGAGTAATGATTGAGGGGCCACAAATAAATAATGAATGTTACATTAGTTTTCTAGGGCTGCTGTAACAGATGATACAGACTGGGTGTCTTTAACAACAGAAATTAATTTTCTTACAATTCTGGAGGTTAGAAGTTCAAGATCCAGATGTCATTAGGGTTGGTTTCTTCTGAACCTCTCTCCGTGGCTTTCAGATGGCTGTCTTCTCTCTTTGTCTTCAGGTAGTATTTCCTCTGTGTCCAAATCTCCTCTTTTTATAAGGACACTAGTCATATTGGATTAGCGCCCACCCTAGTGACCTCATTTGACTTAAATACTTCTTTAAAGGTCCTATCTCCAAAGTCAGATTTTTAAGTACTGGGAATTAGGACTTAAAAATAAGAATTTTGGGGGGACACAATTCATTGCTAACAAGTATGTTGTTCATTATATTTCTGGAGTCTACCAAAGTTTCTAGAACTTAGTATTTGTTGAATGAAAAAACAGAAAATTAAATTATCAGGATGAGAGAAATTTGAAGACTTAAAATGAGAACTGCAAAATTAGTTAGGCAACTAGTCAACTGGATGGCTGATTAGAACTTCTATATAGGGTTAACGGGGATATGAGGAGAAAAAGCGTGAAGTAGCAGAATTTTGACTAATGTATGATTATAAAATTTCTAGTGTTATTTTTGAGGCAAGGACATAGTAAACTTAAGGTTTGGTAGCAGCCAGGATACTGTCAGTTAGAGGGACTCCTTCCCCCAAAAGGGTGGATAGTTTAAGATGACCTTCCAGCTTTTGGGATAACCATTTCTGACTTCAGCCATTCACTTTTATATTCCTCCTAATCAGTGTGTAGTCAAAATTTGATCTGTTTTACTTAGCAAAGTCAGATTACCTGAAATAAAACAAAGGGCTAAATTTCTTATATGAATAATTAAATTTAGAAGCCAATTTAGTTATGCATAAAAGATTAAGTGGAACAGTTACTGCTGAAAATTACACTACAATTTGACTTTTTATACAATCAGCGTACATTCTGTTGTGTCTTTCTTCTTTCCAAATGATGTAAAATTGCCATGATCATTAGTATAAAAGGTTTTGTTAAAATGGCAGAATGTATTTCTTTTCTTTAATATGAAAAAGTGTTTTCTTAAAAGTTTTTTATTTAAAAATAAATTTATATTCTAAATTTAAAAAAAGAATACATTTATGGCAGTGAAAGTACTCTGTATGATACCATAATGATGGGTATGTCATTGTACATTTTTGTTTAAACCCATAGAATGTATAACAGCAAGAGTAAACAGTAATGTTAACTATGGACTTTGGGTGATTATGATATGTCAATGTTGATCCTTCAGTTGTAAAAATGTACCACTCTGATGGGGGAATATTGATAATGGGGGGAAGCTATATATGTGTGGGGGTAAGGGGTACATGGGAAATCCCTGTATCTTTCCCTCACACCCCCCAACTGGTGCCACTCAGTAATATCTTTTCTAACTTGGCTCCATCAGGACACAGTGGAGATAGCATAGACATTAGAGTTAGACTCATCTGGGTTCGCACTGTGGTTTCATCATTTATACTCTATGATCTAGTTAAGTTTTTAAAGCCTTAAGAGATTGTAAAATGTGAAAAATACTATTCTATCTTATAGAGTTGGAGTGAGGATTAAATAAGATGTTTATAAAGTGCCTAGAACATTTACCTAATCAATAGTATTTACTAAATAAATGGAAGCTATTATTATAACTGATTAGTTTTAACCAATTAACTTTTATGAGAATTTCAAAGCAGTATATCTTTATTATGATAAGAATTGTTAATTTTTTAAAGACTCTAAGCAACATTTTGCAATCTCAAAAGTAAAATATGACTAATTTCTTTTAGAAATCTATAACAAAACAAGTTCCTTCAAAGTTAACATTAAATGGAACTATTATTTCCTGTGCTAATTAATAGAGCTTATTTTGTATTTGATCTGTCAACATGATTCGGTAGATTGTACATTTTTCAGAGGCATGTTAACTGTCAGACTAGAAATGCCTAGTGAATTTAAAAGATCTTTAAATGTTCTCAAACGTTTTGTCTTTAATGTGTCTCACTTTAAAGTAACTCTAAACACTATACCAACACTGTATTTTTCAAACAGATAAATTCAGAATATGATAGTTTGTAAGGTAAATATTTTTCTTTTACTTAAGGGGTAAGGAATTCTTTAAAAAACAAAGCCACAAGTTTTATTGTAAGAAATGGGACGTGTGTGGCTTTGGGCAAATTGTTTATTATCTATGTGCTCATTTGTAGAATGGATATAGTGCATCTATTGCATAGAATCTTTTAAGATACTGAATTCCTCAACAACATGCTATTTAAGATATACCAGGTACAGGGTTTGCTGGGGAAGTTTGTACAGGTTGGTCTATCATTGTTTCGTGCATATTTATACCCTGGATTTCTGTTGTTTTATCTGTTCTTTTCCTTTGTTTTTTCTATTTTTGTCTTATTGTTTTAAATTCTGCCTCCTAATCCATTTAATTTTCTCATGAATATATTATTCTTTATATTATATTGTTATATTTATAGTCTATTCTTAATTTATAACCTTTGAATTTCCTTCTCAATCTTCATTTTGGTTAATTTTCACTATATACTTTTTATTTGTTGTATTTTCTTTATTTTAATATTTTTATCTTTGGTAACTTTATGTTTAAATTTTTATTTCATTGATTTTTTAACATCTTTATTGGGGTATAATTGCTTTACAATGGTTTGTTAGCTTCTGCTTTATAACAAAGTATATCAGCTATACAGAAGGAGGGTCTATGGCTTCCTATTCTGCCATCTTGCTGATGTCATCCTCCCTTTTCAGCCCTAGTTTTTGAAAAATATTTCTGCTAAGTATAGAATTCTAGGTTGACGTTTTTTAAATGTTAGTATTTTAAAGATTTTGCTGTGCTGTTTTCTGGCTAGCATTATTACCAGTGAGAAGTCTGCTGTCATTCTTATTATTTCTCTAGGTATTTCTCTGGCTCCTATTAAGATTTTCTCTTTATTACTGGTTTTAAGCAATTTGATTGTGATGTGGCGTGGGAGTAGTTTTTCTCATATTTATTTTGCTTGGAGTTTATTGAGCTTCTTTAATCTGGAATTTTAAAAAATTTCAGCTATATTGAGCTATAATTAATGTATACAATTGTAAGATATTTAAAGTGTATATCACAGTGATTTAATATACATACATATACATTGTGAAAGGATTCCCCTCATCTATTTCATTAACATATACATCACTTCACATTTATCTTTTTGTGTGTGAGAACATTTAAGTTTTAGTCTCCTAACAAGTTTCAATTATACAGTATGGTGTTATCAACTAGAGTCACTATGGTTTTCATTAGATCCTCACACCTATTCATCGTATAGCTGAAATTTTGTACCCTTTTACAAACATCTCTCTATTTCTTCACTCCCAGTGGCAGTTCAGAGTTTTTTGTTGGTTCTGTCCACACTGGGTTGGGGTGTAGAGCCAAAGTGGGTGGAGTGTTTTTGAGCTCATTAAGAACTTGTTATTTGTTTAGTGCAATCCTGTGACACTCCTGAATGCAAGCCCCATTGGCTTTCAGAGCCAGGCAATCTGGGTGCAGATTGACTGGCTCTCTCAGGTGGCAGCTACTAAAGCTGCTGTGTCAGATGTGTGTACAAAGTCCTTCCAGAGAGATAACTATGACTCAGAGCAGACCAAAAGGAGAGGGTATGGGAGGTGTCCACAGTCTTCCCTAGTGTTTGGAGAGGATTGCAGTTAGCCTCTAGATGCATGCTAAATTAGAAGCCGGACCTCAGGCAGCATCTTTTAAAGTATGCAGAGACCCCTTTAGGGAAAGACTGGGAGATGGGGGTTTGTGCATGCTTATTACTCTGTGCTGAGCCCTGGGGGTATAGCCAGTTTAAGAATTGCTTTTTTGTTTGCTATTGTCTGTGAGACTAGTGAATGGGAGCCTATTGGTTATCAGAGCCGGGAGATCTGGGGACCCACCCCTTGGGAGGCAGCTGCAAAAGCTGGGGTACAGATGAGTATATTAGCTCCTTCCAGGGAGATACTGGTGACTTGGAGCAGCCTCAAGAGAGAAGGTGGAAAGGTGTGTTCTGTCTTCCCTGGTCTCTGGGGAGGATTGCAGTTAGCCCCTAGATGCAAGTTAAATTAGAATTCTGACCTTCAGGCAGCATTTCTTAAAGTGTGCAAAAATAGACCCCATTCAGGGAAGACTGGAAGAGTGGCATTTTTTTTTTTTTTTTTTTTTTTTTTTGCCTGCTCCCTCTGCACTGAGCCCTGAGGATAGCTACAGCCAGTGCTCCTACAAATGGTTCATGGAGTTGCTGCAAGCCTATTGGCTTTCAGAGCTAGGTTTTTAGAGGGGCCACTCCTCAGGTGGAAGTCAAATGTTGGGGCACTGGTGTTGGGTCCAAACCTTTCCCTTAGCTTGTCAGGGAGAAACTGGGATTGTCTTTTTTTTTTTTTTCCAACATCTTTATTGGAGTATAATTGCTGTACAACGGTGCGTTAGCTTCTGCTGTATAACAAAGTGAATCAGCCATACGTATACACATATCACCATATCCCCTCTCTCTTGTGTCTCCCTCCCTATCCCACCCCTCTAGGTGGTCACAAAGCACCGAGCTGATCTCCCTGTGCTATGTAGCTGCTTCCCACCAGCCATCCATTCTACATTTGGTAGAGTATATATGTCCATGCCACTGTTTCACCTGGTCCCAGCCCACCCTTCCCCGCCACGAGTCCTCAAGTCCACTCTCCACGTCTGCGTCTTTACTCCTGTCCTGCCACTAGGTTCTTCAGAACCATTTTATTTTATTTTTAAAAAAATTCCATATATATATGTTAGCATACGGTATTTGTTTTTCTCTTTCTGACTTACTTCACTCTGTATGACAGACTCTGGGTCCATCCACCTCACTACAAATAACTCAATTTCGTTTCATTTTATGGCTGAGTAATAGTCCATTGTATATGTGTGCCACACCTTCTTTATCCATTCATCTGTTGATGGACACTTAGGTTGCTTCCATGTCCTGGCTATTGCAAATAGTGCTGCAGTGAACACTGTGGTACATGACTCTTTTTGAATTATGGTTTTCTCAGGGTATATAACCAGTAGTGGGATTGGTGGGTCATATGGTAGTTCTATTTTTAGTTTTTTAAGGAACCTCCAAACTGTTCTCCATAGTGGCTGTATCAATTTACATTCCCACCAACAGTGCAAGAGTGTTCCCTTTTCTCCACACCCTCTCCAGCATTTATTGTTTGTAGATTTGTTGATGATGGCCATTCTGACTGGTGTGAGGTGATACCTCATTGTGGTTTTGATTTGTATTTCTCTAATGATTAGTGATGTTGAGCATCCTTTCCTGTGTTTGTGGCAATCTGTATATCTTCTTTGGAGAAATGTCTATTTAGGTCTTCTGCCCATTTTTCGATTGGGTTATTTGTTGTTTTTTTTTAATATTGAGCTGCATGAGCAGCTTGTATATTTTGGGGATTAATCCTTTGTCAGTTGCTTAGTTTGCAAATATTTTCTCCCATTCTGAGGGTTGTCTTTTCATCTTGTTTATGGTTTCATTTTCTGTGCAAAAGCTTTTAAGTTTCATTAGGTCCCATTTGTTTATTTTTGATTTTATTTCCATTTCTCAAGGAGGTGGGTCAAAAAGGTGGGTTTAATACCCTATGATTTAATCATAGAGTATTCTGCCCATGTTTTCCTCTAAGAGTTTTATAGTGTCAGGCCTTACATTTAGGTCTTTAATCCATTTTGAGGTTTTTCTTGTGTATGGTGTTAGGAAGTGTTCTAACTTCATTCTTTTACATGTAGCTGTTGAGTTTTCCCAGCACCAGTTAATGAAGAGGCTGTCTTTTCTCCATTGAATATTCTTGCCTCCTATATCAATGATAAGGTGACCATATGTACATGGGTTATATCTCTGGGCTTTCTATCCTGTTCCAATGATGTATATTTCTATTTTAGTGCCAGTACCATACTGTCTTGATTACTGTAGCTTTACAGTATAGTCTGAAGTCTGGGAGCCTGATTCCTCCAGCTCCATTTTGCTTTCTCAAGATTGCTTTGGCTCTTTGGGGTGTTTTGTGTTTCTATACAGATTGTGAAATTTTTTGTTCTAGTTCTGTGAAAAATGCCATTAGTAATTTGCTAGAGATTGCATTGAATCTGTAAATTGCTTTGGGTAGTGTAGTCATTTTCACAATGTTGATTCCTCCAATCCAAGAAGATGGTATATTTCTCCATCTGTTTGTGTCGTCTTTGATTTCTTTCATCAGTGAATTATGATTTTCTGAGTACAGGTCTTTACCTCCTTAGGTAGGTTTATTCCTAGGTATTTTATTCTTTTTGTTGCAGTGGTAAATGGGAGTGTTTCCTTAATTTCTCTTTCAGATTTTTCATCATTAGTGTATAAGAATGCAAGAGACTTCTGTGCATTAATTTTGTGTGCTGCTACTTTACCAAATTTTTTGATTAGCTCTAGTAGTTTTCTGGTTCCATCTTTAGAATTCTGTATGTATAGTATCATGTCATTTGCAGACAGTGACAGTTTTACTTCTTTTCTGATTTGGATTCCTTTTATTTCTTTTTCTTCTCTGATTGCTGTGGCTAGAACTTCCAAAACTATGTTGAATAATAGTGAGAAGAGTGGGCAACCTTGTCTTGTTCCTGATCTTAGTGGAAATGGTTTCAGTTTTTCACCATTGCGAATGATGTTGGCCGTGGGTTTGTCGTATATGGCCTTTATTATGTTGAGGTAAGTTCCCTCTTTGCATATTTTCTGGACAGTTTTTATCATAAATGGGTGTTGAATTTTGTCAAAATCTGTTTCTGCATCTATTGAGATGATCATTTGTGTTTTCTCCTTCAGTTTGTTAATATGGTTTATCACATTGATTGATTTGCATATATTGAAGAATTCTTGCATTCCTGGGATAAACCCCAATTGACCAAGGTGTATGATCCTTTTAATGTGCTGTTGTATTCTCTTGCTAGTATTTTGTTGAGGATTTTTGCATCTATGTTCATCAGTGATATTGGTCTGTAGTTTTCTTACTTTGTGACATCTTTGTCTGGTTTTGGTATCAGGGTGATGGTGGCCTCATAGAATGAGTTTGGGTGTGGTCCTCTCTCTGCTATATTTTGGAGAGTTTGAGAGGATAGGTGTTAGCTCTTCTCTAAATGTTTGATAGAATTCGCCTGTGAAGCCATCTGGTCCTGGGCTTTTGTTTGTTGGAAGATTTTTAACCACAGTTTCAATTTCAGGACTTGTGATTGGTCTGTTTATATTTTCTATTTTTTCCTGGTTCAGTGTCAGAAGGTTGTGCTTTTCTAATAATTTGTACATTTCTTCCAGATTTTTTTCTTCCATTTTATTGACGTATAGTCGCTTGTGGTAGTCTCTCATGATCTTTCTTTGTATTTCTGCATTGTCAGTTTTTACTTCTCCTTTTTCATTTCTAATTCCATTGATTTGAGTCCTTTCCCTTTTTTTCTTGATGAGTCTGGCTAATGGTTTATCAATTTTGTTTATCTTCTCAAAGAACCAGCTGTTAGTTTTATTGATCTTTGCTATCCTTTCCTTCATTTATTTTTCATTTATTTCTGATCTGATGTTTATGATTTCTTTTCTTCTGCTAACTGTGGGGTTTTTGTTTTGTTTTGTTCTTCTTTCTCTAGTTGCTTTAGGTTTAAGTTTAGGTTGTTTATTTGAGATGTTTCTTGTTTCTTGAAGTATGGTTGTATTGCTATAAATTTCCCTCTTAGAACTGCTTTTTCCACATCCCATAGGTTTTGTTTCATCGTGTTTTCATTGTCATTTGTTTCTAGGTATTTTTTGATTTCCTCTTTGATATCTTCAGTGGTTTCTTGGTAATCTAGTAGTGATTGTTTAGTCTCCTTTGTATTTTTTACAGTTTTTTACCTGTAATTGATATCTAGTCTCATAGCATTGAGGTTGGAAAGGATTCTTGATATGATTTCCATTTCCTTAACTTTACCTAGGCTTGATTTGTGACCCAAGGTATGACCTATCCTGGAGAATGTTCCATGAGCACTTGAGAAGTAAGTGTATTCTGTTGTTTTTCGATGGAATGTCCTGTAAATATCAATTAAGTCCATTGTGTCTAATGTGTCATTTAAAGCTTGTGTTTCCTTATTTATTTTCATTTTGGATGATCTGTCCATTGATGAAAGTGGGGTGTTAAAGTCCCCTATATGATTGTGTTACTGTCGATTTCCCCTTGTATGGCTGTTAGCATTTGCCTTATGTGTTGAGGTGCTCCTGTGTCGGGTGCATAATTATTTACAATTGTATCTTCTTCTTGGATTGATCCCTTGATCATTATGTAGTGTCCTTTGTCTTTTGTAATAGTCTTTATTTTAAAGTGTATTTTGTCTGATATGAATATTGCTACTGCAGCTTTCTTTTGATTTCCATTTGCATGGAATATCTTTTTCCATCCCCTCACTTTTTGTCTGTATGTGTCCCTAGGTCTGGTTGGTCTCTTGTAGATAGCATATATATGGGTCTTGTTTTTATATCCATTCATCCAGTCTATATATTTTGGTGGGAGCATTTAATCCATTTACATTTAGGTAATTATCGATATGTATACTCCTATTACCATTTTCTTAATTGTTTTGGGTTTGTTATTGTAGGTCTTTTCCTTCTCTTGTGTTTACTGCCTAGAGAAGTTCCTTTAGCATTTGTTGTAAAGCTGGTTTTGTGGTTTTGAATTCTCTTAGCTTTTGCTTGTTTATAAAGGTTTTAATTTCTCTGTCAAATCTGAATGAGATCCTTGCTGTGTACAGTAATCTTGGTTGTAGGTTTTTTCTCTTTCATCACTTTAAATATGGCCTGCCCCCCTTTCTGGCTTGCAGAGTTTCTACTGAAAGATCAGCTGTTAACCTTATGGGGATTCCCTTGTATGTTATTTGTTGCTTTTCCCTTGCTGCTTTTAATATTTTTTCTTTGTATTTAATTTTTGATAGTTTGATTAATATGTGTCTTGACATGTTTCTGCCTGAATGTATCCTATATGTGTCTCTCTGCACTTCCTGCTGTTAATTGACTGTTTCCTTTCCCATATTAGGGACGTTTTCAACTATAATCTCTTCAATTATTTTCTCAGTCCCTTTATTTTTATCTTGTTCTTCTGGGACACCTATAATTTGAATGTTGGTGTGTTTAATATTTTCCCGGGGGTTTCTGAGACTGTCCTCAATTCTTTTCATTCTGTTTTCTTTATGCTGGCTCTGTGGTAGTTACTTTCACTATTTTATCCTCCAGGTCATTTATCGGTTTTTCTGCCTCAGTTATTTTGTTTTTGATTCTGTCTAGAGAATTTTAAATTTCATTTATTGTGTTGTTCATCAGTGTTCGTTTGCTCTTTAGTTCTTCTAGTTCCTTGTTAAATGTTTCTTGTATTTTCTCCATTCTGTTTACAAGAGTTTGGATCATCTTTACTATCATTACTCTGAACTCTTTTTCAGGTAGACTGATTATTTGCTCTGCATTTGGTGGATTTTTACCTTGCTCCTTCATCTGCTGTGTGTTTCTCTATCTTCTTATTTTGCTTAACTTACTGTGTTTGGGGTCTCCTTTTTGCAGGCTGCAGGTTTGTCGTTCCCATTGTTTTTGGTGTCTATCTCCAGTGGCTAAGGTTGCTTCAGTGGGTTGTGTAGGCTTCCTGGTAGAGGGGACTCGTGCCTGTGTTCTGGTGGATGAGGCTGGATCTTGTGTTTCTGGTGGGCAGGACTGCGTCTGGTGGTATGTTTTGGTGTGTCTGTGACCTTATTATGATTTTAGGCAGCCTCGCTCCTAATGGGTGGGGTTGTGTTCCTGTCTTGCTAGTTGTTTGGCATAAGGTGTCCAGCACTGTAGCTTGCTGGTCTTTGAGTGGAGCTAGCTCTTAGCCTTGAGGTGGAGATCTCTGGGACAGCTTTTGCTGCTTGATATTACATGGAGCTGGGAGGGCTCTGGTGGACCAATGTGCTGAACTCGGCTCTCACACCTCAGAGGCATAGGCCTGACACCTGGCTGGATCACCAAGACACTGTTAGCCACATGGTTGAGAAGAAAAGGGAGAAAAATAAATAAATAAATAAAATGAAAAGCAATAAAGTTATTCAAATAAAAATTTTAAAAATTATTAAAAATTTTAAAAAATTAATTTAATAAAAGAAAAAGGAAGGAAAGAAAGAAGAGAGCCACCAAACCAAAAAACAAAAACACTAATGTTAAGAAGTGCTAAAAACTATACTAAAAAAACCCACCACCAACAAAAAATAGACAGACAGAACCCTAGGACAAATGGTAAAAGCAGAACTATACAGACAAAATCATACAGAGAAGCATACACATACACACTCACAAAAAGAGAAAAAGGAAAAATATATATATATATATATATTTTAAAAAAGAAGAGAGCAACCAAATCAATAAACAAATCTACCAATGATAGTAACTCAAAATACTAAACTAAGATAAACATAAAACCAGAAACCAGTCAGTCGCATACAGGAAATCCCATGTCTACAGTTGCTCCCAAAGTCCACTGCCTCCATTTTGGGATGATTTGTTGTCTCTTCAGGTATTCCAGAGGTGAGGTTCTATCTGTAGACTGACAACCCTTCAGATTTTATTTGTACTAAAGCTCTTCACTGAATTTGCTCATTTAACAAAAGTTTTTGAGCACCTCTATCATGAGGATCAGGTACTATTTTAGGCAAGTAAACAACATACGCACAAAATTTCTTGTAGAACTGCATGGTAGTGGGTAAAATGGGCAGTAAAATAAGTAACTAAAGTATATAAAATGTCAGATAATGATAAGGGCTTTAGAGAATAAAGCAGGGAGAGGGGAGAGAGCGTGCCAGGATGAGAGGAGCATTGCAATTTAAAATAAAATGGCTCAGGAAAGTCTCACTTTTGAAAAGGTAACTTGAGCAAAGACCTAAAAGAGAGGAGGCAGTGAACAAGTGAGTATCTGAGAGAAGAATATTCCAGTCAAAGAAAATAGCAAATGCAGAAGCCTTACCATGGCATTTTACTCTGCGTTATCTCTTCAGCTAATGGGTTTGGATCTGAAAATTGGCTCAGGTCTAGAAACTGAGATTTTGACTTTTTATTGGGGAAACCACATTCAGCCTCCTGCTCCTTTTTACTTGCTTTTTGTGATTATGTATGTTGAGCAGCATCCTTATTGGCTGCCCTTTTTTTTTGCCCTTGTGTACACCATGCTCTATTAACCACCTCCAAAACTCCTAATGTGTCAAGCCCCTTGGTTCTTCCTTTGACATTGCCACTCATTACAGTAATTGCTGCCTCCTGCCTTCTGGCAGTTAAATGCTGCCACTTTGCAACTCTGTGACCATCTATCCTTCCATTCTCCCAGCCCTGTAAAGAACCCACTATTGAATTTCTTAGAGAAGCTAATGCCCCTCTTTCTAGTACATCCCTGATAGCCTCAGTGAATGATGTGTTCTCAGGACCTTTGTGTGGAACATAATCCTGAATCCTCTGGCCTTTTGAAATATGTATGTTCCAGCATGCCTACTTTCCTTAACCTCTCTGTTCCTGCTTCTACCATCTTTCAGGGAAGCACAGGCATTTCTGCTTTACTGAAGGTTACTATTGTTCTTCCCAGGCTTCTTAGTGCCAATTCAGCAGAAAGTTTACCCCATCCCTGGAGTTCCTGGTGAAGTTATTAAAGCCCATGTCTAAGTGTCTCCAAGTCTAAAAATTCATGCTTATCTACTCTGACATTCCAGCCCACTTAGCGGTTACCCTCAAAATCTAATTCCAGGTGTACTTCCTTGGTTCTTGCCAGTATATGCCAGCTAGTTCTTACAATTCTTTAGATATATTCTTTCCTCCCTTACCAGACTCAGGAAGTCATCAACTGGGCTTAACCCTTGTTACTGGTCTGACAGTGAGAAGAGGTTGGGGCAGCTTTTGGGGCGGGGGGCATCTGTTTCCTTGTGGAAGAGAAGCGTCATCCATATTCTGCTGGTCACAATTTAGTCATCTGGCTGCGTCTAACTCCAAAGGAAGCTTGGTATTGGAATCTGTGTTCTGAGGAAGCAGAGGTAATAGGTTTGGTGAGCATGTAGCCAATTTCTGCCAAAATGTCTCTAGGACTTAAAAGGGCATATTACCTTGCAAAGAAATGGCTCTTTTCCAGCTCTTGACATGCTGCATTTTAGACAAAGAGTAATTCCACTGGGATTAATTTTCTTCTTGTGTAGCAATAGCTGCAAATGTTTGGTCAAGCATACTTCCCACCAGTGCTTCCTACCATACGTGTTCACTGGATTTCAGTATTTATTTTCCAGTTTATATTTTTAATTTATGTTTCATATGTTTTAATTATGCTTCATTATGTTTCATTACATATTTTTGTGTTTCTAAAAGATTTTCTATATTGGTAAATTTTAAATTGGGATTAAAAATTTTCCATTGTAAAACATGTTGAGGGCTTCCCTGGTGGTGCAGTGGTTGAGAGTCTGCCTGCCGATGCAGGGGACACGGGTTTGTGTCCCGCTCCGGGAAGATCCCACATGCCGCGGAGCGGCTGGGCCCTTGAGCCGTGGCCGCTGAGCCTGCGCGTCTGGAGCCTGTGCTCTACAATGGGAGAGGCCACAACAGTGAGAGGCCCACGTTCCACACACACACACAAAAATTTAGCAGGTGAATGAAATAGAACCATTGAACATAAGGTAAATATTGTATAATGGAAGATATGTACTTGCAAGGTTGATTCTCAATCAAATCACACTTAGCCATTGGCAGATATTTAAAAATTGGAGATTTGATACAATGATTAAAAAATAGAGTAGGTTGGTAAAAAAAATATAAAGAGCTAGAAGAGGTTATAGACTTAACTTGTCCTTGTAATGATTCACATACAAAAGAACAGCTTGATGAAAGATGAAACAAAGAAAAATCATTAGTATGAGCATATCCTCTCAAAATGTAGTAAGACCTAATTTAGCAGGTGATGAGCCTCATCTCCTAGTACAAATCATTTTTGAAAAACAATTCCCTCATTTACAGAATTTTGCATATTATTCTAATCGTTTGACTTTTAAATATGGTTTGCATCATCAGTGAGATTTTTTATGAAGGGGAGCAATATTTTAATTTTTATTTCACATATGAAGAAACAGAGGTATTGACTATGTAGCACATGTAAGGCTCATATATGTCTGGATTGGAATTTTAATGGATTGTATCTGACTTTCAGGCTTAATGTTTCCACATGTCATAGAAAAAATTTAATCATAGACTATAAAAGTTGGAAGTGATCTTAAAGAGAGGCTCTCCATTATAATTGAGGAAAATGAGGCTCAGAGAGACTAAATAATTTCACTATTACACAGTTAGGTTACCCATTTACCACATAGGTATGTTTTATTTTCTGTGTAACAAGTACTATGTTCTAGTTATTGTGCTAAATTCTGAATGAACAACAATGAATCCTGCCCTCAAGGGGCTCATAGTTTGACGGAGGAAATTGACATCTTAAACGGTATTAAGAGAAACTGCTATAGTTGATCAAAACTCAGTGATGGATCTTAAGCAGGGGAATTTTCTAACCCAATTTATATTTTATAAAGATTATACTAGTAGTAATATGGAGATTTTTTTTTTTTTTCCTATTCTGCTTTTCTCTATTCAGAACATTCCAGGTTTCCCCCTCCCCCACCATGGGAAGTCTTTCCTGGTACCATCAGTTTATATTATTTGCTACTGTTGTACACTGTCATATCTCTGTACTTTGCCTAACAACTTACTTTGTCTGAAGAAAACTCTTGATTTCCCTTTTGTTATCTCTCACAATTTCTTATTTCTAACTTCCTCATCCCAGTTAATGGCACCACCATACACCCAGGTTTCTCATGCTAACCTCTGACAAATCATCTTTGATTCCTCATTCTCCTCAGTCACACATCCAATCTATTATCAAGTCTCACTGACTGTACCTTTAAATATACCTTGCATATATTTACACTTCTTACATATTCTGTTGCTGCTACTCTAGTCCAAGCCACCATTATCTCTTGCTTAGATCGGTTTTGTTGTTGTGTTACTGGTCTATCTAATTCTGCATTTGCTCCTGGAATCCATTTTTTCCACAGCAGCCAGAAGTCTCCTTTAAAAATGTAAATTTGATCATTTTATTTCTCTGCCTGAAACTTTCCATGGCCTTCGATTGCACTTAGGATAAAATCCAAGTCTTTACCATGTTCTGCAAAGCTCTACATGATATATTCTCTACTGAGCTTTCTGAACATATCTCCTATTCTTTCTTCCTTGTTCAGTGTGCTTCAGCTTGGCCCTGTCTGAGGTCTTTTACACTGGTTCTTTCTCCTGCATAGGATATTCTACCTCTGGATCTTTTCATGGATGATTCCTTCTCATCATTTTGGTCTTAGCTTGCATCAGAAGAGCCTTTTCCACTACCCAAATTAATTAGACTTCCTGACATTTCCCACTTATTCTTTATCATAGCACTATTTATTATATTTTAATAGTACCTACCACTATTTGAACTTATCCTATTTTTAAAATTTAAATATTTTTTTTCTGAGAGGAGGATCCTTGTCTGTCATTCACTACTATATCCTCAGAAGCTAGAAGAGTGCCTTCCCATACTGTTGGATGCTCAATAATATTTTTTAGGTGAATGAATCATAACATATACCACACTTTGTGCTATTAATAATTTTTCTCTTTCTGAAAACTGTAAACTCCAGAAGAGTAGGAACCATGCTTGCCTTGCTCACCATTGTATATTTTGAGTTTAACATATAATAGTCAATAAATATTTATTGTTACTAAGTGAATAAATGACCAATTCAGTGATTGAGACTGGAGTCAAAGAGGTTACTTTGGAGACTACTGCAGTGATAAATTGAAAGATAATGAGGACCTTAACAAAACCAGTGGCAGAAGGGAATGAGAGATTTAAGAAACACATAGGAGATATACTAGATAAGACTTAGTGCCTATTATAAAACATTGGTTATGAAAATGGAGGGGTCAGAGTTTGCATGAGAGTGTAGATGACGGTACCATTTATGAAAATAGGGAAGACAGGCTTGGAGTAAGCTGGATAAGGGGAAGAAGTGAGGTGAGATAAGGGAAGAAAGTTGTGAGTTTAGGTTTGGACTTGAGCTTGTGATGCCTATCCATAATCCAGCAGAAATTTTAATAGGATATATATTTTTTGATGCTCAGGAGAGATGTATAACTGGCTTTATAGATTGGTGTGGTAGGAGAACTAAGGGAGGGAAATATATCACGAAAGCTGAGTGAGAAATGGCAAGGATGAAAGAGTGATTGTTAACAGTATCAAATGATACAGAAAGCTTTAATAAATAGAAACTGGAAAGTGTTCTTTGGCGTTAAAAAAAAATTCAAATCCATTGATGATCTTATGAGAACCATTCCAGGTGAGTGGTTAGGGATCTACTTAGTGACAGAGACAAGGATAGAATTCATTATTCAAACTTTGTCACAGTTACCGCTTGCTCCATGATGCCTGTTCTGATCCTCCTCCAATGAGGTGTAAACTTTCCTCTTTTTTATTTTTTTATTTTTTTTTATTATTATTTTTTTTAATCATTTAGGTTTTTATTTTTTATTTATTTTTTTTAAATTTAATTTTATTTTATTTTATTTTATTTTATTTTATTTTTTTTAACATCTTTATTGGAGTATAATTGTTTTACAATAGTGTGTTAGTTTTCCCTCTACAACAAACTAAATCAGTTATACATACACACATGCTCCCACATCTCCTCCCTCTTGCATCACCCTCTCTCCCACCCTCCCTATCCCACCCCCCCAGGCGGTCACAAAGCACAGAGGTGATCTCCCTGTGCTATGCAGCAGCTTCCCACCAGCTATCTAATTTACATTTGATAGTGTATATATGTCCCTGCCACTCCCCCACTTCGTCACAGCCCACCCCTTCCCCTCCCCATATCCTCAAGTCCATGCTCGAGTAAGTCTGTGTTTTATTCCCGTCCTACCACTAACCTCTTCATGACATTTTTTTCCCTTAGAGTCCATATATATGTGTTAGCATACGGTATTTGTTTTTCTCCTTCTGACTTACTTCACTCTGTATGACAGACTCCAGGTCCATCCACCTCATTATAAATAACTCATTTTCATTTCTTTTCATGGCTGAGTAATATTCCATTGTATATATGTGCCACATCTTCTTTATCCATTCATCTGTTGATGGACACTTAGGTTGCTTCCATGTCCTGGCTATTGTAAATAGAGCTGCAATGAACATTTTGGTACATGAGTCTTTCTGAATTATAGTTTTCTCAGGGTATATTCCCAGTAGTGGGATTGCTGGGTCGTATGGTAGTTCTATTTGTAGTTTTTTAAGGAACCTCCATACTGTTTTCCATAGCGGCTGTATCAATTTACATTCCCACCAGCAGTGCAAGAGGGTTCCCTTTTCTCCACACCCTCTCCAGCATTTATTGTTTCTAGAGTTTTTGATGATGGCCAATCTGACTGGTGTGAGATGATATCTCATTGTAGTTTTGATTTGCATTTCTCTAATGATTAATGAGGTTGAGCATTCTTTCATGTGTTTGTTAGCAATCTGTATATCTTCTTTGGAGAAATGTCTATTTAGTTCTTCTGCCCATTTTTGGATTGGGTTGTTTGTTTTTTTGTTATTGAGTTGCATGAGTTGCTTATAAATTTTGGAAATTAATCCTTTGTCAGTTGCTTCATTTGCAAATATTTTCTCCCATTCTGAGGGTTGTCTTTTGGTCTTGTTTATGGTATCCTTTGCTGTGCAAAAGCTTTTAAGTTTCATTAGGTCCCATTTGTTTATTTGTGTTTTTATTTCCATTTCTCTAGGAGATGGGTCAAAAAGGATCTTGCTGTGATTTATATCATAGAGTGTTCTGCCTATGTTTTCCTCTAAGAGTTTGATAGTGTCTGGCCTTACATTTAGGTCTTTAACCCATTTTGAGTTTATTTTTGTGTGTGGTGTTAGGGATTGTTCTAATTTCATACTTTTACATGTAGCTGTCCAGTTTTCCCAGCACCACTTATTGAAGAGGCTGTCTTTTCTCCACTGTATATCCTTCCCTCCTTTATCAAAGATAAGGTGACCATATGTGTGTGGGTTTATCTCTGGGCTCTCTATCCTGTTCCATTGATCTATATTTCTGTTTTTGTGCCAGTACCATATTGTCTTGATTACTGTAGCCTTGTAGTAGAGTCTGAAGTCAGGGAGCCTAATTCCTCCAGCTCCATTTCTCGTTCTCAAGATTGCTTTGGCTATTCGGGGTCTTTTGTGTTTCCATACAAATTGTGAAATTTTTTGTTCTAGTTCTGTAAAAAATGCCAGTGGTAATTTGATAGGGATTGCATTGAATCGGTAGATTGCTTTGGGTAGTATAGTCATTTTCACAATGTTGATTCTTCCAATCCAAGAACATGGTATATTTCTCCACCTATTTGTATCATCTTTAATTTCTTTCCTAAGTGTCTTATAGTTTTCTGCATACAAGTCTTTTGTCTCCTTAGGTAGGTTTATTCCTAGATATTTTATTCTTTTTGTTGCAATGGTAAATGGGAGCGTTTTCTTAATTTCACTCTCAGATTTTTCATCATTAGTGTATAAGAATGCCAGAGATTTCTGTGCATTAATTTTGTATCCTGCAACTTTACCAAATTCATTGATTAGCTCTAGTAGTTTTCTGGTAGCATCCTTAGGATTCTCTATGTATAGTATCATGTCATCTGCAAACAGTGACAGCTTTACTTCTTCTTTTCCTATTTGGATTCCTTTTATTTCTTTTTCTTCTCTGATTGCTGTGGCTAGAACTTCCAAAACTATGTTGAATAAGAGTGGTGAGAGTGGGCAACCTTGTCTTGTTCCTGATCTTAGTGGAAATGGTTTCAGTTTTTCACCATTGAGAACGATGCTAGCTGTGGGTTTGTCATATATGGCCTTTATTATGTTGAGGAAAGTTCCCTCTATGCCCACTTTCTGCAAGGTTTTTATCATAAATGAGTGTTGAATTTTGTCAAAAGCTTTCTCTGCATCTATTGAGATGATCATATGGTTTTTCTCCTTCAGTTTGTTGATATGGTGTATCACGTTGATTGATTTGCGTATATTGAAGAATCCTTGCATTCCTGGGATAAAGCCCACTTGATCATGGTGTATGATCCTTTTAATGTGCTGTTGGATTCTGTTTGCTAGTATTTTGTTGAGGATTTTTGCATCTATGTTCATCAGTGATATTGGCCTGTAGTTTTCTTTCTTTGTGACGTCTTTGTCTGGTTTTGGTATCAGGGTGATGTTGGCCTCATAGAATGAGTTTGGGAGTGTTCCTCCCTCTGCTATCTGTTGGAAGAGTTTGAGAAGGATAGGTGTTAGCTCTTCTCTAAATGTTTGATAGAATTCGCCTGTGAAGCCATCTGGTCCTGGACTTTTGTTTGCTGGAAGATTTTTTATCACAGTTTCAATTTCAGTGCTTGTGATTGGTCTGTTCATATTTTCTATTTCTTCCTGGTTCAGTCTCGGCAGGTTGTGCATTTCTAAGAATTTGTCCATTTCTTCCAGGTTGTGCATTTTATTGGCATACAGTTGCTTGTAGTAATCTCTAATAATCTTTTGTATTTCTGCAGTGTCAGTTGTTATATCTCCTTTTTCATTTCTAATTCTATTGATTTCCTCTTTTTTAAACCCTATTGCACTCATTATATTCTGTCCTCGGTGTTTCTTTCTGACTGCTAATTAGGGAGACTTTCATTTTATCATTTAGATTTACAAATGGAAGATGGAAAAAGTCTCAATACTAAACAGTCATATATTATATATATATTTTAATTTAAAGTGACTATAAATGGCTATTGCAGATTTAAAGAGAAATAGTATATTTTGAGATGCAAATATGTCCTGTTCAAAACACAGGTAAAATTCACAGAATGCATAGACTCTGCTTAAAATGAGAGGTAGCCCTTTCTGAGATGCCCAGAGTAAACATTTCCTTTCATTTGTGACTTGTTTACTAGATGGTGCCCTACCCTCACCTCATCCTTCTGTTTGTCCCTCATTTCATCTCTGACTCTCTTCTCATTTCTGAGATTTATTTCATCTTTAAATTACCTGGTCACTCATTCCATCTCCATCTTTAAACCAATCTGAATTTTAATCAATTTCTGACCCCACCCTTTTTCCCACCCTATCCTTGACCTCATCTCAAAGGGTTGAGACTTAGGGATGATGTGCCTATCTTAACACATGGTACACAATAATCATAAAAGCTGAAAGCTGAATCATTTGCTTTTAGGAAGTGTCAAAATGTTCCAATACCAAAATGTCCCTGAATCGAAACTCCTGAGTTAAATGGACATGTCAAGATGCCACTGTGCTTCTCACAGGTGTTTACTTGAGATCTTATTAGTTTTGAGTTTACTCAACCAAATTATCCACTTCATAGGGTTACCTAGACTCAACGTTTCATAAACTTTATAACACTGGTGTCTGTGAGTTCTTCCAGGAATCCCCATTCTACCTGCTGTACTTTTATACCCACTCACAGAGAGTCCAAGTCTATCTTCTAATACGTTGTTAGAGATGAGAATATGGGATGAGAATATGTGTGTGTATACTTGATTTATTTCACTCTTAAAAAAAAAGAATCGTAATATTTTTTAGGTGAATGAAAAGTCATTGTAATAACTTTCTCCTAATTTAGAGACCAACGTTTTTAGAACTCAATTTTCAAAAACAATCTGTAACCAGAAACTGAGCATAAGACACTTCTGGGCTAATAAAATATAGTTTGCAGTAAAGCTTCTGCACTCAAAACTTTATGTAGCAAATTAAACATCTGCACAAAGGCATATTCCTAGGAAAATGACAGACGACAGCCTGACTCATGGGAGAAATAAGAAAAATGTCTTACAATATAGTAAAATAATTGGTGATTAGAAGAGGACAGGAACTAACATTTATCTCACATTTGCTATGTGCCAATCATCTTAAATATATTATCTCATTGAATCCTTATCACAGTCCTATAAAGGTCTATTCTTTTTGTATGGGTGAGGAAACTGAGATCCAGCAACTGTTACATGATTCGCCCAAAGTCACACAGTTAATACTAGAAGGGAGAAAAAGCAGACATTTAAAAATAATAATGGCTAACAATTATTTTGTGCTGGACATGATTCTAAATCCATTATGTGTATTAACACTTCTTTTCACACACACACACACACACACACACACACACACACACACACACTGTATTTTATTTTTACAAGAGATAAATAAACTGACACCAAGCATTGTAAATGGATGACCACAACAAAAGCAACAATGATTGCAATTACCAAACACGAAACACACTCATACTATGTCATAATATTGTCATTAAGTCCAGTAATCCTCCACTGTAACAGCTCCTTTACTTTGCAGTGAAAATTGATTTGTATATTTTTTGCCTCTGAGTCCTTGTGGGATTTTTTTTTTTTAATTCAAACAGAAAGTCACAAAAATTATAATCATCCTCATCAGTTCACTCAGTCCCATGTAATTAAATTTTTTTATCTTTATCTTTTGTTAGCACTTTTATGAATTCATCAGTTTTCCATTAGAGTTCTGAAAATGCTTATTGATTCAGTTCAGCAGTATAGTCAGTTACCAGAAACCTGTACTTGTCAGAGTCTTTTCCGTGAATTCCTCAAAGATGAAACCCTTTTATGGGAACATTTTTGCCAAAACATCAGAGTACACCCAGAACTGTCTGTAAATGACAAAAGACTTAAAAATGACCACGGTTAAAGATTTGATGAAAGTTCATAATAATGCAGTTGACACGGAAATTTAGTTATTTCAGAGATATACATTTTAAAGTAATAACTAGAATTGTGACTTATAACATTATACCAGAACATATAAGATTTTTAGAAATTTCATGTAATGTATGAAACATTTATATTAACATATTTCCATAGAAATAACCCAAAGAAAGTTTAGTTGTTTGTTTGTTTGTTTGTTTGTACTGCAGGTTCTTATCAGTCATCAATTTTATACACATCAGTGTACACATGTCAATCCCAATCGCCCAATTCAGCACACCACCATCCCCACTCCACCACGGTTTTCCCACCTTGGTGTCCATACGTTTGTTCTCTACATCTGTGTCTCAACTTCTGCCCTGCAAACCGGTTCATCTGTACCATTTTTCTAGGTTCCACATACATGCGTTAATATACGATATTTGTTTTTCTGACTTACTTCACTCTGTATGACAGTCTCTAGATCCATCCACGTCTCAACAAATGACTCAATTTCATTCCTTTTTATGGCTGAGTAATATTCCATTGTACCACATCTTCTTTATCCATTCATCTATTGATGGGCATTTAGGTTGCTTCCATGACCTGGCTATTGTAAATAGTGCTGCAATGAACATTGGGGTGCGTGTGTCTTTTTGAATTATGGTTTTCTCTGGGTATATGCCCAGTAGTGGGATTGCTGGATCATATGGTAATTCTATTTTCAGTTTTTTAAGGAACCTTGATACTGTTCTCCATAGTGACTGTATCAATTTATATTCCCACCAACAGTGCAAGAGGGTTCCCTTTTCTCCACACCCTCTCCAGCATTTGTTGTTTGTAGACTTTCTTATGATGCCCATTCTAACTGGTGTGAGGTAATACCTCATTGTAGTTTTGTATCAACACTTCTAATCTTCACAACAGCTTGATGAAGTAAATAGTAGTATCACAGTTTTACAGATGAGGATATTAAAGCCCAAAGAGGTTAAGTAACTTCCCCGAGTTTTACAATAAGAGAAAGAGGTGGAATTCAAATCCCAAAAGTCTAATTTCAGAGCCTATGCCTTTTACCTAGTAAGATAAAATGCTTTTGCCAAGCATTTATCATCTTATTAAGAAAAGAGGGCACTAACTTGTAGTTCCTGTTCTCCTTCCTTCTGATATCCAGCTCTCACTTCTTGTCTCCAGGAAGTTTCTTTTTTTCCTTCAAGCATTTATAAAACAAGGCTTTTCTAATATTCAGTGTGTCTTCTTAACCATTACTTTATACTCTCTGTTAATAATATTTGCTAAATTTTTGTTTTACACATGTTGTTTCCTTTAATCCCAGCAACAGCTCCATAAAACTATCATCTCTGTGTTAAAAACTGAGGAAACAAAGACTTAAAGTGATAAAGTAACTTGGCTAAGTTTATATGGTAAACATGGAGCAGATCCAGAAGTCAAAACTATATTTGGATGACTCATACATTGTTGATGGGCATGTAAAATGGCAAGGCCACTCTGGGAGAGTGTCTGATACTTTCTTATAAAAATTAAACGTGAAATTACCATGTGTTCACACAAAATTCTATACGTGAATGTTTACAGCAGCTTTGTTTGTAATAGCCCAAATCTGAAATCAACCAAGATATCCTTCAGTAGGTGAATAGTTATACAATCTGTGGTACAGTCATACCATGGAATACTACTCAGCAATAAAAGGGATGAACTATTTTTAAAAATTTCTTTTTATTGGAGTATAGTTGCTTTACAATATTGTGTTAGTTTCTGCTGTACAACGAAGTGAATCAGGTATATGCATACATATATGCCCTCCCTCTTAGACCTCCTTCCCACCCCCACCCCCCACAATCCCATCCATCTAGGTCACCACAGAGCACCGAGCTGAGCTACCTGCACTATATAGCAGGTTCCCACTAGCTATCTGTTTTACACATGACAGTGCATATGCATCAATCGCAATCTCCCAATTCACCTCCCATCCCATGTCCACACTTTGATTCCCTACATCTGCGTCTCTATTCCTGCCCTGCAAATAGGTTCATCTATACCATTTTCCTAGATTCCACATACATGCATTAATATACAGTATTTGTTTTCTCTTTCTGGCTTACTTCACTCTGTATGACAGACTCTAGTTCCATCCACATCTCTGCAAATGACCCAATTTCATTCCTTTTTATGGCTCAGTAATATTCCATTGTATATATGTACCACATCTTCTTTATCCATTCATCTGTCGATGGACTTAGGTTGCTTCCATGTCCTAGCTATGGTAAATAGTACTTCAGTGAATATTGGGGTGCATGTGTCTTTTTGAATTATGGTTTTCTCTGGGTTTATGCCCAGTAGTGGGGTTGCTGGGTCATATGGTAGTTCTATTTTTAGTTTTTTAAGGAACCTCCATACTGTTCTCCATAGTGGCTGTATCAATTTACATTCCTACCAACAGTGCAAGAGGGTTCCCTTTTCTCCACACTCTCTCCAGCATTTATTATTTGTAGATTTTTTTGATGATGACTGTTCTGACTGGTGTGAGGTGATACCTGATTGTAATTTTGATTTGCATTTCTGTAATAGCTAGTGATGTTGAGCATCTTTTCATGTGCCTATTAGCCATCTGTATGTCTTCTTCGGAGAAATGTCTATTTAGGTCTTCTGCCCATTTTTTAATTGGGTTGTTTTTTTTTTTGATATTGAGCTGCATGAGCTGTTTTATATTTTGGAGATTAATCCCTTGTCATTTGCTTCATTTGAGAATATTTTCTCTCATTCTGAGGGTTGTCTTTTCATCTTGTTTATGTTTTCCTTTGCTGTGCAAAAGCTTTTAAGTTTCATTAGGTCCCATTTGTTTATTTTTGTTTTTATTTCCATTTCTGTAGGACGTGGGTCAAAAAGGATCTTGCTGTGATTTATGTCATAGAGTGTTCTGCCTATGTTTTCCTCTAAGAGTTTTATAGTGTCTGGCCTTACATGTAGGTCTTTAACCCATTTTGAGTTTATTTTTGTGTATGGTGTTAGGGAGTGTTCTAATTTCATACTTTTACATTTACCTGTCCAGTTTTCCCAGAACCACTTATTGAAGAGGCTGTCTTTCCTCCACTGTATATTCTTGCCTCCTTTATCAAAGGTAAGGTGACCATATGTGTGTGGGTTTATCTCTGGGCTTTCTATCCTGTTCCATTGATCTACATTTCTGTTTTTGTGCCAGGACCATACTGTCTTGATTACTATAGCTTTGTAGTATAGTCTGAAGTCAGGGAGTTGGATTCCTCCAGCTCCGTTTTTCTTTCTCAAGATTGCTTTGGCTATTCGGGGTCTTTTGTGTTTCCATACAAATTGTGAAATGTTTTGTTCCAATTCTGTGAAAAATGCCATTGGTAGTTTGATAGGGATTGCATTGAATCTGTAGATTGCTTTGGGTAGTATAGTCATTTTCACAATATTGATTCTTCCAACCAAGAACATAGTATGTGTCTCCATCTTTTTGTGTCATCTTTGATTTCCTTCATTAGTGTCTTATGGTTTTCAGAGTACAGCTCTTTGCCTCCTTAGGTAGGGTTATTCCTAGGTATTTTATTCTTTTTGTTGCAGTGGTAAATGGGAGTGTTTCCTTAATTTCTCTTTGTGATCTTTCATTGTTAGTGTATATGATTGCAAGAGATTTCTTTGCATTAATTTTGTATCCTGCAGCTTTACCAAATTCACTGATTAGCTCTAGTAGTTTTCTGGTGGCATCTTTAGGATTTTCCATGTGTAGTATTATGTCATCTGCAGACAGTGTCAGTTTTACTTCTTGCTTTCCAATTCGTATTCCTTTTATTTATTTTTCTTCTCTGATTGATCTCACCACTATTATTCAACATTGTTTTGGATGTCCTAGCCATGGGATGTACTACTGATAAATAGACTAGCTTGGATGAATCTCCAGGGAATTATACTGAGTAAAGAAAAAAGCCAATATCAAAAGGTTACATACTATGTGATTTCATTTACATAATATATTTGGAAAGACAAAAATTTTAGAAATGGAGGACAGAATAGTGGTTGCTAGGGGTTAGGGATAGAGGTGGGAATGGGCTGAGGTGAGTGGGATTATAAAAGGAAGAGTATGAGAGATCTTTGTGGTGATCACATAGTCCAATGTCTTGACTCTGGCGGCAGATGCAGGAACCTACACATGTGATAAAATTGTATAGAATTAGATACGCATGCATGCGCATGTACATGCACAGATGAGTATAAGTAAAACTGGGGAAATATGAGTAAAATCAGTTGGTGGTATCAATGTCAAGGTCCTGGTTTTGATAATGTACCATATATGGTATTGCAACTATAGTTTTTTAGCTACCATTGGGGGAAACTGGGTATAATATACAAAGCATCTCTATAGTATTTCTTAAAAAATGCAATTATGTCAATTAAAATTTCAGTTAAATGTATATTGGCATGAATAGTCCTGTAGGAAAGAAGGACAAACAAGAGGTACAATAACAGTTAAGTAAAAAGAAAATTGTATTACAGAAGTATTAGCTCTGTATATGCTTATACATTCTTAGAAGGTACTCTGGGTGAATACAAAGTCTTCATGATAGTTATCTACAGATAAAGGATTATGAGTAAGTTTTTTCCTTTATTTTCCCTTTTTCTTTTAATTATGTCTATCTTTTGTTTTTCTAAATGAATTTGTATTTGTTCTAGTATAAAGAAAAATTAAACAGATGTATACTGGTTATAAAAAACAAACCAGGTTTGTTTCACTCTAAAGTCTGTGCTCGTAAGCATTACATGAGAAAATTAATAACTGGATTGTTGAATAGAGTTTATATATGTAAGCTATAGTACTTTGACAGTTTTGTCCCATTTTTACCCAAACCCAGTGACATGAGGTTAAATCTGAGCTACCAGCAAATATTTTGGGAGCTATATGCGCTATCTATAATTGGTAAATTTTGCTTTATTTTATAATTTAGCTCTTATTGCATCATGAGTATCTCCCCATTGTCATTAAAGTTTTAAAAAATTGGATTTTTAATAAATTCACAGTATTTTATTCAGTAGATATATAATGATTTTCATAACTAGACTGATAGTATAGGATAATTAGATTTTTTTCCACTTTTATCATATTGAAAAGGACACCATATTCAACATTCTCAATCATATAAATGTTTTTCCCCTCTTTTGAATTATTTCTTTGGTATAAATTTTAGAAAGTAGGATTGTTAGGTCAAAGGGTATAGGTATTTTCATGGCTCTTGCAATACATTACTAAGTTATAGTCTAAATTTTTTTTCAATTTAAAGTGTTACCAGTAATGTGTGAGTGTACTATATTTACCATAAGCTCACTAAGATTGAATATTAATAATTAAAGATTGACTATTTGTAACATGTATTTCCTTTATGGTAAGTTTTCTATTTATATCCTCATTCATTTAACTGCCAGCACCTCCATGTTGTTTTAATATGCATTTGCTGTAGACTGGATGTTTGTATCCCTCCCAAATTTATATGTTGAAAACCTAATGCCAATGTGATGGTGTTAGGAGGTGAGGCCTTTGATAGGTGATTAGGTCATGAAGCAGAGCCCTCATGAATGGAATTGGTTCCCATATATAGAAGTTCAAGAAAGCTCCCTTGCCCCTTCTGCCATGTGAGGATACAGTGAAAAGCTGGTAGTCTGTGATCCAAAAGAAGGCTCTCACCAGAACCTGACCATGCTGGCAACCTGATCTTGGACTTCTAGCCTCTGGTACTGTGAGAAATAAATTTCTGCGGTTTATAAGCCATTCAGTCAATGGTATTTTGTTATCGCAACAGACTAAGATAGCAATATTAAACTTTTTTGAAATTATAGATATTAACCTTTAGAAGTTTATAAAGTAAATATTTTCCAGCTCTATTACTTTCCTTTTTATTTTGGTATTTTACTTTAAAAAGTACTGATGTTTCAAATTTCATGTATTTAACAGTAATTTCTTTGTTAGATGCTCTGCTTTAAACCTTAGAAAATCAACATCTATCAAAAGACCTGGAAGTAGTCTATTCTGTCTTCTGTAATTTGCAATCTATAATTTCACTTTTAGATTTTTCTTTCTTTTTTTTTTTTCTTTTTGGTTTCTGGGGTAAGGCATGGATTTATGTTTTTTCATGCTCTAGAAGAACTAAGTCTAATGGTTAAAGATAGCCATGGAAACAAACTAGCAGCATGATATGGGGGAATGAGTATGAGCTTTGGAGGTGGTTACATCTGTTTTTGTATGTTTACTCTTGGCTAGATTTCTTAATCCTAAAGCTCTATTTCTTTATTTGCAAAATGGGAATAATAATAGTACTTACCTTAAGATTGTTGTGAGCTTGTAAAGCACTAAAAACAGTACCTGGCATGTGGTAAGCACTCAGTAAATGCCTTCTATTTTTATTATTGCTGTTATTACTACTATTATTATTATTGTTATGGAATCTCTATTATTGTCTAAGTAAAACTCGTTCCATAAGTAATACTTAGATCCTGTCCTTTCAATCTTATAGGCTACTTGGGGAGATAAATAACTTTGAACTCATAATTGAAGTTAGAAAGTGAGCAATATTATAGAAGAAATATAAAGGATTATTGAAAATTAAATATAGGAAAGTTATTCTAGTTGGTTAAAGTAAGGTTTCTTTGGAGCATTATTTACAATTAGGGGAATGGAACGAAGGGAATTCTAGGCAGAGTTAGCAATATGAACAAAAGTAAAGAGAAAAAGGAGGGACCTTCAAGATGGCAGAGGAGTAAGACGTGGAGATCACCTTCCTCCCCACAAATACATCAAAAATACATCTACATGTGGAACAACTCTTACAGAACACCTACTGAACACTGGCAGAAGACCTCAGACTTTTCCAAAAGGCAAGAAAATCCCTACGTACCTGGGTAGGGCAAAAGAAAAAAGAAAAACAGAGACAAAAGAATAGGGACAGGACCTGCACCTCTGGAAGGGAGCTGTGAAGGAGGAAAGGTTTCCACACACTAGGAAGCCCCTTCACTGGCGGAGATGGGGGGTGGGTGGGGAAGAAGCTTTGGAGCCACGGAGGAGAGTGCAGCAATAGGGGCGCAGAGGGCAAAGTGGAGAGATTCCTGTACAGAGGATCGGTGCCAACCACCACTCACCAGCCCGAGAGGCTTGTCTGCTCACCCACCAGGCGAGTGGGGGCTGGGAGCTGAGGCTGGGATTCGGAGGTCAGATCCCAGGAAGAGGACTGGGGTTGGCTGTGTGAACACAGCCTGAAGGGGGCTAGTGCACCACAGCTAACTGGGAGGGAGTCTGGGAAAAAGTCTGGATCTGCCTAAGAGGCAAGAGACCATTGTTCTGGAGTGCACGAGGAGAGGAACTTTCCTCCCTGTCTGCCCACAGAAGGCAGGGCACAGCCTAAATGAGCTCCAGAGATGGGCGCAAGCTGTGGCTATCAGCTTGGACCACAGAGACGGGCATGAAATGCTAATGCTGCTGCTGCAGCCACCAAGAAGCCTGCGTGCAAGCACATATCACTGTCCACACCTCTCCTCCTGGGAGCCTGTGCAGGCCACCACTGCCAGGGTCCTGTGATCCAGGGACAACTTCCCCAGGGGAACACACGGCATACCTCAGGCTGTTGCAATATTATGTTGGCCTCTGCTGCCCCAGGCTTGCCCCACATTCCAGTTATAACTACTGTACCCATCCCTCCCCCTGGCCTGAATGAGCAAGAGCCCCCTAATCAGCTATTGCTTTAAGCCCCTCCTGTCTGGGCAATGAACACATGCCTGAGGGCAACCTACACACAGACGTGGGGCCAAACCAAAGCTTTATACTGGGGAGCTGTGTGAACAAAGAAGAGAAAGGGAAATTTCTCCCAGCAGCTTCAGGAGCAGTGGATTAAATCCCCACAATCAACTTGATGTACCCTGCATCTGTGGAATACCTGAATAGACAACAAATCATCTCCAAACAGAGGCGGTGGACTTTGGCAGCAACTGTAGACTTGGGGTTTGCTGTCTGCAACTGATTTGTTTCTGTTTTTTATGTTTGTCTTAGTTTACTTTTTAGCACTTGGTATCATTGGTGGATTTGTTCATTGGTTTGGTTGCTCTCTTCTTTGTTTTATTATTTTTTAATTTTAATAATTAAAAAAGAACTTTAAAAAATTTATTATTTAAAAAAATTTTTTTTTCCTGTCTTTTTTTCTACCTTTTCTTCTGCTCTGCCTGGCTGACAGGGTCTAAGTGCTTCGGCCTGCTGTCAGGCCTGAGCCTCTGAGGTTGGAGAGCTGAGTTCAGGACATTAGACCACCAGAGACCTCCCGGCCCCACGTAATATCCGTCAGCGAGAGCTCTCCCAGAGATCTCCGTCTCAACGCTAAGACCCAGCTCCACCCAACGGCCAGCAAGCCCAGTGCTGAACACCTCATCCCAAACAACTAACAAGACAGGATCACAACCCCACCCATTAGCAGAGAGGCTGCCTAAAATCATACTAAGTCCACAGACACTCTAAAACACACCACTGAACACAGCCCTACCCACCAGAAAGACAAGATCCAGTCCCACCCACCAGAACATAGACACCAGTCCCCTCTACCCAGAAGCCTACACAAGCCAATGAACCAAACTCATGCACTGGGGCAGATACCAAAAACAATGGGAACTATGAACCTGCAGCCTGCAAAAAGGAGACCCCAAACACAGTAAGTTAAACAAAATGAGAAGGCAGAGAAATATGCAGCAGATGAAGGAGCAAGGTAAAAACTCACCAGACCAAACAAATGAAGAGGAAATAAGCAGTCTACCTGAAAAAGAATTCAGAGTCATGAGAGTAAAGATGATCCAAAATCTTGGAAATATAATGGAGAAAATACAAGAAACGTTTAACCAGGACCTAGAAGAACTAAGGAGCAAACAAACAATGATGAACAGCACAATAAATGAAATTTAAAATTCTCTGGAAGGAATCAGTAGCAGAATAACTGAGGCAGAAGAACGGATAAGTGACCTGGAAGATAAAATAGTGGAAATAACTACTGCAGAGCAGAATAAAGAAAAAATAATGAAAATAATTGAGGACAGTCTCAGAGACCTCTAGGACAACATTAAATGCACCAACAGTCGAATTATAGGGGTCCCAGAAGAAGAAGAGAAAAAGAAAGGGTCTGAGAAAATATTTGAGGAGATTATAGTTGAAAACTTCCCTAATATGGGAAAAGAAATAGTTAATCAAGTCCAGGAAGTGCAGAGAGTCCCATACAGGATAAATCCAAGGAGAAACATGCCAAGACACATATTAATCAAACTATCAAAAATTAAATACAAAGAAAAAATATTAAAAGCAGCAAGGGAGATGCAACAAATAACATACAAGGGAATCCCCATTAGATTAACAGCTGATCTTTCAGCAGAAACTCTGCAATCCAGAAGGGAGTGGCATGATATACTTAAAGTGATGAAAGGGAAGAACCTACAACCAAGATTACTCTACCCAGCAAGGATCTCTTTCATATTAAACAGAGAAATTAAAACGTTTACAGACAAGCAAAAGCTAAGAGAATTCAGCACCACCAAACCAGCTTTACAACAAATGCTAAAGGAACTTCTCTAGGAAGGAAACATGAGAGAAGGAAAAGACTTCCAAAAACAAACCCAAAACAATTAAGAAAACCGTAATAGGAACATACATATCGATAATTACCATAAATGAAGATGGATTAAATGCTCCAACCAAAAGACATAGACTGGCTGAATGGATACAAAAACAAGACCTTTATATATGCTGTCTATAAGAGACCCACTTTAGACCTAGGGACACAATAGCCTGAAAGTGAGGGGATGGAAAAAGATACTCCATACAAATGGCAATCAAAAGAAAGCTGGAGTAGCAATTCTCATATCAGACAAAATAGATGTTAAAAGAAAGACTATTACAAGAGACAAAGAAGGACACTAACTAATGATCAAGGGATCAATCCAAGAAGAAGATATAACAATTGTAAATATTTATGCACCAGACAAAGGAGCACCTCAATACATAAGGCAAGTGCTAACAGCCATAAAGGGGAAATCGACAGTAACACAATCATAGTAGGGGACTTTAACACCCCAGTTTCACCAATGGACAGAGCATCCAAAATGAAAATAAGGAAACACAAGCTTTAAATGTCACATTAGACATGATGTACTTAATTGATATTTATAGCATATTCCATCCAGAAACAACAGAATACACTTTCTTCTCAAGTGCTCATGGAATATTCTCCAGGATAGATCATCTCTTTGGTCACACATCAAGCCATGGTAAATTTAAGAAAATTGAAATCATATCAAGTATCTTTTCCGACCACAACACTATGAGACTAGATATAAATTACAGGAAAAAAACTGTAAAAAATATAAACACATGGAGGCTGAACAAAATGCTACTAAATAACCAAGAGGTTACTGAAGAAATCAAAGAGGATATCAAAATATGGGCGGAAGACCTAAATAGACATTTCCCCAAAGAAGATATGCAGATTGCCAGCAAACACATGAAAGGATTCTCAACATCACTAATCATTAGAGAAATGCAAATCAAAACTACAATGAGGTGTCACCTCACACCTGTCAGAATGGCCATCATCAAAAAATCTACAAACAATAAATGCTGGAAAGGATGTGGAGAAAAGGGAACCCTCTTGCACTGTTGGTGGGAATGTAAATTGATACAGCCTCTATGGAGAACAGTTCCTTAAAAATCTAAAAATAGAACTATCATATGACCCAGCAATCCCACTACTGGGCATATACCCTGAGAAAACCATAATTCAAAAGGAGTCATGTACCACAGTTTTCATTGCAGCACTGTTTACAATAGCCAGGACATGGAAGCATCCTAAGTGTCCACCGACAGATGAATGGATAAAGAAGATGTGGCACATATATACAATGGACTATTGCTCACTGATAAAAAGAAATGAAACTTAGTTATTTGTAGTGAGTTGGATGGACCTATAGTCTGTCATGCAGAGTGAAGTAAGTCAGAAAGAGAATAATGCCGTATGCTAACTCATATATATGGAATCTAAAAAAAAATATGGTTCTGATGAACCCAGAGGCAGGACAGGAATAACGACGCAAACATAAAGAATGGACTGGAGGACACTGGAAGGGGGAAGGGTAAGCTGGGTCGAAGTGGTGGAGTAGCATTGACATATGTACACTGCCAAATGTAAAATAACTAGCTAATGGGAAGCAACTGTATAGCACAGGGAGATCAGCTTGGTGCTTTGTGACCACCTAGAGGGATGGGATAGGGAGGTTGGGAGGGAGACGCAAGATGGAGGGGATATGGGAATATATGTATACATGTAGCTGCTTCACTTTGTTGTACAGCAGAAACTAGCACAATAGTGTAAAGTAATTATACTCCAATAAAGATGTTAAAAAAAAACATATTGGTCTTTCAAAAAAAAACGTAAAGAGAAAAAATACCATGTACAAGATTCAGTTTGACTAGAATATAGTGAGCAAGAAAGAGAGCTTGGGTAAATTATGGTTGGAAGCCTAGAATGGGATCAGATTGAGGACTTGAATACCAGGATAGATTAAGACCATTCTAGAGAGGGTGATTGACATTGACAGTTTTTGATGAGGGCATCACATTCTATGTATGTCTTATCTAGTAAACCATAAAGTGTTTTAGGGAAGAAACTATGATTTTTTAGTTTTTTTCTAATTTATTATTTTATTTTTAACTTTTTATTTTGAAATAATTTTAGACTTACAGAAAAGTTGCAAAAACAGTACATGGATTTCCTGTATATCTTTACTTGTATTTCCCACATCTTAACATTTTCTCATGTTTACTTCATCATTCTATATTTGTATATTGTCATTTTTTTCTGGTTGTAGTTGTAGACATAATGCTTCTTTATCTCTAAATTCTTCAGTGTGTGTTTCCTAAAAACAAGGCCATTTTCTTACATATTTACAGTACAAGTATCAAAATTAGGAGGTTAACATTAATATAGTAATATTATCTAAATCATAGATCTTATTCAAATTTTGGCAGTCATTTCACTAATGTTCTTTATGTCAAAAGAAAAGAAAATATTGTTTAGAATCTAACCCAGGATCACATATTGCATTTAGTTGTCAAGTCTCTCCATTTTCCTTTAATCTGTAATGGTTCTTTGTTTTTTATGACCTTGACATTTTGTGAAGAGTACAGGCCATTTATTTTGTAGAATTTTTTTCAGTTTTGGTTTTTCTGAACTTTCCTAATGGTTAGATTTAGGTTGTGCATTTTGGGCAGGAATACAACAAAAAGAATGTATCCTTCTCAGTGGATCATATCAGGAGGCACATGGTATCGATTTTTGCCATCACTGGTGATATTAACATTGATCACTTGGTTAAAATGGTGTCAGGTTTTTGTAGGTTACTATTTTTCCTTTTGTCCCTAATAAGTATTTTGTGAGGAGATACTTTGAGACTATATTAGTATCCTATTTCTGGTCAAACTTTTGCCTACTAGTTTGAGCATACTTTGGTAATTTTTGCCTGGAACAACTATTACTACATGATTGAAATGGTGATTTTCTAATTCCATAAATCCTTCTACATTTGTTAGTTGGCTTTCTACTGTATGAAACAGCTTTCACTTTTCCCCCATTATTTATGTATTCATTTATAGTTCTTATTTTATTCCATGGTTTGTAATCAGTTACTAACATTATTTATTTTCATGTTCAGTTGGTCCCAGATTGGCCACTGGGAGCCCTCCAAATGGTCTTTTATGTCATTTAGATATGTCATTATCATTATTTGAGCTCTTCTGGAGGAAGATGTTCCAGGCTGGACTGTTTTAAATATCTTTGTACTCTTCATTGTTTTGTACCTAGTAGATGATGAATAAATAATTTATGAGTGAATTAATACATGATTTACATAAACTGCAGGTGTACGAATGGACATACTGTTTGTTTTTCTTTCTTCGTGTTTATACACAGAAGTATAATCACTCCTTCCGTAAAGACCTGGACAAAAGAAAGTCTCCAGTCTTCTGTGTTGCAGGAGCCTCATAGACTACTCTTACTAGTGTCTTGAAGTCCATCTAAATGCCACTTTTCCCCTCTTCATTTCCAAGTTTTCTCTTTCCTTTCTCATTTTATGCTTTATGTTTTTATGTCTCCCTTTTGTTTCCTTTACTTTAAAATTTCTCTAGTTGCATATTCCATGTACTGTTTTATATTGCTTATGTTACTTCTTTCTCTTCTCTCCCACTGTTCATCCCCCTTTGTACTAATTCTCTCTACTTCTACTTTTCTGTTTTCTGCTCTGAAGAGTGTTTTATCAACTCTCTTCCTTTCACTCTCTTCCTTTCATTTCTCTTCCACTTTCCTTTTTCTGTTCTCTCTTTCCAGTGGGATATATGATATCTGCCTTCCTAGGAGGTCCACTAACTAAAAGGAGAGTTTGCCTCAGGAAGCAAACCTGTTTTGTTTTTTTTTCTTCAGTTTAAAGCATCCCTCAGCTGAAGCAAAGAGTGACAGTGATAAGCATCAACCTGCTCCAAACGACTGGGGCTTGCTGTTTTAGTTTTTATAATTATTGCCATTAAAGTGTGGGCAAATCTGTTGACACAGACTCCTTCAGGCAGGTTTAGGAATCCCTCCCTTGTGTCTTCATTAACACCCTGTATCAATCCCTAACACAGCACTTACTACGCCATAGTATAACTGTTTGTTTATTTGATTGTGAGGTTCCTAAGGGCTAAGACTATATTTTCTTAAACATCTACATATTTAGTGTTTATCACAGTGCATTTTAATGAAATACTTCACTCATTAAATATACATTAAGCAGAGCCTTTGATATACAGTTGTACATGTTTGCAATACACAATCCTAGGGGACACCATTCATATTACACAGATTTTAAACAGGTATACTCATTGTAGTTTTCTAGCAGATGGTGGTAAAGTATCTAGTTATAAGAAAATAATTGTAATATGACAGTTTCCCAACAGATGAAAGTAAATTTTTTTGAGGAAAGGGTACCTTTCTCTAGTTTACTCAGGAGTGCCTTATGAGTCCCTGATTTGTATTAAATCTATATTTACTAATATAGGTCTGTTACTTTGAAGAAGGTGAAATGCAGTGTATCACTAATATAAAAAATGAGGGGCTGATCCTCCTGTTGGGAGAAAATGCCTCTTCTACCTCATTCCTTTTGATATGTAGTTTCCTCTTCCTTATTTTCGTTGACTTGCCAACTTCTGTAGTTCTTTTTGGCCATGCCACGTGGCTTGCACGATCTTAGTTCCTTGACCAGGGATCGAACCTGTGCCCTCAGCAGTGAAAGCACAGAGTACTAACCACTGGACTGCCAGGGAAGTCCCTTGCCAACTTTTTATTCATGTCTAATATGTCAGTCAATATAGCAGTAGTCATTTATTTGAGTATATATGTATCAATGCCATTGCGACTACAAAGTGCTAACCCCATACCATATACCCAAACCCACATCCATCCACATAAACATTGCTACCTAGGATCAGATTGTACCTTTTGGTCCCAAGATGAAATCCTGTCCATCACAGTCTCTTCTCCAGTTTAATATGCATTTAACTGAGCAGTTCCATACATCCAGTAATAACAGTGAGTAACATTTATTGATTACTTCCTATGTTGTAGGCACTGTTCTAAGAGTTTTTAGGTACCTTTGTTGTTCCCATTTTGTATGGGAAACCTTGGCACAGAGTGTTCAAAGAATTTGCTGAAGAGCAGATAACTGTGGCAGAACTAGAGTTCAAACCCCAAAACCTATATTTTTCTCCCCAAATATATACTGCCTCCTGCTGGCATTATTCTTGATAAGCTTAATCAGAACTGTAGAAAGCACTTTCAAGATTCTTTAGCATATGAACAGGCCTATACTAAAATTGTTATAACACTTTCCTTCTAAGATCCATCTCACTCCTTCTATGCAGTTTCTTTTCTCTATTCCATTTATTTTTTTCTCTCTTCAATGTAAAATTCATACTGAGAATAATAACAAATATTTATATGACACTTTTTCCTAACCAGATTTTTCAGATATTAATTATTTTAGTACTCACAATTATCCTGAATTTGATATTTTCATAGTCCCCATTTTTGGGAGGGGAAACTGCCCAAAGTCACACAGCTAAAGTGGACCTTGGAAGCCTTTGAGTCCAAGTAGTGTAGGTATAGATTTCATGTGCTTAAACTTTGTACTATACATGAACTAAATTCTGTGTAAACAAGGACTCCAAAGGCCTGGCGTCTCTTTTATGTAACTGTGTAGTTTTGGGCTAATTACTTTATGTCCTAGTTTTCTCATATGTAAGATAAAGAGTTTGATTTAAGTGATAACTACATTCAAGATGGTCAGTTTGTAATAGGAAAAAGTCATGGAAATAGGACGTCTACAGTCCAAAGCCTCTTAAGCAATAACTAGTGGTTCAACTTTGAGCAAGCCATTCAATTTCTCAGAGGCTCATTTTTTTTTTTTTTGTAAAATGGAAATAATAATCCCTACTCTTCACCAACTTGTTATAAGAACTCATTAAGAAAACAGCATGCTGTTAAAGATTTCTATAAATATTAGACATTATATATCAGACATCATTATACAAGTAATAACATATTTGTTGCAGAATCTTAATGATGAGAGGTGCACAAAAAAGAAGATAACAAGCACAAATAATTTTTACCATTCAGAAATAATCACTATTAACATTCTGTAGTATATACTGTCAGGTTCTTTTTTTTCCTCTTATGGCAGTTGCTGTCAGTACTCCACCTGTATTGCTCAGTTCAGACTGTTTTCAGTGAGCTCCAGAATACTTTCAACTGCCAGTGTGTGCCTCTATTTTTGTGTGCCGTTATGCCTGAGGGCTCTTTCAGGAGCCACAGATGGCTATTCTGCTCATGAAAGACAGACAGGGACAGGCTGGAAGTGCCTGGAAATTAAAACCTCCTAGGAACAGCCTTTAAACCATGAAATGACCCAACTTGAAGTATAAATATTTATACCATCCCCCTTGCTCCTTGGGTGGAACAATTCTGTGTTCTAGTCTGTTTCCCTGTATGATTAAGCTCCAGTTGTCCATTGTACTAGCTGGTTTTGTAACGTACTTTTTACAGGGTGCCTTTCCTTGCCTGTGTCACTTTTCCACTCCCTTAATAAATAAATTGCCTTCCTATTCTTTTCTCCTGGTCTGCTTCTGAGGGTAACTCAAAGTTATACATGAAAGGGTAGGGTCTGACACAGTAGTTGTTTAGTATATCCATTTGGATTCTTATTTTATATAGGAAGAAATCTAGGCTTGGGTATGTAGTTGAGCCAGGATTTGAAATGACAGGTTTGACTCCATAACCTGAGCTTTAACTAATTCTGATGCATTTGGGAATATACTCATAAGAACAGCCTCCTAACTAGTCCTCTTCTACTCTTGGTTCTACCACCTTTGAGCATCGTAGCTTAGATATGTTACTTCTCTGCTAAGAAATTTGTGAAGGTTTTCCATTTCACTTATAGTAAAATCCACAGTCCAGTTAATGGCTATACGATCATACGTGATTTGGCCTCTCTACCTCATTTCCCATGATTTTTCTCTCCCTCACTTTGCTCCCAGCATACTAGCTTCTTGGCTTTTCTGATAAATTGCTAAGAATACTCTTGCCTCAGGGCCTTTGCACTGGCCGATCTGTGTTCTTACCCTATATCTGCATGGCTCATCCCCCTATGGCCTTTAGGTTTCCACTTAAATGTTACCTGCTCAGTGAGGCCTTCCCTCTTAATCCTATTTAAACTGTCTCCCATGTTCCTCATTTTCCCTTCTTTGCTTATTTTTCTTCATTGCACTTAGCATAATCTGATATACTATATATTTCATTTTAAAAACTTGTTTATTGGACCAGAATATAAGCTCTTACAAAACATTATTATTTCCTTTACTGTGTTTCTGGTGCCCAAAACAGTGGCCTCAATAAATATTTGTTGAATAATGAGTGAATAAGATTAATGCTGATTAGTGTTATTATTGAATGCCAGAGGAGTAGAAATTCCCTACCAATAGTTTTTTTGAATCTCAGCATTTTTTGCTGGCCCTCACCAGTTGTAGTGTCTTTATGGTTTAGTCATTAAAGCTGTAATTGGATTTTCTGTCTCAGTGACATGATGACACATCACAGCAGCTGCTTGGACTTAAGAGAATTCAGTTTTGATAGGTTGTCCAATGCTGTTGAGTGTGCTTTCAGTATTCTAATTTGTTTTGGGTTTTTAGAATTTCCTTTGAGGCTTTCTTCCACTTCCCTTGAATGATGACTCTTAGATTCTCTCATGCAGCTTGACTCTTTTCTTAGTGATGTTTATCTCAACTTATACAGACACCTCAGTTTTTTTCCTTCTTTTTCCTCCTGCTGTCTCCATCAGAGAGGATGTATTAAACTTCAGTCTGGTTTCTCCTTCCCTGTCACAGATATTTGGATGTAATTGTCTAATGGTCTCATGAATAAGTTTTCCATTCAGAACCTGAGGTTTGGTACTCATCAGTCTATCCTCTCTATATGCATAGTGTAACTCTAATTGAAGAATAAATTGTGTGGAAACTCAGTACTGCCTATGACCTATGAAGTACAATTTACTGTGGTGAGTAGATGATAACTGTTGACTTAAAGTGAATATATTCAATTTAGTGGGTTTTTTTTCATGAAAATGAAACACATTTGGATCATTTAGATTGATACTGTGGTTGTACATTTTGATAATCTAACTTTAAATCACACCTTCAGATCTAGCTCCTTTTTGAGACTTTCTTTCTCTGATTCACTTACATAATTTTTAATCTGTTGGTACGATTCTGAACTCAGTATTTTCTTTTCATTCCTCTTTACAGTTACCCTAATGTATAGGTTTAGTATTGTGGATTGGTGAAGGGTATAGGCTATGGATTCATATTAATTTTATTTGATTGAACCCATTATTGTCAGTGATTAGCTCTGTAACCTTGAACAAATTACTTAATCTCTCTGAGTCTCAGTTTCTTTATCTGTAAAATGAGAGTAATAATAATAATTCCTACTTTATTGAGTTGTCTTGGAGATTAGTAACATAGTACCTATGAAATACTTAGCATAGTGTCTGGCAGATGATAAGAATTCAGTACATATTAATTGTTTTAAAATATACACACAGAATACATGTATGTGCTGACTAGAAGTGATCTGCATGCTCTCTCCATTCTCCATGTAAACTTTAATCTTCCCTCATGTTCTTTAGTTGCTTTTAGGTCTCTAAATGTTATTAGGTAGAATTGTTATTAAACAGATAATTCACAGAGGACAAAGTCTTAGGCCTAGGGACTTCTTGGCCATGCTGTACTTTTTTGTTTATTAGTCGCTTATTCCTTAGAGACTGTCTCTTCTTTATATGAGTTAAACTCATTTAGCCCTAGAATGTTAGGACATTCTATTCATATCACCCATTTTAGAAAAGGAAAAACTAAAATCCAGCATGCAAGTGGCAGAGCTGGTACAAAGCACACGATGCTTAAGAGTGCCAAAATATGCTACCTGTCTTTCTGGATACTCAGGGAATCTCAGTGGCGGAATAAATGGAATGTCATTCAGCAATTTTAAAAAAAGAGCATTATATTACTCATTGTTTTCCCTCTCCCAGTACTCTTTTCCATCTAGGAGAAAAATATATAATTCCTATGGAATTTCAAAGGATTTTCTACAATCTTCTGACTGTTAGAGGATCTCTTTACAGTCTCAAGATGGTTAATTTGGGTATAGAACCTATATACAATAATAAGAATTGTTTTCCTTTTTACAGCCTCTTAGACATGTCTACTCTCAGATAGAATGTTTAAAGTGACCACTGAAAATATTTTGAGGGTTAAGAGTTAGTATGTTTTATTGGAAAGAGCAACTTGATATAGACTCTAAATACCAACATTCAAATTTTAATATGTCTATGTGAGATCACATTTGCCAGGACTAATGCTCTCCTGTTTTTTTGAGAATCTCTTTTCTCTTGGTTTCATTGATATAACTTTTCTTAGTTCTCCTTTAAATAGGAGCCATCCTGTGCTCTCCTCACACCCTGTGGATTCCTCTATTGTAGAACCTGTGCAGCAGTTTTGCAAGTGTCTATTTGTCTATGAACCCCATTAGACAGCAATCCTTGTGCAGAAACTCTATCATATTAATCTTTATATCCCTACTCTCTGGCACAATGATCAGTCCATAATAGGTGATCACTGATAATGGAATAATTGGAATAGTTGGAAAATATGGAATAAATAAATTCTTATTCCTTTTCAGTCTCCCTTGATGGCTACAGTTCCTTTAATCCATTCAGTGGTAGTGTTTCTAGGGCCTACACCTTTGGTCTTCTGAATTCACCTCTGTGTACTTTCCTTGAGTCATCTTACTTTCTCTTATTTTATGCCTATGTACGCCAACAACTCACGTATATTTATCTCTAATACTAACCTTTTACCTGAGGTCAAACTTGTATTTCTATCTTCTAGGTATCTTTACCTGGATCCTACCCTTACCTCTAATCCAGAGTAAGTTAGGGTCTCCAGAGCTTCCTTTTTTGTAAAACAGTTCAAGCTGCACTTTAGTTTCTTTTCTACAGGTCTGTAGGCATCTATTAGTACTTCAAGCTTAAAATGTGCAAGTTAGAGGCTTGGAGCCTTATACGGTTCTTCTCCTCCCTCACCCACCATATCCCTTAACTCATCAGATCCTGTTATTATTTCTACTTAGAAATAGGTCTTGCATTGACCCCTGACTATCTTCATGCCAATGTCTTGTTTCAGGCCTCTCTCTTCTTTTGCCCAGTGTATTGCAGTGGCTTATCACGTTTGGTCCTTTTGCCACCCGCTTCTTCCCGCTGCAGTCTGTCTTCCACCTGTCTGCCTGAGGCATCCTCCCCACAAACCAATAGGCTCAAGCCATTATCCTGATGAAAGAGCTTTGTAGGTTTTCACTCTCTCCTTTCACAATCTGATATTAACCTACTTCTCCAATTTCATTTCCCATATACCACCAACACAAACTCTAGACTCTAGTCACATTCAACTTCACTTTTTCCCTGAACCTGGTTCTTTTACACCCTGTATCTATATCTTTGCTCTCCCATTTTCATGTTATGCCCTTCTCAGCTTTTTCTTCCCAACTTAAATGTTACCTTTTTTGTGAAGCCTTTCCTGAATATTCTAGCACTTTGTTCTTTATTAACATTTTCTCCATTTACGTTTATGTATCTCTCTCACACTAGATTATTGAGAATGCAGAACTTGTCTTAATCTATTCTTGAATTCCTGGGCCTTACTCAGTGATTTCCTGCTCAATAAATGTCTGTTGAATTACTAAAACAGTGACTGAATGATTAGTTGCATTTTCTCATCTTTTTGAGAAGTTAACAATGATTTTAACCTTCTTTAGTGCTAAGCCAGAGATGCTCACACATTTCAGTGTGTTTTGGCAGGGTCAGGGCCTGACATCTGCTGCAGGTTGCACAGACATCAGTGTTGTCTTTTGCTGTCACTCACCTGCTGTGTGTTGCTTTAGCTCCCAAAGCTTTACACTTTTCATCTGAAATTGGCTATTGCTATGCTCAGTAGTTTGTAAAAAATTTTAGATGGACTAGTGCTTTTTAATCTACTTTTCATTTGTTTTTAAACTACCTTCAAGTACACAAATCTTACAGTTTTCTGAACTTTTAAGCAAAAGATAAAAAGAGATAGAAGGCAGAGCAAACAACCTGTCTTGTGCTTATTTTATACAATTTTCTAGAATTTCCATTTTCTACAGATTATTAGATTTTATACCCATTGTTCTACATTTATTGAACTCAGCACAATATGGCCCCCTTCCAACATTACTGGCTTGATGGAAAGTAAGAGGATGCCCTTTTGCACATGGTGGTCAGAAATTAGCCAATATTCATGATTCACTATCAAGGTCATAAACAAAATACTTGGCTTCCTGACAGCTGCATAAGTTACATTGTTCACATCCACAGCTGCCAGACTTAGAATGGTTACTGGCAGCTGACAAAGCTTGAATTCATAAAGTGGTCCTTCCTAAGATTTATTTTTGAGAATGTTATACATTGATTGCAATTAAATTGGGAGCTCACTAGTAGTACTTGTATTTAAATGGGAAAACTAAACCTAACATTTACTGATTTTTCAGAGAAATTGAGAACTTCTCCTAGTCCAAAGTGTTGCTTGATTTTCAGGCTGGTTAATTCTGAGGTTAAATGGGCTAAATACCATCTTATATTTTCTTACTGGAACAACTGCTTGGAACTAAGGCAATTAATAAAATATTATGAAAGAAATTATGAAGTAGACTTTGCAATAGTTGATGTGCACTGGAAGGTTCTTCACAAAGATAAAATACATTTCATTAAAACAGAAGACTCTTCATCCTTACTGTTGGTTTTTTGGTTAGTTTGTTTGCCTTTCTGTTTTCTTTCTTTCCCTTCTGTCTCTTTCCTTTCCTCCCATTACAGTTCCTTCCTCCTTTCCCTCCTTCTCGTTCATAAATATTAAACATCTTTTTTGTACTAGTCACCATATTAGACACTGTGACACTTACAAGGGCAAATAAAAAGACAAGCTCACTCCTTTTAAATGATCTAATAATTTAATGATGAAAAAAAGACATGTGTACACATCGTGCAGGAGAGTGAACTAAGTGGGAACCAAGGCGTTAGGGAGAGTTTTAAATGGGGGCTGATTCTGAAACTTCCTCAACATCTATATTTCAAACTAGAACAGTGGTCTGGAGGGGCCACTTTAATTTATTTTAATTATTAAAAATTTTTAAGATAAAAGTAAATTTCCTTTATTTCAACAGAGAATATTACTTTCTGAAAACTAAGAGTATGTAACAATGGGATGAATATCATGATGAAGAAGATGGAAGCACAAAAGTAGAATTTTGAAAATTATAGGCCAGGGATGCTGTAGAATGTATTTCTGCTTTGGCTTGTAATTTGAAGTAAATGATCCTTAAATATTCTTATGTGTCTGATTTTATGACTTGTAACTCAGAAAAGTTAAAACATAAGGTGGTTGTAATATTTGTTAATGTTCAGTCATATACACAAACAGCAGAGTAATTGATACTAGAATACTTCTTAATTCTTTGTATTGTTCTCTAAGTATCATGAAATTATATATTTTCCAGATATTGACAGGCAATTGATCTCTCTCTCTCTCCCTCTGCATGTATATCTATCTATCTATCTATCTATTTTCTATCTATCTATCTATTATCTATCTATCTATCTATCTATAGAGAGGAATATATATGGGAGAAATAATGGGGCTGCTTTAATTTTATATCCTACAGCATGATCTGTGTTGAGTCATCATAATTTATATTTATTATTTATCATGTATCTACTATGTTCCAGGAACTGTGCTTCATGTATATTATCTTATTTAATCTTCACAATGTCCCTATGAATTTATTCTATTTTACAGTTGAAGAAAGATCAATGAAGAAAAAAATATCAGAAAAAGCACATTAGAAGTCAACAAGATAAGATAAGAGTACCTGCATTCAAATCTTAGTTCTGTTAATGATTAGTTGTGGGGTTTGATCAAGCTACCTCATCTCTCTAAACTTCAATTTTCTCATTTTAAAAGTGGAATCAATAATAATACATACACATAGAGTTATTAGGAGGGTTAAACAAGTTAACATATTAAAGCAGTTAGAATAACAGGTGGTACTAAGCATTATTATTACAAGCCTGAAATCAAATAACTACAAAGTGGTAGAGCAGAGTTTTCAGATTCCAAAGCTTGTGGTTCTTTTTCAATTTCGTATTGCTTCTAAGACATATTGAGGTCTATGTATCACAGGATTTAAAAAGTGAAATTGTCAATAATTGACAAAATTTCTGTTTATTTCTCAAAGAAAATATATATGAAAGAATTCTCATTTAAAGGACTATTATTCCTTGGGGGTGAACTCTGGCATCTCAGAGCTTATTAGTACTAAACAGTTGTGCACATGTCACTTTTCAGGGACTGTGGAGTAGAATAAAGAGAAACTGTTATCTTGGAGGTGAGTTACTTGTGTCTCTTCCTCAACAGGGATTTGAAATTTTGCTAGTTCTTAGAATCATCCTGAGGAGGAGTTCAGTTCTCTCTCCCCAGCTGTTCAGAGCACCTGTTGTTTCCATGGCTCTCCTTTCCTTCTGGTCTCTTTCAAAAATCCTTTCCAGCCTCAGTGATGATAGTAGTGGGAATAGCTTTTTAAAACCACCACCTGCACAGTCTCAGCACAGCTTGTGTAAGTGGGATTTTAGGAATGCAGGCAAGAAGAATGTATTGATGTGAACAGGCTGAAGTGTTATTATTTGTTTTTATCTTGGTTGGATCTTGTGTGAGAGATCCAGATTAATTTTGGATTTCTGATGTTCATCATTAGATTGGAAGTTCCCTACCTACAGGTTTGCTCTGTAAAAAAAAAACAAAACCAAAAAGCTGTTGTTTTTCATTATAATACTCTTCTATTTATTCATCCTTACACAGAGCTTTATAAAATTTAAGAGGAAATAACTCCCCCACCTCCTTTGTATGAAACCCTTTCAGCCGTACCTTCCACTGACCAGTGAAGAAATGATTGTGGTGCACGATGGTGTGCTTCAGCCTGGGCTACAGGTCTCATGCCTTATCCCCAATTCAAGCACATCTTGGGCTTCCAAAAAATAACCCTATTAGGTTTTGCTGCTAAAATATTGTTTGAGAGTCAGATTAACTCATTTATTTCTCACAATTCCTGTGTAAGACAGTTTTGTTGTCCCTGTTTTTACAGATGCAAAACTTGAAATTCAAACTTGGTCAGAAAGTTATTTATGATTGTCAGAAAGCTAAAGAGTTGTAGAACTACAACCAATGTGTTGATCTTAAAGAGCAGGTTTATTTCATTAAGCCACTGTAAATAGGGGGTGGGCATGGGGAAAAGAGTATGAAAAGGAAGAAAACCTACATTTATTGAGTTCCTGCTATGTGCTAAGAATTTAACATTTCTGGCCTCATTTAATTCTCACAATAATCCAGTTACCTAAATATTATAATCTTCACGTTACAAATTAGGAAATTGGGATTAAGATTCAATAATTTACCTCAGTTTGATTTATAAATGAGGAGCTGAAATTTGAACCAAGGCAAGTCTGAATCTAAAGCCTATGTTCAAGATGAATGTTAGTTCCAACTAATTGTTTAATGAGTCACCTTTGAAGACCTATTATATGCAATGCCCTTTATTAACCACTTTGTGGGAAGCAGAGATGCCACCAAAGATGGACTAGTGTCAAATATCAGACCTTCCCCTTACTGGTGGTCCTTGAACCAGTGATTTACCCTCTCCAAACCTCAGTTTCTTCATCTTTAAAAGAGGGATAGTAGTACCTATCTTTTAGGGTTGTTGTGAGCATTAGAGCTGATGTACTTGGTACCATGTTGGAATTTCATACATATTATAATTATGGGACTCACTGTTTAGAAAGGGAAAAAAAGACAAGTGCACATATCACTGTGAGAGCCATTAATAAGAAGTATCTTCAGAGAGATAAAAGTTCTAAGAGAAGGTTTACTTCAGCCTGACCCTGATTGATGGGGAGAACCAGTAAAAACTTCATAAAAGAGGTGGCATTTTAAACACCAGAGGTTTGGTAGAATTCGGATATGGGAGAAGGGTATTCCAAATAGAAGCGTATTTAAGAAAGCATGAGGGGTTTTAAGGCAAAGAGTGAGTCTAAGTTGGATGAAGTGTGGGGATCGCATAAGGAATTTATAAGCTGTAAGATTGGAAAGATCAGTTAGCTTTAGGCTGTGGATAAAAGGAGACAGGGCTTTATTCAGAAGGCAGAAGGGAGCTGTTTATAGTCTTGAACTATTCTTTTTCTAAAACATTGTTATTACTAAAATTTTATGTACTAAATTTTATTTTAAATACTGAAATAGGATAGGTATGCTGTTTGATTTTAGAAAATTGGACACTGCTGCATTCTAACTTTTGCAAAAATCCTTTTTAAAAAATTTTAAAATACTTTTAAATATTAGTAAGAGCCATTTTGATTTAGAATTTCTTTTAGGCAAAGGATGCAAAGTGGGTGAGCTGGACCTACTTTTTAAATAACTGATTTATTGAGATATAATTCATATGCATACAAATCACCTTTTAAAGTGTATAATTTAGTGGTTTTTCTTTATATTCACAGAGTTGTACAGCCATCATCAGTATCTAATTCCAGAACATTTTCATCATCCCCCAAAGAAATCCTCATACCCCTCTCTGCAGCACGTTGGCAACTACTAATCATTTTCTGTAGACTTGCCTATTTTAGATAAATGGAATCATATAATAAGTGGTCTTTTGTGACTGGTTTCTTTCAATTAGCATAATGTTTTCAAGGTTCATCCACATTGTAGCATGCATTAGTATTTTATTCCTTTTTATTGCAAAATAATATTTCATGGATGGCTATACTACATATATTTTATCCATTGATGAACATTTGGGTTGTTTTGCAAATTATGACTATTATGAATAATAACTTGTGAACAGATTTTTTGTGTGGAGATATGTTTTCATTTCTCTTGAAATGTGTATCTAGTAGTATAATTCCTGGTGACTGTTTAACTCTTTGAGGAACTGCCAAACTTTTCCAAAGTGGCTGCACCATTTTTGTTCATACCAACAATGTTTTTCCAATTTCTCCACATCCTAACCAATACTTGTTATTGTTCATCTTTTACAGTAGCCACATTTTTTTGGTGTGAAACGTATCTTACTGTCATTTGATTAGCATTTCCATAATTATTCAATACTAATGATGTTGAGCAACTTTTCATGTACTTGCTGGCCATTTGTATGCCTTCTTTGGAGAAATGTCTGTTCAAATATTTGCCCATTTAAAAATTGGGTTGTTTGTCCTTCTGTTGTTGAGTTGTAATAGTTCTTTGTTCTTGATAATGCCGCCTTATCAGATATATTATTTGTAAATATTTTCTTCCATCTATGGGTTGCATTTTGATTTTATTGATCCTTTCATTTGAAGCACAAATTTTGATGGTCTATTTTTTTCCTTTGGTTGATTGTGCTTTTGATGTCATGTCTAAGAAATCATTGCCTAACCCAAGGTTGTGAAGGTTTACACTTACGTCTTCTTCTAAGAGTTTTATAGTTTTGGTTCTTACATGTAGGTCTTTGATCCATTTTGAGTTAATTTTTACATGTGGTGTGAGGTAGGGGTCCAAATTCATTCATGTGTGGATATTTAATTTCTCAAAGCCATTTGCTGAAAAGGCTATTCTTCCCCCCATTGAATTGTCTTGGCACCAGTGTTGAAAATCAATTGACTATAAATGTAAGAGTTTATTTCTGGACTCTCAGTTCTACTCAATTCAGCTATATCCTATCTTTATGTCAGTATCACACTGTCTTGATTATTGTAGTAAATTTTGAAATCAAGAAGCTTAAATTATCCAATGTTTTTAGTCTTTTTCAAGATTCTTTTGCTTACTCTGGGTCATTTGCATTTCTATTCGAATTTTAGGATCGGCTTGTCAATTTCTGCAAAAAAAAAAAAAATCTGAGATTTGTATAAGGGTCATGTTGAATCTGAAAATCAGTTTGGGGAGTATTTCCATTTTAACAATATTAAGTCTTCCAATGCATGAATATGGGTTGTCTTTACATTTAATTTCTTTCAACAGTGTTTTTTGTAGTTTTTAGTGTACATGCCTTGCACTGCTTTTGTTAAATTTATTCCTAAGTATTTAAAAAATTCTTTACAAATGGAATTTAAAAAAATTATTCAGTTCCCAAGTTAAGCCAGTCTTCTTTTTGGAGGAACAGGTAGGGAGATAGAGCTAGGGGTTGATTTTTAAAAACAATTTTCTTCTTGGCGATTTCAGTATTACATGCTATATATTTTTGAGGAGATCTTGTTTAAACCTATAGACAGGATTAAAAGTCAGCTGTTAGGAAGAAGTGTCTGTGGTCATATGTTTGGTGAGCTGGTGGGAGCAAGAGACAGAGCTGGGGATTCTGCCAACTAGTAGCAGATATCTGTGGTAAGAAGTACAAGGTCACCCCACTTTTCTAAGCATTTTCATGGAGTCCAAGGAAGTTCTTGTTCACTGTAAGTTAATATATTTTCCTATTGACCTACTTATGGTGAATGGGACATGACTGGTGACTTGAAATATTTCTTTACTGATTTGCTTAAATATTGAATCCTGGAGCTCTCATATATTGTTTGCTTTGTTTGTTCTCTGTACTACTAAAATCATTCCTAAACTTATGATTAGAAAATCGGGGATTTAAGTGCTGACAAAGGGCTGAAAAATTGTCTGGTAACTTGGAGCTTTACTTAGAAATTATATGTGTATTTCTCCTGTGAAAATGCCTATATTGTAACCTGACTAGTAAGTGCATGGAAAGATATATTAAAACTCTTATGTGTGTAACAAACTTGTAATTTGGTGTGCCATTTTGTTGTGGTTTGAGTACAAGATTGTAAAATATCTTAATGGTATGTATTGAATATTGATCTGCCTAATTAAGAATTTGGAAGAAAATGTTGTTTTTTTTTTTTTCCCCAAAATGGTGTTTCCTATGTGATTTTGAGTAATATAGCTGCAAAACTAATTTTCCTTGTACTAAAATAAGTTAGTTCATTTTTTTCTTCTAACATACATGTAGGTTATTTTTAACAGCTAAAGATAATGATAAAGTTAATGGGTAATTAATCATTAATTAAGTACTAGTAATTAAATAAAGTGCTATACTAAACATTTTATATATCTTATCTCTTTTGGTAACTTTAGGAGATAAGTGAAAATTTTCACTTTATGTATGAGGGAATTGAGATCAGAACCATTAGTTTCCCAACTTGTACATGCTAGAGGTAGGATTTATATCCCTCTCTATTTATATTTATCTATATGCTTGTCATCCTGATCGCAAAGTTGATGCTGTTAACCATTGCTAGACTGCACTCCATGAATAATCACATAGTACACAATAGTATTGCCAGTTCATGTCAACCAAAGGGGTGGAAACACCTTCAAGAAGTAGAAATTGTTTCTTCAATTTCTGCTTGAATTGTTGGGAATTGACACTGAGCTCATCTCAGAGGAAGAGAAGACAACATTTTCCATCAAGTTTCTGTAAATCATGTTGATTCTGCTTTACAGTGGCACAATAGTGTCATCATGTATTAATCTACATTCCAGAAAAGTGTGCCCCACGGAGAGAATGTGTGGCAACAGCTGGTTATGGCAGCTGTAGGTAATAAACACAATGAGACAAGCCTCAAAGTTCAGTCTCTTCTTTCTGCATATATCCCCTTTGTATATCAAAAGGAGGAGTTAAGTATGTGTGTGTTAATTGTACTTAGCAAAGAAACAGAATCACCATGGTATTGTTATTCAAGTTCTTAGAATGTTAATGCCAGAAAGTACCTCCTTTTTGGATTTAGTTCAGTCATTAAGGAAAATGAACAAACTTGAATGAAATTGCTTTCAGAGAGTAAGGAACAGTGTCTTTTTTACTGCTATATCCCCAAAATACTTAAAATAGATATAGATACTTACGTAAGGCTCAACAAATATTTGCTGATTGATGGATTGATTGCTTTATTTCACATGGGTGATAGTAGTTCAGGTTATAATTTGAGTCTTTTGACATTCAGGTTCAGTGCTTTTCTTACCACATTGAGCTGCTTACATTCCCATCTCAAAATAATAATTGCTTTCTCTTTCGAAAGAAGGAAATTAAACCTCTAAGAAATTAAGTAAGTGGCCCAAGTTCACACAGGTAGGCCGTGGCTGAAGAAGGTCATAAAGCCTAGTCTGCTTGATGCTAAAGTTTGTGTTCTTAGATGCCACACTGTACTGCTGCTTTCCAGAACATTAACTCACATCATATTTTATAGATGTAATTTGTACTAGTATCTTAAGAATTAAAAAAAAAATTTATTTATTTATTTTTGACTGCCTTGGGTCTTCGTTGCTGCATGTGGGCTTTCTCTAGTTGCGGCGTGTGAGGGGCTACTCTTCATTGTGGTGCACGGGCTTCTCATTGCAGTGGCTTCTCTTGTTGCAGAGCATGGGCTCTAGATGCACGGGCTTCAGTAGTTGTGGCTTGTGGGCTCTAGAGTGCAGGCTCAGTAGTTGTGGCACACGGGCTTAGTTGCTCTGTGACATGTGGGATCTTCCTGGACCAGGGCTCGAACCCGTGTCTCCTGCATTGGCAGGCGGACTCTTAACCACTGCACCACCAGGGAACCCCTGTACTTGTATCTTAAAGCACTCTACAAAAAGAGAGTATGCAATCTTATTTTCGACATATGTTAGGGCTGAGTGGTTAAGAACAAGGATTCTGTAGCCAGAGTTTAAATCCCAGCTCTACTACTTCACATGACTTTGGCTAAATTTCTCTGTGACTCACATTGATCATCCACCAGTGGTGGTAATAATAATACCCATCTCATGGAGTTGTTTGAGAATTAAGTAAGCATGAGGTTCTTAGAACAGTGTTTGACATACAGTAGGCCTCATATGTGTTATTATTTCCTTGAGTATTAATTTCCATTGGGAAGAATTTATCTTATAGCCAGTGAAGCTTAATCCTGTTGTCCTCTCTTGTTCTATCCTCTGGGGAAACAAAGACAAGTAGGAATCAGCCTCTCTGCATACTACTCTCTCTATTTATTTATCATGATGAAGTTACTTTTTACTGTTTTCTAATAGGTTTCTTAATCTTTAAGCAAAGATCTGATTTCCCCAGTCCTTACACTACAAGGAATTTTCTGTATTTAAAGCAGGAAATAACATTAATACTTAGAGGATAAGAGCATTTGTTTTCATATGGTATACAAAGAACAAATTTATCATTATAGCAGGAATTAATAGTCTTTTTTAACATTACCCTGTTGTCTTGCCTAAAATTAAGCTGTGTCTTTTAGGGTGATATAGTGAATAAACACTGGACTTGGGAATCAGAAAACCTGAAGTCATGTCTCAGTTGACATGAAAATGTATAAAAAACATAACAGTGATGCTATGATTACCTCACAATGTTTGGTGTTAACCAAATAATATTTTATATTTTCAAGGCCCACATTCAAATACTACCAGCTCAATGAAGCCTTCCCTGACTCCTCTGGTTAGATTACATCTCTACTCTCTCTATATATTGAAAGCAATTCCTATAGCACGTTTCATCTCTACAATATTCTATTTCTTTGAGTCAGACAGACCATATCTTTCACTGGATTGTAAGCTCTTTGTGGATATATATTCATTTTTGTTTTCCACAGACTGATATAGTGCCTTCAGTATGTGCTCCACTGAATTTGTGCAGTGGTACTTTGTAAACTGAAGTATATACAAACGTAAAATATTATTAATATCCACTTATATGTGATACTCCTCTTTCTCGTGGGTTTATTTTCTAACTTACGGTAATGCATGCAGTTCCATGTCCAGTCAGAGTTTTCTCTGCATCTCCAAGCACTTTATCTTGGGGAGTGTCAACCAGGAACATAATTAAATTTTTTATTAAATTCCTGAATGCAAGTTGTATTGTCCTAACTACTGTCCAAATCAAATTGTCATGGTCTCTGCTGTACAAGAGCACAGTCAAAAATCATTATCAAATGTCTGCATGCAAGTTATGTTGTCCTTGGTAAATTGAATTAAATAATCATATCAGTGATTTATAGACTTAACAGTATAAGGAAGAAACACTTGTGTGAATACACTTATAATGGACTACTAAAAACTATTGAAAAAAACCCCACACTGATTGAATATATAACAAATTTTGTTCAGAATTATGACCAAAATGGGCAATTTTAGATTTGGGTGTTTGATCTAATTCCACTATGCAAGGAACCTTCACATCATTTCTTATTGGGGAAAATCTATGAGTATTGAACTTTGCACAAGTTTTTGATATAGTCCCTGGCAGCTACATAATGGATTTTGCCTGTCCTATAATATTCTATGAGATCATAAAGTTACTCTTCTGTGAAATTTGATCAGTTTGGTCAGACATGAGGATGTTTTTATTCAGTCTCATGATTAGAGAAGTAAGACCCTACATGTGAATGTAGAAAAATGTTTCATCATATAAAAATAAAAGTAAAAAAGAAGAAAGGAAACAAAAAATAAGAAGAAACAAAAGGAGAAGAAAAGCAAGGAAAAGAAATGAAAAGAAGGCCTGGATATTTATATTTGTTAACTTGTTTTAAACTATAAGTATATATGATATGTGAAGTTTAAATGTTTATAGATGATTGAATGACATCTCATCAGCTCAACAGGCTTAAAATATCATTTAGGTCCTCAAAACAGTTAGAATAGTGTTTTGGGTTTGAGAATTACTTTTTCAGAGGGGTATGTGTGTGTGTAAAAGATGTAGTACAACCATGTTTAATAATTAACATTTATTAGGGGTTTATTCTATGCAATGCAGCACTCTAAGCATTTTACATTTAATCCTTTCAACAACCTTGTAACCTAAGTGCTATTATTATTTCCATTTTGTAGGTGAAGAAATAGAGAAGTTGAATAACTTGCTGAAGGTCTCACAACTAGTGAGTGGGAAGCTGTTTATCTGGTCTTCCTGCTGATGGCAATAACATTTGATTGCAGTTTTCAGTTAGGGTCTATGCCATCCTGAAATCTTGCTCTAAAAGTCCTTAGTTATATTTAGTCATTTAGAATTTATAAAGTCAATAAAAAAATAACTCCCTCAGTGGAGTGTGAAGGATAAATTATTTATCATAGAGTTTAGTATAATTATTTATACTAAATCCTAAATAATATATGTTGGGGTTCTGCTGCATAATGTCATTTCTTTTTTACCAAGGAATTGGTGAAAATTTTTATGTCTGGCTGAAAAACAACGGCTCTATACTAGTCTGGTCTAGGTTTTGCCTTACATATCCTATTGTTTGCCTTCTGTACCTGTATTACACTGGTCCCTCATTGCTTTATAGTGGCCTGAATGCTTCCTGGCATCAGAAATTTCTGTAAAAACCACATAGAATTTTTAACCTCTATACCTCAAGTTCAGATTCCCCCCCAACTCTTTTTTTTTTTTTTTTTTTTGCGGTATGCGGGCCTCTCACTGTTGTGGCCTCTCCCGTTGCGGAGCACAGGCTCCGGACACGCAGGCCTAGCGGCCATGGCTCACGGGCTTAGTTGCTCCGCGACATGTGGGATCTTCCCGGACCAGGGCACGAACCCGTGTCTCCTGCATCGGCAGGCGGATTCTCAACCACTGCGCCACCAGGGAAGCCCCCCCACAACTCTTGATTTAAAAAAATTAAAACTTACTGTGAAAAGAGTGGTACAAAAAACCCCCATATACATTCTTAGATTATCCAATTGTTAATATTTTGCCACAGTTGCACACCCTCTCTCTGAATGTGTATATATTTGATGAGTAATTTGAAATTAAATTGCAGATATCATGACACCCTAATGTTCCAGCATGTATCTCCTAAGTACATGGAAGTCTCTGACAGGATACCATGATCACATTTTCTGTTTTCTTCTCTTATAGATGTGTATGACTATTGCTTGTGGTTTTCTTTTCATTTTGGAAATGTTTTATATTTTCTTGGACCAGCAATGACAGAGGATTCTTTGTAGGCAGGGTAGGTGCTTGGGTGGCTTGCTAGTTTTAAGTGCTCTTTTTATTGGTGTAGTAAAGTGCTTTTAAAAAGTATTTGCTAATACAAATGAATGTATATGCAAAATAGAAAACAGACTCACAAATATAGAAAACAAACTAGTGGTTACCAAAGACGAGAGGGAATGGGGAGGGGCAAATTAGTGTTATGGGATTAAGAGATACAAACTACTATGAATAAAATAGATAAGCAACAAGAATATATTATATAGCACAGCGAATTATAGCCATTTTCTTGTAATAACTTTTAATGGAATATAACCTGTGAAAATACTGAATCACTATGCTGTATACCTGACACTAATATAATATTGTAAATCAACTCTACTTCAACAACAAATTTGGCATTTTGTTTGGGGTAGGGGTGGGGTTAGTATACTTCTGATTTTGTGCTTCTCATTTGCTTCTGTAGGGCCCTTAATTTCTACCGCATGCTTCCTTCTTTCTTTTCAATGCCAACCTCCAGGAGACTTCCTCTTCCAGGCTACCTTTCTCTCTCCCTCTCTCTCCCTGCTCCAGAAGTGGATTCAACCTTCACTGAAGTTCTGCGATTCTTATGTAATTAAGTCCTGGACTTGATGATCAACAATTTCTGCCTTCTGGCTGCAGGAGATGAGGGTCTTTATATATTGCTAAGGAGTTCTTCTGACTTTTACAATTTGTCTTAATTTGAGATTAATGGCTCTGAGCTTTGCATTGTCTTTCTTCAAAGCTTTTATCGCACTTAGCAACATCCATTCAAGTCTTTTGTTCTTATAATTATTTTTTCCTCTGAACCTCTTGTATGACTGAGATATTATACCTGCCATTATTTTCCCTACTACCAGTTTTTCATGCCAGTTGACCACAGGTGAAAGTTTTAACAACTGCACTGTTACAACACTCCAGGACTTATTATCAGTGCTCTACCTACCTCCAGTATTGGTGTTCTTGTTGCCAGCTGGCTGGTGGGTGCTAGAGCTCAAAAATTCCATTTTATAGTTTGCTTTTTTCAGAGTACTCACCAACTCTCTTAGGTCAGTGACCCTAGGAAACAGATTATGGGATGGAGAATTTTCAAATAGGAAGCTTTACTGAGGAGTGCTTTCAGGAACACACCTATGAGGAAGTAAGGACACAAGAAGGCAAGTGATAAGTTGAACTACACAGTGGTTACCAAAAAGTTCTCACGAGGTACATGAGTCCTGGAGCTTAGATGACCTTTCAGAGTTATTCTAAATTGAGGCAGGGTGACCAGACCTCACATTGAGCAGTCATTGGATACTGGCTACCTTTGCAGAAGGGATGTAACTTTGAGTGAGGGAGCCCCGTTTGAGCTGAGAGCAGTTTCTAGGGAGGGACTTAGATGTGAGCTGTTAGTAGCCAACAAAACTGGCAGCTAAAGATTTGAGGGCCTTGGTTTGATGGAGAAATCTAGGTCATACACCACAGTCTGCACTAGAAGATGTAAGAGAAAAAGTAGGAAGACCTATCAAAAGGTCAGTGAAGTACTTCAGATAATGATAGCTTGGAGTTTGGGAGAACAGTGGATGTAGTGAGAGGTGGTTGGATTTGGGATATATTTCAAAGGATTTGCTGTTGGATAAGATATCAGAAGAGAGGGGGTAAGGGGTGTTTTCAAAGATTTGGGCCTGAACAACTGTAAGAATAAAGTTGCCTCATCAATTTAATGAGAAGTGATGGCTAGCACACTTTGTTTTCTTAAAACAGTTATATTAGCTGAAGAATATAACCTCTTTTTATAATTTCTAGCTGAAAAGAATGTGGGCCTATAACTTTCTGTTTCTACAACATAAATTACCAAAATTGATCCATTTAGAAATTTAAAAATTGCATAGACTTATAACCTTGGAATAAATTAAAACTTGGTCAAAAAATTATCTTTAATGAAATAAACTCGGGTAGGATTAAAGTCAAATACTTTAAAACTTTCAAAAATAGGTAATTCTTATGAAAAGTACCTATTTCCAAAGGAGTGAAATAGCGAGAAACCTTTGTAACTAATTTTAAGAAAATAGCATAACTCTGATATCAAAACTGAACACAGGTAACACTAAGAGAAGAAAATGCAGATTAATTTCATTTGTGAATATAGATTAAACATCCTAATCAAAGTACTAATAAATTCTTATTCAAAAGTACATTAAAGATGTCAGCAAAATGGTGGCACAGGAATTCTACTGGTCCTTTCACCCCAGAAACATCATTTTGAATAACCATCTACACATGAAATAACTTCACAGGAGCCAAGGATTCCAGATGAAGGATTAGATTACAGCACCTGGATGAAGCAGAGAAATAAGAAAGGATGCATTGAGGAGGGTAGGAAAGATTGATTCATACTACTCCTCCATTAATCCTCCCCCAAACCAGAGCAGCCCAGCCCAGAGATAGATCCCATGGCACTGGGCTATCTGTGGGCTCCCAGGAACCCAGGTACTTCTCTCCTTCTGGCACCTGCTGGCTCCAGTGGCCCTAGGCAGTTCCTGTGGCCTCAAATGGCATTCATAGCACCAGGTTCCTGGTCAGGCTCCCAGGAACCCAGGTACCCCTCTCAACCTAGTGCCTGCTGGCTCCAGCAGCCCCAGGAGGTTCCTGTAGCCCCAGGCAATGACACCAGGCTGCAGATGAGCTCCTGTGAATCCAGGCCCCTGGCTCACCCTGGTGCCTGTTGGCTCTAGCAGCCCTAGGTGGCTCCTGAAGCCCCTGCCAGTTACCATGGTACTAAGCTTCTGGCAGACTCCTGTGAATCATGGTCCATTGCTGACACTGGTGCCTGGCAGCTGTAGTGGCCCAGACAGCTCACATGGCTTCAAGCTCCCAAGGAGCCCCTTTGAATTCAGGCTCCTGGCTCACCCAGGTGCTGGCTGGCTCCAGCAGCCCCAAACAGCTCAGTGGCCTGAGGTGGCTCTCAGAGTTCCAGGCAGCTTCTTAAGCTGCAGGATCCCAATGGACTTCCAGACTCCTGGCCCATCCCACCACTGGCCTGTTACCTTGGCTGTAGCCAGCTCCTATAGCCTGAGGTCCCAATCAATGCCTGCAAACCTAGGCTCCAGGACACTTGTGAACCCATGGTGTCTATGGGGTCTGGCACCAGGCTGACTACCACTATCTCAAGCTTTCAAAACGTCACAGAACTAGACTTCCCAAGGACTCCAGCAGCAAGCCTGCTTTCAGACATCACCAGACTGCCTACCCAGAATCTCTGCATAGGTTGAGTGACAAAGTGCTTCACCTGCTGAAGCCAGTCTAACGACTGGAAGAGATGCCTATGACCTCAGGTGCACAGACATCAATGTGAGGTCACAAGAATCATGAATAATCAAGGACACATGATGTCACCAAAAGAAACTAATAAAATTTCAGTGGCTGACCCTAAAGAAATAGAGACCTATAAACTGACAAATAATTCAGAATAAACCTCTTAAAGAAATTCAGAGATATAAAAAAAAAAACACAGACAACTGAATGAAATTAGAAAAACAATACATGAACAAAATGAGAAGTTTGACAAAGAAATAAAAAGAAATCTAAGAGTTAAAGAGTATAAAGACAGAACTGAAAGATTTAGCAGAGGATTTCAACAAGAGATTTGACCAAACAAAAGAAAGAATTAGTGAACTAAAAGACAGGTTATTTGAAATCATATACTCAGAGAAGCTATGGGGTAAAGTTTAAAGAAACAATCTTGGAATTATTTGAGTCCCAGAAGGATAAGAAGAAGAGAAAGAAGCAGAAAGCTCATTTAAAGAAATAATGGCAGAGAATCCCCTAATCTGGGGAGAGATTTAGATATCCAAGTTTATGAAATTAATAGGTCAAAATTTAAATCCCAAGTAGTCTTCACTAATATATATTGTAATAGAACTGTATAATATCAAAGGCAAAGAGAGAATTTTAAAAGCAGCAAGAGAAAAAATATTCTCACATAAAAGGAAATACTCATAAGGCTGCCAGAGGGTTTCTCAGTAGAAATCTTTCAGGTCAGGAGAGAGTGGGATGATGCATTCAAAGTGCTGAAATTTAAAAGAAAAACTGCTAACCAAGAATACTTTGCCCAACAAAGCTGTCTTTCAAGAATGAGCAAGAGAGAGATTTTCCTAAACAAAACCTGAGAGAGTTCATTACACCTAGACGTTCTTTACAAGAAATGGTGAAAGGAGTTCTTCAAGCTGAAATTAAAGGATGCTAATTAGTCACAAGAAAACATGAAAATATATCATGGTGGTAAAGGTAAGGATATTGTCAAATTCAGAATATTCTAATATTGTGGGAAAATGGAGGCATTAATTACTTAAGTCTGGTATAAAGGTTTAAACGACAATCTGACCTACAGAATTGTAAGATAATGTGTTATGTCAGCAACAGAAAACTAATGTAAGTACCCAGAGACAACATGTATGTGTCCACATGGCTTCATCTTCAGGATTTAGGAACTGGAAAATTAGCTAACTCTTCCACCCTAATTAAACAATATTAAAAGAGCTATCACTTCAAAAAAAATAAAGGTTTAAATGACAAAAAATTAAAAGTAACTATAGCTAAAAAAATTTGTAAATGGGTACATAATATAGAAAGAGGTAGATTTTAATATTAAAACATAAATTATGTTGGAGAGAAAGGGTAAAACTTTGTATGTGATTGAAGTTGTCATTAGCATAAAGTTGACTGTTATAACTAAAAAGATGTTTTATGTAAGCCTCATGGCTTACAAAGCAAAAACGTTCAGTAGATACATACAAGATAAAGAAAAGGGAATCAAAGCCCTTGATTACAAAAAAATCATCAATCCAGAAAGAAAGACAACACAACAGGAAGACAGGAACAAGGAAACTACAAAAAGCCAGAGAAGAATAAGATGGCATTGGTCAACCTTACCTATCAATGATTACTTTCAATGTTATTGGATTAAATTCTCCAATAAAGAGGCATAAAGTGGCTGAATGGATTAAAAACAAGACCCAACTATATGCTGCCTGCAAGAGACTCACTTCAGCTTTAAGGACACACACAGATTGAAAGTGAAGAGATGGAAAAAGATATTCTATGCAAATGGAAAACGAAAGAGCGCATCAATAGCTGTACTTATATCAGACAAAATAGACTTTAAGTCAAAAACTGTAGCAGGGGACAGAGAGGTATTTATGTAATGATAATTCATTGAGAGTATATAACAATTATAAATATATATGCACCAAACATTACAGAACTTAAATAAGTTAAGCACAAATGGTAACTGATCTAAAGGGAGAAATAGACAAGGCTACAATAATAGTAGGGGACTTCAGTACCCCATTTTCAACAATGGATAGATCATTCAGACAGAAAATTAACAAGGAAACATTAGACTTGAACCATACTTTAACCAAATGGAAGTAATAGACATATGTAGAATGTTCCATGCAACAGCAGCAGAATACACATTCTTTTCAAGCACACAGGGAACATTCTCCAGGATAAATATGTATTAAGTACAAAACAAGGCACAGCAAATGAACGATGACTGAAACTATACCAAGTATCTTTTCCAACCACAATGGCATGAAATTAGAAATTAATAACAGGAGGAAAACTGGAAAATTCACAAATATGTGAAATCAAACAGCACACTCCTGAATAACCAATGGGGCAAGAAGAAATTTGAAGAGAAATTTTTTTTAAATCTTGAAACAAAAGAAAATAGAAATATGACATACCAAAACTTATGGGAATCACCAAAAGCAGTTCTTAGAGTAAAGTTTTTAGTGATAAATGCCTACATTAGGAAAAAGGAAAGGTCTCAAATAAATAATCTACTTTTGCACCTCAAGGCACTAGAAAGAACAAAGTAAGCCCAAAGTTAACAAAAAGAAGGAAATTACAAATATCGGAGCTGAAATAAATTAAATAGAGAAAGGAAAAAGATCAATAGATCTAAGAGCTGTTTTTTGGACAAGATAAACAGTATCGACAAACCCTTAGCTAAACTAACTAAGAAAAACAGAGAAAAGACTCAAATTAAAATCTGAAAGTAAAGAGGAGACATTAAAATTGATAAAACAGAAATAGAATGGCTCATGAGGCTGCTATGAACAATTATGTGCCAACAAATTGGAATGACCTAGAAGAAATGCATAAATGCCTAAAAACATGTAACTTATCAAGATGGAATCATGAAAAAATAGAAAATCTGAACAGACCAGTTTCTAGTAAGAGAGTGAATCAGTAATTAAAAAATCTCCCAACAAAGCCCAGACCAAATGGTTTCACTGGTGAATTCTACTAAACATTTAAAGAAGAATTAACACCAATCCTTCTCAAACTCTTCCAAAAAATTGAAATGAACACTCCCAAACTAATTTTACAAGGCCAGCTTTAACCTGACACCAAAACCAGATAAGGACACTATAAGAAAATAAAACCACAAGCTAATATTCTTGATGAATATAGATGCAGAAATTCCCCCCCCAAAATACTAGCAAACTGAATTCAACTGTACATTAAAAGGATCATACACCACAATCAAGTGGGATTTATCCCTGTGTTACAAGGATGATTCAACATATGGAAATCAGTAAATATGATACACAACATTAACAAAATGAAGGATAAAAATCATATGATCATTTCAACAGATGCAGAGAAATCATTTGACAGAGTTCAATATCCTTTCTTGATAAAGGCTCCCAGCAAATTGGGTGTAGAAGGAATATACCTCAACATAATAAAGGCTATTTATGATGAACTCATGGTACACATCAAACTCAACAGTTAAAGGTTAAAAGCTTTTCCACTAATATCAGAAAAAGTCAAGGGTGCCTACACTCACCATTCATATTCAACATAGGACTGTAAGTTTTACAGTAATCAGGCAAGAAAAAGAAAAGGCAACCAAATTGGAAAGAAAAAAATAAAGCTCTCTCTGTTTCCATATGATAAGAATTTTTATATAGAAAACCCTAATGACTCCTCCAAAAAACTGTTAGAGATTATCAATGAATTCAGTAAAGTTTCAAGATACAAAAATCCGTGTGTGTCTGTACATAATAATGAACTATTGAAAAAAATAAAACATTGCCATGTATAATAGCATCAAAAGGAATAAAATACTTAGAAATAAATTTAACCAAGGAGGTGAAATATCTATACACTGAAAATTACAAGACATTGATGAAAGAAATTGAAGAACACACGAATGGAAAAATATTCCATATTTATGGATCAAAAGAATTAATTTTGTTAAATGTCCATATCACACAAGGCCATCTGTAGATGCAATGCAATCTCTATCAAAATTCCAGTGACATATTACACAGAAATAGAAAAAGCAATCCTAAAATTTGTGTAGAACCACAAAAGATCACAAATAGACAAAGTAATCCTGAGAAAGAAGAACAAACCTGGAAGCATCACACTTCCAGCTTTCCAACTATATTACAAAATCTATAGTAATCAAAATGGTATAGTACTGACATAAAAATAGACCCATAGGGCTTCAACGGTGGTGCAGTGGTTGAGAGTCTGTCTGCCGATGCAGGGGACATGGGTTCGTGCCCCAGTCTGGGAACATCCCACATGCCGTGGAGCGGCTAGGCCTGTGATCCATGGCTGCTGAGCCTGCACGTCCGTAGCCTGTGCTCTGCAATGGGAGAGGCCACAACAGTGAGAGACCCAAGTACTGCAAAAAAAAAAAAAAAAAAAAAAAAGACCCATAGATCAATGGAACAGAATAGAGAGACTAGAAATGAGCCCACGTATATACAATCAACTAATATTTGGCAGTGGAGCCAAGAAGACTCAATGGGGAAAGGATAGTCACTTTAATAAATGATGTTGGAAAAACTGGATAACCACTTGCCAAAGAATGAAATTGGACCCCTTACACCCCTCACAAAACTTAACTCAAAGTGAATTGAAGACTTAAGTATAAAAACCATAACTGTAAAGCAACTAGAAGAAAACATAGGGGAAAAGTTTCTTGATTGGTCTCAGCAAAGATTTTTTTGATGTGACACCAAAACCTGCAAGCAACACAAGCAAAAATAAACTATTAGGACTATATCAAGCTTAAAAGCTTCCACACAGCAAAAGAAACAATGAACAAAATGAAAAGGTATCTTATGGAATGGGAGAAATATTTGCAAACCATATTTCAGATAAGAGGTTAATATCCAAAATATATGAGGAACTCATACACCTCCATAGGAACAAACCCAAGAATCCAATTAAAATATGGGCAGAGGACTTGAACAGTTTTCCAAAGAAGGCATACAGCTGGCCAATAGGTACATGAAAATGTGCTCGAATCACTAACTGTAGAAATGCAAGTCAAAACCACAATGAGATATTACCTCACACCTATTATCAAATCAAAAAGACAAGAGACAACAAGTGTTGATGAGGCTATGGAGAAAAAGGGAATGGCATTTTGTTGGTGGGGATGCAAATTGGTACAGCCACTGTGGTAAACAGTATGGAGGTTCCTCAAACAATTAAAAATGGAACTATGATTGGATTCAGTACTCCCACTTTTGGGTATATATCCCAAGGAATTAAAAACACTATCTTTTTTTTTTTTTTTTTTTTTGAAGTACATTTCATTTACAATGTTGTGTTAGATTCAGGGGTACAGCAAAGTAATTCGGTTTTATGTATATATATACATATACATACATGTTTTTTACAGATTCTTTTTCATTATAGGTTATTACAAGACATTGAATGTGGTTCCCTGTGCTATACAGTAGGTCCTTGTTTATCTGCTTTATATATAGTAGTGTGTATCTCTTAATCCAAACATCTAATTCCCCCACCATCTTCCCTTTTGGTAACCATAAATTTGTTTTCTATGTCTGTGAGTCTATTTCTGTATTGTAAATAAGTTCATTTGTATCTTTCTTTTTTTTTTTTAAGATTCCACATATAAGCGATATGATATTTGTCTTTCTTTGTCTGACTTACTTCACTTAGTATGATGATATCTAGGTCAATCCATGTTGCAGCAAATGGCATTATTTCATTCTTTTTTATGACTGAATAATATTCCATTACACACACACACACACACACACACACACACACACACATACATACCTACATACATACAGAGATGTTGAGCATCTTTTCATGTGCCTGTTTGCCATCTGTATGTTTTCTTTGGAGAAATGTCTAGGTCTTCTCCCCATTTTTTTTTTTTTTTTATTGAGCTATATGAGCCATTTGTATATCTTGAATATTAATCCCTTGTTGGTTGCATCATTTGCAATATATTTTCCTCCCTTTCTGTAGGTTTTTTTCATTTCGTTTATGGTTTCCTTTGCTGTGCAAAAGCTTTTAAGTTTAACTAGGTCCCATCATTTATTTTTGCTTTTGTTTCCATTACTCTAGGAAATGGGTCCAAAAAAATATTGCTGCAATTTATGTAAAAGAGTATTTTCCTATGATTTCCTCTAGGAGTTTTACAGTATCTGGTCTTACATTTAGGTCTTTAATCCATTTTGAGTGTGTTGTTGTATATGGTGTTAGAGAATGTTCTAATTTCATTCTATTACATGTAGCTCTCTGGTTTTCCTAGCACCACTTATTGAAGAGACTGTCTTTTGTCTATTGTATATTCTTGCCTCCTTTGTTGCAGATTAATTGACCATAAGTGCATGGGTTTATTTCTGGCTTTCTATCTTGTTCCACTGATCTATGTGTCTGTTTCTGTGCCAGTACCATACTGTTTTGAAAGTCAGAGAGCATGATTCCTCTAGCTCCATTCTTCTTTCTCAAGCTTGTTTTGGCTATTCGGGGTCTTTTGTGTTTCCATACAAATTCTAAGTTTTTGTTCTAATTCTGTGAAAAATGCCATTGGTAATTTGAGAGAGATTGCATTGAATCTGTAAAGAGCCTTTGTAGTAAGGTCATTTTAAGATTATTGATTCTTGGTGCATGTGCCCAGTCTGCAGCCAACCTGGCAAGAGAATCCACCTTGGGCTGAGGGGAGAAGGCCTTCAGCCTCTCCCAAAATTTCAGGGACCTCCTCCTCCTCTCCAGTTCACCTCCTCAGTGCTGGCTGCTGCTGCCCACTCAGCCTCAGCAAAGTAGACGTCCAAGGTCACTGCTTTGACCTAGGACCTGTGGCCATGCAGTAGGCCACCACTCAGCCTTCAGTGAAGAACCACATGGTCAGCAGGGTCTTGGTGCTCTGACCGGGTGTCAGACCTGAGCTTCTGAGGTGGGAGACCCGAATTCAGGACATTGGCCCACCAGAGACCTCCCAGCCCCATGTAATATCAATTGGTGAGAGCCCTCCCAAAGATCTCCAGCTCAGTGCTAAGGCCCAGCTCCACTCAACAACCAACAAGCACCAGTACTTGACACCCCATGCCAAACAACTAGGAAGACAGGAACACAACCCCACCCATTAGCAGAGAGGCTACCTAAAATCATAATAAGTTCACAGACACACCAAAACAAACCACTGGACACAGTCCTACCCACCAGAAACACAAGATCCCACCTCATCCACCGGAACACAGGCACCAGTCCCCTCCACCAGGAGGCCTACACATCCCACTGAACCAACCTTACCCACTGGGGGCAGACATCAAAAACAACAGGCACTATGAACTTGCAGCCTGCAAAAAGGAGATCCCAAACACAGTAAGTGAAGCAAAATGAGAAGGCAGAGAAATATGCAGGAGATGAAGGAGCAAGGTAAAAACCCACCAGACCAAACAAATGAAGAGGAAATAGGCAGTCTACATGAAAAAGAATTCATAGTAATTATAGTAAACAGGATACAAAATCTTGTAAATAGAATGGAAAATATACAAGAAACATTCAACAAGGACCCAGAAGAACTAAACAGTAAAAAAACAATGATGAACAACTCAATAAATGAAATGAAAAATTCTCTGGAAGGAATCAATAGCAGAATAACTGAGGTAGAAGAACGGATATATGACCTGGAAGATAAAATAGTGGAAATAACTACTGCAGAGGAGAATAAGGAAAAAAGAATGAAAAGAATTGAGGACGGTCTCAGAGACTTCAGGGACAACATTAAACACACCAACATTCTAATTATAGGGGTCCCAGAAGAAGAAGAGAAAAAGAAACGGACTGAAAATATATTTGAAGAGATTATAGTTGAAAACTTCCCTAATATGGGAAAGGAAATAGTCAATCAAGTCCAAGAAATGCAGAGAGTCCCATATAGGATAAATCCAAGGAGAAACACGTCAAGACATATTAATCAAACTATCAAAAATTAAAAACAAAAAATATAAAAGCAACAAGAGTAAATCAACAAATAACATACAAGGGAATCCCCATAAGGTAAACAACTGATCTTTCAGCAAAAACTCTGCAGGCCAGAAGGGAGGGGCAGGACATACTTAAAGTGATGAAAATGAAAAACCTACAATCAGGATTACTCTACCCAGCAAGGATCTCATTCACATTCAATGGAGAAATTAAGAGCTTTAGAGATAAGCAAAAGTTAAGAGAATTCAGAACCACCAAACCAGATTTACAACAAATGCTAAAGGAACTTCTTTAGGCAGGAAACACGAGAGAAGGAAAAGACCTACAATAACAAACCCAAAACAATTAAGAAAATGGTAATAGGAAAATACATATCAATAATTACCTTAATTGTAAATGGATTATATTCTCCAACCAAAAGATAGATAGACTGGGTGAATGGAAACAAAAACAAGATCTGTATATATGCTGTCTACCAGAGATCCACTTCAGACCTAGGGACACATACAGATAGAAAGTGAGGGGATGGAAAAAGATATTCCATGCAAATGGAAATCAAAAGAAAGCTGGAATAGCAATTCTCATATCAGACAAAATAGACGTTAAAAGAAAGACTATTACAAGAGACAAAGAAGGACACTAACTAATGATCAAGGGATCGATCCATGAAGAAGATACCACAGTTGTAAATATTTATGCACCCAACATAGGAGCACCTCAATACATAAGGCAAATACTAACAGCCATAAAAGGGGAAAGCGACAGTAACACAATCATAGCAGGGGACTTTAACACCCCACTTTCACCAATGGACAGAGCATCCAAAATGAAAATAAATAAGGAAACACAAGCTTTAAATGACACATTAAACAAGATGGACTTAATTGTTAGTTATAGGATATTCCATCCAAAAACAACAGAATACACTTTCTTCTCAAGTGTTCATGGAACATTCTCCAGGATAGATCACATCTTGGGTCACAAACCAAACCTTGGTAAATTTAAGAAAATAGATATCATATCAAGTATCTTTTCTGACCACAAGCTATGAGAGTAGGTATTAATTACAGGTAAAAAACTGTAAAAAAAATACAAAGGAGGCTAAACAATCACTACTAGATAACCAAGAGACCACAGAAGATATCAAAGAGGAAATCAAAAAATACCTAGAAACAAATGGCAATTAAAACACGATGACCCAAAACCTTTGGGATGCAGCAAAAGCAGTTCTAAGAGGGAAGTTTATAACAATACAATCCTACCTCAAGAAACAAGAAACATCTCAAATATATAACCTAACCTTAGACCTAAAGCAATTAGAGAAAGAAGAACAACCCCCCCCCCAAAGTTATCAGAAGGAAAGAAATCATAAAGATTAGATCAGAAATAAATGAAAAAGAAATGAAGGAAACAATGGCAAAGATCAATAAAACTAAAAGCTGGTTCTTTGAGAAGATAAATAAAATTGATAAAGCATCAGCCAGACTCATCGAGAAAGAAAGGGAAAAGACTCATCAACAGAATAAGAAATGAAAGGGAGAAGTAATAACTGACACTACAGAAATAAAAAGGATCATGAGAGATTACTACAAGCAACTATATGCCAATAAAATGGACGACCTAGAAGAAATGGACACATTCTTGGAAAAGCACAACCTTCTGAGACTGAACCAGGAAGAAATAGAAAATATATACAGACCAATCACAAGCACTGAAATTGAACCTGTGATTAAAAATCTTCCAACAAACAAAAGCCCAGGTCCAGATGGCTTCACAGGCAAATTCTATCAAACATTTAGAGATGAGCTACCACCTATCCTTCTCAAAATCTTCCAAAATGTTGCAGAGGGAGGAACACACCCAAATGCATTCTACAAGGCCACCATCACCCTGATACCAAAACCAGACAAAGGTGTCACAAAAAAAGAACACTACAAGCCAATATCACTGATGAGCATAGATGCAAAAATCGTCAAGAAAATACTAACAAATAGAATCCAACAGCACATTAAAAGGCTCAGACACCATAATCAAGTGGGGTGTATCTCAGGAATGCAGGGATTTCTCAATATACGCAAGTCAATCAGTGTGATACTCCATCTTAACTAAGTGAAGGATAAAAAGCATATGATCATCTCAATAGATACAGAAAAATCTTTTGACAAAATTCAACACCCATTTATGTTAAAATACCCTCCAGAAAGTAGGCATAGATGGAACTTACCTCAACATAAGAAAAACCATATATGACAAATCCACAGCCAACATTGTTCTCAATGGTGAAAAACTGAAACCATTTCCTCTAAAATCAGGAACAAGACAAGGTTGCCCACTCCCACCACTGTTATTCAACATAGTTTTGGAAGTTGTAACCACAGCAATCAGAGAAGAAAAAGAAATAAAATGAATCCAAATTGGAGAAGAAGAAGCAAAATAGTCACTGCTTGCAGATGACTTGATACTACACATAGAGAATCCTAAAGATGCTACCAGAAGACTACTAGAGCCAATTAATGAATTTGGTAAAGTAGCAGGATACAAAATTAATGCACAGAAATATCTTGCATTCCAATACAGTAATGATGTAAAATCTGAAAGAGAAATTAAGGAAACACTCCCATTTACCATTGGAACAAAAAAGAATAAAATACCTAGGAATAAGCCTATGTAAGGAGACAAAAACCTGTATGCAGAAAACTATAAGACACTGACGAAAAAAATTAAAGGTGATACCAACAGATGGAGAAATATGCCATGTTCTTGGATTGGAAGAATCAACATTGTGAAAAGGATTATACCACCCAAAGCAATCTACAGATTCAGTGCAATCCCTATCAAACTACCAATGCCATTTTTCACAGCACTAGGACAAAAAATTTCACAATTTTTATGGAAACACAGAAAACCCCGAATAGCCAAAGTAATCTTGAGAAAGAAAAACAGAGCTGGAGGAATCAGGCTCCCTGGTTTCAGAGTATACTACAAAGATTCAGCAATCAAGACAGTATGATACTGACACAAAAAGAGAAATACAGATCAATGGAACAGGATAGAAAGCCCAGAGATAAACCCATGCACATATGGTCACCTTATCTTTGATAAAAGAGGCAAGAATATGCAATGGAGAAAAGACAACCTCTTCAGTAAGTGGTGCTCAGAAAACTGGACAGGTATATGTGAAAGAATGAAGTTAGAACACTCCCTACCACCATACACCAAAATAAACTCAAAATGGATTAAAGACCTAAATGTAAGGCCAGAAACTATAAAACTCTTAGAGGAAAACATAGGCAGAACAGTCTATGACGTAAATCACAGCAAGATCCTTTTGACCCACCTCCTAGAGAAATGGAAAGAAAAACAAAAATGAGCAAATGGGACCTAATGAAACTTAAAAGCTTTTGCACAGCAAAGGAAACCATAAACAAGATGAGAAGACAACCCACGGAATGGGAGAAAATATTTGCAGTTGAGTCAACAGACAAAGGATTAATCTCCAAAATATACAAACAGTTCATGCACCTCAATATCAAAAAACAAAAAACCCAATCCAAAAATGGGCAGTTGACCTAAATAGACATATCTCCAAAGAAGACATACAGATTGCCAGCATACAAATGAAAGGATGCTCAACATCACTAATCATTAGAGAAATGCAAATCAAAACTACAATGAGGTATCACCTCACACCAGTCAGAATGGCCATCATCAAAAAATCTACAAACAGTAAATGCTGAAGAGCATGTGGAGAAAAGGAAACTCTCTTGCACTGTTGGTAGGAATGTAAATTGATACAGCCACTATGGAGAACAGTATGGAGGTTCCTTAAAAAACTACAAATTGAACTACCATATGACCCAGCAATCCCACTACTGGGCATATACCCCGAGAAAACCATAATTCAAAGAGAGTCATGTACCACAATGTTCATTGCAGCTCTATTTACAATAGCCAGGACATGGAAGCAACCTAAGTGTCCATCAACAGATGAATGGATAAAGAAGATGTGGCACATATATACAATGGAATATTACTCAGCCATAAAAAGAAATGAAACTCAGTTATTTGTAGTGAGGTGGATGGACCTAGAGTCTGTCATACAGAGTGAAGTAAGTCAGAAAGAAAAAAACAAATACTGTATGGTAACACATATATATGGAATCTAAAATGAAAATGGTTCTGAAGAACCTAGGAGCAGGACAGGAATAAAGTCACAGATGTAGAGAATGGACTTGAGGACATGGGTAGTGAGAAGTGCAAGCTGGGATGAATTGGGAGACTGGCATTGACATATTTACACTACCAAATGTAAAATAGATAGCCAGTGGAAAGCAGCTACATAGCACGGGGAGATCAGCTCAGTGCTTTGTGACCAACCAAAGGGGTGGGATAGGGAGAGTAGGTAGGAGGGAGACACAAGAAACAGGGGATATGGGGATATATGTATACATATATCTGATTCACTTTGTTATACAGCAGAAACTAAAACAACATTGGAAAGTGATTATACTCTAGTAAATATGTTTTAAAAAAAAGAATATTGATTCTTCCAATCCAAGAACATGGTATATCTTTCTATATGTTTGTGTCATCTTCAGTTTCTTTCATCAGGGTCTTAGTGTTTTCAGAGTACAGGTCTTTTGCCTTCGTAGGTAGATTTTTTCCTAGGTATTTTATTCTTTTTGATGCGATGGTAAATGGAATTGTTCCCTTATTTCCTTTTCTGATATTTTGTTGTTAATGTATAGAAATGCAGCAGATTTCTGTATATTAATTTTGTATCTTGAAACTTTACCAAATCATTGATGATCTCTAGAAGTTTTCTGGTGGTGTCGTCACGATTTTCTATGTATAGTATCACGTCATCTGCATACATTGACAGTTTTACTTCTTCCTTTCCAATTTTGATTTCTTTTATTTCTTTCTCTTCTCTGATTGCTGTGGTTAGGACTTTCAAATCTATGTGGAATAAAGGTGATGGGAGTGGGCATCCTTGTCTTGTTCCTGATCTTAGAGAGAATGCTTTCATCTTTTCACAGTTAAGTGTGATGTTAGGTGTGGAGAAAACAGTATCTTGAAAAGATAGTTGCACTTCTATGTTCATTGCAACCTTATGTGCAATAACCAAGACATAGAAACCACCTAAGTGTATATCAGTGGAATGGAAATATGATGAAGTATTATTCAGCTATAAGAAAGTAGGAGATCGTGCCATTTGTGACAACATGGATGGAGCTTGAGGGCATTATGCTATGAATTAAGTTGGACAGAAGAAGACAAATACAGTTGCTCTTACTTATATGTGAGATCTAAAAGTGCTGAACTCAGAAGTTGAGAGCAGAATGGTGGTTGTTGGGAACTGAATGGTTGGGAAAATGAGGAGATGTTGCTCAAAGTGTACAAACTTCCAGTTTTTAGATGATAAGTCCTGGAGATCTATTGTGCAGCATGATGACTATAATTAATAATGTACTAGCTTGAATTTTTCACTACACACAAAAAAATGGTAATTATTTGATGGGATGGAGGTTTTAATTAACCTTATTATCATAGTCATTTTGCACTACATATGTGTATCAAATCATTACAGTGTACACCTTAAACTTAAATATGTTATTTGTCAATAATATCTCAATAAAGCTGAGGAAGAAAAGAGTAAATTGGAAAAAAAACACCAAGGAAGATTTATTCTGCAAATGCAATGGAGGTTACTATTAGGAAATATATTAATGTAACATATCAGTAATGGCACAAAGAAAATAAGAGACAATTTTAATAGGTAATAATACTAGCTCATGTTTTTGGAATCCTATAGTAAACTATGTTTTAGATAGTGTTTTAAGTGATGTATATAATTTATATACAAACCCCATGAGGTAGTCTTTTTATCTTCATATTTTACATGAGAAAAACTGAAACACAAAAAGTTTAATAACTTGCTCAAATTCACACAATTAGTATGTGCAAGAGCTAAGATATAAACCCAGGAAAAACTAGTAATACTAAAGTACTCTGCTAAATTGCCTCCCAATAAATAACAATAATAATGCTATAATGTTTATAATTGGCTAACATTTATCAAGTGATTACTATGTTCTTGATACTACCATAAGTACTTTAAATTAACTCATCCTCTCTATAAAATGATATGATGTAGATATTATTGCTATTATTCCCATTTTACAGATAAGAAAAGTGAGGTAGAGAAAGGTTAAGTAAATTTCTCAAGATCACTCCACTGCTAAGTGGTGAGTTAGGATTTGATCCATGTAATCTACCTTCATAGCAGATACTATACCACCTCTGAAACACTTTAACATTCATTATTGATAATAAAAGAAAACAATGCAAAACCAACCAATCATCTAAAAACTATGTCATAGTTTTTATGACATAGCAGATACTATAGCAGATACTATACCACCTCTGAAACACTTTAACATTCATTATTGATAATAAAAGAAAACAATGCAAAACCAACCAATCATCTAAAAACTATGTCATTAAGCTGAATTAAAGGATTCTCCCTTAAAATTATTTTTTTTTTAATTTGTCTAAAATCACATTCTGTATTTTACTTCCTGGAGTTTTTAACACTGACTATATTAACATTAAATTTAGTAACAGGGTCTTGTTACATTAAATCAATACAATGTTTCAAACAACTTTTCTGGAGATATACTATAAAAGATGTGAAAGCTACTCAATGAGAAGAGGAAAACCATACTGATACATACCTGAGATGAAGTCATGAATTGTGAATTCACAAAAGTATAATTATTAATTGGTGATTGCAAAAAAGCTTAAGAAATACATATTTAACAATAATTGTATTTTACAAATATTATGAAAATAAAAGGGCTCAAGATTGGTGAAAATATGTTAAAACATAAACATTATTTCCATGCTGGTGGTAATAAAAGTAAGTTCAACATTCCAGTTATATATAAGTCAAAAACTTAAAAATACTTTAACTCTCTTATCCAACAAATTCCAGAGGAATTTATCCCCAAAATAGTCTGAGATAAGAGCAATTATTTATGCATAAGAATGTCAATTTCAGCATTGTTTATGATAGTAAAATATTAAATACACTTTGAATGTTGAATAGCAGATTATTGGTTTTTAAATTATGCTACATTCATTTAATGGGCTGTATCCATTTAGTAAAGACATACTGACAGAGGTTGCACTCCTGTCCCAAATTTCTCCTAAAGTTTCTAATGCCCCACTCAAATTTATGGCTTTTCATTTTATTTGGGTTTGTCCTAATAACTCTCTAGAGTAAATAATTTTGTTGATAATTTTCTTTTAAATATTCATTTATTTATTATCTTTTTTGGAAAGAAGAAACAAGTCATTGCTTTTAGTTATGGAGTGAGATGAAATAGGAACTAGTTAAGCAGGGATGGAAATGGTATTTGTAAAGATAGGGTGAAATAATGAATGTTGAAAGTCCTAATAATTCTGTCTGGTTTATGTTCCCCTAGAGGAGGCACTAAAACAAGAGTTAATATTTAATTTAAGTGGTTTATTTGGGAGATGATCCCAGGAAGCCCCAGAAAAGCAGTGAGAAAGAAAGATAGGGAAGGTAGGTACCCAGTAAAGGGTGCATTTTCAAGCAGGTAACTTAATCACAGTGGGGAACTCCAGGAGTCAGTGTAGGGTCAGCCAGCCTCAGTTATTCTCTGTCACCTCCAGTGACAAAGGAGCTAGGATATTTATATACCAACTTCTGTTGCTAAGGGCTAGTTAAGGGCTGTTCTTTAGAGGAAAGGGATGTTCGTTTATTCTTTGGCACTTCCAGTCTGCCCTACACAGTGACAGAGGTGGTGCTAGCTCCAGAAAAAGCCCTAAAGTTCTTTGGAAGTATGGCTTTTACCTTAATGGTGACGCCTGGGGGGATATGGTTGGGATTTTGAGTGTCTGAGGCACCATCCTAAAAACATCTTTTTAAATAGATGACATCCACAATTTGACAAGTTAGTAATTTTTAAACTGTAACTCTATAAGTAGAGTAACAGCAACAGAATCTCATCACAGTATTTATCTGTTAAGGAGAATTTCGAAAAAGCAGCTTAGGTGGACCTCAACCAAGATGCTTATTTACTGAAGAAATGAAAGAATCTTGCTGTAACTAGTTCATCTATAAATTATGGTCCTCAGAAACAATTGCTAATGCAGTTATATCTGCTTGTTGGCAAATCTTCTATTAATAACGGGGAACATGATTTGTTTTAAGATCAGAAGGGACTAGACTTATTTTAATCCTATGAGCCAATCATCCTGCAAACTATATGAGAAATGATGCTGTAAACTTGTAATATACAAACCATAATTTCCCTGCACTGCGTGAGAAGAGAGACTGAATTTATCTTCAATTACAATTGTTATATTTTGATAACCATATGAAAAGATGAATGAACATTTCCATGTTTTATAAGCATTAAAATTCCAAAGCATTTAAAAATTGTTCCAAATGGCTAGATCCTAGCATGGTGTCTGGTACACAGTAGGTACTTAAAAGTTATTTTTTGAAACTCAATTACCATTACCACTGAACTCTCTGGATTAGATTGATCTATTTTACTTATTCTGCAAAGATTGAGTATCTAGAACACGTCAGTGCCGATTTAGAATTTTAGCTAGGTGGATGTCTGTGTATTATCTGGCAGAGACAAATAACTTAAATCACTTAGTAATGTTATACAACATATTTAACCATAGGAATGTTCAACAAGAGAAAATCTTCACACTTATTGTAAATTTTATAGACTTGTTTGTCTTTCTAAAACTATTCCTGTGTCTATTCAAGCCTCCCTTCCTTTCCATTCCCCTTTATTAGTCTAGCTGTTTAACAGCTTGCTTAATAAGAGAATAGCTCACTAAAACTCCTGGGAAATTTACAGAAGATTACAGAGAGAAGAAGTCTCCACATTTCCTGCCTTTCTTCTCAGTAGAACATTACATTTAATTGATAGATCAGTTTGGGCCCAGTGAGTACTATCATGGTTTCGCTCATTCTTCAGATGTTCTGAAATCTGCAAATTGGTTGGATAATTTCATGCTTGCCAAGAACTCCTAACCCCACTGCCCTGGAAATCTTTAAATTCTTTTGCTCACTAGTTGTTTTAAGTTTCAGTTTAGTCATCTCTGAAATTTTGTATCTTCTGTGACAGTATCTGCAAGCTTTGTGACTATTTGGCTTGGGAGAAGGTGATACATTTCAGGTAAAGTTAGCAATATGAGCAAAGCTTGAAACAATTGGTAATTTAGAACTGGAAGCAATTTGGCAGGAGCCTGTTTGTAGTGGGATAGGAAGGAGTCTTCACAATACGGTTCCACAGGGAGGTTCAGGTCAAACCAAGCTGTTAAGACTGCATTCCTCAATGATGTGGCAGCCTTGAATGAGTCTAGGCAAAATAAAGACTTACAGCTATGAGGAGGATGGACCAGGTCATGGGGGAGCAGTAGTGAAGGTAAGACCCAACTAATGACAGCACTTCCTATGTACTAAATGCTTATATGACATTGTGCTGAGCCCTTTACATGTATGTACTATGTCATTTGCCCCTGAGAACAACTGTGAGTTAGGTCCTAATATCCCCATTTTACAGATAAGGAAATAGATCAGAGAGGTTAAGTAACTCACTCAAGGTTATACACTTAGTAACTGGCAGAATGGAATTCTTTCAGACTTCATAGTATACACTTTCAACTGCCACACTGTAGTGCATACTTTTATTCTAAAACTCTTATTTTCTGAACTTATTTGAAAACTGTTAAAAATTAGATCCCAAACTAAATCCTCTGTGCAGTGCAGGGATCCTCTGTGTATGATATCCTGTGGATAGTCTTTTGTTCTGCTTCAGCACAAATGAAGAGCTCAAATAGAGAGAATGGGTCTCTGATAATTTTCCTCATGTTGAACAGCTGAAATATCTGTCCTGCTCCAAGCTCCACCCTCTGGAGAACATCTGCTTGTATAAATCTTTTTCACATTATAGCTCTTCAGATACTATAATTTCTTCCCTCTCAAGTCTTTATTTTCTTCAACTGAAGTATCCTTAGGTCTCTCGACTATTTCTCATATATGTTCTAGAAAATTAATCATTCTAGCTTCTTTCTTCTTGATGTATCCAAGTTTGTGAAGTGTAGTACTCAATAACAGATTCACTTTGCTATAAACCTGAAACTAACACATTATAAATCAATTATACCCCAATAAAATTTTTTAAAAGACTGAACTCTGCATGTCATATATGTTGTATAGAGTAAGATGAAGTACTCTTTTCATCTGAATACTGTTGTCTGAAAAAAGAAACTACTACTCTTGCTTAGGCAGTAATCATTGGCATTAAGACTGGTCTCTCGAATCAGAATACTTGCCTTTGGATTTTCGTAATGCTTTGTTATAGAAGTTGAGGTAATTTCTTAATCTTTCTAAGCCTCTCCTCATCTGTAGAATGGGGTTAATTTTAATGCCTACCTGGTAACAAACTCATGTAGTTTTTAGGATTAAATGAAATAATATAGCTAAGTCTCTTAGTGCATTACTATTAGATGGCTTCCCATCTCACGTAGGGTAAAATCCATAATTTTATCATGGTCAATAAAGCCTCTGTACAGTTTAGCCTCTATTATCTCTCTAAATTCATCTCTTTTTGTTTTGTTTTGTTATTTTGTGGTACGTGGGCCTCTCACTATTGTGGCCTCTCCTGTTGCAGAGCACAGGCTCCGGACACACAGGCTTAGCAGCCATGGCTCACAGGCCCAGCCACTCTGCGGCATGTGGGATCTTCCTGGACCAGGGCACGAACCCGTGTCCCCTGCATTGGCAGGTGGATTCTCAACCACTGCCTCAACCACTGTGCCACCAGAGAAGCCCTAAATTCATCTCTTATGTTCTCTTCATTGCTCCCTCTATTGCAGACGCACTGGACTGTGCTGCTCCTTGATTCACAGGGCAAACTTCCACCTTACTCTTGTTCTTGTATTCAGTTATCTGCATAGCTTACTTCATTACCTCCTTTAGATCTTTGCTCAAATATCCATTTCTCAATGAGGCTTTCCCTGGTCATCATCCTATTTGAAATTGCTAATTACAGCCTTCTAATCTCCCCCAACACCCTCTACATCCCTTCCGGGCTTGATTTTTCTTCTTATCATGTACCACCAACTCTCACTGATGTATTTAACTTATTTATGTGTTTATTGTCTGTGTCCTTTGTCCCTGATCCTGACAAGGATGTTAGTTTTATAAAGGTAGGACTTTTTTGTCTGTATTCTTCACTGTTGTACCCCTGGAGCTCAAAACAGCAGCTAGTATGTTATTTATATTCAATAAATCTGTCCTAGTGGACTCAGGACTATGATCTTTTTCTTGAAGTTTTAAAAAAAATAAATTTATTTATTTTATTTATTTTTGGCTGTGCCTGATCTTCATTGCTACGCACGGGCTTTCTCTAGTTGCGGTGAGCAGGGGCTACTCTTTGTTGTGGTGTGCGGGCTTCTCATTGCAGTGGCTTCTCTTGTTGTGGAACATGGGCACTAGGTGTGCGGGCTTCAGTAGTCGTGGCTCATGGGCTCAGTAGTTGTGGCTCATTGGCTCTAGAGCGCAGAGTCAGTAGTTATGGTGCACAGGCTTAGTTGCTCTGTGACATGTGGGATCTTTCTGGACTAGGGCTCAAACCTGTGTCCCCTGCATTGGCAGGTGGATTCTTAACCACTGCGCCACCAAGGAAACCCCGGGACTATGATTTTAACAGATTTATTAACAACAAGGTTTTATTCAGTCACATGTATTGCTTCCCATAGGAGTCATCTAGTGCTTAAATTTAAATGAGTCAAGATCCAGTCTCTGTTGAGTTGTCATTTGGGTGGAAGGCTCTTGGAAAACTCCATAGAATTATACAAAAATGTATAGATTTTTCTCAGCCCTCTTTGATGTCTTCTTCATGCCTGGCATACCTGGCAGGGGTGGGGATGTTTTGATTCTTAAATTGAAGATCATTTTTATCTGTTGTTGTCATGGTCTTAGTGTATTGAGCTGAAGATCTCCTTTAACTTGAGTCTTCAGTCAGATCTTTTATCTCTTCAATCAGTATTAATTTTTTAGTCAAACAAAAGCAAATTCAGATTTCTCCATTAATCTTTACAGACTGTTCACTCTCCTTATACGTGTATGTTTGGCTATGAATTTCCAACCGTTTAATAATGGCCGTATACTTAACATCTAAAAGTGTAGGCTGTGGAGACATATAACATTGAGCCAGACTTTCCAGGCTCTACTACCTATTAACTGTGTGACAACTAGGTACAGTTGTTTTTTTTTTTCTGTGCTTCCTTGTGCCTTAGTTTCCTCATCTGTAAAACAAATAATATATACAGAGGAATAGTTAGCAAGCAGTAAATATGCAAAATGTGGTGGTTTTATTTAAGTCACCAACATTTCCTTCTAATTAATGTGTTATTAGTCCTTCTTTTGTAACATTTACTAATACAAGTCATTATGGTAGATTATTGTAATAATAGTATACTGATAATATAAAGTTTTTATAGTATGCTGAAATATTGGAATGGGAAACTCTGGACTTTAGGATGGCATCCAGAATTCTTTTTATGGTATTCCACACTCCAGCCAGTCTAAATTTGACCCTGTTTCCTCTTGACTCTAAATGTTTTTATGCTTCTTGTGTCAGTCACTGCTCTTATAGTTTCTTGTCTTGTGATGGCTCTTCCCATATCTGTTTATACAAATTCTATCATGGTAAATCTCAGTTCAGTGCCGTATCTTCTCTGAGGTGTTTTTCTGATCCACCTATGATGACAATCACTTTCCATTTGACATTAAGTAATAATGTGGGACTTCTGTGAGTTCCATGAAATGGAATAATGTACATCAATAACCCCTACCTTCAACCCCACTGCTTCCTATAACTCATCTCCTACCCTTTTCCCTCTAACTCACTCCCTTCTAACTACTTTGGTTTTCTTTCTGCTCCTTGAACATGCCAGTATTCTTCTGGTTCCAAGATTTTTAACTTTATATTCCCCTTGCCTGGAAGACTTGCTTCAGATGTACTTCTGACTTGCCCCTCATTTTACTTGGGGACTTCACTAAATGGTACTTGTCAGACAGGCCTTGTCTGACCACCCTATTAAAATAGCACCCCCAGCATTGCTCTCAAATTCTTTACCCTGTTTTTTAAAAACAATTATTCCCTGATATTGTGCTATATATTAATGTATTTGGTATGTCTATTATCTGCCTCACAAATAATATGTAAGGTTCAAGAGGATAGGGATATTGTCTGTTCTGTTCATGACTCAATTCTTTTCAAGAAGGGTATGTGACACTTAGTAGGTATTCAATAAATATTTTCTGAATGAATGAATAATGAATGAATAGATAGAACTGCCTTTACTGACATAGTTTCCTACCTCCCCACTGTCCTGGGAACATTTTAAAATATGATCTGAGTTTGGATTCTCAACCCTCTTATCAGTGCCCTTATTAAAACAGAAGTTTAATAAGCAGAAAAATATATATGAAAACTGGTACCAGTGTGTTTAAGTGAAAAATTGAATATAGAAACTGATTCCTCATATTATACACATCCCATTCTGTTGGATGTCCTTCTCACCACTTACGTAGTTAAAGAGTATAGCAGATACTGTTAATGCTTTTGTCATTGTTATTTCATTTCCAATAGGCTTCATGTTGGAGAATTGCTCTCAAGCTGCTGGATACCTCTTTCTGTTCCTTTCTCCCACTGGGGGCAGCTCTTAACCAATGGCTTAAGGGTGTGACTATATAAATACTCCAGCCCTCTGATCTCCTTAGAACTTCATACATGTTTTTTTGCACTGTTTTCAGAGCCCCTCCATGGATTTCAACTAAAGATACCATCTTCATATTGTGCTAAATACTTTACCCTTGTGTAGCCGCTTTCCTTTTAAGTCCTGCTTTCCTACTCCTCTACAATGTTTTTCTAGGAACACACTTTCTAGTAAATAACTTTCACATAAATTCTATTTTCAGGGTCTACTTCTGTGGAATCCAATCTAAAACTAAGAGAGGGTGTATCTTTTTGAGTTGGCTTCCCCATTGGCCTGTGTTGTGAATTATCTAGCTTGGAGCCTTGGCTCTCTCATCTTCCCTGAGAGTTCAGATGTGGCTATTTTCTATGGTCCTCATTGGCCTGTGTTGTGAATTATCTACCTTGGAGCCTTGGCTCTCTAATCTTCCCTGAGAGTTCAGATGTGGCTATTTTCTATGGTCCCTATTGGCCTGTGTTGTGAATTATCTAGCTTGGAGCCTTGGCTCTCTCATCTTCCCTGAGAGTTCAGATGTGGCTATTTTCTATGGTCCTTCTCGGACCCAGAGGCAACTGGATATATCATTGTCTGTGTACTTGCCTCCTTAGGTGTTTGAAATCTTCTGTTTTGCCTGTGAACTTAATAGGAGAGAAAAGAAAAAAAAAGAAGTGTGTGTCTATGTGTGTAGGGGGGAGTAGCAGGCATCTTTTCCTTTTTTCCTTTAATCTACTTCTCTATGGTACTCTTCCCACCTCCACCCCAGTTCAAAAGTCATTAGAGTTTCTCATTCTTCTGTTCACCTGCTTCTTCCTCCCTCATAATATTTATTCTGTCATACCATGTCCTTTATTAGTGAAGAGTATTGTCTAAGCCGTGAGCTCTCTAATTATAGTACAGCATAATTACAACTATGTTAAGCAATTTTTTGTTGTGCATGTCACCTCTAGTTGATTGTGAGGTGCGTTAGGGCAGGGTCCATGTCTTATTGATCTTGTTTTTCCCACAGTGCTCAGCATAACATTTAACATGTGATTAAATGTTTCTTAGACAAATTATAGGGACTAGATTAATATTAAAAGGGCATATATTGAGTAAATTTTTTTTCCTAATCTCACCCTCATCTCCAAAAAGAATAATTATTTTCTTCTTTGAATTTGAGGACTTCTGGTTTGTTTTGTTATTTGCTTGTTGAAAAGTAGGTTTAAATTAATGTGCTTATACTCGGGTACTTGGTGGAATTTTATAGGGTGAAGACCCATTTGTTGAGTGAAGAGGATTCTTTCTGTTCACCTAATGCTAATTAACACCCATCACTGAACTATCTAGAGCCTGAAGATGTATTCATTAAAGAGATTCTGAAGTGAACTTCACTCATGGGGACATCAGGTTAAAAGCCAACTCAATGAGACTGTGTAAATTATTAGTGTGATAACAACACGTTTGCACAGTCTGAAGAAGAACAAAGTTTCATCTGCTTTTTACTAAGTAACTTGCTGAAATTGCATTCCTGGAGGTTGTTTAAATTTTTAATTTTTATATGAACAAATGGCAAATCTAGCCATATTTGTCTAGTCAAATTTCAGATAAAGTGCAGAGTAGTGAGTTCTGAAACAGAAACTTAGATAAGAAAAAGAAAAACAGTGATTAGCTATGAGAAAATATGTAGAGGCCATTTTTTAAAACTGAGGAAGCCAACAAGAAGTTGTTAATATTCAACTCTTACCTTATGAAGAGAAGTACAATCCCTCCTTTAGTTGCATCTGTGCACATTCAACTAACAATTATTTATCAAATATCTACTAAGTAAGGGCCACACTATGCTGACTGTTCAAAAGAATTGACGATCCAGTGTCTGGTTCCAGTTAGGAGTTTACAGTCTGGTGGGAAGAAATTACTTGAAGCAATAGTGAACATTATAAGACAGTGTATGGAACATGCTACATTATACTGGCTCTGATTATTATTCCTTTTACTGTCTTAGTTTAGCACCTCATTGTCTCTTGCTTTGATTATTAAAATAATATTTAGTGCTAGAAGCATAGTTATTGCTCATTTATTTGTTTTCTGAATGACTGAATAAATGAATGGCCCAGAATCTAAAGACTATAGAAAATTAGAGGGGAATATGGGATCTGGAGTAGTCAGTAAAGTCTACCTGTAGAAGGTATTAATTCGGTTGAAAGCCACATGGGAAACCTAGTAGAAACAGGGCAAACATGGTAAGAGAGTTGTGGCTGTCCATCAAAATTCTCAGAACTAGATGACTACAAATAATAAAGCCATATTTATTTTGGTTTCAGAGCTTTGTCCAAAATGTGAGCTCTTACCCTTATTGTGTTGATCTACAAGGGATACCATAAATGGGGAGTTTTTCTCTGAGGGGTGAGGGGTCTGAGTCCTACAATGGGAAGATGAGCCCATGAAATATCTGGCTTTGAAAACCAGTGGGGCTTACATTCAGGAGAGCTGAAAGGCTGTAGGAAACCAAGACTTCACTCTTTAAGGGTCTGCAAAAACTCACCCGTTCTGAGTCCTAGCATAGAGGCAGGAGCTTGAAATGTGCTGGGGTCAGACCCACTTACTGATCTTAGAGAGCCTCCTGGAGAGGAAGAAGGCAGCTGGGTCTCCTCCCAGGGAATGAGATGCTGGTGGCAGCCATTTTTGTGATCTTGTTCTACAAGGCTGACACCTGAGCTGGTGGGCATCTTTTTGGAATCCTCCCTATAGTCTGTTAGTGCAAGAGGCCTGCCCTGCCCACAAGTACACCCACAGCAGTCACTTACTGGGCCACACAACCAACTGTGCTGGGGGTCTGCCAGCCCAACAGCATACCTGCAGCAACCACATGAGGCCAGGGGCCAGCCCCATCTACCATCATGCCCACAGCATTTGGCTCCACCACAACAAAAGGAAGGATGCAGCCGCATAGGTGATACCCCTGGAACACCTGACTCTGGTGGCCAGAGGAGAGCATGCTGCTGGGCCCCATAGGACATCTACATAAGGCCACTTCTTCAAAACCAGGAGACATAACAGACCTAACTAATACATAGAAATAAACACAAAGAATTCAGCAAAATTAAGAGGTAGAGGAATATATTCCAAACAAAAGAACAAGACAAAACCCCATAAAAAGATAAATGAAACAAAGATAAACAATCTACCCAATAGAGTTCAAAGTAAGGATCATAAAGATGCTAATTGAACTTGGGAGAAGGATGGATGAACATAGAACTTCAATAAAGAGTTAGAAAATATAAAAATAAACCAATCAGAGCTGAAAAATATAATAACAAGTGAAAAAATATACTAGAGGAAATCAGTGGTAGATTAGATGATACAGAAATATGGAACAGCAATCTGGAAGACAGAATACTAGAAATCACTGAGCCTGAAGAGAAAAAAGAATTTTTAAAAATGAGGACAGTTTTATGGACCTCTGGGACAACAACAAGCATACTAACATTTGCATTATAGGGGTCCCAGAAGGAGAATAGGGAGAGAAAGCAGAGCAGAACTTATATGAAGAAATAATAGTTGAAAACTTTCCTAACATGGGGAAGGAAACAGATACTCAGGTCCAGGAAACACAGAGTCCTAAACAAGAAAAGCCCAAAGAGGTCCATACTGAAACACATTATAATTAAAATGGTAAAAATTAAAGAGTGAATCTTGAAAGCAGCAAGGAAAAAGCAACTAGTTATGTACAAGGGAAGTCCCATCAACTGACTTTTCAGCAGAAACTTTGCAGGCCAGAAGGGAATGGCATGATATATTCAAAGTGCTGAAAGGAAAAAACCTACAACCAAGAATGTTTTACTCAGCCAGGTTATCATTCAGAATTGAAGGAGAGATAGAGTTTCCAAGATAAGCAAAAGCTAAAGCAGTTTATCACTCTAAACCAGCCTTATAAGAAATGTTAAACGTACTTCTCTAAGCAGAGAAGAAAAGGCCACAACTACAAATAAGATAATTATGAAAAAAGTCTCACTGGTAAAGGCAAACATATAGAAAGGTAGTGGATAAACCACTTATAAAGCTGGTAGGAAGGTTAAAAGACAAAAGTAGTATAGTACAATCATCTTTATCTACAATGAGTTGTTAAGGGATACACAATATAAAAAGATGTAAAATATATTGTCAAAAACATAAAATGTAGTGAGGGAAAGTAAAAATGTAGGGCTTTTAAAAGGTATTTGAACTTAAATTGATTATTAAGACAAAATTGGCCTGTATACATAGGTTGTTATATATGAACTTCATGGAAACCACAAACCAAAAACCTGTAATAGATACACAAAAAGTAAAGAAAAGGGAATTGAATAATGCTAAAGATAGTCATAAAATCACAAGGGAAGAGAGTGAAAGAAGAAAGGGACAGAGAAGAACTACAAACACAACCAGAGGACAGTTAACAAAATGGCAATAAGTACATACCTATTAATAATTACTTTAAATATAAATGGATTAAATGTTCCCATCAAAGACAGGATGGCTGAATGGACAAAAAAACACACAAAAAAACAAGATCCATATATATGCTGCTTACAAGAGACTCACTTAGATCCAAAGACATTCACAGACTGAAAGTGAAGGGTGGAAGAAATATTCCATGCAAACTGAAGCAAAACGAAGCTGGGGTAACAATACTTATATCAGACAAAATAAACATTAAAATAGAAACTGTAACAAAGAAGGGTGTTACATAATGGTAAAGGGGTCAATCCAATGACAGGATATAAGATCTGTAAATATCTATGCTCCCAACATGAGAGCATATAAATACATAAAGCAAATATTAACAAACATCAAGGGAGAAATTGACAGTAATGCAATAATACATATTCTTTTCAAGTGCATTCTCTAATATCACATATCTCCAATATCACATGCTAGGCCACAAAACAAGTCTTAATAATTTTAATAAGATTAGATAAAATCATAGCAAGCATCTATTCCGACTATAACAATATGATAGTAGAAATCATTTACAAGAAGAAAAATGGAAAAAACACAAAAACAAGGAGGCTGAATGGCTAAATAACAATGAATGGGTCAACAAAGAAATCAACGGGGAAATAAAAAATAACTTGAGACAGATGAAAACAAACACAATGTACCAAATCTATGGGACTCAGCAAAAACAGTTCTAAGAGGGAACTTTATAGTGATACAGGCCTACCTCAAGAAACAGGAAAAATCTCAAATAAACAATCTAAGCTTAACCTAATAGAGCTAGAAAAAGAGAAAAAAAAAAGCCTAAAGTTAGTGGAAGGAAGGAACTAATAAAAATAAGAGTGGAAATAAATGAAATTGAGACTAAGAAAATAATGAAAAAATCAATGAAATTAAAACTGGTTCTTTGGAAAGATAAACAAAATTGCTGAAACAGTAGCCAGACTCATCAAGAAAAATAGAGAGGCCCAAATAAAATCAGAAATAAAAGAAGAGAAATTACACCCAACACCACAGAGATACAAAGATCATAAGAGATTACTACAGACAATTATACAGCAACAAATTGGACAAGGTAGAAGATATGGATAAATTCCTAGAAACATGTAATCTTCCAAGACTGAATCTGAACAAACTGATTACTAGTAGTAAAATTGAATCAGTAATCAAAAACTAACACCATCAACAATTAGATGAAGAAGAAATGGTATACACACACACACACACACACACACACACACACACACACGCAATGGAATGTTACTCAGCCATAAAAAAGAATGAAGTTCTGCCATTTGCAGCAACATAAATGGACCTAGAGAATATTACACTTAGTGAAATAAGTCAGATAAAGACCAATACTGTATGATATCACTTATATGTGGAATCTAAAAAATAATACAAATGAATGTATATGCAAAACAGAAACAGACTTACAGACATAGAAAACAAACTTGTGGTTACCAACAGGGAGAGGGAAGGGGGAAGGGACAAATTAGGTGCTTAGGATTAATATCAATAGATACAAACTACTAGGTATAAAATAGATAAGCAACAAGGATATACTATAAGGCACAGGAAAGTATTACTATTATCTTGTAATAACCTGTAATTCAGTGTAATCTGCAAAAATACGGAATCACTATACTAGATACCTGAAACTAGTATAATATTGTAAATCAACTATACTTCAATTAAAAAAAAAAAACTCCTAACAAAAGTCCAGGACTAGTTGGCTTTAAAGGTGAATTCTACCAAATATTTAAAGAAGAATTAGTACCTATCCCCCTCAAACTATTACCAAAAATCGAAGAGAAAGGATCACTCCCAAATTTGTTCTATGAGACCAGATGACCGTGATACCAAAACCAAACAAGGATGCCATAAAGAAAGAAAATTACATGCCAATATTACTGATTAACATAGATTTTAAAATCCTCAACACAATACTAGCAAAAGAATTTAACAATGCGTTAAAAGGATTGTACAACAGGATCAAGTGGAAGTTATCCCAGGAATGCAAGGATGTTTCAGTATCTGCAAATCAATCAACATGACATACCACATTAACAAGATGAAAGATAAAAACATATGATTGTCTCAACAGATGCAGAGAAAGCTTTAGACAAAATCCAGCATCTGTTTATGATAAAAACTCTCAAAAAAGTGGATATAGAGGGAACACATTTCAAAACAATAAAGGCCATATATGACAAATACCCAGCTAACATCATACTCAACAGAGAAAAGCTGAAAGCTTTTCCTCTAAGATCAGGAACAAGACAAGGATGACCACTCTTTCCACTTTTCTCAGCATAGTATTAGAAGTCCTAGCCATAGCAATCAGGCAAGAAAAAAAGAAAGAAAAGGCATGCAAATTGGAAAGGAAAAACTAAAACTATTTGCAGATGGCATGATATTATATATAGAAAATTCTGAAGACTCCACTGAAAAATTATTAGAATAAATTAATCCAGTAAAGTTGCAGGATACAAAATTAATATACAGAAAAACCCTAATATACAACAATCTGTTGCATTTCTAAACACTAATAATAAACTGTCAAAAAGAGAAATTATAAAAACAATCCTGTATATAATTGCATCAGAAAGAATAAAAATAGCTAGGAAGAAACCCACCTAAGAAGGTGAAAGTCCTGTACTCTGAAAACTGTAAGATACTGATGAAGGAAATTGAAAACAACACAAATAAATAGATATACTGTGCTCATGGATTGGAACAATTAATATTAAAATGTCCATACTACCCAGAGTAATCTACAGATTCAATGCAATCCCTATCAAAATACCAATGGTATTTTTCAGAGATTTAGAACAAATAATCCTAAAATTTGTATGGAATCACAAAAGACCTTGAATAGCCAAAACAATCTTGAGAAAGAAGAACAAATATGGAAGTATCCTGCTCAACTGATTTCAAACTATGCTACAAAGCTGTATTAATCAAAGCAGTATAGTACTGGCAGAGAAACAGGCACACAGATCAATGGAACAGAATAGTGAGCCTAGAAATAAACCTACACTTATATGGTCAATTAATCTATGACAAAGAGGCAGGAGTATACATTTGACTTTTGAACAGTGTGGGGATTAGGGTCACCAACCCTCTATGCAGTCACAAATATGAATATAACTTTACAGTTGACCTTCTGTATCTGTGGTTCTGCAGCTGCAGATTCAGCCGTTTATAGTTCAGTACTGTAGTATGTATTTAGTGAAAAAAAATCTGTGTTTAAGCGGAGCTACACTGTTCAAACCTGTGTGGTTCAAAGTTCAACTGTATAATAGGGAAAAAACAGTCTCTTCAATAAATGCCGTTGGGACAACTTGTCAGATATATGCAAAGGAATGTATCACTTTTTCATACCATATACAAAAATAAGCTCAAAATGGATTAAAGACTTCAATGTAAGACCTGAAAACATAAAGCTCCTAGAAGAAAACATAGGCAGTAAACTCTTGACATTGGTTTTATCAATGTCTTTTTGGATCTGTCTCCTCAAACAAGGGCAACAAAAGCAAAAATAAACAAATGGGATTATAGCAAATAAAAAGCTTTTGCACAGCAAAGGAAATCATTAACAAAACAAAAAGACAACCTACTAATTGGAAAAGATATTTACAAATGATATATCTGATAAAGGATATCCAATGGTATATTTTACTATCCAAAATATACAAAGAACTCACAGAGGTCAATATCAGAAAAACAAAAAACCCAAAACCTCCCCCACACCCAAATTCAATTAAAAAATGAGTAGAGGACCTGAACAGATATTTTTTCCAAAGAAGACATACAGATGGCCAACAGACACATGAAAAGATGCCTAACATCATTAATCATCATGGAAATTCAAATCAATACCACAATGAAATATCACTTCATACCTGTCAGAATGGCTGATAGTGAAATGAATGACAACAAATAACAAGTCTTTGGGAAGTTGTGGAGGAAAATGAACCCCAGTATACTATTGTTGGGAATGTTAATTGGTGTAGCCACCACAGAAAATGGTATGGAGGTTCCTCAAAAAATTAAAAATAGAACTACCATGTGATCCAGCAAATTCATTTCTGGGTATCTATCTGAAAAAAACAAAAACACTAGTTGAAAGAGATATATGTGCCCGTATGTTCATTGCAGCATTATTTACAATAGCCAAGGTATGGAAGCAACCTAGGTATCCATCAATAGATGAATAAAGAAGATGTGGTATACAAACACACATACACACATCCATACATGCATACACACAGTAGAATATAAGTCAGCTGTAAAAAAATTAAATCTTGCCATTTGCAACAACCTGGATGGATCTAGAGGGAGTTATGCTAAGTGAAATTAATCAGAGAAAGACAAATACGGTGTCATCTCACATATATGTGGAATCTAAAAGACCAAACAAATGAAACAAAACAGGAACAAACTCATAGATACAGAGTACAAACTGGTAGTTGCCAGAGGGAAAGGGGGAGGGGAATGGATGAAATAAGTGGAGGGGATTAAGAGATACAAACTTCCAGTCATAAAAATAAGTAAGTCATGGAGATGTAATGTACAACATAAGTAATATAGTCAACGATATCATAATAGTTTTGTATGGCGATAGATGGTTACTAGACTTATCATGGTGATCACTCCATAAATTATATAAAAGTTGAAGCACTATGTTGTACACCTGAAAGGAATATACTATTGTATGCCAGTTATACCTCAATGAAAAAAAGAAAAATAACTTATTTTCTTTAAAATATTCTCTAAGATGTTTCATTAATTTAGTTTGACAACCCCCTACATTTCAGTTATTCTGTCATTTGAGTAGTTTTTGTAAAAGAAAAAACTTATCAAGTTATTCCTTTGTTTAAAAGCCCTTATTGGTTCCCTATGATTTTAAGATAGAATTTGAAGTTCTTAGAGGCAGGGGGGAGTAAGATTATGAGCCTTACTATGTGCCAAGCACCATCCTAAGTGCTTTCCATATATTTCCATGTAACATATATGTATATATGTAATTATAATTATTTTAAATAATTCTTACAACATTCTTATGTGGTAGAAACCATTGTTAGTCCCATATGTATGGAGGAAAGTTAAAATTAGATAGATAAGGCAGTCGATCATAGGGGTAATATATGGCAAAGCTAGTATCCCAAATCTGAGTAGTTCAACTCCAAAGGCTAAGGTCTTGGCCACTATATTATACTGACTCCTGAGAGGAGATAAATGTCTAATGGCATCAGTCTAAAATACTTTAATATATCCATCATATTATATGAAGACTGTCCAATCAAAGTGAAAGTTGATGGCTGCCAGTATTTTCTTTTGTGATTCATTTTTATTTTTTTAGTGTTTTCTTAGCTAATGGCGTTCATTCTGTTAGTTTAAAAAAGTAATTTATGGTCAGAGACTGATCCTTTTCCTCTATTTCTAAGTTCTTGGAGGTAATCTTTATTATAGTAGCTAGGAACATAGATAGCATTTTAAGCCCGACTGCTTGGTTTGAATCCTGACATTCCTATTTGCTAGCTTTGTAAAAATGGGTTTTTTGTGTCTCATTATCTTCATCTATGAATTGGAGGGTGGTGGTGGAGGTGCTAATAATACTCACCTCCCAGAATTGTTGGGAGGATCAAATAAAATAATCTTTAGCACAGTGCCTGGTATGTGGTAAGGACTACATATACAGTCTCTGTATACCCTTCAGATCCTACAGGAAAGAGGTTTTAGCTGGATAATGAATTACCCATTATTGACATAAGAGTGTCAGGGAAAGAGGAAGCCAATAAACTAGATCAAAAGAGTTGTAGTCATAGACAAGAATAAAAGCAATTACAATAGTGCTACCTCCAACTAATGGAGAGGGGAGATAAAAGGAGTCTAAAAAGTTGCTCTCAAACCTCATCCTTTTGGGGCTATACATAGGAAAAGGTAAACACAGGCTAGGCTGCTCTGTAACTTGCCTCCCCACCTGCCTATTTAAAAAAATCATCAAACAATAATATTAATAGTTACAGCTACTAATAGTTACAATTGAGTGCCTATTTGGTGCCATTTTTCACAGGAAGCTGAGGCCTAATTAAGTTCTGTAAATTGCCAAATATTATACATAGGAATTTGAAAGGTAACTTAGGTTGACTTCTGAACCCAGATGTTTTCCAGAAAAATGCATGTGTCCTAAGTCTTTTAACCAAATTCTGGAAATACACTGTCCAGGAATGGGGAGGGGTGATTGAAATAAATTTTACTGGATAAGGTGGAAAAAAATAATTATCTATAAATTATATATAAAATCTATAATTCTCTTTTGGTTTCAAAAAGATTTCAAGTGCCTCAATGAATTAATATACATTCAATAAATTTTAATTATTGTACCATGTACTAGGCACTGCTCTAGATATAAGGCAAACGATAGTAAACAAAATAGGCATGATTCCTGTCCTCCTGGAGTTCTTTAGATCCAAAAGAAAGAATGCTATCTCTTTTGTCAATACAAAAATGCTTGAGGTTATTGATTGCTAGCACATGCTCAAGAAATAAATTGTCCTATAGAAACTCACATCATTCTTTGTCATGAATAAACAATTTGTGATTCTCTTATTCTGAATGATTCATTATAATAGACCTACTTCAGACTTACAAAAAATGGACCTCTGTCTCATAATAATTCCATAAATATTTCTTTGTTCTCTGGGAACTTACATTTTCTTCTTGGGTTCTCATCTATCAAGTATAATTCCCTTTCTTCATCATTATGCTTAAAAGAAGGAGAAATTCTGTTATTCCTCAGTTTGAAGCAATTCAGACTATACAGTATCACATTGTGTTAATGGTAAAAATGCCTCTGACAGGGAAAAATTATTCAACAAGGGCTTTATATAAACAAGAGCAAAAAATAATGTGGAATTACAATGCGCTACAGCAGATGAAGATAAAGAAGGTTCTGTGTGTTTATACCAAATGGGGAGTCTGTGGCTCTCCTACCTCTTTTTCTTGTAACTTATTGTCTGTAATATGAAATTGGCTTTGATATGACTAAATGGATAGCTCAGGCAGTTTGTAATGAGATTCAGATTCTTTCATCTCTAAGCTTCGGGTTCGAAAGAGCCAAACCTATTACTCTCTGTTGGGTGTTTGGTGATCTGTGCAAGATGGGTCACAGCCCAGATTCTCAAAGGCAGATAGATAGATCACTAAAAAACTGATAAATGGTGGGAAAGGACAATCTTATTAGCTAGATCATTAACAATATTGTTTTTGGAGAAACCCAAGTGTGACTAAACATGGAGATTAAATTCTTAGCCTTGGATAGCAAACAGGGCCACATTAACAAGGCATTATGAAAAATTTTTATCCTACTACTGCCTTGGCTGGGGCGTTGGATGGGTTGATATTGTACTATCTAGAAACTTTCATAAACATTTCATTAAAAATAAAAATATGCCTTTTTATCTTTAAAACTCATGCTTCACACAGAAGTGTAGCTTTTCCTTTATAGTTAAACACATAAATCTCACCATCGTCTCCCAGGAGAAAACCTATTTTTACTGCATCAGCAACAAAGCTGTTCTGAGAAACCTATTTCTTTTGAACATGAGCAAGTAACAAACAAAATTTTAGGAAGAATTTTGATAAGTATTCTTTAATATATTAAATTCACAAGGATTATATTTGACCACCATTTTCAAAGTTAGGTATTTTGGAAAAAAGAAAACAAAATAGAAAAGAAAAATAAATCGTTATTCAAAATAATCTCCACCCCATTTCAGAATGTTTTAAAGTAACTGAATGATCATCCACCACATATTGGATTGTAATTTCATTAAAGCATGTATCAAATCTTTAATGCGTTGAAAAATACCTTGCATGTAACTGAAACTCAGTATGTATTCAATATTTCTTTCAATCAATGTTTTTTGTGTATCTCCTGTGTGCTGAGTACTGAAGTGTTTTGTGTATCTTGCATATATACCACAAAAATTTCATGTATAATATTAAAAAGCCTAATTTATTCAATAAAAGCCTCATTTTCAAGCCTCATTTTTCAATGGTGAGTATAAAACGTATTCTCAGAATATTTTTTGCAAAAATAATAGGTAGCATGATTTAGAGTACTAGACTGAAAATTCAAAGTCTTGGGTTATAATTTTTCAGCAAGACATTTTATCTCTGTTTTGTTTTTCTCATTTGTGAAAGGAAGGGACAAAAGAGTTAATTATCTCTCAGTTTTGTAGTGGTCTCTGTTCTAAGACATGTGTGAAATGTGGGAGAGACTAGCCAAAAATATTTGAGGAATGAATATTCATAAGTGTGTGTGTGTGTCTGTGTGTGTGTGTGAGAGAGAGAGAGAAAGAGTGGGGGGAAGAGGACAAAGAAGAGCAGAAGAGGAGGAGGAAGAGGAGGAGGAGGAGGAGGGGGAAGAGGGAAAGAGAGGAAAGGAGATGGGAGAGGGAGACATGGAAACAGTGACCTTAAAAGCAAGTCAAATGTGGCATCTCCTGAGAATGATTTAGCAGTTATTCAACACAGTGCCAGCATGCCAGGAATTAAGTCAAAGAGCAAAGATGATATGCAACCCTTGGGGAAATTAGACCCAAATGAATGGTGGTGACCCATGGCTGTCATAAAAGCTAAATGTATTGGTGCCTCCATGAAATGCAACCCAGGAATTATAAAAGCTGGAGGCATGGAATGCCCCTGGCTTTGTGAGAAGGTGCAACTGTGGACATTTGTAGACCTCCCTTCTGTTCTCTTCAGGTGGGAGAGTGGCCTTCATATATCTGGGTTTACAGTAATTATATATGCAAATAAATATCGTGCTTAGTGTGGTTGGTGCATAGGAATCAATAAATAAATCATTTTGTCAAGTTAGTTTTAATTTATACCATTTTTTACTTTATGTTTTGGAATAATTGTCTCAAGATGTGAGGTTGCTTTGGCCTTAAAATTTTGTGCTGGTTAAGGATTAAAAGTTGGGAATAACTTTTCTTTTTTCCCTTTGCTTTTTGGATGTGTAGCATGGTAGGATGGAGAAGAGAAGGCTAGGGAAAAAAAAAGAATAACAGGATAGCGCCTAAACAGACCTCTGATTCCTCCAAGTGAAGTAGTGACTCTATTATGATTTAGTTTTTACAAGTTACAATGAGCGAGCAATTTTCTGTTATAGATTTAGATACATAGTTGTTTCTGTCAATCATTTTGGATTAAGTTTTTACTTTTAAAATGTGACTTATAATGTGCATAGTTTAATGATTCAGGTATTTCTACAAGCTCAGGTCTACAGTGATGTTTTGACCCTTCTTTCTATCATCTCTTGCTCCCCAGAAGTAACCAGTTTCAATTCTGATAGCTGATTCTTTTAATTTTTGTTATCTATCTCTTTATCACCAAGTAACACACTTATACATCTACCTCATATCTTTTTTTTTTTAAGAGTATCTATTAATTTCCTACCCCAGAAGATGGAGATATAGCCCTCCTTCATAGGAAGGCCCTCCACCAAATACACATGCAACCATTTTTGCTTCCTTCCTATCCTCTTCTTCTGAATAAGGATGTTATAAGTTTGGTTAAATCAATATTTGTGTGTGTGTGTGTGTGTGTGTGTGTGTGTGTGTGTGTGTGACACTATGTAACCTCACATAAGCTAAGCTATGTAGTATAATCTAATTACTTTTAATATTCCTACTGATGTTGTTTTCCCTGTAGTTAATACTTGACTTTTTTTCACTTGCTGGACTTTTAATGTAGCACTTGCTAATTTAATTCCATACTCCCTAACAATGTCAGATATGTCTCAATACATTGACTCATCAAATATTCTATCAAATGTATCTATTTGATGACATCTCAGTAGCTTTCTGATCTGAATGATATTCCAGTATAGACTGGTTGCTCTTTATCCCTGATTTACAATTCTTTTCCTGGGATCTTTCTTTACCATCATCCTGGGGATTCTTTTTACCTCTCTCTTGAGTTGGAGCTCTTATTTCCTGTATACTGTCTCTCCCCCCTTATTGGTTTATTCTTATATTTGGTGGAGCATCCAGTAACTTCTTTATAAAAGAATCATATGAGGTACATTTTGTGAGATTTTTTCATGTCTTTAAATGACTTCATGCTTATGTAATAGTTTGGCTGGATATAGAATTGAAGGTTTGAAGGTATTTTTTCCTCAGAAATTTGAAGGTATTTTCCACTGTTTTCTAGCTTCAGATGTTGCTGTTGAGTTCAGTGTCATTATAATTTCACATCCTTTGTATATGACCTGTTTCTCTCCAAGTCCTTCACTCCTCCAGGAAGCTTGTAAGATACTATCTTGTCATCAGTATTCTAGAATTTTATAATGATGTTTTTTGATGTGGATATTTATGTATTGCCTGAGTACTTGGGAAAGCTCTTTAAGTCTAGAAACACATGCCCTTCAAGTTGAGAAAAGTGCCTTAAATTTTTTTATTAATAATCTTCTTTTCTCTATTTTTTCTGATCTTTCTAGAAATTCTATGATTCAGATGTGGGACCTGCAGGATGGGTCATCTGGGTTTCTTAGATTTTCTCTCCATAGTCCATCTCTTTTTGCTCTACTTTATGAGTGGTTTTTTCACTTCATTTTACAATATTTCTACTCAGCTTTTGATTTCTGTTATCATGTTTTAGATCACTTTCATTCTTTGAACCAAATTTATAAAATCTTCTTGTTTTATTAATGCAATATCTTCTCATCTGTCAGAGGCTCCTAATGATTATTTCTTGAAGTTTTTTGCCTACTTTATCTATGCTTCGTTCAAGTTTTTGTTTGTTTGTTTTGTACTCTATCTTATAGACACGTTCATCAGATGTTTGGTGATCTTTGATTGTCTGCTTATATTTAAACTGGGGCATTAAAACCTGGATAGAGACCTTGAATGTGAATTGCCAATCATGGGCTTCACAGTAAGGTCATGTGGCTGAGTTGTTTAATTGGGGAAACTCAAGTGTCAGCATCTTTTGATCTTTTTTGGGAACCAATGACACTCTGCAGAGAAGGACCTTTCAGTACTTTTCCTGGGAGGTACAAGCCTGTCTGGTGTTCTGGTAGTTAAGTTGGGGAAGAGGGATGAAGCATGCAAGTGTTCATTTAATTCCTATGTTTTGCTTTATGGTATCTCACTCTCATCTTTGTGTCCTCTAGTCCAGAAACCCCATTTTTCCATGCAGAGAATAAATCTCCAATTTTCTGCTAGTGGGGAGGGACAGTTATCTGGTACACAGTGCGGAGGAGGGATCTAAGGTTCTATATACTTCTTGGATAGGTTTTCAGAAAGGTTCTTCTGTTATAGCCCTTTATTTCCAGAGATACTCAGTGCTGGTAATTCTTGATGCTTTTGGAGGTTCTGCAAAGTAAATTTGGTTGTTTGCTTTTTCTATTCCTTCATTAAGTGTTCTAGATGGATTATTGTTTATCCAGTTGCTTTCTGGCATCTACAATTTTGTGTCTGTTGCCTCATTTCCCTTTCTCTTTGTCACTTTATGCATTTTGAAAAACTCATTCCCGTGCCTTATTTCAGAAGGAAGTGACAATAAATGCATGTCTTATTTTCCCACAGAAGTGCCATTGATTCTTTGAACTGGAGTTTAGTTCATAAGCAGTACAATTACTTTGACCATAGTTCAGTGGTTTATGATGGGGAAGAGAGTCTTTCCTCATAAGCTTTTAAAATTCAACTGCATCCTCCTCCTTTGGTGTCCTTTCTCTAGAGTTCACACAGTGCATTGATATTCTCTTACTTTTTTTCTGTCTTTATCTTTCTGTACCCTTGGTTCAGAACCCTCAAATAGCCCAAGCTTCTGAGCCTGAAATTCAAAGATCTCCATATTATATGCCTCTGTTTGTTCTCTCTCTCTAACATAAAATCTCTGCTTCGGTTAGTCTGGTTTGTTTTGTTTTGTTCTGTTATTTTGTGGTATGCGGGCCTCTCACTGTTGTGGCCTCTCCTGTTGCAGAGCACAGGCTCCGGAAGCACAGGCTCAGTGGCCATGGCTCACGAGCCCACCCGCTCTGCGGCATGTGGGATCTTCCCAGACCAGGGCACGAACCTGTGTCCCCTGCATCGGCAGGCGGACTCACAACCACTGTGCCACCAAGGAAGCCCGAATTGTGGTTATTTAAATCTTTATGTGCAGTAGCCAGCTTTATCTTGATAAAGTGCAAATCATGATTCCAACCTCACTTAAATTTCTCTCTCTCTCTCTTTTTTTTTTTTTTTTTTTTGGTTTAAAAGAGTTTGGAATTTTATATTTCTAAGGCCAAAGCTCTCTTAGGAAGTTCATATATCATCTTAACTTATGCAGAAATAAATGGAGATATATTGTGAAGAGCATTTAACCTTTTAGGCATATTTAGAGGAAGATATCAGAGAAGACATTCTGTATTATGGACATTGTTGTATTCATATATATTGAAAGTACATTAAACTTGAAATGTTATCTGATTGTGTTATCTACTTAAATCTTATGGAAATTAATAAAGACTTAGTTAAGGGGTTCCATTTGATGGTTAGTTGAGGCTTGATTGATTATAGCATGACCGGTATTGGCTAATATTTGTTGAGTGTTTACTGGATACAAGAAGATGATGAAGGTCTGATGAAGTATGATCAGACATAAAAAGTGGATGACTAGTGGTGCTCCTCACAGGTCATCTGGGAATTCTTTTAAGAGTATGGTTGCTGTGCCCATCACACATCTGATGCAGGTTCAGTGAACTTATATCTCACACTTGCAACCTTCTCAGAACCATTACCCTTGGGCTATCTCAGCAACTCAACTTGAAGCACTCCTCCCATCCCCTGTTGGTCTGATAGGGCTGTAGGGGATATTAGGCCAAATCCAACATGTTCTTGCATAGTGCCTTTCCATTCCCATCTTGTTTTCCTGATCTCCTACTGGTTACTCCTCAAAGAAATTCCTTAAAAAATTGCATGACACTAATCCTCCTCTTAGGTTCTGCTTCTAGAGAACTTGATATGTGGCAGTTGATATTTAAGAAAATAAGGAATAGTGATTGTATTAAATACAATCACCTCTCCTTGTACTGGAGAGGATGACCCAAGATTTCAGAGAAACCTTGAGCAGAATCAAAAGCTAGAAGTTTTTCACAAGAAAATGCATTATCAGTGCAGCTATCAGGGCCGTGTTTTCTAACATTCATAAGTTAACTGTTTCCTAAGTTCCCTAAGTTTCTTGTTCTAGAAGGGCCTGATTGTTTTCCCAGAGGGAAGAACTTCACACACTGTATTGAAGAGAGTTGTAGTGAGTTTCTTCTTTTTTTAACGTGGGGTAGAGTTGTTTTACAATGTTGTGTTAGTTTCTACTATACAGCAAAGTGAAGTAGAGTTCCCTGTGCTATACAGCAGGTTCTTATTAGTTATCTATTTTATATATATTAGTGTATATATGTCAATTCCAGTCTCCCAATTCATCCCCCCACCCATGATTTCCCATCATGGTGTCCATACGTTTGTTCTCTACATCTATGTCTCTATTTCTGCCTTGCCAACCGGTTCATCTGTATCATTTTTCTAGGTTCCACCTATATGCGTTAATATACGATATTTGCTTTTCTCTTTCTTACTTCACTCTGTATAATAGTCTCTAGGTCCATCCACATCTCTACAAATGACCTAATTTCATTCCTTTTTATGGCTTAGTATATTCCATTGTATATTGTACCACATCTTCTTTATCCATTCATCTGTTGATAGACGTTTAGGTTGCTTCCATGACCTGGCTATTGTAAATAGTTCTGCAATTAACATTGGGGTGTATGTGTCTTTTTGAATTATGGTTTTCCCTGGGTATATGACCAGTAATGGGATTGCTGGGTCATATGGTAATTCTACTTTTAGTTTATTAGGGAACCTCCATACTGTTCTCCATAGTGGCTGTATCAATTTACATTCCCACCAACAGTACAAGAGGGTTCTCTTTTCTCCATACCTTCTCCAGCATTTATTGTTTGTAGATTTTCTGATGATTGCTTTTCTAACTGGTGTGAGGTGATACCTCACTGTAGTTTTGATTTGCATTTCTCTAATAATTAGTGATGTTGAGCAGCTTTTCATGTGCCTCTTGACCATCCTTATAACTTCATTGGAGAAATGTCTATTCAGGTCTTCTGCCCATTTTTTGATTGGGTTGTTTGTTTCTTTGATATTGAGCTGCATGTGTTGTTTATATATTTTGGAAATTAATCCTTTGTCTGTTGATTCATTTGCAAATATTTTCTCCCATTCTGAGGGTTGTCTTTTTGTCTTGTTTATAGTTTCCTTTGCTGTGTAAAAGCTTTTAAGTTTCATTAGGTCCCATTTGTTTATTTTTGTTTTTATTTCCATTACTCTAGGAGATGGGTCAAAAAGGATCTTGCTGTGATTGATGTCACAGAGTGTTCTGCCTCTGTTTTCCTCTAAGAGTTTTATAGTATCAGGCCTTACATTTAGGTCTTTAATCCATTTTGAGTTTATTTTTGTGTACAGTGTTAAGGAGCGTTCTAATTTCATTCTTTTCATGTAGCTGTCCAGTTTTCCCAGCACCATTTTTGAAGAGGCTATCTTTTCTCCGTTGTATATCCTCTCCTCCTTTGTCATAGATTAGTTGACCATAGGTTATGGGTTTATCTCTGGTCTTTCTATCCTGTTCCATTGATCTACTTTTCTGTTATTGTGCCAGTACCATATTGTCCTGATTACTGTAGTTTTGTAGTATAGTCTGAAGTCAGGAAGTATGATTCCTCCAGCTCCGTTTTTTTCCCTCAAGACTGCTTTGGCTATTTGGGGTCTTTTGTGTCTCCATACAAATTTTAAGATTTTTTGTTCTAGTTCTGTAAAAAATGCCATTGGTAATTTGATAGGGATTGCATTGAATCTGTAGATAGCTTTGGGTAGTATAGTCATTTTCACAACATTGATTCTTCCAATCCAAGAGGATGGTATATCTCTCCATCTGTTTGTGTCATCTTGGATTTCTTTATCAGTGTCTTATGGTTTTCTGAGTACAGGTCTTTTACCTCCTTAGGTAGGTTTATTCCTAGGTATTTTATTATTTCTGTTGCAATGGTAAATGGGATTGTTTCCTTATTTTCTCTTTCTCATCTTTTGTTGTTAGTGTATAGGAATGCAAGAGATTTCTGTGCATTAATTTTATATCTTGCAAGTTTACCAAATTCATTGATTAGCTCTAGTAGTTTTCTGGTAGCATCTTTTTTTTAAAAAAAAAATCTTTATTGGAGTATAACTGTTTTACAATAGTGTGTTAGTTTCTCCTTTACAACAAAGTGAATCACTTATACATATACATATACATATGTTGCAATACCTCTTCCCTCTTGCGTCTCCCTCCCTCCCACCCTCCCTACCCCACCTCTCTAGGTGGTCATAAAGCACAGAGGTGATCTCCCTGTGGTATGCGGTAGCTTCCTACTAGCTATCTAATTTACATTTGGTAGTGTATATATGTCCCTGCCACTCTCTCACTTCGTCACAGCTTACCGTTCCTGCTCCCCATATCCTCAAGTCCATACTCTAGTTGGTCTGTGTTTTATTGCCATCCTATCACTAATCTCTTCATGACATTTTTTTTTCTTAGATTCCATATATATGTGTTAGCATACGGTATTTGTTTTTCTCCTTCTGACTTACTTCACTCTGTATGACAGACTCCAGGTCTATCCACCTCATTACAAATAACTCAGTTTCATTTCTTTTTATGGCTGAGTAATATTCCATTGTATATATGTGCCACATCTTCTTTATCCATTCATCTGTTGATGGACACTTAGGTTGCTTCCATCTCCTGGCTATCATAAATAGAGCTGCAGTGAACATTTTGATACATGACTCTTTCTGAATTATGGTTTTCTCAGGGTATATGCCCAGTAGTGGGATTGCAGGGTCATATGGTAATTCTATTTGTAGTTTTTTAAGGAACCTCCATACTGTTCTCCATAGTGGCTGTATCAATTTACATTCCCACCAGCAGTGCAAGAGTGTTCCCTTTTCTCCACACCCTCTCCAGCATTTATTCTTTCTAGAGTTTTTGATGATGGCCAATCTGACTGGTGTGAGATGATATCTCATTGTAGTTTTGATTTGCATCTCTCCAATGATTAATGATGTTGAGCATTTTTTCATGTGTTTGTTGGCAATCTGTATATCTTCTTTGGAGAAATGTCTATTTAGTTCTTCTGCCCATTTTTGGATTGGGTTGTTTGTTTTTTGGTTATTGAGCTGCCTGAGTTGCTTATAAACTTTGGATATTAATCCTTTGTCAGTTGCTTCATTTGCAACTATTTTCTCCCATTCTGAGGGTTGTCTTTTGGTCTTGTTTATGGTATCCTTTGCTGTGCAAAAGCTTTTAAGTTTCATTAGGTCCCATTTGTTCATTTTTGTTTTTATTTCCATTTCTCTAGGAGATGGGTCAAAAAGGATCTTGCTGTGATTTATATCATAGAGTGTTCTGCCTATGTTTTCCTCTAAGAGTTTTATAGTTTCTGGCCTTACATTTAGGTCTTTAATCCATTTTGAGTTTATTTTGGTGTATGGTGGTAGGGAGTGTTCTAATTTCATTCTTTCATATGTACCTGTCCAGTTTTCCCAGCACCACTTATTGAAGAGGCTGTCTTTTCTCCACTGTATATCCTTCCCTCCTTTATCAAAGATAAGGTGACCATATGTGTGTGGGTTTATCTCTGGGCTTTCTATTCTGTTCCATTGATCTATATTTCTTTTTTTGTGCCAGTACCATACTCTCTTGATTACTGTAGCCTTGTATTATAGTCTGAAGTCAGGGAGCCTGATTCCTCCAGCTCCATTTTTCGTTCTCAAGATTGCTTTGGCTATTTGGGGTCTTTTTTGTTTCCATACAAATTGTGAAATTCTTTGTTCTAGTTCTGTAAAAAATGCCAGTGGTAATTTGATAGGGATTGCATTGAATCTGTAGATTGCTTTGGGTAGTAGAGTCATTTTCACAATGTTGATTCTTCCAATTGAAGAATATGGTAAATGTCTCCACCTATTTGTATCATCTTTAATTTCTTTCATCAGTGTCTTATAGTTTTCTTCATATAAGTCTTTTGTCTCCTTAGGTAGGTTTATTCCTAGATATTTTATTCTTTTTGTTGCAATGGTAAATGGGAGTGTTTTCTTAATTTCACTCTCAGATTTTTCATCATTAGTGTATAAGAATGCCAGAGAATTCTGTGCATTAATTCTGTATCCTGCTACTTTACCAAATTCATTGATTAGCTCTAGTAGTTTTCTGGTAGCATCCTTAGGATTCTCTATGTATAGTATCATGTCATTTGCAAACAGTGACAGCTTTACTTCTTTTCTGATTTGGATTCCTTTTATTTCTTTATTTTCTCTGATTGCTGTGGCTAGAACTTCCAAAACTATGTTGAATCAGAGTGGTGAGAGTGGGCAATCTTGTCTTGTTCCTGATCTTAGTGGAAATGGTTTCAGTTTTTCACCATTGAGAACGATGCTGGCTGTGGGTTCGTCATATATGGCCTTTATTATGTTGAGGAAAGTTCCCTCTATGCCTACTTTCTGGAGGGTTTTTGTCATAAATGTTGTTGAATTTTGTCAAAAGCTTTCTCTGCACCTATTGAGATGATCATATGGTTTTTCTCCTTCAGTTTGTTGATATGGTGTATCACGTTGATTGATTTGCATATATTGAAGAATCCTTGCATTCCTGGAATAATCCCCACTTGGTCATGGTATATGATCCTTTTAATGTGCTGTTAGATTCTGTTTGCTAGTATTTTGTTGAGGATTTTTGCATCTATGTTCATCAGTGATGTTGGCCTGTAGTTTTCTTTCTTTGTGACATCGTTGTCTGGTTTTGGTATCAGGGTGATGGTGGCCTCATAGAATGAGTTTGGGAGTGTTCCTCCCTCTGCTATCTTTTGGAAGAGTTTGAGAAGGATAGGTGTTAGCTCTTCTCTAAATGTTTGATAGAATTCACCTGTGAAGCCCATCTGGTCCTGGGCTTTTGTTTGTTGGAATATTTTTAATCACAGTTTCAATTTCATTGCTTGTGATTGGTCTGTTTATATTTTCTATTTCTTCCTGGTTCAGTCTCGGCAGCTTGTGCATTTCTAAGAATTTATCCATTTCTTCCAGGTTGTCCATTTTATTGGCATACAGTTGCTTGTAGTAATCTCTCATAACCTTTTGTATTTCTGCAGTGTCAGTTGTTACATCTCCTTTTTCATTTCTAATTCTATTGATTTGAGTTTTCTCCCTTTTTTTCTTGATTAGTCTGGCTAATGGTTTATCAATTTTATTGATCTTCTCAAAGAACCAGCTGTTAGTTTTATTGATCTTTGCTATCGTTTCCTTCATTTATTTTTCATTCATTTCTGGTCTGATCTTTATGATTTCTTTCCTTCTGCTAAATTTGTTTTTTTTTTGTTCTTTCTCTAATTGCTTTAGGTGCAAAGTGAGGTTGTTTATTCGAGATGTTTCCTGTTTCTTAAGATATGATTGTATTGCTATAAACTTCCCTCTCAGAACTGCTTTTCCTGTATCCCATAGGTTTGGGGTCGTCGTTTCTCCATTGTCCTTTGTTTCTAAGTATTTTTTGATTTCCTCTTGATTTCTTCAGTGATTACTTCGTTATTAAGTAGTGTATTGTTTAGCCTCCATGTGTTTGTATTTTTTACAGTTCTTTTCCTGTAATTGATATCTAGTCTCATAGCGTTGTGGTCAGAAAAGATACTTGATACAATTTCAATTTCCTTAAATTTGCCAAGGCTAGATTTGTGACCCAAGATATGATCTATCCTGGAGAATGTTCCATGAGCACTTGAGAAAAATGTGTATTCTGTTGTTTTTGGATGGAATGTCCTATAAATATCAAGTAAATCCATCTTGTGTAATGTATCATTTAAAGCTTGTGTTTCTTTATTTATTTTCATTTTGGATGATCTGTCCATTGGTGAAAGTGGGGTGTTAAAGTCCCCTACTAGGATTGTGTTACTGTCGATTTCCCCTTTTATGGCTGTTAATATTTGCCTTATGTATTGAGGTGCTCCTATGTTGGGTGCATACATATTTACAATTGTTATATCTTCTTCTTGGATTGATCCCTTGATCATTATGTAGTGTCCTTCTTTGTCTCTTGTAATAGTTTTTATTTTAAAGTCTATTTTGTCTGATATGAGAATTGCTACTCCAGCTTTCTTCTGATTTCCATTTGCATGGAATATCTTTTTCCATCCCCTCACTTTCAGTCTGTATGTGTCCCTAGCTCTGAAGTGGGTCTCTTGTAGACAGCATATATATGGGTCCTTTTTTTGTATCCATTCAGCCAGTCTGTGTCTTTTGGTGGGAACATTTAATCCATTTACATTTAAGGTAATTATTGATAGGTATGTTCCTATTACCATTGCCTTAATTGTTTTGGGTTGTTCTTGTAGGTATTTTCCTTCTCTTGTGTTTCTTGCCTTGAGAAGTTCCTTTAGCATTTGTTGTAAAGCTGGTTTGGTGGTGCTAAACTCTCTCAGCTTTTGCTTGTCTGTAAAGTTTTTAACTTCTCCATCAAATCTGAATGAGATCCTTGCTGGGTAGAGTAATCTTGGTTGTAGGTTTTTTTCCTTCATCACTTTAAATATGTCCTGCCACTCCCTTCTGGCTTGTAGGGTTTCTGCTGAAAGATCAGATGTTAACCTTATGGGGCTTCCCTTGTGTGTTATTTGTTGTTTTTCCCTTGCTGCTTTTAATATGTTTTCTTTGTATTTAATTTTTGACAGTTTGATTAATATGTGTCTTGGCATGTTTATCCTTGGGTTTATCCTGTATGGGACTCTGTGCTTCCTGGACTTGATTGACTATTTCCTTTCCTATATTAGGGAAGTTTTCAACTATAATTTCTTCAAATGTTTTCTCAGTCCCTTTCTTTTTCTCTACTTCTCCTGGGACCCCTATAATTCGAATGTTGGTGTGTTTAATGTTGTCCCAGAGGTCTCTCAGACTGTCCTCAGTTCTTTTCATTCTTTTTTCTTTATTCTGTTCTGCAGTAGTTATTTCCATTATTTTATCTTCCAGGTCACTTATCCGTCCTTCTGCCTCAGTTATTCTGCTATTGATCCCATCTAGAGTATTTTTCATTTCATTTATTGTGTTGCTCATTGTTGCTTGCTTCTTCTTTATTTCTTCTAGGTCCTTGTTAACTGTTTCTTGCAATTTGTCTAGTCTATTTCCAAGATTTTGAATCATCTTTACTATCATTATTCTGAATTCTTTTTCCGGTAGACTGCCTATTTCCTCTTCATCTGTTAGGTCTGGTGTGTTTTTATCTTGCTCCTTCATCTGCTGTGTGTTTTTCAGTCTTCTCATTTCGCTTATCTTACTGTATTTGGGGTCTCCTTTTTGCAGGCTGCAGCTTCGTAATTCCCGTTGTTTTTGGTGGCTGTCCCCAGTGGCTAAGGTTGGTTCAGTGGGTTGAGTAGGTTTCCTGGCTGGGGGGACTAGTGCCTCTGTTCTGGTGGATGAGGCTTGATCCTGTCTTTCTGGTTTGCAGGTCCACGTCTTGTGGTGTGTTTTGGGGTGTCTGTAGCCTTATTATGACTTTAGGCAGCCTCTCTGCTAATGGATGGGGCTGTGGTCCTGTCTTGCTAGTTGCTGGGCATAGGGTGTCCAGCACTGTAGCTTGCTGGTCGTTGAGTGAAGCTGGGTGTTGTTGTTGAGATGGAAATCTCTGGGAGATTTTCACCGTTTGATATTGCGTGGAGCTGGGAGGTCTCTTGTGGACCAGTGTCCTGAGGTTGGTTCTCCTACCTCAGAGGCACAGCCCTGATGCCTGGCTGGAGCGCCAAGAGCCTTTAATCCACACGGCTCAATATAAAAGGGAGAAAAAATAGGAAGGAAGGAAGGAAGGAAGGAAGGAGGGAAGAAAGGAAGAAAGAAAGGAAGGGAGGAAGGAAGAAAGGAAGGAAGAAATGAAGGAAGGAAGAAGGCAAGGAAGGAAGGAAGGAAGGGAGGAAGAAAGGGAAGAAGAAAGGAAGGAAGGAAGAGAGGAAGGAAGGGAGCATGGAAGGAAGGAAGGAGGGAAGAGAGGAAGGAAGAAAGGAAGAAAGAAAGGGAGAAGACAAAATAAAGTAGGATAAAATATAGTTATTAAAATAAAAAATAATTATTAAGAAGAAAAATTTCCATTAAAAAAAAAACCAAATAAACGGGTCAGTCTAACCCTAGGACAAATGGTGCAAGCAAAGCTATACAGACAAAATCTCACACAGCAGCACACACATACACACTCACAAAAAGAAAAAAAAAGGGGGGAAATAGTAATATATCTTGCTCCCAAAGTCCACCTCCTCAACTTGGGATATTTCGCTGTCCGTTCAGGTTTTCCACAGATGCAGGGCACTTCAAGTTGATTGTGGAGCTTTAATCCGCTGCTTCTGAGGCTGCTGGGAGAGACCTCCCCCTCTCCTCTTTGTTAGCACAGCTCCTGGGGTTCAGCTTTGGACTTGGCCCCGCCTCTGCATGTAGGTCGTCCGAGGGTGTCTGCCCTTCGCTCAGACAGGATGGGGTAAAAGGAGCAGCTGATTTGGGGGCTCTGGCACAGGCCGGGGGGAGGGAGGGGCATGGATGTGGGGCAAGCCCGCGGCGGTAGAGGCCGGTGTGACGCTGCACCGGCCCGAGGCGCGCCGCCCGTTCTCCCGGGGAAGCTGTCCCTGGATCCTGGGACCCTGGCAGTGGCGGGCTGCACAGGCTCCTGGAAGGGTGGTGTGGAGAGTGACCTGTGCTCTCACACAGGCCTCTTGGTGGCGGCAGCAGCAACCCTAGCGTCTCACACCCGTCTCTATTGTCCGTGCAGGCAGCCGCGGCTTGTGCCTGTTTCTGGAGCTCCTTTACGAGGTGCCCTTAATCCAGTCTCCTTGCGCCCCAGGAAGCAAAGAGGCAAGAAAAAGTCTCCTGTCTCTTTGGCAGCTCCACGCCCGTTTCTGGAGCTCCTTTAAGCAGCACTCTTAAACCCCTCTCCTCACGTACCAGGAAGCAAAGAGGGAAGGAAAGGTCTCTTGCCTCTTCGGCAGCTGCAGACTTCAACCGGGACTCCCTCCCAGCTAGCCGTGGTGCACTAACCCCTTCAGGCTGTTTTCACTCTGCCAACTCCAGACCTTTCCCTGGGATCTGACTGAAGCCTGAGCCTCAACTCCCGGTCCCCGCCCGCTCCGGCGGGTGAGCAGACAAGCCTCTCGGGCTGGTGAGTTCTGGTCAGCACCGATCCTCTGCGGGAATCTCTCTGCTTTGCCCTCCGCACCCTGTGGCTGCGCTCTCCTCCACGGCTCCAGAGCTTGCCCCTCCACCACCCACAGTCTCCGCGTGCGAAGGGGCTTCTAGTGTGTGGGAACCTTTCCTCCTTCACGGCTCCCTCCCACTGGTGTAGGTTCCGTCCCTATTCTTTGTCTCTGTTTATTCTTTTTTCCTTTGCCCTACCCAGGTACGTGGGGAGTTTCTTGCCTTTTGGGAGGTCTGAGGTCTTTGCCAGCGTTCGGTGGGTGTTCTACAGGAGAAATTCCATGTGTAGATGTATTTCTGATGTATCTGTGAGGAGGAAGGTGATCCCCGTGTCTTACTCTTCTGCCATCTTCTCGCCTCCCTCCTGGTAGCATCTTTAGGATTTTTTATGTATAGTATCATGTCATCTGCAAACAGTGACAGTTTTACTTCTTTTCCAATTCATATACTTTTATTTCTTTTTCTTCTCTGATTGCCATGGCTAGGAATTCCAAATCTTTGTTGAATAATAGTGGTGAGAGTGGACATCCTTGTCTTGTTCCTGATCTTAGAGGAAATGCTTTCAGTTTTTCACCATTGAGAATGATGTTTGCTGTGAGTTTTTCATACATGGCCTTTCTTATGTTGAGGTAAGTTTCCTCTATGCCCACTTTCTGGAGAGTTTTTATCATAAATGCATGTTGAATTTTGTCAAAAGCTTTTTCTGCGTCTATTGAGATGGTCATAGGGTTTTTATTCTTCAAGTTGGTAATATGGTGTATCACATTGATTGATTTGTGTATACTGAGGAATCCTTGCATCCCTGGGATAAATCCCACTTGGTCTTGGTGTATGATCCTTTTAATGTGTTGTTGGATTCTGTTTGCTAGTATTTTTTTGAGGAGTTTGCATCTATATTCATCAGTGATACTGGTCTGTAATTTTCTTTTTTTGTAGTATCTTTATCAGGTTTTGATATCAGGGTCATGGTGGCTTCGTATAATGAGTTTGGGAGTGTTCCTTCCTCTGCAATTTTTTGGAATAGTTTCAGAAGGATGGTGTTAGCTCTTCTTTAAATGTTTGTTAGAATTCACCTGTGAAGCTATCTGGTCCTTGCCTTTTGTTTGTTGGAAGATTATTAATCACAGTTTCAATTTCATTACTTATGATTGGTCTGTTCATATATTCTGTTTTTTCCTGGTGCAGTCTTGGAAGGTTATATCTTTCTTAGAATTTGTCCATTTTTTTTGAGGTTGTCCATTTTATTGGCATAGGGTTGCTGTAGTAGTCTGTTATGATGCTTTGTATATCTGTGGTGTCCATTGTAACTTCTCATTTTTCATTTCCAATTTTATTGATTTGAGTCCTCTCCCTCTTTTTCTTGATGAGTCTGGCTAAAAGATTATCAACTATGTTTATATTCTCAAAGAACCAGCTTTTAGTTTTATTGATCTTTGCTATTGTTTTCTTTGTTTCTATTTCATTTATTTCTGCTCTGATCTTTATGATTTCTTTCCTTCTGCTGACTTTGGGTTTTGTTTGTTCTTCTTTCTCTAGTTCCTTTAGGTGTAAGGTTAGAGTGTTTGTTTGAGATTTTTCTTTCTTCTTCAGGTAGGGTTGTATTGCTATAACTTCCCTCTTAAAACTGCTTTTGCTGCATCCCATAGGTTTTGGATCGTTGTGTCTTCATTTTCATTTTCCTCTAGGTATTTTCGATTTCCTCGTTGATTTCTTCAGTGATCTCTTGGTTACTTAGTAACGTAATGTTTGGCCTCCATGTGTTTGCGTTTTTTGCAGATTATTTTTCTTGTAATTTATTTCTAATCTTACAGCCTTGTCTTCGGAAAAGATGCTTGATATGATTTCAATTTTCTTAAATTTACCAAGGCTTGGTTCATGACCATGTGATCTATCCTGAAGAATGTTCCATGTGCCCTTGAGAAGAAAGTGTAATATGCTGTTTTTGGATAGAATGTATTATAATCATCAATTAAATCTATCTGGTCTCTTGTGGCATTTAAAGCTTGTGTTTCCTTATTCATTTTTTGTCTGGATGATCTGTCCATTGGTGTAAGTGAGGTGTTAAAGTCTCCCACTCTTATTGTGTTACTGTTGATTTCCTCTTTTATAGCTGTTAGCATTTGCCTTATGTATTGAGGTGCTTCTATGTTGGGTTCATATATATTTATAATTGTATTTTTTCCTTGGATTGATCCCTTGATGATTATGTAGTGTCCTTCCTTGTCCCTTGTAACAGTCTTTATTTTAAAGTCTATTTTATCTGATACAAGTATTGCTACTCCAACTTTCTTTTGATTTCCATTTGCATCTTATATCTTTTTCCATCCCCTCACTTTCAGTCTGTATGTGTTCCTAGGTCTGAAGCGGCTGTCCTGTAGACAGCATTTATATGGGTCTTGTTCTTGTATCCATTTAGCCAGTCTGTGTCTTTTGTTTGGAACATTTAATCTGTTTACATTTAAGGTAATTATTGATATTTATGTTCCTATTACCATTTTCTTAATTGTTTTGGGTTTGTGTTTGTAGGTCCTTTTCTTCTCTTGTTTTTGCCACTTAGAGAAGTTCCTTTAGCATTTGCTCTAGAGCTGGCTTGGTGGTGCTGAATTCTCTTAGCTTTTGCTTGTTTGTAAAGCTTTTGATTTCTTCATCGATTCTGAAAGAGATCCTTTTTGGGTAGTGTACTCTTGGTTGTAGGTTCTTCCCTTTCATCATTTTAAATATATAGTGCTGCTCCCTTCTGGCTTGCAGAGTTTCTGCTGATAAATCAGCTTATGGGAGTTCCCTCGTATGTTATTTTTCATTTTTCCCTTGTTGCTTTTAATAATTTTTCTTTGTCTTTAATTTTTGTCAGTTTGATTAGTGTGTGTCTTGGCGTGTTTCTTCTTGGGTTTAACCTGTCTGGGACTCTCTGCATTTTTTGGACTGGGCGGCTATTTCCTTTCCCATTAGGGAAGTTTTTTACTATAATCTCTTCAGGTATTTTCTTGGGTCCTCTCTCTCTCTTCTCCTTCTGGGACCCCTGTAATGTGAATGTTGGTGCATATTATGTTGCCCCAGAGGTCTCTTAGGTTGTCTTCATTTTTTTCATTCTTTATTCTGTTCTATGGCAGTGATTTTCACCATTCTGTCTTCTAGGTCACTTATCCGTTCTTCTGCCTCAGTTATTCTGCTACTGATTCCTTCTAGTGTATTTTTCATTTCAGTTATTATATTGTTCATCTCTGTCTGTTTGTTCTTTAATTCTTCTAGGTCTTTGGTAAACATTTCTTGCATCTTCTCGATCTTTGCCTCCCTTCGTTTTCTGAGGTCTTGGATCATCTTCACTATCATTATTCTGAATTCTTTTTCTGGAAGGTGGCCTATTTCCACTTTGTTTCATTGTTTTTCTGGGGTTTTATCTTTTTCCTTCATGTGGGACATAGTCCTCTGTCTTTTCATTTTTTCTATCTTTCTCTCAGTGTGGTTTTCATTCCACAGGCTGCAGGATTATAGTTCTTGCTTCTGCTGTCTTCCCTCTGTTGGATGAGCCTATCTAAGAGGCTTGAGCAAGTTTCCTGATGGGAGGGACTGGTGGTGGGTAGATCTAGGTGTTACTCTGGTGGGCAGAGTTCAGTAAAACTTTAATCTACTTGCCTGCTGATGGGTGGGGCTGGGTTCCCTCCCTGTTGGTTGTTTGGCCTGATGTGACCCAGCACTGGAGCCTGTAGGCTCTTTGGTGGGGCTAATGGTGGACTCCAGGAGGGCTCACACTGAGGAGTACTTTCCAGAACTTCTGCCTCCAGTTTCCTTGTCCCTGTGGTGAGCCACAGCCACCCCCCGCCTCTATAGGAGACCCTCCAACACTAGCAGGTAGGTCTGGTTCAGTCTCCTATGAGGCCACTGCTCCTTCCCCCTGGGTCCTCGTGTGCACACTACTTAGTCTGTGCCCTCCAATAGTGGAGTCTCTGTTTCCCTAAGTCCTGTTGAAGCCCTGCAGTCGAATCCTGCTGGCTTTCAAAGTCTGATTCTCTGGGGATTCCTCCTCCTATTGCCAGACCCCCAGGTTGGGAAGCCTGATGTGGGGCTCAGAACCTTCACTTCAGTGGTGGACTTCTGTGGTATAATTTTTCTGCAGTTTGTGAGTCCCCCACCCAGCGGTTATGGGATTTGATGTTATCGTGATTGTACCCCTCCTACTGTCTCATTGCAGCTTTTCCTTTGTCTTTGGATGTTGGTATCTTTTTTGTGAGTTCCAGTATCTTCCTGTTGATGATTGTTCAGCAGTTAGTTGTGATTCTGGTGCTCTCACAAGACAGAGTGAGTGCACATCCTTCTGTGATCTTCTGTAGCGAGTTTCTTTATGTTGTTATTTGCAGATAGTTGAAATTGCTGTCTAGAACTAGGTCCCATGTTCAGGTTGTGTAGAAAGTGATATGACAAGTATGTTGAGGCAGTAACAATCAGTATGAATGAAAAGAAATACTCATGACTGAGAGTTGAATTGGCTGAAGTGGGGACTGAGGATTGGTTAAAGGGATTCTCAAGGAATCATTTCCAAGTGTTTCTGAAAGCAGTCACCCAGGAAATTAGTACTGTCTCCTGGAGTGCTTTACTGAGTCACATATGCTTGCAGTGATTTTTTGCCCTGGGATGCAGTTATTTTCAGCTGAGGAAATGTAGACTCTGTTAGGTTAAGTAAGTTGGGATTAGTAAGTGACAGAATCACGGCCTCACTTTAGATTTTTTCAGTCACTCATTTATTCACAAATACATGTTGAAGTAGTTGTAATTTGATGAGATTAATGTATGATACAGCTAAGCACAGGTATTACTTAGGGTATTTGAATCTTAAAGAATGAGCAGAAAGGGCAGTTGAAGTTAGCATGACTTTTGAAGTAAAGGGACATGGATAAAGGACAATCTCTTTTGCCCAAGGAAATGTGAATAGTTTGGTATAGCTGCATTGTAGTATGTGTCTTTGTAGTCAAATATGAGGCTGAAGTGCTAGGTAGAAACTAGACTATGAAGGACCTTGTACATCATGTTCAGAAGTTGTAATTTTCATCTTGAAAGGGATAGTGTGTGACTAAAGGATTTTAAATGGGGAAGCAAATGGATCAGATTTGCATGTTAGAGGAACACTGTCAGCAGTGTAGAAGCATTATAATAATTCAAAGGAAAAAATAATGAGAACCAGAATCATCATGTATTAATGGGGTGGAGATGAGAGGAAGACTGGAGAGATGCTTAGAGATAGTTGGGTTACTCAAGATTGGTATTTCTATCTCCAGGAGAAGGAAAGTAGTAGAGGAGTATGTGGTTGTTATGGGAAAGTCTTGGAGGAGAGGAAAGAGACAATAACCTCACTTTTGGACATGTTGAAATTAAAATGCTAGTTGGATAGTCAAATGCCTTGTTACAGGCTCCTGATCATAAGTTCAGAATGCTTCTTACTATACCATGCCACTGTTGGGAAAAAAACAATAGTGGCAAAGTAGAACAAGACATGTAAATTATGTACATGTACATCTATGTTGTTTCTTTGATTTAAAAAATTTTTAAATTTGAGGTGAGCAATGGTGATTTGAAATCCCTTTTTATGTATGGTTGTCTTTTACTGAAAATAATTTTCTTCCATGGCACTTCTGTGATCACTTTCCCTATTTCTGTAAATTCCTTACTCTGCCCTTTGGTCAGAGCTGCCATATTTCCTGGGCTCTGTCTTCTTGCCTTCATCACCTTTCTAACACTTCCTGCCTCACAATCTGTCTTCTTCATTCACTGTCAGCTTTCTGCCTCTAGCCTGTAAAGGAATGCCTCACCCCCGTTTGCTCTCTTTGGGACATCCCTTACTGTTTTTGGTATCTTATTGCAGCCCCATGAATTCTTATCTGTCCAATCATATAAACCAAATTTGGTATTTTTAAAAGCAATAGTACATCACGTGTGATCTATGAACTTTTGCTGTTGAGAAGGCACCACATAGGCAAGCAGTCCTTGCCCTTCAGGGTAACAAATCTTAATGGTCTTCTTTCTAAAGGCTTTGTCTTCTCATCCTTCCATCAGGCCAATGGAGGTAAGATTTTCAGGTAAGCAGAAAGAGGGATGGAAGGGGGGTAGTTGCTTCTTAGGCAGGCCAGTTGAGATATTTTATAGGAATAAGAGTTGTATAGCAATGCAGCATGGGCTGGTGGAGTAAGCTGGATTTATCACACAGACCTGGTTTAAATCCTGCTTCCATTTCTTCTAGTTGTATGATCCTGGGAAAATTACTTAATCTCTCCCAGCTTCCATTTTCTCATGGAGTTGTTGTGAAATTTAAAATAAATAATATATGAAAAAATATGTACTACTTGACATCTAGCAGTACTTCAAAAACATGTGAATTTCCTTTTCTTCTTGAAGTCTCTCTCAAGTGACACAGTGTTGTACCTTCCTATTCTGTCGAATTGTAGGGCATTTTCCTTTAGTTGGTAAGCAATATTGTGCCTCAAGAGTTCTTTAATATGCCAATACTTACACAAAACTCAGATATTACTGTAAATATATTTTTAAAGAATGGTCCTTATGAAATGCCCGAGAAGAAATTTGTCAATATTTAGAATGACATATAACTAGAATAAGGAGACTATGTGCATAATGATTTGAAATTGTCCATTTCTACAGTGTTGTCATCCAGCCTGATTTGTAAAGCATTTAAAGGATATGTGCCTTCGTTACTTCAACCCTGTGTGCTGCTTTCCTCTAGATATAATGGAAGACATTGGTTTTGCAATCAACTTTCTGGAACAAAGAAACAACTATATTGAATTTCTGTTTATTTAAGTACAGTCTGTCCCATTGCCGTTTGTTTTTTGGTTTTAAATAGTATCTGATTTCAGCATTTATTGCTCTTTTTGGAACAGTGTATAGCATACAGTGTCACTGTCAGTTTTTTTTAAATTTCCTTTAAGATTTAAAATAAATTCTACAACAAAAAGTTAAAAAAAAACAGTAAGCAAGAGTAAAAAAAAACATACAGTATGTTTAAGGGATATCTGACTCATCAGTACTGAATATAAATGAGAACTCAGTCAAGGTATAGCATATAGCCTGTAGGAATCATAATGCCCAAATAAATGGAAGGCACTTTGAGATATTATGAAAACAATCAAAGTGATAAATCACTATACTTATTACATTGTCTTATTGGAATAAGCAGTGTTGCATACTCTAAAGAGGAAATGGAAGAAATTACAGTTGAAACAGTTTTTACTGAGTAGCAGTTCAGAGACGTTAGTCATAGGTTTTATCTTATTGTTGTCCAAAGGTAAGAGAATAGAATACATGTGATAACTACTTTCAGGGGAAGCTAAATCCATATATCTTTATCATTGTTTTGAGCGTTGCTTCTGCCTCTGTTTCTCATTAGGCTCTAAAGAACTACCAATTCTTTTAATAAAACCAAGCCCTGAGCCTTTGAGATGGCAAGGTAAGGACAATCTCCTGAGAAAGACTCATAGAAAAGATAATCATCATAAAGAGCTAAGAGCTGGGGCCTAAAACAAGGATATCCCACAAGAATTCCTTCCTTTTATTGTCTTCCTTGAAAGATAAGGTTTGATCAGATTAAGGAAGCCAGCAGTTCTACTTAAGACAATAAAAAAGTGTTATCTATACTTTATAGATGGAGGACAGAAGCACAGAGAAGTAAATGCTTTACTGAAAATAACACACAACAGTGGGAGAGCTGGAATCAGGTTTCATGACACTTATTTTGAGTGCTTTATTTGTAAACATAGGATTCTTCTATTATTATTATTATTTTACTCCCTTCACAACAGCCTTTTCAAATAAGTGATACATTCTACATCTGTATCTTAAATTTCTCTGTCAAAATGATGTGTGATTTCTGGAAACATTTATGCTCAAAGCCCATTTGCTGTGGAAATACTACCTGTTGCTCTCATAATAGCAATATTTACACTGTGTAATCACTGCCTTTATCATTCTACTTCAGATTTTCCTAGCTGCTCTACCAGGTTCCCATCTACCTCAAAAATCATATACCATCATTATGTTTTTGTAGTTTCAAATGTTATTTTCTAGTTCATGTGTGTGTGAGTGTGTGTGTGAGAGAGAGAATTAGAACTTTTTAGGCCATAGCAATCTGAAACAAATGCCAGGTTTTGCTATTAACCTTTAGGAAGAACTGACCTTTCATGAGTCAATTCAACATATATTTTATTTAAAACAAAAACAAAAATTGACCGTGGTCTGGGCCAGACATGCTGTTGTTTTGGGGAATGCAAAAATGAACAGGTCAGAGTCCTGGACCATTAGAAGTTTGCCATCTAGTTTAGGGAGAGAGAGATAGACAGGAAATAGAGAGAAGAAATGATCTCATTGCCATCCCATAGTAGCAGTCAGACAAATCCAGACAGTAAGACATGCAGCAGGACTACTAGTTTGGTCTCTTCAGCAAGCCCTTCTCCTATGAAAAAGTGAAGGGGTACAGAGTTGTGCTGGATTAAAAGAATGGTTAACAGACATTATAACCAAATGCAATATGTGAACCTGGGTTCTGTACTGGTTTGGACAAAGCAGTTTAAAGAATACTTTTTGGACAAGCGGGGCAATGTGAATATAGACTGTATCAAAAGAAATGAAAATTTATTGATATAGAAAGGTAGAGAATAGTAATTGAAAAGTTCATATTATGAAATAGCATGTAAGTTAGGGAGACCAACTTTTTAGAGAGCCAACTGAGGACACAGCTGTATTATACATATGAGTTATTACTTTAACATAAAAATGTTATCCATATTCTTACATATTACATATTTATGCATGTACGCTATTACTTTATCACATGTTACATATACATATTAAATGTTATGACTATTATACATTATACACATTGCATATGTGTTATTATTTCAACATAAAAATATAAAAATAGGTGTTTTGGAGATTATATATTATTTAGTTTTCTGTTACATAAATACTATTATTTAAACATTGTGAGTAAAAGAAAGGTTGAAAAAATATCATCAGGGTCTTACAAAATCCCACCTCTAGCCACCCACCAGAGAGCTTTGCTGGGAGGAAAGGCAACCAAGAAAAATTACTAAGAAGACAAATGAAGATGCTGAAGAGGGAGCCTGAGATAGAGTTGTAGCAACTACAGTAATAGAAAGATTAAATCCATCCTAAATCTGAAAATACTATAAAAGTGCTTGGGTTGATCAGAGCAGGACTACAGGAGAATAATTTCAAAATATAGCCCATTTAAAGGACCAGCCACATGATTCAGAGGAACAGATTCATCTAAAAGAGACAGTCTTAGTTTAAAGGATCAAGGATGATTTAAATCTATATTCTGCTTTTAAAAAATTAACAAAATAAACCACTAGATAACTTGCTCAAGAAAGAAAAGAGAAAATACAGATATATAAAATAAGAAATTATAACAGGAAGTAACTACTGAAACAGAATAAATGGACAAAATTATAAGTCAGGTTTGTAGACAATTTTGAAAACCTACCTAAATCAAACGGAAAATTTTCTAGGGAAATACAGATTATTGAAACTAATCCAATTAGAGTTAAAAAGGCTTAAAAGTCCAATTTCTGTGATATAAAGTTATTAAGGAACTACATCACAAATAAAGCAAAACAAAATATGAGGCCCAGATAGTTTCACAAAGAAATTCTACTAAACCTTTAAAGGCCAGATATTTTTAATGCTTTATAAATTATTGCAGAGCATTGGAAATGAAGACAATTAACATAAATATCTAACCCAAATAAAGACAAACAAAACTATTGTCTAATATCTCTCATGGATATTGATGCAAACATTCTAAACAAAATATTCACAAACAGAATCCAATATCATATTAAGAAAATAATACATCATAACCACATGGGATTTATTCTCCAAATGCAAGGAAATCCACTATTATCACATACGAAATTAATAAATCCAAGGTAAAATTGTATAATTATTGCCTTTCAGACTGACTAAATCTTTGGAAAAAATTCCACTTCAGTTCATGATAAAACATATTCTAGGAAATAGGAATTGAGGAATACTTTCTCAAGATGATAAAAATTATTTACCTTTGCCCTAAAACAAGTATTCCTTTAAAATCAAGAAACACTAGAGGCGGAGGCACCTGCTCTGGAGTTTGCATTAGGAGCTGGCCATGCAAAGGAAGGATCTGGAAAGTCTTTCTGGAGGGAGCTTGGGCAACATGGAGTCCCTGGGGCAGCTGTGAAGGGGCGTGGGCATCACCAGGCTGACTCTGTGGCAGAACTGGAGTTGGGGTCTTGTCTGTTACCTTCTGCCGTCTTCTTCATGTGGGCTGCCTGCCCTCCTAGGCATTCGAATCTGTGTGGGACATGCCTGACCTCAGACTGGACCAAGCCTGACTCCCTCCCACCCACCCCAGGGAGCTTTGGGATGCTGGGACGCCTCTCAGATCCACCAGGAGTCCTTGCCTGAGCACCCTGGGGGCTCCTGGAAGCAAAGGGAAGGGGCATTCTGGGATGGTCAGTCCTGACTCTGAGATCTAGCAGTGGCTATTCCCCATCCCACACCCAGCCCTTCAGCAAGGCCTCCTGGCCATGTGTGTCCACTCATCTCCATCCCTGTGGTCACCACCCTGGTCCAGGCACCCCCTCTCTCACCTGGACTGCTCATGGCAACAGCCTGGTCTCCTGGACCCCACTCTTCCACTGTTCTACTTGCCATCCTTGCTTTACCTGCTATCAGGATGGGGTCCAGGCCCGGGCCTGCAAGGACAGGTGGAGGACCCCTGCATGGGGCTCCCCGCCCACCCCTCTCCATGCTCCTACCCCACCTGTCTTCCCTGTCTGCAACTCTCAATCCTTGTGACCCACCTGCCTCCTTCACACATGCTGATCCCTCGGTCCTGTGGGACCGATTAGTTGAAGTCAAGCAGGGGCTCCCCATTGGGCAGCCTGGGCCCTCTGCTCCCTATGGCTCCACCCCTGATCTATCATGGCACTTGTTTTATCGTCTTCTTAGACGTGAGGTGCATTTCTCATCCTTGGTCTCCATCAAACGGGGTATCTGGGGAGGGCGGTGAGCTGGTACAGGCCACTCTTGGTTTGTTCATTTATGTTACTTCCTTGCACCTAGAGGCAGCTGAGTTTGCAACCTCCGAGGGCTGGGGGCCACCTGAGAGGAAGGGGTTATCTACCAGCTCTGTGTGGACAGCGGGGCCAGAGGGAGGCTGGGGCTCCAGTCTGGAGGCCCCTGGGCATCCCCACGAGAGATGAAGGTAGCTGTGGGGATGGAGAGAAGCAAACATTTTCCAGAAACAGGAGTCAAATCAGGAACATTCAGCAGCGGCGGCAGGCACTGTGGGTGCCCCGCCCATGTCTCCCAGCCCTTCACCGCCTCCTGCCTCCTCTCAAGGAACTTTCTCTGCAGCAGCCAGCACCTGCCCTTCTGTCAGACACCATTCACTGCCGGCACCAGCTTTGTCTGCACCCAAGAGAGCCGAACAGCCTAGGAATCCACTCCCTCAAGAGGTTTGCCCTTACCAGTCACGGGACGTGGGGGTAAAAAATCTCCGCCTCTCTGGCCTGATCAGGTCCCCCGTGAGGTGGCCCTCACTGCTCTGGCGTGAGGCCCCCGCAGAGTCCACCCCCCTGCTGAGCTTTCCCCCACCCATGTCTTTCCTGGGGACACAGCTGGACCCTCATCTGGGGTCTGCTTCCAGGGAACCCACACTGAGGACAGTCGCTGATCAGATCTGGAAGCTGAGAGGAGGGGAGAGGCCAAGTCCAGGCTACTAGGGAGGCCATCCCGAGACAGAGCACACTGGACTGGGCGCCTGGGCTGGAGGCAGGGCAGAGGTAAAGGTTTCCTTGTGGACAAGTTGCTATATTGGTCACGTTGCCAGAAGTGCACTGTGCAGTTCACCATCCAGAAAAAAATGTGCCCCAACCCAGTGAGCCTCCCCTCCCAGCGGGGGCTGATGAACATTTTCCTGGCCTGGACAGGTGGGCACAGCTGAGCCTCGGACATCTGCACAGGGCAGAGGGGGCCAAAGGGAGACTTCCTGGAAAGTGCCTCCCGGGGGACAGGGCTGGTCCCAGAAAGCATGAGTCATGAACAAAGCAACCCAATCAAGGCCCCCCTCCCCCTCCCTGGGCCAGGGCAGGCAGTGCCTCCCAGGCACTTGCCTCAAAGGGGCTCAGCCTCCTGTCATCCTCAGAGTCAGGATGGGTATGAGGACCCCTCCTCCCATCTTTGACTTGATCCCAGGCAGCCCACATATGCCAGTGGGCCCAGAGGACGTACCCATCAGCAGGTGGGGTGGCTGTGCCTCAGGACTCGCCGGGCTCACACAGTGACACAGAGCCTCAGCCAGCTTCCTAACACCTTTCTGATTCAGGTGATCTTTTTGAAAAGATGGTTCAAAATCCCAAAGGGACAAAAAGGTCCCCATTGCCACCCCTCTGTCCCTCAGCTACCCTCCCTGATACAAGTTTCTTAAGTTTCATTGGTGAGATAGTTAATGCATTCACCCCAATCCTAGTATACTATACATACTTTATTAGTTATCTATTGCTATATAACAAGTTACTCCCATATTTAGCAGCTTAAAATATCAATAAATCTTTATTACCACACACACACACACACACACACACAAAGAAACACTAGAGCTATTTTCACTAAGATCAGGAGCAAGGCAAGGATAACAACTATCTCCACTATTATTCAATGTTTATTAGGGTTATCAGTCAACGCAGTTAGGCAAGATAAATCAATTAGAGGCTTATGAATGAGTAAAGAAGGAACAAAACTATCTTTACTTGCAGGTGATATAATTTTGTATCAAGTCCCCCCCACCACGTCCCCCACCACCAATGCCCCAGAGAATCAATGTTAAAACTAACTCAACAACAAAATAGTTCAGTCAAGCATAGGTTATAAAATTACTATACAAAATTAAGTAGGCTTCATATACGCAAACAATAAACAGAACGTAGTGGTAGAGAAAACATTATTTATAATAGCAAAGATTAAATACATAGGAATAAATTTAAGAAGTGTGCAAAATCATATATGAGGAAAATTTTAAAACACTCCTGAAAGATACTAATGAAGATTTGAATAAGTGGAAAAACATCTCCTATTCTTTTTTTTTCCAGGTGTGTTGAGATATAATTGACATATAACATTGTGTAAGTTTAAGGTGTACAATGTGATGGTTTTATATATGTATATATTGTGAAAGTGTTACCTCAATAAGGTTATTTAACATATCTATCACCGCACATACAGTTATTTCGTGTGTGTGTCTCTGTGTGTTGAGAACTTTTAAGATCTACTCTCTTAGCAACTTTCAAATATACAGTACAGTGTTGTTAACTATAGTCACCATGCTGTACAATTCATCTCCAGAACTTATTAATCTTATAACTGAAAGTTGGAACACTTTGACCACATTAACACATTCCCCATCTCCCTACCCACCCCTGGCAACTACCAGTCTACTCTCTGTTTCTATGAGTTTCGCTCTTATAGATTTCAAATATAAGTGAGATCATACAGTATTTGTCTTTTTCTGTCTGACGTATTTCGCTTAGCATGATGCCCTCAGGGTTCATCCATGTTGTTGCAAATGGCAGATTTTCTTTCTTTTTTTTGGTTGAATAGTATTCCATCATATATATCACATCTTCTTTATTTATCCATCACTTAACACTTAGGTTGTTTCCACGTCTTGACTATGGTGATTAAGGCTGCAGTGAACATGGGGGTGCAGATATTTCTTCAAAATACTGATTTCATTTCCTTTGGATATTTACTTAGAAGTGGGATTGCTGGATTATATAGTCCTATTTTCAACTTTTTGAGGAAACTCTATACTGTTTTCCAAAGTGGCTGTACCAATTTACATTTCCACCAACAGTGCCCAAGGGTTCCCTTTTCTCTACATCCTCACCAGCACTTGTTATTTCTTGTCTTTTTGGTGATGGCCATTCTAACAGGTGTGAGGTGATATCTCATTGTGGTTTTGATTTGCATTTCCCTGATGATTAGTGATGTGAGCACCCTTTTGTGTACCTGTTGGCCATTTGAATATCTTTTCTGGAAAAAAGACATACCTTATTTTTGGATAGGGTGACTTAAAGTTATACAGATGTCAGTTTTCTCTAAATTAATTTGTAAAAAGTGTAATCTCAATAAAAATGCTAATATCTTATTTTATTTAATTAAACAAGTTGATCCTAAAATTCCTATGGAAAAACAGACATGAAAGAATAGTTGGGTAAACACAGAAAAAGAAAAACTATGAGGGGAAAACTAAATTTACCAGACATTAAAACGTATTTTAAAACATTTATAATTAAAATAGTATTGTACTGGTGCATGAATAGAAACAAGTGGAATAGAATAGAAATTTCAGAATTAGTCCCCCAATACATATGGAAATTTACTATGTGATAAAGGCAGCATCTGTAATCGCTGCAGTAGAGGTGGACATTTAATATGCATGGTGCTAGGGCAATTGTGTGGCCATTTGGAAAAAGACAAAATTATATCTGTATTTCACACCATACAAAATAATTAATTCCTAATGGATTATGTATCTAAATGTAAAAATTGAAATCATATAAGTACAAAAATTAAATATACATGAATTTCTTTTTCATCTTATATAGGGGAAGTCTTTCTACCTTAACTCAAATTCTAGCAACAATAAAAAGAAGATTTATAAATTGATTACATAAAAGTAAAATATGACAACTAACAATAAACAAAGTTAAAAGCCGTCTGACACACTGGGATAAAATATTCACAACCTGTACCACAGACAAAGGGCTAATGTTCCTCATATAAAAAGAATTCTCAAAAGTCAAGGAACAAATGACTTAAAACCCAATAAAAATGGGAAAAAGATATGAACAGAAAATTTGTAAGAAAGAGATATAAAAATGGCCTTCAAATATATGAAAAAATCCTCAAATTCATTTATATTTAGAGAAATGCAAATTTAAATAACACTGAAATACTGTTTCTCCCCTAAGACTGACAAACATTGAAGAAATATGACAACATATTCTGTTGGCAAAGCTGTGCAGAAACAGACACTTTCATACGTTGCTGGTGGGGATGTAAAATGATACCATTCTCTGGAGGGAAATTTGGCAATACATAACAAAATTACAGATGCATTTGTTTTTCAGTTTAACAATCTGCCTTGTAGGAATCTACCCTAAAGGTATACCTCCAAACAATCAAAAATGTTTATGTAGAAGGTTATTCACTGCAGCATGGTTTGTAATTGAAAAATTTTGAAAACAACTACAATAGGTAGGTCCATAGGTAGGAGAGTGATTAAATAAGCTATAGTACTTCCATATGGAATACTATGCATCTGTTAAAAAAAGAATAATAAAGATATCTATGAATTGATAAAGTATGAGTTCTAGGACATGCTGTTTAGTTTAAAAAAAGGCAAAGGCCAAAAGGATATCTATGATATTCTATCCCTCATATAAGAAAGAAGGGGATCCAAGAAAACACATAGGTATGTGCTATAAGTGCAAAATAAATATAGGTAGCCTTAGTCAGAAACTAAAGAGATTGGTTATTTACAGAAGATGAGTGGGAAAGGGATAGAAAGAAGTGGGGAATGGGATTCAGGTAGCAGGGGTATGATATACTTCTCTGAGTTCATCTTTTTTTGTAACTCTGACTCTTAGAACCATAGTAACATTTCATATACCCTCACTTATCCTCAAAATAAACAAAACCAATGAGAATATAGATGAAACCCTAAATTTGAATACAAATATATAGGTTTCCCCTGCTTTTGGGAAGTAGAACATTCCTAGAAACCTTTCATAAGCCAAAATGGCATAAAGGGAAGAGTATCCCCCAGTTTCCAAAAGTTCATGCTGCTTTTACAAAAGACCTACATTAGTATGGTAACAGATTTTTTCATAAAAGCAAAAATCCTGTTTGTATTTCTTTAGGTTCTTTAGGTTAGGAAAAACAGGTACTAATGTAGGCCTTTGGTAAAAGCAAAGTGGCCTAACTCGAACTTTCTGAAAGTGGGGTGTACTTAATAAATTAACCTAACTTATTACAAATGAGTAACCTAACTACATTGAAGTGGATAGGAAAGAAAACAACCAGCGTAAGTAACTGTGGAAACTATCTTGATTGGCTCCTCCAAGGCTGAAGAGCAAAAGAATTGTACATAAATGCTATTCCAAGTGTCAATGTCAAATGGGTTCTCTTTTAATTTATTATGAGAGATAAATTCTTTTTATCTTTCCTTTTGCTCTTCTGTTCTGGTGATACTTGGGTGTGACTATTTCTTGTGTCTTATGTCATATTCCCTTTTGTATTCTCTTCTTTTTTCTAGAATGAACCCTCAAATATAATTTTCATTTAAGATGCATTTATGGGAAATGTTCTCTGCCATTAACTCTCCAAACAGTGCCTCTCTTATACTTGCTATTCTCTCCTCTGGGAATTCCATTTTTTTTTTCTTTTTTTTGAGTTTCTGGTCTCATTAAAAAAAAAAAATTATTGGTGTATAGTTGATTTACAGTGTTGTGTTAGTTTCAGGTGTACAGCAAAGTGATTCAGTTATACATATATATTCATTCGTTTTTAAGATTGTTTTCTCATATAGGTTATCACAGAATATTAAGTAGAGTTGGGAACTCCAATTTGATGTATATTTTTTGTCTCTTAATTTCTCTTTATACATTCTAATACTTGCCACTCTGTGTTTCATTCTAGTTGATTTTTTCAGTTCTATCGTCTATGCTACTATTTTTTTCTGCAGCTATATCCAATCTGCCATTTAATCTTATATTTTTTAAATTTAATGAATATATTTAATATTTCTAGATATTCTATTTGATTCCCTTGCAAAATCTGCCTGGTCACATTTGATAGCGCTGTCGTTTTTCATTATACTTTCTACCCTTCTGTTGTTTTAATTATTTTTTATTTTGCACATATAAACCTGATATTGGTAGAGTTTGTAGATCTATTTGTAGTTTGTTGTTTTTGCTGACTCTTGCTTATGGTAACTTGCTTCTTCAGGATTTTAGTGATTGTTAAATAATTGTTAGCTCATATTCCTTGGAGGGATAATTTGAGGCCTAGTTTGCAGGTACATTCTTCCAAAGAGGTTTTGGTGTTTGCTGCTGACAAGTTCCTGGGGCTCTACAAAGCTGGGACCACTTTAAACTACGTTTTTAGTTGTGACTCTGTATAGGTAGTATAAACTCTGGCCCCAAACCAGTATGAGGGTAGGCTTGCATTTAGGAATTCTCCAGGGACATTTCTTCTTCTTCTTCTTCTCCTTCTTCTCCTTCTTCTCCTTCTCCTTCTCCTTCTCCTTCTCCTTCTCCTTCTCCTTCTCCTTCTCCTTCTCCTTCTTCTTCTTCTTCTTCTTCTTCTTCTTCTTCTTCTTCTTCTTCTTCTTCTTCTTCTCTTCCTTCTTCTTCCTTCTTCTTCCTCTTCTTCTTTCTTCTTCTTCTTTCTTCTTCTTCTTCTTCTTCTTCTTCTTCTTCTTCTTCTTCTTCTTCTTCTTCTTCTTCTTCTTCTTCTTCTTCTTCTTCTTTTCTTCTTCTTTTCTTCTTTCTTCTTCTTCTTTCTTCTTCTCCTTCTTTCTCCTTCTTTCTCCTTCTTTCTCCTTCTCCTTCTTCTCCTTCTTTCTTCTCCTTCTTCTTCCTTTTTTCCTATCCCTCCAAGATTTAAGACCAAAGCATACAGGTTTCTTACCATCTCCCTTTATGAATTAGCTTTTTTATTTTTGCATTGCCTTTGGAGGGGCCTGTATTTGTTCCAGTGTCTCCATCCAATCTGTCATCTTTTCAGGGACCAATTTTTCTTTTCCACCTTATATAGGACCCAGGTTTGTCTTCTGTAAAAACCTGAGCCCTAGGCCACCAAGGACTGGTAGGTTGCTTCTGTGATAAATGCCAGCTTCAGAGGTTGCTTACCTCTCTGGATTTTTGCTTTCTCTTCATTTCTAACCCCTGAGGATTTTCTTTATTTTCTTTCTTTTTTAATTTTTTGGCTGCATTGGGTCTTCCTTGCTGCACGCGGGCATTCTCTACTTGCAGCGAGCAGGGGCTACTCTTCGTTGCAGTGTGCAGACTTCTCATTGCGGTGGCTTCTCTTGTTACAGAGCACAGGCTCTAGGCTCCTGGGCTTCACTAATTGCAGTATGCAGGCTCAGTAGTTGCGGCACTCAGGCCCTAGAGCACGTGTGCTTCAGTAGTTGTGGAGCGTGGGTTCAGTTGTTGTGGCTTGCAGGCTCTAGAGTGCAGGTTCAGTAGTTGTGGCGCACGGGCTTAGTTGCTCTGCGGCATGTGGGATCTTCCCAAACCAGGGATTGAACCTGTGTCCCCTGCATTGGCAGGTGGAGTTTTAACCACTGCGCCACCAGGGAAGTCCCTTTACTTTCTTCTTTACTCAGACAAACATATAAGAAAATTAAAACAATTCTATCCAACATTTTCTTCTGTTCTAAATTAAGAGATTTCTCTGGACATCTAATCTGACTTACTGCCTGGTATGGAAGTTTCCTTTCTGTTTTAGAGCAAAGAAGGAAATGTACACCCCATTTCTCATTCTTATTTTATGTCATTGTTACAGTTTCATTTCTTATCTATGTATACATATAAATTTCCCTCTCTCTCTCTACACACATATATATATGTATGTATATATATATATAATATATATAGTTTCATTTCTTATTCATATATACATATACATTTCCCTCTCTCTCTCTACACACACACACACACACACACACACACACACACACACACACACACATTCAACAGGTCTTTAAAGGGAGAAAAGGTCAATGTATTCATTCTGCCATATGGAACTGCATGCTCAATTAGATCATTTTAAGTTTCTATTTTAAATCTTGTGAAATTTTGTGCTAGAAAATACTGATTACAATGTTCAATGTATAGATGCAGGATACTTTTACCCTGACATTTTAACCCAGTCAGTATTTTGACTTCCCGACTTTAATTCTAAAGATATGTTGATTTTATATCATAATTTATAATTTCTTTTTTCAGATTTAAATCAATACTGAAAAATTTTCTTCGAAAAAGTACCTTAGTCAGTCTGTTCTTTAGTGCAGTTGAATGACTTCTAATTTTTTTCAATTTAAATTTTTATCTCCTGAAACTTCGTCATCAAAATCATTTCTCTTCCACCTAATCTTTACAAAGAAGTTTTGATTGCAAATCAGGGTTTGTTTTTTCCCCAGTAAGATTATGTCTTCAGTTGTGAGTTTTCCTTTGGGGCCACTGTTTCTAACAAGCACAATTTACCAAGTTCAAATTTTGCAATCTAATATTTACCATTTGCAGTTCAGCTATTGTCAAGTTTGTGTTCTTTGAATTATTCTTATTCTTATCAGTAATAAAGTGTTACTGGATAAATTGAATTGGAGAATAATTTGTACTTGTTTCATAGTCAAATCTTGAGAGTCATTTCTCTCAGTTATTTCATAATGACCTAGTTTTCCAGGTTCATTTTATTGCTAATATGTTTTTTCCATATTCTACTAATTAGTTTGTGTACCTTATACTAAATGTTCACACTTGTTGGGTATCAGAGACTAAACAGAAGGGTCAAACAGAAGAAACAAAATAAATTCAGAGTTAAAGTAGTAAGTAAAATGGCAGAATGAAACAGTGTAGTGAGAATGGGGGCCCAGAATGTCCTGCTTGGACACGTTTCATACTGTTCTAGCAAGTGTTTTTGACAGAGATTAGTTGGAAATTTAGTTGATAAAGACAACCTAAGCTATCAGTATCAAAGCTAGAGGCCGAATGGATATCATGTGGAGGGGAAACTGAATTCCTTTTCAGAAAGTGGAAAAGTATTCTTTTCCAATGGCAAAAAAAAGACATGTAATTTCTTGCTAATAGTTTAAAAGAAAGCATCAGAGTGGTACTTCTTCTCTTTTGTTTTGGTTGTATGGAGTAAGAAGAAGCCAAAATATTAGAGGAAATATTATATCTTCCTAGTGTAAAACATCTGGAATGGCTAATCTAGACTTTCTCCTTTACTGAGTTTAATCAGCATAAGCAGGTGGATTTAGGCAATCTGGAGCTGTGACAGAGAATTATCCTGTTACCTGCAAGCACCTGAAATAACGTTTTTGCCCCAAAGAGATTAAAGTTCTAGAGACAGAATTTCCTGAATTATCTAGGGTGTTTGCTATTTTTAAAAAATTGAAGTATGGTTGATGTATAATATTATGTAAGTTACATGTGTTCAGTATAGTGATTCGCAATTTTTAAAGGTTATACTCCATTTATAGTTATAAAATATTGGCTATATTCCCTGTTTTGTATAATATATCCTTGTATCTTATTTAATTATTTAATTTTAATTTTTCTTTTTATTTTGGAGTATAGTCGATTAACAATGTTGTGTTAGCCTATTTTATACATAATAGTTTGTACCTCTTAATCCCCACTGCTATATGCCCCTCCCCCTTCCTTCTCCCTATTGGTAACCAGTAGTCTGTCCTCTATATTTGTGAATCTGTTTCTTTCTTTTAAAAAAATTAATTATTTATTCATCTTTGGCTGTGTTGGGTCTTTGTAGCTGTGCGCAGGCTTTCTCTAGTTGCGGAAAGTGGGGGCAACTCTTCATTGTGGTGCGGGGGCTTCTCATTGCAGTAGCTTCTCTTGTTGTGGAACAAGGCTCTAGGTGTGCAGGCTTTAGTAGTTGTGGCTCATGGGCTCAATAGTTGTGGCTTGTGGGCTCTAGAGAGGAGGGTCAGTAGTTATGGTGCATGGGCTTAGTTGATCCGCAGCATGTGGGACCTTGCCGGACCAGGGCTCGAACCCATGTCCCCTGCATTGGCAGGCAGATTCTTAACCACTGCACCACCAGGGAAGTCCTGTTTCTTTTTTGTTATATTTACTAGTTTTTTTTTTATTTTTCAGATTCCACATATAAGTGATATCATACAGTTTTTGTCTTTCTCTGTCTGACTTATTTCACTTAGCATAACACCTAACTGTTCCATGTTGTTGCAAATGGCAAACTTTCATTCTTTTTCATGGCTGAGTAATATTCCATTGTATATATATATATATATATATATATATATATATATATATATATATATACATACCACATCTTCTTTATTCATTCATCCACTGATAGACACTTAGGATGTTTGCTAAAAATGCAAAATCTTGAATCTTACACCCAAGAATTCTGATTCAGTAACTTTGGTGTGGATCCCAGGATATTGCATTTTGAATGAGCATTCCAGGTAACTACAATGAACACTAAATTTGAGAATAATTATCTAGAAGGGTACATACCAGATCAATGTTGGAATGTCTTCAAGGGAAGAATTCAGGGTGACATAGATATATTTTAGTTGTATTTGGAAATAAAATCCAGGATAAATTAAACTGTGAATGATAATAGCTTAGGCAAATATATCTTACTCACTTCAGTGTCCTAGCCTTCAGGACTTCCTCTCTTATCTTATTCAACTGTTCAAGTTTTGGTTCAATTGATTCAATGAAGAGCTATATTTTTTTGCCTTTTATTTATTTATGTATTTTAAGAAAGGATGCGAATAAGAGTTTGTCAAACTATGCAAATCATGACTATAGTTGAAGCCAGCATTTCTTAAAGCCTATGGATACACCCTAGTGTCATATGAGATCTTAATTTTGTGATAAAATGGATTAATTGTTAACTATATCTGTGGAACAGTGGGTTCAATAGAGTTAAAAGGTTTTAACTTCAAAATCTTTAAAAGTGAATATGCATCTTTATTCTCCAAGAGAAATGTATATTAAGTATTTATATGTCTTAAAAAAATTTTTTTGACCAGAAAACTCTTTTTTTTTTTTTTTTTTTTTTGGTGGTATGCGGGCCTCTCACTGCTGTGGCCTCTCCCGTTGCGGAGCACAGGCTCCGGACGCGCAGGCCCAGCGGCCATGGCTCACGGGCTCAGCCGCTCCGCGGCATGTGGGATCCCCCCGGACCAGGGAACGAACCCGTGTCTCCTGCATCGGCAGGCGGACTCTCAACCACTGCGCCACCAGGGAAGCCCCAGAAAACTCTTTTTTAATGAGACATCTATTAACACATTTGGGGATATTGGTGTTCTTAGGAAAACAGCCTGTGGCCTCCTTGTTGAAACCAGTGCCACATGTCTGTAGACCATGGCAATATACTTAAAAATTAGGTTCAGATCTTCAGAAAACTAAATCTACAAGCTTGGACAAAGTGAAGTGAGGTGCCAACTTTATGGGTTGATTTTTGTGCTTGTTTTAAATCTTTTGTGTGTACTAGATTGTAAGCTTAATGCAGACAGGCACCTTGTCTTATATAAAAAAACATATGTTTTATCATTTTACATGTGATTTATTTTAGGTATAGTAATACTAGTATACATGGAAAATAGCAATACTCACTTCTACACTGTTAAAAACCACCAGGTGGAAATAAGCGTTTTTGTGTAAGAATTTGAGTAGAATATGACAAATGAAAAAATTTACTTCTCTTTTTTTCCCTTCTTCAGATACACCATCAATCACTTACAAATCATTTTGCTTTGTCCTGCATTATTCAGAAATATAGCAAACTTCTAAGTTCCTTACATAGCTTTTTCCTTTAGGCAGCACTTCTGACATATATTAGAAATTGCTAAAGATAAAACAGTTTTTAGAAAAATCTAGATTTTAGTTGTCATTTTCCTTAGTAAATGGAGGTGAAGTTTTGGACGTTTAAAAATAATAGTGTATCAATAATCGGATGTTCAGATGATTTCATTCTTTCCTTAATTTTAGATAAAAATATTGAAGATAAAATAGGTATTAAATTAAACTCAGCATATACATACTGAGTGCCCACTGTGTAGTAAGAGTTAAGGATGTAATGATGATACAAATATAAAGCTATCTTCACGGAGCTTACAGTCTAGCAGGTAAGAGAGACAGGTATTGAACAAATAATTGTACATGCAACAAATACTTTGAAGGGAAGCATAAGGTGTTAACCTATTTTGCCTAGTTAGGAATGGGGTCCTTTGGAGCTAATATTTCAGCTGGCTATATTTTAGGAGACTGTTAATGATGATGATGGTGGAGAGAGGTTTGAATTCTAACATTAGGTCAAAGTCCTGGAGGCAAGAGATAGAGAGAAAGGTTTTCTCCAGCTACTGATGGAAGTCCAATACTATACATCTCAAATTTACCACGTCCAATACTGAACTCTTCATGCTCTGCTCCAAGCCTGCTTCTCCTATAATCCTCTCCATTTTAATAAATAGCAACTCCATTATTCCAATTGCTCAGACTTTTTAAAAAACTGATTATTTTTTTCTCATAGCCTTCATTTAGTCTCAGCAAAGTCTCTTGCCCCCTCCTTTCAAAATATATCCAACAATTTCTCATTACCTTGCCTTTTATTACCCTATTTCAAGCCACCATCATCTCTTGACTTGAGCGTTAATAGCTTCCTATTCTCCCTACGGTAGCCAGAGGAACACTTCAACATGGAAGTTAGATCATGATATTTTTCTACTCAAACCTTCCAGTGACTTCCCTCTCTCTGAAAAAAAGCCAAAGGCTTAAATATTATGCCACCACACTATGTTTCCGAAATCTTCTATCACAATTCACCTTTGTTCACTCTGCTCTAGCCTCTCTGGTTTTTTTGCTGATTCTTGAGCATGCAGTAGCATATTCCTGTCCTAAGATGTTTTCACTTTCTCTTCTCTTTTCCTGGAATACTTTACCCCTGGATAATTACGTGATTTCCCTCCATTCCTTTCTTCAGTTGTCTGCCTAAATTTCACCTCATTACTGACCACTTGATATAAAATAATATCTTTCTTCATTCTTCATCCCTTTACCCTACTTTATTTTTCTCCAGAGCACTTACCACTACCTGACACAAATCATATATTAATTTTGTTTATATAACTCTTGTATTTTTTTGCCCTCACACTTGAATGTAAGCTCCATTAGAATAGGGACTACATATATATTTTTTTTCATTCACTGCTGTAATCCCTGTGCATTTTTAAAAACATCTTTATTGGGGTATAATTGCTTTACAATGGTGTGTTAGTTTCTGCTTTATAACAAAGTGAATCAGCTATACATATACATATATCCACATATCTCTTCCCTCTTGTGTCTCCCTTCCTCCCACTCTCCCTATTCCACCCGTCTAGGTGGTCACAAAGCACTGAGCTGATCTCCCTGTGCTATGCAGCTGCTTCCCACTAGCTATCTATTTTACATTTGGTAGTGTATATACGTCCATGCCACTCTGTCACTTTGTCCCAGCTTACCCTTCCCCCTCCCTGTGTCCTCAAGTCCATTCTCTAATAGATCTGCATCTTTATTCCCATCTTGCCCTTAGGTTCTTCATGACCATTTTGGTTTTTTTAAGATTCCCTATATATGTGTTAGCATATGGTATTTGTTTTTCTCTTTCTGACTTGCTTCACTCTGTATGACAGACTCTAGGTCCATCCACCTCACTACAAATAGCTCAACTTCATTTCTTTTTATGGCTGAGTAATATTCCATTGTATATAGGTGCCACATCTTCTTTATCCATTCATCTGTTGATGGACACTTAGGTTGCTTCCATGTCCTGGCTATTGTAAATAGAACTGCAATGAACATTGTGGTACATGACTCTTTTTGAATTATGGTTTTTTCAGGTTATATGCCTGTGCTTCTTAATCAGCTTCTGTTGAATGAATAAATGTATCCCTTTTATTGAGAGGCTGCATCAAATAGAAGTGCAAATGCTGAACCAAGTATTAGATGAATCTGAATTCTTAGCTCACCTCTGGTATTTATAGGCTCTGGAAATTTAGGCAAGCTGTTTAATTTTTCTGAATTTCAGTTTTGTTATCTGTAAATTATGGCAGCTGGGCTATATGCAATTTAAGGACTCTTCTTTCTCTGAACAGTGCTTATAATCCTGTAAGTCTTCAGTCTTTGGACTCTTTCACAGATGTTTTGGTCACAGCATGTGATAAGATGTCTGTGGGCTGATGTTGAGGAGTCACTCTGTAAGGTGGCATGGGCTGGTAGTACATGGCTTCTTGGTTCAGGCAGCTGTAAAATATATGAGAAGCTCTCAGAACATGGTTTAAGAACTTCTTCTACCTACATCAGTGTCATGGGCTTTTCCCATAGAATGAAACATGATTGAATACCCCCAAATGATGCCTTTTTTCCCCACTACTAATATTGCCAAGTTGTAAATTTTGATTTAGGAACAATTTAAAATCACAGCTACTTGTAAACAAACAAAACTGATGGTTGTAGATGCCCCAGATTTCAAGCTGCTGTTGAGGTTATCAAAGACACATAGTACTTTAAAACTATAACTCCTTAAGAGCTAGAGAGTACAAAGAGTTAAACTACTTTGACTATGCTATTTAGTGCAAATTATACTTTCTCCATGAATCGTGCCTCAGTGAACTCTCTTGTCAGGACTGTCTTGGTTACTTCTTCCTTAATAATTTCCAAATTACTCAGATACTATGTTGCATTTCTCTTCTCTACAGCACTTTCCAGATGATATCTCCTTACAACATGAGCTTCATAATCCAACACAAATTGCTGAAACTGCACCTTATAAGAGGTTTTTCTTTAAAATACAAAAGACAGTGTTTAAATAGATTGTATCATGTTGCTCTAATAAAAACATTGATATAGCAAGAGCCCCAGAATTTATTTATTTATTTATTTATTTATTTGTGGTATGCGGGCCTCTCACTGTTGTGGCCTCTCCCGTTGCGGAGCACAGGCTCCAGACGTGCAGGCTCAGTGGCCATAGCTCATGGGCACAGCCGCTCCGCGGCATGTGGGATCTTCCCGGACAGGGGCACAAACCCGTGTCCCCTGAATTGGCAGGCAGACTCTCAACCACTGCACTACCAGGGAAGCCCCCCCAGAATTATTGAACAAATATTTGTACTATATAAAGCAGTAGAGAAAATCACAATGAAGGAAGCATTTATTAGAGTATTCATAAAGTTAATGGCCCATAAGAATATTCTCCAAATTCACTATTGGTAAACTTCAGTATTAATAATTTCAAATGGATTTGGAAGAGAAATTGCCATTTTTCAACTTAGTTTTTGGAAAAGGAAAGATTTTAAAACATTTTTGAATTTTTTCCCATTACTCTTTAAGGTTATAAGCCTTTGTAGTTTGGGACTAAGAAATAACATTGCATGGTTTTATTTTGGGCTGAAAGGAATTGCTTAGCTATGCATTATCATGAAGTAGAGATGTAATAAAGAAACAGGTCATAAAGTTACAGAAAGAGTCATTTGAAAAATATTTTTTATTAAAAAATCAAAATGTAATTAGTCATTTGAGATGTTTCTTGTTTGAAATAACTTGCTATCATCAACAGAATAGTGGAGATTAACTTGTGTTGCTTTTGTTAATGATGGCTTTATTTGTGGATAAAATAAACAGTGGTAAATGCTTATGTAATCATTTCATAATGTGATAAATTTAATATCTTGAATCTATAACTGTCATGGATTCTTAATCTCAACAGTGTGCCCTAATTGACAGAAGTATTTAGAGGGTTGCCAGGAGGGATAGTGGGCAGGGGGTGGGTGCAGTGGGGAGGGAAGGAGGTGGAAGGTAAAGATACTGCAACAATGTTCAACTTTCATGTTTTCTTATGGGCTACCCTTACCTTCTGAATCGTGAAATTATTTTTCTTAGAAATTTTTCTTCCATTTGCTTTCTGCCAAAATTCCTCCTTCTCTATTCTTTTCTAGTCCAGTTGATTTTATATTTATTGCCCTTTTCACTCTCCTTGTATTTCCACCAAGTATAAGCCACAAGGACTTTCAGGGAACGTTTTATCAGCTCAGAGATAATGAAAGATGAGAACTTATCCAAGGTAAGGCTGCCTGATTTCTTCTTCTCGCTGTTATCCCATTGTATTCAAAATGTACTTACATCCTCTTCCTACATTAGCATTGTGGATTATCTATATCCCAAGTCTACTGGGCTTCTGGTACTTGATTATGGTTTTTTTTTTTTTTTTTTTTTGATGAGTATTGATCAGGAGCCTCCAGTTCTCAAACCATAATTTTGGGGGATTGATTTGCCTGTCTTGGAAAGCTGCATTAGCTTTGAGTCTACCAGGACTCCATCAAGCATAGGAAGAATTAGTTCTCTGATTCAGTGATCATTTAGGGATGCCAATATGCTGGTTTGTTTCATAATGCAGCTGATCTTAAAACTATACATTTTATAAAACTGGCAAATTATTGATAATCCACTCAAATTAAATTATGCTTCCACTATTGCTTATTCACTTGATTCTTTGTTGAGTCCCTAGAAATACTGGGAAGTGCATGAGAGCTTCCTAAACATGCAATCCTTCTCCTTCAGGGAGGAAAAAGAGGAAGCGAAAGAGACTATATTCTCACAGCATCTAGTACATACCACTGTTTTAGCACTTACAATATTTTCTTCAAATAAGAACCTGTGTTCACCACCAAGCTTTGAGAAAGATCCTGGAATTCTCCTTCACTCATTTTTTCTAGTACAGGGCCTGCTACGTACTGGAGAAATAAATATTTTGCGGGCACAAAACTATATCATCAGGCTTCCTTCAGAGCTATAATCCCTTCTACCTCCTGAGTTGGGGCTCCTGTGTTTTATTTTAGAGGTTTTTGTGGATGTTGATTCTTTTCAGTTTTTGTATTTAGCGTTGGAGAAGGTGGAGTGTTTGTTGCTTAGTGGTTTTTAGTTAAAGTATAAATACCAAACCATTTTTTTTTTTTTTTTTTGCGGTATGCGGGCCTCTCACTGTTGTGGCCTCTCCCGTTGCGGAGCACAGGCTCCGGACGCGCAGGCCTAGCGGCCATGGCTCACGGGCTTAGTTGCTCCGCGGCATGTGGGATCTTCCCGGACCAGGGCACGAACCCGTGTCTCCTGCATCGGCAGGCGGATTCTCAACCACTGCGCCACCAGGGAAGCCCACCAAACCATTTTAATGGCTTTACATTCTTTTATCATAAAGAGCAAAATGTGTGGCTCCTCCTATGGCTTTACCACATGCTCCTCTGTTACTCTTAGGCCACTGAAATTTCTTTTAGATCCTCAAACAAAGCATGTTTCTTCCTCCCTTAGAGGTTTTGCATATGCTGTTCCTGCTGCCTGGAATATAATTCCTCTGTATTCACTCTCCGCATCCTGCCATCCTTCACCTTGAAAATTGTTATTCATTCTTTGGCTCTCATCTGGGAGCAGGAAGACTTACCTGATATCCCACAAATTGTCAAGTTCCCCAGTTGTGCTGTATTGTACCTTTTCTACATTGCACTTACTCTAGTTTTCATTTATTTATGTATGTACTTGATTGTTTTTGTTTCTCCCACAAGATTGTAAGTTCCAGTAAGGTAAGGACCATTATTTTGTTTATCATTTTAACCTCTGTCTTGAATAGTGCCTGGCACAGAGAAAAGACTCAGTTCATCAAAATTTTGTTGAAAAAATAAAAACACAGTTTTTTTTTTTTATTATTATTCTACCTGTTTTCTTTCCCCCCCAGCAAAGCAGGTTTTCAAATGAATGTAGTGGGGAAGCCCTCTATGTAGAGAGAGGTGAGTTCATTCTGGCTGCTCTGTCCAAATCCCCAGCTGCATACCCTGTATTATTTATTTATTTTTAACATCTTAATTGGAGTATAATTGCTTTACACTGGTGTGTTAGTTTCTGCTCTACAACAAAGTGCATCAGTTATGCATATACATATGTTACCATATCTCTTCCCTCTTCCCTCTTGTGTCTCCCTCCCTCCCACCCTCCCTATCCCACCCGTCACAAACCACCTAGCTGATCTCCCTGTGCCATGCGGCCGCTTCCCACTAGCTATCCACCCTATGTTTGTTAGTGTATGTATGTCCATGCCACTCTCTCACTTTGTCACAGCTTACCGTTCTCCCTCCCCATATCCTCAGGCCCGTGCTCTAGAAGGTCTGTGTTTTATTCCCATCCTATCCCTAGTCTCTTCATGACTTTTTTTTCTTAGATTCCATATATATGTGTTAGCATACGGTATTTGTTTTTCTCCTTCTGACTTACTTCACTCTGTATAACAGACTCCAGGTCCATCCACCTCAGTACAAATAACTCAGTTTCATTTCTTTTTATGGCTGAGTAATATTCCATTGTATATATGTGCCACATCTTCTTTATCCATTCATCTGTTGATGGATACTTAGGTTGCTTCCATATCCTGGCTATTGTAAATAGAGCTGCAATGAACATTTTGGTACATGACTCTTTTTGAATTATGGTTTTCTCAGGGTATATGCCCAGTAGTGGGATTGCTGGGTCGTATGGTAGTTCTATTTGTAATTTTTTAAGGAACCTCCATACTGTTCTCCATAGTGGCTGTATCAATTTACATTCCCACCAGCAGTGCAAGAGTGTTCCCTTTTCTTCACACCCTCTCCAGCATTTATTGTTTCTAGATTTTTTTGATGATGGCCATTCTGACTGGTGTGAGATGATATCTCATTGTAGGTTTGATTTGCATTTCTCTAATGATTAATGATGTTGAGCATTCTTTCATGTGTTTGTTGGCAATCTGTATATCTTCTTTGGAGAAATGTCTATTTACGTCTTCTTCCCATTTTTGGATTGGGTTGTTTGTTTTTTTTGTTATTGAGCTCCATGAGTTGCTTATAAATTTTGGAGATTAATCCTTTGTCAGTTGCTTCATTTGCAACTATTTTCTCCCATTCTGAGGGTTGTCTTTTGGTCTTGTTTATGGTATCCTTTGTTGTGCAAAAGCTTTTAAGTTTCATTAGTTCCAATTTGTTTATTTTTGTTTTTATTTCCATTTCTCTAGGAGGTGAGTCAAAAAGGGTCCTGCTGTGATTTAGGTCATAGAGTGTTCTGCCTATATTTTCCTCTAAGAGTTTGAATGTGTCTGGCCTTACATTTAGGTCTTTAATCCATTTTGAGTTTATTTATGTGTATGGTATTAAGGAGTGTTCTAATTTCATACTTTTACATGTACCTGTCCAGTTTTTCCAGCACCACTTACTGAAGAGGTTGTCTTTTCTCCACTGTATATTCTTGCCTCCTTTATCAAAGATAAGGTGGTGATACATGTGTGGGTTTATCTCTGGGCTTTCTATCCTGTACCATTGATCTATATTTCTGTTTTTGTGCCAGTACCATACTGTCTTGATTACTGTAGCTTTGTAGTGTAGTCTGAATTCAGGGAGCCTGATTCCTCCAGCTCCATTTTTCGTTCTCAAGATTTCTTTGGCTATTCGGGGTCTTTTGTGTTTCCATACAAATTTTGAAATTTTTTATTCTAGTTCTATTTAAAAAATGCCATTGGTAGTTTGACAGGGATTGCATGGAATCTGTAGATTGCTTTGGGTCATAGAGTCATTTTCACAATGTTGATTCTTCCAATCCAAGAACATGGTATATCTCTCCATCTATTGGTATCATCATTAATTTCTTTCATCAGTGTCTTATAATTTTCTGCATACAGGTCCTCTGTCTCCTTAGGTAGGTTTATTCCTAGATATTTTATTCTTTTTGTTGCAATGGTAAATGGGAGTGTTTTATTAATTTCACTCTCAGATTTTTCATCATTAGTGTATAAGAATGCCAGAGAATTCTGTGCATTAATTTTGTATCCTGCTACTTTACCAAATTCATTGATTAGCTCTAGTAGTTTTCTGGTAGCATCTTTTGGATTCTCTACGTGTAGTATCATGTCACCTGCAAACAATGACAGCTTTACTTCTTCTTTTCTGATTTGGATTCCTTTTATTTCTTTTTCTTCTCCGATTGTTGTGGCTAGAACTTCCAAAACTATGTTGAATAAGCGTGGTGAGAGTGGGCAATCTTGTCTTGTTCCTGATCTTAGTGGAAATGGTTTCAGTTTTTCACCATTGAGGATGATGTTGGCTGTGGGTTTGTCATATATGACCTTTATTATGTTGAGGAAAGTTCCCTGTATGCCTACTTTCTGCAGGGTTTTTATCATAAATGGGTGTTGAATTTTGTCAAAAGTTTTCACTGCATCTATTGAGATGATCATATGGTTTTCCTCCTTCAGTTTGTTGATATGGTATATCACGTTGATTGATTTGTGTATATTAAAGAATTCTTGCATTCCTGGAATAAACCCCACTTGATCATGGTGTATGATCCTTTTAATGTACTGCTGGATTCTGTTTGCTAGTATTTTGTTGAGGAATTTTGCATCTATGTTCATCAGTGATATTGGCCTGTAGTTTTCTTTCTTTGTGACATCTTTGTCTGGCTTTGGTATCAGGGTGATGGTGGCCTCATAGAATGAATTTGGGAGTGTTCCTCCCTCTGCTATCTTTTGGAAGAGTTTTTGAAAGATAGGTGTTGGATCTTCTCTAAATGTTTAATAGAATTCACCTGTGAAGCCATCTGGTCCTGGGCTTTTGTTTGTTGGAAGATTTTTAATCACAGTTTCAATTTCAGTGCTTGTGATTGATCTGTTCATATTTTCTATTTTTTCCTGGTTCAGTCTCGGCAGGTTGTGCATTTCTAAGAATTTATCCATTTCTTCCAGGTTGTCCATTTTATTGGCATCCACTTGATTCTAGTAATCTCTAATAATCTTTTGTATTTCTGCAGTGTCCGTTGTTACGTCTCCTTTTTCATTTCTAATTCTATTGATTTGAGTTTTCTCCCTTTTTTTCTTGATGAGTATGGCTAATGGTTTATCAATTTTGTTTATGTTCTCAAAGAACCAGCTTTTAGTTTTATTGATCTTTGCTATTGTTTTCTTTGTTTCTATTTCATTTATTTCTGCTTTGATCTTTATGATTTCTTTCCTTCTACTAACTTTGGGTTTTGTTTGTTCTTCTTTCTCTCTTTCTTTTAGGTTTAAAGTTAGATCATTTATTTGAGATGTTTCTTGTTTCTTGAGGTAGGATTGTATTGCTAAAAACTTCCCTCTTAGAACTGCTTTCGCTTCATCCCATAGGTTTTGGATCGTCATGTTTTCATTGTTTGTCTCTAAGTATTTTTTGATTTCCTCTTTGATTTCTTCAGTGATCTCTTGATTATTTAGTAACATGTTGTTCAGCCTCCATGTGTTTGTGTTTTTTACGTTTTTTTCCCTGTAATTGATTTTTAGTCTCATAGCGTTGTGGTCAGAAAAGATGCTTGATATGATTTCAGTTCTCTTAAATTTACTGAGGCTTGATTTGTGACTCAGGATGGAATCTATACTGGAGAATGTTCTATGTGCACTTGAAAAGAAAGTGTAATCTGCTGCTTTTGGATGGAATGTCCTATAAATATCAATTACATCTATCTGGTCTGCTGTGGCATTTAAAGCTTGTGTTTCCTTATTCATTTCTTGTCTGGATGATCTGTCCACTGGTGTAAGTGAGGTGTTAAGGTCCCCTGCTATTATTGTGTTGTTGTTGATTTCCTCTCTTATAGCTGTTAGCATTTGCCTTATGTGTTGACGTGCTCCTATGTTGGTTTCATATATATTTATAATTGTTTTATCTTCTTGGATTGATCACTTGATCTTTATGTTGTGTCCTTCCTTGTCTCTTCTAATAGTCTTTTTTTTTAAGTCTATTTTATCTGATATGAGTATTGCTACTCCAGCTTTCTTTTCATTTCCATTTGTATGAAATATCTTTTTCCATCTCCTCCCTTTTAGTCTGTATGTGTCCCTAGGTCTGAAGTGGCTCTTTTGGTAGACAGCATATATGTATATGGGTATTGTTTTGTATCAATTCAGCGAGCCTTTATCTTTTGGTTGGATCATTTAATTTATTCACATTTGAGGTAATTTTTGATATGTATGTTCCTATTACTATTTTCTTAATTGTTTTGGGGTTTTTTTTTGTAGGTCCTTTTCTTTTCTTGTGTTTCCCACTTAGAAAAGTTCCTTTAGCATTTGTTGTAGAGCTGGTTTGGTGGTGCTGAATTCTCTTAGCTTTTGCTTGTATGTAAAGCCTTTGGTGTCTCCATCAAATCTGAATGAGATCCTTGCTGGGTAGAGTAATCTTGGTTGTAGGTTCTTCCCTTTCATCACTTTAAATATATCATGCCACTCCCTTCTGGCTTGCAGTGTTTCTGCTGAGAAATCAGTTGTTAACCTTATGGGAGTTCCGTTGTATGTTATTTGTCATTTTTCCCTTGTTGTTTTTAAGAATTTTTCTTTGTCTTTAATTTTTGTCAATTTGATTACCATGTGTCTCGGCGTGTTTCTCCTGGGTGTAACCTGCCTGGGACTCTCTGAACTTCCTGAACTTGGGTGGCTATTTCCTTTCCCATTAGGGAAGTTTTTGACTATAATCTCTTCAAATATTTTCTCGAGTCCTTTTTCTCACTTCTCCTTCTGGGACCCCTATAATGTGAAAGTTGTTGCATTTAATGTTGTCCCAGACATCTCTTAGGCTGTCTTCATTTCTTTTCATTTTTTTTTCTTTATTCTGTTCCGTGGCAGTGAATTCCACCATTTTGTCCTCCAGGTCACTTATCCATTCTTCTGCCTCAGTTATTCTGCTATTGATTCCTTCTAGTGTATTTTTCATTTCAATTATTGTTTGTTCATCTCTGTTTGTTTCATCTTTAATTTTTCTAGGTGTTTGTTCTTTAATTTTTTTAGGTGTTTGTTAAACATTTCTTGCATCTTCTCAATCTTTGTCTGCATTGTTTTTCCGAGGTCCTGGGTCATCTTTACTATCATTATTCTGTGATCTTTTTCTGGAAGGTTGCCTTTCTCCACTTCATTTAGTTGTTCTTCTGGGGTTTTATCTTGTTCCTTCATGTGGGACATAGTCCTCTGCCTTTTCATTTTGTCTATCTTTCTGTGAATGTGGTTTTCGTTCCATAGGCTGCAAGACCGTAGTTCTTCTTGTTTGTGCTGTCTGCCCTCTCCCTCACAAGTTTTTTGTTTATTTGTCTAATAAGTATAAAAAACGGATTGCTTTTGCCACTTCTTAAGTTCCATTTCTGTGAGACCTCTGTGCACATAAATTAAATTTATTTATTTTTCTCATGTTTATCTGTCTGTGTCAATTTTATAATTATTCCAGCCACAAGAACTCAAGATGGGTAGAGTGGGAAATTTCCCCCTCCCCAACAATGATCATTATCAAATGCTGGATAAATTAGCTTTCCTTTTGTTTAATGAGTCATGATCTGTAATGGACAGTGTTTTTATAGTGCAAGGGTTGGCAAGCATTTTCTGTAATTGGCCTGACTGCATATATGTTACAATCTGTGGGTCACTAACAGTCTTTGTTGAATATTCTTTTTATGTTTGTAGTTTTACAACACTTTAGATATGTAAAAAACATTCTTAGTTCATACGAAAGTAGACTGTCAGACAGATTTGGTGTATGGGCTACTGACCTATCTGATATACATGAATGGAGAAATTAACTGAATAAATAAGCAGCATGGAATTAAGAGTAAGCATCTGTGTTCATTAATAAGTTAAGGTGAAAATGCTGATATTTATGGAGCATAATGTATGAGTGGGATGTTTCATGTCCAGACTTGGAAAAGGAAAGGAGTGCTTGCATGTTGGAGCTACTTAGATGGAAGAGGAAGAAAGTAGAATCACAAAAATGCCTATTATAGCATCAGATATAAATGTTATGTAAGAGCCCCAGAATAGCATGATGGCTGTAAACATGTCAGATATAAAAGCCAAGAGCCTAATTACAGTTCCCATCTAGTCTAATCTTGTTACCATTAGCAACAGGGAGGACAGCATCTGGGTTTTCTATCCTAGTAGTCTGATTTTTTTCTAGCTTTTCTCCCCCCCAGCAATTGCTACCACTGTAGAGTACTGTAGGGAAAGAGATATCCAAAGACGTCTGCTGTCTGTTTAGACCACAGCTCCTGGGGTGAAGGGACAGTCTCTTGGTGGACTTTTTATAGGTCATGATTGGTTCTTTGCTTTGGAAATCCTACAATAAATTTTTAGTTCATTCATTCAAAACATATTAACTTCTGGAAATAGATTCATGCTAATCTATTTCTATAAAGTGTGCTTGGCTCCAGAATAGGACATTGATTGTTTTCACTGTTCCCATCTGCCTGACCCCAACCTCCTCCTGTTGTCACCAATATTATTTTCACTCAGGAAACCAATTTGGCACAAGGTTGCTTAGTTAGCAAAGAATTAGACAAAGAGGATTAGATATTCTTAAGGAATGTGTACCTCAAGCTAAGGCAGCCTGATGGATTGCTTTTTTCTACTCTTGAGATATTTGTATCAAAAACCAGGAATCAAAGAACTTTTCTTTCTAGATAGTGCTGAATTAAGACTGACAAACTCTTACTCTCCAATTCTCTTTTCTGTTAGTCACCAAATTACTATTTCGTCCAATGTAACTGGATAGTCTATAGCTTTCTAAAATGATTATGTGAACATTTCAGAGCCTACTATGTGCCAGGTTATATAGTGGGAATATGGTGACGAACAGAAAGCAAATTACTGGCCCTCAAGGAACTCACAGTTAAATTTAGTACTATAATGACTATGAGAGTGGTAAGCTTAGACATGCACAGAACACTGAACAAGGACACCAGACTCAGCCTGCAGGAATTAGAGTAAAATGATGCTGGAGGAGTTAGGAAATAAGAGGTAGAAGAACTTTTCAGGCAGAGAGAACAGTATGTGTAAAGGAAGACTGTATATCATGCCCAACTAGCTATAGATAATTTTGTGTGACTCAAGTGATGGGTGGGAGCAGGGAAGATGCCAGATTGGAATAATAAAGACATGAACAGGGATCAGGTTATGAGGTCTTATATATTATTGTAATGAGTTTATGTTTCATATGAATGGCAGTTGGGAATCTTCTCCTAGTGTAAGTTGTTTCTGCAGATTGTGTTCTAATGGTTTATAACTTCATTTTACTAGAGGATGACTTTTTATTTACCTAGTGCTAATCTGTTTTGGGTAGAAAACCCTATTTGGAGCTTATGGTCACTGCTGTATAAATTGGTATTTTATCAGTTTGCAGTTGGTATAAAACTGCTGCATAACAGGCCATCCAAAAACTCAGTGTTTTAAAACAACAAGTTTTTATTCTCATAGGTCTGTGGGTTGGCTTGGGATTGTCTGATGTCAGCTTATATTTCTTAGGAGGTTCTGGTGATCTTGAGTAGGCTCATGCTACAGTTCTCTGGGTGTGGATTGATTGTGTTGTCTTTGAGTAGGATGACTTTTGCACATGTGCCTCTAAGCCTTCTCCTGAGATTAAGAGGCTACCCTGGGCATGCCCCGCTCATGGTGATGGTAGAGGTGTTGGGGAGTGAGAACCATTTAAGACCTAGGCTTAGAATTGTCACACCATTGCTTCCTCCCTCTCTATAGACCAAAGCAAGTAACAAGACCAAGCTCAACATCCATGGAGTAAGTATATTAGTCCCATGGAAGTGAAGTGAGGAGGATGGAGTGAATATGTCTTAAAAATAATCTATCATAGGAATAATAATAATAATAATCTTATATTTTTTGTGTGAGGATTAAATGAAAAATAATCCATGTAAGGTACTAAGCATAGAGTCTATCATATAAAAAGCATTCAATAACTGCTAGCTGCTATTATTATTATTATTTGTTACATAGTAAAGTTAAATGATTTTGTGTATTTGTCACTTCTGGCAGGAAATGAATGTCACTCCCAAAGGTTGGGTTGAAGATGATTTATTGGAGATATTATTTACAGAGATGGGCATGGTTAAGGGAAATCATTTAAAAAATGGAAGCCATTACCACCCTTATGCCTGAGAGACAAGATTTTACCTGGATTCAATAACAGCTTCAGCTACAGGAGAGGTACTGCCTGATAGGAGCTGTGGCCTTAGAGAAAAATACATAGCTACTGCCAAAACCTTGGCCTAGCAGGGAGGGAGCTGGTGGAATAAATACCTTGACCTTTTTCTTCTACTCTCTGGTTTTCTGCCACATCCTCACATTAGCTGATCCCAGCCAGAAGCCAAAAGGCAAGGAATCTTAGTGACTTAGCCTGTAGAAGTCAGCATTCCGGGGTGCAGAATAAGGAAGAGAAAGGTGGGGAATGGATGTGAAGGGGTAAACAGGATAACCAGCATGCTTTCTGAGTCAATGAATTTTCAAATAAAAAAAATCCCTTTTCTTCTCTTTAGTATTTTTTAAATTAGAATCTGGCTTTCCAGAAAAGTTTGTTGTTTTCTCTTCCTTTTTTATTTTGTTGTGAGCACGTCACTACCCAAAACATTATAATCCTAAAATGTCAGTGGTTTCATTATTCAACTAAGCACAAAGAAAACTGTGCCTAAATAAGGGGACCAGACCAGACATCACATGGATAAGGGACTGAATCATTGTCCTGAATCAGTAGAGAATCTATTTTCACAGTTTTGAAATTGGATCATTGCTGTTGCAGAATCAGAAAACACCTCTTCCCTCATTGTTTTCCGAAATTATTTTATGCTGTGCAGTGATTTAACATTCCTGTGAAATTGAGTGGAGAGATTATCATGGTTTAGAGAAAAATGACCTCATGGTGAATTTGGCCCATCTCTGCTGTCAGCTAGTCAAAGTCTTCTGAAAACTGCTAGAAAAAGTATTTCCATATAAAGTAGTTCTCATCATAATTAAATTCTCTACTAACTAAAAGGATTTTTTTTTTCATATGTTTAGAATCTGGGCAGGAATTCTGATTCTTTCTCTTTCTTTTTTTCCCCCTCTATAGACTGTTTCTTATATTTCTGTTTTATGTATTTTTCGTTTCTCTCTTAGTTTTATTCTTTTCTTTTTGGGGTGGGAGGGTCATTCATTCTGACAGATCATAGTCACAGGCATTCATTCATCTGTTTAACAGATGTTTGTGAAGCACTCCTTGTGATGTGGAGACAGAGCAGCTTCTCCTTTCATTATATTATGTGGATGACCAACCTGTCTTTACCTGTAATGTTTAATTCAGTTCTGTTTTGCTCTTTTCTTGTAGTATTTTTTTATTTCTCCCCCTGCAGTCTCTGAATTTCTTCTTGTGATTGTATTTACTTTGTCATGAATTCCCAATTCCCAATACTTTGTCTTGACTCATTAGTATAAAACAGCCCATTTATTTACCTGTCAAATTTGGAGATGGGGACCCTTTTGCCTTCCAGGTTGAAGGTAATGCTAACATTTAAAAAGACCAACTACTGACCTGCCTGTGGCCAAGTTTCTACTTACAGTTTCCAAAGGGTTGGAAGGTTTGTTCAGACCCACAGAACTGGCAGCAAAGTAAATTTGGACAGTTTTTGGTTAATGTCAAAGCCCAGGGCCTGGGACTAACCATATTTTTTCAATATCCATCTCAAATGTTTATCTTATATCTCCTACTTGGGTCAAGTATTTCATAGAATGTAAGCTCCATGAGAGCAGGGCCCTTGTTCTTTGCCATGTCCATAGTACATAGAGCAATGACATAGAAAGTGCTCAATAATAAATGTTTGTTTGTAGAATAAATGTATTATCCATGTCAATGGTATAGGAGAGACTTACAGAAGAGGAACCAGGAGTGGGGGAAGTAAATTCACATTTCATGAACTACTATGTGCCAGTTAGTTACTATTCTGTATATAATTTAATTTATTCTTACAATAATCTTATGAGATTATTGTTATTTCCCTATTTTATGTGAGGAAATTGAATCTCATAGAAGTTAAGTAACTTGGCCAAAGCTACACAGCCAGTTTGTGGCAGAAGTGGAATTCAAACCTGTTTGTCTGATTCTAATGTGTATCTTCTTCCCCCTCTATATTCCTTACTTGTGATCCAGGAATATATGAAGATAAAGGAACTGGATCCATGGGTGGAGGGGGAGTTAGATATATATCAAGGGCTGCAAATTTTCTATGACATTTAAAACATTTTTGTGTTTTTCTTTCAAACATAGTATAAAAGAAATAAATTTAAAGCCTATTTGGGATCATTTGGAGAACCACTTTATAACTAAGCACTGCTGCATGATTTCCTGGAAGACCTGTACTTGTGCTTGTGTTTATAGTTTCACTGAAGACAAGTGATACTCTTTAAATGTCACAGCCTGTTGTAAAGAGAACAGAGGTGGACTTAATCCATAATCACTGCTTTACACCAAGCTAAGGCCAAGTGACATCAAGGCATGGTTAACAAAAGAATTTGCATAGTAATAGTGAGTATCCTTTATGTTGGAAGTAGCAGCTTAGCTTCAGCAAAACATTATCACTCATCACATTAAATTAATGCTAATTTGAAGTTTATTGGTTTAGGAGTTTTGATTTATTCAATTTATAATCTTCAATTTTTATAGTTGTATAGGAGTTAGAAGCATAAGTAATTTATACCTAGTTTTATTTTTGTATATTCTTAAATGATTCTATAATAAAATGTATTGCCAACATGATAGTATTTCCTATTTCAAATTTTCTCTTTTAAAATACATAACACTTTATTCAAGTATGAAAAAGTGATATAGCTGCTTGTGAACTAGTATATGTCTCTTATTTGATTGTAAGCTTCTCAAAGACAGAATCCATGTGATACTCATTTTGCAATCCCTACTCCATACCCTGATACCTAGCATGTGGATGGTGTCAGCATGCAGGAGTAGGGAGTGCATGGTGTCAGGGGTAGGGAGTGATGGTGTCAGGGTGCAGGGGTCATTCAATCATCCAACAATAAGAACACCTAACAACTGAGAACCTACAATTCCAGGCACTATTTTTACAGGAGTGAATGTGACTGGCAAGGTCCTTGCCCTCATGGAGCTTATATTCTGATGTGGGGAGACAGACAATATATAAATAAACACATATGGAAATAAAATGCTTATATATTGAATAAATGCTGTGGGGAAATAAATCATTTCCATCTTCAGCACTCCACCGATGCTGCCATTGTTAAGGTCAGCAATGATCTCCTTGTTGCCAAATCCACTGGCTGCTTTAGTGTCCTTAAATATTTTGTCCAATAGGCATTTTGTACTAAAATCTTTTTTGTTTTAATATTGAGTTGTGTTAAATAACATTCTTGGACCTCGAGTCATTCTCTCCTGTGCATTTCCTCAGAACCTAGGTTTATGTTCTTTACCCAGGTGTTTTTTTTTTTTCTTTCTGGTTTTCTTAAAACAGTTCTCAAATTTATGCCAGATTTCTTCATGGAGACCATACTCACCTTGAGAGCAGAGGCTCTCTTTTACTTTTCTATATGTTGTATATTGCTCTACACATAGTGGATGAACAATACCTTTTGACTTGACTAATTGGGCTCCACTCTCGGGTTCGCTATAGTTTTTAAACTATGTTCCCTGGAATTGTAAGTGTTCACAAATCTGACCTAGGTAGGAACTGATGTGTCTGATGGCTAGTCTCCCTCCACCCTCTCTTCAACAGAACTTCCTTCCCTTCCTTTCCTTTCCCTGTTCTTCTCTTCCCTTTCCTTCTCCTTGATTAGGTTTATTCCTAGGTATTTTATTCTTTTGGATGTGATTTTAAAAGGGATTTTCTTGCTTTCTCTTTCTGATAATTCATTAATGTATAGGAAAGCAACAGATTTTTGTATGTTAACCTTGTATCTTGCAACTCTACTGAATTCATTCATTAGTTCTAAAAGTTCTATGGTGGAGACTTTAGGGTTTTCTATATATACTATTAGGTCATTTGCAAGTAGTGACAGTTTTACTTCTTCCCTTCCAGTTTGTATGCTTTCTATTTCTTTTTCTTGCCTGATTGCTGTGGCTAGGACTTCCAATCCTATATTATATAGAAGTGATGAGACGGGGTATCCTTGTCTTGACCCTGATTTTAGAGGAAAACCTTTCATTTTTTTACCACTGAGTGCTGGTAGCTGTGGGTTTGTCATAAATGGCATTTATAATATTTATAATATAATTTCCTCTATGCCAACTTTGATAATAGTTTTTATCATGAAGGATGTTGAATTTTGTCAGATGCTTTTTCTTAATCTATTCAGATGATCATGTGGTTTTTATCTTTTTTTTAATGTGCTGTATCACATTGATTGATTTGCAGATATTAAACTCTCTTTGCATCCCTGGAATAAATCCCACTTGACTATATTGTACGATCCTTTTCATGTATTGTTGAATTCAGTTTGCTAGGATTTTTGCATCTATATTCATCGGAGATATTGGCCTATAATTTTTTTGTATGTGTAGTTTCTTTGACTGATTTTGGTATCAGGGTAATAGTGGCATTGTAGAATGAATTGGGGAGTGTTGCCTCCTCTTCAGTTTTTTTAAAATAGTTTAAGAAGGGAGGTATTAGCTTTACTTTCTATAATTGGTAGAATTCCCCTGTGAAGCCATCTATTCCTGGACTTTTGTTTGCTGGGAATTTTTGATTACTGATTCAATTTCACTACCAGCGTTTGGTCTGTTAAGAACTTTCTGATTCACTTTTGGAAGATTGTATGTTTCTAGGCATTTATCCATTTCTTCTGGGTTGTCCAATTTGTTGGCATATATCTGTTCATAGTATTCTCTTATGACTTTTTGTAACTCTGTGCTTTTGGTTGTTATTTTTCATCTTTCATTTCTTATTTTATTTGTGTTCTCTCTTTTTTCTTAATGAGCCTGGCTAAAAGTTCATCAATTTTGTTTATCTTTTCAGGAAAAAACAGCTCTTGTTTTTATTGATCTTTTCTATTTTTTAAAATTTCTATTTTATTGATTTCCTCTCTGATCTTTATTATTTCCTTCCTTATCCTGACTTTGGGCTTTGTTTGTTCTTCTTTTCTAATTACTTTTAATGGTAGTTTAGGTTGTTTATTTGAGATTTTTCTTGCTTATTGAGGTAGGCCTGTATTGCTGTAAATATCCCTCTTCGAATTGCTTTTGCTGCATCTCATAGATTTTGGAAAGTTGTGTTTTTATTTTCATTTGTCTCAAAGTATTTTATGATTTCCACTTTGATTTCTTCACTGATCCATTGATTTTTTTAGTAGCATGTTGTTTGGCCTCCAATTGTTTGTGTTTTTCCCATTTATTCTCCTATAATAGATTTCTAGTGTCATACTGATGTGGTCAGAAAGAATGCTTGATGTGATTTCTATCCTGTTAAATTTGGAGACTAATTTTATGTCCTAGCATGTGATCTGTCCTGGAGTAAATTCCATGTGTGCTTCAAAAGAATGTGTCTTCTGCTGTTTTTGGATGGAATGTCCTATTAGATATTTATTAAGTTCAACTGGTCTAATGTACATTTAAAGCCACTGTTTCCTTAGTGATTTTCTGGCTGAATGATTTGTCCATGGATGTAAGTGGGGTGCCATAGTCCCCAGCCATTATTTGATCATTGTCAGTTTCTACCTTTAGGTATGTTAATATTTGCTTTATATACTGAGGTGCTCCTATATTCAGTACATATATGTTGATGAGTGTAATATACTCTTCTTGTATTGATTCTTTTATCATTATATAATGCTTTTCTTTGTCTTTTGTTATAGTTTTTGTTTTAAAGACAACTTCGTCTGATATGATCAGCTTTCTTTCTGTTTCCATTTGTGTGGAATATCTTTTTCCATCCCTTCACTTTCAGTCTATGTTTATCTTTAGCTCTGAAGTTATAGTCTCTTGTAGATAGCATATAGATTGGTCTTACTTTTAATCTAATCAACCACTGTATGTCTTTTGATTGGAGCATTTATTCCATTGACTTTCAAAGTGATTATTGATAGGTATGTACTTATTGCCATTTTCTTGCTTGTTTTCTGGTTGTTTTTGTAGTTCTCTGTTTTTTTTTCTTCTTTTAGTTTCTTCCTTTGTGATTTGATTTTTTTTTTTTTTTTTTTTTTTTTTTTTTTTTTTTAGTGTTATGCTTGTGTTCCTTTCTCTCTACTTTTTATGTATCTATTGTGGTTTTTCATTTGTGGTTACCATGGGGTTAATATTTGTTGACCTATAACTATATCTACTTGTTTTAAACTGATAATCATTTAAGTTGAAATCCATTCTAAAAGATCCTCATTTTTTACTCCCCTCTTCCATGTTTTGTGGTTTTGATGTTCTATTTTACCTGGGCAGGCAGTTTCTGGGCAGGAGTCACTCCATATGTAGGTGTGTTTTTGATGTGTATTTTGGGGGAAGTGAGCTCAGAGTTCTCCTACTGTGCCATCTTGATCTCCCTCTTGCATTGTGACTTTTGTATCAACCTGGGTAATAATATAGCCTAAGTAGAGGAGGTGATACATAGGGATTTGTGTACATTTACATGCATATAGATATCACTTAATATTTATTGAATTGCATAGACCAAGATACTTATATATATGTCCTTATACTCTAACTTTCTTCTCTTCTCCCTCTACTATTATTACAACTCCCCATGGTCAAAATTAATAAAGAAGGATTATGAAGCTAATGCACAGTGAGATACCAGGGATGTGATTAAGATAAGTCTGAGTATCACTTCAAAGGTTTTTAGAAAACATAACTTTAGGCCTTAGGATTCCAATATCAACCCTGAGTGTACTTTTTAGGTCCAGAGCCCCACCTTTCCTGTGTTCAGTTTTCCTTAAGTAATGAGGATTTCCTGTACAAATTCAGGTGCAAGTAAAAAAGGCCAGAATCTCAAACACTGTATTAAGCCTGAAATATCATTCGAGGCATAAATCAAACTCTAATTCGGATAGTGAGTAAGAGCAGGGATTCTAGGATCAAACCAATCTGGGTTAGAATCCTGATTCTACCATATAGGAGGAATCTCCTTAACTTCTTAACTTCTCTCTGCCTTAGTTTTCTCATCTTTGAAATGGAGATAATAATAGAAGCAAACTCATAGGTAGTTGTAGGGTTTGGTGGAATAATATGTGTGAATTTCTTACCATATCTGGAACATAGTGAGGGCTCAATAAGTGTAAGCCCTTATTATTGTTGTTGTTGTTGTTATTAACTACTATGTTATCCTGCCATACCCTCAGCTGTAATACTCCCAACTCTAATCTCTACCACTATGCTAACTCTCTGTTTTGGCTTCTGTTCCTCCTACCATTATATTAACTGACTTTCTGCTTTATTAAAAAAAACTTCTCAAGTGAAAGGAACTGATTCATTTAGTCTATTACCACCCTTGTAAGGTGGAGTTCTTATACCAGGCCGTTTCAGAGCCTACCATGCAGTCTAGCAATTGACTGATCTTGGGTCAGGTGCTCAACAATCACCAGGCAGGCTGGTATAGCTTATGAGTAGGGAATCCTCAGAAGGGGAATGTAGGTCTGTCAGGCACTCTGGTGCTTCCTAAAAGAGGATGGGGAAGCATGTACCTGCCATGTGGCTTGAAAGAGAGTACAGAAAAAAAGAGCCAAATTGTAAAATTTTAATTAATAACAAATATGGTGCTTAAATGAGTCAAAGTTATATTGTTTGTTTAGGTAACTCATCGTTAGTGAGTTTGGGCAGCCAGGAAAAAGAAGTTTGGCAATAAAACAACAGACCAAACAGGTCACTCAGGGCAAAACCTGTTTTTGTGATGTATGACTAGAGTCTGTCCAAGTTTCTGACAAACATTTGTTACCTAAAGAGGAACAGAATGTGGAGTCAGCCTTTCAGAATCTATTGACTCTAACCTCTTGTGAATTATAGGTAGTTATGCAGCTGCTTGGAGAGATTTCTTCCCATGATAGTCTGACCTCAAGTGCTCTCAAGGTCATTTTGTGCTGAGTGTTTCTACTATATCATTTGTATTAATTCTTTTAGGCTAAAGTTAGAAAAAGAAATGGTAACACTAATTTTTTTTTTTTAATGAATCAGTTGGATGACAGGGAGGGATGGGCATTTTTCTTGGATCTACAAAGCTAAGTCCTAAAGCTCCAACTGGAAAAATAGTGACAGCTGTTAGTTGTTATATATCCTTTAGAGATAAGGTTCTGCTGTGCTTGGCATCTGCCTGCATAGTGACTGTTAGAGGCTTATTCTTATATTTCTAGATACAGAACAAGTCATGACTATAGTGTAAATCTTCTTTGAGAATCAGGAGATTCAAGTCCTGGTTTAGTCACTACTGGTTTTATGTTCTTGGAGAAGTCACCTTAATTCACCAGCTCCAGTTTCATCATCTGTACAGTGAGGGGTTAATAAGATGATTCTCATCACTCTCACAGTTCTAGCATGGCTTCTTTTCTTTTTTGTATTAGTCCATTCAACCTTTTGTTTCCAGATCATGCCATGCAGTTTTATGCCTCTATCTTTTGAACCATATATATTCTTTGCTCATTCATTCATTAACTTCTGTATCCATCCTTTCATTTATTGATTCTCTAATTCCACATTTATTGAGTATATACTATTTTCCTAGCAGTGATGTTACAAAATTTACTGACATGGTCTCTACTCTCAAGATCCTAGAAGTCAAGTCAGAATATAACCATATCTCTGCTTGCTTTTCCAGCCTCGTGTTATACCATTCTCTTTCTTTATTGGATTTCTTTAATGTCTTTGCCATGCTTTCTTCTTCCTCAGGTTTCTGCACATTCTTCATCCCTTCCACTTTCCTGTCCCTAAATTCCCATGCCTGAAAATGCCTACTTATCCTTAGGGCTCAGTCAAAAGTTCTTCCTCCTTTGGGAATTAAACTCCCTAGGTTAGACTTTCTATCATGTGCAGTTGACCCTTGAACAACACAGGTCTGAACTGTGTGGGTCCACTTACATGGACCTTTTCAATAGTAAAAACGGTAGTACTACCCCATCCATGGTTGGTTGAATCTGCAGGTGCAGAACCATTGATAAGGAGGAACCTTGGCTAGGGAGGGACAACTATAAGTTTTGCATGGAGTTTCAGCTGTGCAGAGGGTTGGCTCCCCTAACCCCTTCATTTTTCAAGGGTCAACCATATTCTCATTAATTATGCTTTCTACTTCTAGCCTGACATTCATGACACTGTAGTAATAACTTGGTAAACCATTACATATGTCCATAATATGTCCAGAAAGAAAACTTTACTTCTGGATAATATGAATGTACATGTGTCCCCAAGGATGCTTCAGAATTCTTATTTTCCTTTCCCATCTATCTGTTCATACAGATTCCACCTCTGAAGGACATAATATTTCTTTCCTTTATCGTCTTCCTACCTTTTTCTCCTTTTATTTTCCTTGTCTGACAGCTTCCCCTTCAGAAGGAAATTCCATTTATTGTCCCCTGAGGAGTTGGAGGGAATGTTGTATTTTCAGGTTTACATATCTTTGAAGGTTAGTTTAGACCCTTAGGTACTTCAGAGTGAAAAAGCTACAAGACAAACAAATTGTTCTGTGCCTAACCTATTATAACTTAATTTCAATGTGTTAACTGTGCTAATAAACATTTTGTTTCTTTGCTCCCCAAAAAACAAAAGAGGAGGGAAATAGAGTGAAGGTAGGGAAATTTGTTTTGCCTCATTGTTTAGTATTCTTTTTTCCTGCTAGACTTAGTTTTTGTCAGGGCAGAGACCAATCTGTCTTATTCACTGCTGTATTTGCAGTGCCAGGCACAAAATACATGCTTAGTAATATTTGTGGGATAAATGAATGAATGAATGAAGGGGGAAAAAGATATACTAACAAACTGATTTTTACCCTGCAGTGTGAGATGTTCTATAGCATAGATATATGATATCCCTACTTGGGTATATTATATTTAAAGAAGATAATGTACGTATTATAGTTTTGTAAATCCTAAAACCCTATATAGCTACTTTGGCAAGACACTGATAAGCTCTATACTGCAATGGTTCTCAAAGTATGGTCCCTAGATCAGCAATATCAACATCACCTGGAAATTTATTAGAAAAGTAAATTTGGGGCCACATGTTAGAGATACTGAATTGGAAATTCTAGGGTGTGGCCCAGTAATCTGTTTTTTAAATCAGCTCTTCAGGTGATATTGGTGCATGATAAAATTTGACCACCACCGCTCACAAGGTATAAAAAGTGGAGTGTGACTTGGCCTATAACTTTGCAAAGCTTAGATGTAGGGAGATAAAACATATATACCAGTGACATGGGGCTGTAAGAATCACAAGATAAATGCAAAGTGCAGACGCAATAGAGGTGAGGATGGGAGAAATGACTTGTGGTGGAAGAGGCTTCAGGGATAAAGAACATTTGAGCTGGAACTGTTGAGTCATGGTCCATAAAACACTCTAGATGAAGAGAAAAACAAAATAAACAAATAAAATCCCTGTAAACCCAGAGCAAAACAAAGAAAATCCTACAATTATTCTAGACATAAAAAATCAGTTTGTAATAGTTAAGACCACAGGCTTTGGAGTTGGACATATGTGGTTCCTATCCTGGATCTAAAAGTTAGGATCTAAGCAAACTGGGCAAATTTCTTAACTTCTCTCTTCCTGAGTAAAGTAGGTAAAATAATAGTTCTTATGTCATAGGATATTTGGGAATAGTAAATGAGATAATGTATTACATGTAGTGCTTAACGTGCTATGGTAAAGCCTTGATAAATGGTATTTATTATTATTACTAACACAGAAATAAACTATTGAAGTTTAAAAGTTGCATAAGGGGTCTTCATCTAGACAACCAAGAAGAATTTATATCTTCTATTTCCTAGATGTGATTTTCATTCTTTTTTATTTAAAAAAGTTTTTTTCATGTTTATTTTTAAGACATTAAAAGAAACTGAAACAATTTCAAACTTGAACGTTCAATGCAAAAATTTTTATCTCGAACTATTTGAGAGTAATTGGTCAACCTGTTGTTCCATCACGTCCTGATACATTAGTGTGTATTTCCTGTGAACAAGGACATTCTCCTATGTGACTGCAAGGTAACCAACAAAATCAGGAAATTAACAAATGTCCCAATAAAATTGTGTTATAGTGAAGAATTCAGTTTAGAATCACATGTGGCCTTTAGGTGTCATGTCTTTTTAGTTTTCTTATTTCTGGAATAGTTCCTCAGGCTTAACTTGTTTTTTGTGACTTGGATGCTTCTGAAGATAGGAGTATCACAGAAGCAAGGCTGTGTTCTTTTCACTGTCTCCTATCGGGTGGCTCATGATTATATTTGCTCCATTTACTCATGATATTTACTTTGAGGTTTTTTTTTCTGGTACTCGGGCCTCTCACTGTTGTGGCCTCTCCCGTTGCGGAGCACAGGCTCCGGACACTCAGGCTCAGCAGCCATGTCTCACGGGCTCAGCTGCTCTGCGGCATGTGGGATCTTCCCGGACCGGGGCACGAACCCGTGTCCCCTGCATCGACAGGCAGACTCTCAACCACTGCGCTACCAGCGAAGCCCACGATGGCCTTCTTGTTTGATTATGGGGTCTGTGTGGCTTTCTAGCTGTTTCAAGATTTTTGCACAACATTAGCTCGTCTAAAAGAGAACAGCAAAGCTTCCTGTCACACTTGTAGACTGCAATGGATTGGATAGTTCTTGTACCATAAAAACCATCTATCTGTAGGCTGGCTTTCCACTCTCACTTCAGAACAAAAGGTAGTATACTTTATTTAGCCAATATAAAGGTAAGCTACTAATAGCTTTCATATATAGGGTAGCATATTTTCTAACCTGTACTTTTGTATTTGGGCGTATGATTTTCCCTCATGCAAACCTTTTAGATATTGGGGAAGTTGGGAAGAAAGGGAGGTGAAATGTTCAATGGCTCTAGACTTCCTTTTTCTACAATTTTATTTAAGCAGTATGTTTTAGTAAGTTGAGTTAGCACAGTAGATTGTAAGCTTAATATAATATAATGGATATGATTATACCTGTGCTATAAGGATATACATAGGATAATTTTACACAATATAATCTATCAACTCCAATCAATTATAATATAATTATGTCAATTATGTATAATAATGTAATTGTATATAATGCAAATTATACCATAATTATAATAAAATATTATCATAAGTTTTATAGGAGTATATTTTCAATAATTTTTACAATCTAAAATTGGTCTTTCAGATAAATTGGTACACTGATGCTGTAGAACAGTATTCTTTTTGAGATTAGCCATCAACTGTCACTTCTTGGACCAGTTCCAAATGAAGTGATTACAGACTATCATTTAAATCAGTCCTTTTGGAGTAGTGGAATGTGACACTTTTCTCAAGTGGTAGTTGACATTAGATGTTTAATCTGCCAAAGAAACACCCTTCACCTCATGTTACACGTAGAAAAGACTAAGCTTTTGGTATTCATCAATAAAGCTCTATATAGTCTTGTGTTATAATTCAGAACTATATGTCCAAAATAAGAAAAAAGTAAAGAACAAAGTGAAACAAATTGAAAACAAAAGAGAAAATATTTTGGCAAGTTGTAATAAGAGTACCAGTGTACCAGATTCAAGGAGATGAGAGGGACACTGTGTTTTTGCGTATCAGAGACAGAATTTTATTTTCCTACTTAACACATGGTGCTATCTCTAGGTATAACTTCTCTCTTTTAGACTGAATACTATTCTGGCCTCATCTGAGTTGTAGCTGGATTGATCATAAAATTGCATAAAATCACCATTAAACAGAATATTAAGTAAATCTGTACTTACGTGCCTGACAGTAAAGTTTCCCCCACAGTCTGGTTTCTTATTTCATACCTATCTTGTTATTTTATCTTCTGCTTCTTATTTTCTGTTAAAGTCATCTCCAATTCCACAGGAAAAATTGTTACAATAGTATTGCATAACTAATATTCATCGAATACCCTGTATCCATGGCATGTGTAAAGCAAACCTGAATTGTTGATGCCAATTATGCCATCTGTAGTAACCTCTTTTTTTATTGGCTGTACTCACTGCTGTGGCCTCTCCCTTTGCGGAGCACAGGCTCCGGACGCGCAGGCTCAGTGGCCATGGCTCACGGGCCTAGCTGCTCCGTGGCATGTGGGATCTTCCCGGATCAGGGCACGAACCCGTGTCCCCTGTATCGGCAGGCGGACTCTCAACCACTGCGCCACCGGGGAAGCCCTAGTAACCTCTTTTTAATGTTTAGCACTTAACATTGTCTCCAAGCTTAACTATGCTGCCCATCTGTAGCTACCTCTATGCAGAAGCATCTTTGCTTCCCCTTGGTATTCATCAGCTAGGAAAATACCGTCCCTGGAGCCCAAACTCTCATTCTGTTTGAGTTTCCGCTGATGGGGAGAGAAACTCAATAGCTTCTGCTAAGCACTGTGCAGTTGAGATTAATTAAAATATTCTTGGTAACAGGCCTTGGAAAGTTTTTGAAAGTTTCTTAGGTTTGGTTTTCCTTCCATCTGGTGATCTGAAAAATTTCCTAAATGATATTTTAGTCCTGAATTTACAATGAGATATGCTTGTTTTAACATCGATACCATTCAATTAACCCTTAATTTTCCATTAGGCATATTACTGAGCATGTTGTAGCAAAAAGAGTGTAGGCTTTTGTGTCAAATGTAGATTCCAATCCTAGCCTCGCTACTGCACAGCCCTGTGACCTTGAGTAAGTCTCAGTTTCTCCATCTTTAAAATATAGGTGTAATAATAATGCCTCATAATATGATTGCAAGGACTAAGTAAAATAAATGATGTTTCAAAGTGTGGCTGCCTAACATATGGTGGGTAAATAACAAATGCTAATTTCTTTCTTCCTTTCTTCCCTCAACGAGCAATATCAAAACCTAAACACAGACTGGGAGATATGTGGGGTTTTTTTGGGGTGGGGAGGAAATGTGGAATTTATGCAAGAATATGGAGTTTAAAACTAAGATCATACCAGATTACCTATATAGTTTCTTATCTTTCCAGGATTTGTAGAGTTTACATGGTAAACCTTTGTGAAGTTAAAAAGGATATATAACATTCCTATATCTTGAATGATTGATGTGAAATTTAAGTTTAATTATCTCTTAGATGTAGAATAAGACGTACCTGGTGGTAGTTTGGGAATATAAGTGCTTATAAAAGGTAGCTTATTTGCATTAACAATATCTTGAGTTTATTTAGTGCCTGCCTTTTGAGCAACTTGAAGTATCACACTTATTCATCAAAGAGATATTTTGAATTAAAGTTTGTTTTAGGGGTTATATTTTTAAGAACCTTTTTGAGGCAAAAAAATACTGCATTTTGCTTCATGCACATCTTATTGCATTTCTGTTAACATTTCTGTTTTAATTAGCTTTTTTTTTTTTTTTTTTTTTTAACTTGTAAATAACAGTTTTCTGCCTCCTTTTCAAGTATTAATTCTACTTTGTTGCTCCAAGTATTCACTCTTAACTGTTCTGGAAGAAATGACTCCTACCTAAGCATATTCTGTGTTCAGGTTTCCAGCATTTAATGGTACCTCCTGTGTACATAGTATTGTTCAAAGATGATGTATTAATCAAAAGAATAATAGCATTTATTGAGGATGTTCTGTGTAACTGTTCAACTATTTGAAGTACTTATGTATGTAAATTTTTTAGGTGAAAAACTGAGGCTTAAAGAGTTTAAATGTCTTGCCAAAAGTCACACATTTAATAGGTAGCAGAGCCAGGGCCTGTTTGACTTCAGTGCCTCGTGCTTTAACTTCTAGATTACTATACTACTTCACTTTTGCACTACTGATCTACCTCTCCCATCACATTCTGCACTTTATACTTTGTTCCCCTTGGAGTCTTTTTTCTCTAGATATTTCTTAAGATGTTCCTGGATATTTCTGAATGCCATACTTATCCCTGATATCTCCTAGTCACCTTCCCATTTTTTAAAACGTTATATTTTGAAATAAGTTCAAATCTACGAAAAAGTTGCAAGAGTAGTACAGAGAGCTCCTGTATATTTACTTTACTCAGTTTCACCAGTTGTTTACATTTTGCCCTATTTGATTTATCATTCTTTCTATATGTGTGTCTTTCTTTCTCTGTATATTTATATACATACATATATACACATGTATATGTGCATATTATTAATGAAACATTTGAGAATGATTTGGGGACATCAGGCCCCATTATGACTAAATCATTCAAGGTCTGTTTCCTAAAAACAAGAATATTTCCTTACATAAATAGTGCAGTCATCAAAATCAGGAAATTTTACATTGATACAATACTATTATCTAATGCACCGTCCATACTCAGTTTCAGCAGTAGTCACCAAAATATCGTGTATAGCTATGTTTCCTCAGTCTATCAGGATCTATCCAGGATCACACATTACATTTAATTGTCATGTCTCTTTTTTCTTTTATATTTTGTTTATTTATTTATTTGGTTGTGTTGGGTCTTAGTTGTGGCATGTGGAATATTTCGTTGTGGCATGCAGGCTTCTCTCTAGTTGTGACATGGGCTCCAGAGTGTGTAGGCTCAGTAGTTGCAGCACAGTCTCTCTAGTTGTGGCATGCAGGATCAGTAGTTGCGGCATGCGGGCTTATTATTACTGCCCCGTGACCTGTGGGACCTTAGTTCCCTGACCAGGGATTGAACCCGTGTCCCCTGCATTGGAAGGCGTATTCTTAAACACTGGACCACCAGGGAGGTCCCTGTCATGCTTCTTTAGTCCCCTTTAATCTGCAGTTTCTTGACCTGGATATTTTTGAAGATTCCAGGTCAGGTATTTTGTAGACTGTCCTACAATTTGGTTTCATCTGATGTTTCCTAATGATTAGATTCAGTTTATGCATTTTGGGGAGGAGTAACACAGAAATGATGCTATATCCATCTTGGTGGTTGATAACAGGAGGCTTCCAGTGCCAGTTTGTTCTAATTTGTGGAGAGATACTTTGAGACTATGTAACATGTTCCTCACCAAATTTTTACCCACTAGTTGCAGTGTCCATTGATGATTTTCTAATTCCATCATTTCTTTTATATATATATATATATATATATATATATATATTTTTTTTTTTTTTTTTTTTTTTTTTTTTTTTTTTTTTTTTCTGTACACGGGCCTCTCACTGCTGTGGCCTCTCCCGTTGCAGAGCACAGGCTCCAGACACACAGGCTCAGCGGCCATGGCTCACGGGCCCAGCTGCTCCGCAGCATGTGGGATCCTCCCAGACCAGGGCACAAACCCATATCCACTGCATCGGCAGGCGAACTCTCAACCACTGCACCACTGGGGAAGCCCTTCTTCTATATTTTTTAACTGGAATTCTCCTGTAAGGAAGAGCTTTCCCTTCTCTTCCATTTAATCACTCGTTTATTTTTATGTCAGGATGAACACATATATTCTTATTTTATTCAATAGATTATAATCTATTACTATTATTAATTTACTTTAATGCTCAAATTGTTCCAGATTTGTAGTAAGAGCCCCTTCAAGATGGCTTTCATGTCTTTTTTATATGTTCCCATGATTTTTCAGTACTTCCTTACTTTCTGATATAAGTCCCAGGTTCATCTTATAGTTTCTCTGCTGTAACCCTAGAGTGAGTCTTTATCCAAAAAGCCCTGGTTCCTTTTAGTAGGAGAAAGTATTTTGAAACCAAATGTCCCTCCCTAATGCCTTTTTTCCTTCCTCCCTCCTTTCCATTCTCCCTCTTTTTCTTTCTCTGCCTCCTCTTCCCTCCCTCCTTCCCTCCCCCCCTCCTTCCTTCCTTCCGTGCTTTGTCCAGGCATAGAAGACTCTCAGTCATATCAGAATATTATGGAAATTTGTTTGAATCTTTTGTGTGTAAGCATTTCCTGATTCTGTGGTCTTAATTCTTCAATATATATTGGGTATGATCATGTCCTTGGACTCTGGGTTTCACACTCACCCCTGCTATGGTTTAGGCTCCTTTGTTCCCTAACTTGGTACTTGATTTGTACCTACCACTGATGTTGCTTTCACTCTCTTTTCTTGGCTGTAAAATTTAACTTATATTTTCTTTTCATCCACATTTAACTTTAGCCTACTCCTCATATTCACATTTATTCTTCTAGTCCCAGGTAATATACTTAAAGAACCTTGACTGGCTGCCAGACTAAGATAGGACACTTACTCCATTGATAAGGACTTTATTAGAATTTCTGTTCCTATGCTTCAGTATCTAGTAGTCTTGGGCTTAAATGGACCAAGACAATAAGTTTTTATTTTGCAGAAGTATGGTATCTGGATGCAGCATAAGGAAATTTGATATGAGCATTTGTCCGGCTACCAAATAGAACCAAATGTTCAGGAAGAGCTAATGGAACACCAAGACTGCACTTTGTAACATCTTTAAATATAGCAAGATCAACTGTGTTATACTGTTTAGATGAATTCATAATCAGGTGTGTGGTATGGGAAATCATGCAGAGAAAAGGGGATGCTAGAAGAAGCACAAGACATATGTTTTAAAAGAAGGTACATCTTATGAAGATTACCATTTCTTTATTGAGGCTGTATGGTGAGAATCCTCAGCTGATTTTAGTGAATTCTTTGGTGAGTTATAACCATATCTGCGAATCACAAAAAACCAAATGAACCAACAATAACAATCTCCAAAGAGGTTTCTGGTTGGCAGGCTGGAGAGATGACTGTAATTGTTCCCATGAATACTATGTGTAGCAACATGATAGCTGGGATGGGAGGAAGCAAAAAAGAGCCTTTCCCCAGTCACTTTTATTCCAGCCTTTGAGCTAATAGATAAGCAAGTATATAAATATGTTAAACATCTTGCATTCTGATTACTCTTTTGTTTTACTTTGGTTAAGTAGATAATTGCAGAGCAATTTGTGAGTCATACTAGGAAAAAAAAATCTCATGATTTAAGTCATATTTTCCTAATTTAATTCAAGTTGTGTAAAAGGAAATCCATTTCTCAATCACTCACCATATTCACAGTTTGTCCAGTGAGTTTTGGCATTAAAAAAAATCAAATCTCCTTCAAATGAAACACGGTTCACCACTTCTGAGGATATTAAAAATAAGTTCCTCCGATGTTGGAAGGCATATCTCAAAGAGGATCTCTAAGGATCTTTTGAAGAAAGAGCACCATTACTGAAATAAGTATGTCATGTTGGATTGTCTCTGCTTGGAAAAAGATGAAATATTTTGAGTATATGAGTTTTCAAGGGTGTGTTTAAAAGACAGTTCTATTTACTATGAATTCCCTTGATCATGCTGTTTGATAGTTGAAGACCCAGCTGCGGCAGAATCATCTTTACAAAGGCCAGATCTCATCTTTATGGAATGTAGGTTAAAACAAAAGAGAGAGATTGGACTGAATAGATACTGTCTCAGATATCACCTGGAAGTTGATTTTTTTCTGTTTTAATGTGTCCTAAAGGCAGAGTACTGAAATATTGTTCCTTTTAGTTGACTTTGTAGGTAATTGAATTGGAATCAATTTAGTCAATAATATTCACTAAGTAATTATTATTATTATTTTTCAATCAACAGGCAGAGTTCTTCTCTTGCCAATTTGCTTCTCTTATTGGGATTTCCCCTGACCCCTCACTCTGAAGAGAAAGAGGATTGTAATAACTCAGTAAGGGATGTGTGAAATGAGAGTATGAAGCCTTGGGTTCTAATCACAGAGGTGCTGTTTCTTACATCCAGTGTTGCTGGTGGATCAGAAGCCATTGGCACCACCTGGGAGCTTGTTAGAAATACAGAGATCCATGTTCCATTCCTGACTTTAGTCATAATTTGCACTTTAACAAAATCTCCAGGTGATTGAGATTCATGTGTATGTTAGAGTTGGAGAAGCACTCATCTGTAAATTTGATAATAATGTATAGACTATTTAAAAAATAATTGTGAGGTCATTATGGGTATGCCTTCAAGCATTTGAGGAATTTATTTAGAATGTATCCTTAGAGGTGGCAAAATGTTTTCATTTGAGGGAGGACTGTGCAAAATAAAAAGTGCTTGCAGTTGTGATCAAATAGTCAAGTAGTCAAATCACATAGAAACATACTCCCAATAATGTGTAGGTTTTCTGCAGTCCTGGGTGTGAAAATGTTTGACTTTATTCAATGATGTTTCTTCTCTATGAGCCTTAAATAGAGAGGGAATGCAAAGAGGCTACAATTAGTAAGCATTCATTGTGTGCTTACTTGGTGTAAAGAATGATGCTAGGTAGTAGAGGATAGGTGGCTGGCTCTGACACGGTCTTCATTCCTAAGGGCTGTGCCTGACACTTAAAAATTACTTATTGAATTGAATTGTTGAATTGAGGATAGGTGGGTGAACAAGTACTTCTGATATGAGATAGAATGAGAAATGACTGTCAAATAGATGTGAGCAGTACTCTGTGGGAATGGGAGAAAGAAGCATCACTGCCCACCTTCCCCGCCTCCCACAACCCCCAACACAAACATTTTTCTTTATGGTGGTTGCAGCTTGGGTATTCTTACTCTCCTACGTCCTACTCAACTGAACTTAGCTTTAGTGAGAGGAATTTCTATTCTGATGGCACTTCGTATTTAGATCTCTGACTTCCAATTCCCTTTTTATAAAGGCATAGTACTGGGACTGGGCATTGAAGGAGAGGTGGGATTTCTCTGTGTGGGAAAGGGCATCTGGGCCTAGTGGAGAGTGTGAGAAAGAGATGGTGAGGGCCTGAACTTTGGCAGTGGCGAATGGATAGAAAGCAGTGGTGGTGGTTTTGACGGTGGGGATACAAGAGGGTGCCAAAGAGAGGTGCCTGGAGAATGACGAACATATATATGCTGGGCATTCAAAAATAATGCTGACTAACCAGAAGTAAAATTTGACCTTTGTTGCAGAATTATCTTCAAATTTAAGTAATGTTTGATGTAATTAAGGCTACTTTCTTCCTCTCTAGTAGTTGCTTAGGCAGGGACTATAAATAGATGGAGTGGAATAGACTGAACACTTCACCAGGTTTGGGGTAATAAGTTCATTAAGATTTTCAAATTTAATAGTAAAATGCTGTCTAGGGGGTTTTTCTAAATGTGATCAAGTTACTGGTATCCATTATGTTTCAAAGTATAACTTGTTGGTATAAATCCTTAACATTCATGTGATATACATTCTTCTATTTCTGGGTAATTTATACAACTAATATTTTCAAAACTTGGCAACTTGCAAATGCTGCTTATGAAACAGTGTTTACATCCTTAAAATTGATACAAAGAAAAAGAATCTTGAAATTTGACAATCTGCAAAAATTATTTCACTCATTACAAGCCATTATTCTTTAGACAAAATGTAACTTCAGAAACCTTTATAGAAATTCTTTTTTTCTTTTCCTTTTAATTATTACTTGAGACTGGATAATATAAACATATCTTATTTTTTGGATTTTACTTCTTAAAAATTCCTTTTACCTCTCATTTCTGACAAATCAATTAATACCCTACCAACTCTTACAATATTCAAAAATATGGAAAGGATTTGTATGAATTTATATCTGTATGACTTTTACCTTCTGCTCTTACACATTTTCCATACATGACTTCACAGCTGCTTTATCGCTACTGGCAGAATAAAGTTGTAGTTGTGCATGAAGTTTGAGGACTGGTAACTTTTTAAAGTAAATCTTAATATTTATGAAACCATCAAAATTTTCTTCATTATTTAAAAAATGTAATATTTAATACATGTAAAAGAATATATGTAATTTATATATAATATATATAGCATGATAATAAAATAAACATTTCTGAAATCACCTCCCAAATCTGGAACTAGACTATTACCATTAATTTGCATCTACCTATGTGTTCCTCCTTTATCCCATTTTCTTGCCCATCCCTTGCACTGTGCTAATTACAACTTTTCACGTGCTTTTTCCTTTGGTCTCTTTTTTTTTCACGTATGTTTGTATGAATGCCTGAAAATCTGTAGTTTAGTTTTGCCTGTTTTTGAACTTTACAAAAATATTTGTATACTGAGACTTGCTTTTTTGCACTCAACATTATGTTTCTAAGATTAGTTCCTGTTATCTCATGATACTATAGTTCATTCATTTTTACTGCTACATAAATTCCATTTTGAGAACATACCACATTTATCCATCTTCCTTTTGATGAATATTAGATTGTTTCTAATTTTTTTCTCCATGATCTTTGCTGCTATGGACATTTGGTTTGTTTCCTGGTGCATATATGTAAGAGTTTATCTAGGATATGTACTAAATAGTAGAAATGATGCATTATAAGAGAAATGAATGTTCAATTTCACAAGACAATACAAGATTGTTTTCTAAAGTAGTCATGGCAATTCAGACTCATCAGGAATAAATAAGTTACCATTGATCCATATTTTGTTTTTTTCTTCTTTTTTTAATTGGAGTGTAGTTGACATACAGTATTATATGTTACAGGTGTATAATATAATGATTCACAATTTTTAAAGGTCATACTCAATTTATAGTTACTATCAAATATTGGCTATATTCCAAGTGTTTTAAAATGTATCCTTGTAACTTATTTTATACATAATAGTTTGTACCTCTTAATCCCCTACCCATATATTGCCCCTCCCCTCTTTCCTTTCCCCACTGCTAACCACTAGTTTGTTCTTTATATCTGTGAATGAAATGCCTAGGAATAAATTTACTTAAGGAGGTAAAAGACCTGTACTTGGAAAACTGTAAGACACTGTTGAAAGAAACTAAAGATGACACAAACAGATGGAAAGTGTTCTTGGATTGGAAGAATTAATAGTGTTAAATCACCATACTACTCAAGGCAATGTACAGATTCAATGCAGTCCCTATCAAAACACCAATGACATTTTCCACAAAGCTTGAACAAATAATTTAAAAATTTTTATGGAAACACAAAAGACCCTGAATAGCTAAAACTATCTTAAGAAAGAAGGAGGAATCATTCTTTCTGATATCAGAATATACTAAGCTACAGTAATATTTTAGCCAATATTATTGATGTGGATGGTGTTTGGTTATGATCTTAGTGTGTATTTATCATCACTAGTGAGGTTGAGAATCTTTTCCCTTATCAAACTTATCAGTGATATATGTTTACTGTGAAATGCCCTGTTTATACTTCTTACCCATTTTTTTCTTTTGGTTTGCATGTCTTTCCCTTTTTGGTTTGTTGGTCTTTACATATCTGGATACTGTTCCTTTGCCTATATGTTATGAAATTATCTTCTCTCAATTTGCATCTTGTTTTTCACTTTCTTTATTGAGGTGTAATTGTTACATAATAAACTGCACATATGTGAAATAGATGATTTAATATGTTTTGACATATGTATACACCAGTTAAACTATTAGCACAATCAAGATAGTGAATGTATCCATTACTCCTTAAAGTTTCCTCTTGTCCCTTTATAATCTCCCCTACTCACACTTTGCTGCCAATCCTCACACCCCCATTCCCAGGCAACTACTGAATTGTTTTCTATCAATATAGATTAGTTTTCATTTTCAAGAATTTTATATAACTGGTATTATAAAGATGCATTAATTTTTGTCTGACTTCTTTTACTTGACATATTATTTTGAGTTTTGTCCATGTTGGGTGTATCAATACTTTGCTGTTTTTTTTTTTTAATTGATGAGTAGGAGTCCATTGTATGTGTATACCAAAATTTGTTTATTCATTCACCTATTGATGGAGATTTGTATTGTTTTCAAATCTGACCTTTTCTTAAAAAAAATTTTATTGGGGTATAGTTGATTTAAAACGTTGGGTTAGTTTCAGGTGTACAGCAAAGTGAATCTGTTTTACATATACATATATCCACTCTTTTTTAGATTCTTTTCCCATATAGGCCACTACAGAGTACTGAGTAGAGTTCCCTATGCTATACAGTAGGTCCTTATTACTTATCTATTTTATATATAGTAGTGTGTATGTGTCAATCCCAGTCTTCCAAATTACCCCTCCCCCCTTACATCCTGGTAACCATAAGTTTATTTTCTACATCTGTAACTCTATTTCTGTTTTGTAGATAAGTTCATTTGCCACCTTTTATTAGCTTCCACATATAAGCGATATCATATGATATTTGTCTTTCTCTGTCTGGCTTACTTCATTCTGTATGACAATCTCTAGCTCCATCCATGTTGCTGCAAATGCCATTATTTCATTCTTTTTTATGGCTGAGTAATATTCCATTGTATATATGTGCCACATCTTCTTTATCCATTCCTCTGCTTCCATGTTCTGGCTATTGTAAATAGTGCTGCAGTGAACACTGGGGTGCATATATCTTTTCGAATTATGGTTTTCTCCGGATATATGCCCAGAGTGGGATTGATAGATCATATGGTAGCTCTATTTTTAGTTTTTTAAGGAACCTCCATACTGTTTTCCATAGTGGCTGTACCAGTTTACATTCCCACCAGAAGTGTAGGAGGGTTCCCTTTTCTCCACATCCTCTGCAGCATTTATTGTTTGTAGTTTTTTTTGGTGATGGCCATTCTGACTGGTGTAAGGTGATACCTCATTGTAGTTTTGATTTGTGTTTCTCTAATAATTAGTGATGTTGAGCATCTTTTCATGTGCTTTTTAACCATATCTATGTCTTCTTTGGAGAAATGTCTATTTAGATATTCCACCCATTTTTTTGACTGGGTTGTTTGTTTTATTTGATGTTGCTCTACATGAGCTGTTTCCATATTTTGGAGATTAATCCCTAGTAGGTTGCTTCGTTTGCAAATACTTTCTCCCATTCTGAGGGTTGCCTTTTCCTTTTGTTTACAGTTTCCTTTGCAGTGCAAAAGCTTTTAAGTTTCATTAGGTCCCATTTGTTTATTTCTGTTTTTATTTTCATTACTCTAGGAGGTGGATCAAAATACATCTCTCTGTGATTTATGTCAGAGAGTGTTCTGCCTGTTTTCCTCTAAGAGTTTTATAGTATCCAGCCTTACATTTAGATCTTTAATCCATTTTGAATTTATTTTTGTGTATGGTATTAGGATGTCTTCTAATTTCATTCTTGTGCATGTAGCAGTCCAGTTTTCCCAGCACCACTTATTGAAGAGACTGTCTTTTCTCCATTGTATATTCTTGCCTCCGTTGTCATAGATTAGGGGAAAATAGGTACATGGGTTTATCTCTGGACTTTCTGTCCTGTTTCATAGTTCTATATTTCTGTTTTTGTGGCAGTACCATACTGTCTTGATTACTGGTAGCTTTGTAGTATACTCTGAAGTCAGGGAGCCTGATTCTTCCAGCTCGATTTTTCTTTCTCAAGATTGCTTTGGCTATGCTGGGTCTTTTGTGTTTCCATACAAATTGTAAATTTTTTTGTTTAATTATGTGAAAAATGCCATTGGTAATTTGATAGGGATTGCATTGAATCAGTAGATTGCTTTGGGTAGAATAGTCATTTTCACAATATTGATTATTCCAACCAAGAACATGGTATGTGTCTCCATCTTTTTGTGTCATCAGTGTCTTATGGTTTTCTGAGTACAGGTCTTTTACCTCCTTAGGTAGTTTTATTCCTAGGTATTATATTCTTTTTGATGCAGTGGTAAATGGGATTGTTTCTTTGATTACTCTTTCTGATTTTTTGTTGTTAGTGTACAGGAATGCAAGAGATTTCTATGTATTAATTTTGTATCCTGCAACTTTATTAAATTTATTGATGACCTCTAGTAGTTTTCTGGTGGCATCTTTAGTGTTTTCTATGTGCAGTATCATGTCATCTGGAAACAGTGACAATTTTACTTCTTTTTCAATATGGATTCCTTTTGTTTCTTTTTTTTTAAAACATCTTTATTGTAGTATAATTACTTTAAAATGTTGTGTTAGTTTGTGCTGTACAACAAAGTGAATCAGCTATATGTATACATATATCCCCATATCCCCTCTGTCTAGCACTTCCCTCCAACCCTCCCGATCCCACCCCTCTAGGTGGTCACCAAGCACCGAGGTTATCTTCTGGTGCTATGCAGCTGCTTCCCACTACCTATCTATTTTACATTTGGTAGTGTATATATGTCAGTGTTACTCTCTTGCTTCATCCCAGCTTATGCTTCCCCCTCTCCATGTCCTCAAGTCCATTCTCTATGTCTGCGTCTTTATCGCTGCCTACTTTCTGGAGAGTTTTTATCATAAATGGGTATTGAATTTTGTCAAAAGCTTTCTCTGCACCTATTGAGACTATCATATGGTTTTTATCCTTCAGTTTGTTAATATGGTGTATCACATTGATTGATTTGTGTATATTGAAGAATCCTTGCATTCCTGTGGTAAACCCCACTTGATCATGGTCTATGATCCTTTTAATGTGTTGTTGGATTCTGTTTGCTAGTATTTTGTTGAGGATTTTTGCATCTATGTTCATCAGTGATATTGGCCTGTAGTTTTCTTTTTTTGTGACATCTTTGCCTGGTTTTGCTATCAGGGTGCTGCTGGCCTCGTACAATGAGTTTGGGAGTGTTCCTCTCTCTGCTATATTTCCTTTTATTTCTTTTACTTCTGTGATTGCTGTGGTTAGGACTTCCAAAACTATGTTGAATAATAGTGGTGAGAGTGGACAACCTTGTCTTGTCCCTGATCTTAGAGGAAATGCTTTCAGTTTTTCACCATGGCTAATGATATTTGCTTTGGTTTTGAATGGATATATATTTCCTTTTTCTTAGATAAGTATCTAGAACGGTGATGGCTGGATTATATAGTAGCTGTATGTTTAACTTTTCAAAAAGCTGCCAAACTGGTTTTCAAAGTGTTTGTACCATTTTCCATTCTCACCATCAGTGACTGAGAGTTCTAGTTCCTTCAGATCACTCTCAGTGCTTGGAATGATCAATTTTTATCATTTTAGCCATTCTAATAAATATGTAGTAAATATGTATTAGTATTTCATTGTGGTTTTATATTTTGCTTTCCCTAATGATTAGTTGAATATCTTTTCATGTGCTTATTTGCCACCTTTTATTTTCTTTGGTGAAGTGCCTCTTCAGTACTTTGCCCATTTTTCTGTTGGATTCTTTGGCTTCTTTGTGTTTTGAGAGTTCTTTATATATTCTAGATGCAAACTTAAAAAAAATAAGATATATGATTTGCCAAGGAAGGCAATTCTATGGTAATAGTTATTTTCTCTAGAAATTTTGAAGTTGCTCTGTCACCTAGCTTCCATTTTTGCTACTGAGACGTCTGATTGATCTTTTCTCTGTGTTTGCAGTTAAGGACTTTGCTTTGTCTTTGGTATTCTGCTAATTATGCTATGTCTATTCCTAGGCATAGGTTTTATTTATTCTCTTTTTTATAAACTGTTACTTTCAGGACCTGAGAATCCACATTTTTATAAATTCTAAAAAATTTTATCCATATCCCTTTAAATATTGCTTGTTATTTATCATATTTTTGCTTGTAGACATCTATCAGAAAAATAATGGACCTTCTTATCTATCCTCTTTTACATTCTGGGTAATTTCTTTTCCAGTTCTGCTTTGTCTAATCTACTGTTTAACCCATCCATTGAGTTTTCTAAAATAAATAATGACACATTTTAATTAATTAATTAATCCATTCATTCATACCAATATAAATTCTTGGATATTTATTTAATACTTTGGGTATAATCCAATCCTATGTTATATACATATTTGTGCAAATTGCTCCAGTTTTGGCCATCATTGGTTGCTCTTTCATATAAGTTCTGTGTTGTTTTTTTTTTAGGGTTCTTTTTTTAAATTAAAAAGTTTTTTAAACATCTTTATTGGAGTATAATTGCTTTACAATGGTGTGTTAGTTTATGCTTTATAACAATGTGAATCAGCTATACGTATACCTATATCCCCATATCTCCTTCCTTGTGCGTCTCTGTACCACCCTCCCTATCCCACCCCTCTAGGTGGTCACAAAGCGCTGAGCTGATCTCCCTGTGCTATGTGGCTGCTTCCCACTAGCTATCTGTTTTACATTTGGTAGTGTATATACGTCCATACCACTCTCTTACTTTGTTCCAGCTTACCCTTCCCCCTCCCCATGTCCTCAAGTCCATTCTCTGCATCTGTGTCTTTATTCCCATCCTGCTCCTAGGTTCATCAGAACCATTTGTTTTTAGATTCCACATAAATGTATTAGCACACAGTATTTGTTTTTCTCTTTCTGACTTACTTCACTCTGTATGACAGTCTCTAGGTCCATCCACCTCACTACAAATAACTCAGTTTCCTGTCTTTTTATGGCTGAGTAATATTCCATTGTATATATGTGCCACATCTTCTTTATCCATTAATCTGTCGATGGATGCTTAGGTTGCTTCCATGTCCTAGCTCTTGTAAATACAGCTGTAGTGAACATTGTGGTACATGACTCTTTTTGAATTATGGTTTTCTCAGGGTATATGCCCAGTAGTGGGGTTGCTGGGTCATATGGTAGTTCTAGTTTTAGTTTTTTAAGAAACCTGCATACTGTTCTCCATAGTGGCTGTATCAATTTACATTCCCACCAACAGTGCAAGAGAGTTCCCTTTTCTCCACACCCTCTCCAGAATTTATTGTTTGTAGATTTTTTGATGATGGCCATTCTGACCAGTGTGAGGTGATGCCTCATTGTAGTTTTGATTTGCATTTCTCTTATGATTAGTGATGTTGAGCATCCTTTCATGTGTTTGTTGGTAATCTGTATATCTTCTTTGGAGAAATGACTATTTAGATCTTCGCCCATTTTTGGATTGGGTTGTTTGTTTTTTTGATATTGAGCTGCATGAACTGCTTGTATATTTTGGAGATTAATCCTTTGTCTGTTGATTCATTTGTAAATATTTTCTCCCATTCTTAGAGTTGTCTTTTCATCTTATTTATGGTGTCCTTTGCTGTGCAAAAGCTTTTAAGTTTCATTAGGTCCCATTTGTTTATTTTTGTTTTTATTTCCATTTCTCTAGGAGGTGGGTGAAAATGGATCTTGCTGTGATTTGTGTCATAGAATGTTCTGCCTATGTTTTCCACTAAGAGTTTTATAGTGTCTGGCCTTACATTTAGGTCTTTAATCCATTTTGAGTTTATTTTTGTGTATGGTGTTAGGGAGTGTTTTAATTTCATTCTTTTACATGTAGCTGTCCAGTTTCCCCAGCACCACTTATTGAAGTGGCTCTTTTCTCCATTGTATATTCTTTCTTCCTTTATCAAAAATAAGGTGACCATATGTGCATGGGTTTATCTCTGGGCTTCCTTCCTTCCTCCCTTCCTCCCTCCCTTCCTTCCTTCCACAACTTTTGAATTCATATAGATACCCCCAATTCTAAGCTAATATCAACTGTACTTATTCATTACCCTCTACCATTTGGTGGAGAAGGCTGTATAGAGGCCAAAGTCATTACTTGTAGGCCCTTTCAGCAGACAGATGTAGGGAATATATGTGTTTATACTAACCTGTGTGTATGCATATTTGTAAGTATTTCTATATGTATCTATTCATATCTCTGTTAAGCCAAACAGGAGTTCGTAATGTTGTCTTCAAATCTAATCCAAAATCATATGAATCAGTCTAGTACGACACCCCACCCACTTTCTTTTTTGTAACTTCCTACTCCAACAGTGAGCAACCTGCCTCCCACTATCTACCATCTATTTATTTAACTGTTCAGTTCTAGTTATATATGTACAGTGGCTTCACAGTTGTTGACTTGGATTCCATGAGAAACAAATTTACCAACTAGAGTATAGACTAGGATGCTTTTGTGTAGTTTCTTTGTTTTTGGTTTTACAGTCTCTACTCATTTTTAGGTTATCAACTCTTTCTCCTACTGCCTTCAGTGAGGTTATTTCATTCATTTGTAATATAGTTAGATTCTTTTGTCACAGTCTGCACATCTTGGGATTCCCTGACCTCCTAAATGATTTTTTAAGCTTGCATGCATTTGATTCACTCTTTGTGCTGTAAAATTCTTTGGGTTTTGACAAATGCTTCTTGTTAGGTGCCCACCATTACAGTATTATTACAGAATGTTTTCATCACCCTGTGCTTTACCTATTCAACCCTCCTCTCCTCTCCCAGAGCCTCTAGAAATCACTGACCATTTAATTGTCTCTTTAGCTTTGCTTTTTCCACAAATTATATAAGTGGAATCATACAATATATAGCCCAGCTCCATGCCTGGCACTTTTAAACTTAGCAATATATATTTAAGATTCATCCATGTTTTTACATGGTTTGATAACTCATTCATTCTTATTGCTGAATAGTATTACATTAAATGAATTTACTACAGTTTGTTTATCCAAACTTCACTAATTGAAGAATATTTTGATTTCTTCCCATTTTTGCAGTTCTGAATAAAGTTGCTATAAGAATTTTCATGCAGGTAAAAATGCAATTTTTAGGATTTCCTCTATTTTTGTTGTTTTTCTTTGAATACATATTTATGTAGTTTTTTTAATCAGCAAAATTTTCCATATACATGTACATGGAGAAGCTATCTGTGAAGTGGTATATGACATTTTGATTTTTCCCTTGTATTTCTTTACAGATATTCAAGAATTTTATGAGATGACATTGCTAAATTCTCAAAAAAGTTGTGAGCAGAAGGTAGAAGAAGCCAATCAAGTTGCACAGAAATGGGAGAAGACATCACTTCTTGCTCCATGCCATGATAACCTTCAAGAGTCTGTAGAGGTATATTACTGAAATTTTTGAAATTACTAAATATTTATTTATACCAGTAAATACCAAAATTATTTAAACCAGTAAAGAAGTAGTAGTTGTTAGTAGTGGTAGTTGTTGCAGTATTAGTAATCATTATCAACAAATGTGAACAATAATAACAGAAACTTAGTTACATACCATACTGCCAATATTACATACCATGCTGTATATAATATTTACACTTGAAAATCCAGATTTTGCCAAAAGATAAAATAAGCGTAGGAAGGACATGGTTTTTCATATTATATAAGTGAGTTCTGTTATGAATACTGTCATAGTTTGAGCTGACTCAAGTATTGGGTGGGCCAAAAGTTTCATTCAGTTTTTTCTGTAAGATGACTCTAGTAGCAGTTAGCTGTCTTTAACTTCATTCGAAACAATTTTGTTAGATTGTATGTGACAGCTGTCATATCAGTGTGCATTATAAAGACTTATCAAAATGGGTGAATTTTTGTTTAGCCATTTTAATATTCAATATGGAAGAAAAAAGCAACATTTTTGGCATATTATGCTTTATTATTTCAAGAAAGGTAAAAATGCAACTGAAACGCAAAAAAAGATTTGTGCAGTGTATGGAGAAGGTGCTGTGACTGATCAAATATGGCAAAAGTAGTTTGCAAATTTTGTGCTGGATATTTCTCTGTGGATGATGCCCCACAGTCAGGTAGACCAGTTGAAGTTGATAGTGATCAAATTGAGACCAATCAATGTTATACCACATGGGAGTTAGCCAACATACTCAAAATATACAAATCAAGTGTTGAAAATTATTTTGTACCAGCTTGGTTATGTTCATTGCATTGACGTTTGGGTTCCACATAAGTAAAGGGAAAAAAAACCTCTTCACTGATTCTCTACTTAAACGTAATTAAAATGTTCTGTTTTTAAAACAAATTGTGATGGGCAATGAAAAGTGGATACTGTACAATAATGTGGAATGGAAGAGATCGTGGGGCAAGTGAAATGAACCACCACCAACCACGCCAAAGGCCGGTCTTCATCTAAAGAAGGTGATGTTGTGTATATGGTGGGATTGGAAGGGAGTCCTCTACGATGAGCTCCTTCCAGAAAACCAAACAATTAATTCCAACAAGTACTGCTCCCAAATAGACCAACTGAAAGCAGCACTCAGCGAAAAGTGTCTGAAATTAGTCAATAGAAAACACATAATCTTCCATCAGGATAATGCAAGACCGCATGTTTCTTTGATGACCAAGCAAAAACTTACAGCTTGGCTGGGAAGTTCTGATTCATCCACCATATTCACCAGACATTGCACCTTCAAATTTCCATTTATTTCGGTCTTTACAAAATTCTCTTAATGGAAAAAAAATTTCAATTTTCTGGAAGGTTGTAAAAGGCACCTGGAACAGTTCTTTGCTGAAAAATTTAAAAAGTTTTGGGAAATTGGAATTATGAAGTTGCCTGAAAACTGGCAGAATGTAGTGGAACAAAAGGTTGAATACATTGTTCAATAAAGTTCTTGGCAAAAATGAAAAATATGTCTTTTATTTTTACTTAAAAACTGAAGGCATTTTTTGGCCAACACAAAATAAGGCATTCTTGAATTTCAGAACATGCTTCTGATGCAGTGGGGGAAGGAGATGGATAGTGGGATTGGAGAGTGTGGTCTAAGGCTGTGGTGTCTGTAGAAGAGCCATATATACTGGGGCAAATAAAACGATTCATTGGGGTATAGGAACAAAATAATAGAACTTCCATTTATATTGCTTTTTATCACATTCTTTATAATCTTTTATATTTAGGTAATTTATAACATATATTTAGTTATTTATAACATATAACAGTAATATGTGTATATTTAAAAATAAATATGAAGCTATTAGGGAGACATCTCGCAAGATGGTGGAGTAGAAGGATGAGCCCTTACTCCCTCTTGTGAGAGCACTGGAATCGCACCTAACTGCTGAACAATCATCAACAGGAAGACACTGGAACTCACTAAAAAAGATACCCCACATCGAAAGACAAAGGAGAAGCCACAATGAGACAGACTTTGACAGGACTGGGGGAAATAGAGACTTCACTCTTGGATGGCACACAAAAAGTAATGTGCGCATCGGGACCCAAGGGAAAGAGCAGTGACCCCATAGGAGAGTGAATCAACCTACCTGCTAGGGTTGGAGGGTTTCCTGCAGAGGCGGGGGGTGGCTGTGTCTCACAGTGAGGACAAGGACACTGGCAGCAGAAGTTCTGAGAAGTACTCCTTGGCATGAGCCATCCCAGAGTCCACCATTAACCCCACCAAAGAGCCTGGGTAGGATCCAGTGTTGGGTCACCTCAGGCCAAACAACCAACAGGGAGGGAACCCAGCCCCACCCATTTGCACACAAGAGGATTAAAGTTTTACTGAGCTCTTCCCACCAGAGCAACAGCCAGCTCTACCCACCACCTATCCCTCCCATCAGGAAACTTACACAAGGCCTCTTGGATAGCCTCATCCACCAGAGGGCAGACAGCAGAAGCAAGAAGAACTACAGTCCTGCTGCCTGTGGACCAAAAACCACATTCACAGAAAGATAGGTGAGATGAAAAGGCCAAGGGCTATGTCCCACATTAAGGAACAAGACAAAACCCCAGAAAAACAACTAAATGAAGTAGAGATAGGCAACCTACCAGAAAAAGAATTCAGAGTAATGATAGTGAAGATGATCCAGGACCTCAGAAAAGGAATGGAGGCAAACATCAAGAAGATGCAAGAAATGTTTACCAAAGACCTAGAAGAATTAAAGAACAAACAAACAGAGATGAACAAAGAATAACTGAAATGAAAAATACACTAGAAGGAATCAGTAGCAGAATAACTGAGGCAGAAGAACAGATAAGTGATCTGGAAGACAGAATGGTGGAATTCACTGCCACAGAACAGAATAAAGAATGAAAAGAAATGAAGACAGCCTAAGAGATCTCTGGGACAACATTAAACACAACAACATTTGCATTATAGGGGTCCCAGAAAGAGAAGAGAAAGAGAAAGGACCTGAGAAAATGTTTGAAGAGATTAGAGTCGAAAACTTCCCTAACATGGGAAAGGAAATAGCCACCCAAGTCCAGGAAGCACAGAGAGTCCCATACAGGATAAACCCAAGGAGAAACACACCAAGACACACAGCAATCAAATTGGCAAAGATTAAAGACAAAGAAAAATTATTGAAAGGGAAAAATGACAAATAACATAAGGGAACTCACATAAGGTTAACACCTGATTTCTCAGCAGAAACTCTACAAGCCAGAGGGAGTGGCATGATATATTTAGAGTGATGAAAGGGAAAAACCTACAACCAAGATTACTCTACACCGCAAGGATCTCATTCAGATTTGATGGAGAAATCAAAAGCTTTACATACAAGCAAAAGCTAAGAGAATTCAGCACCACGAAACAAGCTCTACAACAAATGCTAAAGGAACTTCTCTAAGTGGGAAACACAAGAGAAGAAAAGGGCCTACAAAAACAAACCCAAAACAATTAAGAAAATGGTAATAGGAACATACATATCGATAATTACCTTAAACGTGAATGGATCAAATGCTCCAACCAAGACACAGGCGCACTGAATGGATACCAAAACAAGACCCATACATATGGTGTCTACAAGAGACCCACTTCAGATCTAGGGCCACATACAGACTGAAAGTGAGGGGATGCAGAAAGATATTCCATGCAAATGGAAATCAAAAGAAAGCTGCAATAGCAATACTCATATCAGTTAAAATAGACTTTAAAATAATGATAAAAGAGACAAGGAAGGACACTACATAATGATCAAGGGATCAATCCAAAAAGGAGCACCTCGATACATATGGCAACTGCTAACAGTTCTAAAAGAAGAAATCAACAGTAACACAGTAATAGTGGGGGAATTTAACACCTCACTTACACCAATGGACAGATCATCCAAACAGAAAATTATTAAGGAAACACAAGCTTTAAATGACACAATAGACCAGATAGATTTAATTGATTTTTATAGGACATTCCATCCAAAAGCAGCAGATTACACTTTCTTCTCAAGTGCGCACAGAACATTCTCCAGGATAGATCACATCTTGGGTCAGAAATCAAGCCTCAGTAAATTTAAGAAAACTGAAATCATATCAAGCATCTTTTCTGACCACAACGCTATGAGATTAAAAATCAATTACAGGGAAAAATACGTAAAAAACACAAACACATGGAGGCTGAACAACATGTTATTAAATAATCAAGAGATCACTGAAGAAATCAAAGAGGAAATCAAAAAATACCTAGACAAATGACAATGAAAACACAATGATCCAAAACCTATGAGATGCAGCAAAAGCAGTTCTAAGAGGGAAGTTTTTAGCAACACAATCCTACCTCAAGAAACAGCAAACATCTCAAATACACAATCTGACTTTACACCTAAAGGAACTAGAGAAAGAAGAACAAGCAAAACCCAAAGTTAGTAGAAGGAGAGAAATCATAAAGATCAGAGCAGAAATAAATGAAATAGAAACAAAGAAAATAGCAAAGATCAATAAAACTAAAAGCTGGTTCTTTGAGAATATAAACAAAATTGATAAACCATTAGCCAGACTCATCAAGAAAAAGAGGGAGAGGACTGAAATCAATAAAATTAGAAATGAAAAAGGAGAAGTTCCAACAGAGAGCACAGAAATACACAGCATCCTAAGAGACTGCTACAAGCAACTCTGTACCAATAAAATGGACAACCTGCAAGAAATGGACAAATTCTTAGAAAGGTATAACCTTCCAAGACTGAACCAGGAAGAAATAGAGAATATAAGCAGACCAATCACAAGTAATGAAATTGAAACTAATTGAAAATCTTCCAACAAAGAAAAGTCCAGGACCAGATGGCTTCACAGGTGAATTCTATCTAACATTTAGAGAAGAGCTAATACCCATCCTTCTAACACTCTTCCAACAAATTGCAGAGGAAGGAACACTCCCAGACTCATTCTATGAGTCCACCATCTCCCTGATACCAAAACCAGACAAAGATACTACAGAAAAAGACAATTATAGACCAATATCACTGATGAATATAAATGCAAAAACCTCAACAAAATACTAGCAAACAGAATCCAACAACACATTAAAAGAATCATATACCATGGTCAAGTGGGATTTATCCCAGGGATGCAAGCATTCTTCAGTATACACAAATCAATCAGTGTGATACATCATGTTAACAAATTGAAGAAGAAAAATCATATGACCATCTCAATAGATGAAGAAAAATCTTTTGACAAAATTCCACACTCATTTATGATAAAAACTCTCCAGAAAGTGGGCATAGAGGGAACCTATCTCAGATGCCACCAGAAGTTTCCTGGTGGCATCTTTAGCATTCTCTATGAATACTATCATGTCATCTGCAAACAGTGATAGTTTTACTTCTTCTTTTCCGATTTGTATTCCTTATATTTCTTTTTCTTCTCTGATTGCCGTGGCAAGGACTTCCAAAACTATGTTGAATAACAGTGGTGAGAGTGGACATCCTTGTCTTGTTCCTGATCTTAGAGAAAATGCTTTCAGTTTTTCACCATTGAGAATGATGTTGGCTGTGGGTTTGTCATATATGGCCTTTATTATGTTGAGATATATAAATAGATAAACTAAAAATAGAATTACCATATGACCCAGTAATCCCACTACTGGGCATATACCCAGAGAAAACTATAATTCAAAATGACACATACACCCCAATGTTCATTGCAGTGGTATTTACAATAGCCAGGTCATGGAAGCAACCTCCATGCCCATCGACAGACAAATGGATAAAGAAGATGTAGTACATATATACAATGGGATATTACTCAGTCATAAAAAGGAACGAAATTGGGTCATTTGTAGAGACATGGATGCATCTAGAGACTGTCATACGGAGTGAAGTAAGTCAGAAAGATAAAAACAAATATCATATATTAACGAATCTATGTGGAACCTAGAAAAATGGTACAGATGAACCAGTTTGCAGGGCAGGAATTGAGACACAGATGTAGAGAACAAACGTATGGACACCAAGGGGGGAAAGTGGCCGGGGGTGGTGGTGGTGGTGTGTTGAATTGGGAGATTGGGATTGACATATATACACTAATATGTATGAAATAGATAACTAATAAGAAACTGCTCTATAAAAATCAAAAGTTTGGAGACTACTGTTGGGGTTAACAGTTACGAAGGAGTAAGGGAAGTTGAGGTATGTCTCATTTTCATAGCTGAGGTTAATATGGAGGCAGGGGCTGATCAATGATGTTTTTAAGTGGCAGTCAGTACTTTGAAGGCAGGTGGTAGTATGTGTGCGTGTAACACACACACACACAGTCTGTTAAAATTGGGGTTGTGTAGCTGATTTGGAAGGTACATGGAATCCTAGTGCTAATCAATGGCACTTTGATTGCCAAATCTTTGAATTGTTCAGATTGAGGCCTCTGATGTACTTTCCATCCTGCTCAGAATTGATTTGGAAACTGAGTAAGGCTGAGTCTAATGATTACCTTGATTCCTTGAAGAAAAAGTTAATAGTGACAATAATGTGTTAATTCATAAATGCCAACTATGTGATGTTTATAAAATACTTAAAAGCATTAAAACATCTTAATTTCAATACCTAGAAGTAATTATTTTGACTTCTTCAGTCTTTTTTTCTGTGCAAATATATGTACATAAAATTGGGACAACAGCATGTAGGGTGTTTTTATGACTTATAAATTTAATGCAGTACTAATATTATTTACCCATATCATGTCGTTAAATATTTTTTTGAAAATATTTTAATGGCTGTATTTTATTCCACCATTTGGAACTTACTTGAGCAGTTCTCCATTCAGAATTGAGGCTGTCTCCAGTTTTCTGCTCTGAGCAATGTGTAATGGTCATCCATGTATATACACCCTTTTGCTTTTTTCAATTATTTCATTAAGGTTGATTTTATAAATGAAACTACTGAGGCCAAGGATATTGACATTTTTAAGACTCTTGTGACAAATTGTCAAAGTGCTTTGTGGAAAGGTGTTACCAACAGTGTTTGAAAAGGCATATCTACCTATACCCTTAGTAGCGTTAATTATTTAAAGTATTTTGTCATATTAATAGACAAAATTTGTTGCTTAATGCTTTAGGTTGAAATTATATATTTATTATTGAGACTGAACTGTATTTTCCTATGATTATTGGCTATTTATATTTCTTCTGTGATTTATTCAAGTGCTTTGTCCATTTTTCTAAGTGATGCTAGAATTTTTTTGGTTTTGCAAGAGCATTTTATTTATGAAATATGCCTTTTGTCATAACTGTTACAATATTTTTAGTGTGTGGATTACTGTTAATTTTGCTTATAGTGCTTTTTTTTTTTTTTTTTTTTCGTTATGCGGGCCTCTCACTGTTGTGGCCTCTCCCGCTGCGGAGCACAGGCTCCGGACGCACAGGCCCAGCGGCCATGGCTCACGGGCCCAGCCGCTCCGCGGCATGTGGGATCCTCCCGGACCAGGGCACGAACCCGTGTCCCCTGCATCGGCAGGCGGACTCCCAACCACTGCGCCACCAGGGAAGCCCTATAGTGCTTTTTGACATTCAAAATATTTAAAATTTTTATGTGACAAAATTTACCACCTTTTTTTAAAAATTCTTTTTGCTTTGTGCTTCCTCATTCCAGGATTAGTTAGTTAACTATTCTATATTTTTTGTAGCCTCTTATTGCTTTGATATTTTCTCTTTTTGAATTTTTAAAAATTATTTTTAGTAAATTTCTAGATGCATAGTCCCAAACATATACCTAATTTTGTATAAATTATCAAATATATGCTTTTTATTCTAAATGTTCTTTTTTTAAAACTTTCATTTTTGCATGTCTCTTCTTTTACTTGTTTCCTTCCTATGCTGCATTAGCTCTACCCTCCTCACATACAAGGTACAGATTAATGTGTTTAATCTTTCTTCACTCATATAATATGTATTCATATATAAACTATATACATGTATATTGGAGATATATATATATATATATGTGTGTGTGTGTGTGTATATATATATATATATATATATATCTCCATACAGGAGCATGCACACACATATACACACAGAATTTTGTACAGTAATTGTTTCTCAGAAAATGTTCATATTATTTGAATGTTTCTTCAAGTTGTCTGGTATAGCTTTAGTTCATTCTTCTCATGGATGAATAATTTCATATTTAATCTATCATAATTAATTCAGTCAGTCCCCTCTTAATGGGAATTTACTGTTTCCAGTTTTCTGCCACTATGAATAGTGCTGCAATCTAATGATTGCATGTTCATTCAAACTTACTGATGCTTTTTATATCTATAGGATAGATTCTCAGGGGTGGTATTACTGGCTTCAAGAGTATGCAAATTTTTAATTTAAGTAAGGGTTGCCAGACTGATTTCACCTTTCACATTTCTGCTGACACTGCATGTCAGTACAATTTTATCTCATATCTATCCCAGAAATAGATGTTACTGCTCTTCTTAATTTTTGCCAGTTTAATAAGCTTAGTGATACTTCATTTTTAACTTAGATTCCTGTTTCCAGACTATTAGTGAATTTGAGCATTGTTTCATATGTTTGTTGGGTATTTTAATCTGCTCTTCTGTGAGTTTATTCATATTCTTTTCTCATTTTTCTATTGTATATCTCTTTGTTGTCTACTTTTATGGGCTTTTTTATATTCAAATGATTCAATTTACGTGATCTTGCTATATGTAGATTTTCTTAGGGATAAAGATTTTCCATGAATTGATATATACATGTAATGACTTTAGTTTATGATTAGTATTCTTTCAACAAATATGTCAGCTAGAAAACTCATTAAAAAAATCCTTTAGGGCTTCCCTGGTGGCGCAGTGGTTGGGAGTCCGCCTGCCGATGCGGGGCACACGGGTTCGTGCCCCGGTCCGGGAGGATCCCACGTGCCGCGGAGCGGCTGGGCCCGTGAGCCATGGCCGCTGGGCCTGCGCGTCCGGAGCCTGTGCTTCGCGGCGGGGGAGGCCGCAACAGTGAGAGGCCCGCATATCACAAAAAAAAAAAAAAAAAAAAAAAAAAAAAAAATCCTTTAGACTATTTACTCAGTGGTTATCTGAAAGATAACTTGATTGAATCCATATAAATCAAGACTTTTAATTGGTTTATGAACAGATACCAGGATTATAAGGAAGAATGATGAGAAAAAAATTCACGTGGTTATTAGCTTATTTATTTTTCAACATCAAAATGAGGATAGGCAAAATATATTTAATGTAATCTGGGTTTTTCCATGTGCAATTTAGGGTTTCTTTTAACTCTATTCTATACATCTTAAAATTCCTTGTTTGGGAAGTCATCAGTCTATGATGATTTAAATATTGGCCAGTTATACCCAAAATATAAGAACATGAATGCACACTAACTCCAATCAATATGCTTCTGAAATAAGTCTCATTGCTCTTCCTTAATGGGCTATGTGAGGCAAAAAGACAGTTCTGGTTGGTTTATTTCACTGAAGATAGAAGTGGGCACAGGGGAAAAGCACCTCTTATTTGGGGTCTCAGTGACCTGGGTCAGGACAGCTGAGGATCTTGTCCTGTGGGGGTCGGCTTTCTAAAGTCAAAAGTTTGGAAAGTGAGTCCAAATTAAGTTGTTGCTAAAATGGTCTAAGTGAAGAACAGTAACTGAGAAGTGAAGTGAAAATGAAGTTCATAACCAGAAAAGCTTAGAATAACATTAGCCTAGGTTGATTCTGAAGATGTAGTACAAATGCTTTTTATGTTTTTAAATTCTCACTTTGTATCCCCTCCTTTGAACAAACTGAGCTTATTTAAAGCAGCTGGGAAAGGCATGTAAGCTCTGTAAGGGCAACAATCATAAATCTCCCTTTTCTCTGATTCCTTAGCACCCACAAGAGTGTTTGTCACATAGTAGGCTCAAGAAATATATGTTAAACCAGAAAAAGTCCCTCTAAGCATCCTCTGGTTCCCAACTTCTGTCTAGTCTTAGGACTCCTTGCCTATCCCATTATGCTTCTCCTTTTCTATTCTCTTAGCTAAGTCTCCCCATGATGTAAACTAGAGTGTAGAATAAATTGGTATGCCTTAGTTGATCAAAGCTGGCAAAGGATGTCACGGATAATATCTTCTGAATCAACAAGAATGATATTCTTATGTTACTGGTACATTGGCTCTGGAAACAGAAGTTTCAAAAACACTCGGGCAATGGTCGTGCCACTGGGATATTACTTTCTGGTGGGTTATATATGTACTAGTACCTTTATTTTTAAAAAGGTTTTGTTAAGACATCCATAGCTTTTAAAAATCATTGACAATGCAGGAAAATGCAAAAGGAGGTATCCTCTGACAACTGCAGTCTACTAGTCTGAGGAAAAAGTCAAGAATAGTGGTTGAAATAATGACTCTATTTTATGGATTCAGGATTTAACTTAGTGTTCTGGTGTTTTTGTTTTTTGTTTTAGTAGAGTCAAGTCAATCTCTTGAAGTATTTTGGCAATGTAAAGACAAAACCTGATAGCATAAGAATGAACATTTCAGGGCAAGTAACCATTGGACTGGATATTTTAAAGACAGATGGGCATCAAATGTGTTCTGGCTGCAAGATGTCAGCGTTATTTTAATGCCAAGGAGGTGTTGCCACCCCAGCAGAAGGCTCCACAAGGAAGGGGCACCATTGTACACTCAGTGTCTAGTGTAGTGCCTGGCGCAGATGAATAGTAAAGAACTATAATAGTGCATAGAAATTTTAACTTTATTTTTCCATAAATCAGCATGATCTTGGTATGAAGCCTTGAATCTTAGTCAGTTCTGGGTTTTCTCAAAGCATTTCTGCTTTATACTTAATCACTCCCCCACTTTTCCTGTACCATACTTTTTTCTCAGAGGGAACAATTCCCTGGGGCATATATTCTGCCACTGCATCTCAGTGAGAGCAGAGACATTGTGTAATACTGTATATCACTGTGTTGAGGACAGTGCCTCAATTACTATTGATGGACTGAATAATGTTGCTGGGAGAGACGTGCAAGGAAGTGATACGGAGCAGGACCATATGGGGCCCCTGGGCACAAAAGCCTTCCTGTGTCCCCCATTTCTTTGATTACAGGTCTCAGTCAGCCTCCACACATCCTTCTCTGAGTTCCAATGGGCAGTTTCAAAGAGTTGTTAATTAGGGAAGGGAGGGGACGTGAGACAAGGGAGGAACAGTCAAAGAGAAACAATAGTGCAGCTTTGGGGCAAAGTCCTGGTTCCCCCTCAAGGGATATACACAATATCTCTGAGCTGTTTTGCAGATATTGAAAGCCCCACCAGGTGGGAGAAGTTAACTATATGCTGCCCACAAGCACATAGACCCCAGATGGTTGGAATCAGAAGGTTGATGATGCTGACTCCCACTTACCTCACTACCATCCAATCAGAAGAATGTCCACGAGCTGATCACGCCGTCTTTGAACCATTACTATAAAACTTCTCACTACCCCCCTCCAGGTTGGGGCACAGTTTTGAGGGCATTAGCCTGCTGTGACCCCCTTTGCCTGGCAATGCAATAAAGCTGTTCTTTTCTACTTCACCCACAACTCTTTCTCTGAGATTTAATTCGATGTTGGGGTAAAGAGGCCAGATTTGGCTTCAGAAGCATCATGGTCATCAGTCAGCATCAGTCAGCATCTACTGGGAGATAACTCCTATTTGGACATTTCCTTCTTAATCTTCAGTAGTCATCACTCCTTTAAGTTGGCATTTGCAGCTGAGATGCATGTTTCCACCTGGTCTCTAGCTTTAAGGTCCACTTCACCATCTCCTTCTCCTCTTCATTCCAACCACAAAGCTTCTTCACTTTAAAAGAAAAAAAAAAAAAAAAAAACCCTCCATCTGTGTTATCTCATAGCTATTGTATATGGGCAAAAACTAGCAGCAAAATGAGCGTTTGGCTGCTTCCTGCTCTTCTTGGGGTATGACGGGGTCTTGTGAAGCTGTTCAGGATTTGCTATCTGGATATTCCTTTACCCTTGTTTCCCCTTTATTCTCCTGTGCCACACTGGTGCCAGGGAACTTCTTTAAAGGCTTATGGTTGAGAGAAGGATGCAAGCGGAAATGATTCTCATCAAAGTTTTCTTTTTCTCTTCTTTTACTCTTTTTATCTCACTCTTTAACATGAGTTTTTTGGTCAGAGAGAGGTGGACCACGTATATATATTTGGGGAGAAACAGATTCCATTTAACTGCATATTCTTATAAATCTTTCCAATCTTATACCTGGACTATAGTTTTTGAATTTAAAAGCAAAAATATGGTGACTGTGTTTTCTGTTCTTATGCCCCTTGGAAGGTCTGGAGACCTTTAATACAGCAACTCAGTTGTAGGATGGTAAGGTAAAAAGGACTTGCAAGGAAAACCCATTATTAATAAGTCTTTCTGCAACAGATGCAGAAAGATTTGCTGCATTGGTAGTAGCATATATCCTGCAACTTGAATTTTAATGCCTGGCTTCCTACAGCAAAATTTACTGTAAAGGAAAGAGGACAGTAGATAGAAATCTCTTAATCAGCTTCTGAAAAATAAGAAAAAATAAAGTGAAGCTTGAGTCTCAACAAAACCTTTTTTTCCCCCTCGTTTTATTGAAACATAATTGATGTACAGCACTGTGTTTAAGTTTAAGGTGTACAGCATAATGACTTCACTTACATATATTGTGAAGTTATTACCACAATAAATTTAGTTAACGTCCATTAGTTTATATAGCTACCAAAAAGAAAAAAAAAGAAAAAAATAGTTTTGTTCTTATGATGAGAACTCTTAGAATTTATTCTCTTAACAACTTTCAAATGTACCATACAGCAGTGTTAACTGTAGTCATCATATTGTACATTACCTCCCCAGTACTTATTTATTTTCTAACTGGAGGTTTGTACCTTATGAAACCTTTGTTTTTAAAAGATACTTGTGAAAAATGCTGTACATCTTGCCTTGCAGTTCAACTCAGTAGTTCTTTGATATTTTTGATTCTGTGGTAGTGTCTCTCTACTTTCAGTTTTTTGCTATAAAATAAATCAGAAGTGATGGAAAAATGAGATTGGAATTTTGTACCATGTAGTATGACACTGTATCATACTTAATATAATTTTAAGTGACTGGTTTTCTACTGCCCTGTTTTCAAACAGTGTACATGCAATCTAGAAACCTTCACAGAGGAGAGAGTTTTAGCATTTCTGGTGGAACATAAGGCAGTGTGACTCCTTTGTCAAAACCTGCTGGTATCTTCCCACTCAAAGCGAAGGTTAATTTCCTCACAGTGACCTATAGAGCCCTACAACTTGTGGCCACGGTTACCTCTCAGATCTAAATTCTAGTCCTCACTCACTCCTGTCCTGCTTCTCTAGCCTCCTCACTGCTCCTCAAACACTTAGAACCTTGAATTTTTGCACTTGCTTTGTCCTTGGCCTGAAATGCTATTTCTCTAGATAGCTGCATGGGGAAGGGGAATCATCTCTTTCAAGTCTTCAATGTCACCTTCTCAGTGATTCCTACCCCATTCTACTTAAAATATCCTTCTCACCTGCCAAGAACCCCTGTTATCATTCCTTGCTTTGTTTTTATTCATTGCACGTTTCATTATCTATCAGAGGAGCATTACGTTGTTGTTAAGAGCAAGCCCTCTACAGTCAGACCATTTGGGTTTGACTCCAAGCTCCACCACTTACTAGTTGTGTGAATTTTGGGGAAATTACTTAATCACACTATGTCTCAGCTGCTTCTTCTAAAATGGAATTGTCACAAGAATTAACCTTTTTTTCCCCCTCACAATGAACTATTAGCTGCATGAGGGCAAGGATTTTTGTCTGTTTATTGCTTTTACTCTAGCACCTAGAATATTTCTCCCATTTTATCAATTACTTGTTTAGAGGTTTAGTTATATGATTTTGGCTTATAGCAAGTTTTCCTAAGAACAAATATTCTAAAGTTTGCTCCACCTTTTTAGCCAGGACCATTTGAGTCTTCTATGACAGTGAGCTGTATTTTTAAAATAAGGGCATAGCCCAAGTGACAGTTAATAGAATGATTCACTCATCCATTACTTCTTTCATTTAAATATTTATTGTCTAAGCTACTGTTTTTTGTTAGACTCTGTGCTAGATACATTCACTGGGAGATGCTGAAATTTAAAACATTTATTTTTTTCCATTGACCCTGACCTCAAGGAGCTTGTTTTCCAGTTGAGAGTCTGGGCTTTTAAGGATGAGTGCATGGGGATGGTGACTAAAACACTAACCTTGTAGTCAAATATATCTGGTTTATATATTTTATTCCTGCCACTCGCAAGCTATATTACCTTGAATAAGTTATTCAATCATTCTAAACTGTAGGTTCCTAATCAATGAAGCAGGCAAAATAATTGTACTTACCTCAAAGGGCTTTGAAGTTATTATATGAAATTATCTATGTAATGTGCTTAATATAGTGCCTGGTAAATAGTAGGAACTCAATAATTTTTATCCACTATTACTGTTGCCTTGAAGGATGGATAGAGTGTGTAGAAAGAGGCAAAAAGGGTGCTCCAGGCAGAGAGAACAGCCTGATTTAAGTCAGAAAAATGGTAAAGCATGGGATGTATATGGGAGATTACAACTAGTTCTGTTTGACTGAAATGTGGAATACATTAAAGTAGGTAGGGAATGTAGAAAGACCAAAGCTCTGTCATATAATTCTTCACCATGAAGTAACCACTGGTAACATGTTGGCATATTTCCTTCTAGCTATTTTTTTTAATGCAGTGTAAATTTGTGTAAAAGGGTGCTTGTTATAGAATTGAGATTAGAAATACAGGTAATACTAGTAAACATTTATACAGTGCTATTTATTTGCCAGACACTGCTCTAAATGTTTTAGTTGTATTAATCCCATTGCTTACCATCTGGTTCTTCTTAACAGATCAATTATGTCTTCTAGGGTTTTAATAAAAGAAAAGAAAAAAAAAAAGAAAAACTTACTCTGAAACCCTCCCAAGGTAGTGTGTATCTCTATGTAGAAGATAATCCTGGTTTGATGCTCCATAGCTGATCATTTGGCAGTATTTCTCCAGCTGTCTTCTAATATGACTGTGCCTGGTTCAGTCTACTTCCATTTCCATAATAGGAGTTATTTCTCTGAGTACAGATTTCTTTAGAATCTTTCTATTATTAAAAGGGGAAAGGAGAAGTTGGCTAGATCAGGAGTTATCCATTACATAGAGTTTTAGAATGAGTTCATGTTGTTTCAGTCGGTTGTCCCTCTGAGCCTTATTTGGTAGCATGGACCTTCCATATTATTACTTTCTGAAGAGATGGAGAAAACTTCTTTTCATCTTCTCCCTCCTGCATCCCCACACAAACTGAGGGAAGGCTCTTAAGGTAGACGGAAGTGACACCATCAGCTTCTCTGCTCAGTCCCCTGTCTCTAATTTACCGAGGAGACTATTCATGTGACATTAGAGTTCCTGAGGGTAGAGTTTGGGGTAATTATTCAATAGGCAGGGATTAAGGTATAATGGTAAGTTCCTTCAGATTGTGAGAGGTTCCTAGAGCAGGAAAGATTCCTGCTATTTCCAGCCCTGTGAAGCAACATTTTCCCTAAGACTTCTGATGAAAGATCTTGTTATTCCAGCTATCTTCCTCTTTGTCTAATTCCATTTCTCATAGTCCTAGTTTATGAAAATTGTCCTTTTCTAGCTGATTCACCAAACCTCAGTTCTTAGTGAGGATAACATTATTTATTAGTTTATTCTGCCAATATATGTATATACATTTATTTTCAAGTCATCAAGTTTATTTTACTCAACAAATATTTATCAAGTGCTTTTTATGTTCAGGTGCTTTTCTAGGTGATGAGAATAAATTCTACTGGGTGTGAGGTGGGGAGCAGACAGAAAGTAAACAGGTAAGAAGAAAAAAAACCACAAGGCAGATTCTGATAATTGCTCTGAAGAGAAAGAGAAAAAAACCCCTCAGGTTGACAAGGAGTCACTAGAAGGCTATATTTTACAAGGTGACCAGAAAACATTTTATGTTGTTTCAGGCCTTTTTCTACTTTAAAAGTCATGGTGATAAATATACATTGGACCCCACAAAATTGCTTATAATCAACATTCTTCACCCACAAAAATGGCAATTTTATGTGGTTCAACCTAATAGCTGATAACCCTGAGAACTTCTATCTGAGCAGATAGAATTTTAAGAGCTAAGATATTTATATTAAAGTTTTATTTCAAATGCATAATTGCTCTCTACCAATATTCATTGAATATACTATTATATGTCAGAATAAATATATATCAACAAACAAAAAACATTTTTTGATTGCATGCCCATTATAATCTAGTGGAGGGGACAAGCAATAAGTAATTATCAAAATTAAATAAGGTATATAATACATTAGTATATGATGACTGCTATGGGAACAATAAATATGGTTGAAAGGCATTAGGAGTGCTGGTTACAAGGGATAGCAATTTTAACTGAGTGGTCAGTGTAGGCCTCAATGACAAGGTGATATCTGAGCAAAGAATGTGAAGGGTGGTAATGGAATTATCTGTGAGATTATCTGGAGAAAGACCATTACAGGTGGAGGGATCGCTAGTATGAAGGTCCTATAGTGGGAGCATACTTAGTATATTCATGAATAGTGGGGCCAGCCTGTTTGGCTGCAGCTGAGGGGAAAAATGGAAGAAGAATAGAAGGAGAGGTCAAAGAGGTAATAGGGGACCGGATTATGTACAGTCTTAAAGGCTACTGGAAAGATTTTACTCTGAGAGAAGTGAGAAACTATTGGAAGGTTTTGAACATATGAATGACTTAATCTGACCTTCCCAAAAGGCATGCAGAATCTTATGTTTTTAGGAATTAGAAATATTTTATTTTTGCCTGGGTTGGCTTGACTTGCCATTATTTTCCACAGGCTTCTTTACTGTAGGTCTATATTTAATGCCTATTGAAGTGGATAGCAAGGATAATGGAGTCACTGTTTTGGATCCTATGAAGTCCCTGTAGTGTGCCCCCCAATGACTGATTTCTCCCTTGAAACAAAATCAGATGAATCCCCGAAGTAAAAGCTTTGACATAGTTTTAGTAGTATGTAGTTTAAAAAGACCTTGAGGTCATGGTTTTAGACTTTTCTTGTCTTGAAAGAAAGTGACATTTACCTGTTTGCATTCAGCCTGGGATCATTTTAAACATAAGCTCCACCTATTAGTTCTTGAAATTTCATCTCAGGTGCCTACAGGGAGAGATCTCTCTTCTCACTTCCTCAGCATGTGTATGATAAAATTCTAACTGTTTAACTAAAAATCTGATTTATATAAGGTTTTTGGAAAATGTAGATCAAAAAGTTTTTTGCCACCCCATTAAAGCATTTAACCTGTAATATGTTGTTGATATCAGAAGGTGGCAGCAGCAGGGTCATAACAGAGCTGTTCTGTGTTGAGTTGTTGAAGTTTTGAAACAAGTTGGAAATTATTCATTCAGCCTTCACTTTAGGAATAAAACAAAAGAAATTCCTTGTTTTAAACATTTTAAAGTAAGCATACAATTTGAAGTTAGATTTTGTTCAATTTGTTTGTTCTTTAGGTGACTTTTCCTGAGCTATAAGTGATTTATCTTTCTCATCTATTCTGGTCTATGCTGAGGCACATATTGCTCTTCTTCTATCTGCTAACACTATTTTAACTGATTTTAGCTCCCAGGTATGGTGAGTTTTCTTTTATTTTTTTGTGAAAGAAGTGGCCATAGCATCCTCCCCACCTCTGCTTTAAGAATTTATATATATTAGTCTGTTTTCTCCACAGAGCTTGAGTTGCTGAGCTGAAGCCTGTAATTCTTACTTGGTAACAGAAAGAAAGCATTTTTATATTACTGAACAATTATTAAACCGTGTTGCAGTAACAGCCTTGGGCCGGGAAGGAGGAAGCTTGGCATAACAGAAAAATTGAGCCATCTGAGACCTCTGTGTTTGGATTTTGGTTTTGCCATTTGTAAGTTGTGTGGCCACGGCCAAATTACTTAACCTCTGCGAACGTCAATTCCTTTATCTGTAGAATGTTAAAATAATAATAATGCTTACCTCATAAGATTGTTGTGAAGAATGAATAATACATAAGGCATATAAAGTACTTAGTACAGTTCCTGAACCTAATAAATACTCCATAAATAGCAGCTATTTTGATATGATCGTATGGAAAGTCCTTTCACATCTCTGAGTCTCATTTACTTCATCAGTAAATGGAGAAAAAAAAGTCCTACATGTTGGGAAAGAGCAAATGAAAGGATGTATATAAGAAAGTTTTGAAAACTGAATTCTGTAATCTGCATTATATTAAAATGTGTGGTAAAAATAGGATTTTATTTTCCTATTTCATCATTCCTCCCTGGAGATTCAGATCAAATAATAGATGAGAATGCATTTTGCAAAGCTGAAGCATTATGTGAATATAAGATAATATCATCATTACTATATGACGTCCAAATATCTTCCCATATGCCCATTGCTGTTACTTGGAATTCTTTCCATGGGTAGTTTGGTGGAGCTGAACAGGAGAAAGAGAATAATAGTTATTCCTGTTAAAATGTGCATACCTGCTGTCAGACAATACTGCTGTTAGCAGGCTCTTGCATGAGCTTGTCAGAGCTCCATATTGATATTTAAATAAGAGCAGTAGTTTTTGTTTGTTTTGTTTTGTTTGTCTATTTGAGAGAGTGCGTGGATTAAGAGTAATTATTTGGCATGGGGGACCTGGGTAATGGTAGGAAGGAGGTAGGGAATAAATGATAATAAATGGGAGTTGGGAGAGATGTGGAGTGGAGAGAAGAGGCAGAATCAGGGAAAAGGAAACTTGAAGGAGAAGAAGATGGTCTCAAACATAAGCTTTAAACTGTAGTTGATGTTTTTGTTATACCAGTCTGGCAAGAAGCACAGAAATTAGCCCTTATAAGGAATGATGAAACTGTCTTTCCTTCTGTTCCCCTTCCCTCTTCTCCCTTTCTTTCCCTCACTTTTCTCCCTCCTTCCTTTCCCTTTGCTATCACTTGTAGAATCTGCTATGTGTCACCTGCCTTTGAACACAACTGGTTTGTAAAATGAACCTCAGGAACACCTTCTTTACAACCTCAGTTCAGTTCTGCCCAGCTCCCTTTGACTTGTCCCTTTCACTTGATTCCTTCTTTCTTCCAGTCTTCTAATTCCTGACCTGAATACTAGTTATTTTCTTCTTCTTGGACCTAATATCTTTCTTTATATCAGTGATAAAGATGCGGAAGACCAAGGCTCTTCTTTTGATCTTATACTTTAGTAGGAGTAACAGTGTCTCATATGTATAGACCATTACATGTTTGAAAATACCACTTATCTTAATTGATTCTCACAATGGTTTAGTAAGCCAGGTAGACTTGACGTCACTGTCCATATTAGAAATGAGGAAGCTGTGGATGGGCAACTTGTCCAGAATCATATTGTTAGAAAGTGATGGAGTTAGGAGTTTGACTTCAAGGAAGGGATTTTCCCATTACACTACAGGAGAAAAAGAGCAATTTTCACTGGGATATTGAAGATGGGTTTCATGGCTAGGTAGCTTTAGTACTGGTCTTTGTGTGATGCTTAAGACTGTGGTTGAAGAGGCAGGTGTTCCAGATAGAGAAAACTAAGTGAAAGTTTGGAAGAGTAATAAAAACTGCTACCTATAATTGAAGTCTGGGCTAGGCACTTTTCATGTATTATCTCCTAATCTCTATAATAATCCAGCAAGGTAAGCATTTTATTGATTGATTGCTTATCTTTTTTAAAAATAGGATTTGAGGTGGTAGGTAGACATTATTATTTCTAATTTGTAGAAGATGAAACTAAACCTCAGAAAAGTTAAGTAACTTGATCAACATCACATAGTAAAATGTGGTGACATGGAGATTAATAAACACGGGCCTGACATCCCATGTCCCTTCCTAGGAAGAGAAGGGAAAGGCTTTATGGATAACGAGTAGTCAGGTTCAGCAGGCAGGGGGGCTGAGAATAAGATAGGTGATTTTAGCTGATTGAGAGCTTTAATTACAATACTACAGAGTTTAGACATTCTTCTTTAGGCATTTGTGAGCAATAGAAAGTTTTTGTGTAAGGAAGTAACATTATCAGCTGTGCTGAGGAAGATTCAGCTGGCAGCATCATGCATGATAGATTGGAGAAGGGAGAAACTGGTGGCAGGGAGACCAATTGTGTATCTGTCACACTAGAAAATATTCAACTGAGTACCTGGAGAATTATGCATTTCCCTTCTTAAGGACACTGAATAGTGTATTTTCTTTACAAGTATCATTTCTTCTGGGTAAAAACTTGACTTATAAAGAACAAAATTATGTTAAATTTAGAAAACACAGTCAAACTAACTTGTAAAAGAAAGGAAAATCCTAGTGACAAAATTAATTACCTAGGGAAAACTGTGAGTAACTTAATGGAGCTAGTGGTTACTTTGCTGAGGTTGAAGGTTATCTATGAATAATTTAAAGGAATAATTTTCTTTGGAGTATTCTAGCTAATCTTCTAATAATCTGATCCAAAATAGTGAAAGTACTTTAGTTTTCTACCTAATATTGCTCAAATGTAATGAAAGTGGATTACATTCATACTTACTGGAATCACTGGACCTTAAAGGATATATTATTGAGATAGTGTGTAGATATTTAACTGTAAAATTCCACTAATTTTAATCACTTTGAAATTTCTCTAAGTTTGACCTTTCTCTTCATCCACAATGCCACTGATCTAATTCAGTCTTTCATAGAATCTTGCTAAGAGATTTGACAACAGGCTTCTAACTGATCCTCATAATCTAGTCTTTCTTCTTTTAACTCAACCTCCATAATCCAACAGTTTAAAAACTACCTATTGATCCTTATTGATTACTGACGTTCCATTTCCTTAACATAGCATTTACCTTGGGCCTTTATAGTCTGGTCCAAACTTAAGTTAAGCCTAACTTAAGCCTTGTTCTTGTTCCTTCTTCTGTCTGAAATATTCTTCCCTTTGTTTTCATCGGGAAATTTCCTGCTTAATCTTTTAAAGGCTTACTTGTCTATCACCAGTCTTCTCGTGACCTCAAGTGAACAAATTCTGCTCTACTGTAGAACAAATTCTTCTCTCCTGTGTGCTGCTCAAGGCCTCTGTTAGAGGGTTCATTGTATTTTATTAGAACTAGTTGCTCAAGTACTTCACCTGTTAGATTTTGAGCAGCCTGATATCAAGTATTAAATTTGTCCATACAGCTATAATATGGTTTATTTACAGCTCATTAGGCAGTAAGTACTCAATAAATGTTTATTGATGATTGACAATACTTTCCTTGCTGTCTAAGAAAAATATGATGTTTTTCTAAATATATATATATTGTACTAGAAGCCTGTCTTAAAATTTCCTGGTTGACCCAAGGAAAAGTTTCTAGTTCTAGATAAGGAGGTTGTTAAAAGTACAAAAATGAGTCATGGTGGTTAACAGCTTACTCTACCCTTTAAAGCACTTATTATGTGGCAGACTATGAGACAATTATGGGCTTAAAATGATGTCGTGTAGTTCTACATCCTTCCCTGTGCAGGAATCTTATTAGCAGATAGTGTTACTCTCAGAGTCAGAGATGTTACTGGGTCATTAGCAGTCTTGGAGAGAATGGTTAGGGTGGAGAGACTATTTTTCCAGCTACGGAATTGATATGGGTCGATTGCTTACCCATTTTAATAACTTATTCTCTTTAAAAATTCATTTTTTGCCATTTTTGGAATTATGCAATTTTACAATTCCAAGCCTAATTCAACAGGCAGAGTATCTTGGCAGAAAAGACATAGAAGTCTCACATTCTGTAAAGTTTTCCTCCCATAGAGAAAGGAGCTTGCAGTATATATAAGGGGTCAATCCAGCTCTGAAAATATTATGGTGAGGGAATGAGATTTGTTCATGAGGTAGACCTATCAATAACTTGAAAATAAAAATGTAACTGTGAAAAATATTTCAAATATTCATACTCTATAAGCTCTATGTCATGCCACCTGTATGACATGGGAGTAGGTCTAAGGAAGTCTACCAGCCTTAGACTCTGTCCATGGAGAGTTTATATGGTAACCTCAAAAGGACTTGATATTTTTATCAAGAAGTATAGTCTTGCTTTGAATCAGCTTAGTATTTTTTTCTCTTAGGGAGATTAGCACTTTCCACAATGTATTGGGTTGGCCAAAATGTTCGTTTGGGTTTTCCATATCTTACGGAAAAACCCGAGCGAACTTTTTGGCCAGCCCAATATTATAGTTATTTGTGAGCAAGGTAGAAGTCCCTTACAATATTATAGACTCAGGAACTGTTCCATGTGTATATGGCTTACATACCCTCAATACTAGCCCAGATCCCTACATATAGTAGCCACTTACTGAATGTTCATTGGATAAATAAATTGATTATATTATTGTCTTATCTAAAAGTACTATAGTTTTCAAACTATATAAAAATATGAAACTGGGCACAGTAATTGAAATTGGGAGTGTTACAGAAAATTTCTAATGTATGATTATCCAACTTGTAACACTGGTTCAGGAACACATTCCACATTTTAAGTGGAGAATTTCGTTGTAAAATGAATGATATGCACCTTCCTTTCTCTCCCACCATGCTTTTCTTCCATTAATTTTTGTTTACTTTTTTGTTTTTTATTTTTTTAATGACTTTATTGGAGTATAATTGCTTTACAATGTTGTGTTAGTTTCTGCTGTATAACAAAGTGAATCAGCTATACGTATGCATATATCCCCATATCCCCTCCCTTTTGCAACAACCTCCCACCCTTCCTATTCCACCCCACTAGGTGGTCACAAAGCACCGAGCTGATCCCTTGTGATGCAGCTGCTTCCTGCTAGCTATCTATTTTATATTTGGTAGTGTATATATGTCAATGCTACTCTCTCACTTCATCTCAGCTTACCCTTCCCCCACCCCGTGTTCTCAGGTTGATTCTCTAGATCTGCATCTTTATTCTGGTCCTGCACCTAGGTTCATCAGAACCATTTTTCTTTTAGAGTCCATATATATGTGTTAGCATATGGTATTTTTTCTTCTCTTTCTCACTTCACTCTGTATGACAGACTCTAGGTCGATCCACCTCACTACAAATAACTCAGTTTCATTTCTTTTTATGGCTGAGTAATATTCCATTGCATATATATGCCACATCTTCTATATCCATTCATCTGTTGATGGACACTTAGGATGTTTCCATGTCCTGGCTATTGTAAATAGAGCTACAGTGAACACTGTGGTACCTGACCCTTTTTGACTTGTGGTTATCTCAGAGTATATGCACAGTAGTGAGATTGCTGTGTCATATGGTAGTTTTATTTTTAGTTTTTTAAGGAACCTCCATACTGTTCTCCATCATGACTGTACCAATTTATATTCCCACCAACAGTGCAAGAGGGTTCCCTTTACTCCACACCCTCTCCAACATTTGTTGTTTGTAGATTTTTTGATGATGGCCATTCTGACCAGTGTGAGGTGATGCCTCATTGTAGTTTTAATTTGCATTTCTCTAATGATTAGTGATGTTGAGCATCCTTTCATGTTTTTGTTCGTAATCTGTATATCTTCTTTGGAGAAATGTCTGTTTAGGACTTCTGCCCATTTTTGGATTGGGTTGTTTGTTTTTTTTGATATTGAGCTACATGAGCTGGTTGTATATTTTGGAGATTAATCCTTTGTCAGTTGCTTTGTTTACAAATATTTTCTCCCATTCTGAGGGTTGTCTTTTCGTCTTGTTTATGGTGTCCTTTGCTGTGCAAAACTTTTTAAGTTTCATAAGGTCCCGTTTGTTTATTTTTATTTCCTTTCTTTAGGAGGTGTGTCAAAAAGGATCTTGCTGTGATTTATGTCATAGAGTGTTATGCTTATGTTCTCTAAAAGTTTTATAGTGTCTGACCTTACATTTAGGTCTTTAATCCATTTTGAGTTTATTTTTGTGTATGGTGTTACAAAGTGTTCTAATTTCATTCTTTTACATGTAGCTGTCCAGTTTTCCCAGCACCACTTATTGAAGAGGCTGTCTTTCCTCCACTGTATATTCTTGCCTCCTTTATCAAAGATAAGGTGACCATATGTGTGTGGCTTTATCTCTGGGCCTTCTATCCTGTTCCATTGATCTATATTTCTGTTTGTGCCAGTGCCATACTGTACCTTTGTAATATAGTCTGAAGTCAGGAAGCCTGATTCCTCCAACTCCATTTTTCTTTCTCAAGATTCCTTTGGCTATTTGGGGTCTTTTGTGTTTCCATACAGGTTGTGAAGTTTTTTGTTCTAGTTCTGTGAAAAGTGCCAATGGTAATTTAATAGGGATTGCATTGACTCTGTAGATTGCTTTGGGTAGTATAATCATTTTCACAATGTTGATTCTTTCAATTCAAGAACATGGTCTACCTCTCCATCTGTTTGTATCATCTTTAATTTATTTCATCTGTGTCTTATAGTTTTCTGCATACAGGTCTTTTGTCTCCTTAGGTAGGTTTGTTCCTAGATATTTTATTCCTTTTGCTGTAGTGGCAAATGGGAGTATTTCCTTAATTGCTCTTTCAGATTTTTTGTCAATAGTGTATAGGAATGCAATAGATTTCTGTGCATTAACTTTGTATCCTGCTACTTTACCAAATTCACTGATTAGCTCTAGTAGTTTTCTGGTAGCATCTTTAGGATTCTCTGTGTGTAGTATCATTTCATCTTCAAACAGTAACAGCCTTACTTTTTCTTTACCGATTTGGATTCCTTTTATTTCTTTTTCTTCTCTGATTCCAGTGGCTAAAACTTCCAAAACTATATTGAATAATAGTGGTGAGAGTGAGCATCCTTGTCCTGTTCCTGATTTTAAAGGAAATGGTTTCAGTTTTTCATCACTGCGAATGATGTTCGCTGTGGGTCTGTCATATATGACCTTTATTATGTTGAGGAAAGTTCCCTTTATGCCTACTTTCTAGAGAGTGTTTATCATAAATGGGTGTTGAATTTTGTCGAAAGTTTCTCTGCATCTATTGAGATTATTTTATGGTTTTTATCCTTCAGTTTGTTAATATGATGTATTACATTGTTTGATTTGCATATATTGAAGAATGCTTGCATTCCTGAGATAAACCCCACTTGATTATGGTGTATGATCCTTTTAACGTGCTGTTGGATTCTGTTTGCAAGTATTTTGTTGAGGATTTTTGCATCTACATTCATCAGTGATATTGGCTTGTAGTTTTCTTTTTCTGTGACATCTTTGTCTGGTTTTGGTATCAGGGTGATGGTGGCCTCATAGAATAAGTTTGGGAGTGTTCCTCCCTCTGCTATATTTTGGAAGAGTTTGGGAAGGAATGGTGTTAGCTCTTCTCCAGATATTTGATAGAATTCGCCTGTGAGTCCATCTGGTCCTTGGCTTCTGTTTGTTGTAGGATTTTTAATCACAGTTTCAATTTCAGTGCTTGTGATTGGTCTGTTTATATTTTCTATTTCTTCCTGATTCAGTATTGGCAACTTGTGCATTTCTAAGAATTTGTCCATTTCTTCCAGGTTGTCCATTTTATTGGCATATAGTTGCTTATAGTAATCCCTTCTAATTCTTTGTATTTCTGCAGTGTCAGTTACTTTTCATTTTTCATTTCTAATTCCATTGATTTGAGTCTTCTCTCTTTTTTTCTTGATGAGTCGGCCTAATGTTTTACCAGTTTTGTTTATCTTCTCAAAGAGCCAGCTTTTAGTTTTACTGATCTTTGCTACTGTTTCCTTCATTTCTTTTTCATTTATTTCTGATCTAATCTTTATGATTTCTCTCCTTCTGCTAACTTTGGGTTCTTTTTGTTCTTCTTTGTCTAATTGCTTTAGGTGTAAGGTTAGGTTGTTTATTTGAGATGTTTATTGTGTCTTGATGTAGGATTGTATTGCTATAAACTTCTCTCTTAGAACTGCTTTTGCTGCATCCCATGGGTTTTAGGTCATCATGTTTTCACTGTCATTTGTTTCTAGGTATTTTTTTATTTCCTCAGTGATCTCTTGATTATTAAGTAGTGTATTGTTTAGCCTCCATGTATTTGTATTTTTTACAGATTTTTTCCTGTAAATGATATCTAGTCTCATAGCGTTGTGGTCAGAAAAGATACTTGATACAATTTCAATTTTCTTAAATTTGCCAAGGCTTGATTTGTGACCCAAGACATGATCTATCCTGGAGGATGTTCCATGAGCACTTGAGAAGAAAGTGTATTCTGTTGTTTTTGGATGGAATGTCCTGTAAATATCAATTAAGTCCATCTTGTTTAATGTGTCATTTAAAGCTTCTGTTCCCATATTTATTTTCATTTTGGATGATCAGTCCATTGGTGAAAGTGGGGTGTTAAAGTTCCTAACTATTATTGTATTACTGTTGATTTCCCCTTTTATGGCTGTTAGCATTTGTCTTATGTATTGAGGCGCTCCTATGTTGGGTGCATAAATATTTACAATGGTTATGTCTTCTTCTTGGATTGATCACTTGATCGTTAGTTAGTGTCCTTCTTTGTCTCTTGTAATAGTCTTTATTTTAAAGTCTGTTTTGTCTGATATGAGAATTGCAACTCCAGCTTTCTTTTGATTTCCATTTGCATGGAATATCTTTTTTCATACCATCACTTTCAGTCTGTATGTGTCCCTAGGGTTTGAAGTGGGTCTCTTGTAGGCAGCATATGTATGGGTCTTGTTTTTGTATCCATTCAGCCAGTCTGTATCTTTTGGTTGGAGCATTTAATCTTCTTACATTTAAGGTAATTATTGATATGTAGTTTCCTATTTCCATTTTCTTAATTGTTTTGGGTTTGTTTTTGTAGGTCTTTTCCTTCTCTTGTGTTTCCTGCCCAGAGAAGTTCCTTTAGCATTTGTTGTAAAGCTGGTTTGGTGGTGCTGAATTCTCTTACGTTTTGCTTATCTGTAAAGGTTTTAATTTCTCCATCAAATCTGAATGAGATCCTTGCTGGGTAGAGTAATCTTGGTTGTAGGTTTTTCCCTTTCGTCCTGCCACTCCCTTCTGGCTTGCAGAGTTTCTGCTGAAAAATCAGCCGTTAACCTTATGGGGATTCCTTTGTATGTTATTTTTTGCTTTTCACTTGTTGCTTTTAATTTTTTTTCTTTGTATTTTATTTTTGATAGTTTGATTAATATGTTTCTCATCATGTTTCTCTTTGGGTTTATCCTGTATGGTACTCTCTTTGCTTCCTGGATTTGATTGACTATTTCCTTTCCCATGTTAGGGAAGTTTTCAACTATAATCTCTTCAAATATTGTCTCAGACCCTTTCTCTGTTCTTCTTCTGTGATCCCTATGATTTGAATGTTGGTGCATTAAATTTTTCCCAGAGGTCTCTGTGAGTGTCCTCAATTCTTTTCATTCTTTTTTCTTTATTCTGCTCCCTGGCAGTTATTTCCACCATTTTATCTTCCAGCTCAGTTAACCTTTCTTCTGCTTCAGTTATTCTGTTATTGATTCCTTCTAGAGTGTTTTTAATTTCAGTAATTGTGTTGTTCATCGCTGTTTGTTCTTTAGTTCTTCTAGGTCCTTGTAAAACATTTCTTGTATTTTCTCCATTCTATTACCAAGATTTTGGACCATCCTCTGAATTCTTTTTCAGGTAGGCTGCCTATTTCTTCTTCATTTGTTTCATCCAGTGGGTTTTTACCTTGCTCCTTCATCTGCTGCATATTCCTCTGTCTTCCCATTTTGCTTAACTTACTGTGTTTGGTGGTCTCCTTTTCTCAGGCTACAGGTTCGTAGTTCCTGTTGTTTTTGGTATCTACTCCCAGTGGGTAAGGTTGGTTCAGTGGTTTGTGTAGGCTTCCTGGTGGAGTGGACGGGTGCCTGTGTTCTGGTGGGTGGGGCTGGATCTTGTCTTTCTTGTGGGCAGGGCTGCATCCAGTGGTGTGTTTGGGGGTGTTTGTGAACTAATATGATGTTAAGCAGCCTCTCTGCTAATGGGTGGTGTTGTGTTCCTGTCTTGCTAGTTGTTTTGGCCTGAGGCATCCAACACTGGAGCTTGCTGTCCATTGGATGGATTTGGGTCTTAGTGTTGTGACGGAGATCTCTGGGAGAGCTTTCACTGATTGATGTTACGTTGGGCCACAAGGTCTCTGGTGGTCCAGTGTCATGAACTCAGCCCTCCCACCTTAGAGGCTCAGGCCTGACACCCGGCCAGAGCACCATGCCCCTGTCAGCCCCATGGCTTAGAAGAAAAGGGAGAAAAAAAGAAAGAATCATAATAAAATAATTAAAATTAAAATTATAAAAAATATTTTAAAATTTTTAGAAAGTAATTTAAAAAATGAGAGGAGTAACCAAACCAATGAACACATCCACCAATGATGACAAGCACTAAAATCTATACTAAAGATAAACATAAAAATCAGAGATTTGTCGGTCTGAGACAGCAAACCCCAAGTCTACAGTTGCTCCCAAAGTCCACTGCCCCAGTTTTGGGTTGATTCGTTGTCTATTCAGGTATTCCACAGATGCAGGGTATCTCAAATTGATTGTGGGGATTTAATCTTCTGCTCATGAGGCTGCTAGGAGAGAGTTCCCTTTCTTTTCCTTGTTGGCACAGCTCCTGGAGTTCAGCTTTGGATTTGGCCCCACCTTTATCTGTAGGTCGCCCTCAGGCTTCTGTTCCCTCTCAGACAGGATGGGTTAAAGCAGCGGCTGACTGGGGGCTCTGGCTCACTCATGCCGGGGAGCAGGAGGGTTATGGTAGTCATAAGTGGAATGAGGGGCGAGTCTGCGGTGACAAGAGGCCGGCATGACTTTGCAGCAGCCTGAGGCATGCCGTGTGCTCCACACCACCCCCTCCGGGGAAGATCACGGGACCCTGGCAGTGGTGGGCTGCATAGCCTCCTGGGGGGAGTGCGCATGGGTGGGGGCATGTGGATAGTAGCCTGTGCTTGCACACAGGATTCTTGGTGGCTGCAGGAGTAGTGTTTGCATTTCATGCCCGTCTCTGGTGTCTAAGCTGATAGCCACAGCTCACACCTGTTTCTGCAGTTCGTTTAGGTAGTGCTCTGCCTTCTTTGGGCAGACAGGGAAGGATCCGCTCTCCTCATGCACCCTGAAACAATGGCCTTTTGCCTCTTAGGCAGTTCCAGACTTTTTCTGGGACTCTCTCCCTGCTACCTGTGGTGCACTAGCCCCCTTCAGGCTGTGTTCCAACCCCAGTCCTCTCCCTGGGATCTGACCTCTGAAGCCCGAGCCTCAGCTCCCAGCCCCCACCCACTCTGGTGGGTGAGCAGACAAGCCTTTCAGGCTGGTGAGTGCTGGTCGGCACCTATCCTCTGTGTGGGAATCTCTCCTCTTTGCCCTCTGCACCCCTGTTACTGTGCTCTCCTCCTTGGCTCGAAAGCTTCCCCCCAGCCCACCTGCCATCTCTGCCAGTGAAGGGTCTTTCTAGTGTGTGGAAGCTTTTCCTCATTCACAGCCCTCCCAGAGGTGCAGGTCCCATCCCTATTCTTTTGTCTCTGTTTTTTTCTTTTTTCTTTTGCACTACCCAGGTACGTGGGGATTTTCTTGCCTTTTGGGAAGTCTGAGGTCTTCTGCCAGCATTCAGTAGGTGTTCTGTGGGAGTTGTTCCACATGTGGATGTATTTCTGATGTATCTGTGGGAGGAAGGTGATCTCCATGTGTTACTCCTCTGCCATCTTGAAGGTCCATCCCTGTTCCACTAATTTTATACTCTGAAATTTTCAAACACTGTGTTTAAAATTGTGTCTGTCAATGTTGCACTTGTGATATGTTTGAGAACACATTCTAGCCTCCTGGAAAATATGGTATTCAATTTGTGGTTGAATTGTTTTCTTTAATTATGATATTTTCAGTACTTTTGGAAGAGAAATTAGTCTCTCAGTATTGGCACCGATGTTGATCACTGTGGAAAGAAATGCTTTAAAAATGTATTGGTGGGCTTCCCTGGTGGCACAGTGGTTGAGAATCCGCCTGCCGATGCAGGGGACATGGGTTCGTGCCCCGGTCCGGGAAGATCCCACATGCTGTGGAGTGGCTGGGCCTGTGAGCCATGGCCACTGAGCCTGTGCATCCATAGTCTGTGCTCCACAACGGGAGAAGCCACAACAGTGAGAGGCCCGCATACCACAAAAAAAAAAAAAAAAATGTATTGGTAATAAGCTTTCAAGTTTCCTCCATGTCTTTTCATGGATTGATAGTGCATTTCTTTTTTGGTGTTGAATAATATTCCATTGTCTGGATGTACCACAGTATATTTATTCATTCACCTACTGAAGGATATCTTAGTTGCTTCCATGTTTTGGCAATTATGAATAATACTCTTGTAAACATCTGCAAAAAGAAATTAAAAAGAACATATTCCAGGGTGTTTGGGGGACTACAAAATCTATATTAATGCACTATTAGTTAAACATTTTATGAAATTTTTACATACAGTACTGTTCTCAGTTATAATTTCATTATTAGTAATTATATGACCTATTTGTATGCCTGCAACTGTGATTGAAAGTAAATAACACAAGATCATGGCTTAACGTATGAATAAAACTCTGTTATTTAAGGAAAGATAGTTGTTTTATTTTGAAATCTATCATGGTCATCCTCTACAGCCAGATGAAAAATGAGTCACTTAATATAATACCAGGTATCATTCCAGCAGGAAAACCTAAGGAGTTCTGTTGTACAGAGCCTAGAAGAGCAAGTGAGTCATAAACCCAAAGCCATTAATGCCTCAAGTCATTGGCTTAGCTAATTTCTTAAAGAAGTATATAATACAAAATATTCAGGAGAGTTCTTTATAGTACTGTGATGGTTAATTTTATGTGTCAGGTTATTTAGGCTATAGCACCAAGTTATTCAATCAAACACTAATCTAGATGTTGCTGTGAAGGTATTTTGTACATGTGGTTAACATACAACTGGTTCACTTTAAATAGAGGAGGTTACTCTTGATAATAGATGTAAGCCTCATGCAATTATTTGAAGGCCTTAAAAGCAAAAACTGAGGTTTCCTAGAGAAGGAATTCTGCCTCAAGTCTGCAACACCAACTCCTCCTGAGGTTCCAACCTGCTTGCTGGTCTGCCTTATATATTTCAGACTTACCAGTCTCCGTGATTGCAAGAGTCAATTCCTTAAAATCAGTCTCTCTTTGTATCTCTGTCACTCTCTCCTATTAGTTCTGTTACTCTGGAGAACCCTAACTGATATAAGTACTAACACATTTAATAATAGCTAATATTATATAATACTTATGTAGCACTTATTATATTCCAGGCAGTTATCTAAGCGTTTTACATATATTGTCATTTAATTCTCATAACAGTCATATAAGATAGGCAGTATTACTTTCATTTTACAGAAGAATGAGCTAAGGTGCAGAAGCTTTAAATGATTTGCCCAAGGTCACACAGTTAGGAGGTAGAAGAGCTAGGATTCAATCCTAGGCAGTCCATTTTCTGCTACATACTTCACAAAATGATAGGTTGTGTTCCTGGACACAAATCACAAAACAAATAGATCAAGAACAGACCTTCATTTAATTCTTTTTCTTCTCTGTTTGTGATGAATTCAAGGTTGGAACCAGTACCATTATACTTGCTACTGGCCTAATGTTAACATTACCATGAGCAGTTAACATTTATTAAGCATATTAACTGTATTCTAAACTCTTACATACACTATCTCAGTTAATTCTTTCAATAATCATGTGAAGTTGGTTCTATTATTTACTATATTTTGCAATGCAGTAGAACATTATGAACCCAAACTCAGTTCTCTCTGACTCCACAATCTGTAGTCGTGATTCTTTCTGTTTCTTGGGGTATCATGGAATCCTAAGAATTTTAAGGAATCTTATTTTTCAACTAGTTAAAGGAGTTATCCAATGCAGGATGTTTTATGTAATATCCCATCCAGTGTCATCCCAAATTTCTCTACCATTGCAGAAGCCTGAGCATGTCAGCTAACTGTGAGCTAGTGGACTGAGGACCAGGCCTGACATATTTTCTGAGGCAGTGTAAAGCAGAGAGTGTGGGTGTGGCAGATCCAAGCTGGAGGTTACAAGGAGGAAGTTGAAAGTCAGGACGCTGAGCAACAAAATGCAAATATAATTCCAACAAAGAAGTAGTGGGCTTGTAATTGAAAGAATCCAGGTGAGAACTAGACTGAAGCAAATACTTGCCTGGGATTCTGTAACAGGCCAGTAGCTGTATGGTTGGAGTGTCAGGCTACTTTAAAAGTATAGCATTGAGATACAGAGTTTACTGTTTCCATTAGGGGACTGTTCTAGTTGTTAGAAAGTTCTCCCATGGTGGAGTAAAAGCATGCTTTCTTAAAATTCTACCCATTACTTATAATTCTGCAACACAGAGCAAATATACATTCTTTGCCATCAGTTTGAAAACCATCAATTATCCCCTTTTTCTACTCTCAACCTTTCCTACCAAGTATTTATCTGATATAAGCATCACATAGAGCTTTTTGAGAGACATTAGCAGTCTCAATTATGTGTTATTTTAAACATTAAGTAAGAGTGTAAGAATAGGGTAATAAACAGTGAAGTATCTTCCCACATTGTAATGGTGCTAACTGAAATAAAATCATTGGGAAGGGGCTTTCTGAAAAAAGGGATGATAACAATTCAGCCACATTTAGTTATAGCCCAAATATTTAGAATAAACTATACAGCTTTACTCATGAGGAACATGTCAGTAAAAACAGAAAAAGAGCTCTGAGGAGCTAGAGCCAATTCTGCATTCTCTTAGAAATTTGTCAGGATTAAGTTAAACAATGCAAATAAAGTGCTTAGCACACTGCTTGTCAGTAAATACCCCCAAAATGAAATTTATTAAATATAGGGAGCAATTCCTATTGACAGACACATTTATGATCCTGAGGAGTGAAATCTCACAGTTTGATAGCAAAAGAAGGCAGGGAAAGAAAAATTAAAAGCAAAAAGCAAACATAAAAAGTGCCATAGTCTGAGACCATTGTGCATGAGGTAAACTGTCTGAAGCAATTATTCTGCTATAGCAGAGAAATAATTAATGTTCCAAGTAGTTTAAATTATTTTGTGATTTCCTTAAGAGGAAAGGAACAAACATATTTTAGGAAGACTTCCATGCAAAATAAAATTTTTATTTTAAAGGATTAAGCTCAAAGATACCTGGGAAACTGTTTAGAATGATTATTCCACATGGTTTCAGATAGCTCGATGTTTGTTTGGCTTGGATTGGTTTGGTGTTGCTATGTCAGATTATTTGACAACATCCATTCAACACCCACTGACTAAAAGCCTTATGTGGGGAAATGAATGAGACCAGATCCTTGCGCTAAAGTAGGTAATTATCTAGAAGGAAGACAGACATGCACTCAAGTAGCACCCAAGTAGATTAATATCAAGTGCTAAAGTAGAGATGGATGCAAAATTTTATGGGAACACAGAGCAGGTTTATTAAATATGAATTATGTAATTGCTGCCAAGGAAATCCTGAACAAAATGTTATAACCTAGAATTGAAAGTTCTTGCTCTCTAGAACTTGTAGTGCAACATTAAATGGCTTTGTTTTCTAACATTTTGCTAGGACTATGATAAAAATGCCTCCCTATTGAGACAAATATTTTTTCATCATGATTGGTTCTGAGTAATAGAAAGCAAAGTGGGCATAAGAAACACTTAAGCAATCACTTCTTCACTCTTTCAGCACATTTTTATTGAGTGTTTAGAGTTCCCACTTTGTGTCCCATACTAAGGATACAAGATGAATGAGACCCCAGTGTTTGTAGTGGGAGCTGGAGTCCTGCCATGGAAGGAGCACTGGCTTGGAGCCAAAAGGGCTGGGGTAGGAATTCTGCTTCCTTGACTTATAGCAATGTGATTTTGAACCTGTCCCTCTTAACCTGTACAATGAAAATAAAAATATTTGCCTTGATAGTTGTTTTAGAGGTGGAGCTGTATAAGTAAAACACCTAATTTGTTTTGGTTTTGGCACACAGTACATGCTCAATAAATGGAAGCTATGTACATGACAGTGCTTGTCTTTAAGAAGCTCAGAGTCCAGTGGGAGTATGCAGAAGTGCAGTCTATAATATAAGATGATGTCACATAATAGGGAGTGCTTAAGCTTGCTGTATAGAAAAAGGAGGGCTTTTTAGAGCAGACAACTTGAGAAAAATCTTGAAGAATGCAATGACAGTAACTAGAGTCAGAGGAGTTTCTAGCAGATGGAACAGCATTTGCAAAGGTATGGTGTTTGAAAGAGAAAGTGTGTCTTTTTTCCCCATAGGAGTTGTAAGTAGCTCTGCCTGGCTAGAGTACAGGGTTTCTGTCTGGTGGAGCATGGTGGGAGGTAAGACTGGAGTGTGGATAGGATCAGATTAAGAACCTTACTTGATCTCTAAGGATTTAGGTAGTGGGAAGCCATGGGAAGATTTTAAGTACAAAATAATGCAGTTCAATAATAATAGCATGTAGACTGTTAGGAAGCTACTACACTCATGGGGCCAAAACAAACAAACAAAAAGTAACTTTCCTTGTGAAAAATCCCTGGGGCAAATTCTGAGTTTGAGAGGGCAAGTTGTCTAATACCATGTAGTCTGAGAAGGGCTCCATGTAGTCTGTGCTTTTGGAGCCCTTGAGAGAGTCCATGTGGATACAGTACTGTAAGCTTGGCTTGGCTTTGGTCTTTTTAGCTAAAATGGTATCCATTCAATATCAATGGTCATCAATAGTCCTTATCTACGGGTTTGGTGAATATAGGGTAGCAAAACTGAGTATTAGTCAGGTTCAAACAAAAAATATACCTAATGATAGAATATAGCTGGCATCCTAAATGCCTATTCTGTTGTAGTTTTCATACCTTTGAAGTTCCTTTGATGGGAGAGATGCACCAAGGACAAGAACAGAAAAATAGACACTTTGTTACTAGGTGGGCTTTGGCCCCAGGCTTCAGTTTGTTCTCCTACTGAGGTGGATAGTACCATGTAGAGTTTGGAGGTCTTCTCTCTTGCTTATAACTAGGCCTAAGGCCTACATAAAAAACTGGCTGAACTCACTTTTTGGTACCTTTGTCTAATAAGGCCTTCATCCTCATCTCAGACCTTGAGATGCTACTATTTTGATGATGAAAAGAGGCAGGATTAGATAAACCTAAGGGAAAAATTGCCAAAGAAAAGGAAAATATGTCTCTTTAAGGCCTAGAACATCAAGCTTAAGATGACATTTGTACCTCCTGAGACTTATCCCTGGTTTCTGCGTGGTTTTCAAGGGCCAAGGGATACGAAGAGGATATTCTTTTCAAGAAGGTGGAGATTACAGGATTTTTTTTACTGCACTGGATGCATGAGATGGGAGACTCTAAATACAGTGAATCCCCCAAAGGGAAAACCTCAAGAGAGACTTTAAATAGAAAAGAACACACCATTTGGATCCAACAGCTTTTAATCCTTTCCCTCTGCACTCCACCCCTACCATGACCCATGCAGAGTGGGATGGGACTGTGTCTAGACTGGAGAGATTGATGTGTTCCAACCTCTAATGCCCTCTTATCCAGAGATCTGTGTAACGAAAAAAATGCTTTACTCATTGTCAGTCAGATGTTGTGCTCCTTTTTGGAAACTTTAGTAGGGAGATAGATAAACTTGAGAGCATTCAAAGAAGAGAGACCAGGAGGGCCAAGAGAGACAAAACCATGTCAATCTCCTACATAGAAATACATGTGTTGAAGGCTGAAATTATATTTCATTAATCTCTATGTTATCTAGCAGAGTACCTGGCACATTGTAGGAGCTTAGAAGATGATAGATATGTTTTAATGAGTAAATGGGTAAGTATGTGAATGAATATATATGAAGGAATTTAGAATTTAATGACTAGGGGTGCATAAACCAAAAAGTAATAGCCATGGAAGCATGAAAGATTTGACCTTCATGTGGAAGAAAATCCTCAAAGGACAGATCTAGAACAAAAGTGTTAGGGATATATGGAGGCTGATACAGGCATGATGGAAGAAATAGTTGTCTAATGATCAATTTCATTTTATTATAGTCATGGATATTCTATCCAAAAAATGTCTATTAAAAGTCAAGAAGTAGAACCCTTTGTGGTCTCAGTTATATGGAACACAAGGTGAGAGAGAGATTCTTCTGAGTGCTTGTAATGCACCAGACCTGTGAAGATTGTCACAGGAATTCTCTCAATCTTCAAAACTTTCCATGATGTGAGTTCCATCATTATCTCCTTTTTAAAAATCAGAACTCTGAAGCAAAGAAGTTAAACGTCTTGCCAAAGGTCATATAGCTCTTGGTAGAGCCAGGATTTAAATGCAGAATTTCTCATTCCAGGGCCTGCACTCAGATAAAGGCAGCAGAAAAACCAGAGAATCAGCCTCAGGAACTTTAGTCCCATGTTTATTGATATATTCATTCATTCACTCACTCACTCATCTGTTAGTTAAAAAAGTATCTGGGGGCCTGCCTGTAGCAGATATTATGTTAGGTACAAGGAATATATAAATGAATATGAAACAATTCCTCCACTCAAGGAGCTCATCTTCTCAATAGCTGTAAATTGTCTCAAATATGTCTGAGAAAATATAATGAGGGGGAAGGCTAATGTCGGTTTATTAAATAGTCCACAATTTACTGGTCAAGGTTTTAAGGAGAGGTAAAACAGAGCATGTGGGGAGAGAGGTCAAGGTGGGGAGAATCCCAATGGAGGGTGGGCCAGAGTCAGGCAAGGAGAAGAGGTGGGACCCAAAAAGGTTGAGGCCTTGGTAGCACCCCAGAAAAAGCAGAGGTGGTGTACGAAATCCACGTTAGAATCCAGAGAAACCAAGGAAGTTTTTTTGGGAGGGTCGGCTGGACTGTTTATAGTTGACATGGTAGAACCAGTCTCGAACTGAGGGGACCTGGAGCTGTGACAGAACCTCAAAGGAGACAGGATGAGCCAATAATTCTGAATTCCAGCTTTGCCATATGTTAGATGTATGATCTTTACTCTCTATGAACCTCAGTTTTCTTATCTGTGAAATAGGGATTATAATACTTACATCAAAAGATAGTTGTGAGGGTTAAATGAGATTAACTGCAGGTAAAACTTAACACATTGCCTGAACAAAGCAGATACTCAAATGTTAGTTCCCTTCTCCACTATTCAGCTTTAAGGGGAGCAGAGCTTGAGCCTCCCTTTCCCCCACGCTGATCCTTCCTGATCCTAAAGAGCTTCTGCCTTCAGACATTTTATAGGTTTCATAAAAGTCAGACTTTTGGATAGAACACAATTGTCTATTATAGAAGGGTTTTAGGGAGGACCCTCTCTTAGAAGTTTTCTAAGAACTGTTACATGCCTATAACATTAAACATGTACAAGCGGGTGACCATTTATCTTAAAAGTCAATTCAGTAAACGTGTATTGAAAGTTGTTGTGATAAAACAAGATCCTCGGGGGTTTGCATTCTCACAGCAAAGTCACATATCCCAAGAAATAACATTTCATTTCCTTGAATTTTGTCCTTTAAGCAGAATACTAGATCTGATATCGTTGCTTGAATATTTTCCTAAAAATCTATTTGAGATAGTGCCTCGACCATTTCTTAATTTACTGACCCCTGTCACTTAAATATTACTTACACAAATAATAGGAAATACCCATAAGATTAGTTTTTCAATTTCAGTTTTAAAGGGATAAAGAATAGTAGAGAGGGACCTATTAAATAGGTGAATCAAAATAATCTGTGTCCAGTATTTCTACAGCAGGAAAAGACTTTCAGAAAATGCATTTGCTGTGGAAGGAAGTGGTGGAAGGCCCCAAATTACATCTTACTCTAAATTTGGTCTTTTGAGGCCTATTTTTTAAAAGGAGGAAGACACTCCTTAGTTAATGTAAGGCAGGTGAAAACCTTTCTCAAGCTGTTCGTAAGACCACCACACTATCAGTTCCTGGGTCCTCCGAGTAAAAAGGCATATAAGAGCCCTTCTACAGAACCAGGGTCCAGCTATTCAAAACCTCATTTAGATCCTGACTTCATAATATATTGTCTTTTGGCCTTTGGTAAATGTCTTAATCTCTCCAAACCACAATTTACTCATTTGTAAAACTCTTCAAAGGATCAAATAACATTATATATGAATGCAGTTTATAAACTTAAATCCTCTACAATATTGTTTTAATCTTCTGGAAGGGTTCCTTTGCTGGGAAGATAAACTCAACCACAGCTTTGAAAGAGTCAGAGTTTAACATGAGATGACATTGGTTCATCTACCACCTTGTAAAAATAGATTTAGGAGAATATTGCCTAAATAGTTCCATGATCATTTCTCAGACTTACATGTACAGAATAGCAAGGTTTTCCATCCTTCTTATCCTTATATTTATTTTAAAAAGCTTTATTGCATTGTTATTTAAAAATTCTAATCACATTTTTGTCAAAAGGAAAGTCTGATTAATTGTTGTAAGTAACATTTCTCACAGACACGCCTCCCTTGTGTTTATCTAGTTTATCTAGTTTTAAAAATTCTTCAAATATAAAAATCTAACATTGATTTTCAAATGACTGTTTTGCTTCTTATGAACAACTGTATCATGTTTCCCTTCTCCATACGCTTCCGTTTAGTAGAAGGCACGTCTAACTCCTTCCATACTATTTTGAAGAGACTTCATTTGACCAAGAAATATTACCCCTCTCAGGCTTGATGTGCATATTTGCATGCCAATAAATGGAATGTGATTTTTACCTTAGGGCTATTTTCAGGGCAGTGATGATTTTTGGATTCTCAGAACTAAGCAAATGTGCCTAGATGGTCCAGGATCCACTTTTTGTATCATTAGCCATAATAAAATTACTCATTTGCTGTATATAGCATACATCAATCTTTATTTTACATCAGAAATGGCTGAGATCATTTTATTCCTTTCTTCCCTGTTTTTGCTCTTTCATTTTCTAAATTTAGCTCACATGTACTTTGTTTCTGTTTTTTTTTTCCAGCTGGAGTAATTTATTGTAGTGCATTTTTTAGTCTGTTTAATCACCTGAAGGATTTTGAGTTAGGTTTCTGTAATCATTCAGATAATTATAAATTATTTCATATTAGGTAGCTTATCTGAATAGAGATTTTTCTGATTGTCCCTTCATCTGTTGCAGGAACTGTTGCAGCTAATAGTATTGAGAACTTTGATGTCAGTAATACACCAAACAGATTACAATACATCCTTTTTTCTTATCTATCTAAAAGGATATTATCTAAATTATCTAAAAGATGTTATAATTATAATATTATATTATATATTATATATAATATATAACATTTATAGATATCTATTAATATATATATAGATATATAGATATCTATTATATAGATATTATAATATCTAAAGGATATTATCTTATTATCTAAAAGGATATATTACAATATATCCTTTTTTCTTATCTATTTCATACATAGTAGTTTGTATCTCTTAATCCCATAATGCTAATTTGCCCCTCAACCCTTCCTTCTCCCCTTTGGTAACCACTACTTTATTTTCTGTATCTGTGAGTCTGTTTCTGTTTTACATATACATTCACTTGTATTTTTTAGATTCCACATATAAGTGGTATCATATAGTATTTGTCTTTCTCTGTCTTTATTTCACTAAGCATAGTATTCTTTAGGTCCATCCACTTTGCTACAGATGGCATAACTTCATTCTTTTTATGGCTGAGTAATATTCCATTGTGTATGTGTGTATATAAATATATGTACACACTACATCTTAATCCATTCATCTTTTGATGAACTCTTGGGTTGGTTCCATGACTTGGCTATTGTAAATAGTGCTGCTATGAACATTGGGATGCATGTATCTTTTTGAATTTAAGTTTTCATTTTTTCCAGATATATACCTGAGAGTGGAATTGCTGGATCACAAGATAGTTCTGTTTTTAGTTTTTGGGGTACCTCCATACTGTTTTTCATACTGGCTGCATCAATTTACATTTTCACCAACAGTGTACTAGGGTTCCCTTTTCTCTACATCCCTGCCATCATGTATTTGTGATGTTTTTGATGATAGCCATTCAGAAAGGTGTAAGGTGATATCTCCTTTTATTTTGTTTTGCATTTATCTGATAATTAGTGGTGTTGAACATCTTTTCATGTGCCTGTTAGCCATCTGTATGTCTTCTTTGGAAAAATGTCTGTTCAGATCTTCTGCCGATTTATTGAGTTGTTTGGTTTTTTGATATTGAGTTATATGAGCTGTTTATATATTTTGGATGTTAACCCCTTGTTGGTCATATCATTTGCAAAAATGTGTTTTCATTCTGTTGATGATTTCCTTGGTTGTGCAAAAGCTTTTAAGTTTAATTAGGTCCCATTTGTTTACTTTTTCTTTTATTTCTTTTTTCTTGAGAGGCAAATCCAGAAAATATTGCTATGCTTTATATTAAAGAATGTTCTGCCTGTGTTCTCTTCTAGTAGTTTTATGGTTCCAGTTTTATGGCTTATTAGTTCTTCTTACATTTAAGTCTTTCATTTTGAGTTTATTTTTGCATATGGTGTGAGAAAATGTTGTAATCTCATTTTACATGTAGCTGTCTAGTTTTCCCAGCACCACTTGTTGAAGAGACTGTCTTTTCTCCATTGCATATTCTTGTCTCCTTCCTCATAGATTTATTGACCATAGGTGTGTGAGTTTATTTCTGGGCTCTCTATTCTGTTCCACTGATCTAACTATATATCTATCTATATATCTCTTTTGAGCCAGTACCATGCTGTTTTGATTACTGTGGCTTTGTAGTATAGTCTGAAGTCTGGGAGGATTATACTACAGCTTTGGTTTTTTTTGGAAGATTGCTTTGGCAATTTGGCATCATTTGTGGTTCCATGTGAATTTAAGGATTATTTATTCTAGTTCCATGAAAAATGTCATGGGTATTTTAATAGGGATTTCATTAAATCTGTAGATTGTTTTGGATAGTTTGGCCATTTTAACAATACTAATTCTTCCAATCTAAAAGCATGGGATATGGACTTCCCTGGTGTCCAGTGGTTAAGACTGCTTGCTTCCACTGCAGGGGGAATGGGTTTGATCCCTGGTCAGGGAACTAAGATACCACATGCCATGTGGCACAGCCAAAAAAAAAAAGCACAGGATATCTTTCCATTTCTTTGTATCATCTTCAGTTTTCCTCATTGATGTTTTATAGTTTTCAGAGTATAGGTCTTTCATCTTCTTGGTTAAATTTATTCCTAGGTATTTTATCCTTTTTTGATGCAATTTTAAATAGAATTGTTTTTTTACTTTCTCTTTCTGATAGTTCATTATTAGTGTATATAAAAGCAACAGACATATGTATATTAGTCTTGTATCCTGCAACTTTGCTGAAATCATTTATTTGTTCTGATAATTAATGGGTTAGAGACGTTAGAGTTTTCTATATAAAGTATTATGTCATTCACAAATAGTGAGAGTTTTACTTCTTCCCTTCAAATTTGGATGCCATTTCTTTCTTTTTCTTGTCTGACTACTGTGGCTAGGACTTCCAATACCATGTTAAAGAGAAGTGGCAATAGTGGGAACCCTTGTCTTCTTCCTGAATTTAGAAGACTTTCAGATTTTCACCATTGAGTATGATGTTAGCTGTGGGTTTGTCATAAATGGTCTTTATTATGTTGAGATATGTTCCCAGTATACCCATTTTGATGAGAGTTTTTATCATGAATGGATGCTGATTTTTGTCAAATGCTTATTTTTATATCTATTGAGATGATAATGTGATTTTTATCCTTCCTTTTGTTAATGTGGTGTATCACATTGATCGATTTGTCAATGTTGAACCATCCTTGTGTCCCTGGAATAAATCCCACTTGATCATGGTGTATCATCCTTTTTATATACTGTTGGATTTGGTTTGCTAATATTTTGTTGAGGATTTTTGCATCTATAGTCATCAAAGATATTGGCCTGTAGTTTTCTTTTTCTGTAGTATCTTTGCTTTTGGTATCAGGGTAATGGTGACCTCATGGAATGAAGTTTGGAGAGTTCCATCCTCTTCAGTCTTTTGGAACAGTTTAAGAAGAATAGGTATTAGTTCTTCTTTATATGTTTGGTAGAATCCTGTGAAGCCATCCAGTCCTGGACTTTTGTTTGCTGGGAGTTTTTTAAGTTACAATTCAATTTTACCTCTAGTGCTTGGTCTGTTAAAATTATTTGTTTCTTCTTGACTCAGTCTGTGCAAGTTGCTTATTTCTAGAAATTTGTCCATTTCTTCTAGGGTCCAGTTTGTTGGCTTATAACTATTTACAGTATTCTATTATGATTTTTTTGTACCTTTGTGGTATTTGTTGTTATTTCTCCTCTTTCATTTCTTATTTATTTATTTGGGTCCTCTCTCTTTTTGTGAGTCTAGCTAAAAGTTTATCAATTTTGTGTATCTTTTCAAAAACCCAGCTCTTTGTTTCATTGATCTTTTCTACTGTTTTTCTGTTGTTGTCTCTATTTTATTGGTTTCCTCTCTGATCTTTATTATTTCCTTCCTTCTGCTGACTTTGGGCTTTGTTCTTCTTTTTCTAATTCCTTTAGGTGGTAGGTTAAGTTGTTTATTTGAGATTTTTCTTGTTTATTGAGGTAGGGCTGGATTACTCTAAAATTTCCTCTTAGAACTGCTTTTGCTGCATCTCATAGATGTTGGAGTATAATGTTTCCATGTGCACTTGTCTCAGGATATTCCTGATTTCCTTTTTGGTTTCTTCATTGACCATTGGTTTTATAGGAGCATGTTGTTTTGTTTCCATGTGTTTGTTCTTTGATTTTTAAAATTTTATTGATTTCTAGTTTTATACCATTGTGGTTGGAAAAAAATGCTTCTTGTGATTTCTATCCTCTTAAATTTGTTGAGACTTGCTTTTTGTCCTAGCATGTGATCTATCCTGGAGAGTGTTCCATGTGTACTTGAAAATAATTTGTATTCTGTCATTTGAAGATGGAATGTACTGTAGATATCTATTAAGTCCAGCCAGTCTATTGTGTCATTTAAGAGCACTGTTGCCTTATTGATTTTCTATATGGATGATCTTTCCATTGATGTAAGTGGGATGTTAAAGTCCCCTAATATTATTGTATTGTTGTCAATTTCTCCCTTTATGTCTGTTATTTGCTTTATATATTTAGATGTTTCTGTATTGGGTGCATGTATGTTAATGAGTGTAATATCCTCTTCTTGTATCGATCCTTTTATCATTATATAATGCCCTTCTTTGTCTTTTGCTATGGCCTTTATTTTAAAGTCTGTTTTGTCTGATACAGGTATTGCTACTATTGCTTTCTTGTCATTTCTGTTTGCATGAAATATCTTTTTCTATCCCCTCACTTTCAACCTGTGTGTTACCTTAGCCCTGAAGTGAGTGTCTTGTAGGCATCATATTGAAGAGAAGACCTTGTTGTTGTTCTTTTTTTTTAATCCAATCAGCCACCTTATGTTTTTTGATTGGAGCTTATATTCCATTGGCATTTAAAGTAACTAATGAAAAATATGTACCTAGTGGCATTTTATTACTTGTTTTCCAGTTGTTTTTGTAGTTCTTTTCATTTCTTCTTTTTGTTTCTTCCCTTGTGATTTTCTTTAAAAGTATGGTTGTGTTCCTTTCTTCCTAGTTTTTGTGTATCTGTTGTAGGTTTTTGATTTGTGGCTACCATGGGGTTTGTATATAATTGACATATAATTATATCTACTTGTTTTAACTACACCAGACTTTTCTGTAAAGACTCTAATTTTTTTAATTGGCCAAAAGGTATAAGGCACTTTCCTTATCCATTCCTTTTTAGCTGTAGGTGCTGATAATGTTCCTGAATGTTCTTTGCCCCTAACTCTTGATGACCATTGATGGCAGCTATAGGACAGCCTGGTCAGATTTCCAGGTTACCTGGTTACTTGCAGCATGTTTTTTTTCTTCTTCTTCTTCTTTTTCTGCTAATTCTCCTTCTTTCTCCCTTTATTCCTCTCTCTCTTTGTATTTCTTACAGTATTCTGTTTTACTTCCTTCTTCTAGTAGTGAACACATATAGTTTTAAATTTGTCCTTCAATGCAAAGACATTAGAAATCATTTTCAAGCTTAAAACGTATTTTCAAATTTAGAAGCTTAAGAGATATGTTTGCATTTTAAGTATTTGATATTGCTCTTCAGATGTACCTAAGATTCTATTAATTTAGACTGCCTGATGTTATCAGGGGCATAGGGTAGTAAAAAATGTAACTAGAAAATTGGGTGGCAGGCTTGAAGTGTTTCTAAATAAATAATAACTCTTTAATTTCCCACTGAGTTCTCTGAAAACTAAATGTTTGGAATTTTAAGTGAAAAAATTTAAATGTTTAGGGCCTAGAGTCTGTCATACAGAGTGAAGTAAATCAGAAAGAGGAAAACAAATACCATATGCTAACACATATATATGGAATTTAAAAAAGTCGTACTGATGAACCTAGTGGCAGGGCAGGAATAAAGACACAGATGTAGAGAATGGACTTGAGGGCATGGGGGGGCAGGGAAGGGGAAGCTGGGTTGAAGTGAGAGAGTAGCATTGACATATATACACTACCAAATATAAAATGGATGGCTAGTGGGAAGCTGCTGCATAGCACAGGGAGATCAGCTCGGTGCTTTGTGATAACCTAGAGGGATGGGATAGGGAGGGTGGGAGGGAGGATTAAGAGGGAGGAGGTATGGGGATATATGTATACATATAGCTGATTCACTTTGTTGTACAGCAGAAACTAACACAACATTGTAGAGCATTTATACTCCAATAAAGATGTGGAAAAAATAATATATAGCATTCTCTGATGTAATTTATATACATAATTATCATGTGTGTTAAGAATGTGTGGTTATAAATATCCACATGCGTGTTTGTGTGTGCGTATATAATTTCCTTTCTATATAAGCATTAATTGTGGTAAATACCAAAATAGTATGAAAACACTAGCAAATATTAGAAATGAAAGTGTGTTTTAGTAGTGTGATATCAATGGAACTAAATAGGAATCCTTTTCATTATAAACCCACGAAAGGTTATGTTGGGAATTTTACTTTAAGACTATGTTATAGAAAATGTACTTGAGATATTTAGTGACTATATATAGTGGATGACTTGTACAAAAAGATAGTTATTTAATGTAATTTTAGTTTTGTTTTGATTCAATTTCATAAAATTATTTAAGATTCCCCAACCAAATGATATATAAACTATTATAATTATTAGAAATAAATATGATAACTGATGTTGGAGGAAAAAAATTTGTCAGTAATTAACTGTACCAAGATTCCTGTGAAATCATGCAGTCAAGGGCTAGAGTTAAATATTTTCAACTTTTCAACTATTATTTTGTGACTTTTTTTCCTTTTTTTATGACTTTTTTCTAACAACAAAGCAATAATTCTTAATGTTGATAACTTGGAAAATATAAATGTGCCTAAATTAAAAACACAATGAAAAAGCAAATCATTAATAATGCCATAACACAGGTAAACTGAGCTTTTTAGGGAATGTCTTTCTAGTATTTTCCCACATAAGCATATGCATATTTTTGTTTATAAAATTATATACTGCACATACTGTTTTGTAGTCTGTTTTTAACTTAGTAATATATTATAGATATTTTTCTTTTTTTGATAATTTTCCACTTTGATAAATATTCTTGCCCACATGATTTTTAATGAGTAGAGGATAATTGTGATAATACGTACTTTATCTTACCAGTTTCCTATTACACTTAATTTGTTTACAATATTTCACTTTGTAAGTAATCCTCCCACAAAATGTCTTATGTATCAATTCTGTTTTGCCACATGTGATTATTTCCTTAAGCAATTCCTAGGAGTGGAATTTTTGGGCCAACCTCCTCTTTGAGTTTTACTTCCATTACTATGCAGATTGTGCTGTTTCTCTCAGATTTTAGGAAACAAGCTAGGCTAGTTTTCATAGTGTCACTTTTCTGAGACAGTTCTTAATTATTGATCTCTGACTCACAGACAACACCTAAGTTCTGTGTCCAGCTATCTTGTTGAGTAAAGCTGCAAATATCTGCAAATCTGCTTTCAGTATTTTACTATTGTAGCTGAGTAATGCTGCTGAGGCCATTGGTCAGGAACTTTATTATTCCAGTGGTGAAAAAACTACATCAGAGAAAACATCAATAAATGTAACAATATTTTATGTTTGTGTGTTTCATAGTAGACTATAGAAAGCTAAGGTTTAAAATAAATCAATATTAAACTAGGCAGTTATATAAGGAAAAATAGAAATTTATTTAGATCAAGAGAAACTAATTTAAATATACTCACAAATATAGGAAATAATTGTGTGTGTATAATAAATATGTAATAATAAATAAATATTACATATGAATAAATAGGTGGTATAAGTTCTAGACAGTTTTCAGAGATTTTTACCAATAGATTTAGAACAGTTTCTTCAAATTTAAGAACCTATGGACTCCTGAGATTACATCCAGGAGTCTCAATTTTAGAAACACTGGGTTAGATTAATTAGTTTTCATTGCTGAAAGGATAGATTCAATAGATTACCCTAGATATTCAAACTCTGGTATTTGCTAATACTTTCATGTGTGTATATATATATGTGTGTGTGTGTGTATATATATATATATATATATATAAATTTTTTGGTTTTTGGCCCTTTTTACCAATTCATGCTTTCCTTTCCTCTTAGTGTTTGTTATTGGGCACTGACTTCTATTTAGCAAATTGATACATAAGAACTTATATTAGAGTGATTTTTCCAGCATCATTCCTTAGCCATCCCTTTCTTCCACCACATCAGAATGAGCTGCAGCAGCTTCTCTGGACATTCACCAAAGACCACCCTCTATCTTATTCAGTTGACTCAGTGCTACTATTCTGATAACCCTGACTCAAAAGCTTTAGTTTTTACATCCATTTGTGAATACTTTCTTGTGTTGGCTGTATAGTTGGGTTGCCTTCCCCATTTCAATTAAGGCTCAGGTCTCAATACCTTTGTTTCATTGTCTCTGTTTGGCATTCCTTCCCTCCATCAGCCTTGGCCTGAGGGAGCTCCATCACTGGGCACTGACCTTTGCTATCTTATGAGAAAGGAAAATATAGATTAAAAAAAAGTATTGGGCTTCCCTGGTGGCGCAGTGGTTGAGGGCCCGCCTGCCGATGCAGGGGACACGGGTTCGTGCCCTGGTCCGGGAAGATCCCACATGCCGCAGAGCGGCTGGGCCCATTGAGCCATGGTCGCTGAGCCTGTGCGTCTGGAGCCTGTGCTCCGCAACTGGAGAGGCCACAGCAGTGAGAGGCCTGCGTAACACACACACACACACACACACACACACACAAAGTATTCTAGCAGATCTAGGTATTGTGTGGCTTGAAGATTTTGTAACTTTGGAGCCTCTCTTTCATGTAAAGAATATAAAATTACCAGTATGAAATTAGATAAGAAAGTGAGTATTTATATAGAATAAAATGTATTATAATCAATTATAAACTTTAAAAAGCAGAAAGTAAATATCACAAAATTGTGAAATATTACATGACATTTTAATTAATTATGGCCAACATACTTCTATAATACTTTTCCCCCTATTTTTTGGCTGTATACTCAATAATAAGCTCTTAATAAGACCCCAGATTAATAATATTATTTTCTATAGAGAGAGTTGAAGCATTTTTCTATCTTTTCTCTGCTGTGGTTGATCAAAATTTGTTTTCTTATTCATAATTTTGGAAAGTTTCTTTCAGCTTCAGCTGTTATTTGTTATTTGATATTAGTAAAATTTTAGGATGTTTTAAGATCTTCAAATTTGGAAAAAAATGTGTCAAGTTTTTAATATATGTGCTATTAGAGACATGCTTATGATTTATTGTAGTTGCTGCAGATTTGTACTGTTTAAGAACAGGAATTCTGATAATGCCTACTTCATTTGATTCCCATAAAAAAGAAAAAAATATGGAACATTTATAATTGCATTTGCTGCATTATCAAATATAAACCTGGCAGGTGAGAACTTTCATTTTGCCTAGGTGTTAACAAAAACCGAATACAGTATTACATGTCTAATGATTGGAAGAATTTTCCACGGACTAGTTTCTGGCATCGTATTTTTCTCCTCCACTTTCTGCACTTATGGTTCCAGGTATCACAGGACATGCTCATATCACCATGCCACTTCTTGCCCTGCCACATTGGATGGTAGGAGTGTATTTAGAAACCATTTTTATACTGAGAAAGGCAACATTCTAACTATTGACAGAAGTGACTGTGAACTTCTTAAGTCAAGTCTATTAAATTCAAACTAAATGTGTTCCCAAATCAATAACTCCTTTGCTAAATCTCCAAGATGCCTTTGGTCATTCCAGGGATACCTTGTTCACCGGAGATATAATGAAAAAGTTGGAATGGAAAGACATAAAAATCTTAAACATTTATGGTTAAAATATCTTATATATTTAAAAATTTTTCAAAAACATATGACCATTGAAGACATTCTTAGGACTCTTCCTAGGGCTTGGGAGACGCTCATCTAAGGGAGAGGTCTTGAAGCTTAAAGTTCACTACTTCACTAGTTGCACCTTTGATTATTTCTCTTGTCGCATTTAATTTTTGTTAGCTGTTTATATTTCTTTTCCACTAAATTATAGGTCTATTATCTACTCATCTTTGTATCTTCAAGTGCCTAAAAGAGGTCTGGGAACATAGCAGATGCTAAATAATTATATTTTAAGTATTGGATGAATAATATTCTTCTTGCAAGTAAAGGATGCAGTCAGCATGAGACTCCCCTCCAAAACAGGGCAGTGAATTTAAACCATATTATCACAAGAAAAGTGCATGTATAAATTTTTATGAGACCAGTGCTCTAACCCCTGAGCTATGGAGCCTTAGCTGCATGTACAACTTTTTTGGGTTAATTTCTTCATCATTTTATTTAAAAATCAGTACAATAATTGAGTACAGATTTTGAGATAGGTGCATTGCTATAACAATTTGCTAAACAGAATAAAAATGTATATTGTTAATATATTAATTGTGCATTAAACTAATCCAGTGACTGATGCATAGCAGACAGACAATAAATATGTATCCACGTATTTATTATCCATCTATGCAGAGTATTTTCATTGCCTTAAAAATCCTTGTGCTCTGCTTATTCTCCCCTCCAACCAACTCCAGCCCCTGGCAACCACTGATCTTTTTAATGGATCTGTAGTTTTGATTTTTCCAAAGTGTCATATAGTTGGAATCATACAGTATTTAACCATTTTAAATTGACTTCTTCCACTTAGTAGTATGCGCTTAAGTTTTCTTTATGTCTTTTCATAATGTGACAGCTTCTTTCTTTTTAGTTCTGAATCATATTTCATTGTCTGAATGTACCACAGGCCAACACTGTTTCTTAAGCTGCATCTACTCTCACAGGTAAATATTTCCCAGCATCAAAATAGTAGTTGATTAATATACAGTTGTAACTAGTTTTCAATCTCATGGCACATGACCATAAACTATGATATATCTGAAAAAATTATATATAGTCCCAAGTGAACATAAGAACTCTAGAAATAAAGCAGTTAAAAATAATAATCCCGGGCTTCCCTGGTGGCGCAGTGGTTGAGAATCCGCCTGCCGATGCAGGAGACACGGGTTCGTGCCCTGGTCCGGGAAGATCCCACATGCCGCGGAGCAACTAAGCCCGTGAGCCATGGCCGCTAGGCCTGCGCGTCCGGAGCCTGTGCTCCGCAACGGGAGAGGCCACAACAGTGAGAGGCCCGCATACCGAAAAAAAAAAAAAAAAAAAAAAAAAAATAATAATAATAATAATCCCCAGCAGAATTAGTGAAACCTAAGGCATTTAAAGCATAGTTTATTTCCAACATTTAATAATGGAACTTTTTTTTAATGCTTATAATGTCTACACTCTTTAAAAAACATTCCTAGATCTATATTGTCTCTAAGAACAAATTAATTTTGCTGAATACATTTGGAATTTTGAAATATTCTCCAATATTATTGGCAAACCTATGTACTAAATATTATCCCTAGAATTTTTCTCTAGCCAAAAGATTCCCAAGTCTGAATCTGTGACACCTTGTCTTTGGTTACCAGACTATCCTTAAGCCCTCCAGTGTGTCCTTAGGAATGATGCAAAATCATGCTATAGTTATATGTTCTCAAATTTGGTAATTATTCTTTGCTTAGCTCTCTGACATTCTCACATTTAAGCACATCCACATATCTTTCCGTATATGAACTTAATAACCTTGCTTCAGACTGCCTGCTTTAAATGGAACCATCATCCCTATTGAACAAAGTCACTAGGAATCTCTGTCTCTTTCCTCTCATTCCCATTGCCACCTCCATCCTAACATCCACTCCTCTCCCAGTCTACAACTTCTATACTTTACAGTTGTGATTATAAGCTGCTACACCCTAACTCATATCCATGAGACATGGCTGGCCAGCAGAAAGGCCAGAAAATTTTTTTGCCGATTTTGAAGCATGTCTCTAAATATTCTTTGTTTTTTGAACTGGAGGAAAGCTTTAATTCAAACAAAATCTGTCATGTTGAGAACTTTTAACTGAATGAAGCCAGGAATGGAAACATATTACAACTTTAAAATAATAGTAGTCTTAATGTACTTTGCAAGAGTGGTTGCAACAAAAGGGTGTAAACATGCTGGCATGGCATCAGGGCTAAATAATGAGAACACTAACATAGCCTTTGCCATTAGCTAGGTAAGTCACTAAGCAGATTAGGCCTCAGTTCCCTTGGTTGTAAAATGGCATTACGCTTGATCTAGCTATCTCACACAGTCCAGCGAGATATTGAGAATGAAAGTGCTTTGAAAAACAAAATGTGATGTACAGATACGAAAGATGATGACTATGTATTTGGTCTACATTTCTGGGTTGGAATGACAGGGAGTACACTGGCAATAATATATAGAAGGTTGGCATCTGAGATCACAGAGCTGAAAAAAATAAGGTCCTAAGCTTCTTTAGGGTGGCAAGTTACAGAAAATGAATGTTGTCTAGACAGTTGAATTTGGAAAGAGACCAAAGCAATGACTGGAAAATGCTGTTTGAGTTGCTGAGACATTGAAATACAAGGACCAACAGAAATATGTAATATATATAGTCCTTTGATTTAGGAAGATGATGAGCTAGTCTATATATTAATGTTCATGCTTAGGATATCAAGCTAAGCCTTCAATCTCTTTGTCGAACTTGGATAATCAGACTTCTCGGGAACTGGAAAATATTCTGCTGTAAGTTCCTTGGCTATCTCTTGTCTCTGAAATAAGGGCAGCCTTTGTGTATGCACCCCCCTGGAAAGTTTGGAAAGCTTCGTTGTCACCTAAAGTATAGATGTTAGGAATTACTAACAATAAGAAAATTGAATAAGTAAAACATATAGTTTGTTAGTGATGAATGCTAAGGGAAAAAATTAGGCAGGAAGGGGCTGTAGGAAGTGTTTGGGTAATTTTGAGTAGAATGACCAGGAAGGACTCACTTAAAAGGTGGTGTTTGAGTAAAGACCTAAAGGATATTCCTGTGGTCATCAATGAGTCATGCTTCATTCCTTCCTCTGCCAACTCTACTGATCTCAGACCCAGGAGGAGGTAGATGGATGCAGCAGTAATAGCATTGCCGTTGAGCCACATGGTATTAAAAAAAATAAAAATAATTTTATTTCTTTTTCTTCACTATTTCTTCCTTTAATATTTTCCCAATGGTATTGATAGCAAAAGGGCTATCCTTAGTTATATTTAGGATAAAAGGGATAAACGTGCATACAATGATTTAAGAAAATGTGTGATTGAAGTAGGACTTCTATTTTTATAAATGGTGATAGAAGAAAGCAAAATAAACATTATTTGATTTTAACATTGTATCTTATTAGCATAAAAAGTGTACTTTGTTATTTCAGTGATTGATATACATGAAGTTTCAGAGTGCCATTCCAAATTACATATGTTTAGAAGAGGTTCTGGAATGGTATTCTAGTGGACTCCCCAGCTAAAGCAACAATGCTCTTTAATTGTACTAAATGCCTAGTTACTGTCTAATACTAATTGGATACATTTGTTAGTTATTGTTAATGTATCTTCTATCTTCAGACTGGTTATAGACTCATGTTAATGTTATTTAACAACTATACAAATACAAATATTCAATTATAAAGTACAATAAAATTATGCAACTATTATGTAATTATATGACTACTATAAAATACAACTGTTTTCATGAAGACACATTATAAATTTAGTTAATGAGAATGATTCTCCATTGTACTCATTTAAAACTCCATGTTTGCTTTATTTTATCCCGTACATAGAACTAGATGATAAAATAATAGTTGAGAGAGAGAGAGAGACAGACAGAGAGAGAGAAACAGAGAAAGAGTGAGAGAGAGAAACATCATAAAATGGTACCACTTGGAAAATCTGCATGAAGTGTATGTGAGAAATTCTTGTAGTATTTGTTGCAGAGTTTCCTTAAGTATGATATTATACTCAAAATACAAAGTTTTAAAAAATGACTCTATTTTACCCTCATCATTTATGGATAAATAGTTTGGGTATGGAATTCAAGGTTAATATTCCTCAGAAATGAATAACTTTGCTGCACTGTCTTTTGGTATTCATTAAGGCTAGTCTGATGTTTGTTCCTTTGTGAGTAAACCTTGAATTCTATATCCATTTCTTTGTTTCTTGAGTACTTATTTACTACCTATTTTTTGAGTTTTAAACTTTTGCTGATAGTGTTGTAGGCATTCAAAATGGATCCTTTAACAAAACAAATAAAGATCCCTACCATTCTGGAGTTCACATTCTAGCCAGGTGGGTGGTGGGTAGGGAAAGACACACTAAAAATAATAAATAAATAAATAATGTAGTTTGTTGAAAAAAGAAAAGTTCTATGGAAAAACAAAAAGTACAGTAGGTAAGGGCGAGCAGTATTGGAGTGGGAGTGGGTTGCAATTTTAAATATTATAGGGTAGGCACTGTAGAGAATATGAAAAATGAGCAATGTTGAAGCAGGTGAAGGAATTATCTGTATAGATATTTAGTGGAAGAACATTGCAAGCAGAGGTAACAACCAGTCTAAAAATTCTTAGGGATATGCCTTCTGTGTTTTAGGGAAAGCAGAGAGGACAGTGAGACTGGAGTAGAGTAGATGAGAGGGAGAGCAGTAGAATCTAGAAGGTGAAGTCAGAGAGGGAATGGAGAGTCAGGTCACCTGGGTTTGTTTCTGTTGGTTATTTTAATGACTTTGGCTTTTGCTCTGAGCAAATGGGTATATACTGCAGAGTGTTGAGCAGAGAGGTGATATGATCTGCCATTATTTAAAAGGATGACTCTGGTTGCTGTGTGAATAGTTTATAGAGGCCAAGAGTAAATGCAGGACACTAGGCAGAAGACCATTGCATAATCCAGGTAGGAAATATTAGTGAGTGGTAGCAATGGAAGTGATGAGCAGTGTTAGGATTCTTGATATATTTTGAAGGCAAAGCCAACATATTGCCTAACATTTTAGTTTTGTCTGTGAAAGAGAGCAAAAAGTCAAGAATGTCTTCAGGGTTTCCATTATGAGCAGTAGAAAGAAGGAATGGACATCAGCTGAAGTGGAAGAGGCTATAACTGGAGCAATTTGAGGTGGGGAGGATCTGGCATTCAAGTTTCTTCAGGCTGAGCATGGAATTCCTATTAGATTTCCAAGAGAAGATGTTAAAAATTTAGCTGGATATACTCAGCCAAATTATTATTCAAGGGTTAATATGTATCTGAAGACACTTTCATTTCCTTCTTTTTTTTTTTTTTTTCCCCCCCGGTATGCGGGCCTCTCACTGTTGTGGCCTCTCCCTTTGTGGAGCGCAGGCTCCGGATGCACAGGCTCAGCAGCGATGGCTCACGGGCCCAGCCGCTCCGTGGTATGTGGGATCTTCCCAGACCGGGGCACGAACCCATGTCCCCTGCATCGGCAGGCGGATTCTCAACCACTGCGCCACCAGGGAAGCCCTCATTTCCTTCTTGATGCCCTGTTTTTATCTCTAGAATCTTGAATCTTGTCTTTATTGTAGGGTTCTTAAATTTCACAATGATGACAAAAATGAATGAATTTATTAATTTACTTTTATGATTAGAAGAAATAGATGTTTGAAGCATAAAATCCTGCTTAACTCAAAACCCCCAAGCCTATCTATGATGCTATGTTGCTGGCTTTTTAGGATGAACAGGAAAAAATGAATTGAATCCTGTGGGATACCTTTTACTAAAGAGCCCTTGTGATAGGTGAGAAATTGTCCCATGATCAACATTTGGATCACTGGCAAGAGTTCTGATTACTCTTATTCTAATACAACTACCATGATGCAGTGTTTAATTTCATAGAAACCTTTGAACCATATTACTTACTTGATGGGTCTATTGTGTAAATAGTTCAGTAGAGACTTCCTGGCACATACTCAGTTGTCTCTTATCATTGACACATGTAATAATTTAACTGGAGCTGTTTCCTTAGTGCTATACTCAAACACATTCCATTTTAGTATAATTAATAGATATTTATTTTTGCTGCCAAAAACAAAGGTACCAATAGCAATCTGACTATGATTATATTTCTTTCCTTTGGCCCTTGACATTAATTCATTACATTATCCCATTATGGTTGCCATTCATTTCACAGCTATAAGCAGTAACACTACATTTTTTAAACCACAGATGTTGAGTTCCATATTTTTGCACCAATGCATAAATAATTCTCTAGTATATCATTGGTAGATGACTATGTCACTGGAGCAGTTGCTGATGTCTATAATATAAATGATATATGCACATCGCTTTGCTTTTCCTCTCCTTGCATAAATTTTTATTACCACTAGCCAGTGATGACTGAATGTTTAACACCTAGAAGCATTGAAGTACACCTATTTAACTTCTAGATCACTTATGACTAAAAGTTGACATCTAAAAGAAATTGTTAGCTCTCAGGAGAAATAATACAATGTGGAAACTTTGGTAGGCGTCCTCTTGGATTAGAGAAATAGGCTTAAATTCAATAAATCATCTAGATTTATAACTACATAAAGCTGGAAGCTGCACCCCACCTGAAAAAATATGGGCTGGTTGTGAAAAAACTAACATTTTAGGAGCACTTCATATATAACTAATGCTGTGCAAGGTGCTTTACATGCATTATGTCATTGAAACTATAGCAACTCTAAGAAAGAAGTGATACTAACTTTATTCAAGATACGGTCACTGAAGTTAAAATGGTTAAGACATTGGTGTAAGTACCATAGGAAGAAAGTGGGAGACCTGGGTTTCAACCCAAGATTATCTTCTATGTCATTATACATCTATTATTCTCTGATTTTCAAATTGAGGAAAATATTTAGAGATATTTAATGAGTTAGTCAAAGTCAGGCAGGTGGTTTATGGCAGAGCTGGAATTAAAAGCCAGAGTCTCTCTAGGCTTTCCTGTTTACTACATTATTCTATCTCACTGGAAAGTTCTGTAATTCATAATACTTAGAATTTGACCTTATTTTGAAATTATGGGAAATTCCACAATTTGATTTCTCCCTAGAAATAAATGGTCCTTGCTTTCAAGAATAAGTAAGTGAAATTATGGAACAACTTAAATATGTTAATAAATATGCTCTTCGGCTGCTTTGGCTTGTGGCTCTTTTCTCTTTAACTTTGAAATAAAAGACCTGTCTCATGTGTTGGTAAGGCCTACTGTTGCACTGAACCCTTTTGACGAGAAACAGAGGGCTTGAAAGCTTAAGTGGCTTCTCCAGGGAAACATAGCTGCTTGTTAAGTGATAGGCTGCCATGAAAGAAGAGACCAATGGTAACTTGTGATCACAGGAGAAAGTTTTTAGTGAAATATTTCCAACTTTAAGTAAAGAGATTATTCATTCAACCCAGAATTATCTATTGAATATCAGCTATACACTGTATGCTGTATAGGTCTACGGATATAAAATTGCTATAATTTCTGAATATAAGAAGCTCAATGTCTACACATAGTGGAAAACATAGAGAACTAAATAAACAATTGTATTTATGAATCCTGTTCCTGATAAAATACAAAATTGGCATAGGCTTCTGGCTTCCTCCCTCAAGGTCAACTATTGATAGAAACCCAAGAGCTATTAAGAATAATAAGAAACCTACAGATAGACAGATGGATGTTTGAACTGTTGGTGGTAGGGGGATAGTTGTAGACTAGGCCAGGTTTGGCCAATGAGGCTATAAGAAGTTAAATTAGGGAAAGAAACCACTTCAGTTCTGCTCTTGATTGTTTTCTGCCTTTGCCTTGGGAAACCCAATGCCTGGCTGGTTATTATGGCAATTGACAACTACACCTCAGACTTCTGATACCCACTTACTTGGGGTTGGAGCTTTATTAATTTGAGGCAGTGCTTAGATACCCAGAGTGGAATATAAACTCATAGGCAAATGTAATGAGACATCTGAGGAGGACAAAAACTTCAAATAGAAAAAAGGCAACAAACATAAATTACAGATGCCATGTATTATAAATCAGAATTGTTAGAACAGAAGGATAAGAATATCAGATAAGCATAAAAACCCATCAAAAAATTAAGATATTAAAATTGTAAGAAAAAGAAAAAATATAAAAAGGATCCAGATATTTTGTATAAGAAATATAATACTTGAAATAAAGAGCACAGTAAATAGAATGGGATAAATAATGGAATGAATATAGCTAAAAAATGGATTAGGAACTTGAAAGCAAAGAGGAATTGTTCAAGGAAGAAGCAAGAATAGCTAAATATATACAATATGTAAATACAAATCAAGAGAAATAGAGGATAGAAACTGAAGTGCCAATATTTGGATAACAAGAGTTCCAGAAGAGTGAAAACTAAAAATATAAAGGTGATTTTTGAGAAAGTAATGGAGATAGATTCCACAGAGGTAAGAATTCAAAAAGATGACTAACCTAAAAATAATGGGTCCAAAATACCAGGTTGAAAAGATAAGACCCAGATTAAGAAACATTATAGAAAAATTAAGAATATAAAAGGCAAAATGAAGTTTATAAAAATTTCCAAAGAGAAAGGGCAGATCATATTGACAGGAACAAGAATCAAATTGACATCAGACTTGTCAATAGTAACACTGGATGCAAGAAGATGATGGTTTAACATTTTTAAAGTTTGGAATGAAAAAGACTTTGATCTGGGTATGAAGTTGAAGTACTGGCCTGTAATCTATTTCTCTTCCTATTACTGGGCATGGGTGGTGTGATCTTTGGCAGGTGACCTAGGCTAATACCCATTTATACATACTGATAACTGACCTTTTGATAAGTAGACATATAAATGATATTTGCTAGGAGGAGAATCCTTATATATGGAATGTTCTTTTCACTGTGTCTCTAGGATAGAATTGCTTATGGTAAATAAATTGTAATCTATGGATTTATGAGACATGGCTACTCAGAAAATGTCATGTAAGCTATACAACTACTTGGGGTATAAAACAGATGTTTTGTAACCTAAACATGTGTAAAGTCTCACAAACTTTAGTTAGAGACCTCATCTATTCTGGTCAGATGGTGTGTCTAATGCAAGAAGTAAGGATTTGAAGAGCCATGTGGGATGTCCTAGATCTCTCCTTGATTTACTTGTGCCTCTTGATTGCTTCCATCCTTAAAATTATTAGCAAAGTTTGGTACTGTGTAAGATCTTAGGGTCATATGAATTTGATTTGCTAATCTGATTCTTTTTATTAGCAAACTTACAATTTTTTATCCAACCTAACCATCAAAGGCATAGAAAGGAGTGTCCTTAAATCTGATAAAGTTCCTCTCTCACTCACACACACACACACACACACACACACACACACACACACACAACCTAAATTGAGAAATGTAAGAAATATTCCCTTAAAATTGAGAATTGAGGGGCTTCCCTGGTGGCTCAGTGGTTGAGAGTCTGCCTGCCGATGCAGGGGACACAGGTTCGTGCCCTGGTCCAGGAGGATCCCATATGCAGCGGAGCAGCTGGGCCCATGAGCCATGGCTGCTGAGCCTGCGCGTCTGGAGCCTGTGCTCCGCAACAGGAGAGGCCACGGCAGTGAGAGGCCCTCGTATCGCAAAAATAATAATAATAATAAAATAAAATAAAATAAAATTGAGAATTGAGACAAGAAAGGCCATTATGACCAGTTCTAGTTAGCAGTGTATAGGAGGTCCTATATAATGTTATAAAACAATAAAAAGAAATTAAGGGGGCTTCCCTGGTGGCGCAGTGGTTGAGAATCCGCCTGCCGATGCAGGAGACACGGGTTCGTGCCCTGGTCCGGGAGGATCCCACATGCCGCGGAGCGGCTGGGCCCCTGAGCCATGGCCGCTAGGCCTGCGCGTCCGGAGCCTGTGCTCCGCAACGGGAGAGGCCACAACAGTGAGAGGCCCGCATACCGGAAAAAAAAAAAAAAAAAAAAAAAGAAATTAAGGACCTAAGGTTTGGAAAATAGGAAATAAAATCAAAATTTTTGGTAGATGATATGATTATCTACTATTAACTACTTCAAAAACATCTATAAACAATAGAAATAAGTTTAGTAAGGGGCTGAATATAAAATCATTAAGCAGAAATCAATTGTATATCTGAATGTTAGTAACAAATAACTGGAAAATATAATTTAAAAAGCACTTATTATAGCATCAGAAATCAAGCATCTAGTAATAAGTCTAACAAAAAAGTAAGTATACAAAAATTGCAAAACTTTATTGAAGTATTAATAAGATCAAAATAAGTAAAGATATCTATTATATTCATGAATAGGAATATTTAATATAAAAATGTCAGTTTTTCTACAAATTGATCTATATGTAGAATGTCATCTACAAAAATTCCCAACAGTATTTTTCTTGGAACTTGATAACCTTATTAAAAATTCATATGGAATAGCAGGTGTCAAGAATAGGCAAGATACTTATAAAGAAGCATAAAGAGGGGTGCCTTTCACCACCAGGCACCAAGAATTATTATAAAGTTATAGTAATTATGACAGTATGTTACAGTCCCTGGTATTCACCAATTACCAAGAATGAAAGATAACCTAAAAACAGACTTATGTATTTGAAACTTTGACATATAAAAGTGGTGGTATAATAAGATCAGTGGAGATAGGAGGAGTTATTCAATAAATTTTTCATACACATGGGAAAGAAAAGTTAGGTCCTTATTATCCACCATGCACAAAAATCAATTCCACATGGATGAAGAATTTGAATGTCAAAGGCAAACCTTTAAAACCTTAACAATAATTATATATGAACACTACTCTGGTATTGGAGATAGGGAATGACTTTTTAAAATATAAGAAGAGGGCTTCCCTGGTGGAGCAGTGGTTGAGAATCCACCTGCCGATGCAGGGGATACGGGTTCGTGCCCCGGTCTGGGAAGATCCCACATGCCACGGAGCGGCTGGGCCCATGGGCCATGGCCGCTGAGCCTGCACATTCGGAGGCTGTGCTCCACAACGGGAGAGGCCACAACAGTGAGAGGCCTGCGTACCGTGAAAACAAAACAAAACAAGAAAAGCTAACCATATGGAAAAGGTGATAAATTTGACTTTAAAATATAAGAACTTTTATTCATCATGTCATTTTAAGAAAGTGAAAAACCAAAGTACAAACTGTAAGATGTGTATAATATGTATCATCAACACAGGATTTATTTCACAAATATTTGATGAACAACATATTAATAAATGTCAGGTAACTCAGAAGTGAAATAATCAGTCATTTCACAGATGAGGAAACACATGTGGTCAATAAATATATGAAGGAATGTTAAACTTTATTATAATCAAGGAAAAGCAAAACAAGACTAAGAAGAAATACCATTTTATATCAATTTAGGTGGGAAAAGTAGACTGACAATACCAAATGGAGAGGATGTGGAGAAGCAGGATCTCATGTATTGCTGGTGGGAGCATGAATTGGCACAGCAAATTGGTTTGTCATTATCTTATAAAATAGAACATTTGCATATTCTATGGGCCAGCATTTCTAGTCCTAGATATATACCCTAGGGAAACTTTTGAAAATTTTGTACAGGAGACATTTACAGAAGTATTCATAGCATGTCACCATAGTCAAGACATGGAAATGACCTAAATATCCATTTACAGAAGAATGGATAGTGTTATGTTCATGCAATGTAATATTATACAGTAGTCAAAAATGAAGAAATGAAAGCACAAGCAAAAATATGGGTCAACTTTAACAATGTAATATTGAGTGAAAAGGGGGTCCCAAAGATTACATAAATAAGTAAGCCTTTCAGGCTTCCCTGGTGGTGCAGTGGTTGAGAATCCGCCTGCCGATGCAGGGGACACAGTTCGTGCCCTGGTCCGGGAAGATCCCACATGCCGCGGAGCAGCTGGGCCCGTGAGCCATGGCCGCTGAGCCTGCATGTCCGGAGCCTACGGGAGACGCCACAACAGTGAGAGGCCCACGTACCGCCAAAAAAAAATAAAAAAATAAAAAATAAAATAAAAAAGTAAGTCTTTCATAAAGTAAAAACACTAAATCTAAATGATACATTTTTTTCTCAGAACATATATGAATAGAAAATTTTATATATGTACATGTATATTTACATATACATGTATAGTGAAAGTCTATGTGTAAATATATGTAAATATTCACATAAAAGTATGCACTTATACATATAAAGCCAAGGAAACCTATCATACAATTTAGGATAGTAGTCAGGATAGTTTCAGGGGCTAGGATTGCGATCAGCCCCAAAAGTAAACAGAAGTTATTGTCATTTTCTAGTTTCTATTTCAAGTGGTGGTTTGCTGATATTGTATTACTAAAGAGAAAAAGAAATAAAAGAGGGACAGGTAAAGACCAGGGATGAGAATGTGTCATGAACCAAAGAGGGTAATCAATCTAATTTGGGGTACTTGAATCACACACATACACACAAATCTAAAATAATAGTTGTATTTTCTATGAGATGGGTAAGTATAAGTTGTTATGGGAGCACAGGAAAGCAGCATTTAATCCAAATGGATGCAGGGAAGAATCTGGAAATAGCTTGCCCAAAAGGAGGATGTCTGAGCTATAGTATTGATAACTTTCGTTGTGCACATTCTATGTGTCAGACACTGTTCTAAGTATATTATGTGTGCTGACTCATTTAATCCTCATAATAATAGGTACTATTATCATACTTATTTTATCGTGTACAGATCAGTTAAGTAACAATGTTACTCAACTAACAAATGGCAATTATTCTCCGACATAATTATTCTCTCCCACATACATGGTATTATTGCTATCCTTTTTTGACTAAATTTTAATTTCTGTTTCCATCATCAAAGTTTGAGGGCCTTGACAGTGTGACCCATGGCCCATTCATTGTTTATTTCCAGACCTAGAACGAGGTCTGAAACACATTATGTACTTACTAAGTGCTCATATAATGAGTAAATATATGAATGAATAAATGAAGATATAATAGTCTTTGTTTTGTTTTGTTTTGTTTTTGGTGAGGGGACAAAGCATGACCAACATGTAAACAATATACTATAATGCAAGATATTTGCCTCCAGAGAAATATGCACAAAGGTCATGACCTATTGTGAGAAATCATGTAAAATTTCTTAGAAGTGCTGTTTTAAGGAGTGATATTCCCTATTTAGTCAGGGAAAATTTTTTGCTATTGAGAAAAAAGTGAGAATGATGCCAAGTAGGTCAGCAACACATAATTACTTAGCCAAGGCTAGTTATTTCATAGGACCTTATATAGATGGAGCATCAGACAGATTAAAAGGAAATGTTTCAAAGTAGAAGAATATAATGCCATGAAGTCTCTAATATAATATAGAATAAAACAACACATTAGAGTACCCAAAGTTAACTGCAGGAGGATGATGTTGTTGGGGGGAGGGGATAGCACTAAAGAAAACCCTTGAAAGCACAGTGAGGGAAAGAAGTCCCACAGAGCTGATACAGGTAGTAGTGGGCATCAGTGCTTCCAGCCATTAAGAGAGGGTGAGGTTCATAGTGTTATGAAGTTCCACTTAAATCAAGATCCTGAGAGAGAACAATGAATGGATTTTCTCATCCTGTAATCCTTGGCCATCATATCTAGCCTAGGTCAGGTCATTGTAGAGAGAATTCATCTACCCACATGATAATGAGTAATTGTTCATAGAGATTAAATTTCCAAACTTTACTGGATCATGAAAAAAAAATCAATATAGCACAGAGATTAAGAACGTGTATTCTAGCGTCAGACTGTCCAAAATCTAATTCTGCCACTTGTTACTTAAGTGATCTGTACATGTTAAAATAAATGTGGTAATAGTACCTATTATTGTAAGGATTAAATGAGTCAGCACACATAATATACTTAGTGTCTGACACATAGAACGTGCACAATGAAAGGTATCTCTCAATACTATAGCTCAAAAACCCTTTCTTTGGGAAGCTATTTCCAGATTCTTTTCTTCATCCATTTTGAATCAAGTGCTACTTTGCTGTACTCCTACAACAACTTGTACTTATTCATTTCATAGCAAATACCACTATTATTGTGTATTTGTGTGTATGTGTGTGATTCAAGTACCCCAAATGGGACTGATTATAATCACTGGTTCATGACACATTCTCATCCCTGGTCTTTGCATGGCCCTCTTTTATTCCTTTCTTTCTCCTTTCTTTTATCTTTAATCTCAGAGAAGTTCTCCAAGACAGGCAGCAGGTGTTCTCAGTCTAAGGAAGAGTCAGGCAAAGAACAGGGTAAGAGGGTAAATGTCTCATTTTGCTTCATGATATCCTGAAGGTACATGCTCAAAAATTTGTTAGGGAGTTCTAATTTGTTTGTTCAACAAAGATTTTTGAGCCATTATATGCTAGGCACTTTAGCCAAACACCAATACATATGTTTGTTCTTGACCTCAGGTAACTTAAAGTAAGGTAGAAGAGCTCATAATTAATCAAAAATAATCCTATGGTTTCAAAAGTTTACTTAAATTCAGTGAAATAATGCATACTTTGGGGCTGACAGAGATTGGCTCTCATTATATATTTCTTAATAATTGTTTCTTTTGTTGTTAGTGGCAGATTATTCTACAAAGGAGAATAATTTAAAATGAAAAAGCAAAGCTCCCTCTTATTTCAGCCTGTCTCTGACATGGTAAATATCCCAGTACTCACCTGTTACACGCATTTTAGTTACTTTTTCCTCAGCTCAGGCACCTGTAAGGATTTTTGTAAAAATCTCTTTGTTAAGGCATCTCACTTATTTCTCTACTAATTAATCAGAAAATTCATTTATTTCTCCCTTTTTTGCCATTTAGCAAAGAATGTGAAGCTGTAAGAACTTTTCATGTAAATTTATGAAAGCTCAGTCTGGATTACTTTTCTGCTATGGAAGCAGTAGCTGTTTTATGGTTGGATCTAACTCTGGCACTTCTTTGGTGACATTTTGCTTAGTCAGTGGCATCTTTTCAGGTGCTGGGAAGTACCATTTCAGCAGATGGATTAATGTGTGCAGATTGGCACGGCTCTCATGAAGTTTTGCTTCTGTGGGCTATACATCTCCACATACGTTCACGTAGTTTCTAGGAATCTTCTTTTTAAACATGGTTCTTGGCAACTTTGAGGGGAAGGGATGGATTTGTCTTAATTTTAACCCATTGTGTCCTCACAGAAAAGTTTTCTTATAAATGAAGTTTTTATATTCCTGAAGTGGAAAGATCAGATAGATTTGGGTTCAAATCTCAGTCTAACTGTGTGAATTTGGGCAAGTTATTAAAAATTTTGGAACCTCAATTTCCTCATTTGCTAAATGCAGGATGAATCTTATAGAGTTATTTGAGGTTTAATTAAGAACATTTATAAAATGTCTAACACATAATTGGTGTTATGAGCTGAATTGTGTCCCTCCAATATTCTTATGTTGAAGTGCTAATCTCCAGTACCTCACAATGTGACTGTATTTGAAGATAGGGCCTTTAAAGAGGGCATTAGGGTGGTCTGTAATCTGATCTGACTGATGTCCTTATAAGGAGAGTTTTGAGCATGCAGATATACACCAGGGCTGTGCGCATACAGAGGGGTGACCATATGAAGAGGCAAGAGGAGAGTGTCCCTCTGAAAGCCAAGAAGAGAGGCCTTACAAGAAATTAACTCTGCCAGTACCTAGATCTTAGACTTCGAGCCTCCAGAACTGTGTGAAAATAAATTTCTGTAGTTTAAGCCTCCCAATCTTTCATATTTTTTTATGGAAGCCCTAGCAAAGTAATACAGTTGGCATTCAACGAATGGCAGCTTTCTTTCTTTCTTTTTTTTTTTTAATTAACTTTTAGAATGTTGGATTTGGATCCAGTGAGCCTGGGTTTGAATTCTCTGTGCTTCAATTTCTTCATCTGTAAAGTGGAATGAATAATATCTGTCTTATAGTTAGTTGTAAGATTAAATTAGTTAATACATATAAAGTTCTTAGAATAGGGACTTAATTTCTTTTTTTTAGTAAGCCACCTCACACCTACCTGATCCTTCCCTCATCCTGACTGCACAAGTGTTAAAAACATAAGCAATTGATATGTGCATAGTGCTTTCATCTACTGAAGGAGCCTCTTGACTTGTGTTCCTACTTTCAGTCAATGTCTCATATATATTCTGCACATTGCCCAGGACTAGATTTCCAGAAGAGGCTCTTTAATTATTTTACAGCAGCTTTTAGTGGCTCATCATTAACAATGAAATAATCTCTATATTATCTTTCTGGCATTCAAAGCCTTCAGAAATCTAGATCCTAACTGCCTTTCCAGTCTAGTTTCCTGTAACTCTTCTCCCTATTGCAAATCCTCTTATTTATATTCCTTATATAGGTACTTATAAGTGATCATAAGTCCTGATGTTAACTTACTTAGATTGAGTCATCTTATCCTAAACACACTCTTTCCTACTTATGTGGTTTGATCCAGACTTTTCCTTCTAGCTGTAATTCTTTCTATGTTTATCTACCCCTATTAAAATCCTAATTGTTTATTAGGTTTCAGCTGGTCTTTTGAAGTTTTCCTTAGCAATTTCAAACAAAAATGAGTTTTACCTGCACTTCTGAACTTTTTATTACTATAATTGTTGACTTTAAATAGTTGTTGAATGCATAAAACATGGATATATGGATGGATGGATGAATGAAAGGATGGGAGTGCTTGAAAATGCTAATTTCCATTAAAGGTGGCACACTTTTGAAATAAATTCTTACCTGCAGTGAATGATCCAATAGTATTACTTTTTTCCTCTTTATCTCTGCTTTCTACTTAAATATACTAGTCAAAATTGATTTAGAAGTTATTGCATCTGCATTATCATAAGCCTTAGTGCATGAGTTGAAATTGAGAATTTATTTTAAAGTTTGTCTTCATTAAAATACTGGGTAAGCTGGGACGAAGTGAGAGGTGGCATGGACTTATATATACTATCAAATGTAAAATAGATAGCTAGTGAGAAGCAGCCTCATAGCACAGGGAGATCAGCTTGGTGCTTTGTGACCGCCTAGAGGGGTGGGATAGGGGGGTGGAATGGGAGGGTGGGAGGGAGATGCAAGAGGGAGGAGATATGGGGATATATGTATATGTATAGCTGATTCAATTTGTTATAAAGTAGAAATTAACACACCACTGTAAAGCAATTATACTCCAATAAAGATGTTAAAAAAAAAATACTGAGTTGAACATGTTGCTAGGCTTCCCTAATGTTTGTGAAATTGAATGAGTAGTTAGGTAGATGCATATATAGTAACATTGTAATTTTCTTTTCTGACAGGGACATTGGCAAGGTTAATTAGTACCTGTAATGATTTTTGTCCCCCTTGATGGAAAGACACTATGCAAATACAGAGTGCAGAATAAAGAATTCCATCAAAACCAGAAGGGTTGTATTGTCAGTCGCTGACAATATAACCAGAAGGGTTATATTGTTATATTGTCAGTGGCTGTTGATGGATTTAAAAAGTTGTGCCAAAAGGAAGAGAATCTAAAACATTACTTCTAACCCTGAGGCATGGTTTTGGGCTGAAAATCATAACCCGAGGTCTTATGATGAACATGTTTTCATTCAGCTGAAACTATCACCTAGTAGATAGAATTATGGACTTAAGATTCTAATGGCAAAAAAAAAGATTCTAATGGCCAGACAGAAAGTATGGGAGAAAATATCTATTTCTCCCCCTCTGGTACCCACACAGGTGCCTCATTTAATTATTTACTTAAAATTGATCATTAGGTGTTTCCTATCCTACATATATCAGGTGCATTGCTAAACTCTCGAGTTACAGTGTCTTGACATAAGCAGATCCTGCCCTTAACCTGCCTGATCTGGGTCTGGCTTTCAGAATTTCATTCTCATCAACTTATACCTAGAGATAATTAATATTCTTGCTGTGCACACTGTATAATTGCTTCTTTCCAACAATATTAGAAGTAGGCAATACAGAATGCCATTGTGTTTTGCAGATGTTTGGAGGTTCAGGTAGGAAGAGAATGTCTTAGTCTGCTTGAATTGCTATAACAGAATATCACAGACCAGGTGGTTTAAACAACGAACAGTTATTTCTCACAGCTCTGGAGGCTGGAGAGTCCAAGATCATCTTCCTTGTTTAATAGATAGTCATTGTCTTGTTATATTGTGGAGAACAGAGAGGGTAAGCAAGCTTTCTCCTGTCTTTTCTTATAGAGGTGCTAATTCCAACATAAAGACTTTACCCTCATGACTTAGTTACCCCCCAAATTTCCAATCTCTAAATATCATCACGCCAGGGATTAGAGTTTCACCATATGAATTTTGGAGGTACACAATCATTCAGTTCATTGTAGAGAATTAATATCTTCTGAGTATCTGCTATATTCCAACACTGGACTTTGTATTTTATAAAGTTAAAAGCTCTCAATGACATTGTATTAGACATCTTTGTTATGAGGTATAGCTTCTTCTATCACAGAACTTATTTTACGGGTGGTTTGTGTCTATTTATCCAACTAGTGGGTAAGCTCTTGAGGGAAGGGGCTATGTATATCTTGTTCATTTCTGTATCCTCATTATTATTTTTATTATTTTTTATTTATTTATTTATTTTTGGCTGTGCTGGGTCTTTGTTTCTGCACACGGGCTTTCTCTAGTTGCGGTGCGTGGGCTTCTCACTGCAGTAGCCTCTCTTGTTGCGGAGCACAGACTCTAGGCATGCAGGCTTCAGCAGTTGTGGTACACAGGCTCAGTAGTTGTGGCTCGTGGGCTCTAGAGCACAGGCTCAGTAGTTGTGGTGCACGGGCTTAGTTGCTCTGGGGCATGTGGGATCTTCCCGGACCAGGGCTTGAACCCATTTCCCCTGCATTGGTAGGCAGATTCTTAATCACTGTGCCATCAGGGAAGCCCTGTATCCTCCTTATATAGCAGGGTGTTTGGCATGTTGAAGGAGCTCAACTAATATTATTAAGTCATGAAAAATTTACAGCATTACTTAATCTTTCATTGACATTCCTAACCTCTCTGCACTTTAAAATGGCCAAGCTAATAGTCCTCAGGATTGTTCTGAAAATCAAATTAAAGGTGCCGTTAGATTAAGATGGCATATTGAAACTGCAGCACAGACTTTCCATTTCTCAATACTTAATTATGAAAGCAAAAAATAGTTAAAACTAGCCAACACCCCCCCCCACACACACACACCACCATCACCACCACCACCACCACCAAATGAGGAAAGGGAGATACTCTAAGGCAACAATCTTTAAAAACTAGTGACCAAGGATGGACAATAAAGGTTTTAGAGTGGAATCGAGATATGCAGCAGAGTTTGGCTTCTAGTGGCATCCAGACCTCCTACCCATGGTCTTACCTACATTGTCACCCCTATCTCCAGTAAAAATATAATTATAAAGTAAGTAAGTTATAGGCAAAGGCTACTGGAAATAGCTGCTGGGGAGAAACCGCTGAAATGATAAAGTAAATAGTGAGGCTGTCTTTCTTTATGGAAAGTAAAGGATTATAGGGAAACCATATGAAATATAACATTAAAATTAGGAAAAGTCAGTCCTAGGACAGGATGTTCAACAAAATCTCAGAAGAGAGAATGATCAGTTTTACTCCAAAGACTACATATCAGCATGATCTAGTTTTTCTCCTGTCCCTTTTATTCCCCTAAGAGTAAGAAATATCCAGACCTTACTAAAGCTGTAGCTGGGGACAGGAATGATGGGAAATAGCACCAAGAAGTCATCCTCATCATATCAGAGCAAAGAGAATGATCAGCAGAATGTCTTTTTATCTTATGAGGAAAAGAAAAAAAGATGTCATAGTAACCTCCCAAACTACTACAACAAAAAAACTTAAAGGTATGAAAGACAAAAATTCAACATAGAATTAAATATAACTCATTGGCAGAAAGAAATTTATGCTTTATAGAATCAATATCTCCAGACTGGAGTTTCTGTTTTACCTTCTTCTTCTAGAGACTTATGATATATTGCTTAGCTGTAAAATTATCTGGGGCACCAAATAAAAGTACATTTAGAAATTGTGATGTCTGCAAAGTACCATTAACTAAGGCCCCATAAACCTGTGATAGGGCTACCTGTATTTTCATGTCTTTTACACATTTCTGTTATGGAAAAATCAAGATAATTAGATAGATTATTTTTACTCATATTGACATATTCTGAATTCAGATTACTATTGAGTGAGACAGTAAGAGAGCTGTCAATTTTTGTTTAATAGCCTCACTACTTCTATCCCTTTACTATTGTAAAAGATAAATCACTACCATAAGACAAAAACAAAGAAAGGATACATAAGAAATAGTGGAAGTATTGGTACTTAGTATTTAGATAACACATTCATGGAAATGTTCCATTGTGTCTGTCTCTCTATCTATCTATATATCCATCCATTGTAATGAAGAAGTGAGACTGTTGTCCTGGAAAGGTGTATTGATACCTCTGTTTGAATTAAAAATAAATTTAGACTTTTGTTTTGGGAGAAAGCAAATATGATTTACTGATGGTTTGATAATAACTGGCTTTGTCAATTAGATTATTTTGTGATCATTTTCCATTAATTGAAGTGGGCTAATCTCACTCCAAGATTTTGATGAAAATATAAATTATCAAAGAAATATTGTTCATAGGTGATGGAATAATGGGTATCAGACTTTTGTGCCATAAACAACTGTAAAACTGGACAAAAGGCATAAAGCAGCTGTTTTGGGGGGCATTCAGCAACAGACAAGAAAAGGTGGTAATCCCTGAAAAAAAATAAAATAGGTGAGTTTTGTCTAAATCCTAACTTTCTGCCTGGCAGAGAATAAAAATTTTAAAGGGTGGAGAAAAGTGATGTTGGAGCTTATTCCTGCTGAAGTGGCTAGAATTTGTAGGGCAAAATACTAGAAATGAGAGAACTACCCTGAGAAGGAACTCCAATAATCTGCATGAGAAATACCACTAAGTCTTACTGAAACAAAGATCACAAATGCAGGATGAATATTAGTGAGGCCTGGCAGAGAGCAGCTTAAAGTAAATCTGTACTTTAAGAAATAAATATTAAATTAAGTTCTTCAAAATGAAGGAAAATGACACCAGGTAAAGCTCAGATATCGATAAATGAATGAAGAGTACCCAAAATGGTAAATATGTGGGTAAATATAAAATATTCTCTCATTTCTTAATTTCTTAAAACAGTTAACTCTTTAAAGCAAAAATAGTAGCCATATGTTTTGTGTTTTTTTTGTGGTACATGGGCCTCTCACTGTTGTGTCCTCTCCCGTGGCAGAGCATAGGCTCCAGACGTGCAGACTCAGCGGCCATGGCTCACGGGCCTAGCCGCTCCACAACATGTGGGATCTTGCCGGACCAGGGCACAAACCCATGTACCCTGCACTGGCAGGTGGACTCTCAACCACTGCGCCACCAGGGAAGCCCCATGTGTTTTTGATTTATAAAACAGGTAGAAAAATGTATAAAAAACAAGAGCACAAAAAACAAATGTGGTAAATGGAAGTGTACTATTGTAAGGTTCTTACATTCATCTGTGAAGTAGTTTAATATTAATTCAATATAGACTATGATAATTTAAGGAAGAATATTATAATTCCTAAAATAACTAAAAATATAAAAATGTATAGTAAAATAGCTAATAGAGGAGATAAAAAATACTGTGTATATTATTTAAACCCAAAATAAGACAAGAAAGGAGGTTAAAAAATACAAAGATGGGACAAATAGAAAACAAAACAAATAGAAAAATGGTATTCTTAAACCCAACCATATCAATAATTACATTAAGTATAAACAGGCTAAGAACTATAATTAAAAGGCAGAGATTGTCAAACTGGATTTAAAAACAAGACCACCTACATGCTATTTACAAGAGAAAAGTTTAAATACAAATATGCCAATAGAGTAAAAATAAGAATATGAAGAAAAGATAAACCATGCAAACATCGATCAGAAAGAAAAAGCTGAGTGGCTATATTAATATCAGACACAGTAGATTTAAATATAAGAAGTATTACCAAAGATAGTGAGGTAAATTTCATAATGATAAAGGGAAATTTAAATACCTGAGATGTCTTGAACCCTTTGTGAATGAGTCACTAAAAAAGATGAAAACCTCATCTTAAATGAGAAGCATTCTAAAATATACATTTCCCTGCTCCACTGGATTAAAACATTAAAAAAATATTCTTTCACGTTTGCTTCTCTGATTCTTGTCATGAAGTTCTTTCACGTACAATGCTGTTTCTCCTCCTTGAAACCCCTTTGCTATGTGACAACCTTCCTATTCCTCCTTCATGGAACAACTCGGGTATCAAACAGACCTCACAAATCCCTTTTGGTGGCCTCATCATATTTAACCCTTTACTAGTTAGTCATCCAGTAAATATTTTTTGAGCTCCTACTGTGTACTAGGCAGTGTTCTAGGCCCTGAGAATACAACAATGAATAAAATTCCTCCTGGGATATAGGGAATGGAGAACAGAATATAAATAAACAAATAAATCTGAAGCATGCCAGGTAGTGATATATGCAATAGAAATAAATAGGAATTTAGGAAATGTCATTGAGGAATGGTAAAGTAAGGCATCTCTGTAAAGATGTCAGCTTTGCAGACCTGGAGAAAGTAAGGTAGGACTTTTAGATACCTGGGAGAAGATCAGCCTTGGTAGAGGCAACATCTGCAAAGGAGCTAAATCAGGAGTATACCTGGTTAGTATGTAAGGTAGATAGGATAAGAGTGTGGCTAGAACGGAGTGAAAGAAGGACAGGGTCATAGCAGAGGAGGCCAGAGAGGTGGTAAGGGTCTACATATAGGTTTGTGAATACCTCATCATGGACTGGAAGGCCACTGGAGGGAGTTTTGAGCAGAGTAACATTACCTGACATATTCTCTAGTCTCACCCTGCCTACAGTGTAGAGATTGAATTCCTTATCCCTTAAGGTAGCTAAGAAAGGATTATGCAAGGCAGACAGAAAATACTTGCAGATTTATTGGCTGGTCCTCCAAAGTAGATTTATGTCAGTGCCTTTATGTGCCTTTTAGTGATCCTTTAAGTTATTCAGAAAGATCTTTGACATTCATCTATTGAAATATTTTTTTAAATAGTCATATATCTTATGAGTGACTAAAGAGGTAAACATTGTATATTTTTACAGTTAATGGAAAAACAAAACAAAAACACATATCCATTAAACCTATGACAGGAATACCTACAAGAATTATTTTTCTTTTTCAATTTCTTTTTCTTAGCTTCAGATTGAAAACAGGTGATCTTTGTTTATAACTTAAGTAACTTTGTTTGTAACTTATTTATTTATAACAGCTATCATTTCTCTTGACTTTAGGAGTTCTGGTAATATCCTCAACTGATTGATTATCACTAGGATGACCCAGAAATCTTCCCTTTATAGATACTATTTCTCTTTTATTCCAGTTTCTAGTTTTGCCTTTGAGTTTCTGGGATAGGCAGGCATTGGGAGTGGTTTTCACCTCCAGTCATTTCCACTTGAACTCTCCTCTCCGACACCATTCTGTCTTTTTCAGTTGCTTGAGAAAGAAGCCAAGACGTCTAAATGTAACACTAAGAAGATTTAAGCTTCACCAAAGACTTTTAACTCTGATGTACAAGCTCCCGGTTTTTTAACTATCACAGGCAATATCCTTGGTCGATAACTCAGTTTTGGCTCTGAAGAGTCTTTTGTATAAGTGTTTCTTACTAGGAGAGCAGGGATAGGGTACAACTAGGAAGTTTTCAGAGTTTCAGGTCATGAGATGAGGATTTTCAGAACTCAGGAACAACAGTATTCTCTTTTCATTGTGTTGAACTTGAGTTCACTTTAGAGTAATCACTGTTTCCAACACATCATTCTCTTGGGTTTGTTATTTTACCAGTTCCTACAGTGTGTTCACCCCTTTCCACATTTATGAATTCATGGCATATTTATTCAGTTTGTGTTACTGTGTCTCAGTGTTTTGTCCTGAAATGGTCAAATAGAGAAACAAGTGAATTACTGAATTTTTCATAAATACATTCTTAGTCTTCTTCTTTTTGATTTATTTTTTATGAATGACTATGCATAACATACTGGTTTTTCTTACAGCCTTCCCTTTATTTTGGGCATTTATCCATCCGTTCAGCCACTCAGCCATCCAACCATCCATCCAGCCATCCGTCCAGCCAGCCACCTGTCTAACAAATGTGCCATGTAGTTTTACTAAATTTCAGGCACTGAGCTATAAAATTTGATACAAAATGAATAAGAATTATACGTGTTTCATAAATGTGGTTTGATTACAGTTAAAACAAAGATTTTTTGAATCCATTGGAATTTAGTTTCAAGAATATTTCTATGTTTACTTATTCACCTATGAATTCATTTAACAAATGTTTAATCAGTGTCTAATATATGCCAGACACTGCTAGAGGTTAGTATGTGAGAATGAACAAGGGATGGTCTCTGTCCTTCAAAGAGTTGCAGTTTAGTGGGAGATAAAGAAACATAACAAATGATTTTGTCACAAAATGAAATAACTGTAAGAAAGGTCAATGCAGTGTTCTGATAGCAGCAGAGGGATAGGAGTGACTAACTCTGGGGGAGACAGAAAGCTTTCAGAGGAGGTCATGTTTAAGTTGGGCCCAGTTCTTCCTATTCAAAATGTGGTCAATAGACTAGCAGTAGTATCACCTGTTCCCAGGTATTACCTGGGAGTTTCTTAGAAATTCAGTTCTTAGGCCCCAGGCCAGACTGATGGAGTTCGAATTTAATTTTAACAAGATCCTCAGGTCAATTGTAAGCACATTCAAATTTGAGAAGCACTGATTTAAAGTAAGAATACTTTGGCAGTCATTGGTAAATGTGATTTGAGGGTTAATTTCCACTTTCTGTATTCTTCACGGTGGCCCTTGCTGCATCTTCCTCCACTTTGATACTTAAAAAAAAAAAAATAGGCATGATTAACTCCACAGGTTTAGGACATGCTTTTGATCCTGTATGTTTCTTCACTACTTCAGGGATTGGGTTTAGGTACACGTGTAACAAAAATAATTAATAATAAGGAAGGAAGTGGTAAAAACAAATAAACAAAAAGAATACTTTGGCAGGTAAAGAAGGTAGATAAGACAGTTTAAACAGAGGAAGGACCACATGCAAAGGCATAGGACATGGAGGCCCATGGCACATTTGTTGTGTTAAGTCTTAAGGTGCATCACAGAAGGGGAAGGAGAGGAATTTGGTAAAACACATGAGTACCAGGCTGTGAAGGACTTATATGCTATGTAAAGAATTTTAACCTTTTCTGAGCCATAGGCTACAATTGGAAGTTTTGTTGTTGTTGTTGTTTTGGGTTTTTTTGCAGTATGTGGGCCTCTCACTGTGTGGCCTCTCTCGCTGTGGAGCACAGGCTCCAGACGCACAGGCCCAGCAGCCATGGCTCACGGGCCCAGCCGCTCCACGTCACGTGGGATCCTCCCAGACCGGGGCACGAACCTGTGTCCCCTGCATCGGCAGGCGGGCCCTCAACCACTGCGCCACCAGGGAAGCCCAATTGGAAGTTTTTAAGCAGATAAATGACATGATGCTTGAGAAAGACAATGAAGACATGTGAAGAATGGATTAGAAATGAGTTAAGGAAATGTCTGCTGACTACTCAAGAAGTTATTTCAGATGAGAGGACCTAAACTAACAGTGAATATTCAGAGCAGGGGCTGCATTCAATAAATATTTTGGAAATTGAAATGATGGAAATTCATGCTTGACTAAATGAAGGAGATGAGGAATGAATCAGAGATGACTCAGAGAAACTGAAAGATGGAAGCTAAGAAGCTATAGGAATGTTTGAGACCACCTCTGGGGTAGCAGCATAATAATATCTGCCCCAAATCAATGTCAGACTGCTTTGGGTTGTAAATAAACAGAGAGAAGGAAAGGAAAGAGAAGGCAGTAGCATGAGGAAGAGATAGAACTCAGAGATAGTATGGAGAGAAGGAATCAGTGGAGAAGAGACTAAACAACTCAGGGGAGGTACAAAAAATGGGACCAGGAGCATAAAAAGAGAGTTGAATTTGGAAAGAAATAGGAACATCTATCTCTCCTTTCCTGAAGGGTTGAGTTTTTAAGATATGGGGGAGCTTGGGATGGAAGCTAGAGGATGGAAGAGAAGGAACTTTGTACTTTATGACTGCTATTTTCTCGATGAAATAGGAAGCAAGGTCATCTGTGGAGAGAGAGTGGGCTGGGACAGGATCTTGATGAGAGTGATGAAGTTTTGTAATAGCCACTTTAGGGTGTGGGAGAAGTAGCTGACTAGAGACAACTAAAAGGATTGCTGGGCAGTGCTGAAAGCCTAGAAGGGGTTGGAAACCGTAAATAACTTGTTCTTTTCTCACTCCATGATTCCATGACAGTCCCTCTTTCCCCTCCTGCCTGCTTTGTTTTCTTTTATAGTTTGAGCAGGAAATAATTTTCCAGTAAATTTAAAGCCTAATTCAGGCAGCAGAAAAACAAAGGCTTGTATTTCAAACACCTAAGATAAATCTACTTGAGATTTTATGTTTTAGTTAAAATTAATTGGCACTCTTCCCTAATGAAAGTACCACATGTCCATTATTGAAAACTTGGAAAATAAAGAAAAATAAATCAGATAATATCATCCGCTGAGAAAATGATTGTTGATACTTTTTTCATTCAAGTACTTTCTCTAAACACAGTTTTGTCTGCTTGTTTATGGTACATGATTGTGTTAATCATAGATTAAACTCTCTTGTATCTTTCTCTTTTCACCTTTTTAAGATTTGTAATTTTTTTCCTGATCATAAAAGCAATTTATATTCCTTGTCAATTTTTGAAAATACAGAAGAGTACAATGATGAAAATATAAATCACTCATAATTCCATCACTGCCATATGATGACTCAGTTGCAAAGGGTTTTGATGAAAGCTTTTATGTCACACTTCAGAAAACATTTTCTAGCAACATTTCCTGCTAGTATTTGATGCCAGGTTTTCTTCTTCATTAAATTTAAACAGCATGGACCATAACAGAATTTTACCTGGAGAAAATCTAATCAGTGCAGCTACTACAAACAGCCCAGTCAGCTTTACCGAATTTCCCCCACACCCTACTGGCAGAGGTAAGGGCTCAAGAGCAGAATGTGAAGAGGAGGAAGCATTGTAAGCTCCTATTTACCAAACATGTTCCTACGTCTTTGAACGATTATAAAGTACAGTTAACAAGCAACATGAAGCCTGCTCTTCTCATGAATATAAGAGCTATTTTCCTTCCCCTCCCCTGTTGCCTCCTTCCCCAAAGCTGACTTCTGTCAATTATGTCCTCAAGCAATGGTGGCTCTAGAAATTTATATAGGAGGGACTTTTAGGAGTGTAATAATCTCAAACACTGATACAGCACTGTCTATGTGTCAAGCAGTATTCTAAGTATTTTACATAGATTAATTTTATTTAATGCTCACAACAAAACTGTGCGTTAGGTAGTGCTATTATCCCCACTTTGAAAATAATGAAACTAAGGCATGAAGAGATTTAGTAATTTGCCAAGAACACATTCTTTAAGTGGGGTAACTGAGTTTCTGAGTTTCAAATTTAAGATGTTGTCTCAGGATCCTTTTCATAGCCCATGAAAAATATCCAGCTGGAAGGGTAGCTGAATGGTTTGCCTTGAGTTCATGTTGTAAGAACACATTTTATTTAGAGTATGTATTTGGTGTGGCTTGAGGGTTGATTAAAATTCTCCCAACTCCCACCCTTATGCTACTTCCAACATCAAACCTTGGTATTATGACCGCTTTCTAAATTTTCTTGGTGGTCGCCATGAGGTGATCCAGATGTTTTAGTAAAGGCTAGTAATGTAAACTTCTCTGTATTCTAGATTCTTATCATGGTTTTAACTGCCATTCTCTTGTCTTCTCATCTTCCAGAAAAGGACCAGCTTGATTTAGGTGCTTCTTGCTTTTCCAAGCTTGAAAATTCCTATGGCATTGCTGTTTAGTCCTATGTCCTTAAAAATTATAAATGGTTCTTTAGCTGCTTCTAATAGTTTATAAAAATTAAATGCTTATTCTTTAAATTGCCAACAAAGCTCCTTTCTTGGCATCAGCTTTGCTTGACACACTCAATCCTGCCTTTCTTGCCTTCTCGACTTCCTTGACTGCTTCTTGTTTAGTTTCCAGGCTTAGAATGTTGCTCTTCTGTCCCAGCACTGAGAAATCTGGAATGCACACTGGCGCTGTGTTCAGTGTTCTCACAAGCTGCTGGATGGAGGAAAGAGAATGGTACAGGTAGTAGGTAGTCTATTGGTGCTTATGTCCCTGGCAAGCTAGCTTGGCTCTTCAGTTAGAGTTGACCATTGTGTCTCCAGGAGTGTTGCACATAGTACCAGCTGGAACAAATGTTAGAAGGCAAGATGGTGCAAGGAAAAGAGCAATAAATTCATCATTGAATCCATATCACAACTTTAATTATATAACATCTCCCTCTCTCCTTCCCTCCCTCCCTCCCTCCTACTCTCCCTTCTTCATTGCCTTCCTCCCTTCCTCCCTTTTTCCTTTCCTCCTTCCCTTGCTCCCTTCCTTCCTTCCTTCCCTCCATCCCTTCCTTTTCTCCTCCTCCTCCTTCTTCTTTCTCTCTCCCTTTCTTTCTCTTCCTTCCTTTCTATTTTTCTTTCTTCCCCATTCCTATGAGAAATATAGCATAGCAGAAAGAGCACAGGTTCTGAAGTTAGATAGCCTGGGTTTAAAGCCCGGTTTCCCTCCTTTACAATGTGTACATTGATCTGATTAACTTCTTTGGGGCTCATTTTGCTTATGTAAAAAACCATCTCATGAGGCTAGTATGAATATTAGATGAGATAATACCAGTAAAATGTTTAGAATAGTAATTTTCTCATTAAGCACTTAATAAATATAGTTATCATTGTGAAAATATCTCTCTTTAGACTGTAAGTTCCAGAAGAGTGGGTATTTTCTTCACTATGTATGTCCAGTGCTGAGCAGAGTAGGTTCTTCAGAAATATTGGTTGAACAAATAAATGAATGAGTGGTTGAATCTACCACTAAATAGATATGTGACTTAGGACACATTATTTAACCTCTTTGAAAATGTTTGCTGACGGCCAGCCAAAAATAAATAAATAAATAAATAAAATTTTATAAAAAGAAAAGAAACTTGTTTTTTAAAAGAAAAAGAAAATGTGTGCTGGGTGTTTGGGATATAATGTGTAACTCACAGGGCTGTTAAAGAATTTCATGGGATGAGAATATGAAGGAGGCACAAGAGCCCACAGTTTCAGAGCAAAGGCTTTGAAGTCAGGCACAAATAGTTTTGACTCTTATTCTGCAAGAAGATATGATCTTGAATAAACTACTACTCTTTAAGATTCAGTTTTTTCATCTACAAAATGGAGATCATAATTTTTATCTCAGAGTTGATGTAAGGATGAAATGAGACATGTATATACTTACAATATTGTTTTCTTAAAATAGTTTGTTATTAAGAGAAAGGACTTTGTAAGCATGAGAGCAACATAAAAACAGATTTTGACTTTTTATTAAATAGAGAATTTTCCATTAAATTCTCCTGTACAGTGGCACAAAATAAGAGTCTAACTGTATCCTCAAAATTTAGGCAAGACTGAAGGAAATCAAGAAATACAATTATTGTTTAAAGAACCTGATGGTAATTTTGACAAGTTGTGATAATTCAAGTCTCATAGCTAGACTGATACGGTGTCCTAGAAAGTAATATTTTTAATGGATAGAAGTGTGATTTGCATAAAAATATTTATTTATAATAGTCCAGATATATACATTGTTTCTACTTTCCTAATAATAAGGCACAGAGTTGAAGGACACTAAGAAAGGTTTGAATTTTTATATTTAATGAGCATATTATTTTCTGTTTTGGAGAAATCGATTTTCTTGAGAATTCAAAATATTCCTTCTGTAGAAACCAGGAATGTGTTTTGCAGTAATCACTTAGTTGATATTGGAGAGAGGAAGAACATCCTCTCTCCAATATCACAGGAACTGTGTTTTGTTTCCCTTTATATCTTAAATTTTTGGCTTACAGAATGTATTCTTCATATATAGTTGTTGAGTGAATGAAATGAAAGTATTTGAGAAAAAGATTTCCACAGGATTCAACAAACATTTATATGTTAAATTTAGTTTCATCAGTAAATAATACTTAAGCAAGCATAGTACCATTATAAAGACTGAATTGTTTCATGAATTTTATATGTACACAATAGACACATAATATCAAACATGGCCCCCCCAAAAGAGTATAAAAATACACAAATGCTTCAGCAGGCTTGTATTATAAATCTGTGTTTACAAAAATTGTGTTTGATTTATTCATTGCTTCTAATACCATTCTTGGAATTTTTATTTCAGTTCCTTGAAAAGCAATCACATTCTTAACTCAGTATCTAGTATTAAAATAGGTTACCGTGATAGGTCTTTCAGAATACAAATACACACAGAATTGGTATGTGGGGCAATATCTGACTTGGGTAAGTTCTAATTGTAAAAATATTATAGGACAATTTGTCTTACCCATAAATCTCTCTATTTTTGATAAGAGATTTACCATTCAGAACAGCCAGGCAAGGGGAGTTGAAAAACCTTAGCCACAGGTCTCTTAGTAACTGAATATTTATAATAGAGTATTTATTTTTCTTTTATTTTTCACATCTTTATTGCAGTATAATTGCTTTACAATGGTGTGCTAGTTTCTGCTGTATAACAAAATGAATCAGCTATACATAAACATATATCCCCATATTTCTCCCTCTTGCATCTCCCTCCCTCCCACCCTCCCTATCCCACCCCTCTAGGTGGTCACAAAGCACCGAGCTGATCTCCCTGTGTTATGCAGCTGCTTCCCACTAGCTATCTATTTTACATTTGGTACTGTATATAAGTCCATGCCACTCTCCTACTTTGTCTCAGCTTACCCTTCCCCCTCCCCATGTCCTCAAGTCCATTCTCTAGTAGTTCTGAGTCTTTATTTCTGTCCTGCCCCTAGATTCTTCATTACCATTTTTTTTAAGATTCCAATATGTTAGCATAGGGTATTTGTTTTTCTCCCTCTGACTTACCTCACTCTGTATGACAGACTCTAGGTCCGTCCACCTCAATACAAATAACTCAATTTCATTTCTTTTTATGACTGAGTAATATTACATTGTATACATGTGCCACATCTTTTTTTTTTTTAACTTCTTTATTGGAGTATAATTGCTTTACAGTGGTGTGTTTGTTTCTGCTTTATAACAAAATGAATCATTTATACATATACATATGTTCCCATATTTCTTCCCTCTTGGGTCTCCCTCCCTCCCACTCTCCCAATCCCACCCCTCTAGGTGGTCACAAAGCACTGAGCTGATCTTCCTGTGCTATGCGGCTGCTTCCCACTAGCTATCTGTTTTATCTTTGGTAGTGTATATATGTCCATGCCACTCTCTCACTTTGTCACAGCTTACCCTTCCCCCTCCCCATATCCTCAAGTCCATTCTCTAGTAGGTCTGTGTCTTTATTCCCATCTCACCGCTAGGTTCTTCATGATCATTTTTTTTCCCCTTAGATTCCATATATATGTGTTAGCATACGGTATTTGTTTTTCTCTTTCTGACTTACTTCACTCTGTATGACAGACTCTAGGTCCATCCACCTCACTACAAATAACTCAATTTCATTTTTTTAATGGCTGAGTAATATTCCATTGTATATAGGTGCCACATCTTTTTTATCCATTCATCTGTCAATGGACACTTAGGTTGTTAGAAGTCCTGGCTATTGTAAATAGTGCTGCAATGAACATTGGGGTGCATGCGTCTTTTTGAATTATGGTTTTCTCAGGGAATATGCCCAGTAGTGGGATTGCTGGGTTGTATGGTAGTTCTATTTGTAGTTTTTTAAGGAACCTCCATGCTGTTCTCCATAGTGGCTGTACCAATTTATATTCCCACCAACAGTGCAAGAGGGTTCTCTTTTCTCCACACCCTCTCCAGCATTTACTGTTTGTAAATTTTTTGATTATGGCCATTCTTATCAGTGTGAGGTGATACCTCATTGTACTTTTGACTTGCATTTCTCTAATGATTAGTGATGTTGAGCATCCTTTCATGTGTTTGTTGGCAATCTGTATATCTTCTTTGGAGAAATGTCTGTTTAGGACTTCTGCCCATTTTTGGATTGGGTTGTTTGTTTTTGTGATATTGACCTGCATGAGTTGCCTGTATATTTTGGAGAGTAATCCTTTGTCAGTTGCTTTGTTTACAAATACTTTCTCCCATTCTGAGGGTTGTCTTTTCGTCTTGTTTATGGTGTCCTTTGCTGTGCAGAAGCTTTTAAGTTTCATTAGGTGCCATTTGTTTATTTTTGGTTTTATTTCCATTTCTCTAGGAGGTGTGTCAAAAAGGATCTTGCTGTGATTTATGTCATAGAGTGTTCTGCCTGTGTTTTCCTCTAAAAGTTTTATAGTGCCTGACCTTACATTTAGGTCTTTAATCCATTTTGAGTTTATTTTTGTGTATGGTGTTAGGGATTGTTCTAATTTCATTCTTTTACATGTACCTGTCCAGTTTTCCCAGTACCACTTATTGAAGAGGCTGTCTTTTCTTCATTGTATATTTTGCCTCCTTTATAAAAGATAAGGTGACCATATGTGTGTGGGTTTATCTGTGGGCTTTCTATACTGTTCCATTGATCTATATTGCTGTTTTTGTGCCAGTACCATACTATCGTGATTACAGTAGCTTTGTAGTATAGTCTGCAGTCAGGGAGCCTGATTCCTCCAGCTCCGTTTTTCTTTCTCAAGATTGCTTTGGCTATTCGGGGTCTTTTATGTTTCCATACAAATTGTGAATTTTTTTGTTCTAGTTCTGTGAAAAATGCCAGTGGTAATTTGATAGGGATTGAATTGACTCTGTAGATTGCTTTCGGTAGTAGAGTCATTTTCGCAATGTTGATTCTTCAATCCAAGAACACAGTATATCTCTCCATCTGTTTGTATCATCTTTAATTTCTTTCATCAGTGTCTTATATAGTTTTCTGCATACAGTTCTTTTGTCTTCTTAGGTAGGTTTATTCTTGGGTATTTTATTCTTTTTGTCACACTGGTGAGTGGGAGTTTTTCCTTCATTTCTCTTTCTGAGTTTTCATCATTAGTGTATAGGAATGCAAGAGATTTCTGTGCATTAATTTTATATCCTGCTACTTTACCAAATTCATTGATTAGGTCTAGTAGTTTTCTGGTAGCATCTTGGGGATTCTTTATGGATAGTATCATATCATCTGCAAACAGTGACCATTTTATTTCTTCTTTTCCAATTTGGATTTCTTTTATTTCTTTTCCTTCTCTGATTGCTGTGGCTAAAACTTCCTAAGCTATGTTGAATAATAGTGGTGAGAGTGGGCACCCTTGTCTTGTTCCTGTTCTTAGTGGAAATGGTTTCAGTTTTTCACCATTGAGAATGATGTTGGCTGTGGATTTGACATATATGACCTTTATTATGTTGAGGAAAGTTCCCTCTATGCCTACTTTCTGGAGGAGTTTTTTTTATCATAAATGGTTGTTGAATTTTGTCAAAGGCTATTTCTGCATCTATTGAGATGATCATATGGTTTTTCTCCTTCAGTTTGTTAATATGGTGTATCACATTGATTGATTTATGCATATTGAAGAATCCTTGCATTCCTGGAATAAACCGCACTTGGTCATGGTGTATGATCCTTTTAATGTGCTGTTGGATTCTGTTTGTGAGTATTTTCTTGAGGATATTTGCATCTATGTTCATCAGTGATATTGGCTGGTAGTTTTCTTTTTTTGTGGCATCTTTGTCTGCTTTTGGTATCAGGGTGATGGTGAACTTGTAGAATGAGTTTGGGAGTGTTCCTCCCTCTGCTATCTTTTGGAAGAGTTTGAGAAAGATAGGTATTAGCTCTTCTCTAAATGTTTGTTAGAATTCACCTGTGAAGCCATCTGGTCCTGGGCTTTTGTTTGTTGGAAGATTTTTAATCACAGTTTCAACTTCAGTGCTTGTGATTGGTCTGTTTATATTTTCTATTTCTTCCTTGTTCAGTCTTGGAAAGTTGTGCTTTTGTAAGAATTTGTCCATTTCTCCAGATTATCAATTTTATTAGCATATAGTTGCTTGTAGTAATCTCTCATGATCCTTTTTATTTCTGCAGTATCTGTTGCTACTTCTTTTTCATTTCTAATTCTGTTGATTTTAGTCATCTCCCTTTTTTTCTTGATGAGTCTGGCTAATGGTTAATCAATTTTGTTTATCTTCTCAAAGAACCAGCTTTTAGTTATATTGATCTTCTGCTATTGTTTCCTTCATTTCTTTTTCATTTATTTCTGATCTGATCTTTATGATTTTGTTCCTTCTGCTAACTTTGGGGGTTTTTTTGTTGTTGTTGTTCTTCTTTCTCTAATTACTCTAAGTGTAAGGTTAGGTTGTTTATTTGAGATGTTTCTTGTTTGTTGAGATAGGATTGTATTGCTATAAACTTCCCTCTTAGAACAGCTTTTGCTGTGTCACCTAGGTTTTGAGTCCTCGTGATTTCATTGTCCTTGTTTCTCGATATTTTTGATATCCCCTTTAATATCTTCAGTGATCTCTTGGTTATTTAGTAGTGTTTGTTTAGCCTCAATGTGTTTGTATTCTTTACAGGGTTTTTCCTGTAATTGATATCTAGTCTCATAGTGTTGTGGTCAGAAAAGATACTTGATGCAATTACAATTTTCTTAGATTTACCAAGGTTTGATTTGTGACCCAAGATATGATCTATACTGGAGAATGTTCCATGAGCATTTTGTAAGAAAATGTACCCTGTTGTTTTTGGATGGAATGTCATAAAAATATCACTTAAGTCCATCTTGTTTAATGTATCATTTAAAGCTTGTGTTTCCTTATTTATTTTCATTTTGGATGATCTGTGCAGTGATGAAAGTGAGGTGTTAAAGTACCCTACTATGATTGTGTTACTGTTGATTTCCCCTTTTATGGCTGTTAGCATTTGTCTTATGTATGGAGATGCTCCTATGTTGGGTGCATAAATATTTAGAATTGTTATATCTTTTTCTTGCATTGATCCCTTGATCATTATGTAGTGTCCTTCTTTGTCTCTTGTAATAGTCTTTATTTTAAAGTTTGTTTTGTTTGATATGAGAATTGCTACTTCAGCTTTCTTTTGATTTCCATGTGCATGGAATATCTTCTTCCATCCCCTCACTTTCAGTTTGTATGTGTCCCTAGGTCTGAAGTGAGTCTCTTTAGAAAGCAAATATACAGGTCTTGTGTCTGTATCCACTGGGTAGAGTAATCTTGGTTATAGGTTTTTCTCTTTCATAACTTTAAATATATCCTGCCACTGTCTTCTGGCTTGCAGAGTTTCTGCTGAAAGTACAGCTGTTAACTTTATGGGGATTCCCTTGTATGTTATTTGTTGCTTTTCCTGTGCTGCTTTTAATATTTTTTCTTTGTATTTAATTTTTGATAGTTTGATTAATATGTGTCTTGGTGTGTTTCTCCTTGGATTTATCCTGTATGAGACTCTCTGTGCTTCCTGGGCTTGATTAACTATTTCCTTTCCCATATTATGGAAGTTTTCAAGTATAATCTCTTCAAATATATTCTCAGTCCCTTTATTTTCTCTTCTTCTTCTTGGACCCCTATAATTTGAATGTTGGTGTGTTTAGTGTTGTCCCTGAGGTCTCTGAGACTGTCCTCAGTTCTTTTCAGTCTTTTTTTCTTTTTTCTGCTCTGTGGTAGTTATTTCCACTATTTTATCTTCCAGGTCACTTATCCATTCTTCTGCCTTAGTTATTCTGCTATTGATTCCTTCTAGAGAATTTTAAATTTCGTTCATTGTGTTGTTCATCATTGTTTGTTTGCTCTTTAGTTCTTCTAGGTCCTTTTGAATCATTTCTTTTATTTTCTCCATTCTCTTTCCACGATTTTGGATCATCTTTATTGTCATTACTCTGAATTCTTTTTCAGGTCGATTTCCTCTTCATTTGTTTGGTCTGGTGAGTTTTTGCCTTGCTCCTTCATCTGCTGTGTGTTTCTCTGTCTTCTCATTTTGCTTAACTTACTGTGTTTGCGATCTCCTTTGCACAGGCTGAAAGTTCGTAGTTCCTATTGTTTTTGGTGTCTGCCCTCAGTGGGTAATGTTGGTTCAGTAGGTTGTGTAGACTTCCTGGCAGAGGGGACTGGTGCCTGTGTTCTGGTGGATGAAGCTGGATCTTGTCTTTCTTGTGGGCAGGACTGTGTCTGGTGGTGTGTTTTGGGGTGTCTGTGAAGTTATTATGATTTTAGGCAGCCTCTCTGCTAATGAGTGGGGTTGCGTTCCTGTCTTGCTAGTTGTTTGGCATAGGATGTCCAGCACTGTAGCTTGCTGGTCGTTGAGTGGAGCTGGGTCTTAGCATTGTGATGGAGATCTCTGAGAGAGCTTTCGCCCTTTGATATTACATGGGGCCGGGATGTCTCTGGTGGACCAGTGTGTTGAACTTGGCTCTCTCACCTCAGAGGCTCAGGTGGCCAGAGTACCAACATCCTGTCAGCCACATGGCTCAGAAGAAAAGGGAGAAAAAGAAAGAAAGAAAGAAAGAAAGAAAGAAAGAAAGAAAGAAAGAAAGAAAGAAAGAAAGAAAGAAAGAAAGAAAGAAAGAAAGAAAGAAAGAAAGAAAGAAAGAAAGGGAGAGAGAAAAAAGGTTATCAAAATAAAAAATAATTATTAAAAATTAAGAAGTAATTAGAAAAGAAACGAAGAAGAGAGCAACCAAACCAAGAAACAAATCCACCAGTGATAACATGAGCCAAAAGTTGTAGTTAAAAAAATAAAACAAAACAAAAACCCAGAGAGACAGAACCCTAGGGCAAATGGTACTTTTCTTGTTCTGCCATAGAATTGAGCAGAGTCCTGGAACAAAGCTCTGATGAGAAGATGGATTTCCAGAAGGAGCCAATGGGATACACAGCTCATATCCTCTTTTTTTTTGGGGGGAGGAGAGTGGGGTTCAGCTCGACTTGGACATTTAAGAGGAAATGTGAACTGAGGCCTTAATTGATGTGAATTGTCCTGCCTGCCCCCCCACACACCTTTCTCCTGACTCTTCCTCACACATCACCTTCCATTCTGAGGATCGTTTCCTGGGCAAGAAACTAAACTCCTCTTAGAACATCTGAGGATATGTAGTTTACTCTGAAAGACATTTTGGAATTATTGTGCCAAGTCTTAATATTTCTATATTTATCTACATTTTTTTCTTTCCCCTTTTCTTTACTCCTTGCTTATGAGGTCACATAAAACATTACTAAATATCCAGACAAATAAAAAAGGAAGTTAAATCAGATATCTACTCTACATAATTATAACCAAGCTTACCTGCTCACCTTTTGTAAGAGGTCAGTAAGCAATTTTCACCTTATTTTGGCAGGTTACTTGCTAATTTCAGGCCTTGAAAACACAGAGGGACAATTGAGGTAGTCTGGTGAGAAAGTCTTTTGTCTGATCCAGTGTTCAGCTTTCCTCCCTACTATTAAATAGAAATAGCAGTCATCAGTTAGTTGTATGACCTAATAGGCATTTAACTTCTCAATGCCTTAGATACCTAGTCCAAGAAGGTTGTAGTGCAGGAAGATAAGAAGATAATAGATGTGATAGTGCTTTGAAATTTTTGAGAGCTGATGCAGAAATACAGAGCATTGTTTTCTGTAACTCCTAAAGGCTGATTGCTGCAAATTTTCAGGTTAGATTGATTTACTGAACCACAGATTTGTTTGTCCTCTACACTTTTCCTGGCATTAGTGGTTATTTTCCTGAAGTCAGTACAGTCTGTCCTCAGTGATCAGCAGATCAGTTGTGATGAGAGACAGAAATGAGACTCAGACCCGGGCAAGGACTTCTGACTCAAAATCCATTCTCCTTTTACTGTGCTTTTGCCTTCATGACTTCTTATAAAGTGTATGTGTGGGGGGGGGGGGAGAGAGAGACAGACACACAGACACACAGACACACAGACAGACAGAGAATGAATATGTGTTTAGAAAAATGTAAATGCAAACTCAGAACTTTATAAACTAAAATCAACTATCCTTCCCTTTTCCCAACATTTCTTCACTCTCTTCTTTATCTCTTTTGAACATTCCTCTTGCCCATCCTCTTTCCATTCATTTTTCTGCTTCATATAAGTTGGTGGTAGCATGGATGGTGATTGCTAACTTACAGGGGTTGATATGGTAGAAATTTATTCGGATTCTCTTCTGTTTTCTTTTTTCTCCTTGTTTAAGAGAAGCTTATTATTTGAAGAATTTTTAATCCTCTGCTTAAAACCATGCTTTTCACCTGTGCTTCAAAGCCACCCTCCTACTATCTCAAGCCCAGTTAACCTGTCTGCCGGGACTCTTACCCCAGCAACTGGTGTCACTTTTGGAAGCTGTATTTTGGGTTTCTCAGAAGCTATCTCTTTCCTTTCAACTGCTTGAAGTTGTGCCTCTTTAGTCCATTATGCAGCCACTTCTCCAGATACTACTGTTTCTCTTCTGAGTCAGATGATGGCATCAGCTGGCAATGAGCACCACTGCTGCAGTGGTAGAGGACAGCTCGAAGTTAGAGGAGAAGCTTGGGAAGCAGACAGAATCAGGCCAACTTCATCTCTTTTTAATGGATTTGGTTTTACTGAAATAAGTGGGGATTATCTGTAACTTGAACAAGATATATCCACTATAAATAAAAATACCTGATTTCCTACTTTGTGCAAGGCACTCTTTTAGGTCTTATGGGGGATACAGACAACAATTATACTTTCTGGGACACTTAGAATTCAGCAAGAGAGCTAAATATGGTTATTAATAACTGCAATTCAAGATAGAATGTGTGTTTCACATTATAATATAGAAGAATGTAGCATAAAGGGGATAGAATTTGGATGACTGAATGGATAGAAAGGATTTTAAAGGACTCTCTGGAGACAGAAATGACTGGTAGGACGGAGTTAAGAAAAAAAAAAAAGGGAAGAAGAGATATAAGACATCTTTCAGCAAAAGGAGTTTAATTCATCTGTCCCTTGAACAGAAGGCAGGCTGCTCAAGCAATAAGTGCTACAGTCTGGACTTTACCCAGAGCTAGAAAGTAAAGAAGCTCAGACAAAGTGATTAGAAGCAGGAGAGGTGACCATTCTTCTAGGATGGAAATAAGAGGATCATTCTTTGTCACATCCAAATCCTAACTCAGATAGTTAACACCTGGGAATGCTGAGTCATTGATCTCAGGAGCAACTGAATCTGAAAGTTTTCATGCCTGTGACAAGAGTGGTGAAAATATACCACTCTTCACTATTTTGGAAAGGTTTTACCTACATCATGAATGGATAGAAGGAGTGTGAGAAGTATATTTAAAATGCAATGAGAATTTAGATATGGGAGATAATTTTACAGTTGAGTATATGAGGGAAAATTTTTTATATCACCATTCATTCATTTTTAATTTATTCATCCATTCTTCCACATAAGCCATTTGAGAAATACTAATTGAGACCATACTCAGATCAGGTACTGGAGATACAGTAGTCAATATAATAGATGTGGATCTCTCATGGAACTTATTATCTACTAATGAGACAATTCACAAATGACTAATGCATTACTTTTGGTAAATTCTAAGAAGGAAAAGTACAGGGTGCTTTGACAGCATATAAAACAAGGGACTGGGACTTCTGTGACATTCCAGTGGTTAAGACTCTGTACTTCCACTGCAGGGGGCATGGGTTTGATTCCTGGGTAAAAAACAAACAAACAAAAACAAACAACAACAACAACAAGGGACTGGCCTAGTTTTGAGGGAATCATAACCGTGTTCATAGAGTAGACAGAATTTGAGGTGGACTATTTTTACAGACTTGAGCTAGAAAAGTTTTAATAATATCGCTGATTCATACATTGTTTTCGCCTTTCAAAAACATTCAGTTTCATTTTTACCTAGTTTATCAGTGTAATATTGAGCAGTGTACTGCTATACAGTAAGGAATGGCCTTCATTTTACTTTGTATACCTGAAGAAAATCTTCACAAGGAACATTTGCTTCTAAAGAGGTCTTGAGAGCAAAGACAAGGGACCTTGCTTATTGAAGTTGAATTACTCCTGTATAATTCATGGGATATTCATAGTACTTTATCATAAATATGTGTATGATTTAAATTTTTACATGTTTATGCAAAGTTATTTGTGCTCCATACATTGTGAATACTTTTGATAAAGCCTTCACATAGTTTATTTAAATTACTTGTTTAGATGTTTATGTTTTTTACTAGATCCTTGATTTACTGAGTACTTAGCATAGTGCCTAAAAGAAAGTAAACACTCAATATTTTCTTTCATGAATGAATTAAATTAACAGAAAGTGGTAATATTTCTCATTAAAAGATATTTTTTAATGATGTTTTGCAAACATCACTTTATATGCTCTAGATATAACAGTAAATAATATAGACTAAGTCTACTTTCATGAGGTGAGGGATGTGGACAATTAAAAATAAACAATCATGTTATTAGTTTTATTATTAGTTCAGGTACTCCAAGAAGCAAATACATTCTAAGACAGGATTAAATGGTATAAGAGACTCTTGGGGGGAGATCCCTGTGAAGAGTAAAGGAGAGGGAACAGGAATGAACAGGAGAAACTTCAGGGCATGATGCAGGTCTGAAAACTGTGAAAAGAAAGGGGGAAGGTAGGAGTTTGGGGGAGGAAGAATCAGAGAGTACAGTGCAGTTCTAAGAAAGTTTCAGCAAGGTTAACGGGGAGTCCCTGAGCTAAAGTTGCCTATTACAGGACTTCTGAACCCCTTAAGAATCGGCCTTTAGTAATGCTGTGCTCAGTTATTGGCTGAGAGCAGCCCAGGGGAAGCATGGCCTCACAGACCACAGAGTGGATACAGACAGCTGGAGGTATCAGTCAATTTGCTCCCCTGGAAACTTCCCTTGAAGGAGATCTAAGTGGCTCACTTCTACCACTATTGCAGTTATGAGGGAAAAAAGAGTAAGAAAAATATATGAAGAATAATGTTGCCATTTTAGATAGTTTGAACCGAGAAGGCCTTCTGGACAAGATAACACTTGAATATAAATCTGAGTATAAAGATAAGGAAGGCCACGTGGAAATCTTTGGAAGGAGTTTCCAGGCAGAAGGAAGGGAAAATACAAAGGTCCTGAGGAGGAGTATACTTGGATTTCATGATAAGGAAGGAGAAGATCAGTGTGTCTGGATTACAGTGAGTGAGGGGAAGAGGGATTTGATTCATCCATTCAACAAATATAATACTTATTTGCTGCCTACTATATCCTGGACAGTGTTCTAGGCACTGGGGATTCAGAAAGGAACTAAACAGGCCCCAAATCCTCTTCCCTTACTGGGTTTAAATTCTACTGGGGGAGATAGGCAATCAACAGGATGATTAATTAATTAGATAGTGATCAATGCTGAGGAGAGAGAATAAGGTAGGGATGGGGGATATGAAATGTTGAGTGGATGGTAGTGAGGGTAGGCCTTATTGAGAAAATGAGTTTTTAATGAAGATCTGAAGAAAGTGAGAGAGCAAACCAGGCAGCTATGAGATAGAGGGATATTCCAGGTAGAAGAAAAAAATACAAAGCCTTTGAGGTGGGAGTCTGCCTAGTGTGATAGAGGAACAGCCAGGAGGTAGAGGATGAATGAAGAGGGTGTCAGTGAGGGAGAATAGGATTTGAAATTAGAGAGGTATTGGAAGGCCAGATCCTGAAGAGCTGTTAGATCATATAAATGAATTTCAGTTAAGGGACCTGTTTCTTCATAGGTGAAGAGAAGCCCTGGAGACTTTGAATTTTGCATTGAAAATTGTAAAAATAATTCTGCTCCCTAGTTTTTGTTTTTTTTTAAATAAATTTATTTATTTTATTATTTATTTTTATTTTTGGCTGCGTTGGGTCTTTGTTGCTGTGCGCGGGCTTTCTCTGGTTACAGCGAGCGGGGGCTACTCTTCATTGCGGTGTGCTGGCTTCTCTTGTTGAGAGCACAGGCTCTAGGCATGCGGGCTTCAGTAGTTGTGGCGTGCGGGCTCAGTAGTTGTGGCGCATGGGTTTAGTTACTCCGCGGCTTGTGGGATCTTCCTGGGCCAGGGCTCAAACCTGTGTCCCCTGCACTGGCAGGCAGATTCTTAACCACTGCGCCACCAGGGAAGCCCCTGCTCCCTAGTTTTTGATGTGTTCTTGTACCAGCAGCTTTGGCTGGTATAAGAAGGAACACTGCTGGGGCAGGTTGCCAACAGTGATGACAGTTTAGAAACAATGAGTGGGGAAAATTGAACTTAAATGACTTTGTATCTCTGTTCAGTGGTAAAGTATTACATGTTAGAATTGGAAGGATCTTAGACTGAACTAAGGTTATCTTTCAATTTTATTGGTAAGGAAACAGGGGCTCTATGAGAAAAAACAGAGACCAAGGTCACAGAAGTTGTTAGTGGCAGACCCAGGACTGGAATCTACATTAGAACCCTGAACCACAGCTGGCTCTCCACGTCAGTGTATTAACCCAGTGTGCTTGCAGAGAGGGTAAATGCATTTTGTGGGAGGATAGATGAGGGAGTGCAGATGAACTTGTTTTTCACATAAGCCTTTTTCATTAAGGACTAGAACAGTTGGTGGATTCCTCCTTCTCACCTCTCCCTGGAGAGCCCTTCTAACCCTCCCTTGCTGGCAATTGCCCATTTAGGTTATACATCCATTGAACAGGAAGTGTGCTGTTTTTGTGGTTCACCTCTTACTAAGACCTCCCTGGTCCTCTGGTAGCTGATCTTATTTGACTGATAATTGCAAATCATCATCTAATGTTAATAATATTAGTCTCTTAAATGAAATTCATTTAACCTGGCTCAGCAGATATTTTATTCATATTATATCTCCCTATTGGCATCACTGGGGCTGATAACCAAGGAAAATGTGATCAGTATGGGCTTAAATGGAAATAATATATAATGAAGCTGGCTTGACAGTGGGATTTTGAATTGGGAAACTGTATTCTAAAATGCTCAGTTGCAGTAGGTGGTCTTTGTCATGATTCTAAGAGGATTACATTTAAATTGTGGTGCCTTCTTTGCCACAAGCGAGCTAGCATCAGGTGTGTTAACATAGGCATCTTAACACACTCCAATATATCAAATAATAAATGTGAAAAGGAAGGTGACATCTGTGATTTATTTATCTTAGTCACTTGTGTGCTCATGAGAATATGCTATCCTTTGTCAGGTCACATTTAGTCAGTTATTTATTTATTTATTCAGGAGCTATGACGTACAGGGAAGATATGTGCTTTGGAGTCCTATGAAATGTTGAGTGCCTCAAGAAACGCAACACATTGGGAAGGCCCATCCGTTAATCAGCAGCTCAAGTGTTACTATCGAGAAGTAAAAAATGTACAGTGAAAGGATCGTTGCTTGAGCTAGAGCTTAAAAGAGGAATAGAATTCCTAATTGTTTTAAACAGTCATTAGTACTTTAGAGGGAATTTACTAAAAATGATTTGGATAGCTTGGGTAGCTAGAAAGATCCTTGGGAGGTAAGTTAGGGAAGTGGGGCTTCTGCTTCATAGTTACGCCTTTGGCTAGCCCTGTACTTAGAAAAATAATGCAACTGTTTGTATAGTCGGAGAAGCCATCTGAGAGTGTAAACTCTATTTTCCATGCTTATTAGCACAATATATGTGTGGCTGATGTTTGACATATAAAATATGAATTATGCATGAGCAATAGGGATGAGATATTATATATGATAAAAATTGTTACTATACACTATATTGCTGATGAGACGGACAATCAATTGAGTATCAATGACAAGTTGTCTCAACAGTGAAATGTGTTTGATGAAATGTCCAGTCAATGATGAGATAATGAATTATCCCACTAGAACTGTGATAACTATAGCTTTGAAAAACAACTACCAAAAGGAAATTGAAATTACATAGGTGAATCCATGAAGATTTTTTTTTGACGACAAAGAATACTTGTGATGCTAATGAACTTAAAATAATAATAAAAGACTAGAACTTTCTGATCTTTAAGAAGGAATAGAGTATAAATCTATCCCATTATAAACTCAGTTGATTTCCCATTTTATTTTATTTTATGAAGGCTGGAAATATCTCTTCAACACTTATTGAGATAAAATAAGGCAAACATTTATTGTTTATATTCCATGTACTTGCTGCTTTCACAGTCATTAAGTCAAACAATATCAAAAATTCCATTTTAGCCAAAGTGGAATCTGAGTCTCAAAGTAGATAAATGACTTTCCCAGTGTCACATGGTTTGAAGGGAGCAGAGTTAAAATTCCAACTCAAGTCCACCTGGTTTTAAATTCTTAGGTCTCTCTACTATAAAACATTGCCCCTACTGGTTATTGAATAAAGGACTGCAAATATTTTATATTACATTCTGAAAAATTGAGAACAAATATATTGGACCTGGATCTTTCTGATGTAAAGGAAAGATATAGCTGAACAGATGACTACATCACACTTTGATTTCTCCCTTAGCTAATACTTATTGTCTGGATCAATCTTTACTAAATTAGGTTACTCATTTGAATCCTTTGGGTGAACTTTTAAAAATATAGATTCCTGGGCTCACCACAGAAAGATTCTGCATTCTTGGTACAATTATGGAACGTATTTTATGAGGTTGCCTGTGTGATTCTGAAGTGCACCCAGGTTTGGGACCTACAGTCTAGCCCATGTGATGAGTGGCTTACTCTTTCTACTTATTTGTGCCTTACCATATGTACAGCCACCCAGAGTCATGGTTAAAACTCTATTTTTATTTTTTGTTTTTATTATTTCATGAAAAGTATAATATAAGGAAAAGGACAAGTTTTAATCACTCACAGGTAGTGCTTTCCATCGAGAGGTCAGTGAGCCACCTACATAAGAATCTCCTTTGGTAGTGTTAAAAAGTAGATCTATTACAAGACAGGGAGAATTTTAGAATTAATATTTATAAAATCAAGCCAAGTAATAACTGAGTCATAGTTCACTTACAATAAAGTGTAGAGAATGTAAGTACTTGGTTCAATAAACTTTGATATTTGTGTATATTCATGTAACCACCACCCAAAACTTTCATCACCCCAGAAAGCTCTCTGTTGCCTTTTTTCAATCACCTCACACATAATCTCAGACGTTTTGGTCACCATTGGTTAGTTGTGCCTCTTCTAGAATTTCATGTGAATGGAATCATACAGAATCTATGAATTTGTGTCAGGGTTCTTTTGCCCAACATGCTGCCTTTAGTTAATTGATGTGTTTACATGCATTAATATTTTATTCCTCTTTATTGCATAGTATTACATTGTGTTAATATAATACGACTTGTTTGTTCATTTACCTATTGATGAGTTATTTCATGAATTTTGACTATTATGAATAAAGCTACTATAAACATTTTTGTACAAGTCTTTACGTAGACATAGGCTTTCAGTTCTCTTTGGTGAATACCTAGGAATGGAATTGCTGGGTCCTAGGATGTATATTTAACTTATAAAAAACTTACAAATAATTCTCCAAAATGATTGTACCCTTTTATATTCCCAGCAGCCAGGTATGAGAGTTCCAGTTGCTCCAAATCCTCAATATTTGGCAAAGTCAGTATTTTTTATTTTAGTCATTTAAATGTCATTTTGGGGGGGTTTTTTTTGGTTTGTTTGTTTTTGCGGTACGCGGGCCTCTCACTGTTGCGGCCTCTCCCATTGCGGAGCATAGGCTCCGGACGTACAGGCTCAGCAGCCATGGCTCACGGGCCCAGCCGCTCCGCGGCATGTGGGATCTTCCCGGACCGGGGCACGAACCGTGTCCCCTGCATCGGCAGGCGGACTCTCAACCACTGCGCCACCAGGGAAGCCCTTAATGTCATTTTTTAAAGCAAAATATTTAAAATAGTTTTCCATCTTACTTGAGAGAACAATTTAATAAAAAAATACTCCATTAAAATGTTAGACAGTTAATATCTGCACTCTGATAAACATTAGAGAACAGAGTGAAAAAGAAACTAGGCAAGAACCATACCAAGGGATAGCTCTGAATTGAGAGAAAAAACTAGTCTTTACGTGATAACAGTTAAATACAATGATTGAGCTGTTTAGCTTGGACTTAGGGGGTTATATTACCTTTAACTCTTGATCTGATTTATGTCCTTAATTTGTGCTCTAATGTATGGAGTAGATATTAGTTGTTTAACATTTTATATACCATTACTTTAACAAAAGTTACTATTTTTGAAGAAAAGACACATGAAAAATCATTTACTGGTAGTGTTTCATGCCTAGGAAGTGACTAAAATGTGCATTCTTTATCAGCACTGGTAATAGTGAGATATTTATATTCTTTTTTTTTGTTTGTCTTCAAAACCCAGTATCTGTTTTATACTTCCAGTACAGTTCAATATAGCTCCTCAGCCACAATAACCACATTTCAAGTGTTTAAGAGCCACATGTGACTAGTGGCTACTATATTGGACAGCACAGCTCTAGATATTGACTTAGTAAAAAGTGCAGACAGACTTATAGAAGTTTACAGTTTGGTCTTTCTAACAAAAGTTCAAGAAGCAGTATCTCCTTTCCACTGGGCCTTTAAATAGTTTATTCAGAACCTTGTGAGAGCATACAGATTCCCTGAAAGCATCTGAGCACTATCATAATGACATACCTGCTTTTATTGCACACCTACCCTATGATAGTACTTTATCCGTTATCACATTTAAGTCTCACAACAAACCTGAGGAATAGCACTGTGCACATTTCATAGATGAATTAACTGTGGCTCAGAATGGTTAAGTAACTTGCCAAAGGTAATACACCTGTTAAGTTTTCATTGTGTTCTTACAGCGGTCTGGTTTTGACACCTCTACAAATGTTTAAGAAGCTCTGCTCCCTATAAAAAATGAGGTCTAGAGGTCTGAAATGATTTGCCAGTTTTCTAGTTAATAGCAGATTTAGAACTTGAACACAGATCTCTTAACTCCTAATCTAGTGCTTTTTCCCTTTTTTTTTCCCACTTTGTAATAGATGTCCTTCCTATGACCACTAACCCCAGTACGTTTGTATGTTTTTTTCTTTATAAAAGACTTTATCTCAAGTGTTAGCTAGACCTGAATCTGATAGGATTCGTATGCACAAAGAATATGCTTCATCTGTCATTTATCATAATCTTTAAAAAAATAATTTTACCTCATCCTTTTTAAAAGCTATGCATCGTTCTATAAAGATGTACCTTAATTTATCTAGCTATTTTTCTTGCAGAAATATTTTGGCTATTTCCAACTTTCCACTATTACAAACAACGCTGCAATGAATAACCTATACAGGTATCTTCGTTCAGTGTGTGAGTATTTTTTCAGGATAGGTAACCAGAAATGAAATCATGATTTTAGTAGAAATAGTCCCCCTAAGAAATTGTACCCATGACTATATTGCCAACGTTGGATATTACCAATATTTTATAGTTTTTGTTGAGATATTATTAATATATAAAATTATATTAGTTTTAGGTATACAACATAATGATTCAGTATAAGTATATATTGCAAAATTATTACCACAATAAGTCTAGTTAACATCCATCACCACACATAGTTAGAAATTATTTTTCCAGTGATGAGAATTTTTAAGATCTACTCTCTTAGCCACCTTCAAATACACAACACAGTGTTATTAACTATAGTCACCATGCTATACATTACATCCCCAGGCTTATTGTAACTATTGACTACCTTCACCCATTCTTCCCAGTCCCCACTCCAGCAAACACCAATCTGTCTCTGTATTTATGAGTTCAGTTTGTTTGTTTGGTTTTTAGATGTCACACATAAGGGAGATGGTATGGTATTTGTCGTTCTCTGTTTGACTTTCTTCATTTAGCATAATGGCTTCAGGGTCCACCCATATTGTTGAAAATGGCAGGATTTCTTTCTTTTTTTAGGCTGAATAACATTTTATATCTATCTATCTATCTAAATATATGAATAATATTATTTATATCTGTATATCTAGCTCACATTTTCTTTATCCATTCATCCATTGATGGACATTTAGGTTATTTCCATGTCTTGGCTATTGTAAATAATGCTGCAGTGGATATGGGGGTACAGATATTTTTTCAAGTTAGTGTTTTTGTTTCCTTGAGATAAATACCCAGAAGTGGAATTGCTGCATCATATGGTAGTTTTATTTTTAATTTTTGAGCAGCCTCCATACTTTCCATAGTGGCTGCAACAATTTACATTCCTGGCAACAGTGGGAAAGTGTTCTCTTTTGTCTACATCCTTGTCAACACTTGTTATTTCTTGTCTTTTTGATGATAGCCCTTCTAAAAGGTGTGAGGTAATATCTCGTTGTGGTTTTGATTTGCATTTTTCTGATGACCAGTGATGTTGAGTACTCTTCATGTACCTGTTGACTATCTGTATTGTTTTCTTTGGGACAATGTCTATTCAGTTGCCTCCCAATTTTTAATTATTTATATTTTTACTATTGAGTTGTATGAGATTTTTATATATTTTGGATGTTAACCCCTTATCAGATATATGATTTGCAAATATTTTCTCCCATTCTATAGCAAAATTATGAAACTTTTACCTTGTTATATGACATTTTAATATTTACTATTTTCATAAATATCATCTCATTTAATTCTTTTAACAACTTTGCATTATAAATAAGCTAAATGATGTGCCCAATACCATGTAGGTCATAAATGTCAGGACTTGACTAGAACTCAGGGTTTCTGATGTCCAGGGCTATGTCCCTTATACAATGGCATGAGACCTCCTAGTCATGGAGACTTTGTTCTAGTTGATTCAGTGCTTGGGGCCTCTGTTTCCCCATTTGTAAAATGAGGGACTTGTGGTATTTGACCCCTAAATCCCTCTATCTCCTTATATAGGCGACTCTGTCTTTCAACTCCATAAATAAAAGATTAATTTAAGGAAAATATAAATTAAGGTGGTTGCTTTCTTTTACAGATAATCCTTTTGCTTTTCTTAAGTAATCGTCTTGGGTTTTCTTTGAATATCAAAGTGTCCTTTATACTTAAAATATGGGTTCTTTATGTGAGTCTAGCAGCCAATGGTTGAGTTACAGGATATCTGTAAGTTCTTTAACATTTTATGCAAAATTTTCTGCCATGCAGTTACGTGCATTTTCTGTAAAAGGGTTCAAAGTTTTTGTTAGATTTTCAAGGATGTCTAAGATCAAACAGAAAAAATAGAACCATGGATCTAAAATGTTACTTGACTTTTCACAATGTAATAGACACGCATCGTTTTACTAATATATCAGCTGTAAAAAGCAAGGTTCAATTATACCTGTAAAAGGTCTACCAGATTATATGGTTCTCTTATTACATAGAGGTCTAACAATTTAGTGCATGTACTGCTTTGCCATAACCATATTTCACAAGCTGTTTTAAATCTATCCTCAGTTTTCTTTGATCTTTACAAGGTAGAGAGAAACTTTCAGACTTTGTATAGACATAGCTATTCTGTTGTGTTTTATGAGTGGAATACAAGTTGACAGAATGAAACAGGTACAGGTGATTCCTTTAATGCGGATCTCACAGAAGGATGCTTGCCTTGGTTTCTGTTCTCTCAAATATTACTTCTTTCTAGAGAACTATGTGTATGAAGATCTAATACTTTCTTTTGTATTTGGCTGGGGGAAATTGCAAGAGAAAGCTACTCTTTCCATACATTTTAGATAAAGTATTCTAATTTCATTATAATTATCCATGTTAACTGTAGAGCTGTTCTTAAAACACTTCAGTGTATTGTCCCAATGAAATCTCCTGAATTCTAACAAGTAAATGCTCAAGTCAGCCTCTGCTCTGGAGATAAAAACACAGGCTCCAGTGGTGTGCTAGAGCTAGCTTGTCATTAGCTCATGAAACTGATTTTTAGATTTTTAAGGAATTTTGCCACCTACTTGGCATAATGTTGGTAGCTTGAAATTGGTCACAGTGCAAGTATTTATATCGTGAAACTAAGCAACCTCCACTATTAATCAGGACTCGTACCCACTGGGAACTGGGCTGTTAAACACTGACCAGCACACTCATGTTTGGTTTAGATATTTTCCCAGTTAAGATTGCATACTTTGCATATTATCTAATCAGCATAATATCTATCTAATTTTTCTAGAGAAAATTCAAAATAAGGCAAAGTTTGAATAATTTTGTTCTTAAATTCTACCTCTGTAAAAATTCACATAGAAGGAAACTCCAGTCCCTGAAGTACCTGTGTCAGGTACTTCTCATCTGTTGCCAAATTGTAAGATGACAGAAGTACCACTGGAATAGAAGTCAAGGGACAGGGATTCAAATTTCCTCTTTGTTACTGATTTTATGACCTTGAACAATCACCTCACCTTCTATGCTCCCGTTTCTCTAAGTGTAAAAGGAGGTAGAGCTGGGTGGAGTTTGCTAGTCTTTATGAAGCTACCTAGTATAAAAGTTCTTATTCCGAAGGAAGAATGAGTATTTATAGATACTCACCATACAAAGAGTTAATATTTCATCTAAAATAATTAATAATACTTGTTTAGTGATTATACATTTCATAGTCACAAAGCAATGTGGGAACAGTAATGAACCTTTTTTTTAAACAAAATTTTTACGTGGAACAAAAAATAAACGTAAAATAGTAATATTTTTATTATTACAAATTTATTTTATAAATTTAACTTGAATTACTTATTACAAAGCCAAGCAATAAAAACAATAAGATTACTTCGATAACATCATAATTTGAAATGGGAGATTAGGAATGATGGTATCAGTCCTTCACATCATGCTCCGCATTCATGAAATTCTAATTAGGTTTACAAAACAACCCATCAGACTCCTTCTAGGAAACCCACTTTCAAAATCCCTGTCTAACTAGTTTAACATAAGGAAGAACATTTTAAATGTAAGAGTGGTGGAATTACTGAAGCAGCCTGCTGAGGAAGTAGATAGCTGGACTTCTATTACAAATGAGAAAAAAATGTATAAAGCTTGGACATGCTTGAATGCAGAATGCACCACACAATCCCTGTTTCACTTATATTTCTGACCCACTGCTTCAGAGAGGTTAAGTGATTTAACCAAAAGTATAATCAGAACAGATGTCTGATTGCACACATTGTAGGCTTACCACCCACCTCATTCATATGTTCAGTTCAACTATAGGTGGTGGAGGGAGGCACCAAAGAGCTACAAGTTGTGGTCCCTGAACTCAAGGAGACAAAGCAACTAATGTGAAGCAGTTGTGATATATAGCTGTGGTTGTAAGCCCAAAGAAGTTTAGAGAAAGGAAGAACCAATGTGGATAGCAGTAGTTGCAGAACATGTTATATAAGATGAAGTGGGATATATGTTGAGCCATGAAAGTTGGGCAGGATTTGGCAAGACATTCAAACCTAGTGTGTATGGAGAAAAGTAGGAAATAACCACTGCAATTTATTGAGAACCTAGTTGATACTGTGTATTTGACCAAGTTATTTACATCACTTCCCTGAAGGAAGGCTTTATTATCTTTATTTTCTAAATTTAGAACTTGAGCTTAAGAGAGGTTAAATATCCTATCTTCTAGTGATTGACAGAGTTGGTATTATAATCAGGCCTATCCAGTTGTTTCTTAGGTTGACACCTAAACCATAAACAACCAAAGAAAAAAGAGATAAATTGGATTGCATCAAAATTAAAAGCTGTTGTGCTTCAAAGGACACTATCAAGAAAGTGAAATGACAACCCTCAGAATGGGAAATAATATGCAAACAATGAATATGAAAGGGTCAAATTTCAGAATATATAAAAAACTCTTACAACTCACCACAAATAACCCAATTTAAAGTGCACCAAGGGTTTGAATATGCATTTCTCCAAAGAAAACAAAATGGCTTACAAGCGCACGAAAAAATGCTCAACATCATTAATCATCAGGGGAATACAAGTCAAAACATGAGATACCACTTCACATCCAGTATAGCGGCTAAATCAAAAAGACAGACATTTACAGATATTTGCTAGCACACGGAGAAGTTGGAACACTTATACACTGCTGGTGGGACCATTAGATGGTGTAGCCACTTTGGAAAACACTCTGGCCATTTCTCAAGAAACTAAACATAGTTACCATATGATCCAGCAATTCCACTTCTAGGTATATACCCAAGAGAATTGAAAACATATATACACAAAAACTTATACACACATGTTCATAGCAGCATTATTCATAATAGTCAAAGAGTGGAGCTAATCCAAATATCCATCAACTGACATATGGATAACCATACAACTGACATGTGGTATATCCATACAATGTAATATTAATCAGCCATATAAAGGAATGAAGTGCTAATACAAGTTGAAACATGGATGAACCTTGAAAACATTACACTAAGTGGAAGAAGTAGACCCCCAAAACATGTATGATTCCATTTGTATGAAATGTCCAGAATAGGCAAATCTAGAGAGATAGGAAGTACTGTAGGTTGCCAGGGGCTGGAGGAAGAAGGGATAGGTAAAGACTGCTAATGGATACAGAGTTTCTTTCTGGGGTGATGAAAATGTTCTGGAATTAGACAGAGGTGATGAGCATGTGCTAAAAACCACTGTGAAGTGTTGTGCACTTCAAAAGGCTGCATAGCACAGGGAGATCAGCTCGGTGCTTTGTGACCACCTAGAGGGGTGGGATAGGGAGGGTGGGAGGGAGGGAGGGAGAAGCAAGAGGGAAGAGATATGGGGACATATGTGTGTGTATAACTGATTCACTTTGTTGTAAAGCAGAAACTAACACACCATTGTAAAGCACTTATACTCCAATAAAGATGTTTTAAAAAAAGGGCAAATTTTATGATATGTGAATTATATCTCAATTTAAAAAGCAAAACAGGCAGTCTTTAGAGATGACATCACAGGAGGCTCCCGAACTCCCCTCTTACCATGTACACACTGAATGAATAGTTATATACGGAGCAGTTCTCTCTAACAGAAACCCAGAAACTAACTGTGTGACTCCTATATATCAAGTGAATGAGAAAATACTCACATTGAAATGGATAGAAAATGCTAAGACATACTCTTGCCATAAATTAGACCCCTGGCACAATGCCATTCAATTGGGAGGGAATCCCAACTCCAACTTCTTCCTGAGGAGTGAAGGGTTAGGACCCCACATGTAGAGCTCCAACTTTTAATATTCCCACCCAAGGGACAGGCCCCCAAAACACCTAGTTCTGAAAGCCAATGGAGCTTGCTTCCGTAGCTTGTGTCCCTGAGACCCACAGGACTATAACAAACAACGAAGCTGTTATTCATGGGAGCTCAAGCACTCGTTAGGCTCAGCTCAGAGGGAGCAGGCAAAAACAGTCCATCTCCCAGTTCTTCCCTGAATAGGGTCTATTTGCATACTTTAAAAGCTGCTGCCCAAGGGGTCAGCCTTTTAATTTAGCAAGCATCTAGGGGCTCACTGCAGCTCAGGGAAACCTGCAGACATCTTCCATGCTCTCCCCCTTTAGCCTGCTCTGCATCACTAGTATCTCCCTGGGAGGAACTTCTATATACTCCTGGCACTCCAGCTTTTCTGTCTGTTGTCTGAGGGATGGGTCCCTGGATCACCTGGCTGTAATAGCCCATGGGGATTGCATTCAGGAGTCCCACAGGACTATAGCACACAAAGAAGTAGTTCTAAACAGGCTTAGGAGTACATATGACTATTATTCAGCCATGAGAAAGAGGGAAATCTTGCCATTTGTGACAACATAGATGGACCTTGTGGCCATACTGCTTAGTGAAATAAGTCGGCCAGTGGTCAGCAAATACTGTATGATCTCACTTATATGTGGAATATAAAAAAGCCAAACTCATAAAAACAGTAGGATAGTGGTTATGAGGACCTGCAATGTAGGGAAAAGGGGGAAGTATTGGTCAAAGAGTACATACAAACTTCCAGTTTTAAGATGAGTAAGTTCTGGGCTTCTAATATACAGCATGGTGATTATAGATGTAACATATACTCCTAAGTTGCTGAGAGAGTAGATCTTTGCACCATAAAAAAGAAACAGTAGTTACATGATGTGATATAGGTGTCAGCAAATGCTATGGTGGTAATCATTTTGCAATATAAGTATATCAAACCATATGTTGTATACCTTAAACTTACACAATGTTGTATGTCAGTTACATCTTAGTAAAGCTGGGGAAAAAAAAAAAAAGGCCTGTCTTCATCCAGAGGCTTATTGCTTTCCATGCTGAACTAAGGAACTTGGGTAGATTGAAGTAGAGAACAGAGAGCACACTGTTTTTATGCCAGTTCAGGCATCTGAGTGTAAGAGGATGAGTTCTTGATTTAGGGAGATGGCAGAAGGAAAGAGAGGAACAGCAGCAGACAAGGAATCTCAGAGAAATTTCAAAGCGAAAAAATAGGATTTGATGATATCTTGGACTCTGATGAAAAATTAGAAAAAAAAGTTGGGTCTCCTGATTCCAGATTAAATAAAGAATGTAAGGTAGCTCTCATAGTTCCTAGCATTTAATAAGTGCCTGTTAAATGTTAATTCTCTTCTACTTCCTACTGCAATGACTGTTCCACTTATTTTCATTTCAAGGATCTCCGGTCTGTCTCTACATTCCCTGGCCATTCAGGAACACCTGTGATTCCTCACCTGGGTCCCCTTTGTTTTATACACTTGACCTCCCCACCCTATTCTTTAAAGATAACTAATGCTGTGTCATATCCCATCAGAGTTTCTCTGCTGAATTAAGTTAATTGTGCAAGATTATAATGATGATAGTAATAACTGCTATTTCTATGAAGTAATTACTATGTACCAAACACAATACTTGCTTTATCTCTTTCAATACTTACAACTACCCTTTGAAGCAGGTATTATTATTCTCATTTTACAGGTGAGGAAACCAAGGCACAAAGAGGTTAATTCATGTGTCCAAGGTCATAGTAAGTAGAAAGGATGGGTTATCACCCTAAATAGTGCTGTCTTGAAAGTCTGTACTCTTTTTTTTTTTTGCGGTACGCGGGCCTCTCACTGTCGTGGCCTCTCCCGTTGTGGAGCACAGGCTCCGGACGCGCAGGCTCAGAGGCCATGGCTCACGGGCCCAGCCGCTCCGTGGCATGTGGGATCCTCCCGGACCGGGGCACGAACCCGTGTCCCCTGCATCGGCAGGTGGACTCTCAGCCACTGCACCACCAGGGAAGCCCCTGTGCTCTTAATAATTGCAGTCTATAGCCTTCCCCAGCAATTAGACCTATGTTCTTGTCTCCTCTAATCCACCTTACTAAACATAAATTTGTTGTCAGATCACATTACATTCTGATTCTAGTTCATCCCCTTCATATTTATGTAACGTTGGCTAAGTCATTTTACTTCTCTCACATATACAATGGCAATGATAAATTTTTCATGGATATTTGAAGGTAACTGCATTACTTTGGGAAACTTATTTAGCACTTCTGAGCCTCACAAAGCTCAGGATACTGTAAATAATAGCTACCTCTCAAACTTATTTTAAGGCTTAAATAATGTGTGTAAGGCATATAGTAAGTATTCAGTATGTAGTAGTTCAACTTCTGCTGGAATGTCTGCCTATCTATCAATGGTAAGGCTGACATATCTGTGCACAGGAAAAAGAAACCATGGATAACGAATCCACATACTTGGTCATACTTTGTATGTGAGATGTAGCTTTGAGGGAGAAAGGCTAAGAAGTCTCATTGTAGCAATTTGCTGTCACAATCCCAAGGTTTCCTTCAATACCCCCTGAGAAAGCCATTTCTATGCACTACAAATTAGTGATGGGATAAAGATTTTTTTGTCATGAATTCATCTGGGAGCATGTCAGTAAATTTTTCATCCTAATTAGGACTTTTTTCTTCCTTGAATTTCATAGAGATTGAGCTTTGTGGCCAGGGGAACTTGAAGGGGCCTAGTGTATAAGCCTGCATGTGCACGGACGTGCATGCGTGCACGCACGTGTGTGTGTGTGTAGCAGGGACAGGGTATGACATGGATGGCATAGTATTGGTTAAAGGAGACAGATTTAACTTCTGGTATTCCCCTCCACTGCAGGGTCCAAAAATGTCTTAACAAAGAGTATAAAAAGTTATGGCACACAATTTTGACTCAGGAGACACTTAGGTCCAGATATTCTGATCCTAGGAATGTTTAAACACTTAATTTATGAATGTGAATACTTTTAATAGGACTATACCAGTAATTTTGCTCAAGGGAGAATTTTCTGGGGTACACTCTATTAAACCAACTTAATCTTTTTTGTGAATTTTCTATACTGAATATATAATATATATTCCAGTACCTGAAGTATTATTGGTTCCAAGTTTGCTGGAGTGAATCAAACTTTCATTCCTGGAGGGTCTGTACCATTAGCAGTCCTTCATACACTAGGTTGTTTTAGTTTTCCACTAACTTTTATTTCTTTAACAGCTTTATTGAAGTATAATTTATATACCATAAAATCCACTGTGATATATAATTTAATGACAGTTTTCTTGTTTTAATTTTTGAAATCATCATGAAGTAAAGATGACTTTTTTGGTATACTGTTCTATGAATTTTAACATATGTAGCCACTACCATGATCAAGATACAGGACAATTCCATTATCCCTAAAACTCCCTTAAGCTAGCCCTCAATAATCGTACCATCTCCCTACTTCTAGTCCATAGCAACTATTGATTTATTCCCCATTGCTATAGTTTTGTCTTTTCAAAAATATTATACAAATGGAATCATACACTTTGTAATCTTTTGAGGCTAGCTTCTTTCACTCTGCATAATGCCTTGAGATACATTCATTATTGTGAGTATCAATAGTTTGAATTTTTAAATTGCTAAGTAGCATTACATTGAATGGATATACTACAGTTTGTTTATCCATTCACCCATTGAAGGCTATTTGTGTTTTTGCAGTTTGGGTGATTATGAATAGAGCATTTATAAAATGTCACATACAAGTTTTATGTAAACATAAATTTTCATTTCTCTAGAGTACATACCCAGGAATGGGATTTCTGGGTCATTTGGTAAATGTATGTTTAACTTTATAAGAAACTGCCAAACTCTTTACAGATGATTGTGCCGTTTTGTGTTCCAACTACCAAGGTGTGAGAGATGCAATTGCTCTGCATCCTCACAAGTACTAGCTATTGTCAGTTTTTAAAATTTTAGCTATTTTAATAGGTGTGTAGGTAGGCAGTGGTGTCTTATCGAGTTTTAATTTTGCTTTTCCTGATGGATAATGACGTTGAGCATCTTTTCATGTGATCCTTTGCTGTTTTTATATCTTCTTTGGTGAAGTAACTGTTCAAGTCACTTGTCCATTTTTAAGACTGAGTTTGGGGAGTTCTTTTTATATCCTGGATTCAAGTCCTTTGTTGGATACGTGATTTGCAAACATTTTCTCTTAATTTGTGGCTTGTGTTTTATTTTCTTAATAGGCTTTCATAGAATAGAAATTTTAAATTTTGTTAAAGACTAATTTATCAACTACTTCTTTTAAGAATTAGCTTTTGTTGTCATATATGTATAAACTCACCTTAGGTTTTTTAATTCTTATTTTTATTTTAAAGGCTGGCTTCCTATAGATCACCCCAATATTCAGTCAGAATTTGTGTCTAAATACATTGTCAGTAAGGCTTCTACCATCCACTGATGGATCTGTGTTTGGGCTGGGCAGTCCATTCAAAGTTCGAGCAGTTTACAAGTCAATGCCAATTTGTACTTTCTTCAGGCACTCTCACGTCTCCTCTGCAATTGTGCTCTCTATTCAGCCAGGGATGTGTGGAAAGGCTAGGGCCCTCTCTGGTCTCCCCTTGTAGCTGAGCAAGACCCTCAGGGGCCTTCCTGGGGACAGACCCCTCCCCCATATCCTCTGCTTTAGCTCCTCTCTGAAGTACTGAGATAACAGTATCTGATGCACATTTCCTGAGTTGTTTTACAGACCTGAAATCCCCCACCAAATAGAAGATGTTAACTACTTGATGACCATGAGCACACAGTGCCCAGGTCTACTGGAGCCTAAGGATTGATCATGTTAACCCCTGTGACACTACCCTGTTACCTCACCATCAACCAATTAGAGAACTGTGCACGAGCTGATCACATACCCTGAAACTCCCCTTTCTTCACCTTGCCTTTAAAAATGCTTTGCCAAAACCCATCGGGGAGTTTAGGCTTTTTGAGCACTAGCTGAACTTGAACTTGAACTCTTTGCTTGGTGCCCTGCAATAAATGCTGCACTTTCTTTCACCACAAACTGGTGTTAGTAGATTGGCTTTCCTGTGCAGGGGTGGGTGGACCCAAGGTAGGCTCTCGGTAACATCCGGAACTGTTACGAGGCTTTCCCGTCAGATTGCATGAATCGCTTTTCAAACCCCCCTATCGCTATCTCATTTCCTTGAATCTTCCTGTTAGACTTCTGTCTAGTCTGCTGGTGTTTTGCATACCAGAGCCAGTACCACAGCCTCAGGTTATTTGAGTTACTGGTTTTCTCTGTTTACTTGCCACAGACATTGCTGCCATTACTGCCAATGTCACTGAGTGTGGGTTTTTTTCATGTTCCATTTCAAATCAAGTGATTCCCTTTGGGTGGCAAAGATAATGTTTTTTGTTTTTGTTTTAAAATAACTTTTCCCATTCTGCTAGCACTAGTAAACTAACTGAGCTGGGAGGAGTAGAGATGGGAGTAGGCCCAGGCAAGAGTGGTACTAAATTATACTGTTCTTCTCTCATGTTGAGTAGTTTTATATATATAAATACGCATTTCTCAACTTGTTGTATGCCTTTGATCAATTTCCATAGTCTTGAAACAGTCATTTTCAGCAATTTTGTCTAGTTTTATCATGGCTTTGTAAAGAGAGCACTTCACTATTCTAGAAGTCTCACCTCCATTTATAACCTTTTACATTTTATTCTTATTTTAATGAAGTTATTTTAACTTGGGTCCTTTTTTTCCACGTAACTTTTAAGACAAACGTTTGACTTACTGATCTTTATCTTTGTCCATGTAAAATTGTACAGATTATAGCTTCTGTCATGGTGAATTGCTGCTGTTGTTGTTTGTGAGCATGTGCGATTTTTCATATTATGTCAGTTTTCCCTAGTCAAATTTTATAGATATAAATTTCTTCAGTTTAAGTCAAGAATAATTTTATTATGTGCTGTTTTAGCAACTGTCAGTTTTATTTTAAAGGTTTCCTTCCACCAAGGTCAGGTTTAGTAATACTTAATATTATCGTTGAGATGTGATTCCATGGTTAGGTTTTATTGTTTTGTTTTGTTTTGTTTTGTTTTTGTGTGGTACGCGGGCCTCTCACTGTTGTGGCCTCTCCCGTTGCGGAGCGCAGGCTCCAGACGCGCAGGCTCAGCGGCCATGGCTCACGGGCCCAGCCACTCCGCGGCATGTGGGATCTTCCCGGACCAGGGCACCAACCCGTATCCCCTGCATCTGCAGGCGGACTCTCAACCACTGCGCCACCAGGGAAGCCCCCATGGTTAGTTTTTTGAGTGTAAAAGATACCACAATGTTCAGCTTAGCTATTATCATATTAATGGCTTTTTAAAATGTTGATAATTTCTACCAGTATTATCACCACAGTATCAAAAATATCCATGGGTTCAAAAAACCCTGCTTTAAATATCCTTTACATGGCGTACTTTGGGATATACTTTAAAAATAATTATATATATATATGTGTTGATTTGATTTGGTATAATTTTAAAATGTGTATTCTTAAGCTACTTTTAATAGTTATTGATTAAAGTGATCTAAAGGAGATTTGAAAATGAAATATATAATGAATGTAAACCTGGAACCCAAGACTAACAGTGTGATCTAAAATTGGGGGGCTAAAGTTTGAGCTGACTGAGCTAAGAAGACAATTCTCCATGGTAGGTGAGTGAGTGACAGTGATCTTGGAATTATCACAACATGCATGCATTAATACCTATGTATACTCTTTTTAAAAATAGACTCTTTTAACTTCTCCGCAGACAGAGCTTTAAGGGTTCCACATAGGTGAATTAGATCTTTCTATAATGCAAATCAGCAATTCTCCATTTCTGTGCATTGTATTTATTTGTTATATTATTTATTTATTTATTTATTAAACAAAACTATATTGAGCACTCTTTGCATGTGTACTTATCAGGCATGGGTTAAACCTGCTTTGTCCAATGTGGTAATCATAAGCACATGAATTGAGATGTCAAGTACTTATAAAATACACTGTAGATTTTAAAGAATTAGTACTAACTACTAAGAAATGTAAATGTAAAATATCTCAATAATTTTTGCATTGATTATATGTAGAAAAGGTAATTCTTTTAGTATATGGGGTTAAGTTAAATCTACTTTAAAATTAACTTTACTTCTCTCTTTTTACTTTTTTAATGTATCTACTAGGTAATTTAAAAATTTTTGTATGTCTGACATTTGTGGTTCACATTAGGTTTCTATTGGTCAGTACAAGAGACAGCAAAGACAAGCTGTTCATACAACTACAGTGTAGACACAGGGGAGTTACCAGAGGTTTCAGTCTAAATGGGAGACAAACCAAAGACAATTTTTCAGTGATTGGCTAAGTGATAAAGAACATGGACTTTGATGTTTCGATGATATAGATTCAAGTCTTTTTTCTGTAGCTTACTCAGTATGTGATTTAAGTCAAGTGACTTAAACACTGGGTTTCAGTTTTCCTTACCTTGTAAAATTTTTTACCATTTTACCTTATAGAGCTTTTGTGAAGATTTAATGAAATGCTACTTGAAAAGTACTTAGCAGAGTCACAAGACTATAGATAATGCTTAATAAGTAACAGCTGTTATGATGATGGTGTTAATTATATTGTTTTGATGAGAATTATGGCACTTATCTATAAGTATGTACAGGGACACTTGGATCAAATGGGTAGACCATAGAAAGTGACTTCCAAACTACATTTTACAGGATGATTAAGAACCAACCAAGTAGACAGAAGGATAGAGGGAAAAGTGTGAGTGGCAGTGGAAAAAATCATTAGAAAAATGCATGGAGTCATGAGAAAATCTCTCCTTTCCTGCTCAGAGTGAGATACTCTACCTGAGCATAAGCAAAGTGATGTGGAAAATTGAGGCATGCCACTAGAAAATTCAGTCCACAACAACTAGTTGTGCTGCTAAAAGAAGTGTGGGTGTGTTTATGTGTGTGTTTGTGTGCTTAAAATATCAGAAGGCTTTCTAAATATCTAAATTTATTATGTTATTCTTCAACCCACACCCAGCCTAAGGAGACCTTCAAAGCCAGGTAAAGAGAACATAATGAATTTGATTCATCAAGTAAGGGAGAGCTTCTTCTTTAAGAATAAAAAGCAGATAGAATAGACGTTTTTTTAAAAGAAGATTTAAAAAGTAAAAGAAACCTAAACATGATCGAGGATGCTATTTTGAAATTGGCTTTTGCACCATTTTCTGCAAACTAAATTGCATCTTGGTGTATTGATGCCAGAAAACAAGCTGAACTGAAAATACAAATGCTCCCAATTTAAAATCACCCATTGGAAATAAAAGAAAAAGCAGACAAAGTAATAAAAACACTTTAATGCTTATAGATAAGTACTATTTGGGGGATATTTTAATAAGCAAATGTTTATTTTACTTCCTTAGAATATTCTTTTGGATTCTAGATACATAAATTTCAACCCACGTTTCCCAGTTGCCATAACAACTTGATGCATTTGTTCTTGTGTCATTTTTTTATCACATCAGTTTTTTTTTTTTTTTTAAACTTTGGTTGCTATGATAACACAGTATAGTTGTTAAATTTATTCTATTCACATTTTGTTCTACTGGAAACTGGTAATTTGCTTTTATTTTTCTATGAAGAAGCTCATATTACAGAAGTGTAATAAGGAAAATAGTGGCCTAAATTGTAATATAGTTAATATTAAAAATTTAATTATGTGTATTAATTTATGCCCCAATGCTATTACCTTTGTGACATGGAAGATGGGTAGTGATTAAATATTCTACTCTGAAGAAAGAACCAACCTCTGCTGTACAGAATGAGGGAAATGGACAGTGTGAGTTGCAGTTAATCTCCATTCATGACTTCAACCAGTCTTAGCTAGAGAAAACTGGTGGTTTCAAGAAACAGTCACACCAAAACTGCAATTACTGGCTCCCTTAGTAGTTACCTTGCTTCACTACAAAATTTGAGCTCATTTATTACAAAAAATGAACCCTGGCTTAATAGAAACCCCTAATCCTATGCTGAACCATCCCTAAAAAAAGAGAAGATCTCTTTTATCAAAAGTCTTCTTGTCCTGAATTAGGTATTGAGGATATAGGGCTTTACATAAATTTGTTTCTATTTATTCAGCTAATGCCTACAGTTTCCTCTGTTTTTATTGCTTTTGATGGTCCTTTCATAAAAACAACTAATTACATCACTTAAAATTGATGATATTCGGGTCCCTTCTAGCTCTAGAGATGTTACAATTTGGACAGGTTGGATTGAGAGGCATTCCAGGGTATAAGGGAAAAAAGGCAAGTGACTAGGGTCAAAGAGACTTGGTTAGACTTTAATAATTACTAACTGTGTAACTCTGGGTCATTATCTGCTGATTCTTAGTTGTCAGATCTGTAAGATATGAATGCAAGTAATTAGCCCATAGATTTTTAGGAGGGGAATTCAGAGAGACTATATTCAAAAGGCCTAGTGTAGTACACACCACATAATAGATGCTCAAAACATCATCGTTCTCCTATTCCCTTCCACTGAAGGCCAGTGAGAGTAAGAAGCAGAAACCAGTGGAGTTCCAGTAAAGTAATGAGTCCAGGAGCAGCCTCCTCTCTGTCAGTAATCTAATGTTGAGATATAAAGGGAGCATGGCTAATTTGAACTTAATTTGGAGAGGAGTTGCTGTTCCTGATAGCTCAGCCTGCCCAGTGCAGTAAATGGGGGGTGTGGCAGCAGGAGCCTCCAAGAAGCCATAGTATTTGGTGTCTTGTGTTTTTGTAAGGGTGTTTGTGTTAGAACATGGACCCAACCACAACCTGAGGTTTCATGTAATAAGAGAAATCCTCCTGGCATAGGATTTGTCATTGGATCTGGAGTCAAATTTTGGCTCTGTTTTGGAACCTTGGAAAAGTCACCTAACTTCTTGAAACTGCAATGTCCATATATGTGTAGCATGCTAATCAAAACATTAATTGAGGGCTTTCCTGGTGGCACAGTGGTTAAGAATCCGCCTGCCAATGCAGGGGACAGGGGTTCGAGCCCTGGTCCGGGAAGAACCCACATGCCGTGGAGCAACTAAGCCCGTGCGCCACAACTACAGAGCCTGCGCTCTAGAGCCCGAGTGCCGCAGCTACTGATCCTGTGTACTGCAACTACTGAAGCCTGTGCACCTAGAGCCCGTGCTTTGCAACAAGAGAAGCCACCGCAATGAGAAGCCTGCATACTGCAATGAAGAGTAGCCCCTGCTCGCCGCAACTAGAGAATGCCCTCGTGCAGCAATGAAGACCCAATGCCAAAAATAAATAAAATAAATAAATTTAAAAACAAACAAACAAAAAAGCCCATTAACTGAGCACCTGTAGATAACACCTACTTTAGGGTTTGTTACTAGTATTACAGGTAATAAATGTAACATACTTTCAGTAAATGTTTTTAGACTACTGTGGCTGATGGTGGTATTAACAATGACAATGTTGAATGGCTGTTTTGGAACTCTGGCTATTTGCCTTGGAACCAGTGCAGACTTCTGTCCTAGCAGGAAAAGAAAGAGGGATTTAGGAGAACAAATGTGTGCTCAGCGCTGATTCCAGGAACACTGCATCTTTGACTTAAGTCAGTAAGGTAAATGCCTGCTATTTTCAGCCATAGGTGAACCTGAGAGTGCTAGTATTCTCCAGGCTTGGTCCAGACTGACTCTGGAAATGAGAGTGCTTTGTCTCCAGACTGAAGAAACAAGCATCTTTGCTTGAGAGTGACTGGGGAGGCTGGAACTGACAAGTGTTGTGATCCTATTCCTTCTCAATGCCTAAAGCACTCTGGAGTAATAAGCCAGAGCATTCAGGGAGATGCATCGACTGTATCAGGCCAGTAGGGTGTCATTTAGAATCTCTCTGCTGGAACAATGCAGACATATAAATTTAAACCCACATTCTCGGGTTGCCATGGTAACATGATGCACTTGCTTTGAAGTGTCTTTTGTGTCCCCCCTTTTTTTCTTTTCTTTTTTTTTAATCATCAGGATTTTTACTTTGCCAGCAGTTCCCCAAATGGTTCACGTGGCTTCCTATCCTTCTATCTCCTTATCTCTGAGATAAATTTCTGCATTTTTTGCTGGAAAATGATTTTTACTTGACAATAATAGCTGAATATACATGTTCACACAGACATGCCTATGTGCCTGTAAGTCAATGCCCCTGCAACATGCGCACGTGCATATGTGCACGCACGTGTACGCACGTGTGCGTGCACGTACACACACACACACACACACACACACACACACACACACACAGAGACAGAACCAGATAATTATGTTAGAAAAGGGATAGATTTCTAAAGCCTTTCAATGCCTTTAAAAAGGCAGGTCGTATGTCTTAAAAATTGTAGAGTTAAGTGGTTCATTCCTAGAACAACTAACTGATTTAGTATTTCCTTGGTAACTGCAATGTGGCAGGCTGAATAAAGAGTGTAATTCTCATTGCGTTTTTTCCCTCCACTTGATTACTTTAACATATTTACATTGTGATGAGAAGTGTGCTTCAGTGTAAAGAGCACAAGAGACTCGGATCTGCGTTCAGACTCTTGTCATCTCTTACCTGTGTGACCTTGGACACGTTACTTGACCACTCTGAGCTTCATATTAAAATGGGTTGATGGTACCTTGTAAGATATTTGTGAGGAATAAACTGAAATCATAGAGGTGGAGTACCTAGAATTGGTCCTAGGACGTTATAAACAAATGTTAATTCCTTTACATCTAAAGAACTAACAAAATGTATTTGAAAAGTAAAATCTATTTTGATCTCACTCATTAGATGAATGCATACTTTCTTTTTTACCATACACATTTCCACATCACAAAGGTGAAGCAAATATGAAAATACAGGAGCTCAATAGCATGTAGTCTCCTTGCCTGGATGCTCACCAGGTACAGAACTGACAATGGAAAAAGGCATTTCCTGGAAACCTCCAAGGGAAGATGACCTCTTGTTACCTTCAGTTAGGATTTTTCATCTAGGTCTAAGCCTGGTTAGAAATATCAAGCTAATAGCATTTAGAAACTGTTCTGTCTACTGAAAAATAATAGTCACCACCACACAAAATTCCCCTTTCAGCCACTTCCTAGTGGCTGTGCTACAAGTATATTCTAAATATAAAAATATGTTTAATCAGGGGCTACAGGGAAGCAGGAAAATAACATTAGCCATGCAGGCAAAGGGCTATTGCCAAGCTGTGAGTGCTACTATTGCTATGCATTTGTGTGTAGTGTTGACAGCAAAAAATAACAAGGGGATAGAAGCAAAATTAAATTTTAAAAGGAGAACTGCAATTATATGACACAGCACCTGCTTTGTAAAAGTATTGGGTCTTTCAGAGAGTAAGTCACAGAAAACTAAGAATAAAGGAAAGAGATCACAAGGAAAATTCTTAAAGGAATAATATCCAAATCACAATAATTTTAAAAGTATATTTTCAAGTAACAGGGAAAATGAGCATAAAAGAAGAAATAATTTCTCCTTTAGTGCTAGTAAGATAGAGGTGATAGGTGAATAAAAATGACTGAATAAATATTTGACAGATTTATCAATCAAAGAATGTTCCACTGAACAACTGAAGAATTGTTTATTTGATTATAATTCAGAAAGAGGATGCATTTTGGAATCTAATTAAACCAAATTAGAACCCTGTTCCTGCCTCTTGGTAGCTGAGTAATTTGGACCAAGTAATTCAACCCCAATAAGCCTCAGTTTCTTTACCTGAGATAGGAAAACTGAATTCCAGTGTGGGTTCTTCTTTGAAACTTTGTGTAAAATTGGAAGCGAATCTTTTTGCTTCTGTGGGTCTTTTTCTCTGATGTATAAAAGGGAGGGAGTTAGTCTCTAGGTGGCAGTTTCCATGAGTATATATGCAGTGCTGATATTCCTAGGCCCTGTGTTCTATTTTAGTGCTGATATTTTACTACATTGCTACAGCTAAAGCCATTAAGTCCTTTATTTTCAGGCATCTTCTGAAGCCACAGTTTAGATTGGATCCAAAACTCAGATCCTGAAAGTAATACAGGAGGACACCTTGTAAGGATTTCAGGTCTTTGCCATGTACTGCTGTATCTTCTTGGAAGTATGCAGTTTATTTGTCCCTGGAGTCTGAGTGTTGATAGTCAGGTAACACAGTATCCCCAGTTCTCTAACTTGCACTCAGCCTTAATGAGAGGACTTTTTGGTTTTGCTTCTCTTTTTTGAGCATTAATGAAGCACATACTTTGTGCCAGGCACTGTACAACGCTCATTAAAGAAAGGTTTAATAAAAATGACATACAATGTTGTTCATTGTGAAAAATATAGAAATATATAAAGAACAAAATAAATGTCACCTACTATCACAGTATTCAGAGGTAATCACAACTATATTTTGATGGATTTTTTTCTCAGTATTTGTGTGTGTGTGTGTAAACAAACTTTGAGTAGCATTATTATATATTCTTTTGTAACATACTTTTTTCATTTAAAATATTTATGCCAGCATTTTTTATGTCCATAAAGATTCTTCTATAGCATAACCTTTAATACATATATAACATTTGATCATATGACTATATTGAGTCATTACAGAATGGACCGGTCACTAAGGATATGGACTCTGGAGTGAGACTGTATGGGTGGAAAACACAGCCACGCCTCCTTACTAGCTATGTGTTCTTAGGCAATTTATTTAACTTCTCTAAGCCTCAATTTCCTGATCCATAAAATAGATACAATGATAGTATAAGACCTCATAAACTATTGTGATGATTCCATAACTTAATTCTTATAAAGCATCTAGAGACTAGCCAGTCAATAAATATTAACTATCATTATGAACATTTATTTTGTCCAGTCTGCTATCTGTTTTAAATAGGTAAGTTTAGTTCATTTGCATTTATTGTAGGTCCCAAAATATTTAGATATATTCTATCATTTTAAGACATAATTTTTTAATTAACTATCCTTTTCCTCTCTACCTTATCCTCCCATTATTTATCTCCTATTGTACTTAAAATGATTCTATATTTGCTTTTTATTTTTCTTCTGCTGGTTTGAAAAGTGTTGATTGTATTTCTATTTTTTATTGGTTATCTTTTTGGCATATACAATAATATGTAAATAACTCTAAGAAATTGGAAGTTATTAAGTATGGTTCTCTCTGAAAAATGACAGGGACCTTAATGTACTTTTAACTTATTGCACACTCCAGTCTCTCAATTTGTTACCCTTGTTTGAACATAAAAATTAATTTTTATTGAAAATCAATGGTATATTAAATTCATGATATATTTTGTTAATTTATGTGCTCACCATTGATCCATGAACTTATGTGTTCCTCTGAGTTCACTCTTCTTGCTTATCTATATCCTTTAATAATTTTTTTGGTAAGGGTCTTGATTATTAAATTATCTTGGTATTTGTATGCAAGTACTCCCACTTTTGCATGATAATTTAGCTGTATATCAACTTGTAATTTAGTAGTTACTTTCTCTTGACATTGTCAACATATATTCTGTTGTCTTTTGGTCTCTATTATTGCTGAGGAGAATCTGCTTATCTTAATTGTTTTTCTGTAGTTAATCAGCTTTTTCTCTCTTGCAGCTCTTAAGATTTTCTCTTTATCTCTAATAATTTTCACTTTTACTGCCATGTGTCTGACTGCATACTTAACTTTATCTTGGCCAGTTCTTTAAAAGCTTTTTCTATCAGAGAACATTTATTTTATAAAATAGTTTTTAATTTGGGTTTTTCTGGTGTCTCCTATGATTAGATTCAGATTATACATTTCTGGCAGAAGAACTATAAAAGGGTTATGTCTTTCTCAATACCTTTCAGAAGGTATCTAAAATATTTGTCCAACCACTGATCATGCTAACTTCGTTCACTTGATTAACGTAGCTTCTAGATTCTCCAGTGTAAGCGTACTATTTTTTCTGAGTAATTAGTTAGAATCTGGTAGAAGATACTTTGAGTTTAGATAAATATCCTGTTTTACCCACTTCCATTCACTAATTTTGGCAGTCGTTGATCATTCTTGATCGAAACAATTATTACTATGGAGGTTGCCAGTTGTGGTTTTCTCATTTCTTTATTTCTTCTACACTTTCTTAATTGGCATTTTCCTATGAGGAAGAGCTTTCCCTTCTCCCTCATTTGTTGATTTGTTTATTTATTTCTACCAGTATAAATTCATGGAAAGTAAGTCTTGCATGGAATTTTGTGGTTGACCCCCTTTGGCTTCTTGGGCTTCTAGTCCAGAATCAGGTCTTAAAACCATATTTTATTTCTCCCTCTCTGTTTTAATACAGAGGGTTTAAAAATCTAACTGTAGAGCCAGCACTCAGGTTGACTCAATTCCTAGTGATAAGGTAATCTTTGTAGATCTTCTTATTACTGCATTGAATATTTGTTTCATTTCTGATCCACAAAGATGTTTATATTGTTTCAGATCCCAGCTATACCTTTTGTTTTTCCCCTTTCATATGGTAACTATTATTCCTGGGCATTTAGAACAGGAGAAGTATGTTGTAAATATAAAAGCACTGGGTCACCTTAACAGGAAACATGAATATTGTTTATTATGTCTTTTCACTATTTAAGGATGTATAGGTTATTTAACTATGATTAATAAAATTGTAATAAACATTCCCATACATACATTTTATGTGCATCTCTAGTTACTTCTTTAGGATATATTTCTATAAGTAAAGTTACTGCATCAATGGATAACTGTATTTCCAAGAACTTTTATAGATATTTCCCATTCACTTTCCAGAATTATTGTACCAATTTATATTCCAACGCATTATGAAGAATAGTACCTTTCCCCCAAACGTTTGCTGACGCTGCTTTGAATTATTGTTATTATTTTTTGTAGGCTTGATAAGTAAAGAGTGTTATTTGGACATTTTGTTAAATGTTCTAGGCATGCTTTAATAAGACATTTTGTTATTCTCTTGACATTTCTCTTCTTCTCTCAGAAGAATTATTTACAGCTTTTATCACAGAAGTCTGTAGCCACTTGTTTATTGTCTGTCTTCTCAACTAGGTAGTCTGCAACTTAAAGGAACTGACCCTGTTTTATTGAACAGTGATTTTCTTATGCTTGGCACAGAGTAGGTAGTCCATATATATTAGTTGAATTGACAAATTTCCAAATTCAAATGAAGAAATAATTCTTAGATTTTAGGTCTAGACTAGTTCTCATTCATTAACATTTTCCTCTCTGGTTTAGCATCCCATGGTTCTCTTTTTTCCTTTATTCTAGTCAGTGGTAGAGTAAGATTTGATATTCTGTAGTAAGACTAACTTAGTTTCCTATGTGTCCCATCTTTGTTGTTGTTATTAATGATGATGGTGGTGTTTTTTTCTTTTCCTTTCTTGCCTTCTTTTGGAGTAACTGAATAATTTTTAGAATTCTATTTTTATCACCTCTATTAAGCTTATATTTTAGTGGTTGCACTAAGTATTACAATATATAATCCTTAATTTATCACATAGACTAGTATGAGTTAATATTTTGACACTTCACATATAATGTAAGAACATTACAATAGTATACTTCCATTTACCATTGCCTATTCTTTGTGCCATTATTGTCATACATTTTACTTTTACACATACTATAAACCTCAAATTACATTGTTATTATTTTGTTGTTAAAATGTTTGAAGAAGTTAAGACATGAGGGAAAATATTATTTATCTACATATTTATTATTTCTGGCACTCTTCATTCTCTAGTGTAGATCTGAGGGTCTGTTTTGTATCATCCTTCTTCAGCTTAAAGAACTTTTTAAAAAAATATTCCTTGTGTTAAGGTCTTTTGGTGATGAGTTCTCTCAAATTTTCTTACGAGAAAATGACTTTATTGTGCTTCCATATTTAGAATAATATTTTTGCTGCATATAGAAATGCAGAATGTGAGGATTTTTTTCTTTTTCTTTCAGTACTTTAAAGATATCATTTCACTATATTCTGGATTACTTTGTTCCTGATGAGAAGTCAGTGATCATTCTTCTTATTGTTCTCCATTATGAAATGTGTCTATTTTATTGATTGCTTTTAAGATTTTAAAATTCATCTCTGGTTTCCATTAATATGACTATGATGTGCCTAAGTATAGCTTTCATTGTATTTATCCTGTGTGGGGTTTGCTGAGACTCTTAGATCTCTGGGTTTATATTTTTCATCATATTTGGAAAAAATTTAATGACTGTCTCTTTAAATATTTTTCTATCCTAATCTTTCTTTACTCTGTTTTTTTTTTTAACACTTTACTCTGCTTTTAAAACTTCAATAACATATATATTAGACCATGAGATATTTTCCTGCATCTTCAAATTCTTGGATTTTTTTTGTAGTATCTAAATCCTGTTATGCCCATTCAGCAATTTTTAAAAATATTGTATATTAAATCTTTTATGTCTTAAATTTCTGTTTGTGTCTTTTTTGTACTTCCCTTCTTAATATTTTCCCATCTGTTTCACTCATTATGTTCAACTTAAAAAATTCTTAAACATATTTATAATAGCTGTTTTAAAATCTTCATTAGTTAATTCTAATATTTTGACACATTTGGATCTTTTTGTGTTGATTTGACTTCCCCTCTTGGTTATAGGTCACATTTTTCTTTTTCTTTACATGACTAGTAAATTTTGATTGCATGCTGAATACTATGGACTATTCATTTTGAGAGTTTGAATTTTGTTATCCTCCTTTAAATAGTATTGGGTTTGTTCTGGCAGGTAATTTACTGATAGGTGAGCATAATCCTTTCAAGGCTTGTTTTTAAAGCTTTGTTACAGCAGGACTAGAGTAGCCATTATTCTACAAACAGGATAGCTCTATTTCTATGGCATGGCTTTTCTAGGTCATCAATTTGAATTCCTGGTGTTGAGTATTGTCTCTCCCCTCTGGCTGGTCAGATAACATATCTCGCAGCACAGTGCCACCTCTAGAATCTATTCAGCTTACAGTTCCCCAGTAGCTATTTTATGTCAGGCATTGCAGACTTCCTCTCTCTCTCTCTTCCTTTCTCTCTCTCTCTCTCTCTCTCTCTCTGTCTTTCTCTCTCTCTCTCTCTATCTGCATGAGAAGCATTTTATTAAGCCAAAGACTTGAGAGAAATCCTACACAAATTTCTGGAGCCACTTCTCTTCTAAGATTTCTCTTCTCTGGTACCGTGCTCTGCAAATTTCAGCTCCTTTAGCAGCTCTGAATTCTGATATCAGCCTCTTCAGATCAGAGAGACCACTGTTCATTATTTGTCCTCTACTACTTTCTCAGATCAGAAAGTAACTCCAGGCAGAAAGTCAGAGAAATTGTGTGGCTCACCTCATATGTTTCTGTTTTCTTAGGGAATCACAATCTTGCATTGCCTATTGTCCAGAATCTGAAGTATTGCTTCATATGTTTTACCCAGTTTTATAGTTGTTTATGGCATTTGGTCTTATCCAGTACCAGGTACTCTATTATGGCTGCAAACAGAAGTCTTTGTCATTGTAAACCTTTACAAAGTCTGTCTGATTGCAATACAGGTGTCAGAAAAAATGAGAAAGATTTTTATGAACAAATATAGAGTTATTTCCAGGATATACTGTTGAAGTGAAAACAGCAAAGTGCCAAAGGATACTTATAATATGCTATTTTTCATGTAAAAAAAGGAGAAATAAAAACATATACATGTATTATTGCCTTGTTCGTGCAATAGTCAAAATAGGAAGAATAAGTCAGACATTAATGGTATTGGTTATTTACAAAGGATGATTATGTTGGAATAAAAACAGTAGAAGGAGAGTAACTCTTTTCTGATAATACTTTTTTATGTAGTTCTGAATTTTAGAAGCACATTAATATTTCACATTCAAAAATAAATAATTGAAACCAAAATGGAACATAAACATAAAAATGATTAAACCAAAATGGAACATAAACTAACAAATTAGCCTGACTACTAAAAATGAATGATATAAGCACCTTGAAGGAGAGAGAGTGAAAAGACTTAATTAACTTTGAAAACCCAAGATTTGAATATATTCACTAAGGTTAATGGTAAAAGGATGAACATTTAGTTAGGTTTTTGTGTTTGTATTTTGTTTGTTTGTTACAGGGCTATGAGTTAGCAATTTCAAAACCACTTTATGGGTTTTCAAAGATTGAATAAATAAATAATTATACTGTGAATAATACACAAAGGAGGGAGGTCAATAGGACCTCTGTCTCTTTGTCTCTCTCTATGTACACACATACATTCATAATATTATATATATATATATAATATATAATATGTATAATTTCTTGCTGTGTCTGCTAAGGTGGCCTAGAAGCAGTGATGCTCCGTAATAATGAGCACAACTAGGCCTCAATTTTGGTTTCTAAATACCGTTCTCTACCAAATGGAACCTGGGCTCCTTGGAGAAATGGCTGATTCCAAGGCTGGGACAAGAAAAAAAGTACAAGATGAGCCTGGAACATCTTACTCTGCCAGGAAGTAAGAAAGTGCTCAAAACTTAATGAAGATATTTCTAAAAGACACAGGAGCCAACTTGAAGAGAGTCCCATGGGCCAAATTTTGGACAATTTGAGCAACAAAGTAATTACATATACTAACAGATTATAACCCATACAATAAAATGAAAATCCATGTGTTTATACTGGTAAAAATATGTGGATGAATGAATAAACAAATGAAGAAGAAGAGAAAGCTCTTCTTTACTGGAGAATGCCAACTAACAAGTATGGAAGGAATGAAGGAATTAGAAAACCAGCATTGACAACCTCCATAGTAATAATTGTTTCAAGCAAGAATCATCGATGAATGTTAAAATTAGTGAGTGGACATGGGTGAAACACAGGATATTTATCTAAACTCAAAGTATCTTCTACAAGATTCTTATTATGCAGGGAAAATAACTTTGCAGTGAAGAAACCTGGCAGAATCACCTTAACCAAGTGATCAACAGTAACATTACCAGTCAATGGGACAAACTGACAGCAGGTGCCTCCTGATATGGCATACTGAGAAGCACCCATTGTCACTTCTGTGGTAATTTTATGAAATATGTATAACCTGAATTTATTCATCAGGAAATATTAGCCAAACCTAAATTAAGAACATTTGACAAAATGTCCAGTACTCTTCAAAATATCAAGGTCTTGAAAGACAAAGGAAGACTGAATTGTTTCAGATTAAAGAAAAGTAAAAAAAAAAGAAAAATTATGTGACAAATGATCCTGGATTGGATCCTGGACCAAAAACTAATGACATCGGTAGGATAATTGGTAAAAGTTGAATAAGGTCCATATATTAGATTGTAATATTCTATCAATGTCATTTTCTTGATTTTTACAATGTTAACATTTTGGAAATGTGTGTGAGGGAAACAGGGTATTCTTTGTCCTGTTTCTGCAAAATTTTATAAGTCTGAAATTATTTCAAAATATATTTTTAAATTAAGAAAAAATATAAGCAGTAAATAAATAAGGCCAATATGTCTGTGTGATCTTTACTTTTTAAATATTTCTCCATTTTGACTACTTCCCTATCATATCTCGCCTCAACCCTTCTTTGGTTTTGTATTTCCCATGAGATAATCTAAATTCTTTGGCTTGATGTGTAAGACCTTCCTAAACTGGCCTCTGCTTATCTTTTCTATTTTATTTTTTGTAACTCCTTGCCTCATGGTTCAGCAACACTAGATTCTCCAACTTCCTCATGCTGTTTTATTGTCCTATGTCTCTGCTTATCTCACAAATTATTTTTCCATGGCATTCTTTGCATGTTTCTAACACTTCAAATTGAAATTGAAATTATCAGTTTATGTAATTGCCTCACTTACTTCACTCTAAATTCCTTAAAGATCTGGCATAGTAAACACTATTGAAATGTTCATTGAACTGAACCTATTTGAATTTCCAGAGCACTTTATCTGTATTTCTTTTTTGATGTGCAAAGTCTTCTACCTGATTTATAATGATTTTTGTGTGTATCTCATTTCCTTTCTTTATTTTTTTGTTTATGGACCACATCTTATTTGTGCTTTCCTCATGACATCTAGTTCAATACCTTGTATGTAATATAATATTTTTTGGCCACACTCTGCAGTTTGTGTGATCTTAGTTCCCCCACCAGGGATCAAACCCAGTCTCCCTACAGTGGAAGCAGAGTCCTAACCACTGGACTGCCAGGGAATTCCCTGTAATATAATTCAATAAATGTTTGTGGAATGAACACATAGACTGAGGACCTCTTTTGCAAACTGATATCTAGTCTCTTGAGCTCTTTGGTAGTGGTGAGTTTTGTTTCTTCCTGTCCACCTTTTCAAGGAACTCTGAGGCCTTTATCTTCAGGGCAGTCACAATGGAGTTTACTATTTTCCAGCAAAAGAAAATGATTTAGTTTAAATTCATCAGTTGTTTGTAATGCTGAGGTAGAGTCTATGAAGCAGCAGCATGATGTTTCCTTTGACATGAAAGGGTATTCAGCTGCCGATTTCTGTAGATTGCAATGTTTCTTATATCTGAAGAGGATATTATAAATGACCCTGAAAGCTCAGCTTCTCTGTTTACCGGTGCCGAATCAAACCTCAGAGACAGAGTTTTGGGTGAAGTAGAAAAGGACAGCTTTATTTCTTTGCCATGCAAATGAGGGAACACGGTAGCCTAGTGCCTCAGGAACTGTGTCCCCCTCCCTGGGGAATAGGGAGAGGCCTTATAAGTCAGAGCCCCATGGTCAGGGTTATGTGATAATGATCAAGGCAGTAACAGTTTTTCATTCTTCTGATGGGTTGGTGGTGAGGTAAGTAGGAGTCAGCATCATCAACCTTCAGGTCCAACTGGTCTCAGGTTTACATGTTTGTGGGCAGCATACCATCATTAATCATTAACTTCTCCCACCTGGAGGGAGTTTCAGCATCTGCAAAATAGCTCAAAGATATTGTTGTGTGTATCCCTTGATGGGGAAACAGGACCTTGCCCCAAGGCTACTCTTGACTGTTTCTCCCTGGTCTCACATCCCCTTCCTTCCCTAATTAACAACTGCTTGAAACTACCCATTGGAACTCAGGGAAGGTCATGGAGGCTGAATGAAGGCTGTTTCCTGTAATCAAAGAAATGCGGGACACAGAAAGGTTTTGTGCCCAGAAGCCCCATAGGGCCCTACTCGGTATCATAAAGTGAAGTAAAATTAGATACCATATATATATATATAAATATATATATAAAGGACAGAAAATATTAAATATGATTGGACTATTCCAGAGCACAAATGTGATATGCTTCAGGCTAATATGTACAATTCACAGCCATAGAGGATGGGAAGGGGCAGTGCTTCCCAGTGGCCTGGCATCACAGAGCTTGTTTAACTTACTTTTTTGATTTTATAAGGCTTTTAGTCCTTGAAAAGACACAGTTTTTGTGCGTGATGCTCACCAGTAATAACATTTATTTTCACAGAAAAAAATTCCAGGTTTGAGCAAAAGATTGATAGAATAAATAAACAAATAAAATAAATAAATAGACCAAGCAAATAGATCTGGTGATTGCTTATTTACCATACAGATTTTAAAAAAGCAATTTACTATAGGATTCTTTTAAATAGAAAACTTTTCCGATATATAAAATGATAAATCCATTTAAAGTTGGTAAATATTTGTCAAGACATTGTGTAATGCAGAATACACCTATGTAAACACTGTGTAATTAAATAATTCAATAAATACCTATGCACATTTATTTTGTTCAGGCACGTGAAGGATATGGAGATAGTAGTACACTCATTGCTTTCAAGGAACTTAAAATGTACTTGAGTGGATAAGATAAAATTATAAAGTTAATTTTTCCTTTTGTTTATGTTCTAAGTTGTTCTTAAAAGAAACCAGGTGGACTAATCATTATTAGAGATGTAATGGGGAAGTATATATCCTGAGGGTGTCATGGAATAAGAGTGCCCCATCTAGCTGGATAAAGGGAGGGATCAGCACTGGCTTTGTGGAAGACAGGGTATATGTATTGTCCTTAAGAAATTGGGTAGTGGTGTTACCAGAAATGGGATACCTAGGAGTAGAAGTGGGTTCTGAAGGGAAAATGATTCCATTTAGATTGAATGGATTTGAGGTACCAATGTGATTTTTAGAGGAAATACATACAAGCAATTGAAAATGCAGGACTAGAAATTGGAAAAAAAGGTCCTCTAGATTTGAGTCATCTGGAAGTGAGTATTGAGGAAGAACTACACGAAAGGAATTTTGGAGTAACAGCCGAGCTCTGGAGGGTTAAAAAGAGGAAGAGGAAATGAAAGGGAAGAAACAAACAGGTAAGGTATCATCTAGGAGAGAGATGTGTTTCGAATACAGAGATAACAGTTTCAAGAAGGAGGAATTAGTTAATGGTATGAAATGCCAGAGAAAGTGGAAGACACTGAGGACACCAGCAAGTTAGAGAAAGGGGAAGACAGCGAGGTCTAGGAAGTTCTTGGTGAGTTTTAACAGTGCAGTATTCAGGGAAGAAATGACAGCATTCAGGGATTAAAGCAGAAGCCACAGACCAGCTGTCCTTATGCAGACTCCGGCTTAAATTTATATTTTGTTTGGTCCATTCTGTGGTAGCTCAATGAAAATTTTAAAATATATAATTTTTGGCAACATTTAAAAATGAAAATATTTCACATAAAAGTTCAGACTTCCAAGTTTTCTTGAAAATTCTAAACATCTGGCAATACTGGGTCTGGGTTTCCTCATTGCAACAAAAATGCCTGAAAATGACTAGAGACTACACCCATTAGACAGGCCATGAGCTCTCCATTTTGCCAAGGACCATCCATCTCTTCCTAAATATTTCTTCTACCTGGCTCACTTTACTTATTTTAAGCACCTGACATTATTTGACATTTTGACATCTAGATCAGTGATTTTCAAACTAGGATGTGTCAAAGTCACCCAAGAACCATGATTGCAGGACCCTACTCCTACTGTTTCTGATTCAGTAAGTCTGGAGTGGGGGCCAAGAATTTCTCTTTCTAACAAGTTTCCAGGTAATGCTATTGCTGTTAGTCTGGGGACCACGGTTTGAAAGGTTAAAGGGTGAGTTTTAAGGAGGTGGTTCAGGAGTTTAGTGCAATGGTTAGGTGCATAGACTGCATTCAGACAGAACTAGGTTCTGCTTTTTCAACCCAGGAAATAAGGATGATAGCACCTACTTTATAGATTTCTGTTTTAATCTAAATGAGATAATGCATATAAAATATGTATCCATATTCCTCAAAGCACCTAAGCTTATTATAACTTTTCATTAAATAATTCTATTGTTGTATTGTTGCTATTACTACTGCTGTTATGTCTTTCAAGAATATTGATTCCGGGAAAGAGAAGGTCAGAGATAAGAGTGATCAGGGTCTTTTTTTTTTTTTTTAAAGAATGAAGGAAGTATAGAAGAAAATTACTATTTCCATGAGAGCCAAATTGATGGGAAGTTACCAATGGAAGGAGTAATGGTAGGGATATGAAAGCATAGAAGTTCAGTCAAGGTACTGTATTGAGATTCAAGAGGTATATATGGCATACCAGCTGGTATGAGGTAGGAAAGCTGGAGATTCATAGCATCCAACTCAGCTGTGAGCTGCTTGATAAGAAGGGAACCTCATGCAATGGGTGGCATTATCTCCATATTTTAGATGACAAATGTGAGATTCAGAGAATTTAAATATTGTTCCATTCCACACAGCTAGTAGATAAAGGTAAAAGGATTCTAACTCATTTCTTCCTTATCCTAAAACCCAAGCTCTTTGCCAGAGGTAGAAACCTCTCTTACTCAGAGACTTGTATCTCAGAGGAATCATTAAAGTTGTGGAGCTACAAAGGTACAGAGTGCATCACAGCTTGCCAGGAGCTTCCCACATAGCCTGCTGATTTGAGCCATACTTTAAGGATGCTGATTTGTGTGTTAGCTGATAATGAAGACTGAGTAAACTGTCTAAATAAGACCATACCCTCTCTTGAGTCCACTAAGGTGCTGGGCCTCCTTTTTGGTGGTTGAGACTAAAAAGATAGCAGTCCTTTCTTGACTGCTAGAGGAAATTTGCCCAGATAGTCCCTCAATTTTTTCAAGCGTTTATGATTCACTCCTGCTGGCTGAGGTTTCTGACTTGCCAATTAACAGGCCATATCATCTATATAGGAACAACTTTGAATATCAGAAAGTAAAGCCACCTCAGTGCTAAATATTTATGGCAAAAGGCAGAGGAATTTAGGTATTTTGGAAGTGCTGTAAACATATTGGAGGCCTTGCCATATGAATAGAAATTGGTTTTGGACCTTGAGTGCCAGTGGAATAGAAAAAGATGTTGGAAAGATAACATACCAAGAGCCATCAGTGCAATGGATTTAGTTGCAGTTACAATGTTTGGAATAGCTGAGGCTGTAGGATCAACAACTGAAATCACTTAGCAATAATCCACTGTAAACCTCCAGCTCCCATTAGCCTTTTCTGCTCTTCATACTTGGCTATTGTTTTAAGATATTGCATCTTGTACTATCCCTGCAGCCTTTAAGTCCTTAAGGCTGTGATTTCGTTTTCCTCCTGAGATTCTCCATTATTTCTGCTGGAGGACTACCTGGAAAAAATACAAAAAAGAATTGGGGAGTGATTTACATGTTCCTTTCGCATTTCCCTGCATTAGCTCCTCCTGATCAGGAGAATCTCCTCTGGACTTAATGTGATTTACAGTGAAATGTTGATACCAATTTGATATTCAGCAGTGAAAGCCACACACATGGTACATTGAATCACCCCAAAGGGCCCCATGTACAGGGTCATTTAGTTTTTATTCCCCACGACGAACCCTGCCTGAACCCAATTAGCTGAATCCTGGTGCCCCCCTTGCCAACCCAGTAGATTGTGATTTTGGTGCCTGTGCAACAGAATTGTAAGCGTTTTAAGTCCTTGCCCTCCCCAAAGTTCTCCAGCATGTTTGGACAGTGTGCATGACTATTATTCCCTCTTGGGAGCAGGGAAACTTTAGTTCCACTCTTAATCATCTTTTCTCTTAAAGCATCAGTATAAAGGGGAGGGAGGGATCATGAATCATGGAGAGTGAGAGCAGCTCTGTAGCAATAAGCAAGGTACAATTACTTTTTTTGTTTTGGCTGCGTTGGGTCTTCATTGCTGCATGGGGACTTTCTCTAGTTGTGGAGAGCGGGCTCTAGAGCGCAGGCTCAGTAGTTGTGGCTCACGGGCTTAAATGCTCCATGGCATGTGGGATCTTCCCGGATCAGGGCTTGAACCTGTGTCCCCTGCATTGGCAGGTGGATTCTTAACCACTGTGCCACCAGGAAAGTCCCCACTTAATTTTTTTTTTTTTTTTTTTTTTTTTTGCGGTACGCGGGCCTCTCACTGCTGTGGCCTCTCCCGTTGCGGAGCACAGGCTCCGGACGCGCAGGCCCAGCGGCCATGGCTCACGGGCTCAGCCGCTCCGCGGCATGCGGGATCCTCCCGGACCAGGGCACGAACCCGCGTCTCCTGCATCGGCAGGCGGACTCTCAACCACTGCGCCACCAGGGAAGCCCCCCACTTACTTTTAATTACGACTGGTGTAAAGGTGACTTGCAGCTCAGTGAAATGAACTTTTAATGTTTTTGGTCCACCCAGCATCCTATATTAGCAACAATGCCATCAATACTGCCAACCTATAGACTGGCAGATTAAACACTTGCCTCTCTGAGGACATAAACTGTACAAATCTGCATTACTCTGATAGAGGCCCACAGTAGGAGCCTGATAAGACCAACTGGAATTAAGCTGCTGAATGAGCCTGCACTGCTACCAATGCTGCCTGTATTAATCATCATACCAAATGTGGTAGCATATCCACCCTGCCAGATTGGGAACATGGTAAAGGACTCTGTGTTTCTGATGCACAGTTTAACTGGGTATCCTCAGGTAGTTGAGCTTGACATTCCTCTTAGCCAGATCAGAGCCCTTGTTCATTGTTTGTTCCTCCATCTAAGCATCCATCTATTCATCTAATTTAATCTTTTATTTTTTACTTATTGAACTAATATTTATTGACCCCTGGAAATTGAAAAAGAGTAAGATATATTGCCTGTCCTCCAAGGAGCTCTAGCAGGACAGAGAGCTATATAAACATGTGATATTTATACATTATGGGAACAGAGAAGAGGAGCATCTACAACCAGACTGGAGTCAGAGAAATCTTGGTTTCTGCTCACCATGGTTGCAAAATTCTCTTCTTTCAGAATCAGCCCAGGTACGTTTCTAACTATTTCTGAAAGGGAGCAGGAATTTCTGCTCACCCACTCAGAAAAGAGTCAGTCACAACCAGGACACCATTTGGGAGGTGTCTTTGAGTTCATTTCCCAGCACTCAGCCTGCAATTTGTAAATTCCTCTTCATTAACAGTCATTAAGGTAGAAGACTATCATTATGCAGCTGAGCATACAACTTGGTCAATATATTTGCTCCCAATTCCAAAAGATGTCCCAGAAATCCTCTTTATCAGCCTGATGCTGTCAAAAGACTCCCAGGACAAAGACAAAGGACTTTATTTGCAACAATAGCAGTAGCCAGACAGAATTTTCTTGAGTTAGCTCCTCAAGCCCCCATTTCTACAGGGCAATGCAAAGATGGCCAAGCAATACATTCACTCACAATGGATACCAACTCTCAGTTTAGGGAACACAGATGTTTTACAATGGTCAGTAAGCAAAACTGTCCTTTGCTTTGGAAGTAGACATTATTTCTATCATCCGAAGCTGTAGTGAGACAAACATCCTTGAAAAGATAATCCAGAGCAAAGACAGTCAGTGCCTCTGCTTGTTCTGAGGTTTCCAGTAGGTACCATAACGTAGAGATTCCTGCAAGTATGGGAACTTACATAAGGTGAAATCAACCCTTCTATCTTCATCTTCCCTTTAACCATGTTCAGCTTTTACCAGGTCATCAATTTACATTTGAATAATCCATGTTCAAGACTCCCTGGTGAGAAGCTTTGAAATTCATAAATCTGCCTTTGAATAACTGTCCCATTTTATGCTTTCTCTTTGGGAGAAATATAAAAATGGGTTAGACAGTGTAGTCATATCCTAAACTGACATAAGCAATACCTAATAATATTTATTCAGGTCTTAGACATTTTAATGTGCATGTTAAAAGTTTGTAAAACACTGAATTCACATTGCAGAAAACAAGAAGTATTGATTTTTTAAAAACTTTATTTTTAGCTTACATGTTGCAGTGGACCAAAGGAAAATGCTTCATGTACTGAGCAAAATAAAGACAATCAGTGTTTTGAAAATGAACCTGACAAAAAGACAAGTGTAAGTGTTAGAGCATTTTCTTTGTTTCTACGTTTAACAGGCAAGATATTTCTTGTTTTCTATAGAGTATAACCTAATTTCTGGCTTTGGCCTGATCAGCATATTCGGTTTTCCTGCTACTGAGCTGACATCAACTGTCTATCATTTTGAGTAGTTTTGTATGTTCGTTTTGAGAATTTTGTTTTCTGTGTTTTCGTATATATTCTTAAGTTGCTGGTGATCACCAACCATTTGGTAAACTACTTCACTTCTCCTCTCTTTTCCTGTCTGGTTCAGGCCTTCCAGAAAAACTTTCACACTCTGTTTTGGTGGTGGTTTTCAGGTCCTATTGGGCTTTTGGGGCAATAGTTTCCCCTAAGCAGTCTGAAACTACTTCAGTCATTCTTTTGATTGTCATCTTGTATACTTATTCAAGACAAGGAATCAAAAATCAATCATGTACAGGGTAATGTACAAAGAGGTAATGTTAAAGAGGTCATAGTGCTTTATGTGATAAAACCAAGAAGAACTTGAGTCTAAGGAAAGTACATATAAGTATTTTACTAAGTGTCAACTTCAGATTTCATTTATCTCTGATCAGTTGTCACAAGGTGGCCCTTATTTACTATAGCCCAATGATGTAAAATGGGGTTCCATTTTCTATTTTATTTATAAAGACACCAAACTTAATCATGAAAACAATGAAAATAAATCACAAATATTATTATTATAAACATGTATTAAATATTTAAAGCACACATAAAATTCTTTTGGGATATCATTTCATAGGAATTGCATTTATTGAGACTTCTTGAAATATACCTTAAATGATGATTCTTCTTGTCTTCTAAATCTTCTGTTAGCAAGCAGAGACAATTGTTGTCATGGCTCCATAGGCCATCAAATTTCTTTCAAATATAGGGTGATATGTCTATGATAGTCATTGAGTGGTAAATGCCAATAAAGGAACAGTTTCTCTGTTGATTATCATTTACAACCTGGACTAATCTGGCACTGCCAATTGATTGAGCTTCCTGGTGTTGACTTGGGCTTGGGATCTGGATGGAGTTCTGAGTCAGTTCTGATTATGAATTTTGATAATTACTGTGAGGAATTTAGTAAAGTAAGAAAGGTTGTATGGTGAATTGTCCTTTACCTTTATAACAGCAGGAAGCTTACAGCCAAATTTAACTATTGGCCAGTTTATAGAATGTCTCTGTTAAGGACCATTGTTTCCTCTGCCAAAACATGTTTTTGTTTTACATAGAGGATGTTATTTAAGCTATTTGAGATTGTTATAATATGCTAAATATGCTTCCAGGAAAGGAAGTCATCTAATTTGGCAGTGGCACTGTTTTTCTCCAAAAGGCAGCGAGAGGGAGGGTGGATGTCCATAGTGGACTCACAGATACTTAGAAAACAGATTTTTAGACTTCCTGGCTGTCTAAAGAGGATATCTGTATTTTTGCTTCCTGAAAATGAAGTCATCAGGGCTTAATAGGATACAAATGTGCCAACTTGTCAAACAGCTAAATTAAATAAGTGCTGGCAAATATACTAGGAAAACTTTTATGTTTTTATCATGGGAAAACATATTGCTAGCCTAGCCTATGCTATTTATACTCTGAAAGCTTTTGTTTCTTTATCTTACAGGGTGGTTAAGAGATTTTAATGAGATCCTGATTATGAACGTGTTTAGTACTGCCTGGCAAATAGTAGATTTTCATTCTATTGAAAAGAATTGCAAGTCTAACATTTATGTTATTGGATGCTTACAAATAGTTCTTAGGGTCTCCTTGGATTCATGCCTGTATTATATAACAAAGAGTTTATACCATTTTTTTTTGCCTGGAAACCACTTGGCTAAAAGAGGCTCCTGCCTTGTAGATTTCTACTTGTCACTGCTCAGAATAACTTCTGGTTGAATTAAAATAATTATCAGTGAGAATTTCTTAACTATCTTAAGAAAAAGTATTTAATTGTATGACAAACAAAAGAATAGTCATGATTATTATATGAACGTAATATATTATTGTAACTGTTTAGTTCATAGGCCATTCTTCAAAAGCAGACCTCAGTTTGGAAGTCACAATTGTGTAAATCTATTAAATATGACACTGGACATTTTTTCTTCATCTTCAGAATTAGGGTGTTAGATCAGATTATTCCTAGGAATTCTTCAGATCTAATCATTCTATGACAGTCAATAGCAGACAATAAATTATATCGTGTGAATAGAGGACCCACTGATAATATAAAGTATTTAAGCCAACAGTAGCTACTGAGCCCCACCCAAATTTAGGCGTATGTTATATATCTAGAACAACAGACAGGAACAGCTTTATTAGGCCACATTAGTTTGAGATTTCAATAGCACAATTCATAGGCCAGTGATTCTTGAAGTATGGTCCTCTAGCCAGGAGCTTTAACATCCTCTAGGGACTTGTTAGAAAAGTAAATTCTTGGGCTCCACCCTAGATCAACTAAATCAGATATTTTGGGTGTGGGACCCAGACATCTGTGTTTTAATAAGCCCTTCAAGTGATTCTTAACTGCGCTACAATTTGAGAACCACTACCATGAGTAATAAACCTCTAGGCTTCCCTTTGGGGAGTTACCATCTTTCCTGTCACATACTTTAAACCAGTCAGTTTAGGGAAGGCCAAGAAAGGGATCCAAAGATTTATAAAGCAATTAAGATAGAAGAAATTGCACCATACCGACTCTTTAGGTTTCTTGTTTGCATTTCTCGTTTTCTTCAGTGATCTGCCAAAAAAACCCTAGGGGCTGGTTTTCTAACATCATTCAGAAACATGTGTTAGTATCCTGTATTGATCTCTACTCTTTCTCAGTTGCCCATTTTTTACTGTAGCTTAATTTGTAAAGGTCTTTTGGAAGCTATTTTGCCAGGTGGGAGGTGTCTTCCCTTCAGGTATTGATTCACAGAAATAACAATCTGAAATAACTTTCAATCGCATTTGTTACCTGTGTCCAGCAGGGAATGTTCCCCGCTTTTGTTATACTTTTAACCTGATTTCAATATGTTTGGAGATGTTTTTCCCATTATTGAGGCTTAGACAACTGATTTCTGCTCCTTACAAAGCAGTGTTTTCAAGTGAAGACTTTATCTTTGCTCTGGTTTAAGGGCTTAAGTGAATCTTGGTGTTGCCACCGGTCATACGATGTAGAAAATCCTGGAGTTACAAAGGGCAATACAATTTGCAAAATCTGTTGTAGACGTGTTTTCCAGAACTGATGAAATTATGTAAATCTAGTGAGAAAATTAAAATTTAGAAAATGAAAAAAGACATCATTGAGAATTTTAGACCTTTATTGAGGAAGAAGTAGTTTACATTTAATGTGATTCCTTCTGTTGACTGAAAAAAAAAAAAAAGCACAACGTAAGAGTTGTGAGTTAAGTTTTATTTGGGGCAAAATGAGGTCTATAGCCCTATAACATTTCAGAGAGCTCTGAGAAACTGCTCCAAAGAGGCAGGGGGAGAGGTCATTGTATATATGATTTTAGTGAAGGGAGATACATGCAGTCAAGCACACGTTTTGGCAGAGGCTAGCTGCTAGTCATGAGGAGCAAATGGTACCGTTAATGATTTTAGTGCTTTTCTAGATATGAGGAGATGCAAGAATTGGGCTCATAAAATCTTCTCCTTAAAATATCTAACAATCTAAAGGCCTGTTCTGCCAGTTTTTCCCAGAGCACAGAGTGCCTCATTCCTTATCTCCACCCTGAACTTCTTTCAGGGGGTGTTGAAGGTCAGTGGCTACAGTGGCTAGGGACCTAATCCTTGTAGAGGCAGATGGCAAGTGCCAATTTTTAGTTGACACTTCCTTTATTTTTATTTTATTCCTATTATTCTCTTGATCAATTTTAAATAGAAGTATCTTTTAGGGGTGTGTTCTGTGTTTAAATAAACCTAGTAAACAAAAGGTAAAATTTGGAGATTTGGTCTTCCAGAGTCCTAGTGAGAAACAATGAGTATTTTTAATCAGATCATAGAAAGAAGAGAGAACTTAAAGAAAGAATTGGCAGGACTGGCAACTAAGTAGATTGAAAGTTAGGTGGTACCAGAACAAAACTGGAGATGTTTAGGTTGACTAATGGATAAATAGGGTAAATTCAATGATGACATATTAATTTTAAGATAATAGTGGAACAGCTAAGAGGAAATATTTTTGGAGCAGTTGGACATATTTGTTGAGAACAAAGTGTGATATCAAAAGCAGGACAGTATGATAGAGTGAAAAGAGCAAAAGATCTATAGTCAGAGACCAGAGTTTATACCTTGGCTCTATCACTAATTAGTCATGTGACCTTGAAGAGATTAAATGAGCTCTATTTTTGTTTGTAAAATGTAGATAATACCTATTTTGCCTATCTTATAGGGGTACAATAAGGAGCAAAACAAATAGTTATATGTGAAAGGACTGACAGCTAAATACTTTGGTTATTTCATAACATTTGGAGACATGACCAGAGTGTTAAATGCCCCTTGAAAATATTTTAAGTTTTAGATAATTTTTTAGTTGTTTGGTATTTTAAACCTAATTTCTTAAGCAGAAAACAGATTCTTGTCAATCTTGTGCATTATAACTAGTTAGTAAAGGGACTAAGTGAATACCAGGCGAATACAACAATGGATAGGTAGGACAGAAAGTTGGGTCTCTTCTAACAAGAATAGAGAGGGAATCAGATGGTGAGAAACTTCACTCTAGGAAACATATCAGACTGAAAAGGAAGCATGGTATAGGAATAAGTCATAATTGGAAGCCAGAGAACTTGGGTTGATTTCTTTGGACTCTTACTATCTGGGTGTTCTTGGGCAAATCACTTGGCCAATCTCTGCCTCAGTTTTCTAATCTAAAGTGAAGGACTTTGACTAGATAATTTATGGGTCCTTTTAAGTTATAATGACACTTTCACAGAATAAGGAAATTATTAATTTTAGAGAATCCCAACATTGCCCTTAATTATTTTTCAGACTAAATTGTAATTGTTAATGTACTATGTTGAACATCCACACCTTCTGATTAAGAATAATTTTGCAGTTCAGCTGTATTTCTCTGTTTACTGTCCTTGCCAATATTTATAAGGAAACTTCTTTTGTGGAGAAAAAGAAGCCACGGGAAAGAAGGTTTTTTATGGTGGTTTGTTTTAGGGGATGAGAACATTTTTTTGTGTACATTAGATACTCTGCTTGGTCCTTATTTGAAAAGTGATGGGCTTCCCTGGTGGTGCAGTGGTTGAGAGTCCGCCTGCTCACGCAGGGGACACGGGTTCGTGCCCCGGTCCGGGAGGATCCTACATGCCGCGGAGCGGCTGGGCCCGTGAGCCATGGCCGCTGAGCCTGTGCGTCCGGAGCCTGTGCTCCGCAATGGGAGAGGCCACAACAATGAGAGGCCCGCGTACCGCAAAAAAAAAAAAAAAAAAAAAAAAAAAGAAAAAAACAAATAAAAGTGATGGTTCAGAATGAATCTTCCTGGAGAACTAAGGTAAAAAATAGCACAGAATCAGAGAATTTAAAGTAATTTTTTTTTTTTTTTTTTTGTGGTAGGCGGGCCTCTCACTGCTGTGGTCTCTCCCCCTGCGGAGCACAGGCTCTGGACGCGCAGGCCCAGCAGCCACGGGTCACGGGCCCAGCCGCTCCGCGCGGGATCCTCCCGGACCGGGGCACGAACCCGCGCCCCCCGCATCGGCAGGCGGACCCTCAACCACTGCGCCACCAGGGAAGCCCTAAAGTAATTTTAATGGTAATCCAGGGCAATGACTTTCCTCAGTCTTAAATCTCCTCTTCTGCTGCCCTGATAAAGGGGAATCTATCATCTGCTGGAAAGTCTCTAGTTATATTATATGTCTATTACATATCTATATTTACCACCTCCCAAAGTAGCTCATTCCATCTGGGCAAGTTTAAGTATTATGTGGTTATTCTTTTTTTTTTTAAAGAAAGATTTTTAATTTTATTTTAAAATTAATTTATTTATTTATTTATTTATTTTTGGCTGCGTTGGGCCTTCATTGCTGCGCACAGGCTTTCTGTAATTGCGGTGAGCAGGGGCTACTCTTCGTTGCGGTGCACAGGCTTCTCATTGCGGTGGCTTCTCTTGTTGTGGACCACGGGCTCTAGGCACCCTGGCTTCAGTAGTTGTGGCATGCGGTCTCAGTAGTTGTGCCTCGCAGGCTCTAGAGCACAGGCTCAGTAGTTGTGGTGCACGGGCTTAGCTGCCCCGTGGCATGTGGAATCTTCCCGCACCAGGGCTCAAACCGGTGTCCCCTGCATTGGCAGGTGGATTCTTAACCACTGCTCCACCAAGGAAGTCCCTCTGTGGTTATTCTTATTAAACTCGTGATATTCAAATTATTTTAGTATTGATTATATATTTTCTATTTTCTAATGCCAGAGTTAAGTGGCAAACTTCTAAGTATCTGGAATTAATGGGGGAATAATCGTTTTTATTTTATTTCTTTAATGGAATACTGTGGTTAACTCTGGCTACTTTTGTTTACTTATTTAAAATATCGAATGTAATTACTCCTCATTTCCAGGTTGATGAGGATACTGTGCTTTGCCTTTGAGCATCTTGTAGTGCCTCAGGGTCAGTGTTCCGCCTTTTAAAGATTAATGACTGGACTTCTGTACTAGCATTGCTGGAGATCAGGTTTCTTGTTACTAACTTTGACATATTCATAAAGCTATTTCTAAACTAGTCAATCCAAATATCAATTTATCTATTAGCTGCCTCTAAAGCAACACAAATACTATAGAAATGAGATTCTGATCATTTGATATATCTGTATTTAGGAGCCTGGTTTTTACATACGTTTGAAAACAGCAGTATGTACTCTGTTCAGATAAAGAACAGAATATCTTAGAGCCAGATGTTTGCAGTTTATGGTATTTACTACCTGGATCAATGAGTTCACTGATTTTGAAAGTGCAGTAGATCACCATTATAACAATAATGGGATGCGACTTGGAGTTAGATGATCGAGGTTCACATCCTGGCTTATCTACTCAGTCAATGGAGTACCCATTATGCACTGGTTTACCAACTCAGTAGCTGTATAAATTTGGGCAAGTCAATTTTCTAAGCCTCAGTTTCATCATCTGCAAAACTAAACTTATTTCACTGGTCGGGAATACTTAATGATAATAGGTATGTGAGTGTACCTAATCATAGCCTGCTTAATAAAAAGTTAATGCTTAATCCGAAAACTATATTTTATATATTTATAAATACCGTGGTTAGTGTAAATCACATCTTTAGTAAACAAGCTGTATTAAAAGCAATAGATTGCAAATTTCATGTTGACTTCTGACTATAACCTTATTTTAAAATGAAATAGTTTCCCTGGGATACATTTTATTCATTTATTTGTAAAAGTCTTTATTTAGCATCTGCTATGTTTTGGACACTGTCCTAAACACTGGTGATATACCCATGGACAAAACAGACAAACTTCTTATTCTCAGGAATAAATTTCAAAAAATAAGAGAGGAATAAAGAATATAATTTCAGATTGTGATAATTGCTAAGAAGGAAATAAGCAGTATTATTTAATGGAGAATGATGGAAGGGAATCTAACTTAAGGAGGTCAGGTGAAGAAGGCTTTACTGAAGTGGTAACATCTAAACAGAGACTTGGATGATGAGAAAGAGCCAGCCACGTGAAGATCCAGGGGAAGAGAGTTTCTGGCAGGCAGAACAACAAATTCAAGGCCCCGAGGAAGAATGAGAGTGAAATACTGTTATTTGAGAAAGAGATAGCAGGCAAGTACGATGGGGTGTAGGAAGGTGGAATGTGGAAGGGCATTTAGGAATACTACTGAGGTTATTTACATTAACTGGAAAGCAAAATTGCATTTCAGACCATATAGCTTTCTTGATTTGTGATCTGTGCACACCTATTTGAATTTCTGTACTCTGTTCAACTCATAGCATTGTATAATAGTGGGAAACATTGATCCTCATGAGGAATATACTTGATGTTCAACGAAGTTTATATAAACTGATTTGTTAGGGAAACAGAATTTTTATAGGATGATTTCATGATTTATAGTTTACTATACAAAATTATCTCAATTTTAAAAGTGTTTTAGATTTTAGTGATAATAATAAAGCAGGAGTTACTGGTTATCAATTAGCTATATTCCATTTCATTTATATAAGTAAAATTTACATGCATTTCTGGTCTATACAATGAAAAATCATGAGAAAGTAGGTGAAAAGTGAACATTTCTTGATTTCTGTAGCAATTTTTGATTCACTCAAATTTTTTTTTTTAGAGATTATAGAGCAGCTTTATTGCAGATACTTTAAGTATTATTTGGTCTATCCTTGCAGGTTCTTCATAAAGAGTATACCAAAAAAAGAAGGGCAGTTAAATGAAGACCAGTAACAACCATGTCCAACATCATTCAGTTCAAGCTCTACATGACTTCTTTTTGGTTACCATATTGTAGGTGTGCAGCCCTCTACAAACACATTATCTCTGCAGAACAGGATATCTCACAGACTGAAATAGAATGTGGTAACAATATTGCCATTTAAATCTACAAACAGCCAATCTAACAAAGGCAGGCCCCAAGAGACCTCCTGCTTGCGACTTTACTGGGGGAATAGAGACCATTCATCAGAAGCCCCTTCTCTGCCCTCTCCCAACTTATTTCCCTCAGCAACGGTGCTGCCCACCTTCACTTCTGCTTTTTTTGTTTAACATCTTTATTGGAGTATAATTGCTTTACAATGATGCATTAGTTTCTGCTTTACAACAAAGTGAATCAGTTATACATATACGTATGTTACCATATCTCTTCCCTCTTGCGTCTCCATCCCTCCCACCCTCCCTACCCCACCCCTCTAGGTGGTCACAATCCACCTAGCTGATCTCCCTGTGCCATGCGGCTGCTTCCCACAAGCTATCCACCCTACGTTTGGTAGTATATATATGTCTATGCCACTCTCTCACATCGTCACAGCTTACCCTTCCCCCTCCCCATATACTCAAGTCCATGCTTTAGTAGGTCTATGTTTTATGCCTGTCCTACCCCTAGTATCTTCATGACATTTTTTTTTCTTAGATTCCATATATATGTGTTAGCATACAGTATTTGTTTTTCTCCTTCTGACTTACTTCTCTCTGTATGACAGACTCCAGGTCCATCCACCTCACTACAAATAACTCAGTTTCATTTCTTTTTATGGCTGAGTAATATTCCATTGTATATATGTGCCATATCTTCTTTATCCATTCATCTGTTGATGGACACTTAGGTTGCCTCCATGTCCTGGCTATTGTAAATAGAGCTGCAATGAACATTTTGGTACATGACTCTTTTTGAATTATGGTTTTCTCAGGGTATATGCCCAGTACTGGGATTGCTGGGTCATATGGTAGTTCTATTTGTAGTTTTTTAAGGAACCTCCATACTGTTCTCCATAGTGGATGTATCAATTTACATTCCCACCAGCAGTGCAAGAGTGTTCCCTTTTCTCCACACCCTCTCCAGCATTTATTGTTCCTAGATTTTTTGATGATGGCCATTCTGACCGGTGTGAGATGATATCTCATTGTAGTTTTGATTTGCATTTCTCTAATGATTAATGATGTTGAGCATTCTTTCACGTGTTTGTTGGCAATCTGTATATCATCTTTGGAGAAATGTCTGTTTAGGTCTGCTGCCCATTTTTGTATTGGGTTGTTTGATTTTTGTTACTGAGCTGCATGAGTTCCTTATAAATTTTGGAGATTAATCCTTGGCCAGTTGCTTCATTTGCAACTATTTTCTCCCATTCTGAGGGTTGTCTTTTGGTCTTCTTTGTGGTATCCTTTGCTGTGCAAAAGCTTTTAAGTTTCATTAGGTCCCATTTGTTTATTTTTGTTTTTATTTCCATTTCTCTAAGAGGTGGGTCAAAAAGGATCTTGCTGTGATTTGTGTCATAGAGTGTACTGCCTATGTTTTCCTCTAAGAGTTTGATAGTGTCTGGCTTTACATTTAGGTCTATAACTCATTTTGAGTTTATTTTTGTGTATGGTATTAGGGAGTGTTCTAATTACATGTACTGGTCCAGTTTTCCCAACACTACATATGGAAGAGGCTGTCTTTCCTCCACTGTATATTCTTGCCTCCTTTATCAAAGATAAGGTGACCATATGTGTGTGGGTTTATCTCTGGGCTTTCTATCCTGTTCCATTGATCTGTATTTCTGTTTTTGTGCCAGTACCATACTGTCTTGATTACAGTAGCTTTGTAGTATAGTCTGAAGTCAGGGAGCCTGATTCCTCCAGCTCCATTTTTCTTTCTCGAGATTGCTTTGGCTCTTCTGGGTCTTTTGTGTTTCCATACAAATTGTGAAATTTTTTGTTCTAGTTCAGTAAAAAATGCCAGTGGTAGTTTGATAGGCATTGCATTGAATCTGTAGATTGCTTTGGGTAGTAGAGTCATTGTCACAAGGTTGATTCTTCCAATACATGAACATAGTATATCTCTCCATCTATTTGGATCATCTTTAATTTCTTTCATCAGTGTCTAATAATTTTCTGCATACAGGTCTTTTGTCTCCTTAGGTAGGTTTATTCCTAGATATTTTATTATTTTTGTTGCAATGGTAAATGGGAGTGTTTTCTTAATTTCACTTTCAGATTTTTCATCATTAGTGTATAAGAATGCCAGAGATTTCTGTGCATTAATTTTGTATTCTGCTACTTTACCAAATTCATTGATTGCTCTACTAGTTTTCTGGTAGCATCCTTAGAATTCTCTGTGTATAGTATCATGTCATCTGCAAACAGTGACAGCTTTACTTCTTCTTTTATGATTTGGATTCCTTTTATTTCTTTATCTTCTCTGATTGCTGTGGCTAGAACTTCCAGAACTATGTTGAATAAGAGTGGTGAGAGTGTGCAACCTTGTCTTGTTCCTGATCTTAGTGGAAATGGTTTCAGTTTTTCACCATTGAGAACGATGCTGGCTGTGGGTTTGTCATATATGGCCTTTATTATGTTGAGGAAAGTTCCCTCTATGCCTACTTTCTGGAGGGTTTTTATCATAAATGGGTGTTAAATTTTGTCAAAAGCTTTCTCTGCATCTATTGAGATGATCATATGTTTTTTTCTCCTTCAGTTTGTTGATACGGTTTATCACATTGATTGATTTGCATATATTGAAGAATCCTTGCATTCCTGGAATGAACCCCACTTGATCATGGTGTATGCTCCCTTTAATGTGCTGTTGGATTCTGTTTGCTAGTATTTTGTTGAGGAGTTTTGCATCTATGTTCATCAGTGATATTGGCCTGTAGTCCTTTCTTTGTGACATCTTTGTCTGGTTTTGGTATCAGGGTTATGGTGGCCTCATAGAATGAGTTTGGGAGTGTTCCTCCCTCTGCTATCTTTTGGAAGAGTTTGAGAAGGAGTGGTGTTAGCTCTTCTCTAAATGTTTGATAGAATTCGCCTGTGAAGCAATCTGGTCCTGGGCTTTTGTTTATTGGAAGATTTTTAATCACAGTTTCAATTTCAGTGCTAGTGATTGGTCTGTTCATATTTTCTATTTTTTCCTGCTTTAGTCTCGGCAGGTTGTGCATTTCTAAGAATTTTTCCATTTCTTCCAGGTTGTCCATTTTATTGGCATACAGTTGCTTGTAGTAATCTCTCATAATCTTTTGTATTTCTGCAGTGTCCATTGTTACCTCTCCTTTTTCATTTGTAATTCTATTGATTTGAGTCTTCTCCCTTTTTTTCTTGATGAGTCTGGCTAATGGTTTATCAATTTTGTTTATCTTCTCAAAGAACCAGCTTTTAGTTTTATTGATCTTTGCTATTGTTTCCTTCATTTCTTTTTCATTTATTTCTGATCTGATCTTTATGATTTCTTTCCTTCTGCTAAATTTGGGGTTTTTTTGTTTTTCTTTCTCTAACTGCTTTACGTGCAAGGTTAGCTTGTTTATTCGAGATGTTTCCTGTTTCTTAAGGTAGGATTGTATTGCTATAAACTTCCCTCTTCGAACTGCTTTTGCTGCATCCCATAAGATTTGGGTTGTCGTGTCTCCATTGTCATTTGTTTCTAAGTATTTTTTGATTGCCTCTTTGATTTCTTCAGTGATCACTTCGTTATTAAGTAGTGTATTGTTTAGCCTCCATGTGTTTGTATTTTTTATAGATCTTTTCCTGTAATTGATATCTAGTCTCATAGCATTGTGTTCAGAAAAGATACTTGATATGATTTCAATTTTCTTAAATTTACCAAGGCTAGATTTGTGACCCAAGATATGATCTATCCTGGAGAATGTTCCATGAGCCCTTGAGAAAAATGTGTATTCTGTTGTTTTTGGATGGAATATCCTATAAATATCAATTAAGTCCATCTTGTGTAATGTATCATTTAAAGCTTGTGTTTCCTTATTTATTTTCATTTTGGATGATCTGTCCATTGGTGAAAGTGGGGTGTTAAAGTCCCCTACTATGATTGTGTTACTGTGGATTTCCCCTTTTATGGCTGTTAGTATTTGCCTTATGTATTGAGGTACTCCTATGTTGGGTGCATAAATATTTACAGTTGTTATATCTTCTTCATGGATCGATCCCTTGATCATTATGTAGTGTCCTTCTTTGTCTCTTGCAATAGTCTTTATTTTAAAGTCTTTTTTGTCTGATATGAGAATTGCTACTCCAGCTTTCTTATGATTTCCATTTGCATGGAATATCTTTTTCATCCCCTCACATTCCGTCTGTATGTGTCCCGAGGTCTGAAGTGGGTCTGTTGTAGACAGCATATATATGGGTCTTGTTATTGTATCCATTCAGCCAGTCTGTGTCTTTTGGTGGGAACATTTAATCCATTTACATTTAAGGTAATTATCGATATGTATGTTCCTATTACCATTTACTTAATTGTTTTGAGTTTGTTCCTATAGGTTTTTTCCTTCTCTTGTGTGTCTTGCCTAGAGAAATTCCTTTAGCATTTGTTGTAAAGCTGGTTTGGTGGTGCTGGACTCTGTCAACTTTTGCTTGTCTGCGAAGGTTTTAATTTCTCCATCAAATCTGAATGAGATCCTTGCTGGGTAGAGTAATCTTCGTTGTAGATTTTTCTCCTTCATCACTTTAAATATGTCCTGCCACTCCCTTCTGGCTTGCAGAGTTTCTGCTGAAAGATCAGCTGCTAACCTTATGGGGATTCCCTTGTGTGTTATTTGTTGTTTTTCCCTTGCTGCTTTTAATATGTTTTCTTTGTATTTAATTTTTGATAGTTTGATTAATATGTATCTTGGTGTGTTTCTTTTTGGATTTTTCCTATATGGGACTCTCTGTGCTTCCTGGACTTGATTAACTATTTCCTTTCCCATATTATGGAAGTTTTCAAGTATAATCTCTTCAAATATTTTCTCAGTCCCTTTTTTTTCTCTTCTTCTTCTGGGACTGCTATAATTTGAATGTTGGTGCATTTAATATTGTCCCAGAGGTCTCTGAGACTGTCCTCAGTTCTTTTCATTCTTTTTTCTTTATTCTGCTCTGCAGTAGTTATTTCCACTGTTTTATCTTCCAGGCCACTTATCCGTTCTTCTGCCTCAGTTATTCTGCTATTGATCCCATCTAGAGTATTTTTAATTTCATTTATTGTGTTCCTCATCGTTGGTTGCTTCCTCTTTATTTCTTCTAGCTCCTTGTTAAATGTTTCTTGCATTTTGTCTATTCTATTTCCAAGATTTTGGATCATCTTTACTATCATTATTCTGAATTCTTTTTCAGGTAGACTGCCTATTTCCTCTTCATTTGTTAGGTCTGGTGGGTTTTTATCTTGCTCCTTCATGTGCTGTGTGTTTTTCTGTCTTTTCATTTTGCTTATCTTACTGTGTTTGGGGTCTCCTTTTTGCAGGCTGCAGTTTCGTAGTTCCCGTTGTTTTTGGTGTCTGTCCCCAGTGGCTAAGGTTGGTTCAGTGGGTTGTGTAGGCTTTCTGGTGGTGGGGACTAGTGCCTGTGTTCTGGTGGATGAGGCTGGATCTTGTCTTTCTGGTGGGCCGGTGCACCTCTGGTGGTGTGTTTTGGGTGTCTGTAGCCTTATTAAGATATTAGGCAGCCTCTCTGGTAATGGATGGGGCTGTGTTCCTGTCTTGTTAGTTGTTGAGCATAGGGTGTCCAGCACTGTAGCTTGAGTGAAGCTGGGTCTCTGTGTTGAGATGGAGATCTCTGGGATCTTTTCACCATTTGATATTACATTGACCTGGGAGGTCTCTTGTGGACCCGTGTCCTGAAGTTGGTTCTCCCACCTCAGAGACACAGCCCTGACGCCTGGCTGGGGCACCAAAAACCTTTAATCCACATGGATCAGAATAAAAGGGAGAATAAATAGAAAGGAAAGAAAGGAAGGAAGGAAGGAAGGAAGGAAGAAAGGAAGGATAGAGGGAGAAAGGAAGAAAGGGAGGCAGGAAGGGAGGAAGTAAGGGAGAAAGGAAGGAAGAAAGGAATAAATAAAGGAAGAAGGAAAGAAAGAAGATAAAATAAAGTAGGATAAAATTAAGTTATTAAAATAAAAAATAATTATTAAGAAGCAAAATTTTTTAAAGTTAAAAAATCACAAAAAAACAGGACGGTCAGAACCCTAGGACAAATGGTGAAAGCAAAGCTCTACAGGCAAAATCTCACACAGCAGCACACACATATACACTCACAGAAAAAGAAAAAGGAGAAAATAATAATATATCTTGTTCCCGAAGTCCACCTCCTCAACTTGGGATGATTCGCTGTCTATTCGGGTATTCCACAGATGCAGGGCACTTCAAGTTGATTGTGGAGCTTTAATCTGCTGCTTCTGAGGCTGCTGGGAGAGACTTCCCCCTCTCCTCTTTGTTCGCACAGCTCCTGGGGTTCAGCTTTGGACTTGGCCTCGCCTCTGCGCGTTGGTCACCCGAGGGCGTTTGCTCTTTCTCAGATAGGACGGGGTTAAAGGAGCAGCTGATTTGGGGGCTCTGGCTCAGGCTGGTGGGAGGGAGGGGTATGGATGTGGGGAGAGCCTGCGGTGGCAGAGGCCACCATGACGTTGCACCAGCCTGAGGTGTGCCGTGCGTTCTCCCGGGGAAGTTGTCCCTGGATCCCGGGACCCTGGCAGTGGTGGGCTGCACAGGCTCCCGGGAGGGGAGGTGTGGAGAGTGACCTGTGCTTGCACACAGGCTTCTTGGTGGCGGTAGCAGCAGCCTTAGCGTCTCATGCCCATCTCTGGTGTCCGCGCTGATAGTCGCAGCTCACACCCGTTTCTGGAACTCCTTTAAGTGGCTTGCTTAATCCCCTCTCCTCTAGCACCAGGAAACAAAGAGGCCAGAAAAAGTCTCTTGTGTCTTTGGCAGCTCTGCGCCCATCTCTGGAGCTCCTTTCAGCGGCGCGCTTAAACCCCTCTCCTCACGCACCAGGAGACAAAGAGGAAAGAAAAAGTCTCTTGTCTCTTCGGCAGCTCTGTGCCCATCTCCACTCAAAATTTTTTAATTTAATTTTTATGTTTCTCTTACAAAGAATCACACACATTTAACAAGTGCAGAATACATAGACTATGGCCTTGGATGATTCGATTTCAGAATCCAGTACTATCCAGATATTTTTTCATCATGGGAATTCTTTGGAAAAGTCAGTTCTTTTCTAGTTGATCTGAATTTCCTATTTGACTCTGGAGACTTTAGAAATGAGGGCAGGCATTTTGCCATGACCTGCCTGCAGTCTATTTATTTTACTAAGTTAACAAGCTTTGCAGATGTCACTTGTGTGCCTGCTGTCCTGGGTGAATGGGGAACAGACAGACTGGGATGAGAGTCCACATGGGTAGATATCTTTAGTTATTTTCCTCGGAGATAATCTTTCTTTTAGAGAGTCCATTCCTTCTGGGTTGCTCCCAAGGTCCTTATAAGCTAGGTAGGACTCAGTATAGGAGCCCATAGACATGCCTATCTTTTTAGGGGGATCACAAATTGTTTATACTGAGTCTGCATGGAGTCTAGGCTACCTTTGGCTAGAGAGGAGGGCCTTTTGGCTCTGTCTGTGCCATACTCTCAAGCTGGACTAGGGGAGGCCGAAACTGCCTCAGGATTTGAGGTATGGTGAGATGAAAAGCTCACTGATTTTGCACTCCAAGTTGGAGGCATGTAGGTGCTGTGTCATCTAGGGAAAATTCTATAATCTCAGGGAGCTTCAGTTTCTTCATCTATGTAATGGGAATTATATTTCCTTTCTACAGGGTGTTGTGACCATGAGAGATAATATGTAACGTATTTGCCACAATACTTCAGGTAATAGCCGCTTGATAAATTACAGCTATTAGAAATAAAAATGCTTTTATTTATCACTATGCTTCTATCACAAGGGCAGATACCTAGTTTCGGCAGCATGCAGTGGTTGTTGCAGCACTTTAGCTGGAAACTGTCCTTTTCCATTATAAATAGGGTTGTTCCAAACCAACATTCTTGTATCAGACTGGATTTGCCAATAAAAACATTATAGCTGCATATATCTTCAGCTACATGTACCAATCTATTTCTTTCTTACATATATTTATTTTACTATATATTATATATTTTTCTTTCATAAATATATATATAATAGTTACTATATGCATATATGGTTCTCACATGGACAAACAATGCATAGTATAGGTGTTTTTTCTGAACTTTTGAATTTATTTTTTATACAGCAGATTCTTATTAGTTATCTATTTTATACATATTAGTGTATACATGTCAATCCCAATCTCCCAATTCATCACACACACACACACACACACACACACACACACACACACACACACCCTGCTGCTTTCCCCGCTTGGTGTCCATACGTTTGTTCTCTACATCTGTGTCTCAATTTCTGCCCTGCAAACTGGTTCATCTGTACCATTTTTCTAGGTTCCACATATATGTGTTAATATATGATATTTGTTTTTCTCTTTCTGACTTACGTTACTCTGTGTGACAGTCTCTAGATTCATCCACGTCTCTACAAATGACCCAATTTCGTTCCTTTTTATGGCTGAGTAATATTCCATTATATATATATGTACCACATCTTCTTTATCCATTTGTCTCTTGATGACCATTTAGGTTGCTTCCATGACCTGGCTGTGGTAAATAGTGCTGCAATGAACACTGGGGTGCATGTGTCTTTTTGAATGATGGTTTTCTCTGGGCATATGCCCAATAGTGAGATTTCTGGTCCATATGGTAATTCTATTTTTAGTTTTTTAAGGAACCTCCATACTGTTCTCCATAGTGGCTGTATCAATTTACATTCCCACCAACAGTGCAAGAGGGTTCCCTTTTCTCCACACCCTCTCCAGCATTTGCTGTTTGTAGATTTTCTGATGATGCCCATTCTGACTGGTGTGAGATGACACCTCACTGTAGTTTTAATTTGCATTTCTCTAATAATTAGTGAGGTTGAGCAGCTTTTCATGTGCTTCTTGGCCATCTGTATGTCTTCTTTGGAGAAATGTCTATTTAGGTCTTCTGCCCATTTTTGGATTGGGTTGTTTGTTTTTTTAATATTGAGCTGCATGAGCTGTTTATATATTTTGAAGATTAATCCTTTGTCCATTGATTCATTTGAAAATATTTTCTCCCATTCTGAGGGTTGTCTTTTCATCTTGTTTGTAGTTTCCATTGCTTTGCAAAAGCTTTTAAGTTTAATTACGTCTCATTTGTTTATTTTTGTTCTTATATCCATTACTCTAGGAGATGGATCAAAAAAGATCTTGTAGTGACTTATGTCAAAGAGTGTTCTTCCTATGTTTTCCTCTAAGAGTTTTATAGTGTCTTGTCTTACATTTAGGTCTCTAATCCATTTTGAGTTTAATTTTGTGTGTGGTGTTAGGGAGTGTTCTAATTTCATTCTTTTACATGTAGCTGTGCAGTTTTCCCAGCACCACTTATTGAAAAGACTGTCTTTTCTCTATTGTATATTCTTGCCTCCTTTGTCATAGATTATTTGACCATTGGTGTGTGGGTTTATCTGTGGGCTTTCTATCCTGTTCCATTGGTCTACGTTTCTGTTTCTGTGCCAGTATCATATTGTCTTGATTACGGTAGCTTTGTAGTAGAGTCTAACGTCAGGGATTCTGATTCCTCCAACTCTGTGTGTTTTCCCTCAAGGCTGCTTTGGCTATTCGGGGTCTCTTGTGTCTCCATACAAATTTTAAGATTTTTTGTTCTAGTTCTGTAAGAAATGCCATTGGTAATTTGACAGAGATTGCATTGAATCTGGAGAATGCTTTGGGTAATATAGTCATTATTCATTATCACAATATCGATTCTTCCAATCCAAGAACATGGTGTATCTCTTCATCTGTTTTTATCATCTTTAATTTATTTCATCAGTGTCTTATAGTTTTCTGCATACAGATCTTTTATCTCCCTAGGTAGGTTTATTCCTATGTATTTTATTCTTTTTGTTGCAATGGTAAATGGGAGTGATTCCTTAATTTCTCTTTCAGATTTTTCATCATTAGTGTATGGGAATGCTAGAGATTTCTGTGCATTAATTTCGTATCCTGGAACTTTACAAAATTCATTGATTAGTTCTAATAGTTTTCTGGTGGCATCTTTAGGATTCTCTATGTATAGTATCATGTCATCTGCAAACAGTGATAGTTTTACTTCTTTTCCAATTTGTATTCCTTTATTTCTTTTTCTTCTTTGATTGCTGTGGCTAGGACTTCCAAAACTATGTTGAATAATAATGATGAGAGTGGACATCCTTGTATCGTTCCTGATCTTAGAGGAAATGCTTTCAGTTTTTCACCATTGAGAATGATGTTTGCTGTGGGTTTGTCGTATGTGGCCTTTATTATGTTGAGGTAGGTTCCCTCTATGTCCACTTTCTGGAGGTTTTATATCATAAATTGGTGTTGAATTTTGTCAAAAGCTTTTTCTGCATCTATTGAGATGATCATATGGTTTTTATTCTTCAATTTGTTAATATGTTGTATCACATTGATTGATTTGTGTATATTAAAGAATCCTTGCATCCCTTGGATAAATCCCACTTGATCATGGTGTATGATACTTTTAATGTGTTTTTGGATTCTGTTTGCTAGTATTTTGTTGAGGATTTTTGCATCTATATTCATCAGTGATATTGGTCTGTAATTTTCTTTTTTTTGTAGTATCTTTGTCTGGTTTTGGTATCAGGGAGATTGGTGGCCTCATAGAATGAGTTGGGGAGTGTTTCTTCCTCTGCAATTGTTTGGAAGAGTTTGAGAAGGATGAGTGTTAGCTCTTCTCCAAATGTTTGATAGAATTCACCTGTGAAGCCATCTGGTCCTGAACTTTTGTTTGTTGGAAGATTTTTAATCACAGTTTCAATTTCATTACTTGGATTGGTCTGTTCATATTTTCTATTTTTCCTGGTTCAGTCTTGGAAGGTTATACCTTTCTAAGAATATGTCCATTTCTTCCAGGTTGTCCAGTTTATTGGCATAGAGTTGCTTGTAATAGTTTCTTAGGATGCTTTATATTTCTGTGGTGTCTGTTGTAGCTTCTTTTTCATTTCTAATTTTATTGATTTGAGTCCTCTCCCTCCTTTTCTTGATGAGTCTGGCTAATGGTTTGTTAATTTTATCTTCTCAAAGAACTAGCCCTTAGTTTAATTGATCTTTGCTATTGTTTTCTTTGTTTCTATTTCATTTATTTCTGCTCTGATCTTTATGATTTCTTTCCTTCTGCTAACTTTGGGTTTTGTTTGTTCTTCTTTCTCTAGTTCCTTTAGGTGTAAGGTTAGATTGTTTATTTGAGATTTTTCTTGTTTCTTGAGTAGACTTGTATTGCTATAAACTTCCCTCTTAGAACTGCTTTTGCTGCATCCCATAGGTTTTGGATCATAGTGTTTTCATCGTCATTTGTCTCTAGGTATTTTTTGATTTCCTCTTTGATTTCTTCAGTGATCTCTTGGTTATTTAGTAATGTATTATTTAGCCTCCAAGTGCTTGTGTTTTTTACGTTTTTTTCCTTGTAATTGATTTCTAATCTAATAACGTTGTGGTCAGAAAAGATGCTTGATATGATTTCAATTTTCTTAAATTTACTGAGGCTTGATTTGTGGCCCAAGATGTGATCTATCCTGGAGAATGTTCTGTGCACACTTGAGAAGAATGTGTAATCTGCTGTTTTTGGATGAATGTCCTATAAATATCAATTAAATCTATGTGGTCTATTGTGTCATTTAATGCTTCTGTTTCCTTATTTATTTTCATTTTGGATGAACTGTCCATTGGTTTAAGTGAGGTGTTAAATTCCCCCACTATTATTGTGTTACTGTCGAATTCCTCTTTTAGACCTGCTAGCAGTTGCCTTATGTATTGTGGTGCTACTATGTTGGGTGCATATATATTTATAAATGTTATATCTTTTTCTTGGATTGATCCCTTGGTCATTATGTAGTGTCCTTCCTTGTCTCTTGTATCATTCTTTATTTTAAAGTCTATTTTATCTGATATGAATATTGCTACTCCAGCTTTCTTTTGAATTCCATTTGCATGGAATATCTTTTTCCATCCCCTCACTTTCAATCTGTATGTGTCCCTAGGTCTGAAGTGGGTCTCTTGTAGACAGCATATATACGGGTCTTGTTTTTGTATCCATTCAGCGAGCCTGTATCTTTTGGTTGGAGCATTTGATCCATTCACATTTAAGGTAATTATCGATATGTATGTTCCTATTACCATTTTCTCAATTGTTTTGTGTTTGTTTTTGTAGGTCCTTTTCTTCTCTTGTGTTTCCCACTTAGAGAAGTTCCTGTAGCATTTGTTGTAGAGCTGGTTCAGTGGTGCTGAATTCTCTTAGCTTTTGCTTGTATGTAAAGCTTTTGATTTCTCCATTGAATCTGAATGAGATCCTTGCTGGGTAGAGTAATCTTGGTTGTAGGTTCTTTCCTTTCATCACTTTAAATATGTCATGCCACTCCCTTCTGGCTTGTAGAGTTTCTGCTGAGAAATCAGTTGTTAACCTTATGGGAGTTCCCTTGTATGTTATTTGTCATTTTTCCCTTGCTGCTTTCAGTAATTTTTCTTCGTCTTTATTTTTTGCCAGTTTGATTGTTATGTGTCTTGTTGTGTTTCTCCTTGGGTTTATCCTGTATGGGAATCTCTGTGCTTCCTGGTCATGGATGGCTATTTCCTTTCCCATGTTAGGGAAGTTTTTGACTATACTCTCTTCAAATATTTTCTTGGGTCCTTTCTCTCTCTTTTCTCCTTCTGGGACCCCTATAATGTGAATATTGTTGCTCTTAATGTTGTCCCAGAGGTGTCATAGGCTGTCTTCATTTCTTTTCATTCTTTTTTCTATATTCCTCTCCATGGCAATGAATTCCACCATAAGTCTTCCACGTCACTTATCTGTTCTTCTACCTCAGTTATTTTGGTATTGATTCCTTCTGGTGTATTTTTCATTTCAGTTATTGTATTGTTCATCTCTGTTTGTTTGTTCTTTAATTCTTCTAGGTCTTTGTTAAACATTTCTTTCATCTTCTCGATCTTTGCCTCCACTCTTTTTCCAAGGTCCTGGATCATTTTCACTATCCTTATTCTGAATTCTTTTTCTGGAAGGTTGCCTATCTCCAGTTCATTTAGTTGTTTTTTCTGGGGTTTTATTTTGTTCCTTCATCTGGTACATAGCCCTCTGCCTTTTCATCTTGTCTTTCTTTCTGTGAAAGTCATTTTTGGTCCACAGGCTGCAGGATTGTAGTTCTTCTTGCTTCTATTGTCTGCCCTCTGGTGGATAAGGCTATCTAAGAGGCTTGTGCAAGCTTCCTGATGGGAGGGACTGGTGGTGGGTAGATCTGTCTGTTGCTCTGGTGGGGAGAGCTTAGTATAACTTTAATCTGCTTGTCTGCTGATGGGTGGGGCTGGGTTCCCTCTGTGTTGGTTGTTTGGCCTGTGGTGATGCAACACTGGAGCCTACCTGGGCTCTTTGGTGCAGCTAATGGCAGACTCTGAGAGGGCTCATGCCAAGGAGTACTTCCCAGAACTTCTGCTGCCCCTGTCCTGTCCTCATGATGAGACACAGCCACCCCCCGCCTCTGCAGGAGACCCTCCAACACTAGCAGGTAGGTCTGGTTTAACTTCCTATGGGGTCACTGCTCCTTCCCCTGGGTCCTGATGCGCACACTACTTTGTGTGTATCCTCCAAGAGTGGAGTCTGTTTCCCCCAGTCCTGTCAAAGTCCTGTAATCAAATCCCGCTTGCCTTCAAAGTCTGATTCTCTAGGAATTCCTCCTCCCATTGCTGGACCCCCAGGTTGGGAAAACTGACGTGGGGTTCAGAACCTTCACTCCAGTGGGTGGACTTCTGTGGTATAAGTGTTGTCCAGTTTGTGAGTCACCCACCCAGCAGTTATGGGATTTGATTTTATTGTGATTGCGCCCCTCCTACCACCTCACTGTGGTTTCTCCTTTGTCTTTGGATGGGGTATCTTTTTGGTGAGTTCCAGTGTCTTCCTGTTGATGATTGTTCAGCTGTTAGTTGTGATTCTGGTGCTTTCACAAGAGCGAGTGAGGGCACGTCTTTCTACTCTGCCATCTTAAACCAATATTCACCTGGAGATTTTGACTGTGTCATGTGACCCTGTCTCTCTTCCACTGCTCTGTATTTTAAAAAATGTTTTATCAGGAAAAATAAATGGCATAACTGGAGCTGTGATCATTGTTTCAGTCCCCAAATATTTATTTTGTGCAGGTACTCCTTTTTTTAAAAAAAATTTTAATTTATTTATTTACTTGGTTGCACTGGGTCTTAATTGTGGCAGGTGGGCTCCTTAGTTGCAGCTTGCTGGCTCCTTAGTTGTGGCATGTGAACTGTTAGTTGTGGCATGCATGTGGGATCTAGTTCCCTGACCAGGGATCAAAGCCAGGCCCCCTGCACTGGGAGCTCAGAGTCTTAAGCACTGCACCACTAAGGAAGTCCCTGTACAGGTACTCTTAAGTTCAGGTACCATGCTAGGTGCCAGAGATATAGATTATATCTATCCTCATGGGGCCCAGATTCTAGCCACAGGGTATATTTAACTATGAGATATTATTTTCCCTTTTGGAATGAAACAAAATAAAATAATGCATTTAAATGGTTAAGGTATGGACTTAATGCAAGTAATTTACAATAGTAATTTTCTGGTATCAAACTTCCAATAGTAGGTTTTACTGAAAATCAATATATTCCTGGCTTGATATCATTAACCTTAAAGAATATCAAGTGAAGTAGTTTGCAGGCTGTGGCTTTATATCTTGCCAAACACTTCTTGTGAAATCACAAGACCAATTGAGCTCTATGTCAGTAAAAAAGTACTTCAGGCTGATGTCTTGTTAATTTTAAAAATAAAGGAATGTTTCCCTTGAGGTGAAGGAGTGTATTATCTTCTATCATCTTTATATCTGAGGAAAATCAATGGAAGGCAATGAACACACAAAATAGAAAGTTGCATCCTAAGTAGAACTACACTTTAAAATGCTGCCTATTTACTTTTATCTAAACATACAAACATAATCTAATTAATCACACGTAATAAGTACCACCTAACGATTATAGAACATGTATATTCCACAGGCTTTACAGCACATTTGTACTCACTTAACATTGTATGAGTGATGGTCTTTTTTTTCCTCCAGCAGAGATTACATGTTCAGTTTGTGAAATGCCTGCTCTAAAGTACTTTTATTTAATGAAAACCCTTTGGATATGTTTATCTAAGCTGATTGTAGAAAGAAGAACATTATTATTGATTCACTCCCCTTTAAATATAATAGAGTGCATAGAATTCTTCTTCCTCACAACTTCTAGCTAACTCCTGTGGGTCCTTCTCAGGTCAGCTCAGTGTTCCTCTCTAGAAAACCGCCCCTGACTACTTCATTCTGGGTTAATTGCCTTTACTTTGTGATTCTCAAACACCCCCAAGTGCTTATTGTACTGTACTATAGGTGTTGAATCACTTGAGGGCAGGGATTCTTCTAGCTTGTGCTCACCCTGGTGTCCCCAGTTAGTACATACTATGGGAATGGTAATACAGAGTCAAAATTGCCTTTAAAGTACTCATGGTCTAGTAGGTGATACATACATTAATCAAAAAAATCATACCGTGAGCCCTCAACAAACATGTGTTAGATGAATGACTTAGGGAGTGTATATGGGAGGTCAGGAGCTATGCTAGATGAATTGCCTTTCTTTTCTGTAGGTCTTTATAGTTTACAAAGTGCTTTCATCTGTGATCAGCCAGGGTCAAAAGAATAATCAGGCTTCCTCTGCAAGTTTGCCCATTTCTTAGCTTTCTCCACTATAGGAAAATGCAATATAGTTCCAAAGATACTTTTCTTCCAAGGATACCTTGTAAAATATCCATCTTCCTCTGCTACCTAATTTACTTCCTCTCTCTTTCTAATCCCCGACTGTCTCTGTTCTGATCGTGACTTACAAAGCCCAGGGCTTAGAATAAGTTACTAGGTACCTGTTCTTAGAAATTCATTTAAACTTTCAAGCTGGTGAGAATGTCACAAGTGCTTTGCAAATTTAAAGTGCTATAGGAACATAAAGCCTAATTACCTTGCAGATGAATATGATAATCAGTATCAATTGCATATAAGATGGTTTGGTTTTATCAGGGAAGGACTCTGATACCTGGGAATGCTCAAGGACATGACGTTATACATACTCTGAGACAAGCTTAGGAAGTATTGAATTAAATTAAACATCGTGATGACGTAATAAATGAGGTAAATAGGCAAGGTGGTGCTTTTTTTTTTTAACATTTTCATATTACTGAACCCCATAAAACAGTTATCTAATTGAATGGACTAGAGCATGGGTTTTATTTATGCTGTTTAACTAGAAAATTATCTGAAGTTTATTACACCAGTAGGAAATTGGTGTAATAAAACAGTTCAGAGGAAATTGTCTTTTAACTATAAATAATTTTTGAGCCACTTTTCTTCTTTTCTTCTCTGAACACATATCTGGTTTGCTATGGATTTTAAATTTCTAAATTCTTTAGAAACGGTGTTCTCATTTTGGTAAAATAATGGCATGTCAGTTTCTGAAACATTCATCTATTTAGCAATCAGGAGAATATTGAGGTTAGAACCTGAAAAATTCATGAAAGGTAGAAGAGTCTTACATGTCCACACGTTTTTCAAATTATTTATTGTAGAAAATACTCTTTTTATAAAAAATGAGAGGGTATTGGAGGAGTGGGGAATGGTTCTACTGGCATCTTAAAGAAGTGATCCCAACGTATGGGTCCCTAGACATTTCTTCTTATCGTCATCCATGGTCAAGTTGACTATCTATTTTCTTCCTAGTGAGAAGGAAGCATTGATTTTCCATTTTTATTGGTCAGGCAGTGATTTTCATTCTGTCACTCACTTTCTCTCTCTCTCATTCTCACCCCGCCCTTCTCTCTGCACCCCTGTTTCTTTCTGTTTCAAGTCTGTCTCAGCCTATGTGTCTAAGAGGATGAAAAAGAAAGTATATTATTATTATTTCTAACATATACACTAGCTCTTTGCCTTTTTAAAAAAATTATTTTAACATCTTTATTGGAGTATAATTGCTTTACAATGGTGTGTTAGTTTCTGCTGTATAACAAAGTGAATCAGCTATACATATACATATATTCCCACATCTCCTCCCTCTTGTGTCTCCGTCCCACCCTCCCTATCCCACCCCTCTACTTGGACATAAGTACCGAGCTGATCTCCCTGTGCTATGCGGCTGCTTCCCACTAGCTATCTGTTTTACATTTGGTAGTGTATATATGTCCATGCCACTCTCTCACTTCGTCCCAGCTTACCCTTCCCCCTCCCCGTGTCCTCAAGTCCAATCTCTGCATCTGCCTCTTTATTCCTCTCCTGCCCCTAGGTTCTTCAGAACCTTTTTTTAAAGTCCACATATATGTGTTAGCATATGGTATTTGTTTTTCTCTTTCTGACTTACTATACTCTGTATGACAGACTCTAGGTCTATCCACCTCCCTACAAATAACTCAATTTCGTTTCTCTTTATGGCTGAGTAATATTCCATTGTATATATGTGCCACATCTTCTTTATCCATTCATCTGTCAGTGGACACTTAGATTGTTTCCTTGTCCTGGCTATTGTAAATAGTGCTGCAGTGAACCTTGTGGTACGTGACTCTTTTTGAATTATGGTTTTCCTGGGGTATATGCCCAGTAGTGGGATTGCTGGGTCATATCAATGGAATAGGATAGAAAGCCCAGAGATAAACCCATGCACATATGGTCACCTTATGTTTGATAAAAGAGGCAAGAATATACAGTGGAGAAAAGACAGCCTCTTCCATAAGTGGTGCTGGGAAAACTGGACAGGTACATGTAAAAGAATGAAATTAGAACAATCCCTAACACCATATACAAAAATAAACTCAAAATGGATTAAAGACCTAAATGTAAGGTCAGACACTATAAAACTCTTAGTGGAAACCATAGAACACTCTATGACATAAATCACAGCAAGATCCTTTTTGACCCACCTCCTAGAGAAATGGAAATAAAAACAAAAATAAATGGGACCTAATGAAACTTAAAAGCTTTTGCACAGCAAAGGAAACCATAAACAAGATGTAAGGACAACTCTCTGAGTGGGAGAAAATATTTGCAAACAAAGCAACTGACAAAGGATTAATCTCCAAAGTATACAGACAGCTGATGCAGCTCAATATCCAAAAAAAAAAAAAAAAAAATGACCCAATCCAAAAATGGGCAGAACACCTAAATAGACATTTCTCTAAAGATGATGTACAGATTGCCAACAAACACATTAAAGGATGCTCAACATCGCTAATCATTAGAGAAATGCAAATCAAAACTACAGTGAGGTATCACCTCACACTGGTCAGAATGACCATCATCAGAAAATCTACAAACAAACAGTAAATGCTGGAGAGGGTGTAGAGAAAAGGGAACCCTCTTGCACTGCTGGTGGGAATGTAAATTGATACAGCCACTATGGAGAACAGTATGGAGGTTCCTTAAAAAACTAAAAAAAGTATATTATTATCCAGAAAGATGCTTGTCAAGCGCCTCAAAGGCAGTCTGTGCAGCAGCTTGGGAGGGATTTGGGAGGAAGGAAGAGGGTTAATCATTTGCTGCTAGAATCCGCAGAAGGGAACACAGAGCTCTGCCCACGTAATAAGTGCCTGCAGGCAGCTAGTGAGGAGGGAAAAGTTTGGGAAAACTCATTTTTTGTCTCTCAGATTGTGGAACTTTTATGAACACTTTGAAACCTCCTCCCACCTCGATTTTATAATATACTTTAAATATTCAGGTTGTTTGTGTATTCACATGTCAGAGAAGGCACAAATAGGTACACAAATAAAAGAAGAAATCTAGCGTTTTTTAAGTTAAACCTCCAAATTCTCAGTTTTTAAAAAATGTACCTGGCCGGGATTTTCTTTTTCAAGCTGCTAGTCATTTGTAAGAAGCTGCCCTTGTAATTGCAAATGAGTTGAGATGTGATATATGCAGCACCGCATGCACCTTAGCTTTTCAGTCATAACTTTCGAGTCATTTAGACTGCTGGGAATCATGCTCATAATAAATAGCTTTTTATTACCCAAAGCCACTCGCTGTTCTGGCAGCGGAACGACAGCCCTTTGATAGATGCGCCGGGTAGTTTTTTGTATTGTGCTTACTCAGAGTTGTTAGTAGGAAAGACGAAGGCAGCAAAGGGTGGGGGGAGACTCTGGCAAAGGAGATCTTATGGGTATACTGAAGCAGCAGATCAGAATTCAGAAACAAGAACGAGAGCTGAAATGTGATTCTCTGGTGCTTGGTGTAACACTCATCTCCACGACAGAACTGTGTGAGGCGCTCCGGGAGCCTTGCTCCGATCACGGAATCCACTTGAGGACCATGCAGCCGCGGAGCCCTGCAAGCCACGGGGAAGTTTTGCCGGAGATGATTTCTAGGGGATTTTCCGGTGCTTAGGAGAATCCTGCTTGTCTTGAGCTCTATGGAGGAGGACTCGAGTTTCCCATGAGGGGCCCCCTTGGAAAAGCCGTCTGTGCAGAATCCAGCTTCTGCTTCTTTCTGTGTGCTATTTACCAAAAGGCTTTTCTCACCTTTGCTGATTTGCTGGTGTGATTTCCATGTACTGAGTCCTGTGTAGAGATCCAGGATGGATTGCCTGTGCATTGTCACCACAAAGGTAGGATAGGAAACAGGGCTGTTGTTGTGTGCATTTTTCTATTATTATTTTGGTCCTGTAATTAAACAGCTCTGGTAGGTGCTGCCAGTTCATGAGATAAAATGATTAGTATAATTTACTTTGCTGGGCATTTTGTTTCCCACGAAGGTCTGAGGGTCCTGTCTTTATTTGATTTCAACTTCTTAAAGTGATATTGTGTGTTTGTGCAAATGAAGGAGAATTTGCCTGTTTTTGTTTTTTTTTTTTTAATGGCAGGATTTGCTTTTGCATCTATTTATATCTCAATATTAAAATATCTGTAGTAGTAGTGTAGCTTACACATCATTTTAACATAATGTATCAGGGTAGTCTTTCTGAGTGTGATAATTAGCTTTTCATTTAAAAACCATGTCTTGTATGCTTGAAGAAGCCAATCAGCTTTACTGTGGCTTGACATATTGTTTCTGATTGGAGAATTCTGATATTCTGAATTTTAGTGATTTTTTTTAAAGGAAAAATTCTTTAGTCTCTGATTTGAAACAAACAAACACAATATTTAATGTTGAAATGAGTCTATTTTGATTAGAAGCAAATGAAGTATTTGTATTATCAGAACTAGAAACAAAAGTGGGAGTAGAATAAAATCAATAGGCAATTCTTTTATGGGTTTACAGAAAATAGCTAAAAATTTCAAACACATTTTATGTTATTCTGTCATCAGTCCTGAATAATGTATTTAAATTTTATCATCACTTGTTATTTGAATAGAAATTACTATTAGTTTTGGAAAAAACTAATTAAAAGACATTTATTCATTAGCTCACTTTTTATTTTGCATGTAAGCATAACATGAGTTAATTCGAGCTGTATTTTTTAGTTTCTCACATTGATTGGACATCCATTAAACACAACAAAATCAATAGCTTAGTGCCTGAGACTCATTAAGTATAGATTTCCCACTGTGATCTCCTTTCATCATTGAAGAAATTAGATTATTTAATTTTGAATCCACCAACCAAGTTCTCCATAGTATGACCTTAAATATTTTACTTTTATAGATTATATTTCAGAAAATCTTAAGGGATAGCTTCCTGTAGGGCCTAGTATCACATGGCAGCTTCAGTTGATGTTAATGGACTTGAAGCCTAAAAACTTCTAGTTGGGTTAGTTGACCAGGCCTCAAAGTTAGATGAATACCTTATTTTACTTTAAAAATTGCCAAGCATCTCAGTCAATTTTTCTAGTTGTCAGTAAAAATAAACTAAAGTAAATTAGAAACAAAAAAAGCTAAGTGGCAACTTGTATTTCCTTATACAATCCAGGAAAGCAGTCTCTTAAATATGTTTTACTTTTCCTTAGGTGTTACACTTGGTGTTACTTTTCCTGAGAGAATACTGTTAAATCTGACCTACATGGATTTCATAATTATTTCAAAAATCATAATAATTGAAGATACTATATAAAACATAATTAGTACTTTAAAAATGTTTTAAAAGGTTATTAATGAGAACTCAAAACTGGAAGTCTGTTGCATTGAACAGAGTAAGTCAACAGTGAAATCTAAGTTTCCTCAATTTGGAAAACATCATCTAATTAAAAAATGTGTTGTGCTATATATCGACTTATCAAAATATTAATGACTACAGGTATAAGGTAAGAAATACTATTACTCTGCCTTAAATGCTGTATCAGAGATAAATGTCGTTAGTCCAGTATTTTGATTTATCATGTAAAATATACAATTCAACAGGACAAATAACCATGAATTTTCTGAATTAATTATGTTCGTGAATATTTCTAGGGTGGCATATGTAACATCTTTATAAAATAAACATACTTAAAACAAAGTTATATTATGATGTTTAAATGGTAAATAATGCATGGTTGATTTAAAAGCTGCATATAGGTGAGGAGGTATCCTAGAGGACTTCAGAATGCAAATCCTGTTCACCTCACCCACCTTCACTGATACTCCTTTTTCCCAAGTGGCCATGTACTTGGGATGCCCTTGTTCCACTTTCCTGGGACTCTTTGACAGGAAGCTTGCCAACAACTTCGAAATTTTAATTCTATCTCTGTTCATCTCCTATCACTTTATTCTCCAGTAATGAGTCCACATTCTAGCCACGTTCTGGCTGAGATGCTTTCTTCAAGTTTTGCTTTGTGGAAGCTTTCAGTAAGACTGGAACTGCTAGCTAACTAGCTACCCTGATCTGTCCCAGGCTCTACCTCATCTGTGACAGATCTCAGTTATCACAGCTGACCACCACCCCCATCAAAGATTTCAGTGACAGGAAACATAAATACTTCCACTGGTTCTCTTCCTTCCTTCCCACCTTGGCATGAAACATACTTCCTTTCCCCTTAGATCCTTCTATGACCTCTTGGCCTTCTCCATTCTCCCATTCCCTTCTATCACACACAGTGTAGAAATAAATTCCTCTTCATGTCTTTGCTCCATATTCTTAAGAATAATATTAGAAGATTAATGAAAGGAGAAATTATGACAAATCATGTCAAAGCACTGCATAATGGCAATATAAAAGGATCTATTAGACATACCGGAGAAATGTTTTTCATTTTATTTTTTCTGCATGTAAAAAGAAGGAAATGATTATGACATGTTTCATAATAATCTAACCCCCCTGATAAAAAAATCTTACCCTAGATCTCACCCATAAGACTCAGATTGCTTAAGGTCTTAAGGGCTCCAGTCTGATCAGACTGATTTGCAGACCCCCACAGATTTGAAGTAAGATATTTTAGGCCAGAAAATCATCAGAGCAACCCAAAACACAGATTTTCTGTCATGTCTTTTCAGGTCTTTTCAGATGTTAAGATACCTCACTTTTATAAGAAGATTGAATCATCTCTTTTATTGGAATGTTTCTGCCCAATTTCAATTTTAACTCTTTTGTCACAAATGTCACTACTGAGAAAAGAGAAGTGACATGACTTAGTGTGAAGAGCAGGGCTCTGGAGCAAGACTTGGATTTAAATTGTTGTTCTTATGCTTATTGGCTTTAGGACTTGGATACGTTTTTTAACTTCCCTGAGCCTTGATTTCCCCATCTGTGAGAAAAACATGATATTACCTATAAGTAAGTGATGTTGCCATAAAGTATTAAAAGTACCCAGCACAATTCCTGGCATAATGAAATAATTAACTATATAATTAAATAAATAACTATATAATTAACTTGTGATCAACTCACAAGTTATATCTTTAATCTATCCCTTTCTTTGGATGTGGTCATTGAGGAAAATGAGATCATCCCAATAATATTGATTAAATACAATTTTAGTAACTACTATAACATGTTTTATAGAGTGGACATTTCTTACATGTTTTGAATAATTAAAATATAATAATCCCAATAATTCTGCTAACTAGAATACAAGGAAAATAATGTTAGACTATGTTAAGACAGAAACATGCTGTTAGATGATTGGTCAATAGGAAAGCAGTTCTGGATAGCAGGCACAATATTCTGGGCTAAATTTAATAAAATGCGAGCAGTTGGTAGAATTTTTCTTTTGCTGTGTAGGAATTCTCAAGTATCATATGTAATAGCATATGGGATTTGATACAAGAACAGAAGAAATGTGGAACTGTGAAAAAAATCAAAGTAAATCTGTACTTTGTAACTTTGGGCACCTAGAGGCATCTGGGCATCAGTGTCCTTGTGCCTGTAAAACAAATGTATTTTAATGTATCTCTGAGGTCCTTCCTTTTCTATCCTAATCTAATATTCTTCTGAAGTATATTATCTCTGCAAATAAAATTATTCATGTACGCTAAGTTTCTTAAAAAGTAGTAATGGGTGAATTATAAATTGTTATTTCAGGTGTCCATTAACCAAACTTATAAACATTTTAAAAAAGGTTCACGGGCTTCCCTGGTGACGCAGTGGTTGAGAGTCCACCTGCCGATGCAGGGGACACGGGTTCATGCCCCGGTCCGGGAGGATCCCACATGCCGCGGAGAGGCTGAGCCCGTGAGCCATGGCCGCTGAGCCTGCGCTTCCAGAGCCTGTGCTCCGCAACGGGATAGGCCACAACAGTGAGAGGCCCGCGAACCGCAAAAAAAAAAAAAAAAAATGTTTAAAAAATCTACATAGACAATTGCAATATGCTATGTTGAATTACTCCTGTATTTTTTTTAATAAAGTCATGATGGTACTATTAATAGTTAATATTTGTAACAGGTTGATGTGCATAATAAAATTCAAATAGCAGAATGCAAAGTGGACCAGGCAGCATAAAAGAAGCTTTTACTGATGTTAATACTACATCTATTCTGTAAATAAGATATTACTTTTCGTATTTGTCAACCAACCATCTTTTATAAGAATTAGAGTCGTTTAGAATTTCTAAAAGGAAATCAAAGTTGTTGCTGGGCATTTAAAAGATATTTTTGTTAATGCTAATAAGTATTATATTATTTATCATTTTTAATAGAAAAAAGTGACATGTTGTACTCATAAATGTGTTCATCATAGAAGTATTTACAACTATAGTTTTTTTTTGGGGGGGGGACTAAAATTATATTTATTTTCCAGCAGAGCTTTACATAGAGAAAATGAAACGAATCACCAAGGCAACAAATGGTTGACCTGAGTGGCCCAGTCTTCATCGACAAAGCTATTAATTCATGCAGGTGTATAGTTGCATCTGCTCTCATGGTAAAATAGCACACCCATTCATTCATTTTATTCATTTAACAAGTATCTATCGAATGCCTAATATGTACCTGACATATTGGAAGTCATGGGGCTATAGTGAACAATCTGTTCTCATGGAACTTTTCATCTAATGGGGAAAATAGCCAATTATAGAAATAACAATGTGTGAAAGGAGGTGAATATAGGGTGCTATGAAACGAGCACAGAGATACCTAAAGAATCTGGTGTGCTTGGTGGCAGGGTAGGTTGAGATGTCATATCAGGAAAGGGTTTTCTGAGGAAGTGGCGGACTGGTACGAAGAATGGAGGGCACAGTGAGGGCGAAAGAGTTGTAGGCCAGGTCCCAGATATGATAGAAGGCTGGAAGAGAGAAAAGTAAGTGAGAGAATGGCACACTCAAGGAAAGGGAGGTCAGTGTGGCTGGGATGTAAGGTATCCAATGTGAGTAGCAAGATACAAAGGATGCAGCCATAGGTGGGGGCCCAGTCATAAATATCAAGTTGAAATAATATCTTAAAGTAAATAGGATTTTCCTTCCGTCATTAACTCTGGTCCCAAATACCAGTTTGCCCTGACTTCTCACCCATTTCGTTTCTCTGATTTGAGCTCTCTCCTTCTGTTTTCTGCAACACTCCCCTTTGCCCATCCTTATGCCTGTTCAGTAAAAACAGTGGTTTCACCTTTCACTAGCTGGATGACCTTCTCTGAAATGTAGTTTTCTCTTCTATAAAATAGCACCTATCTTACAGAGTTGTTTTGACAATTCAGTTAGACAAGAACTATAAAGTACTTAGCATATTACCTTGTAAGGGGTAGGTGCACTGTTTTCTGCTGAGGGCCACAGTCTCCCTATCTTCTTATCTTTTCTTGATGCTCTTCTCATACCTAACCTGCCAGTGCCACTGGTTCTGATACCTATCATCTCAACCAAGCGTCTGCAAGGTGGCAAGTCCACTGAACAGAGATTGGAGCAGGGGGCTTAATGGACCAGGAAAAATCTACTGGGGGGAAGAGAAAGGCAGAAATACAGCTAATATGGGCTTCCCTGGTGGCGCAGTGGTTGAGAGTCCGCCTGCCGATGCAGGGGACACGGGTTCGTGCCCCGGTCCGGGAAGATCCCACATGCTGCGGAGCGGCTGGGCCCGTGAGCCATGGCCGCTGGGCCTGCGCGTCCGGAGCCTGTGCTGTGCAACGGGAGAGGCCATAACAGTGAGAGGTCCATGTACCACAAAAAAAAAAAAAGAAAGGCAGCTAATAGTAGGGAAATTTCAATAAACTCTGGCCTTTTTGTGTAGAAAAGTAGGAGAAAAGCCAATGTGAAGAGATTTCATGACTACATTAGTAACCTGGTATTAACCATTTTAATTGCATAAAACACTTTAGCATATGAATTCCATTAATATAATAGCTTAAATTTCCTTTATTAAGTATTCCATACGGCTGCCAGAATGATCAACCTAATATACAAATCCAAAGGCACGACTCTCACGTGGAGGCCCTGCGATAGCACCCTATTCAACTCAAGATGAGTGATTGTCCAAATTCTTACCTTAGTATGCAGGTCTCCCTTGACCTGGCACCTCCATTCCTCCCCTGTCTTATCTTCCATCGTTCCACCTTGTATTTTATACTCCAAGAATGTTAAAAATTCATGGGCCAGACTACTTCTTATATCTATGCTACCTTCCCCGTACTTCATTAAACTAATTGGCACGTTGGCCTTGCTGGCTCCCCTCTGTGTTTTGAGGGTATCAGCCATGTTTCTGCTTTGGAGACTTGTACCTGTTACTCCTCTGTCTAGACGGCACCATCCATCTGTCTAAATGCTACTTATCTTCCAGGTCTGACTGTACATGCCACAACCTTTCCTAAAATCTCCAGTTAGATTTTTATATTCTTGGTATCCACTCTCATATTGTCCCATATTTCTGCTTGCCACAATTCATAATTATACCCTGATTTGTGTGATTATTTTCTCAGTGTCTGTCTCTTAACTAGACAGAAGCTCCATGAGGGAAGAGACTACGTCTACTTTTCTCATGTTTGTATACATAATATCTGGGACATATTCTGACACACTGAAAGAGCTTGATGGATTTAATTAACTCATTTACTCCTCAGACCAACTCAATGAAGTAAAATCCTCCACATCTTAAAAATGAGGCCTGTTTACACAACTGGGCAGTTTCATAGTGGGGATTCAAACCCAGATCTTTGTCACTGATGTCCATGCTCCTATCTACTACCATCGTCTCCTGGTTAAATCACTTCAAGGTTATTATTTAGTTAAAACATACTCTTGATACTATGTTTTGGATTTTGTTCCTTCTCAACCTAAACATCTAATTAAATAAGAATAATGCACCCTCATAATGGTTTATCATTATGGTTAGAGTTATTCGTAATTAGTTGTAGATTTGTAGTTTTTTGGACACATATTTGTAGCCTATAAAAATAAACTTTTAGAAATGAAATAAAAATGTATCGTATGAATCACACCAGTCATCTGTTAATACATCTGTAGTAAATAGTCTTTCCTGCCAAACCCGATTACCAGGATGTTATTCGCAACATCAACCCTTTTTGACACTGTTAGTAAAAGCTACATGTGCTGTGAAGAGCTGTTTGAGAGGATTATCCTTTATGAGACTTTTAGGTAAATCATACTTTATGAGACAAGTGTGGGTTTGCAAGGGAAACAAGTACAAATCAAATAATATTTAAACATATTTATTGTGCTCAAAAATTTTAAAAATTGCATAACTGTCTTTATAAAGTACAAAAGAATTCATCACTTCTCTTTATAATTTACCCATTATTTCATCTGAATGTTCGTAGTAAGATTGTCTTAATGCAGGTTACCAATGATTAACTTGCCTGAGAACTGTCTCATTGCACATATGTATGTTTCACCAAAGCCAATTTGGGAATATGCATTGGACCAAGGTTCAGAAATTAAAGTTATAGACGTGGGTTTGCCATTTATTATATTAGTAAACTTAGTCAATTCAGTTTACTCTCCCTGAGTGTTATCTTCTCAAGTCTGAAATGGGGATAATGATACTGGCTTATGAGTACTTCCTTCACAGGATTGTTGTACGGAATCAAATGAGTTTATTTTAAAAATATAAAATACTGTATACATGGACAGGATCACTAAAATTATTGAAAGCAGGAAATCCTAGAGGAAACTGAGATCTTTTATTACCATTAGCATTACTGTATGTTGGAAAAAATGAGAGCTGTATCCATATATGTATTAGGACTAATTTTATGTTAATTACAGTGACCCAAACAAATTGGCCTGACAGGTCTGGGATCCCTCAGAAAACTGGGTATTGGGCATTTGGAAAGCAGCTGGCATCCACAACTGAATTTGGCTTAGAGTGGCTGCATAGTATAGGGTTTGAAAAGCATAGTCTTTGGAGTCAGATAGATTCTTGCTGGAGTCCTAGGTCTGCCAGTTATTAGTTCTCTTGTCTGGGCCAAATTATGTAACCTAAATCTCAGTTTCCTTATTTTTAAAATGAGATAATAATAAGCACTTCAAGGGGTTGTTGTGAGGATTAAATACAACATTCATTGCCTCCACAAATATTTACTGAGTACATACATGTTCCAGACAGTACTGTAAGCAGTAGATATATAACAGTGAATAAATCAGACAAGGTCCCTGCCCTCATAGAAATTACATTATAGAGTGAAGAGACTGGTTATTAATAGATAATAAATATATGAAAACAGATAATAAATATAATGATAGCAATAACTGCTATAATTTAAAAAGCTAAGAAACAATATAGAAAGATGGATGAGTATAAAAAGCAACAGGGACTATATTAGATAGGGTGGACAGAGACATTCTCTCTGAAAAAATTTTGGGAACTTGAAAAGACCAGCTTTGTGAAGATCTTGGGGAAGAACATTCTAGACAAAAGGAACAGCTAGTACAAATCTATACATAGGGCTTAGTAGAGTGGCTATACATAATGTATAGTCACCAAATAGCTGTGAATGTTTCTGTTTCTCTTCATTTTCCTCTTTCATTTTCTCTTATTTAGGGAATCTGACATTTAAGGATAAATTTCATAGTAGAATCATTAACTCAATTAGCTGGTTACCACTCTAGTTGGCAAACTTCTATCATGTAGTCACGGTGATAGGAATTTCCTCTGGCTTTAGTGAATGTTTCCCAGGCTTATAGATATTTATTGGTGAGAGAAAGAGACCAAATATTTTCGTCTTTTCTTCTAGTGTGCATTCAAAATTAGTACCAGATTTGAAATCCTATGAAAATACTCTCCCCCCAAATACCTCTATTCTAATACTCCTGCACGCACATATCCATTTCTTTGCATCTAAGTAATTCAGTTCTTGAACTAAACTTTGAGGAGACAACAGGTTTTGTGAAAAAATAGTTTGACAGTAAATTCTTAGAATTTAGAATTCTATTTACCCATTAAGTAATCATAAGTCAAAAGTTCCAGGAAAATATCCACTCTGTGGAGCCCTCTGAACTTAAATCATTCTACTACTCTTTTCTCTGCTCATTGGATAGTATGCTACTCTCAGTTGTTACGGTTAGATAAATGAGAGTTGTTCTATCTTACTACAATGCCATTTCCCAGTTGTTATGGCTAGAAAAGTGGGACTTGATCTTGGTTCTTATTTTTCCCTAAATTTCAATTTGTCCCAATTCCCCATTCACTCTTTGTAACTTCCCCATCCTTTAACTCCTATACATTTTCCATGCTGTTAACTGCTACCTTCCTTATAAAATAAAAATATACATACAATCCTAATCTCCCAATCCGTCCTACCCTCCCCTTCCCCTGCTGTGTCCACATGTCCATTCTCTGCGTCTGTGTCTCTATTCCTGCCCTGCAAATAGGTTCATCTGTACCATTGAAATATACACAGTACCATGTGTAAAATAGATAGCTACTGGGAACCTGCTGTATAGCACAGGGAGCTCTTCAGGCGTTCCCCGTCCCCTACTTCCCCATTATTCAAAGTGTGGTCTGTTGATCTGTTACAATGGCATCCCTTCAGAGCTTGTTGGAAATGCAGAATCTCGAGCTCCATGCTAGAATTACTGAGTCAGAACCTGTGTTTTAGCAAGATGCCTAGATGATTTGTATTCTTAGTTGCTACACATAGATTTAAGAAGCACTGGCCTATAGGAATATAAAGTTTGCATAGCTTAACCTCACATACATGGCTCTCTATGCTCTGGCCCTCGTCTAACTTTCCTATCTCACATCCCATCACCCTTCATGCCTTAGCTTGAACTATAGTCAGTTATATTTGGTTCCCCAAACAATCTGAATTCCATTCTCCTGTTTCTATGTACCTGCTTTTCTTTATGTCTAGAATGCCTTTCAACTCTCTAACCTGATGCTTACTTAATGAGCTCTTTTTTTAACCTTGAAGACTCAGCTCAAATGCAGATTCCTCTGTAAATATTTTCCTTGATACTGCCCTACTGAACTGAGCTAGACATTCTTCGTGTCCTCAGTACAATGTCTGTATCTGTATAATAGCCAACATCTAGTTGTACAATTAGTTTTTACACATGCCTATCTCTTGCTAGAATGTGAAGTCTTTGAAGATGGTAGGGAAGTTATTAATCATATTTATAGCCAACCACCTAGTATGGTGCTGACAGGTATACCATAAATGTTGATTGATTCTTTCATTTAACACACATTTGGTAGACACTGCATTGCTACGTAAATGAACAAGTGGATGAAACACTTCTTTCCTGCAACTTACACAAATGTATGTGTATATTTATATGTGTATGTATATATACATATGTACGTGTGTGTATAACATGCACTTCACAGGAAATACTTGTAAAAGGTATCTTTGTATTCTGATGGATAAACTATTCAGTTGACAGACAGGCACTTGGTGAACTTCTCTGTGAATGGTTGCTGGGCCTGAAATGATACTTGAAACGTCATTTTAGTATAAAAGAAATGGACTGAAAGAGATAAAAGTCCTCACACACTCCAAGAAGAGCAGCAACTGGATCACATCTATGATAAACCTACTTATAACGATCAACTTTTTTTTTTTTTAAAGAAGATGTTGGGGGTAGGAGTTTATTAATTAATTAATTAATTTTTGCTGTGCTGGGTCTTCGTTTCTGTGTGAGGGCTTTCTCCAGTTGTGGCAAGCAGGGGCCACTCTTCATCGCAGTGCGCGGGGCCTCTCACTATCGCGGCCTCTCCCGTTGCAGAGCACAGGCTCCGAACGCGCAGGCTCAGTAGTTGCGGCTCACGGGCCCAGCCGCACCACGGCACGTGGGATCCTCCCAGACCAGGGCTCGAACCCATGTCCCCTGCATTAGCAGGCAGATTCTCAACCACTGCGCCACCAGGGAAGCCCACGATCAACTTTTAAAACTCTAAAATTCAAATATAAAAATCCTTGTAAGTCAATAGCACATTTTTATTAAGCAAAAGCTAAAACAGCCAGATCAGGTTTTCAGTTTGATAAAACAATGCCAACTTATGTCTGTTTAACTTCTCAGAGATTTTATATAGTATGATACTTAACCTAGTTTTTGGGGAAAATTGTTTGACTTTATAATATGTATATGTTTACCATAAATATAGAGGTATAATTTTAAATTATATAGTATATTTTTCATATAAAAACATTAAAATTTGTCTGAAAGCTATATAATAGAACATTTTTAAATGGATTTATTGTCCTAAATTATTAGGTCATGAAATAATTGAAGAAATAATAAAGGTGTCTTCTTTTATTTTTTTCCCAAAGCAGGATGCATTATATTGCACTCAGCTTTCACAGTACAAACTTGTCTAGGAAGGGAATGTGACTTCACAGCAATTCTGCTTTTTTTTTTTTTAACATTGCTTTGCATTTTAGAGAACAAAGTGTACCAGTACCATTGAATAGTTTCACCTCAAGTAACCTTCAAAAAGAACTTAAAAAAACTATAATAATGATTATTGCTCTACAGATGACATCAGTGCTATGCAAAAAGAGCCCTGAATAGGTGTTCTGTTATTCTGTGGTTGACATCTGCGTTAAAATTTTTAGTCACTTTCAAATATTTCCTTAAAATTATTCTGATAACCCTAGACAGAAATACCACAGAATAATCAAATATACCACTTTCCCATGTAGCAATATAGGCAACAGTAGAGATTCTCCCTGAAGATCACTTACACATATTAAAAATTCCGAAAGTCAAATTTTATCATACGAATCTTACCATTTATTATCCATATCAGCAAGAATTGTGGTGTTCGCTAAAACACAGTTCAAAAAGTGTTAAAATAAAACTTACCTCTCCTATATTTCATGTTTTCACAGAGATACATAATTTATCATGCTGTATTTATGGTGTCCCCAAATAAAATAAATTACTTATTTTCAAATATTGTTCTAATTAGAAAATGTGAAGAAGAGTTCTGGATATTCTTGCTGATAAAAAGTATTTGAAAATGATTTGCTAAAGACACCATAAATAAAAACATATTTTTAGCAAAAAAGAAATTCTCCCTCCCTTGTCTTTGTATGAGTCTTCTAGGATTTCAAGCTACAGTGCTTTCTTGCTAGTCCTTTAAAATAAAACTGTTCTGAATTAATACACATGTAATGTACTTAGCAATCTGAAGTTCTATTTAAATTGAGGACAGGTCTAATTGCTGGTTCTTCCCGGCTGACTGCTTGATGTTGGCTATGGCGCCTGATCTGCAAAAGCCTGCACATTCTTTCATTGATTAACATTTGTCCAAAAACATATATTCATAGGTGTCAGGAAGACAAGGCACAAACAAAAACAATACCAATCTAACCACCTTTCTTTGTGTTAGGCTTTGCCAGAATTTTTAGTATCTGAGAAGAATCTCTGACAAGAGAGAACTATGTACATGTAAAGTGATGGCATTCCAAGGGTATTTTTCAGAAAACACTGTCCAATGTATATGCAATTTTCAGAAACTCAAGAAGATTATAAGAACAAATTGATATGAATTGCATATTTAGTAGGTTGTACTTATGTCTCATCAAAAGCTCAACTTTTTAAATCCTTTATTCTTTGGAAATATGGTAATTGTCCCCTTTCCCATGTAGTTAATTATAAATTTCAGGAAGAATTAAGTCGACTAAAACTCTTTACTATTTTTTCTTTGTCTCTATGGTAGCAGTGAAAATAGAAATGAATTGCTTTGATCTTGTTTTTGAACGGCATTTCTTTCCTCAAAGGATGGACCTTATTTGGCAGACCTAAAATTTTAGGTATTTTTCATTAGCTGTTTATTCAAAAGAGGTATTTTTTACAGATGAATTTTAAAAAGTGACAGGAAGAAGAATGTAGCTCATTTTAAAAATCACAGCCTCTGTTTCCATAAGAGTTTGTAGTTTATAATATAATAGATAAGATCTGCCAATGAAGAATATTCATTGACTGCAGTAGTAGATAATGTCCAAAGTTTCTTTCTTGCAAGGCGAAAAGTACACTTGTAGTTCATTTCTCTTGTTTCATCTTGTTATGTCAGTAGGATGCAGTGACAGCATGCAAATATCAATGGCATTTAAAGTATTTTTCAAGAATATGTTTTTTTGTTGTTGTTGTTGTTGTTTTTGTGGTAGGCGGGCCTCTCACTGTTGTGGTCTCTCCCCCTGCGGAGCACAGGCTCCGGACTGTGCTCCGGACGCGCAGGCCCAGCAGCCATGGCCCACGGGCCCAGCCGCTCCGCGGCATGTGGGATCCTCCTGGACCGGGGCACAAACCCGTGTCCCCTGCATCGGCAGACGGACTCTCAACCACTGTGCCACCAGGGAAGCCCAAGAATATGGTTTTTTTAAATCTTTTACTTAGAGGCTTAAATTACTCTATTGCATCTAACTCTACATAACAATAATTCAACTTTGGAGATTTCTGGAGCTTCAAAGAATATTGGGACATGCTTCCACAAAAAACTAAAGTACCATAATATATTTCTTAGAAATATTTACAGACCAATTATTTCAAGTATGTGATCCCAGACTACACAGTCAATTCTGGCTCCCAAATTTAGTCATCCTAAAACTGTTGCAGTATTCCCGATGTTCTTTCCAACTTAGATTTAAAATTCCTGATGTTTGCGAAGTACTTTCTTGTACTTTTTCGCATTTAATTTTCATAGTGAACATGTGAGATAAATAGTATTATTTTATACTCAGAGGTGAGAAAATAGGCTTAGAGAAGCTAAGTGGGATAGGAGAAAAATCTCTGGTTAGTAAGATAAATATTAATATTTATATAATATAAATATACTTATTATGATTAGAATGTATGTTGGACCCTGGGCTAAATATATGACTGCATTATCTTATATAATCCTTCTAATAATCCTCTAAACTGGGTATTATTCTCTCCACTTTATGGATGAGAAAACAAACTCACTGGGACTAAAAAACTTATTCACAGATCCAGAAAGTGAAAAATCTAGCATTCTAACACTGGTCCAGTGGATTCCTCATCGTTTTAAACATTTTCCTCCACCACCTTTCAGGGTTAATGTAACGATAGAATTAGCTAACAACTCATGTCAAGTGCCTGGCATCTAATAGGTGCTCAACAAATATTATTTCATTATACACCTAGGAAATGCCTCTCTCCATTGATACTGTAAAATAAGTTACAACAGTGACTCTCATGTGTGGCCTGCTTTGAGCATTCAGAGCTTATGTAACTCATCATGGTTAATTAATCCAGGAAGTCAGGTGGTTAGAAAATGTTTTAACATAGAGTGTTAATCCTCTTATGTACTAGTTAGCCACAGATTGCACCTCTGCTAACCTGGGCAGATGCCTGCCTGGAGTCACAAGAGATTTTGGAATGCATGACTGATCATGACTGAGCATCACCATCACTGTCTGCTGAAAAACCTTTCTCAGCATCCTGCGGAGAATGGGTCAGCAGCATTTTCCTCATTTACAGAAGAGCCAAATGCATGATTCCCCAGCACGATGAAAATCTTAGTAAGGATTTCCTCAGAAACAAATTAGGCCAACTCATTTTAAACATCTTTGAAACTTGAGGAAGTAAAAGGAAACAAGTAGGAAGATAAGCCCAGGAAAGGATAAAGTTGTGTATTGAGGAACTGTGAGGAATTATGCCCAAAATGTAATGAGAAAGGTTAATACTGACCATGAGTGTGTTTAGCATCTGTAATATACTTTGAACAAGCAGGATAGAAGACACCTTATTTGGGGCTCCCCATTGTTTATTTAAAACTTCTTTTTTAATTGAAGTATAGTTGATGTACGATATTAGATGTTACAGGTGTACAATATAGTCATTCACAATTTTTAAAGGTTATACTCCACTTATAGTTTTTATAAAATATTAGCTATATTCTCTGTGTTGTACAATATATCCTTGTAGCTTATTTTATACATAATAGTTTATTTAAAGCTTCTTAGTGTCAGTAATACCTACCCTGCTCTCTAAATGAAAACTCAGGCCGTCCTGTGACTTTCCATGAGTTTCCAGTCACTTGAAAAGAATTAAAAGTCCTACAGTCACTTAAAATCACAAATACAGTCTCAATTAAGTAATTAAAATTGTCCAGTCTCAAATATTAATCAAAACTCTGTACACTTTTCCTGATTAAATACTCTCTTTTCCCTACTATGGGATCTTCAGATAAGATGTCTGCTTTGGGGGAATGCTTTGGGGATAGGCTTCTTTCTTCTTTTTTATCATTTGCTAGTTGGTTATTTATTCCTCCAGGTGTGGAGTATGATAGGGAAATTTAAAAAGGAGAGCAGAAAGTCCTTATTAGACTGGGATTGTCATATTTTTTGCTCTCTGAGCCTGACATATAATGATAATAATAACAAAAATGAAGAAAATATATGTTAATGTTGATTATGTCTAGAAATAATTCTAAGCACTTGTATTAATTCCTTTAATCTTCATAACTGAGACAAAGAGAGGTTAAGCAACTTGTCCAGGGTCATCATTGTTGTGGGTCTTAGGGCGTTTCTCTTTCTGGGCCTCTCTGACTAAATCTCCTCTAATGTGGATGATGCATTTCTTCAGCCCCAAGTTTTACAACAGTCCACTCCACACAGAGGGTTGTCTTGGCAGGCATTGTAATGGCTCCAGCATGGCTCTTTTGTCCTTACAAACTCTGAACATGGAGACTGGCCCAGATGAAACCACCTCTCCTGAGGCAATAGCCAGCTTGCCATGTTATCTTACTTGTTAAATTTTTCGGGGGCAAGTCAGATCCCAGTATACTCACCTCTTAAATCCAAGGGACTTATATTAAGCTTTAGGTATATGTTCATTGATGCCTCTTTCACTAATCTTAGGTGAAAAGTTAGACCCCTCCTAGCCCCTTTCCAAAGAAATCCCTTCTCTTTGTAAATCTCCAACCAGCTAACCCTTTTATATCCTCATTATCGATAAGGGTTTAGAGACCTGAAAGTGGTTCTTGGTAATTTCCTTTGAAAATTATAGCACCTCCTTTGGAACTTCATTTTTATCATATCTCGGTGTCTTAGGGCTTCCAATATATTACCTTGTACATATATTTCTAACTATACTATATTTTAGTACCTGGCAAAATATGATTTTCTCCTTTTAACAACTTACTCTGAAATTACACTTCTTTATGGCAAATTAGGAAACTAATTGGATGAAAACCTGTATTTGCCTAAGGGCAATTATTTATACACATATGTGTGTACACAAACATATATGTATGTATGTATATATGCACATATTATATGTCTATATATATACACATTGTATATCTGTGTATATGAAATTGATGATTTGGAGGCATCCTAGAAGTTGTTTTTTTTTTCAAATTTTTAGAAAATTACCTTAATTCTTTTTTTTTTTTTGTGGTACGCGGGCCTCTCACTGTTGTGGCCTCTCCCGTTGTGGGGCACAGGCTCCGGACGCGCAGGCTCAGCGGCCATGGCTCACGGGCCCAGCCGCTCCGCGGCACGTGGGATCTTCCCGGACCGGGGCACGAACCCGTATCCCCTGCATCGGCAGGCGGATTCTCAACCACTGCGCCACCAGGGAAGCCCTACCTTAATTCTTGATGTGCTGAAGCATATGTTTGACTAGAAGTCAGAAAATGTGTTTTCTAGTAATTTTAGTAAACATTAACTCATAGATATTAATGTGTATAATAATCCTTTAAATATAATTATTCATTACATTTATAAAAGTACTTTACATCTTACAGTGTATTTGCAGATACATTGTTGTAGTCATTTTCGTTCTGCCATGCCACTTAGTTTTGCCCCTTGTACATCATCTTTTAATCTCTTTTTCCTCATCTGTCAAACACCTGAGAGTTTTAGAGAAGATGGGAAAGACACCTTAAGTGCTTTTCCAGAGACTAAACTCAGGAGAGCCTCTTGAGTTTTTTATAGGATCGGGACTGGATCCCTCCAGGTCCACTCCCTGGCAGGACTCCCTGCTGTCCATGCGCTGTGAAGTAGAAATAAATGAGGGGAAAGGCCGAAGTCAGCTTTCTCTGTAGCATAGAATCATACTTTCCCCTCATTCCCAGGTTTCTGTGGCCCAAAATCAGGAGGTTTCCTTACCAAGTCCAAGAATACCTTGATTCACTATCAGATGGTACATGGTGCAGCTTTACCTGGAAGGCCCTCTACTCACCCTTTCCCTCCTAAAAGCTTTATTGGAAAACCGAAGTGTCTTCTCTATAAAACGCTTCCTGATTTATCCAGTCAGAGTTCAACATTCTTGCCTTTGGTCTCAGTATCCCTGCACAGTTTTCTATAGCTCTTGCTCATCCCTTCCTCATGACCCCAAAATGGATGAGATGGATCTTTTTGATCTGTCTATGTCATGTTTTATTTATACCATATTATTATTGCATGCTTATTAGTTTGTCTTTTTCCTTGGACTGGGAACTTCTTTAGACAGAGACTGAGTCTTGATATATCCTGATTTCTAATACAACAGCTAGCACTTACTAATTTCTCAATGAATGTTTGTTGACCAAATAAATGAATAAATGAATGAATGGTCCAGTTTTTAAGCCTATTTTAAATGTAACATGTTGCACTGTATCTCCTAAAAGGTTGGGAGCTCTTTAAGAGAAAGGATTTACATTTTTATATCTCTAAATTTTATATCTCTCTATATACCTAGCATGCTACCTTCTATGTAATACATATTTGATAAATGAATAGCTGACTAAATATGTATATAGCACTATCACGTGATACTTCTCAACCCAGAAAAACCTTCTATTATTATGAGAATCATTTTATTGTGAACAGAACAACAGAAGCTTTTAGTTTTTTCTCTGCTTTCAAAAGAACATGCTATTTTTAATGAAACATTTAGGTCAAAATTTTATTTGGGTGAATCATCTCTCACCCTGCCACACAAACTTGTTCTGAGGATTAAATAACGAAAATGTCTATATAGTCATTGGTAAACTCCAAAGTGCTCTAACAGATATAAGCCCCTGATACACAAAAAATTTCTACTCTCTCTGGGGATGGGACAGGTTGAGCAGAAAATCTTTAGAGTTTTCTTTGTAAAGTGTTTGTCACTATTGAAATTCGTTGTAGTTACATATTTACATAATCAATCTAAGATTTAATTGTCCAGCATATTTGGCTCATTTGCTCAGGATATTCTGGAATGAAATATGTCAAGATGTTAAAGTTGGAAAAGGACCACCAAGGAAGATGAGAGACTTGGAGACATCCATCTATCTAAATAGCATAGCATTTTTAAAAGACCAAAACCGACTGATAGTTTTATCTCTTAATATAACATGTTTTTCAAGGTTAGCATTTCAGATCCTGAATCCTGATCAAGTCACATATCAACAGTATAGAGGTATAAATATTCAGGGTACATGGATGAGAGAGAGAAAGGGAAGTGAAATCTGTCTTTAGGGTAATTTGTCACCAACTTCTATCTTAAACTCTTACTTGGAGAGATAGGCTGGCTCTTTTTTCCTTTTTTTTTTTTTTAACATCTTTATTGGAGTATAACTTTTACAATGGTGTGTTAGTTTTTGCTTTACAACAAAGTGAATCAGTTATACATATACATATGTTCCCATATCTCTTCCCTCTTGCCTCTCCCTCCCTCCCACCCTCCCTATCTCAACCCTCTAGGTGATCACAAAGCACCGAGCTGATCTCCCTGTGCTATGCGGTTGCTTCCCACTAGCTATCTATTTTACATTTGGTAGTGTATATATGTCCATGCCACTCTCTCACTTCGTCACAGCTTACCTTTCCCCCTCCCCATATCCTCAAGTCCATGCTCTGTTAGTTCTGTGTTTTTTTCCCATCCTACCCCTGATCTCTTCATGACATTTTATTTTCTTAGATTCCATATATAGTTGTTAGCATACATTATTTGTTTTTCTCCTTCTGACTTCACTCTGTATGACAGACTCCAGGTCTATCCACCTCATTACAAATAACTCAGTTTCATTTATCTTTATGGCTGAGTAATATTCCATTGTATATATGTGCCACATCTTCTTTATCCATTCATTTGTTGATGGATACTTAGGTTGCTTCCATGTCCTGGCTATTATAAATAGAGCCACAATGAAAGTTTTGGTACATGACTCTTTTTGAATTATGGTTTTCTCAAGGTATATGTGCCACATCTTCCCTATCCATTCATCTGTCAGTGGACACTTAGGTTGCTTCCATGTCCTGGCTATTGTAAATAGAGCTGCAGTGAACATTTTGGTACATGACTCTTTTTGAATTATGATTTTCTCAGGGTATATGCCCAGTAGTGGGATTGCTGGGTCGTATGGTAGTTCTATTTGTAGTTTTTTAAGGAACCTCCATACTGCTCTCCATAGTGGCTGTATCAAGTTACATTCCCACCAATGGTGCAAGAGTGTTTCCTTTTCTCCACACCCTCTCCAGCATTTATTGTTTCTAGATTTTCTGATGATGGCCATTCTGACCAGTGTGGGGTGATACCTCATTGTAGTTTTGATTTGCATTTCTCTAATGATTAATGATGTTGAGCATTCTTTCATGTGTTTGTTGGCAATCTGTATATCTCCTTTGGAGAAATGTCTATTTAGTTCTGCCCATTTTGGGATTGGGCTGTTTGTTTTTTTGTTACTGAGCTGCATGAGTTGCTTATAAATTTTGGAGATTAATCCTTTGTCAGTTGGTTCATTTGCAACTATTTTCTCCCATTCTGAGGGCTGTCTTTTGGTCTTGTTTATGGTATCCTTTGCTGTGCAAAAGCTTTTAAGTTTCATTAGGTCGCATTTGTTTATTTTTGTTTTTATTTCCATTTCTCTAGGAGGTGGGTCAAAAAGGATCTTGCGTGATTTATATCATAGAGTGTTCTGCCTATGTTTTCCTCTAAGAGTTTTATAGTGTCTGGCCTTACATGTAGGTCTTTAACCCATTTTGAGTTTATTTTTGTGTATGGTGTTCTAATTTCATACTTTTACATGTAGCTGTCCAGTTTTCCCAGCACCACTTATTGAAGAGGCTGTCTTTCCTCCACTGTATATTCTTGCCTCCTTTATCAAAGATAAGGTGACCATATGTGTATGGGTTTATCTCTGGGCTTTCTATCCTGTTCCATTGATCTATATGTCTGTTTTTGTGTCAGTACCATACTGTCTTGATTACTGTAGATTTGTAGTATCATCTGAAGTCAGGGAACCTGATTCCTCAAGCTCTGTTTTTCTTTCTCAAGATTGTTTTGGCTTTTTGGGGTCTTTTGTGTTTCCATAAAAATTGTGAAAATTTTTTTCTAGTTCTGTGAAAAATACTAGTGGTAGTTTGATACAGGTTGCATTGACTCTGTAGATTGCTTTGGGTAGTAGAGTTATTTTCACAATGTTGATTCTTCCAATCCAAGAACATGGTATATCTCTCCATCTATTTGTATCATCTTTAATTTCTTTCATCGGTGTCTTATAATTTTCTGCATACAGGTCTTTTACCTCCTCAGTAGGTTTATTCCTAGATATTTTATTCTTTTTGTTGCAGTGGTAAATGGGAGTGTTTTCTTAATTTCACTCTCAGATTTTTCATCATTAGTGTATAAGAATGCCAGAGATTTCTGTGCATTAATTTTGTATCCTGCTACTTTACCAAATTCATTGATAAGCTCTAGTAGTTTTCTGGTAGCATCCTTAGGATTCTCTGTGTATAGTATCATGTCATTTGCAAACAGTGACAGCTTTACTTCTTCTTTTCCAATTTGGATTCCTTTTATTTCTTTTTCTTCTCTAATTGCTGTGGCTACAACTTCCAAAACTATATTGAATAAGAGTGGTGAGGGTGGGCAACCTTGTCTTGTTCCTGACCTTACTGGAAATGGTTTCAGGTTTTCACCATTGAGAATGATGCTGGCTGTGGGTCTGTCATATATGGCTTTTATTATGTTGAGGAAAGCTCCCTCTATGCCTACTTTCTGCAGGGTTTTTATCAGAAATGGGTGTTGAATTTTGTCAAAAGCTTTCTCTGCATCTATGGAGATGATCATATGGTTTTTCTCTTTCAGTTTGTTGATATGGTGTATCACGTTAATTGATTTGCATATATTGAAGAATCCTTACATTCTGGGATAAACCCCACTTGATCATGGTGTATGATCCTTTTAATGTGCTGTTGGATTGTTTGCTAGTATTTTGTTGAGGATTTTTGCATCTAAGTTCATCAGTGATATTGGCCTGTAGTTTTCTTTCTTTGTGATGTCTTAGTCTGGTTTTGGTATCAGGGTTATGGTGGCCTCATAGAACGAGTTTGGGAGTGTTCCTCCCTCTGCTATCTTTTGGAAGAGTTTGAAAAGGATAGCTGTTAGATCTTCTCTAAATGTTTGATAGAATTCGCCTGTGAAGCCGTCTGGTCCTGGGCTTTTGTTTGTTGGAAGATTTTAAATCACAGTTTCAATTTCCATGCTTCTGATTGGTCTGTTCATATTTTCTATTTCTTCCTGGTTCAGTCTCGGCAGCTTGTGCATTCCTAAGAATTTTTCCATTTCTTCCAGGTTGTCCATTTTATTGGCATACAGTTGCTTTTAGTAATCTCTAATAATCTTTTGTATTTCTGCAGTGTCCATTGTTACGTCTCCTTTTTCATTTCTAATTCTATTGATTTGAGTCTTCTCCCTTTTTTTTTCTTGATGAGTCTGGCTAATGGTTTATCAATTTTATTTATCTTCTCAAAGAACCAGCTTTTAGTTTTATTGATCTTTGCTATTGTTTCCTTCATTTCTTTTTCATTTATTTCTGATCTGATCTTTATGATTTCATTCCTTCTGCTAAATTTGGGGGTTTTTTTGTTCTTCTTTCTCTAATTGCTTTAGGTGCAAAGTTAGGTTGTTTATTTGAGGTGTTTCCTGTTTCTTAAGGTAGGATTGTATTGCTATAAACTTCCCTTTAGAACTGCTTTTGCTGTATCCCATAGGTTTGGGGTCATCGTGTCTCCATTGTCATTTGTTTCTAAGTATTTTTTGATTGCCTCTTTGATTTCTTCAGTGATCACTTCGTTATTAAGTAGTGTATTGTTTAGCTTCCATGTGTTTGTATTTTTTCAGATCTTTTCCTGTAATTGATATCTGGTCTCATAGTGTTGTGTTCAGAAAAGATACTTGATACAATTTCAGTATTCTTAAATTTACCAAGGCTTGATCTGTGACCCAAGATATGATCTATCCTGGAGAATGTTCCATGAGCCCTTGAGAAAAATGTGTATTCTGTTGTTTTTGGATGGAATATCCTATAAATATCAATTAAGTCCATCTTGTGTAATGTATCATTTAAAGCTTGTGTTTCCTTATTTATTTTCATTTTGGATGATCTGTCCATTGGTGAAAGTGGGGTGTTAAAGTCCCCTACTATGATTGTGTTACTGTTGATTTCCCCTTTTATGGCTGTTAGTATTTGCCTTATGTATTGAGGTACTCCTATGTTGGGTGCATAAATATTTACAATTGTTATATCTTCTTCATGGATTGATCCCTTGATCATTATGTAGTGTCCTTCTTTGTCTGTTGTAATAATTTTTATTTTAAAGTCTATTTTGTATGATATGAGAATTGTTACTCTACCCCTCTTCTGATTTCCATTTGCATGGAATATATTTTTCCATCCCCTCACTTTCAGTCTGTATGTGTCCCTAGATCTGAAGTGGGTCTCTTGTAGACAGCATATATATGGGTCTTGTTTTTGTATCCATTCAGCCCGTCTGTGTCTTTTGGTAGGAGCATTTAATCCATGTACATTTAAGGTAATTATCGATATGTATGTTCCTATTACCATTTACTTAATTGTTTTGGGTTTGTTCTTGTAGGTCTTTTCCTTCTCTTGTGTTTCTTGCCTAGAGAAGTTCCTTTAGCATTTGTTGTAAAGCTGGTTTGGTGGTGCTGAACTCTCTCAGCTTTTGCTTGTCTGTAAAGGTTTTAATTTCTCCATCAAATCTGAATGAGATCCTTGCTGGGTAGAGTAATCTTGGTTGTAGATTTTTCTCCTTCATCACTTTAAATATGTCCTGCCTCTCCCTTCTGGCTTGCAGAGTTTCTGCTGAAAGATCAGCTGTTAACCTTATGGGGATTCCCTTGTGTGTTATTTATTGTTTTCCCCTTACTGCTTTTAATATGTTTTCTTTGTATTTAATTTTTGATAGTTTGATTAATATGTGTCTTGGCATGTTTCTCCTTGGATTTATCCTGTATGGGCCTCTCTGTGCTTCTGTGCTTCCTGGACTTGATTGACTATTTCCTTTCCCATATTAGGGAAGTTTTCAAGTATAATCTCTTCAAATATTTTCTCAGTCCCTTTCTTTTTCTCTTTTTCTTCTGGGACCGCTATAATTCGAATGTTGGTGCATTTAATGTTGTCCCAGAGGTCTCTGAGACTGTCCTCAGTTCTTTTCATTCTTTTTTCTTTATTCTGCTCTGCAGTAGTTATTTCCACTATTTTATCTTCCAGGCCACTTATCCGTTCTTCTGCCTCAGTTATTCTGCTATTGATCCCATCTAGAGTATTTTTAATTTCATTTATTGTGTTGCTCATTGTTGGTTGCTTCCTCTTTATGTCGTCTAGCTCCTTGTTAAATGTTTCTTGCATTTTGTCTATTCTATTTCCAAGATTTTGGATCATCTTTACCATCATTATTCTGAATTCTTTTTTAGGCAGACTGCCTATTTCCTCTTTATTTGTTAGGTCTGGTGGGTTTTTATCTTGCTCCTTCATTTGCTGTGTGTTTTTCTGTCTTTTCATTTTGCTTATCTTACTGTGTTTGGGGTTTCCTTTTTGCAGGCTGCAGGTTCATAGTTCCCATTGTTTTTGGTGTCTGTCCCCAGTGGCTACGTTTGGTTCAGTGGCTGGAGTAGGTTTCCTGGTTCGGGGGACTAGTGCCTATGTTCTGGTGGATGAGGCTGGATTTTTATCTTTCTGGTGGGCAGGTCCACGTCTGGTCGTGTGTTTTGGTATGTCGGTAGCCTTATTATGATTTTAGGTAGCCTCTCTGCTAATGGATGGTGCCGTAGTCCTGTCTTGCTATTTGTTGGGCATAGGGTGTCCAGCACTGTTGGATGCTGGTCGTTGAGTGAAGCTGGGTCTTGGCGTTGAGATGGAGATTGCTGGGAGATTTTCACTGTTTGATATTACATGGAGCTGGGAGGTCTCTTGTGGACCAGTGTCCTGAAGTTGGTTCTCCCACCTCAGAGACAGAGCCCTGACGCCTGGCTGAGGCGCAAAAAGCCTTTAATCCACACAGCTTAGAATAAAAGTGAGAAAAAACAGAAAAGAAAGGAAGGAAGGAAGAATGGAAGGAAGGAAGGAAGAAAGGAAGAAAGGAAGGAAGAAAGGGAGAAAGGAAGGAAGGGAGGAAGGAAGGGAGGGAGGAAGGGAGGAAGGGAGAAAGGAAGGGAGGAAGCAACGGAGGAAGAAAGGAGGGAAGAAAGGAAGAAGGAAAGAAAGAAGATAAAATAAAGTAGGATAAAATAAAGTTATTAAAATAAAAAATAAATATTAAGAAGAAAAATTTTATTTAAAAAAAACGGTTCAGTCAGAACCCTAGGACAAATGGTGAAAGCCAAGCTATACAGACAAAATCTCACACAGCAGCAAACACATACACACTCACAAAAAGAGAAAAGGGGGAAAATAATAGTATATCTTGCTCCCAAAGTCCACCTCCTCAACTTGGGATGATTCGTTGTCTATTCAGGTATTCCACAGATGCAGGGCACTTCAAGCTGATTGCGGAGCTTTAATACGCTGCTTCTGAGGCTTCTGGGAGAGACCTCCCCTTCTCCTCTTTGTTTGCACAGCTCCTGGTGTTCAGCTTTGGAGTTGGCCCCGCCTCTGTGCGTAGGTCGTCCGAGGGCGTCTGCTCTTCGCTCAGACAGGACGGGGTTAAAGGAGCAGCTGATTTGGGGCCTCTGGCTCGCTCATGCCGGGGGGAGGGAGTGGCATGGTTGCGCGGTGTGCCCGCGGCGGCAGGGGCCGGCGTGACGCTGCACTAGCCCGAGGCGCGCCGCGTGTTCTCCTGGGGAAGCTGTCCCTGGATCCTGGGACCCTGGCAGTGGCGGGCTGCACAGGCTTCCGGGAGGGGCAGTGTGGAGAGTGACCTGTGCTCACACACAGGCTTCTTGGTGGAAGCAGCAGAAACCTTAGCGTCTCATGCCTGTCTCTGAGGTCCACGCTGATAGCCGCGGCTGGCGCCCGTCTCTGGAGCTCCTTTAAGCGGCACGCTTAATCCCCTCTCCTCGCGCCCCAGGAAGCAAAGAAGGAAGAAAAGGTCTCTTGTCTCTTCGGCAGCTCCGCGCCATCTTGGAGCTCCTTTAAGCGGAGGGCTTAATCCCCTCTCCTCGCGCACCAGGAAGCAAAGAGGGAAGAAAAAGTTTCTTGCCTCTTCGGCAGCTCTAGACTTCTCCCGGACTCCCTCCCGGCTAGTCGTGGTGCACTAACCCCTTCAGGCTGTGTTCACGCTGCCAACCCGACGTCTCCCGGCTTCCTACCGCAGCCCGAGCCTCAGCTCCCACCCACCCCGCCCTTCCCGGCGGGTGAGCAGACAAGCCTCTCAGGCTGGTGAGTGCTGGTCGGCACCGATCCTTTGCGGGAATCTCTCCGCTTTGCCCTGCGCATCCTGTTACTGCGCTCTCCTCTGCGGCTCCGAAGCTTCCCCCCTCCGCCACCCGCAGTTTCTGCCTGCGAAGGGGTTTCTAGTGTGTGGAAACCTTTCCTCCTTCACGGCTCCCTCCCACTGGTGCAGGTCCCGTCCCTATTCTTTTGTCTGTGTTTATTCTTTTTTTCTTTTGCCCTACCCAGGTACGTGGGGGTGTTTCTTGCCTTTTGGGAGGTCTGAGGTCTTCTGCCAGCGTTCAGTGGGTGTTGTATAGGAGCAGTTCCACGTGTAGTTGTATTTCTGATGTATTTGTAGGGAGGAAGACTCTTCCGTCATCTTTTCTCCTCACCAGTTGGCTCTTGAGGGAAGTCTAATGTTCCCTCTTGATATTTGTCCTAAGAATTAACTTAAAAATAGACTAGAGAGTGTCCTTTCCCCTAGTTTTCATACTGGTCCTTGCTGGCCTTCTAAAGGCTGGGGACCTGCCAAGTAGGCAGTAACCCCAAACTCTGTCATGGTGCCCACATTAAATATTGGAGAGAAAAAAATACTAAAAATAGGAGAAGGAAAAATTCTAGGAAAAAGAAATTTTAACCCTTTTACTTCCACTGCTGTGACAATTCCCTTGATGTATGTTAAATTTTGTCTTCTTTAGAAATAGAGTGAAGTGGTAGGTAAGGCCTGTGGTTGGGGTTTTCAGTAACCACACTTCAGTGGAAAGCTTTTGTGAGATTATCTGGTCCAGCAGTTCTTAACTTTTATTACCATGCAAACTCACAGAGATGTAACCATATCCTATGGTAATAGTAGATCAGAACGACAGGGATATTCAACTGGAAGGTGTACCTTTGGAGGAGGAAATATATTAAATTATTGGGAGGAATATAGGTTGGTATATGAGGGGATCAAATAAACCCCTCTCATTTTATACATGAGAAAAATGAGGTTTAAAGTGTTTAACTTTCCCAAAGTTCCACAGATAGATTAATGGGGATAATAGGTAGATTAATGGGGACACTACTGAAATCTAATATCCTAACTTCTATTCCAGTCTTATTTTTTTCTAGTCACACACTATGGATTACCAAATAGTATATGTTTTCCTGGCATCTGTCTTCAGTAGGGCTTTTTATGTATCTGCCTTGGTGTAATCATATTGTTAATCTTCTTGATTAAAACACTAATGGGAAGCCTTTAGTATCTAAAACTCAGGTAATAGTTGGACAGGAGACACACAGATTCCCATCTTTCTTTACTCCATGGTATATATCCATAGAAGTTTAAACACTACTTATTTATGCCCCCCGTCACATTTTATGAGTACTTATATTCCTCCACCTAAGCACAGCTCACTTACTTATTGTATTTTCCTTTACCATATGCTCCATAAAGATATATAGTATCTAGATGTAAAACAAGCTTATATTACTACCCTCTACTAACAATAACAATTATGAATTATTACAAAGGACACATTCCTCACCATTAACATTGTTTGGTATGACTTATCATAATTAAAAATAATAATAACTAGCATTTTAATAATGCTTTCAAATTTCAAAAGGCTTATCTTCACATGTAGATAAATTATATTTATCTGGCTTAAGCTATCAGTAAAGGACAATAAAAGTGTCCTTTTACTCTGTGTGTTCTTTTTCATAACATCCTTGCAAATTGTGATAATTATCTGAAGCAAATCTTTATCATCTGATAGAAGTCCTGTGAATTAGGTGAGATACTAACACAGTTCTACTGATGTGACTCCCAGACTCAGAGCCACCTCCTGGCAGCAGGCACTTGGTTGAGCTTAGCTTGAAATTGTGGTCATCTGACACCAGTCCAGTGCACCCTATGTACACTGTTGGTACCGTATGTCATGTTTTGATTTAAACAAGAAAACTGAGCATGGAGATTGATGATCTAAATGTATTTTTATGGTGACTCTATCAATAATCCCTCAAACAGCACTTCAGAGTTTAGTGATGCCTTAAAAATATATCACCTAAATAAAGGTTTCTCTAAAAGGCTTACAAATCACAAAATAGGATTCTTAGCACAAGTACTGAATTCAGTACTTTATTGCAGTGAAGTTAGACATGTTAAGGATCATTGATAACATGAAATCATGTTAGTTGATGACATGTCTTAAGCCCCATTAAACAAAATGAAAAATACCAGTTTCTCATAGAAGGAGCATGCATGGGCTGCAGAGTCAGTCAAATTCTTGCTGCAATCCCAGTTAGGCTGCTTTCTTGTAGGGTAACTTATAGATGAGTTTCTTACCCTCTGTGAGCCTCACTTTTCTCTCCTGTAATGGGCATAGCAACACATCTATCCATATTTGTTATAGCAACTAGTGATAATGTACTGAGTCCAGAATAACCTTTAGCATATTTTGTAGTGCAGTAAATCACAGCTGTGTCTATATGATTATTTATTAACATTATTCGTAGTATTTATATATTATAATTGAGTGTACAATAAGTAAAGATAAAAGATGTTGTATTAGAATCACCTCCTCCCCTTTTAGCACTAATCAGAACTCTTAAAGGAAAGCGCTTCATTCTCTCTAAAAGGCCAATTAGAATTGAATTTATTGGAGTTACAACAAAAGAATAGGTTAGCTTGAGATACATTTCTTCTGTAAAAAGAAGTGCCTGGCAAATTGTTTAGAATGTTAAATCTCTGTGCTCCTTGTTTCATTTCTTTGTACCTCAGTTTCTGATGTGACAGGAAAGGCCTGTAAAATCTATCCTATACAACTCTACATTCTGGGATTCTATGAAATGCCCTAGAGAGAATCATTACCACAAGCTTACAGTGTGGAAGGGGAGACAAGTGAACAAGTCTTTTTGTACCTTGACTCGAGATTTCACAGGAGTACAGCATGTATCGGTGTCCTCTGGGAGCCTGGAGGAGAGACCAGTTCTACTTCTAGGTTAGGAGGATTCTCAGGTGGTTCCCACCGGGACCTGAAAGGCCAGTTGCTGAGGAAGCCTGGTTCCAAAAACCTAGGCCTTAGCCAAATACAAAAACCAAAGAATAATTTCCTGGGCCTTGATAAGAGTAGAAATGACATACTTAGTTTCTTTTAGCACTGCACCAAAAAATCATTCACAAAGACTTCTCCTATACTTGTAAATATGGTAATAAACACATTGATGATAAACATATCAGCTGGTGTAGATTGCTGCACATCATATGTAGAATATAACATATGTTTTACTTATTTGCAGCAAAACCAAGGCAAGTGCCCAGCCCAGAATTGTTCAGTGGAAGCCCCTGCTTGGATGCCTGTTCACCACTGTACTGTAAGTTTATTTGAATATTCTAAGATTGGCAAGATTAAAGGATAATTATTTTTATATTTTGGAACAACCTTAGTGGAATGGGCTAGAATACTCTGAAATTCTGGAGTAGAGCAAACATTTTGAAAGGAGAAAGAGTGTCTTCTCAGAAAGCTCTGCATTATAAGAAGCACCAGTGTTTAGGGATTACATGTATTTCTTTTTTGGAGTGAGAGTAACTTGTAAAGGATTTGTCTAAATGGGTTATTGACGGTTTAGAATTTGAATAGTCTTTAAAATGAATGTGTTTGCACATATATTTTTCTCAATAGCTGCATATTCAGCAAAACTTGATTTTAGATGCCTTAGAGAAGGATTCTTTCTCTTCTTCCATTGTTGTGTTGACTGTTTAATAGTGATGAGTACACGGATTTGCAATTTTCAAGTCTTCCTGGTATAATAATAGCCTCTGCATTTGTGTGAAATCTTCCATCAGAGAATTTTTCAAATGCCTTAGAAACAAATAGGTACTATGTAATCATTCTTGTGTTGTAAATGGGAAACTTAAATGCAAAGGAAGTAAGAATAGTGCATCAGTTGTAAGGTTGGGAATAGATTCTGGATGCCCTGACTGTCCTTTCATGAACTCATTCCATGACGCTGTGCTTTGTGTAAGTGAAGAAGGTTGCTGATTGTATGATACGCTTGTATATATACATTGCCTGATAGAACTGACAGTGGTTCCTCTGGACCTGTGTGTGCTGTAACTGAGGGTTTGGCTGTCATGAAATAATTTGTGTGTGATGGGGACAAAAAGTTCAAAAGTTACTTTTGAGGCATTCCCCTCATTTGACCTACCTTGCAGGCAGTATAAAGTGATATGTGGAGTGCTTTAAATATCCTCATCTGTTATTGAGATACAGGCTTCTGAAAGGTGCAGCTGGACTCTCATAGCATGACTTATGACTGTGTTAAAAGGCAGTAGGCCTGGAGGCGCCTACTTTTCACTCAGAGTGTGTGAGAGAATGAAGCCTCTTTCCTTGACTTTCAAGAGAATGAAGCCTCTTTCCTTGACTTTCGTTTATCTGTGGAAGATGAGAAGGTGGGATCACCTTTAATGAAGGAGCGATGATAATGCTAAATTTTGGAGGCATTCCTGCAGTGCAGAGGCAGCTCAGCTTGCTGGAGACATGGGGAATAAAAATGACACACTTTTGTGAGCAGGTGGTCAGAGGGGAGTGCTTGCTTAGGGACTCTGCTGATGCCAGAGAAAGGATGAGTTTTAATAATTCTATTTCTTCATCAATCACTCCTTTTATTGTATCCCTAATGATATTATCTCACAATTACTGATTTATAATGCCTATTTCTCCAAGAAGACCATGTGCTCTTCAGTATACCTACACCTAGGTCAATCCCTGGGTACACGGTAGAAGCTCTGTGAGTGTATATTTAATAAATGAATCTTCAATCTGTTGATTTCCTCTTTTTAATAAGTTTTACTAAATTATTTTGTAACTATCACATTTCTCGCTGAATAGGAATAAATATATATTTACTTTCTTAGTTGGTTGGTTTCCATTTCGCAACTTCAGGTGTCCTTTTATACTTTCTTCTTCAGAGTACCATTGAATATGCGTTTTGAGGAATTTTGTTTTCAAACTAGACAAAATTTAGTAGTTAGATTCAGCTGTGTCAGGCACTATGGCAATTGCTAGTGATACAAAGGTAGATAAGATAGTGGTCCCATTTTATCAAATACATCCATGTGTTCCAATTAGTAGCTGATCCTCCAATACACTGATAACTTCAGCTCAAAATAAAAGACATTTGACATTTTAGTTACTTTGTGCAGTCTTATTGCAAGTAAATCCATGATTAGAATTCTGTCTTTTGGATTATTAAAAACAGCTCATCCTTCATTATTACTGTGGAGTTACCACTGAGGATCTGAGAATCCCACATTAGGTCTTCCTGTTGTAGAACACTAAAGACCAAATAGATGACTACATTTAAGACCCTTCCTGAAGATCACAAGTCTGAAATGCCAACATTGAAGTCTGATTTTCAGTTCTATGGTCAGGCGAGAGCATCAAAAAGATGTTTCTTCTTGTTTCTGCCATAGAATTGGTAGCTGCTGGTTGCATAGATATCCTTTGCCATTTACTTAAAAGTAATACATCTCCCAGTGGGGCAAGCACTTTCTGGAGGAATTGCACAACCAATAATGATTCTGCTTTCTCTGTCAGTAACCCCAGTCTACAAAAGTAGGCTCCTAGTGGCCATGTTTCGGCTCTGTGAGTCTGTGCCTAGCCATGACTGACTGATCCAAGAGGTAAATATTTGATCTCAGGTGAGCCTGTTGGGTTCTTTCTCCTGGGTATTTGAAATTTGTACCAGAGAGATATCAAACTGGTAGCCATCAGTATTGAATCATATGAATGACAATAGTTTGGAAAATATTCTGTGAACCTCAGTTGCTGAGATTCCTTGAGTTGCCGTATATCTGCCCTTTGAGGTTTAGCTTGCTCAAATCTCTCTTTGATTTTGTGAGAAGGGCTCAATAACCTGCTGATAATCAGTAAGTTACTTTTGTTTTCCTTAAGTTATCTAGGTTTTGTTTTATTTTGTTTGTTTGGGGGAATTTATTGCTCTTTGATTTATTTGCAGCCAAAAAGTAAACTCGCTTAACTAACATCTCCTGGTCAGCAACATTTATGGAGCTCCCACCGGAATTGATGTAATGAGTAGTTGTCTCAGACAGAAAGAAGCACTCAGAACTGTGGGATTTTGATAATTTATAATAGTCCATTCATTTCAAATATCTGGTTATATATAACACTTGGGTTCCTAAAAATGAGCAAAAAATAATTTGGTAATGACTTAACTCACATTATAAAATGAGAAATATGGCTAGTTAACAATACAGTAATAAAAGCATATTTACATAACAAAAACTATATACAATATGTAAAGTAGTTCTGGTATTAATTTCCACTTTCTCATCTCTCAGGAAATAGAGAAAATCTTAGCCTCCTGCGTTAAAGAGAATGTCTTGTCTGCCTCAAATCCTCTATGGGCTGAAGCAGGTTATAAATAAATTAATACATACTTACATTCATAATAAATGGATAGTTTCTGTTATCTTTTTGCATTTTTAAATTCACTTGATTCTTTCCTACATTTTTCTCCCCACTGCCCTATTCTTTCTTGGTGTTTTGCTCTGGAATAATTGTATCCTTATAGCTAGGCTTTGTTACTTTATTCAAAAAAGTCCTGGTCTTTGTGTGTGCTTTTGCCTCCAGGTTCATTTTAAGTGCAGAGGTTTTATTATTGGTTTTTCCAAGAAACTTTCTCTCTCCAAATTGTTTTGCAAATGCCTGTCAACAGCTACATATTGCCTTAAAAATGACTTCTATTACTACTTGATCACTCTCCTCTTGGATGCTCTCTTTTTTTGGCACTCCACATCTCTGTAATAATGGGACCAAGAAGTGTTTTTAAAGACTTTTCCTTTTAGTCAGAATTACAGTGTACAGATTGGGATTCAAGCTGAATAGAAAATTTACCTCCAGCAATTATACAGAAACATGGGCTTATTTATACTTTGTGAATAATTATAAGTGAAATATCTTCTCTAGTGAGAAGTGTGACAGTTTTGTTTATTTATCTTTCCTTGTATGGTTACATTAAGCATTAGAATGATATCCTTCCTCACCTCTACACTTTACATTTAATTGGGTTGTATGCTCATTGGTTTGTATGATCACGAGTATGAACACAGTGGTTACCTGAACCCCTGCCACTTAGAAACAAATGAGAAGAGACTCACAGGTTCTGGGACTCAGGTGAAGACAGGCAGATCTCTGAATCTGGAGTGAACTAGGCTAAGAATTAGTTCCTGTCAGTTGGAAATAAAGAAACTTAGATTTGACCAGCTTCAGGAGACTTGAGGGGCTGCTGCATTTCAGGGCAGGTCTCTGGACCACTCAGTATGACTATGGCCTATGAGTGGATTTGGTCACTTTGAGGAAAGTCCCCAAACACAATCCTTAGTTATTAAGCATTGTTCAGAAATGGCTGTAATGTATAATTTTATTGATTAGACATATGATATGTATATACACATGATTTATCTAGAATAATTGCTTTGTTTCTCTTTATGTTTGCACACCCCTTAATTCCTGGAAATTTAAAAATTATGTAATGAGAGGAGTTTCTAAAAGCTAAGTTGAAAAAAAATCCCTGCTATTATGGAGCTTATCATGGATATTGTTATTTCTGCATATCTCTATTGTTATGTAGTATTCACCCGTAAATAGATATGGGAAATATTTTTTAAAATCATATAAGCATTTGCAAGTAAGAACACTGTACTCTGAATACATCAACTCTCATTTACTCATTCGAGAAGCACTTACTGAGCATACTTTGTAAGTTGTAACTGACCCTTTGATTCCTCAGGATAGAGCAGGGAATAATACATGCATATAATCATTATACTGTGTAATACATGCTATATAATGGTCAGTACAAAAAGCTATAACTTTTCAGAATGGAGATTTGCCTCAAGATGGATTTTGGAAGACAGAATATGCAGTTTTTGGTAATAGTTAAGTATAAAAGCTTTAGAATTAAATAAGTTTTGTGTTAAAATACAAATTCTGCCACTTACTAGCGGTATAACATTGGACAATCTACTTAATCTCTCTGAGTTTACAAGTGTAACAGGATATTTTGAGATTTACATGAGATAATGAATACCACATGTTAACACAGCACCTGGCACGTGGTAATTGCTTGAAAAGTGGTAAGAGAAAAGAAAGAAAAGGATAGGTCATTCTAGAAGAAAGTGATGGGGAAGGATGAATTGGTGAAGAAAAGCATAAAGAACAGGCAATAACTCATTTTTAATTTAGGGCTATTTAGGAGGGCCCTTTCTTCCAAAAGGGATTCAGGCTTTGTTCAGGAAGAGTTTCCAGGAGTTAATACATAACTCTTTAAGACTGTAAAAGGAGAAATCCTGAAGCTCTTGAAAAGAAACATTTGCCCTCTGACAGGCAAGAACTGATGATATGGAGTGTCATACTGAGATGTTTGTATTCTGAGTAATATAAAGCCATTTTTGAAGAGTGGGGCTAGATACCTTTTTTTTTTTTTTTTTTTTTCTGGTATGCGGGCCTCTCACTGCTGTGGCCCCTCCCGCCGCGGAGCGCAGGCTCCGGACGCGCAGGCCCAGCGGCCATGGCTCACGGGCCCAGCTGCTCCGTGGCATGTGGGATCTTCCCGGACCAGGGCACGAACCCGCGTCCCCCGCATCGGCAGGCGGACCCCCAACCACCGCGCCACCAGGGAAGCCCAAGATACTCTTTTTAATTTAAAAGCATATTAACATTTCACTACAATGTCTCTCTAGATTATGAAAGTAATTTTTTCTCTTTTATGGGAAATCAATAAAAACAGACGTTCCTGTAAGAAACCAGAGGAGATGTTCTTTTAAAGTGTTTGTTGTTTCAGCATGTTCTCTCAGACTGCCTCCCATTACAATTGGGATCATTCCCTCTAATTGAAACCAGTTAATACAATGTGCATAAGCTATTCTATACTAGTGCAAAGGTTTTTTTCACCCTGTTTTGGTAGCTTCTCCCCTACCTTTTTTTCTCCACAGTTCATTGTGTGACTTCCTTTTGTATACAGCCCAAATAAATACCCAGACCATGGTACTTAGAAACATCCAACGCAGTCATAAAACAAAAAATGTTGTGTCTGCTCTCTGGGTGTGGTAGAGTTCCTAGGAACACGGACCCGCTGGGCAAACTCTGCTGCTGGGAAATTACACCCAGGATGGCTTTGATGGGTATTGTCTTTCCAAAGACTGGATATAATTTTTATTTTTTAGGGCAAGGTTTTCATACCATCAGTGGTTAGTTCCCTTACAGAACAAAAAGTTAGAATGTTATCAGATGATCACAATTTTAGGAAAATTATGGAAAATTACAGAGTGCAGGGCTTTAAATTGGTCTACACTGGGATTAGAGTACATCTGGCCATATGGGTGGTAGCCATAGGGTTAGAAAAGAATTCAGAGGGGAAATTTTCTTAGAAAAAAATCACAATGCATTTTAAGAGATGTGAGCTCTGTGGAATGGCTCTGATTCCAACTTGGCTGTAGTTAGGGCTTTGAATCAAGGAAAGTATGAGGAAGACTAGATTGATAAAATGGATACATTGCTTTTTCCCCCTCTCTTCTGGCCATTATAGTACTTTCGACTTGTACTGGTTTCCTCTCTAGGTTCGAAAGAACCTGCTGGGAACTGCAGGATTCATATAAAATAATTTTGTTACACTGATCTTTGAAGCATGATCAGAAAGGGAACCCACAGTATTTATGGGTTTGGTGGGGGGGGGTCATGGGAGAGATGAAAGGGCGTGTCCAGTGAGCACACAGAGTAAAGAACTAAAGACATGTAAACATGTACCCAGCATGCCCTGTGCAGAGATGAAGGTTTCAAGTCCTGAGGTTGCTGGCAAGATCTGAGAAGCTATCCATCAGTGTTCTTATTTTTTTTTCCACAGATTTACTGAAGTATAATTCACACACTATTACAATTCAGCCATTTAAAGTAGACAGTTCAGTGACTTCAGTACATTCAGAGTTGTGCTACTCTCACTACTACCAATTTTAGAACATTTTCATGAGCTCAAAAGAAACCCCATGTCCATTATAAGTCACTCCCCACTCCTCTTCCCTCCAGCTCCTGGGGATCACTAATCTGCTTTCCATCTCTATGGATTTGCTTATTCTAGACATTTCCTATGAATGGAATTATAAACTATGTGGTCTTTTGTGATTAGCTTATTTCACTTAACATAGTATTTTCAAGGTTTAGCCATGTGGTAGCATGTATCAGTTTTTCATTAGTTTATCGTGATGAGTAATATTCCGTTGTATGGCCATACCACATTTTGTTTATCCATTCATCAGTTGGTAGACATCTGTGTTGTTTGCCCTTTTTCAACATGTGAATAATGCTACTATGAGTATTCACATGCAAGTTTTTGTATGGACGTATGTTTTTACTTCTCTTGGATGTATACCTGGGAGAGGAATTACTGAGTTGTATGGTAACTGTGTTTAACTTTTTGAGGAACTGCCAGACTGTTTTGTAAAGCAGTTACACTATTTTACATTCCTACCAGCAATGTATGAGGGTTTCAGTTCTCCACATCCTCACAACATTTGTTATTATCTGTCCTTTTTATTGTAGTCATACTAGTAGGTATGAAGTAGTATCTCACTGTGGTTTTGATTTGAACTTCCCTAATAATTAGTGATGTGTTGAGCATCTTTTCATGTACTTTTAGGCTATTCTTTTATCTTTGGAGAAATGTCTATTTAGATTTTTTACCTATTTAAAAATAATTTCTTTGGTCTTTAAATCTTTGAGTTGTAAGAGTTCTCTGTATGTTTTTAATACCAATTCCTTATTAGATATGTGATTTGCAAATATTTTGTACCATTCTGTGGATTGTCTTTTTACTTTTTGATACTCTCATTTGAAGCACAAAAATTTAAAATTTTGTTTTTATATATACACTATATATATATATACACATATATATAGCACATCCTCTTTATCCATTCATCTGTTTTTTGTGGAATTTTTGAATTTTATTTTATTTATTTTTTTATGCAGCAGGTTCTTATTAGTCATCCATTTTATACACATCAGTGTATACATGTCAATCCCAATCTCCCAGTTCAGCACACCCTACCCCCACCCCTCGCTGCTTTCTCCCCTTTGTGTCCATACGTTTGTTCTCTACATCTGTGTCTCTATTTCCACCTTGCAAACCAGTTCATCTGTACCATTTTTCTAGGTTCCACATATATGCGTTAATATGTGATATTTGTTTTTCTCTTTCTGTCTTACTTCACTCTGTATGACAGTCTCTAGATTCATCCACGTCTCTACAGACGACCCAATATTGTTCCTTTTTAAGGCTGAGTAATATTCCATTGTATATATGTACCACATCTTCTTTATCCATTTGTCTGTTGATGGGCATTTAGGTTGCTTCCATGACCTGGCTATTGTAAACAGTGCTGCAATGAACATTGGGGTGCATGTGTCTTTTTGAATTATGGCTTTCTCAGGTATATGCCCAGTAGTGGGATTGCTGGGTCATATGGTAATTCTATTTTTAGTTTTGTAAGGAACCTCTATACTGTTCTCCATAGTGGCTGTATCAATTTACATTCCCACCAACAGTGCAGGAGGGTTCCCTTTTCTCCACACCCACTCCAGCATTTGTTGTTTGTAGATTTTCTGACGATGTCCATTCTAACTTGTGTGAGGTGATACCTCACTGTAGTTTTGATTTTCATTTCTCTAATAATTAGTGATGTTGAGCAGCTTTTCATGTGCTTCTTGGCCATCTGTATGTCCTCTCTGGAGAAAGGTCTATTTAGGTCTTTTGCCCATTTTTGGATTAGGTTGTTTGTTTTTTTTAATATTGAGCTGCATGAGCTGTTTATATATTTTGAAGATTAATCCTTTGTCCATTGATTCGTTTGCAAATATTTTCTCCCATTCTGAGGGTTGTCTTTTCGTCTTGTTTGTAGTTTCCTTTGCTTTGCAAAAGCTTTTAAGTTTCATTAGGTCCCATTTGTTTATTTTTGTTTTTATTTCTATTACTCTAGGAGGTGGATTAAAAGTGATCTTGCTGTGATTTGTGTCAAAGAGTGTTCTTCCTATGTTTTCCTCTAAGAATTGTATAGTGTCCGGTCTTACATTTAGGTCTCTAATCTATTTTGAGTTTATTTTTGTGTATGGTGTTAGGGAGTGTTCTAGTTTCATTCTTGTACATGTAGCTGTCCAGTTTTCCCAGCACCACTTATTTTTTCTTTTTTGAAATTGCAGTTAATTTTAATAGCAGCAAGAGCATGAACACTTAACAGAAGCAAATCCTTTGCAAACAATTGCATGTTGTATGTGAGGCACTCATTCCAAGTCCAAGTCCAAAATAATTGTGGATTATCCACTGCTTTTTTTAAAAAAATATTTATTTTACTTATTTTATTTACTTTTGGCTGAATTGGGTCTTCGTTGCTGCGTGTGGGCTTTTTCTATTTGCTGAGCATGGGCTTTTTCTATTTGCTGCAAGCGGGGGCCACTCTTCGTTGCCAGCACCACTTATTGATGAAGTCCAGTTTATCTGGTTTTGTGTCACTCGTCATATCTAAGGAGGCTTCACGTGACAAGGTCACAAAAATTTACTCCTATATTTTCTTCTAAGAGTTTTATAGTTTTAGCTCTTACACTTGTAGTGTTAGCTCTTACATGATCTATTTTGAGTTAATTTTTATGTATCTATAGTGTATATGGATAGCCAAGTGTCCCTGAACCATCTGTTGAAAAGTATTTTCTTTCCCCATTGAATTGCCTTTGCAGCCTTGTTGAAAATCAATTGACTATTAATGTAAAGGTTTATTTATGGACCTTCAATTCTATTCCATTGATTTATATGGCTATCTTTATCCAGTACTATCTTGATTACTGTAGCTTTGTAGTAAGTTTGAAACTGAGAAGTGTACATCTTCAACTCTTTTCTTCTTTTGCAAGATTATTTTGGATATTCAGGATCCATTCCATTTGTATATGAATTTTTGGATCTGATTATCAATTTACAAAATGCCATCCAGGATTTTGATAAAGATTGCTTTGAATCTGTGGATTAATTTGTGGAATATTGCCATCATAACAATATTAAATCTTCTGATCCAATGAATGTTTTTCTATTTATTTAGGTCTTCTTTAATTCCTTCCTACAATATTTTATAGTTTTCAGAGTACAAGGTTTGCATTTTTTTTGTTAAATTTGTTCCTAAGCACTTTATTACGTGTGATGCTATTATAAATGAGTTTGTTTTCTTAATTTCACTTTCGATTGGTCATTGCTAGTGTATGGAAATACAATCAATATTTATTTATTTCTCTTGTACCCTGTAACATTGTTGAACCTATTTGTTTTAAGAGCTTTTTAGTGAATTCCTTAGGATTTTTCTATATACACGATCATGTCATCTGCATAAAGAGATAGTTTTACTAGTTTTACTTCTTTCTTTCCAGTATGGATGCCTTCTGTTTCATTTTCTTGCCCAGTTGCCTTAGCTAGAATATTCAGTACAATATTGAATAAAATTGGCAAGAGCAGACATTCTTGTCTTGTTCTTGATTTTAGGGAAAAATTCAGTGTTTCCTCATTAAATATGATATTAGCTGTGAGATTTTTATAGATGGCTTTTATCATATTGAGGAAGTTCCCTTCTATTACTAGTTTATTGAGTGTTTTTATCATGAAAGGGGGATTTTGTTTGTTTATGTGTTTGTTTTGATATTTGGGGTCTTTTTGTTTTTTTTGTGGTACGCGGGCCTCTCCCTGTTGTGGCCTCTCCCGTTGTGGAGCACAGGCTCCGGACACGCAGGCTCAGCGGCCACGGCTCACGGGCCCAGCCGCTCCGCGGCATGTGGGATCCTCCCGGACCGGGGCACGAACCTGTGTCCCCTGCATTGGCAGGCGGATTCTCAACCACTGCGCCACCAGGGAAGCCCTAACATAATGATATTTGTTTTTAACACTTAAAATTTTCATGTGTTGAAAGAATGCTTTGGCTTTCTATTGAGAAAACTAAGCAAAACTTTTCTAGGACTCCTGGAAGTATAATCCTCATAATCCACATCTGATTTTGCCAAAGGATAGCTCTTCCCTTATTTGACAGATGAGAAAACTGAAGCTCAGAGAAGTAATATATGTTTTTGGCATCACAAAAACTATTTTTTGGTATCCTTTGGGTACGCAGTCTGGTGTTGTTTCTCATAGAATTCACCATCTCTCCAGAATAAATTTATGCTCTTGAGTTTGCTGTGAAAAATAATGAATTCAAAAGAGACTGTTTTTTTTGTTTTTTTTTTTTGTTTTTTTTTTGGTAGCTGTGCCTTGTGTCATGAAAGGTACCGCCTGGATTCTATACATTGAATGTTGGGTAACATTGCATTGTTGGACAACCATATTGCCAACCACAGTAGCACATTGAAGGTCTTCCTTCACAGCACTGTCAGGATTTCTAATCTTATATAATTTATTTGGAGAAGAAGACCATGTAGATAACTACTACTATAAAGAGAGTTATAATAAACCTGACCATTTAGAAATTTAGTTATGTCCTTCCGTTCAGAGCTAATGGAATTTTAATAATGGGTTTTCTATAAGAGGATTTCTAGGCTCTATCTTCCTTCTTTGTTTCATCATTTGATGTAGCAATTAAATATGAAATATTCTCTCAGAAGTCATTCCATGACAGAGCTATAAGCTACAAGATTGTTTTTCACAGGTTTATAGAGGGATGCTGATATAGAATATGGTGATTCAATAATTTGTAAATTATTAAGAATACAAAAAAGCTATACTGTGATGGGTCTATGGATTTTCCTATCCAAGGGCTTTGTCTCTGTGTCCAGAAAAATTCCTGGAAGAATTGAGTTTTTGTTCTCTCTGACATCAGCTTAAGGAAGCGTCAGTTATATTTACTGACCAATGTTTTACTTACTTAGTATCCAACAACCTCTATTATGTAGTATACACTGAGAATTATCTAGAAATAAACAAAAATTATGTTGAAGTGAACTAAATCAATATTTCACAGCTCACAGCTCATTTACAGTGTACCTACCTATTCTATGACCTCACTGTGTGAGCTTCTTATTATTTCTCAGATACATGTATTTGAACAAGAGAGACCCATTATACCTTGTTTCTGAGCCTATTTATACATTTCTAATAATCATGGCTACTTATTACCTAACCCGTTAGAAGATCCAGATAGTTAGAACAGGTGTATAGAAATTCAGGAGAAAGCATTACTAAAGCCTGGTATATTAGCAGCCATGGGACGTGGCACTCAACAGTGAGGAAAGAAGCAAATGTTTAAAACAAGCACAAGCTCTTAAATTCTATGTTGTAATTGAGTGGTGGGACCTGGATACATTACAACTTAGTATTTTAACTGACATTCATGAATGTTGGCCATGAGTCAGTAAATAAAAATCTAAAATTACATCCAAAGATTTTTTTGGAGAAGAATTACCTTTGTGACTTCTACCTGCAGCTACTAAAACATTTGCAAACTTTAAAATGTTCAAAATATAAAAACATACTATACTTCAAAGGATAAACTTGAATTATCGGGTAGATTCATGTTTGGAAACACCTCTTTCTTTGATGGCTTTGATTGATGAGCAGAGAGCTGGCACGTTTCCACTCATACAAACTCTCAGGGCAGTGGATTCCTCTCTTCTCCAACTTAAGTAGTTGAGTTATTGGTTTGAATTTGTGGTGGAGACAAAGGTGGTATTGAGGGAAGCAGCGAAACTGACAGCAAAATAGGGAGGGATACGTGAAAGGAGATTTGCCTTGGGTTTTGTAGTGATTTTTAACAGTACAAGGTATTGGCACTTGTTGGCATTACCTGAGCTTTTAAGTGTAGGTTAACGTTCTTCCTGTTGAAATTTTCATTCATCATTTAAGGAGTCAGTGTTGCATAGTAGTAGGGGCATGAGTTTTGGAGTCAAGCAGAAGTTGAGATCTCCTTTCTCTCACTAGCCATATGAACTTCAGTAAGAATTTCAACAACTCTTTGTCTCCCTTTTCTCATGTGAAGTAGGAATAATAACAGATACCTACCTTGCAAGACTATTTTCAGAATTAAAGATAATGTATGCGATATGCCTAAATCAGTGCCTAGCACATAGTAGGTACTCAATACATGCTGTTTTTGTAATTATTATGGCATTATTATTATCAGCACTGTAGAATTCTGAAGATGGTTACAGTTTGAGATCTATATTTACCCCACAAAGAGGCACTTGAGCAATGAACTCTCAGATAGTTTGGCCTACTTTCAACTTACCTCAGATAGTAGATGTAATTGAAAGGTATAGAGTTTGAATGTTTAAATGAGTTAATTTTATTTTAAAAAGCGTAAAGGTTTGATTATTTTTGACAGTGATTTCTATTACAATTTCTATATCTTTGAAAGTCATTTGTGAACTTAGTGTCATTGCTACATTATTTTTTGGTTACTTGAATTCCTGAAAAATATTATGAGAGAATGGGGTTCAGCACTGAGTGGTGAAAGAGCCTCTGAAGCATATATGATTGGTTTGGTTATGGAGTGCTAAGTCTGGTGCAATTATGATGGAATCTCCCTTCCTTTTATATTAACAAAGTAAATGTATGTCTTATGAACTCCTCTGGGTACTTTTCCCTAGGTATCATATTATCCCTTTTAATTTGATGTTTTTAGATCATGTGAAACAAATATAGACCTCATTAAGTGCTCTTGATTTGGGTGTTGGTGCTGTTCATAAACCAGCTACAGTTATGAGTCATGAATGACAGCTCTTCCAAGTAAATAATCCTACCTTGAAAACCTCATACTTCACACATCTCCTTAAAGAAACTTTTCCTACAACAATATTCAGGGGATGTATATATTGCACAAATTTAGCATTTAAATGAAGGCCGTATAATGTATGAACAGGAGTGTACTCTAAGTAGTAATGATTATAGTCTTTAAAAATATTTATTCTTTGTGCATTTTTTGTATATTATAAATTATGTATAATGAACCTAGAAATCCAAGGAAATAACAACAAAGAAATGTTATTTAAATAATTGAATTATACAAAGAAGATATGGAGGTGTTCTTGTCAAAGTCTTCCTTACGCCTGCTTACTAGTCTGACTTTCTGTGCTGCTCTTCTGATTGTGCTTATCCCCTGCTCAGGCTTGCCTCATTAGATTTAGCTTTAGGTAGTCCAAACAGGGGAAGCTATTCCATGAGGCCATGTATGTTGCAGCAGCCAACTTTCTACGTCCAATACAGAGCAGGTGTCAACGACAAACCTCTTGAAGCAGCCTCCAGCTACCTCGGATCTCTGCGGAATTGTACAAATGTTTGGACAAACTTGGCCTGAAGAAAACTTTTAACAGTGCTTGACACAGAAATGCAACATTAATTGCTGCAGCTTCTCAAAGAAGTCCTGTTGGCAGCAGGTGGCATAGTCCCCTGACTGCCTCATAAAAACAGCCCCTTCCAGTCTGGATTAATGGACTGGTTTCAGCAACAAAAGATATAACAAATGCATCTAATCAAAACCCTAAACCTAAGCATGATTGGAGGAGGTGGAAAAGGAGCAGGTTTCATAACAACCACTCTTCCATTATAGCAATGAGGAAAAATGTATATAAACATTTGAGCATTTCATTTACCGATCCATATATTTTCAACCAACTCAGAGCAAACACCTCATTGAAAAATGCAATGCCATTCAAGTTTGGATTGGCAATGTCTCCCAACCACAGGAAAAAAAATGCTAACTGATCTTGAGGGCTATTTTAGATTGCATTTTGGTGAAGTAAAAATTTTGCATAATTTAATATCCACAGCTTAATTAAAACATCCCATAAATATCCTCTCTCTAAATATGCTAATACTTACTCTGTTGAAAGAATCAGTTTGTTTCTGCAATGTATTTGGTCATACACCACTGTTCTTTAGGTTGTGTCAGCATGTTTATTAAAAAGTTGTGCTCTGTTTATAACTCGAAAACAAAAATGCATTCCGAGCTAAAACTTAATGTCCAAAGTCTTTGTCCAAAGGCAGTTTTCTAAAGTATACACAGAATGGAAGTTTTATGACTCTGTGAAAGCTTGAAGTCTATAGGAAGACCTATAAGACACTAACAAAAGAATCTCATGTGTTTCTGTGCATCAGGACAACTCACAGAATCTGGGAGAGAAGCTAGACTGTGGAAGGGAATACAGCCTTTCTGACACTGTGCTGGAGAATCAGGGTACATAGGGTTTATTCTTGGTTGCATTACTTGAAGGACACTGGAAGGATCATGGACTCTGGCATTACCTGGAACCGGTTACAGTCATACCTTTACTGCTTACTTAATTTGGGAAATTCCTTCACTTCTGAGCCATGTGTGTGGATTGAATGAGATGACAAACATAAAACTCCTGCACACCATTCATTTTCTTCTCTTATGATTTATGATGTTGTTTGAAGCCACTGACTTGCTTTTCCTCCATGGTTTAGAGTATTTTTTTTCTGAGAGTTGATATTTCTTTGAGTGGCTTTCCTTAAATTTATGTTGCTTAAACATAAAATACTAAGTTAAACAAATGCTAAAATCATCTCAAGGCCACGCCCAAAGAAAGCAAAATATTATACAGAGTGTAAGGACATGTCACACAATTGTAGAGTAGATAGAAAATCACCTGTTTCTTCCCTACCAATCCCTAGTCTGGGGACTTGCTTTGCTTTCTGTAGCCTATACTATGTAGACAGAAGCCCCAACTGCCCAGTAAGTCAACATGAGCAGGCATCCCTTGCCTAGGAAAGCCCTTGACAACAGAAATGTGGCCTTTTATAGATGAAGTGAAATGTTCTCTTTACAACTGCCTGTTTAAAGAAAAAAGCAATTGAAAAGAGGGAGAATTTTAAATTTCCTGTTGTCAGATGAACTGTTCTCTTGGCAAGAGCTAGTTTATTATCTCAACATGTGTTATTTAAACAAGCCTCAGTCTTCTGTAGCACATCTCCATTATTTTTTTGGCTCATCAAAACCTATTTATCCATCTATTTTTCCTCCCTTCATTAATTCTATAAATATTGACAGATTGCCCACTATGTCCCAGGAACTGTACTAAGTCCTATAAATTCACAGTGTAAGAAAACATACACAGACCCTGCCCTTGAGGAGGAAGCAGCAATAAATTAAAGAATCCCATAAGTGAAGATATTTTGATGAGTGCTACAGAAAAGATGTACATGGTATATTGGGAGTGCATTTGAGGACGTAATGATGTAGAGAGGGAGGTCAGAGAAGGCTTCCTTAAGGGAATGCTAATTAAGCTTAAAGTTTAAAAGTAGGATCAACTTGGGGAAAGAGGAAGAAGAGTATTCAGAAGCAGGGAACCATATACAGAAAGATTCTATCTTAGACGGGAAAGGAGCTGTAAGGCCAATAGGGCTGGAGGGAGAGCATATAGGGGCAGCTTGGTAAGAGAAGGGATTGGGAAGGGAGACACAAACCATCTAATGTTTAGGATTTCTTTGAAGTATTTTAAGTAAATTAGAGAGAGAGGAGTGAATCGGGTAACATGATCATATTTGGATTTTGAATCATCACTCTGGATGTTATGTGGAGAACAGGTGGGATGACGTAGAAAAAAACGTAATAGTTAAAAACAAAACAAAACAAAACTAGTTATGAAGCTTTTGCAGAAGTCCAGGCAAGAGATAGTGGTAGCCTGAATTAGGGTGCTGGTGGTGATGAAGAAAATTGAACATATATGAGATTTTTAGGTTTAAACATTCCAGAACATAGATATGAAATGCATATGGGAGTTTTAAGAGGAAAGGAAGTCTCAGAGATGACTCCCGATTACCTGTGTTATATGAAAGAGTGGGTAGAAGTATCATTTACTGAATTTGAGAACTCTAGGAAAGCTTCGCTACCCCTAGGGGTGGTAGTATGAGGATCAAGGTATTCATTCTGGATAACTTAAGTGTGAAGACTCTTATTTTATTGATTGAAGTACAGTTGATTTACAATATTATAGTAATTTCAGGTGTACAACATAGTGACTCAATATTTTTATAGATTACACTCCATTTAATGTTATTTTAAAATGACTATTTCCCTGTGCTGTATAATATATACTTGTAGCTTATGTATTTAATACATAATATTTTGTACCTCTTAATTTCCTAACCCTATCATGCTTTTCATCCTTCCCTTTCCCCACTGGTAACTGCTAGTTTTTTCTCTAAATCTGGGGTCTGTTTCTGTTTTGTTATATTCTTTCATTAAGTGATAACATTCACTATTTGACTTTGTCTGACTTATTTGACTGAGCATAATACCCTCTAGGTTCATCCATGTTGTTGCAAATGGCAGAAGTTCATTCTTTTTAATGGGTGAGTAATGTTGCTATATATGTACACACACACATGTGCGCGCGTGCACACACACACACACACACACACACAGCCACATCTTCTTTATCCATTCATCTGTTGATGGACACACAGGCTGCTTCCTTATCTTGGCTTTTGTATATAGTGCTGTTATTAACATTGGGGTGCATGTATCTTTTTGAATTAGTGTTTTCATTTTTTCTGGATATATACCCAGGACTGGAATTGCTGGATCATATGGTAGTCTTATTTTTAGTTTTTTAAAGAACTTCCATACTGTTTTCCATAGTGACTGCACCAATTTACATGCCTACCAACAGTGCGAGAGCTTTCTCTACATCCTCTCCAACATTTTTTATTTGTAGACTTTTTGATGATAGCCATTCTGACAGGCGAGAGGTGTTATTTCATTGTGGATTTGATTTGCATTTCTCTGATAATTAGTGATGTTGAACATCTTTTTATGTGCCTGTTAGCCATCTTTATGTATTATTTGGAAAAATATCTATTCATGTCTTCTGCCCGTTTTTTTTTTTTTTTTTTTTTTTTGTGGTACGCGGGCCTCTCACTGTTGCGGCCTCTCCCGTTGCGGAGCACAGGCTCCGGACGCGCAGGCCCAGCGGCCATGGCCCATGGGCCCAGCCGCTCCGCGGCACGCAGGATCCTCCTGGACTGGGGTACGAACCCGCGTCCCCTGCAACGGCAGGCGGACCCTCAACCACTGCGCCACCAGGGAAGCCCCATCTGCCCGTTTTTTGAGCTGGCTGTTTGTTTGCTTTTGATATTGAGCTGTATGAATTGTTCATATGTTTTGGATATTAATCCCTTGTTGGTCATATCATTTGCAAATACTTTGTCTCATTCAGTAGGTTGTCTTTTCATTTTGTTGATGATATCCTTGTCTTTGCAAAAGCTTTAAATTTAGTTAGGTCCCATTTGTTTACTTTTGCTTTTATTTCTTTTGCCTTAGGAAACAGATCCAGAAAAATATTGCTACCATTTATGTCAAAGAGTGTTCTGCCGGTGTTTTCTTCTAGGAGTTTTATGGTTTTAGGTCTTTAATGCATTTTGAAAATTTTTTTAGTATGATATGAGAAAATTTTCTAATTTCATTCTTTTACATGTACCTGTCCAGTTTTTCCAGCACTACTTATTGAAGAGATTATTTTTCTCCATTGTATATTCTTGCCTTCTTTGTTGTAGATTAATTGACCGTAGGTACATGGGTTTACTTCTGAGCTTTCTATTCTGTTGCATTCATCTATGTGTCTGTTTTTGTGCCAGTACCATAATGTTTTTGTTTTGTTTTGTTTTTTACACATCTTTCACCTTCTTGGTTAAATTTATTCCTAAGTTTTTTATTCTTTTTGATGCTATATTAAATGGGTTAGTTTTCTTAATTTATTTTTTGGATACTTCACTGTTAGTATATAGAAACACAATTGATTTTTGTGTGTTGATTTTGTAACCTGCAACTATACTGAATTGTTTATTAGTTTTAACATTTTTTTGGTGGAGTCTAGTGTTTTTAAAAAAATTTTGAAATAAGTTAATTTACAATGTGTCAATTTCAGGTGTATGATAAAGTGATTCAGTTATATATATGTATGTGTGTATGTATATATATATATACACACAACATATATATTGTTTTTTTACATTCTCTTCTGTTATAGGTTATTACAAATATGAGTATAGTTCCCTGTGCTATACAGTAGGTCCTTGTTGGTTATCTATTTTATATATAGTAGTGTGTATATTTTAATCCCAAACTCCTAAGTTATCCCTCTCCCCACCACCCCTTGTTAACCATAAATTTGTTTTCTATTCTGTGAGTCTATTTCTGTTTTGTAAATAAGTTCATTTGTATCCTTTTTTTTTCAGATTTCTTTTTTTTTAGATTTCTCACATAAACAGTATCATATGATATTTGTCTTTCTCTGTCTGGTTTACTTCACTTAGTGTGATAATCTCTAGGTCCATCCATGTTGCTGCAAATGGCATTATTTCTTTCTTTAATGGCTGAGTAATATTCCATTGTATATATATTTCACATTTTCTTTATTTGTTCATCTGCCGATGGACACTTAGGATGCTTCCATGTCTTGACTGTTGTAAATAGTGCTACTGTGAACATTGGGGTGCATGTATCTTTTTTTAAAAAATAAATTTATTTAATAAATTTATTTATTTAGTTTGGCTTCATTGGTCTTTGTTGCTGAGCACGGGCTTTCTCTAGTTGTGGCGAGTGCGAGCTACTCTTTGTGTAGTGGGCAGGCTTCTCATTGCGGTGGGCTCCCTTGTTGTGGAGCACAGGCTCTAGGCACATGGGCCTCAGTAGCTGTGGCATGTGGGCTCAGTAGTTGTGGCACATGGGCCCTAGAGTACAGGCCCAGTAGTTGTGGCACACTGGCTTAGTTGCTCCATGGCATGTGGGATCTTTCTGGACCAGGATTTGAACCCATGTCCCCTGCATTGGCAGGCAGATCCTTAACCACTGCACCACGAGGGAAGCCCCTGGGGTGCTTGTATCTTTTTGAATTATGTTTTTCTCTGTATATATGCCCAGGAGTGGGATTGCAGGATCACATGGTAACTCTAATTTTAGTTTTTTAAGGAAACTCCATATTGTTCTCCATAGTGGCTGTACCAGTTTACATTCCCACCAACAGTATATGAGGGTTCCTTTTTCTCCACACCCTCTCCAGCATTTATTATTTGTAGACTTTTTGATGATGCCGTTATGACTGGTATGAGGTGATACATCACTGTAGTTTTGATTTGCATTTCTCTGATAATTAGTGATGTTGAGCATCTTTTCATGTACCTGTTGGCCATCTGTATGTCTTCTTTGGAGAAATGTCTTTAGATCTTCTGCCCATTTTTATTTTTATATTGAATTGCATGAGCTGTTTGTATATTTTGGAGGTTAATCCCTTGTCAGTCACATCATTTGCAAATATTTTCTCCCATTCTGTAGGTTGTGTTTATGTTCTGTTCATGGTTTCCTCTGCTGTGCAAAATCTTTTCAGTTTAATTGAGTCCCATTTGTTCATTTTTGTTTTTGTTTCCATTACTCTAGGAGATGGGGTTTTATAGCATCTGGTCTTACATTTAGGTCTTTAATCCATTTTGAGTTTATTTTTGTGTGTAGTGTTAGGAAATGTTCAAATTTCATTCTGACTATAATACCCAAGGCAATGTACAGATTCAGTGCAATCCCTATCAAATTATGAATTGCATTTTTCACAGAAGTAGAACAAAAATTAAAATTTGTATGGAAACACAAAAGACCCTGAGTAGCCAAAGTAACCTTGAGAAAGAAAAAAGGAGCTGGAGGAATCAGGCTCCCTGACTTCAGACTATACTACAGAGCTACAATAATCAAAACAGTATGGTACTGGCACAAAAAAAGAAATACAGATCCGTGGACCAGGATAGAAAGCCCAGAAATAAACCCACACACATGTTGTCAATTAATCTATGACAAAGGAGGCAAGAATATACAATGGAGAAAAGACAGTCCCTTCAATAAGTGGTGTTGGGAAAACTGGACAGCTACATGTGAAAGTATGAAATTAGAACATAATGTTTTGATTACTGTAATTTTGTAGTATAGCTTGAATTCAGGGAGTGTGAAACCTCTTGCTTTGTTCTTCAAGATTGCTTTGGCTATTCAGAGTCTTTTGTAGTTCCATATGAATTTCAGGATTATTTGTTTTAATTCTGTGAAAAATGCCATGGATTGAATTAAACTGTAGATTGTTTTGTGTAGTATGGAAATTTTAACAATATTAATTCTTTCAATCCATGAACATGGAATATCTTTCCATTTATTTGTATCATGTTCAATTTCATCATCAATGTATTATAGTTTTCAGAGTATAAATCTTTCACCTCCTAGGTCAAGTTTATTCCTAGTTTTTTTGTTTTTGTTTTTGTTTTTTTGGAGAGGATGCAATTGTAAATGGGATCGTTTTCTTGAATTCTCTTTCTGATAGTTTATTATTAGTGTATAGAAAGCAACAGGTTTCTGTATACTAATTTTGTATCCTACAACTTTCCTGAATTCATTTATTAGTTCTAATAGTTTTTTGGTGGGGATTTTAGGGTTTTCTATATATAGTCCCATGTCATCTACAAATAGTGACAGTTATACTTCTTCCCTTCCAATTGGATGCTTTTTATTTCTTTTTCTTGTCTGATTGCTGTGGATAGGATTTCCAATATTATGTTTAATAGAAGTGGCAAGAGTGGGCATCCTTATCTTGTTCCTGATTTTAGAGGAAAAGATTTCAGTTTTTCACCATTGAGTATGATGTTAGCTGTGGGTTTATCATGAATGGCTTTTGAGATATGTTCCACCTTTACCAATTTTTTTGAGAGTTTTTATCATGAATGGATGTTGAATTTTGTCATATGGTTTTTCTGCATCTATTGAGATGGTTGTTGATTTTTATCCTTTGATTTGATAATGTGGTGTATCACATTAATTGATTTGTGGATATTGAACCATACTTGCATCCCTGTTCTAAATCCCACTTGATCATGGTGTGTGATTCTTTTTATATATTGTTGAATTCAGTTTGCTAAAATTTGTTGAGGCTTTTTGCATCTATATTTATTAGTGATTTGGCCTGTAATTTTCTGCTTCAGTAGTATCTTCTTATTTAGTAAAATGAATTTGGAAGTATTCCCTCTTCTTTATTTTTTGGAATAGTTTGAGAAGGATAGGTGTTTGTCTTTTCAAAAAACCAGCTCTTGATTTCATCAATCTTTTCTATTGTTTTTTTTTAAACTCTACTTTATTTATTTCCTTTCTGATCTTTATTTTCTCCTTCCTTCTGCTGACTTTGGGCTCTTTTTTTTTTTTTTTTTTCTAAGCCCTTTAGATAGTAGGTTAGGTCATTTATTTGAGATTTTTCTTGTTTCTTGAGGAAGGCTTGTATCACTATAGACTTCTCAGAACTGCTTTGCTGAATCCTGTAGATATTGGAGTGTTGTGTTTTTATTTTCAGTTGTTTTGTAGTATTTTCTGATTTCTTCTTTGATTTCTTCATTGACCCGTTGGTTTTTTAGTAGCATGTTGTTTAGTCTCCTTGTATTTTTGTTTTTCCCATTTTTCTTCCTGTAATAGATTTCTAGTTTCAGGCTGTTGTGGTTGGAAAAAAAAAAATGCTTGATATACTTTCTGTCCACTGAAATTTGTTATGACTTGTTTTGTGGCCTAGCATGTGGTCTATCCTGGAGAATGTTCCATGTCCATTTGAAATGAAAGTGTATTTTGACCTTTTTGGCTGGAATGTCCTATAGCTGTCTATTAAGTCCAACAGGTCTAATGTGTCATTTAAGACTGCTGTTTCCTTATTGATTTTCTGTCAGGATGATCTGTCTGTTGATGTAATTGGGGTGTTAAAGTCCCCTACTATTATGGGATTATTGTCAATTTCTACCTTTATGTCTGTTAATATTTGCTTTATATACTTATATGTTCCTATGCTAGGTACATATATGTTAACAAGTGTTATAGCCTATTCTTGTGTTGATCACTTTAGCTTTATATAATGCCTTTGTTTTTCTTTTGTTATAGAGTTTGTTTTATATTCTGTTTTGTCTGATATGAGTATTACTACCCCCACTTTCTTATTGTTTTCATTTGCATGAAATATCTTTTTGCATTTCCTCACTTTCAGTCTGTGTGTATCTTTAACTCTGAAGTGAATCTCTTGTAAGCAGCATATAGATAGGTCTTGTTTTTTCAGTCCAGTCAGCCACCCTATGTCTTTTGATTGGAGCACTTAGTTCATTTACGTTTACAGTGATTATTGATAAGGTATGTACCTAGTGTCATTTTGTTACTTTTTTTCTACTCGTTTTCTTGATTCTTCTCTGTTCTTTTCTTCTACTTTTAGTCTCTTCCCTTGTGGTTTGATGATTTTTAGTGGTATGCTTATGTTCTTTTCTGTCTTTTTGTGTATCATAGGTTTCTGATTTGTGGTTAACATGAGGTTCGTATATGCTGACCTATAACTTATCTGCTTGTGTTAAACTGGTGATCATTTAAGTTCAGATGCATTCTAAAAGATCTACATTTTTTACTCTGCTACACCACATGCTGTGCTTTTGATGTCGTATTTTGCATCTTCGTGTTTATTCTTTCACTGTTAATTGTAGTTATAGTTAATTTAAAATTTTTTTTGTCTTCTAATCTTCATACTATATTTGCCTTTACTAGTGGAATTTTTCCTTTCCTGTAGATAATTACTTCTTTTCTTTTCCATTTAGAGAAGACTCTAACATTTCTTTAAGAGTAGGTTTAGTATTGATGAACTGTTTTGGTTTTTGCTTCAATTCTAAATGATAATCTTGCTGGATAGGGTACCCTAGGTTACAGTTTTTCCCCTTTCAGCACTTTAAGTATATCATGTCACTCCCTTCTGGAATACAAAGTTTCTGTGAAAAAAAATCAGCTGATAGCCATTTGGGGGTTTCTTTGTTTTTCTCTTGCTGCCTTTAGAATTCTTTTTTTATGTTTAACTTTTGCCATTTTAATTATTATATGTTTTGATGTGGGTCACTCACAACTGTGCACTCCCCTTGGCCATGCTGGCTCTCACCCTAGTGTGGAGCTGTGCTGTGGAACAAGAAGGGCTGGAGCAAGTGCTAGGCTCAGGCTGGGATAGACGCTGGCATGGTCTGCTTCCTCTGCCTTGATTCTGGTGTAAGCAAGTGAATGCATGCTCTTCATGAGTGGAGTCTAGGTTTCTTACAGCCCTCCTGTTAGTCCCACTGGTTTTTCAAACTAGCTAAAAGGCTTGTCTTCCCATTGTCAGAGCCCAGGGCCAGGACACCCAGTATGTGGCTCTAACCATTCACTGCTGAGGGAGAATCTCTGAGCCTGTGTACTCCCCTTCCTCTTCTGTGTCCCTCTCAGGAGAGCTGGCCCTGACCTGACTGCTTCTTTTCTTTTCCTACCAGATTCCATGTGGATCTTTCTTACAGCTTTGTTTGTACAAGAGTCTTTCTGCCAGTCTCCAGTGTGTTTTCAGTGAGAATTAATCCACATGTAGATGTAGGGAGGGCCTCTGCATCTTCCTACTCCCCTTCTTGATCTCCCTACTCCAGTTTGAAGAATCTTTAAGACATAAGTAGAGATGTTTAGTTGGCCTATGAAGATAGGCAGGAGCTTGGTTGCTGATAAGAGATGCATGGTCAAGGAAGATGCTTTTGCTTTCCTGAGTGAAAAATGAGAATATTTTAAAGCTAATGTGTCTGAGAAACCAGCTGAGTTAAGAACTGAGAAGGGTTCAATAGGTTATTCAACAAGGAAGTTATTGATAGTTTCAACAAAGTATTAGGGGTTGAAGGAGGTTTGGAAAAATAGGATGTTTACAATATATGCTTTAGACTAATAAAATCTTAGGCTTCATTGAAAAATGTTGATGGGAGTTATCATTAGAGCAAGAGTTAAATATGTAAGAGAGAATGCCTAATCAATATAAAAGTTTCCTGAGAAGATGGAGATGGATGAGATCCAAAGACTGTGTGCCATGGTTGATCTCTAATATGTAAGTACAGATGTGTAAAAATATCAGTATGTGTTCATGTTTATGGTGGGAAATTGAGAAAAATCCAGTTTGATGGCTTCTATTTACTCTGTAAAATAGAAAGTAAGTGAGGAATTTATTTACTGAGAGTGAGAAGAGAGGTGGAGAGAAAGGTGTCAAATGTTGGAACTATCACTTTAGAGAATGGGAGGACAAGATGACCAGAGAAAAGAAATGAGACTGCCTAGAGTTCCTTCAGAGTGCAAGTAAAAGTTTAGTCCTTTAGGGAAAGTGCTTTCTGACCAAACCCACTCCACAGTGTGGTCACTTTGTTTTGAATTCTCTCAGCTGCTATACAGAGGCAGCCTTGATCACATCATACCAATGGACTTGTCGCATACTGGATGATTCTCTGGCTCTTTTATACACGCATGTCTAATCTCTGCAACAGAAGAGGGCAACTCAAGGACAGAGAACATGGCTCCCCGATACCTAATAGAATACTGTGTCCATAATAGGGGTTATTAGGGCTTATAAAATTTAAAGGGGATTATTAAGCATGTGTCAAATATGGACTTTCTATATATGAACTCAGAGCAAAGACATGATTCCATGTTTTATATATGGTTTTATGTAATAAAATATAGAGATGGTCATCCCCACCTTTTTCAGTTAAAAGGGTGACTTCTTTTTATCCTTGAAGACTTGGTCTAAGAGTTGTCGCTTTGAAGCCTCTCCTGATCTCTAGTACTAACGTTGATCCCCACGAGAGTTATTATAGCATTTTTCACACTGGAGAACATTTCAATGTTCACATGATTCTCTTCCCCATTAGTCTGATTACTCATACAAAGTGGCTGAATCTTACTTAGCTTTCATTTCTCAAAGACTAGACTAAGGCCTAGTATATGCAAGATGCTCATTAGAGGTTCTTGAAATTAGAATGCATGAAATTCAAAAGATGAATACAACAGAAATCAATATTGATTCTCTTGTTTAACTTCAATTTTAGGAAGACCTGTTTTTCTCTCAGTTTTCTGTCTCACCATTTACCAGATTTTTTTAAGTAAGGAACTGAGAATTTCCTTTAATTCTTTCTTTTTTCTCACCTTCCACATTCAATCCATCATCATTCTTGCCAATCTACCTCCAAAATATTTCTAGAATTCAATTATCTTCATCTTCACTGATACCATCAGTGTCTAAATCACCATAATATCTTACTTGAACTACAAATAAGAAGATTTTAATTTGGTATTTCATTTTTATCTGCCCCTCCCCCAACAAGCTAATAGTCACACATCAGCTGAAATAATCTAAAAAAGTATAATTCTGATTATTTCAGCTTCCCTTCCTTACTCAAAACCTTTTAATGGCTTTCCACTGCACTAATGATGCATTTCAAGCTCCTTGATGCAGTGTCCTCCAGTCCTTGCATGGTGTGGCCTTTGCCTGTCTCTCCAGTTCACGGTATGACAGTCTTTCCCTCACTTATTGGCTTTAGCAACAATGATTTCTTTTTTTTTTTCTCTAGTTTTAGAAGTTTCCAAAGTCTTCCTGCCTAAGAAACTTGGCCATCACTGTTTCATACATCCAGAACATTCTTCTTTATACACTGAATGACGAGCTCCTTTTGGCCTTTACATTTCAACTTAAATGTTACCTTTTCAAAGATGTCTTCTCCTTCCACAGGTTCCTTCTGTGGGATTTCTCTCTCTCTACTGCTAATTACTTACTGCTTTTCTTCATAAACCCTATCACAATTTGTATAATATTTGCATACTTGTTCATTATATTATAGATTGTAAGCTCTGTAAAGGACAGGAATTTGTTTATTCTGTTTACTGTAGTATATCTGTTACATAGAGTTCATTATATATTTGCGCAGTGAATGAATTCCTGGATGCATCAGTGAATTAATAAGAATAAATGAATGAATGCATGCGTGCATGAATGAACAGAGCAGGTAGAATAAGATAGCTTGACCTCACAGGGTTATTGAGGGGATAACATATAGAAATGAACACAAAGAATTTTGGAAAGCAAATGTTTTGTACACTTACTAAGTATTTACATTACGTTAAATTTGCTGAATCCTGAATGGCTTCATTGCTTCATATTTTAGTTTGCTTTTGTACTATGAATAAAGATTTAGAGCATTTTGTGATATAGATTTTCTTGTCACTCTTGCTAAGAAGCAGCCTATTGATATACCTTGGTTAATTAATTGAAACGAATTTCTTCATAAAAGAAAAGTCAAATCTGATGACCTTTGGATGGTTTGTGTATATATGTGTGTGTGCACATAGTAATACATACTCGTAAGATGTGTACATCTTACAGAGAAGTGTGAGCTGCCTTTTCTTTCTGATTGTGGAGTGCTAGTTTAGCTTAATTGAATTGTTTATGTTTAACAGTGAGACATTGAGAGCTACTATGTCTTCATGACAAGCAATATTTGGTAGCATTATTGTTTCACCTGGCTTTTCTTTCATCACTCAATTGTTCATTTCTTTTCTTGTTGTCTAGGTTTTCTTTTACTTTCAAATTCATATCAAAGACTACCTAGTATAATGCTTATATCAAGAAGCTAACAGGAACTTGATTTTCTCAGTCTTCTCAATTATTTTTTCTCTTTCTGTGTTCCATAAACTCTAGGTTCTTGAGAATAGCTTACTTGAACAATACAATTTTACGCCTGGTATCAGAAGTGGAGGAAAATCCTTTCAAAAGTGGATAAGTGACTTCTCCTCCATTATGCTAAAAATAGGCTCAAATTTATTACAATTTATGAATTCCAGAATGTTGGTTCTACTGATTTACATTGTACCCTAAATTAGACCTCCGCTATGAGAAAAACATCTGAATTATGGAAATCCAGGCAGTTAGATATAATAGACTATGATGAATTAAAAGTATACAGCTGGATAAAGGTATTATTTCTTGTTATCCTAAGGGCACATATGTATGGTCAACTGCACAAGATTGTTTGACCAAGGCATTATGAAATAGAAAATACTCATGATTTGTTTTAATTATAACTTCTCTCTGTGCAACTCAACCATACGAAATTGACAATAATGCCAATAAGACTTTTCACTCATCCAATAGACATATATAAGTTTCCTGCTATAACAAAGAACTTTTCTAGCAAGGCAGTGTAGTGAAGTGTGTAAGATCACTGACTTTGGAGTCATAGTTCAAATGCCTCTTAGCTGTGTGACCTTGAGCATGTAGCTTAATCTTTATGCAATTTTATTTACTCACCTATGTGATAAGTTTTATGAAAGAGTTAAGATGGAAAGAAAATATTTTCTTCACATTGATGTAATTAAATTATGTAAAACTCTTATCAAAGATGAATAAGTACTTGGTAAACAATAACCACTCTTAGTCTAGTTCCTTTTCTTACTCCTGTTTTTAAATAAATATTATTTTATGAAAAGGTAACATTTTATAATAAGATTTATAATAAGATCATAATTATAAAATTTAAATTAAATAATAATTTTGGTATAGATGTAGATGAAAAAATGTATTGAGAAGACACATATGACATGGTACTTGAAGATGATCACCCTATCCCACGGATAGCACTTCGTATTTTGAAGCCAGCCATTTTGTTGTTGACTCTAATATTGAACCCAAACCTGCAACCAGAAATTATATCCATTTGTCCTTGTTATTTTGTCTACACAAACACAGTCTATTCTTGATCCATGGAAGCCTGCAATAGCCTGCAGTAGCATGGCATAGTCATGGAACTGCATGTTTTCTAAGTAGCCAGAGCAAAGGTTGAAAGTTGCAGCGATTGCCAAGAAAGGACAGATAGGAGCCAGATTATGGATAGCTTTGTATCACCAAGATGTCTCTACTATAAATGGCACAAATTACATGAGAGGAAAATATATCAACCTAATCTCGGCAATTTGTGTAATGATACAGCTTCCTTGGTTGGGTAGTCTTGGAATCACTGCCCAGCTGTGAGCACTGAGCCTAAATGTGGTGTGATCTTTGCATCATGGCAGATATGGAATAAATGCAGGGAGTTTTGCCATGTCCTCTATCCAAATTTATTCCTTTGCATGTGTGTTTCAAAAAACTTGTAGGCCTAAGCTCTTAAAATTGAGCATGTATTTCTCAATAGAGAGATACAAACATGATATATCTTAGAGTACTATGTTAGCATAGTTTTTGCTTTGCTCAGAAGGTAGGGGAGGGGAGGGTGTAAGAGCCCTTTTAACAAGTAATAATTTAGAAAACTACATACAAGCACTCCACTGGATATCCACTATGCTACAAATTTATGATCTAATTGGGAGGGCAAAACACAAACATACAAAGAGATAAAGAACAATTACAGGCAGGAAATGTTAAGTTACAAAGGAAAAATACTGACAGTTTTTCTGCAGATAGTCAGAGGAGGAAAGAACAGTTTTTAGCATCATCAAATGCCCTTGAGATAGTATCTAGGAATTTCTATATTCCTAAAACTAATTTTAGAAGCCCATAACTAAAAAGACTTGCATGAGATGATGGACTGCTTTCTTGAGTTAGGATGACACTATGAATTGATGACAGTCCAAGCAAGGTACAATACAGCTCCAGAATAAGGCTGCTAAATGCCACCATATATTTCTTAGTAATGCAGTGGACAGTGTTGTCATCTTGCTTGCTTTCTACTTTAGTCCCTTAAAAATTATCTATGAGCAGAATTGTGAAAAGTAACCAACAGAATCGAGACTCAAAAGCAGGTAGATATACAAAGTTTGAATGGTAGGGAACACCATGCCTTCAGACTCCAGACCAAACTAGCAATTTACGTAGAACACACTATTTCAGTAGCTCTAAGTATTATTTGCAGAGCTTCGAGGGACTACTTTGGTCATTCAAGATCATACGATTTTCATCAATTCTTGCTCTTTCTAATAAAATTGTCCCTCATTCAATTTAATTTAAGGTATTATTGAGTACACATATGTGCTAAGCATTGTGTCAGTCACTGGAATCATCATGGTGAGCCAGTCCCTACCAGTTCACATTTTTTCCCAGCAGAGGTGGAATGGTAGGTTTTGTCTATCTTTTGTTGGAGGATAATGGATAGAGACATGGATTTGCCCTCCCAAGGGTATAGCCATATAGCCACTCACCAGTTATGTTACTTGGATTTAGCTCATAACCTTCTCATCTTTCCAAACCATGATGACTGATCTCACTTTATATTTATACTGTTTCTGTCAAGGGACCTCTGAAGGCCACCCTTAATCCTACTATATACTCCTACTCCATTCACTCTCAACTCTGTGATGACTATTCCATACCTTCACTTTCCTCAAAACTCCACTCTCACTCTCAGCTGAAATTCTTGCTTTTTTTTTTTATTTTTTTTTAATTCTTGCTTTTTATTTCACTCAGAAGGTAGGACAACCAGAAAAGAACATTCACAAGGTCCCATCCCCATACTATCTGACCTGCTTGCATCTGTACCCACATATTCTGACTTCCCTTCTAGTACCCTACTTGAGGTCACCACCTACCCTCTGTGGGCTAGATCTCATCTCATCTCCTATTTCCCATCTAAAGACCATTTATCTGCAAATTCTCTTCTCTCTCTCACACACATCATCAATTTTCTCCTTCCTGTGGATGTCCTTTAGATACTTGCTATAATATCTTTTATTTTAAAAAATCACTTAATACTGCATACCATTCCAGCTGCTGCCCGATTTCTTTCTTTTCTTTTCTTTTTTTTTTTTTTTTGTAGTGGAATCCACAGAAGTATCCATACTCCAGTTCTATATCTTTCATTCCTTTCTTCCCATTCTTATTTGAACTGATTTTATTCATATTTTTCTTTCTAATATGCTGCCAAATCACTTTTGACAGGATCACCAAGGATTTCCACGATGACAAATCCAATGGATGAGTTCTCAATTCTTAACCTATCCCTGTTCAATATCCTTCCTCTGAAAGCTTTCTTAATTTGGCTTTGAGGTATTTCTCCCTCTCTCCTGGTTCTATTCCTACCGAAGTGGCTATTGTGACTCTGTCTCTTTTAATGGTTCTGCCCCAGCTCCTTAGCTCTAAATTTTAGAACACCCCAAGGCTCAGTTCTAAGACCTCTTCTTTGCTTTGTGTATGATCACTCCCTAGATGATTTCACTCAGTCGCTTGGATTTAAATTCCATCTATAAACTGATAAGGCCCAAATTTATGTTTTCAATGCATACTGCTCACTTGATCTCCAGATTTGCATATTCAATAGCCTACCGGACATCTCCACTTGACTCTCTAATAGGAACTACAGACTTGTCCAAAACTGAATTCTTGTGTTACCTCCAAATTTATTTCTCTCATAGTCTTCCCAATCTTAGTAAATGGTAACTTTTTCTTTCTGTTTGCTTAGGCCAAAAGTATTGAAGTCATCCTTGACTTCTCTCTTTCTCTCACCCTGCATGTCAATAAATCCTGATGGCTTTACCTTAGAAATGTATCCAGAAGAACATTTCTTACCACCTACACTTCTTTCACATTGGACCAAACCATCATCTTCTGGATTACTGTAATAGCCTTCTAACTTGTTTTTGTGGTTTTTTTTTTAAATTTTTGTTTTGTTTTGCTCTTGTCCCAACAATCTATTCTCCTATAAAAATGCAAGTCAGATTATGTCACTCCTCTGTAAATCCTCTCCTGGACTCTGATCTCACGGAAAACCAAAGCTGAAATATTTACCTTTTTTTTTTTTTTTTTAACAGCCCAGTACATACCCCTTCAACATCTACTATTTTCCTTTGTCCTTCATTCCAACCCACTGTCCTCATGGAATATTCTAGGCATTCTCCTGCCTCGAAGCTTTTTCCTCTGTCTGGAATGTTTTTTCTCTAGATATCCATATGGCTTATTCCCTGGCTTTCTTCTGATTAGATCGAATTACATCTTATTAGTGAGGACTTCCTTAATGACCCTATATAGCACTCTTCCACACACATGAACACACACATATCATTTTTAGCTTGCATCATTTTTTCTCCATAGCACTTATCACTACCATTAACTTATCTGTTTGTTTGTTAACTACTTTTCACAATAGAGTACTATACTCTGTGAGGACAGAGATTTGATTCATCATTTCATGTAGTTTTAACCCTGGGCTGGAAGCAGTACCTGACTTATGCTAGGTGTTCTGTAGTTGTTTTTTTTGAATGAATGAATTGCTAAAATGAAGGTAATAATACCTGCATCAACTCTGGAGTGAAGATAAAGTAATATACTGCATATTAGCCCACTTTAAAAACCTGCAGGACTATAATTTGTTGGCTTTTATTGTTTCTTAGATCCTGCATGATTGTGGAGTGCTGCTAAATGATTATCATAGATAGTCCAACCCTGCTTTGTGGAAATCAGAGATGGCATGTCTCAGTCATACAAAATGGAGTGTATCCCTCTAAATAGAAATAGAAACTGCAAGCCAAGAACTGGTCTACATATATAAGGCAGGAGAAAAAAAACAAACTGTTGGATTTCTTTTTTTTTTTTTAACATATTCCCCACTCAGAGATAAAAATAGTGTCAGCTTTGAACTTGAAAGATGACATTATACGTGCAGTAGCACATTTTTATGTATAATTTTTGACAATTATGATGTTAAATGTATTTTTAACCTATAGATTTGCATTAATATTGAGTGAGGTTTTAACTTTCCGTTCAGTGGCATTTAAATTTGTACCTTTAATTTTGGATCTGATTTCCTTTAAGTTCCAGCAGAGAAGTTAGTGGGAAAAAAATTTAGGAAATAGGCATTTGGAAATTTTATTGCCAAATGGCTCCAGTAATATAAGCTTTTAAAGCAATATCTTGGTCCACATTTGTTCCTAGCACTCCTTATATTTCCTTTGTGGGCCTCCTGATAAGAAATCATGTCCCAGGTGAAACATCACCTTCCTATGAGGAGCCTTCCCTGTCACTCTGATCCATAGGTAGGTCTGGGAGCTCTTTTCTCTCAAACCCCAACCCTAAACTACAACACTTTTTTCATACTATCATTATGGTGAACATTCTATTGATTATGTTTTTGTAAAGATAAAGTTTCTTGGGTATGTTAATACACTCATACAGTCAACAAACTTTGAGTTGCTGAATCTTTGCCAAGCATCGTCCTGGGGCTGTGGTTGCAAAGATGTGTGAAATGTGGTCTCAGTAACTTTGTCTCTTCACTAGCCTGTGAGTTCTTTGAAATTCAGTGACTGAGGCTCTTATTTTTCTATGCCTGATGATTAGCACAACCTAAATAAATATATGCAGAATGAATGGACAATTCTCCTGGTTAGAACAGGAGTTCCTGAGGACAGGATCATCACTGTGTCTACAGTGCTTAATGCAGTGCCTGGCACATAATGAAAGCTCAACAGGTGTTATGTGGAAGGTAAATATTGGGCACTAAAGGGCCACCATCCATTGTGGTTTCTCAGACAGGCCAACAGAAAAGTAAGAAACTGACAGAGAATCTATGAGCCCTCTTGGCTCAAATTAGACCTTTAATCAGTGCTTTCTCTGGAGACCCTTGTCTGTGCATACATATGTTGAGTAACTAGCAGAACAGGACTCTAGATTGATCAGCTGAGTGAACCAGGGTATGACTAGTGGTCCAGCAGATGCTGAGCTTCACTGAGGAAGGACCACATTTAGGGGTTGATGCTTTAATGCAGTTCTCTTGCAGACCTTGTTTACATGTCCATAACACATGGAATTACTCTTGAAATTTGGGACAGGTTTGGTGCCTGAGGGACTTGTCAAAACATTTCAGGGATATCACCTCCAGGTGGGTGAAGAAAGTTTGGAAAGTTAATTGGTTATTTCCTGACTGAAGCCTGAAAAGTGAACTCATTAGGAAGTGCTTCCCAGTATGTACCCATTTTCAGATATTAATTCTTAATTAAACTGTTTTGATCTCATATGGTGCATTTAATCAGCAGGTTCCTGACTAGTCAGCCCAGACAAACCCGTATTCTCTCTTAACCATAGTGAAGAAAAATACTGTGATTCCTTCATATGTTGAATGGAATCCATAAATCTTTGTAAGACTTCTAAGCTCTTTGAGATTCAAGATATAACTTATTCATCTGTGTAACTCCAGCTATACCATACTTTCTAGTACATGGTAAATAGTCATTACTACTTTGATGAAATAGTGACCAACAGGCCAAATGTATGAATGAATAAATTAATTTACTTGAAGACTTGAGATCACCAGAGGAGGGGCATTCTAAATAAAATTACTAAGTAAAATGGCAAGGGGTGATCGTGTTCCTGTATCCCCCTTGGTATAATTTTTACTTCACAAGTTAACACATGAATACATCCTCCTTATAATAATTAATGCATTACAGATAAGGCCCCCTTGACTAGAACACCTAATTAGTTTTATTCCCAGAGATACCATTATTACCAGTTTTGTATGTGTTCTTCCAGACCTTGGTTTTTGCAAATTAGCATATATAGTTGTCCCTTGGTGTCTGCAGGGGACTGTTTACAGGACCCGCTGCAGATACCAAAATCAGCAGATGCTCAAGTCCCATAGTTAGCCTTCTGTATTTGCCATTTTGCATCTGGGGATTCAACCAACAACAGATCATGTAGTACTGTATTTAGTATTGAAAAAAAAAAATATGTTCAAGTGGACCCACACGGTTCAAACTCATGTTGTTCAAGGGTCAGCTGTGCATGTGCATATGTTTGTGGATATATATATCTCCTCAGAAAATATATAGTGCAGTTGTGTGTATGTATGTTTAACTTGTTTAAATATGGTATTACACTATTGTGGGTTTGGTTTTTTTTTTTGCTTTTTTCACTCAATAGTGTGTTTTAAGATCTTTCCATGTGGGCATAGTTGGATTTACTACATTATTTTTGACTGCATACATGCTGTCCTAAGTAGTGTAGCCATATCACACTATCTATTTCCTACTAAAAGCAATCTAAATTGCTTTTAAGTTTTCAAAGATTTAAGGAACGATGCAATGACCACCCTTAGACACACATCCTTATGTATGTAGATTTGTCTTTTTATACCTAGAACTAGAATTGTTAGGCCCCTGACTATGCATATTTAAAGTTTTAAGAGATAATACCAAAGTTATCATACAAAGTGGATGATACCAATTTACATTCCCACTAACAGTGTAAACAATATGTACTTCCTCATACCCTAACCACTGTTTTATATTATAAAAGTTTTTTATTTTTGCAAATCTGACTAGGTGAAATGATATTCTGTGTTAGCTTTAATTCACTTACCTTAGATCGCTCCTCTTGTAAGGCTGAACAGCCTCATGTGTCTATTTCCTAGTTCTATTTTCGCTTTTTTAGATATCCTGCCTCCCTTTCTAGTTCTAACTTAATGAACAATGGAAAGGAGGGCATGACAACCTCAATTAGGCTTAATCAGGCTTAATCTAACCTCACCCCTTAGTCTTTAATCTAACCTTCTTCCATAGAGCAGTTCTCTCTAGGTTTATTTGTTCATTTGTTCCTTCATTTATTAATCAAATTCAACTTGAACACACACTATGTGTCAAGCATATACTAGGTCTGGGGTAATAGTAGGAAATAATAATAGTTTCTCCACTCACAAAGCTTACAGTTAGTAGGAAACATCTGCCAGCGGCTCAAACCCCTTTCCACATTCCTGATAGTATTTCTCATAGTAGCATTGCTAACTTTTACAAACCTATAGATGTTTTTTTCACTTTTCTCCAAGAGAAGACTCAGTGCTCAATATTCTTCTCCCATTAACAGAAATGCCCTTCTTCTGTTTGTGGTCTAAGGTTGTTCAGATATATGTATATAGGAATGAATCTTTTGCTGGAAGCTGTGTTCCTAGCTATTGTGAATTTACAAAATAAAAGGAAGCATAGTTAATTACCTCATGATTCCGGCCTGTATCATTAAGGTATCAATTTCCTCCCTGTTAATCATGCATAAACAAGTCATCACTTTCTGATTGTAGCACCTGCTGATTCACTGGCAAAGAGGGGTTGAAATGGTATCCCCAAAATCCTTCATCCCAAAACTTTAGAAGGAATATTCTGTGCCAGAAAGACTTAGTCTAGCATTTAGTTTAGTCCCGCTGGTGTTTATTGCCATCTTGTATATCAGAACATGGCAAGAAAGCACATCTCAAACCAGATTTAAAAGTGATGCTAATGAGAGACAGAAAGCAAACAGATCCAAATGGATGTGAAGACAACAAGAACAAAATATTCACTACCCATTTATTTATTTATTTATTTTTATTTTTAATTTTTTAACATTGGGGTATAATTACTTTACAATGGTGTGTTAGTTTCTGCTTTATAAAAAAGTGAATTAGTTATACATATACATATATCCCCATATCTCTTCCCTCTTGTGTCTCTCTCCCTCCCACCCTCCATATTCCACCCCTCTAGGTGGTCACAAAGCACAGAGCTGATCCCCTGTGCTATGCAGCTGCTTCCTACTACCTACCTATTTTACATTTGGTAGTGTATCTATGTTCATGCCACTCTCTCACTTTCTCCCAGCTTACCCTTCCCCCTCCCCATATCCTCAAGTCCATTCTCTAGTAGGTCTGCATCTTTATTCCCATCTTGCCCCTAGGTTCTTCATGACCATTTTCTTTTTTTTAGATTCCATATATATGTGTTAGCATGTTATTTGTTTTTCTCTTTCTGACTTACTTCACTCTGTATGACAGACTCTAGGTCCATCCACCTCACTACAAATAGTTCAATTTCATTTCTTTTTATAGCTGAGTAATATTCCATTGTTTATAGGTGCCACATCTTCCTTATCCATTCATCTGTTGATGGACATTTAGGTTGCTTCCATGTCCTGGCTATTGTAAATAGAGCTGCAATGAACATTTTGGTAAATGACTCTTTTTGAATTATGATTTTCTCAGGGTATATGCCCAATAGTGGGATTGCTGGGTCATATGGTTGTTCTATTTTTAGTTTTTTAAGGAACTTCCATACTGTTCTCCATAGTGGCTGTATCAATTTACATTCCCACCAACTGTGCAAGAGGGTTCCCTTTTCTCCACACCCTCTCCAGCATTTAATGTTTGTAGATTTTTTCATGATGGCCATTCTGACTGGTGTGAGATGATGTCTCATTGTAGTTTTGATTTGCATTTCTCTAATGATTAATGATGTTGAGCATTCTTTCATGTGTTTTTTGGCAATCTGTATCTCTTCTTTGGAGAAATGTCTATTTCAGTCTTCTTCCCATTTTTGGATTGGGCTGTTTGTTTTTTTGATATTGAGCTGCATGAGCTGCTTGTAAATTTTGGAGATTAATCCTTTGTCAGTTGTTTCATTTGCAAATATTTTCTCCCATTCTGAGGGTTTTCTTTTGGTCTTGTTTATGGTATCCTTTGCTGTGCAAAAGCTTTTAAGTTTCATTAGGTCCAATTTGTTTATTTTTGTTTTTATTTCCATTTCTCTAGGAGGTGAGTCAAAAAGGGTCCTGCTGTGATTTATACCATAGAGTGTTCTGCCTATGTTTTCCTCTAAGAGTTTGATAGTGTCTGGCCTTACATTTAGGTCTTTAACCCATTTTGAGTTTATTTTTGTGTGTGGTGTTAGGGAGTGTTCTAATTTCATACTTTTACATGTAGCTGTCCAGTTTTCCCAGCACCACTTATTGAAGATGCTGTCTTTTCTCCACTGTATATCCTTCTCTCCTTTATCAGAGATAAGGTGACCATATGTGTATGGGTTTATCTCTGGGCTTTCTATCCTGTTCCATTGATCTATATGTCTGTTTTTGTGTCAGTACCGTACTGTCTTGATTACTGTAGATTTGTAGTATCATCTGAAGTCAGGGAACCTGATTCCTCAAGCTCTGTTTTTCTTTCTCAAGATTGTTTTGGCTTTTTGGGGTCTTTTGTGTTTCCATAAAAATTGTGAAAATTTTTTTCTAGTTCTGTGAAAAATACTAGTGGTAGTTTGATAGAGGTTGCATTGACTCTGTAGATTGCTTTGGGTAGTAGAGTTATTTTCACAATGTTGATTCTTCCAATCCAAGAACATGGTATATCTCTCCATCTATTTGTATCATCTTTAATTTCTTTCATCGGTGTCTTATAATTTTCTGCATACAGGTCTTTTATCTCCTCAGTAGGTTTATTCCTAGATATTTTATTCTTTTTGTTGCAGTGGTAAATGGGAGTGTTTTCTTAATTTCCTTTTCAGATTTTTCATCATTAGTGTATAAGAATGCCAGAGATTTCTGTGCATTAATTTTGTATCCTGCTACTTTACCAAATTCATTGATTAGCTCTAGCAGTTTTCTGATAGCATCTTTAGGATTCTCTATGTATAGTGTCATGTCATCTGCAAACAGTGACAGCTTTACTTCTTCTTTTCCAATTTGGATTCCTTTTATTTCTTTTTCTTCTCTGATTGCTGTGGCTAAAAGTTCAAAAACTATTTTGAATAAGAGTGGTGAGAGTGGGCAACCTTGTCTTGTTCTTGATCTTAGTGGAAATGGTTTCAGTTTTTCACCATTGAGGACGATGTTGCCTGTAGGTTTGTCATATATGGCCTTTATTATGTTGAGGAAAGCTCCCTCTATGCCTACTTTCTGGAGGGTTTTTATCATAAATTGGTGTTAAATTTTGTCAAAAGCTTTCTGTATTTATTGAGATGATCATATGGTTTTTCTCCTTCAATTTTGTTAATATGGTATATCACATTGATTGATTTTCGTATATTGAAGAATCTTTACATTCCTGGGATAAACCCCACTTGATCATGGTGTATGATCCTTTTAATGTTCTGTTGGATTCTCTTTGCCAGTATTTTGCTGAGGATTTTTGCATCTATCTTCATCAGTGATATTGGCCTGTAGTTTTCTTTCTTTGTGACGTCTTTGTCTGGTTTTGGTATCAGGATTATGGTGGCCTCATAGAATGAGTTTGGGAGTGTTCCTCCCTCTGCTATATTTTGGAAGAGTTTGAGAAGGAATGGTGTTAGCTCTTCTCTAAATGTTTGATAGAATTTGCCTGTGAAGCCATCTGGTCCTGGGCTTTTGTTTGTTGGGAGATTTTTAATTACAGTTTCAATTTCAGTTCTTGTGATTGGTGTCTTCATATTTTCTAGTTCTTCCTGGTTCAGTCTCAGAGGGTTTCCACTACCCATTTATTACCAGGAACTCTGGTAAGAGTTTTGTCTGCATTTACCTCTATAATTTTCTTGGTAACTTTGTAAGGTAGATATTGATATTCCAGTTTTAGAGAAAAATGAGTTTGAAAAAGGTTATGAACTTGCTGAAGGATAATAGCTACTAAATGGCTATGATGGGCGTTAAACACAGTCTTTCTGGTTCTATTGCCTGGCTTCTTCCTCTGGCCGTTGCCTGTGAAAGTGAAAATCCACTATTGGTGCCACTATCAGAGAGGAGACTGGGGACTCCTTGGAGTGACCTGGCAGAGAATTCATTGTGGTTTCCTGTGCTCCGCCTTCCTAAGGCTCTGACCCCGCACAGGATGTGGAAATCGTAAATTAGGGGCCTGCAGTCTTCATGCCTGTATCTGTTCTTCATCTCTCCTTTGTTAATATTGCAACGGGAAAAAAATATCACATTTTACATTTAGGGACAAGTATGTTTACTTGATGTATCTATGATAAATTTTGTTATTTTGGCCACCTTCATTCATGTTTTAGTCAGAAGAATACACATGTTAGTATCTAGTAAATAATTTTGTTGTTATTCCAAAAGAAAAAAACCTAATTTTTTTTTTTTTTTTTTTGCGGTACACGGGCCTGTCACTGTTGTGGCCTCTCCCGTTGCGGAGCCCAGGCTCCGGGCGCATAGGCTCAGCAGCCATGGCTCACGGGCCCAGCCGCTCCACGGCATGTGGGATCTTCCCAGACCAGGGCATGAACCCGTGTCCCCTGCATCAGCAGGCGGACTCTCAACCACTGCGCCACCAGGGAAGCCCTGAATGTTCTAATTTTGAATGTGCTAAGTGGTTGATTGTTTTGTGCCTTGATGGAATGTGAGAGCTTTGTGACCCATTATCCAGAATATTTGAAGATGATATTCAAGTGATGAAATGTCATATATATGAATCATTGATCAATTTTCTTAGCCAAATTTGTGGATGGCATTTACTCTTATGTTGCTAAGAAAAAACTGGCAGCATACAGACTGATTTCTGCAACAGAGTATATTTGTTAGCAGCATGGGCTTTGGAATCACACAGACTTGGGATTGTTTTCTGTCTCTTCCATGAAGTCTGTGACCTCCTACAAATTACTTAACTTCTCTAAGGTTTGATTTCCTCATTATAAAATGTGATGATGGTAAAATCTATTCTATAGACTGCTGTGAGGATTAAATTAGGTGATGCACGTAGAGCCCTTGGCAAGAAGAGTGTGCTCAGTATATGTTGGCTATTATTATTATCAGTTAAAAAATTAACTAAAGGGTAGTGTTCCTCCAACTATAGTTACTGGAATACCTGCATCAGGATCAACTGGAACGTTTGTTTAAAAAATTAAGTTTCTGGATGTCAGTCATAACTCTCGATTCAGAATGTCTTTGTGGGGGAGGGTGAGCATAGAATGTGCACAGTAGCACTCATTCATAGAGCTCATGAATACTGAATTTGGAGGATCACAGCCATAGGAAGAGTGGGGGTAGTGGTGCCTTATGCTCTGGTTCAGCCACATATGTGAGTGACTGCCATATGCCAGGACTGCCTTAGGCATAAGGGAAGTGAATAGGATGGCCCATTTTCAAAATCAGAATGAAAGAGAATAATAGCCCTTGTTTCTATAGCAGGTACAATTGTTGCTCTGAGGACAGTGAACTGCAGACAATTCTGTATTCATATTTTATTAGAAATCCACAAATGCTCACAAATCCTTCTTTGAGTGATGTAAGGGTACTACGATTAAATATCTTCCCTCTACATTTTTGTTCTGGCATGGACCAAACTGTGTGGAGAGGTAATTTTCATCTGTGTGGTGGATAGCATAAAAACAGGGTCGGATGACTTTTGCTTCTTTTTAGAAATACATTTTTAGGGAAATCGTTTCCATTTCTGTATAAAGGAGAGAGATTGTAGAGATAGTTAAAGCAACTATTTGGCTTCAGGGCTTAGTCCAGTCAATTCCAAAACTTAGGAATCTCCAGGATTTACATTGCTTTTGAAATTGGACTTTAAGGCATGTTCCTTCCCTAGAGTGCCTGGTTTTTCAAGTTACAAAGATCAGTTTATGGTTGGATTTTTTTCTGTTTAGTGAAGACACAGTAAATTTTTTTGCAGTTGACTCATATAATTTATAGCAATGATTTGACATATCCATGAACGTCATGAATGAAGCAGTTGCACATTTTCAGTGAAGGTAAGGTTTAAGAATTGAATGCATTTATATAAATAAAGTGCATCCAATTCTTGAGATGTCTATCATCTTGTCACTTTCAAGTGATAGTTGACATTTTTTTTTACCATGTTACTATCTATAGAGTGATTTTTCACACATTGCATTTGGTCATCACAATAGTTCTTTTAACTGATCCACAGTCAAGTTTGCTTTACCTTTGGGACATTTTGCCTGGCCTGGCTTGGAGTCAACCTATGAAACGAGAGTAATCCCCATCCTAGTGCCTGTGTCATTCTAATGGTCGGTTCTATTTTTATATACACAACTTGGGCTGCCATGGAATGACAAAGTCTAGTTTCCAAGTCTCGAAAATGGTATTAGAAGAGATGAAGAATAGAGTAGATTCCTGCCCTCAGTAGCTAAGTGACTAATGTGCTGGATAGTGTTCTGAGAACTTGATATAGATTAACTCATTTAATCCTTACAACCACTCTATGCATTAGGCATTATTATGGCCACTTTACAAATGAGAAAGCAGAGTTGCAGAGAGATCAGGTAATTTTCCCAAGATCACATAGCTGAAAAATGGTGGTGCTAGGATTTGATCTTAGGCAGAGTGGCTCTAGGGTCCATGCTCTTAACTGCTATTTTCTCCAACCTCCTTTTGAATAGGAAGAAAATCTCACAGGAATCTAAATACCAAAATGAAAGTTAAAAATGATAATACTATTAGAAATTTCACAAAGAAGAAGTCATAAATTTTATAAGAATTTAAGCAAGGAAAATAGCTTGGGATAGACCAGATAGAAGATTTGCTCCCTGGAGGGTGAATAGTGAGTGGTGATATATAGCACAGTAGAGTATAGTGAAGAAGCACAGTCTTTGTACTAAAACAGACCTGGGTTTAATTTCCAGTCCCTACACATAGCTATGGGACCTTTTGCAAAGAACCTCAGTTTTCTCACCTATTAAATATTAATAATAGTACCTATCCCACAGGTTTTATTTTTAGATGGAAAGATCAAGGATGGAAAGGTGGGTGGGATGCTGGAGAATTGCAGGCACAAAAATTGGGAAAGCAGAAATGCTTATGGAATGACTCAAGAGAGATTAAATCATCTGATGTAATGGAAGAGCTAGAATCTATATGGGAATAATGGAGAGATTTTAAAATGTGGTTTGGGATTGGAGAATAGTAGAAGGCTACTGATGAATGTACTGCTTAAGATTTTAGGGCTTGACAGATATATTTGGTTCAGTCTCTTACTACCAACATAATCTGGGTGGATGTGTTGTGTAATCTCTCTCTGCCTCAGTTTTCTCATCTATAAAATTAGAACTAAGTAAAACAAAGTATGTAAAAATTTAAGCCTAGTTTGTGACACATACCTAATGGTCAATTAACATTATTAATATTACTATCAGTGGTAGGAGTATTCAGCAGGGAATGTGTGTGTGTGTGTGTGTGTGTGTGTGTGTGTGTGTGTGTGTATTTGTCCAAAGGAGTTAAGTAATGAAAATTATGTTTTTCAATAAAGTGCTCTCAGTCTACAGGATGAATTGGAGGGGCCTCTGAGGCAGGGAAACCAGGGTGGTGGTAGCGCCAGGGTATCTATCTGTTAAGTAGGGTGGGCAGGGAAAGCTGAGCACAATTGAAAAGAAGGAAGTCTGGTGAGATGCCTTTAGAATCCTGACAACTACATAGGAAAACTTTTTAGCCATCTAGGTGTCAGTTACTGAGGGCCCAGGTGGGTTGTCTACAGTGGGAATGAATTGGAAGGGATGGGTGTGAGCAGGGTTGTAAAGGATCTATCTGCTGGACTTGGAGACCACCGGTTAGAGAGGCAGGGAAGGGAAGAAAGGCTGAAGGGAAATATGACTCCATGTTTTGGAGTTCAAATGGTGGTAGGCTGACAGAGACAGAGAAGTCAGGAAGAAGATCTGATCTTTAGGGGTCAATGAGTTTTATTTCAGCAACATAAAATTTGAGTCCACAAAGGATCAACCAAGTAAAAATATTGAATAGGAGATTTACAATATATGGTTGGAGTTTGAGGGGCAAGCCATGGCTGAAGGTAAAAATATAAAAGCAAATATTAGAAGTGATCGTTGAAGCTATAATTGTGAAAGAATTTTTATTAATTAATCAAAATAATTACCTGTCTTTTTACCAGTGTTTAAAAAAAATGATAGTTACATTTTAAGATCTATGATACTGCCATTTAGGTACCATATTTTCAGAGTGACAAACGACAAATTGGGGTATATCCTGGAAACTGACAAACAGGAAATGTGAATTGGATCGCATGAGGAAAAAAGAGTCATAGAATGAATGTAGTGTCTATTCTGGAGAAGATGTAAAGGTACATTTCGGGCTGTTATGTGGAAGAGGGGGTAGATTTATTCTGCATGATCCAGGGAACAAAAGGATGAACAAAAACAGTGTGTTTTCATTATGAATAATAACTTCTTTAACGAATCATGAACTCCTTCTCGTCACCAGTCACATTCTAGAAGGGTTGAGATGATCACCTCTTAAAATACTGGAGAGAGGAGACTCCCTTTGCGGATAGGAAAACTGAGTGATTTACAAGATCTCTGTAAACTCTACAGTATGATTAGGCTGGCTTTGGGGCTTATTGCATGGGATGAAGTGAGGGAGAGAGTATTCCTAAAGTAACTAAACACGTTTTTTAAAAAGATAAGAAGAGGGTAATGGAAAAAAGATATTCATTTTCAGTTGAGACACAGTGACTGGAGTGGTTTCATTGAGCCAAGAGGGGTCGATGAAATGAGGTGCAGAGAGTCATAGTCTGTTCATGAACGACTTCAGAAAGGAAAAAAAGGAGGCAGGGAAGAGGCATTTCTCATAAGCTTGACTTGGTGGTGACTTTAGACCAGGTTGGTTGTTGTCCAGTGACACGGTAAGTGGGAGTTAGGGTAAGGCTATTTTTTGCTATTTTTTGCATGAAGCTAGGAAAAGGGAAAAGAATCCAGCTGAGGGCTTCCCTGGTGGCGCAGTGGTTGGGGGCCCGCCTGGCGATGCAGGGGACACGGGTTCGTGCCCCGGTCCGGGAAGGTCCCACATGCCGCGGAGCGGCTGGGCCCGTGAGCCATGGCCGCTGAGCCTGCGCGTCCGGAGCCTGTGCTCCGCAACGGGAGAGGCCACAACAGTGAGAGGCCCGCGTAACCCGCCCCCCCCCCAAAAAAAAAGAAAACAGAATCCAGCTGAATTTCATGATAGCTTACCACTCTTCCTAATTTGGTGACTACCTGTGGTAGAGGTAGCATAACAGGGTAAAGAACTCCTCACCCGTTTATTCAGTAACCACCAAAATGCCAAATATTACATTCTAGGTGCCCTCTCTCTCTATGTGTGTGTGTATGTATTTATAGAGATACATACATACATACATACTCATAACATATACTTATATGTGTATACATATACACACATTTGCCCATTTATGTCTTTGTGTTTGTGTGTGTGTGTGTGTGTGTGTGTGTGTGTGTGTACATCTATCAGCCTATTTAATCCCAATATCGATTTTGAGAGGAGGATATTGCCTGCATTTTACAGATTAGAAACTAAAGCTCTTTGATGTAGTTATTTGCTCAGATTCTCATAAGCTAGTAAGTAGATACTGATAGTATCCAGATGTTGGCCAGCCTAATAACAAAAAGCATGTTCTTCTAAGAAAATTGGATATCTAGATTGTGAGATCTGGTTTAAAATCCTGAATTTGCCTCTGCGTATTGTGCAACCTTGGGCAAGTCATTTCTAACTGTATCTCATATCCTCCTCTGTGAAATGATGAAAAGGCCCTTGCCCTACCTTTGGGTTCCTGTGGAAGAGAGATGAGAGTTTCCAAACCTGGAGCCGGTAAGGGGCTTTAAACAAGGGAGAGATCTGATCAAATTTACATTTTACATAGGTCTGTTAGATAGTGTGGAAAATGTAGTTGAGGGAGACTAATATATTCCCAGAGAGGCTGTGAGAAGTAATGTTCTTGATAATAAATAGTTTACTCTCCTAGTGTAGTGGTATAAAAGATATAGAATAGAGGACATACTTAAAAAATACTTAGTACAGTGTTTCTTCACTATTTTTTCATTATCATCCCCCCCACCCCCAGGAGACTAGGAGACTTTTTAGACATTTTATCCTAACTGACTCCCTGCTCAGTGAAATGTTAATACCACAGGTATACTGCATATCTGTTTATGTACGATATGTATATCTGTGTTTTATATAGAAAATATTTTTTATCCCTTTTATTAGGTAGGTGGAGCAAGAAAGAGAGAGAGAGAGAGATCTATTTATTTAGAGAAATTGGTTCGCAGGATTGTGGAGGTTGGCAAATCTGGAATTTGTAGGGCAGGCTGGCAGGCTGAATGTCTGTGTTGCAGTTTTGAGGCAGAATTCCTTCCTTCTTCAGGCTTTGCTCTTAAAGCCTTCAACTGATTGCATGAGGCCTATGCAGTATGGAAGGTAATCTGTTTTACTTAAAGTCAACAGATTATAAATGTTAATCATTTAAAAATACCTTCATAGCAACATCTAGACTAATGTTTGACCAAATGATTGGGTACCATAGCCTAGCTAAGTTGACACATAAATTTAACCATCACTCCCCCTCTCCCCAAGAACCAATTTTCACTCCCCTGGGGGTGATATCATCCCTGCTGAGAATGCATGATTTAGGAGGTAAGATAGCAGGATGTACTGTGTATTAGATTAAGTTATTGATTGAATATATGAGGCAAGGGATAGAGAGACACTAGAGATGATTTCCAGATTTTTAACTTGAGCATCTGAGCACATGATGGTGCCATTCACTGAGACAGGAGAAGCAAAAAAAAAGTATAGATTTGATGTGGAATATAATGAGATTTATATACAACCATGTGTGCATTTTACATGATATTTTAGCATGTTTATTCATAAGTCTAACTACTTATACCTGGAATTGAATAAAATTTATTAGAAAATCTTTTGAAAAGATAAAATGCTTTATATATAAAGTCATTGATAGTGTGATTTACTCACTTTTAGCATTCAGGTCTGAAAGACCTTCTGGAAATATTTGGTATCATTTTCTTGCTTATATTTCTACTACTTGGATACATGCAATAGAATATATCTGCTGAGAACAAAGTGTTAATTATGTGACAGACATTTAGTGTCATCCTTATATTTGTCTTACTAACAAATATATGCATACACTTAATCAGTGTCTGCCTTCTATCTGTATTACTTTTTATTTTGCCTTTCTTCCCAACTAATTTGTGGGCTCATGAAGGAAAGGAATAGTGGCAATTGAGTCAACAAATATTTAGGGTCTAAAATCATCTTATTTGTCTCCAAAGAACCCAGATGAGTGCCTTGTACGTTATAGGTAGTAAATAAATGTCAAATCTTCATTGAAGTGAAGGTTGTAATACAATTAAGTAAAAGTTCATCTACAAGTACTACAAATCATTGCTTCTTATCAAATCACTTTTCAAAGATTTAGGAAGCACTGGGGATTATTTCCATAACACAACCTAGATTTTATATTTCATTCAAGAAAGAATGGGAAAAGCTCACTGAACTGCCTGTAAGTTAGAGGGTCATATAGTCTGTTGGTGCTAAAGTCTGTTCTTCATAACTTAAAGCTATTTTGTTTTGGAGAAACAAATTTTCTAAGCTGATAATCATATAAGTCTTTAAAAAACCTTTGGTTGTAAAGTCTGACATTTTTCAATGTGATGGCCTCATTATGTATGGAGTCTATATTGAATTTTTAGGAATTCCACAAAGTAATTTCAGCCTCATGTAAAAGATTTACTACTCCAACACTTCATATTGAGAAAATAGAAACAGGGTGCATGTTTTGTAATATTAGTAAGAACCTTAAACAGTGGACTGGAGGAAAATTCGGGATTAATTGTTGTCATAGGCCAGGTTCCCCAGAGAAGAATCTCAAAAACTCTGAGATTTGTATGCAAGAGTTTATTAGGGAATGCTCTAGGAACTCTACCTGGGAGGGGTGAGAGACCCAGAATTAGGCAAAGGGAGTTGAACCAAGATCCAGTTGTAACAGAGGCCTTGGCTGATCCTACAGGGAGCTTTGATCCTGGAATGGTTCTTCAGAGTTGTTCTCACTGAAGCAAGGTTTCCTGAGTATTTGTACCACCACATCAACTAGTAATTGGATGCAAGTTGCCTAGGGGTGTGGAAATACTTTTGGTCAAGGTAGCTTCCTGGAGAGAGGGGCTCAGCTGTGACCCTTAGCAGCGAACGCTCCTGTCAACTGGGAGAATGAGGGTGTTGATCCTGAATTGAGAATGGTATACATTGGTGCTTACTACAGATCCTTAAGCTAAGGTTTTGTTTAGTTTTCATTGTTTTAGTACCTTAGTTCTCCATTTAGAATGTTCACTTGTTGAATGCCTAGATACTTTTATTAAAATACCTATTGAGTTAATTAATCTATGTATAAGTGAATTTCATGATGTGTTATTCCAGTTCCATCTCTGCTCCCACCCCTTCTGGCAGAGTCATTAAAAAAAATTAAACGTTGTATACTGCTGTAGATCTGTTATTAGGGTCCTTATTTTTCTGTGGTATTGATTACTCAGATCAGAAGCCACAACTTAGTTGTGATGAGAATATTAACTCTTTCCAACTTCCGGCTTCAAGTGTTTCAAAGGCAGGTCCATGTAGATGACCTTTGACTTTGGCATATTTGCCTCTTCAAATAATTTAGTGACATATAACTTTCAAAGCACTCATTTCTATTGCCGTATTAGATCTCTATGAAGTAATACTTAAGATCATGGATTTCCATATAAAAATGCATAATTGGGGCTTCCCTGGTGGCGCAGTGGTTGAGAGTCCGCCTGCCGATGCAGGAGACACAGGTTCGTGCCCCGGTCCAGGAGGATCCCACGTGCCGCGGAGCGACTGAGCCCGTGAGCCATGGCCGCTGGGCCTGCGCGTCCGGAGCCTGTGCTCCGCAACGGGAGAGGCCACAACAGTGAGAGGCCCGCATACCGGGAAAAAAAAAAAAAATGCATAATTTAAAAGTCTTTCCTTGCCCCTAACAAGCTGTATGACATTGGGTAATAACTGATCTTCTCTGAGTCTCAGTTTTCCTATAGGTCTGTAATATTACTTATCTCGAAGAAATAAAATATTTAAAACAGTATTTAGGACATAATATGCTTTCAATAAAAGGTGCCTGTTATTATTATTATCTTCTCAACAACCCTGTGTAGTGAGTAAGGTGGGAACCACTAGCCCCAATTTGCAGATGCATCTTTAAAGGTAGAAGATACTATTTAAATACAAAATGTTTTCATGTACTTTTATAGCAGGAATGCGGTAATCAAACACTAATTAAACTTAACTTGTTCTCTACATTTTTCAGTTGTTGCATTGATGTAGAATTTCATCCATAAGTGACAAACTTTACCTTTCTCCATGGCATGAAAGAGGCTCATCCTATTTTCTAAATTGCTCAGAGAGCATTACAACAACAGAGTCTGAACTCTTTAATTTTAGATAACTAAATTGAAAAAGGCACAGTTTCAGGTTTTATCAGTACAATAATGGGAAAACCCTGCCTACTTACTATATTGTAACCTCCAAAGTGACCCCTCTTTTTACAAGTTATGCTCATCTTCAATCATCTGGTTGTATTAACCTCATATCCTGCAGCTGAGTCATCTAAGCACTGGATGGGGAAATTTCTAGAGTCACGTGATATGTTAGGAGCAAAGTGACTGAGGTACTGGAGCACTTACCTGAGGAAGAGATTATAAAATGGAAAGAATTGAAATGACAGAGAGCAAAACTGTTGGGAAAGTTGATGGGGTCAATGCCTAGTTATTTTATGCTTTATAGTTTCTAACATTTTTATCTACTAAAACAAAAATGAGAAAAATACAACACAGAAAATGTGAGATAACTTACTGATAGCATTTGTAGCTCACAATTGTTCAGAATTTGACCAACAGGATTCATATTAGTGAGACTGGAAATTATATATGTGTTCCTAAGAAGGACAACAAGTAAAATGTTTACATTCTAATCAATAGCTTTTCCTTTGGGAGGAAATATTAAATTTCCACAGCTTTTACTGCCTTTCTCTTTTGAGGCTTGACTGACATGTCACCCTTCAAACAATACGACACTTGCCTCCTGCGAGATATGTCCTCAGAAGCTTCACATTTGTTGCTAGGGTCAAAAGTTAAGTTGTTAATTTTGTATTTGCAGCTCATCAGATCAAGTAATTTGTGAGGAAAACACATAGCAAAATAATTCATATCATGTATATGTAGTCTTGAAAATATTTGTAGAAAAAGGCTGCCATTACAGAAGGAGAAGAGTCACAATGAGCCAGACAGAAATTTCAATTAAGAAAGCACAGGCAAGAAAAGCAAAATAGACAAATAGAAAGCAGCTTCTACATAGCAAAGGAAACAGTCAACAGAGTGGAAAAAAAACCTACAGAAAATATTTGTAAGCCATGTATTTGATAATGGGTTATTATCCAAAATATGTAAGGAATTCCTACAACTCAATAGCAAAAAACCAAATAACCTGATTGAAAAATGGTCAAAGGACTCAAACAGACCTTTGTCCAAAGAAGACATACAAATGTCCAACAAGTACCATATGAAAAGATACTCAACATCACTAATCACCAGGGAAATCAAAACCACAGTGAGGTATCACCTCACACCTGTTAGGACAAACATTATAAAAACACAAAACAGGGCTTCCCTGGTGGCGCAGTGGTTGAGAGTCAGCCTGCCGACGCAGGGGACATGGGTTCGTGCCCCGGTCCGGGAGGATCCCACATGCTGCAGAGCGGCTGGGCCCGTGAGCCATGGCCGCTGAGCCTGCGTGTTGGAGCCTGTGCTCCGCAACTGGAGAGGCCACAACAGTGAGAGGCCCGTGTACCGCAAAAAAAAAAAAAACCACACAAAACAAAACAAAACCTCCAGGAAATAACAAGTATTGTGAGAATGTGGGAGAAATAGGAAACCTTCCTTGAGCACTGCTGGTAGGAACATAAAATGATGGAGCCAATATGGAAAACAGTATGAAGGTTCTCAATAAATTAAAAATAGAACCATCATATGATGCAGCACTGCTGTGTACTTATCCAAAATAATTGAAATCAAGATCTTTAGGAGATATCTGCACCCCTATGTTTATTGCAGCATTATTCTCAATAGCCAAGAGATGAAAACAACCTAAATGTCCATGAATGGATGAACGGATAAGGATTATATGGTATATTCATACAAAGGGATAGTATTCAGCCTTAAAAAAGGAGGAAATTGTATCATATGCTACAACATGGCTGAAAACTTGAGGACATTATGCTAATTGAAATAGGCCACTCACAGAAGGACAAGTACCCCACTTATATGAGATATCTAAAGTAGTCAAACTCATTGAAGCAGAAAGTAGAATGGTAGTTACCAGGGGCTAAGGGGAGGAAGAAATGGGGATTTGCTATTCAGTGAGTATAACGTTTCAGTCATATAAGATGAAAAAGTTCTAGAGATCCATTTTATAACCTTGAGCTTATAGTTAACAATACTGTACTGTACACTTAAAATTTTGTTAAAAAGTTTTAGTTTTTATGAGGGTAAGTCTATTTTCAGTTTGCCTCTATCTCTATCCCTAACCTTAACCCTAACCCTAGCCTTAAGCCTGTGAATGTTTATCAGTGCATTCCCTCATTGGTGAGCCTTGAAGCCCAATTTTGTCTCCCCAGCATTGTGCGATTGGTAAAAGTTCTGCTTAGCTTCTCAGAGCCTTCACTCGTCTCACCTGCTTAGTCTCAGTCGCTGCTCTGCTGAGGCATAGCCTTGAGAGAAAAAAATATCACAGGGCTGACCTTATTTCTTTGCACTTTCTTTTACTGCAGAATCTTCTATCCTCAAGTCCTAGCTTTCTTTTCAACCCTAAACTCCAATTTTTCTTAAGACTGCCAGATACTTTACTCAGCAGTTGTTTTCTGCTTAGCTTTCTGTTTACCTCCTCAGCCTCCTGGTTACAAATAGGAAAATACTTTGAGGAGAAAAGAAGTGTTGAGCCCACCTCAGTGAGTTTTCTTCTCTCAGGGATTCTGGCCCCTCAAGTCCTGGCTTCCCTGGTGGCACTTTGAAGACTTGAAACTGTTTTGATAATCCAGCCTTTTGAGTTTTTCTCAGCAGGAGGTTTGGAATGTTATAAACTAGTCCATCATAGTCAAAATGGAAGTTCTATCTCCCTCTGTCTCTCCAATTTAAAAAGTACATAATTAAAAATAAAATTTATAATGAAGACAATTTTTCTTCTAGAGGTGCTAAGTTTAAGGGTCTGTATTTGACAAAAGAACATGAGAGTGTGATTTGTCCAAAGTCATTCATTCATGTAATTTATGACAAAAATAGTGTTAGAATCCAGCCCATTGTTCTTTGCTCTTCTAATTACTCAGATGTCAAATTTAACTTGTTTTACTTTTAATACAGTTAAGGTCTTCAAATACATATCAGTCGTTAGGGAGATAAATGAATTTCTCCTTTTATTAGCTAATTGATCCATATTTTTGTGACTTTCTCTCAGTTTTACTCTCTAAGTAATATATATTTTTCTACTCATTATCTTTTCCCCTACCTACATCTGCCAGGTCTTAAAAGATTGGTAAGGATAAAGTTTACATTATTTACCAACCTGTATCTTCACCTCGCTGAATCATCTACCCTGTGAGGTAACAGGACAGGCATAATTATGCTTTTCTGATGAATGAGCCAAATTAGTCTCAGAGAGGTGACACAGTTTTTCCAAATTAGAGCCTGTACTGCAATCTGCACCTCTTGCTTGAGTGTCTTTTTTCCCCTACTACTAAAGCAGATGGCAACTCATCAAGCCTTATGCAAATCTTGGAATGACAGGATTGAAAGGCATCTCAGTTATAATTTAGTCTAATTCTGTCAATTTACAAAGAAAAACCTGAGGCCATACAGGTAAAGTGGCTTCCTGAGAGTCACATGACTAGGAGATCACTGTATTGGTACTAGATCTCATGCCCGATTCATTCCCTTATTTTCTGATAGGAAGAAAGCCGAGCAAGAATAGAGAGGACAAGGTAGAGAAAAATTTTAAAAGCACAATGTAGTGTAATCAATAGGGCCAAATAGAAGGTAATTTAGAGTCATAAATAAATTGATTCAGGAAGGGCTTTACTTAGATACAAGAGAGTGATTCTGAACTCCGAAGATGACTAAACACAGGACCATACAATGAAGGAAGTTTGTTGGATTTCCATTTACCTGACAGGTCACAGGCAGCTAGAGGAAGTGTACTTCTGAGGACCCTTCCAATGTTGTAATTATTAGATCTCCCAAATTGATGATATAATGGGAAAGCTTATGAATATTTTTCTTTTTAAAAAAGTTTTTCACAGCAACACAAAGTAATGATTCAGAGGCGTGCTTCTTGGTAAGGAATTTGCATACTAGTAAATAAATGTTATTCATTCTAGTTTTTAAATCAGTCATTATACTGCCAAACCATTTTAACAACTGTTAAGTAATTGTAAGTAAATCAAAACATTCACCAGTATATCTTATAAATTTATTAGCAAACTTCATTTTTGCTTATTTGGTTAAAATGAACAAATATGTTCCACATTTTTAAAGTGTATAAAGGGCTTCCCTGGTGGCGCAGTGGTTGAGAATTCGCCTGCCAATGCAGGGGACATGGGTTCGTGCCCCGGCCCGGGAAGATCCCACATGCCGCGGAGCGGCTGTGCCCGTGAGCCATGGCCACTGAGCCTGCGCGTCCGGAGCCTGCGCGTCCGGAGCCTGTGCTCCGCAACGGGAGAGGACACAACAGTGAGAGGCCCGCCTAGCACAAAACAACAACAACAAAAAAAACAATAAAGTGTATAAAAAGTATGTCTCTTCACATAAGCCTATATTCCTTTTTAAAATTATTTGTTTTGTCAGTTATTATTCAATTTCTTTGTGAGTATTAAGTTTCAAATAAAGAGATTACCATGATTTCAAAAACAACAATTTTTGGTTAGTGAGATTCATTGTTATATTACAGAATGTAATTTTCATATTCAGAAATAAACTATGAACTTCCAAGGAAAGCATTTGGTCATTTTTCCATTCATTCCCACGCTCATCTGATTTTCATCACTTAGGAACCTTCATTATACTTCCTTGGCCTTTATAATGACATTTTCAACATTATGGAACATTTTCTTTGCTTTTTTTGCATATTGATTTTCAGTCCTGGAGCAAACATGCTCAATCTTTTCTTCTTGATCCCAGAGAGCAATTTTCTAACCATTCTTTATAAAATTTCTTCTGCTGAGAAGTATCTCTTTCTAGCTGTTGCAGCATTAATTATTTATAATTTTAAATATATTGCTTATTAACTATTTTGATTGATCTGATATCGCACAAAAACTACTGAGTTCCCAAATGATACTCAAAAAGCATGAGTTACCAGATGGTTTTACAGACTGGTAACACTTATTGGGTGTCTATTAGGTGCTAACTCTATCTTGGGTACTTTCACATACAATATAGTATATTCTTTACTGTTACCATAAGCTCTGAGAAGATATGATTAGCTCTGTTTTAAACATTAGAAAATGGAGATTTAGAATGACTGGCTAAGTTTATGTAGGTAGTAAATTTGGGGATTAGAATTTGAACCCATGTCTAATTTCTCAGCCATACCTTTCTGTATTCCTTGCTATAGCAAGAGCAGAGTACTGTGTCTATTTTGTTAATTACTGCATTCCTAGTACTTAGCACAGTGTTTGGCACATAGTTAAAACTGCATACAATTTGTAAGATGAGTGAATTGAATTAATGAACTCACATTTTTAATTATTACACTTTATATTAAGGGGGAATTTACATGGTGTATGTATCTACAACTTTGGGTGATTTGATAAGTTGTTAAGCAGTTTCCTTGGGAATGCTAATGACCTACTTTTTTGCAGAGTTAGAAATAGTCATCTCTGGCTTTGCTGAAAATATGTATTTCTTCTAGTAGAGTTAAGTCAATATTGCTGGACCAAAACTGGTAACAAAATAATGATTATCATTGTGTTCTAACATCCAGTTAACATTCTAAGGTATGATTGAAGGTCCAGAAACAGCCCTCATTTACCTGCAAAATGTAGAAATAATAGGAACTTAATGCATTTGCCTTGTTTAAGAATCATGACAGTTGCTTCAGAGTTGACTTTGAAATCTCCTGTTGTTCTTCATGGTGCACTGGTGCTTAGCTATCTCACTTAATCATTGTGGCATTAATGATGCCACTAATGGCTTGAGGCTTTAACTGGGTACTTGGGCTCGGCTATATAAGCAAAAGGGAAACCTATTAAGCCTTGCAGTAATGCTAATGCTGAAAAAAAAAAGGCCAAATGCCCAACTTTATCCCAAGTTTACTGGGACAAATAGAAAAAGCATGAGTCAGTTTTAGACAAAATTGAAATCCAGGAGGAAATTGAGTGATGATCAGATTTTGACATAAAAATGTATTAGGGACATAACAAATCACATTATTTCGTATGTCTATTGTTTGTTAAACATCTTTCATTCCTTCTTGTGCTTTCTCTGAGAGGAGGGTTCCCATAACACATTTCTTACAAATAATGATGCCATATTGAACAAAACTTCACCCACCTCCTTCAGGGAAAGTTTGAAACCTTTGGTAAAAGGAGTGGATTGAGAAGGCTTTGGAGAAATGCCATCTTCTTGCTTCTTGTTCCTGTCTCTCTGTAATTTTGGTAGTGAAACGTAGAGCTGGGTTAACATTCTCTCGGGAGGTACCTTTAACTGGAAAATTTGAGGGTGTAGGTAAGGGCTAAAGAAAGGAAAGACAAGGACTTGCTCTTTAAGTCCTAGTACTGTTTTCGGCTTTAGGAAAAGAGGAGTCTAGATGTTTTCTTCTGTGTGATCTAGCCTCAGTGACTAGAGTATGAGGGCAGACAGGGATTTAAGATAGAGTTCTAGTAGGAATATTTTTAAACATGCCTTTTTAATTCCTTCTTTGTTCTCAGTAAAGACTTCTTGAACTTTTTTACCCTCAGTATTTGTATACTCTGTGTGTGTGTATGTGATATGTGTGTGTGATGACATAGTAGGTTTGTTCTCTTTTCCTGAGAAGGATGGAATTGCTGAAAGATCCTCTTTATCTGCCAAAATTTAAGCGTTATGGGCACTAATAATTTGGAAAGACTGAACATCTAGCTAAAGTGAGGAGAGGCTCCTAACAATTCCCCATGGGTAGAGGTTCCCACCATAAGTATGCAGGTTCACAGTAGGTGAATTATAAGAAAGGTGATTAGGGTGATTAGATACCTGCAGTATATTGGATATTAGTCAGTTAATGATTTTTTTTTTGCCTTGTTATAATCCTTGGTTTAACTATAACCCTTTGATATAACTAGGTTTTTTCTAATTATATTTCCCCCACGTTTTTTTTTTTTTCCTCTTAAGTTACAAACTTTACTTCTCTCTAGATGCTTTAAAGTCTTTGTAGAAACTGTTTAAACTCTGGGTACTTGGTGGGATGGCAATAATTTTTATTTGTGAATAGTAGCTCACTATCCTGCTTATATCATCCGACACTCCATGTCATGAGAAAGTACTGGTAGCATATCTACAACCAATCATGTATCACAACCAAACATTTTCGATAATTTTGACAATTACTACATGTTTATTGGGAACCTCATGGCATATAGTGAATAGAGACCTGAGATGCTGCTAAATATCCTACAATGTACTGCCCCCCTCCACCCCACACAACAGAAAATTAAAACATCGGTAGTGCTCAGGTTGAGAAATTTTGATTTCATGGTACAGCAAATACTTATGGCCAGTCTTCCATATTGCAGACATAGTGCTGGATGCTAGAGATAGTGTAATCAATGCAGTAGATATATGTCTACCCACATGGAAATACAGCTTATTTTGGAATATATACATTAAACAAACAATGCTGTTAAAATATGCTAATTCCTTTTTTAAAGAGGGTTATGAGCTGGCTCCTGAGATATGATATGAATTGGTATCAGGGTACTGGCAATAATTTGACTCACCATACGATGGATGCTGCAAATCCTGAATCTCTAAATCTGTTAGCTTTCTATGTGTTCTCAGTCCTCAACAACTAGTGTTACGGAGGATTGAAAGGGGGTAAAACACATGGATTTCTTCTTTAAGATTGTTACAATATATCCATAGGGAAAGACCAATGTACACAAAATACTTAAGTATAGTTAATATATATAGCTGACCACTGTATGTATGCTCATCATTGTAGTATAGGGTAATGGAATTTTAGTCCTAATCATAGTAGCTTAACTTCTTTATTTAATTTTACTGGGTAAGGGGAAGATCTTTAGGTATTAGGTATTATAAAAGTAACAACAGAGAGAATGACAAAATATTCATTTCTCCCTATTCTTCTTAGATTGTTATTTGTGTTTATGCATTTATACCTAATTCTAATTTTAATATACAAGTAATTTTTATCCTGATTTTCTCCCATAAAAGTCTGGTTTCCATTTTGTTGGGGTTTTCATCTTTATCGCTTTTAAAGGATCCATAAAATTCCACTGTATAGATGGACCTTAACTTACATAAAACTTTTTCTCTATTGATAGATATTTATAACCTCTTTATATTTACAGATGACAAAACTGAAACCCAGAGATGTGGAATGGCTTAACTAAATAATTACCAAGAAACACAGATAGGTGTCTAATGGTTTTTTTAAAAGTTGATGTATAATTAATATAGAAAAGACTAAAGGTCATTTTTCACATTTCTGTAGAATCCACAGAATAGAAAAGACAATGTGTGATTGCATATTTCCGAGGCATCTTTAAGTCTCTCTCTGGTCAACCTCATATTAAGTATAGCAGTAGAATTCATGATAGTAAGTGATATTTTCTTCTCCATCCTTCCTTTAATTTGGTGGAATTTCCTGGGTACTTCCTGTGTTGCATATGGAATATACTAATTTTTGAGGAATTTAGGCTTGTGGTTTGGCATGTTGTAAGAAAGATTAATATTGTAGAGGATGATTAAGAGGAGAAAGACTGCTAGTTTTCTCATTAATATTAATTAATCTTGGAATCTAGTCATTTTTAGTCTGACAGTTTGACAATAGGTGCTTTTACATTGAAAAAGCAAAAACTAATTGCTTTGTGTTATGTACTGAAGGTCAGAAAAAGCTATTGCTTTATAAGTGAGGAAACACTACGGAAGCTGAGAAAACTATCATCAGTCTTCAGTAAAATAAATTAGTAGACTATTAGCAAGGCAACTTTTGCACATTTTACTTAGTATGAATGAAAGCGAAGAGGGACCTCTAAGGCAACAAGAGTAGAATGCTCATGGAGATAATAGCAAATATCTCACTTAGTGGAAACTACATTTTCACCTACTAATAATCAGAATATCTTTCAGTTAGAGAAGAAATGTCTGTCTGACATTTACTGGTGATTTTTTGCAAGACTATACTTTGGATATATACTTAAGACAAGCAAGTGTTGCCATGAGGCATTGCTGTTTTTTTCATTTAGCTTTTTCTGCCTGATATTAAAAGGAGAGGATTTTTCTTTTAAATAATTTCTGTACAGAATTTTGTACTTCCATTTACAAAGCATTTCCACAGAGAGTTATCCCATTTTGTTATTTCAGTAACCCTGAGGCATGCGTGACCTTGTTCCCATTTTGCAGATAAGAAAATAGATCCTCAGGGAGATTATGCAATACATTATATTCTAGATCACACAACTGAGAAGTAGCCCAGGTATTCAATGAGGCTAAATCTTCTCACTCCAAAAGCTGTGAAGTCAGAATTAGAAAGCCTCATCCTGGAAGAGTCAAATTGATCTTTCTTTAGTATAGTGACTCTATCTATAGACCCTTGGATTTGAATTTTTAGAGAAGTCTTCAAAGCAAAATGCCCTGCTTCTGTTTGTTAGCATTTCATTGTACTCAGATTTCAAAATGTTTACCATGAGAAGTGTTATGAAAATGATATGTTCATTGTACTGATGAAAAGCCCAAGATACTCAATGAGGAAATTAAGATACTAAGATCCAGGGGCAGAGATATAGGGATAACAAGCACTTGGCAAATACAGTCTTAGTGCCATTAGCCTTTTTTTTTTTAAAAAAAAAAAGAATGATTTATCTGATTGTAAAAATATGGAAATTTAAGGTTTAGGGGGACATTATGAAAAAGACAAAAGCAGAAAATAAAAATCACCTACAGTTCTGCCACTAACCATTAACGCTTCCTATATTTTAGTGTCTTGTTTTCTACTATGTCCTATGGAAAAGTAAACAAGGAGATATTAAAATAGAACTTCTTATAAAATTTAAACAAACACAAACACAAAGAGCATATTTCTTTACTACAGAGCATCTCAGAGCATTTAGTATGCTAAGATACACTGTGAGTCTCCAAGAGAAGAAGATGACATGTAGTATTTTCGTAATACTGTATATAAAGGGTGGAGTAGAAAAAGTTAAGAATTTAAAGTGATTTGAATGCAAGTGGGTAGCCCTTAGTCTATATAAAGTTTAGGGAAATAATTTATATTAATATGATGGTCAAAAGTAAGCCACCTATACACCATAAAATAATAATGGGCATATTGGGGTCTTTTCTATTAGGTAAGCACCATGCCAGCCCTCCTTAAAATAGTTACCTAGTTTAAACCTCACTCTGTGAAATATTATCTCCATTTCATAGACGATGAAACTGATGCTTGCTGTCAAAATGCCCTCCTTGATAGATTATATTAGGGATGGTCTACCACATTAATGGAGCAAAATGGTGAAAATATAAAATTCAACAATCAGGGTATGGTGTATTTTCATAATACTTTTCTTTTTCTTCACCAGTCAAGAAAATCTAATCACTTGCCTCATCTGAAAGGTTTATACCCTATTCTCATATTTCTGTTGCTGTGCTCAAATTTATCTAATTGTATTTCTTCTTGCATCAGAATGCAAAATAAAATTGCTGGGATTTAGTACATAAGGAGTGTTGTGTGGCAATGGTCAATATACTGCTAAGCGAACTTCACTTAAAGCCCCTTCCCTGTGGTAGATACACAGCTCTCAGGAGCTAATTTCCTCTTTAACATGGAAGGAATTACATTGAACTTTTGTAAATTCTCTTTGAGATCCTTTGAAATTAAGCTGTCAAACCTTTAAGACACAGAAAGGGGGTTTATGGGAGCTAGAAGACAGAGGAAGCAAGGGAGCTATGGGAGATAGAGTTTTAGGGTGGAAATCTGGCTCTTCCACCAGACCTGAGCCTCAGGGAAGCCAAACTGCAGGTCTGGTTTTAGACCAAACTTCTCCTGCTATCATTTGCTTCATTTGGGGACATATTTTCCAGTGACATATTGGATCCTTTCTCTGCCAACTAGTGATAATGATATTTAAAATCCTGTCGAGAAGAACAGACATCTCTAGAGAAGTGGTCCTTTTCTTCCAAAGCGTCTTGCCTTCTGGAATTGTTAAAAAGAGTCATCACATTTCCTCTTCCCTTTTGAAAAATTGAGACTATCCATAGCACCTAGGTTCATGCCTTTTGAACTTTAAAAGTAGGCACGTGTTTTTGCACTTTTAGTATGTGTTGAAAATTTTTTGTTTTTAATATGTTGTTTTACTTTTGAAATTCAGCTTAATTATTTTCAAGCAGGTGTGATAAAAGATTAAATTGATATGTAGTACAGAAATAATTTTTGTTTGTTTTTCTTTGTTTTTTTGTTGTTGCTTTGGCCTTCCTACAACCCCTATTTTTTAAAAAAATAAAGGTATTATAACACAATAATGAAAGTTTAAGAAAATAGAAGATTAGCATCACTCATAGTTTCACTACTATAACAGTAAAGGTATCTTCACTTTTGCATATTCCCATCTGTTGATCTCTGAGGGGAGCCAATAAATGGCATTCCTCTTCTCTGCCTGGGCTTTGAATAATTTGAGAAATAAAACAAAAGAGTGGCAGATGGAGCCAAAATATTACCTTTATTACGGATTAAGCACAAGTTGGAACACGGAGTTTATTGTGAGAGCCAGATGGATCTCTCCCTACACCTTGCAATTAAGCAGACTCTTTCCTCATGCTACCCCCTCCCCAACTGCAAGAAGGGTGCAAGTGGGCTACACATGCCTGGTTTATTTTGCCAAAACTGACAGGTATGTCATCCTTCTTCCTCGTTTAGGTTGGAGTGAATTAGTAGGCAGAGAAAGGCCAGGACTTATATCGAGTAGGATCCTAACACAGGAGGAAAAATACTGGGTGGGAAAGAAGTTATTTCCTATGTGGTTAAGCCTTAACCATTTTAAAAAAAGAATAAAATATTAAAAACATCTTCATGGGGGGCTTCCCTGGTGGCACAGTGGTTGAGAGTCCACCTGCCGATGCAGGGAACATGGGTTCGTGCCCCGGTCCGGGAAGATCCCACATGCCGCGGAGCGGCTGGGCCCGTGAGCCATGGCCGCTGAGCCTGCGCGTCCGGAGCCTGTGCTCCGCAACGGGAGAGGCCACAACAGTGAGAGGCCCACGTACCGCAAAAAAAAAAAAAAAAAAAAAAAAAAAACCACAAAAAAACAAACAAAAAAACCCCAAAAAACATCTTCATGAAAATAGTAGTCTATGATTTTTAGATTATGTTTTTAGGAGAGATATGAGAAAAGGCATTCCTGAATATGGGGCTTTTTTGCTCCTTGGAAAATATTAAGAAATTGCTTTTCTTATGGGTTATACTGTTTACCTTGCTGTCAAATTCCTGGTTCTTAGAGAAGAGTTTGAATAGTGTTATTATATTGCCAGTAAACTGGGCTTCAGTGATGGTTGTATCAGAGTTGTGATTGTGTCCAGTGTGGCCACTCATGAAAAATTAATTAATGAGTATTCTTCTCTAGCACTCTGGAGGTTACAGAAGAAGGTTAAGACAAGAAACCTGACCCCAGGGAGCTTTCAGTTTAATCAGAGGAATAAATATAATGCTTAGGAAACTAGAGCCAATTATAATTGTGAAATTGTGCCATATATACCAGCTAGTCTCAAGATAGTTGACATTTATAAGCACAACACACTCACGAGTGTACATTATCGGGATAATGTGAATCCTCTTAATTTATAAGAAAGGTAAATCATCTATCCTCTAGGCAGTTATAGTCTAGAGGAGGAGACACAAAAATTAATAGGCATTTATGATATAATATGATAAGAAATAAGCACAGGGGTTGTAGTAGCGCAACATGAGGGGCATCTAACAATTTCTTGGCGTGGAAGGGGCAGCTTTGCAGTGGAGATAACATCTAATGGAATCTTGAAATAAAAGAGCAGTAAGAGTTACCCACTTAAACAAGAGGAGTGGGGCAGAGTAACAGCAGTGCATAGAGGTTCAGAGGAGAAAGGGCAGGGGACATTTAGGAACTTGCAGTTCATTTAGAATAGTTTCTAGTAGCCTGGAATATGGTCAGTATTCATTAAAAATATTCTGAATATATGACTGCCTTACCAAACTTTGAATTTAAGATTAAAACATTATATACCAATGAGAATGTATTATTGGTTTGTGAGGAACTGGTAGAAGGAGAAGACAAGATTGGAGCATACTATTTGGGAGAATTGAATATTCATTTGCACTCTGTATTAAACCCATACTTTACATGAGATTTTTCCATTAAACATAGAGCTTTTAAAATTAGATTTTAAAAATTATTTTAAAGTATTTCATGAAAAGCAATTCAATTCTCTCTGTTATTTCAAATGCTTGTTTTTTCATTGATAAGGGATTGTAAAGAGTCCTAAGATTTCTGTGTTGCGCTAAACGTCTATGCACTGGAAATTAGAGAACCAAACATCTAAATAACAGCATTTTGTGTGCCGATAGTTCATTATACTTCTAAAGTATTTTATTGTGGACCTTCTTTTCTTACATCTTTACAATGACGTTGACTTTGTGAATTTGATTTAATATACTAATAGATTAAAACAGTGTGCCAATAATTATTTGGTGAAGTTTTCCCATCTATTCTATTAGTCATTTAAACAATATATATTTATAAAGCACCTACTTTATGGGTGGCATTATATTAGGCACTGTGGGGAATAAAAGTAAGCTTGATATAAAATGTGGTACAAGATTCTAGAAAACGTTAGAAGACATTTCGTTAGTATGTAGAGTTTTGAACTCTCTCTTGAGCAAATAATGTGAAAGGCCAAAAGGTGGGGGGGGGGAGGAGAGAGAGAGAGAGGTGCTGGGGAGAGGTGGAGAGAGAGAGAGAGAGAGAAAGTTATTTATAACAGAATTATGTATAATGTTCTACAATTTTGAATAGCCTAAATGTTCAATAAAAAAGTAATAATTAAATAAACCAGAGACATCTGTTAGTGTAAGAATGAAAGTCATTATGTTGTTGCAAAGACTGTAATAAAATAGAAAAAGGCTTATCGTGTAATGTCAAGTTTTAAAAAGAGAATATAAAATTATATGTTTTATATGGGTTCCAGTTATTTTTCAAAATAGTTCTATGTATACAAAACAGAAAGAAAATGTACTAAATATAAAGAGTGGTTACAAAAATGTGATTTTGATTTAGGACCTGATTGGTTATTTTCCTTCTTTGTTTTTCTAAAATGCCTTCAATAAATACCTCATCACAGTATTATTTGAATCATGCATATTTTTAATTTACTTTAAATCCATCTTTAAAGTATTTAGCAATCTAATTGGGATGATAAAACATTTACATACAGACAGGTAACTAAATATACAGTACATGATAGATTTCTTATGAGCATGGTCAATCTATTTTTATTTACTCCCCATCTTATTAGAAAAATCAATTACAATAACTATAATTTACAAGTACCTTACGTGTGCAAACCACTCTTAGAGATTCACATACTTTATTTAATGTTTTCTCAGTTCCTCTCATATTAGACTAAGTCATTTTTCAGAGAGCAAAGCTCTGCTCTTCCACGTATAAGCTATGTGACCTTAAGTAGATAAGTACTCTTTTTTATTTTCAACATCTTTATTGGATTATAATTACTTTACAGTGGTGTGTTAATTTCTGCTGTATAACAAAGTGAATCAGCTATATGTAAACATATATCCCCACATCTCCTCCCTCTTGCGTCTCCCTCACACCCTCCCTATCCCACCTGTCTAGGTGTTCACAAAGCACCGAGCTGATGTCTCTGTGCTATGTGGCTGCTTCCCACTAGCTAACTATTTTACATTTGGTACTGTATGTATGTCCATGCCACTCTCTCACTTTGTCCCAGCTTACCCTTTGCCCTGCCTATACCCTCAAGTCCATTCTCTATGTCTGCATCTTTATTCCTGTCCTGCCCCTAGGTTCTTCAGAACCTTTTTTTTTTTTGATTCCATATATATGTGTTAGCATACAGGATTTGTTTTTCTCTTTCTGACTTACTTCACTCTGTATGACAGAGTCTAGGTCCATCCACCTCACTACAAATAGTTCAATTTCGTATCTTTTTATGGCTGAGTAATATTCCATTGTATATATGTGCCACATCATCTTTATTCCATTCATCTGTCGATGGACACTTAGGTTGCTTCCATTTCCTGGCTATTGTAAATAGAGCGGCAGTGAACATTGTGACTCTTTTTGAATTATGGTTTTCTCAGGGTATATGGCCAGGAGTGGGATTGCTGGGTCATACAATAGTTCTATTTTTAGTTTTTTAAGGAACCTCCATACTGTTCTACATAGTGGCTGTATCAATTTACATTCCTACCAACAGTGCAAGAGGGTTCCCTTTTCTCCACATCCTCTCCAGCATTTGTTGTTTGTAGATTTTTTGATGATGGCCATTCTGACCAGTATGAGGTGATACCTCATTGTAGGTTTGATTTGCACTTCTCTAATGATTAGTGATGTTGACCATCTTTTCATATGGTGGCAATCTGTATATCTTCTTTGGAGAAATATCTGTTTAGGTCTTCTGCCCATTTTTGGATTGGGTTGTTTTTCTTTTTTGATATTGAACTGCAAGAGCTGTTTGTATATTTTAGAGATTAATCCTTTGTCTGTTGTTTTGTTTGCAAATATTTTCTCCCATCCTGAGGGTTGTCTTTGAGTCTTGTTTATGGTGTCCTTTACTATGCAAAAGCTTTTAAGTTTCATTAGGTCCCATTTTAAAATTTTTGTTTTTCTTTCCATTTCTCTAGGAGGTGGGTCAAAAGGGATCTTGCTGTGATTTATGTCATAGAGTGTTCTGCCTATGTTTTCCTCTAACAGTTTTATAGTGTCTGGCCTTCATTTAGGTCTTTAATCCATTTTGAGTTTATTTTTGTGTATGGTGTTAGGGAGTGTTCTAATTTCATTCTTTTATATGTAGCTGTCCCGTTTTCCCAGCACCACTTATTGAAAAGGCTTTTTCTCCATTGTATATTCTTGCCTCCTTTATCATAAATAAGGTAACCATATGTGCTTGGGTTTATCTCTGGGCTTTCTATCCTGTTCCATTGATCTATATTTCTGTTTTTGTGCCAGTACCATACTGTCTTGATTACTGTAGCTGTGTAGTATAGTCTGAAGTCTGGGAGCGTGATTCCAGCTCTCTTTTTCTTCCTCAAGATTCCTTTGGCTATTCGGGTTCTTTTGTGTTTCCATACAAATTGTGAAATTTTTTGTTCTGGTTCTGTGAAAAATGCCAGTGGTAATTTGATAGGGATTGCACTGAATCTGTATATTGCTTTGGATAGTAGAGGCATTTTCACAATGTTGATTCTTCTAATCTAGGAACATGGTATATCTCTCCATCTGTTTGTATCATCTTTAATTTCTTTCATCAGTGTCATATAGTGTTCTGCATACAGGTCTTTTGTTTCCTTAGGTAGGTTTATTCCTAGGGATTTTTTTCTTTTTGTTGCAATGTAAATGGGAGTGTTTCCCTAATTTCTCTTTCAGATTTTTCATCATTAGTGTACAGGAATGCAAGAGATTTCTGTGCATTAATTTTGTATCCTGCTACTTTACCAAATTCATTGCTTAGCTCTAGTAGTTTTCTGTTAGCATCTTTAGGATTCTCTACGTATAGTATCATGTCATCTGCAAACAGTGATAACTTTACTTCTTCTTTTCTGATTTGGATTCCTTTTATTTCTTTTTCTTCTCTGATTGCTGTGGCTAAAACTTCCAAAATATGTTGAATAATAGTGGTGAGAGTGGACATCCTTGTATCGTTCCTGATCTTAGAGGAAATGGTTTCAGTTTTTCACCATTGAGAACGATGTTGGCTGTGGGTTTGTCATATATGGCCTTTATTATGTTGAGGAAAGTTCCCTCTATGCCTACTTTCTGGAGGGTTTTATCATAAATTAGTGTTAAATTTTGTCAAAAGCTTTTTCTCCATCTATTGAGATCATCATATGGTTTTTCTCCTTCAATTTGTTAATATGGTGTATCACATTGATTGATTTGCATATATTGAAGAATCTTGCTGTGATTATTCCTGGGATAAACCCCACTAGATCATGGTATGTGATCCTTTAAATGTGCTGTTGGATTCTATTTACTAGTATTTTGTTGAGGATTTTTGCATCTGTATTCATCAGTGTTATTGGCCTGTAGATTTCTCTCTTTGTGACACCTTTGTCTGGTTTTGGTATCAGGGTGATTGTCGCCTCACAGATTGAGTTTGGGAGTGTTCCCCCCTCTGCTATATTTTGGAAGAGTTTGAGAAGGAATGGTGTTAGGTCTTCTCTAAATGTTTGATAGAATTTGCCTGTGAAGCCATCTGGTCCTGGCCTTTTGTTTGTTGGACGGTTTTTAATCACAGTCTCAATTTTAGTGCTTGTGATTGGTCTGTTTATATTTTCTATTTCTTCCTTGTTCAGTCTTGGAAGGTTGTGCTTTTCTAAGAATTTCTCCATTTCTTCCAGGTTGTCCATTTTAGTGGCATATAGTTGCTTGTAGTATGATCCTTTGTATTTCTGCAGTGTCAGTTGTTACTTCTCCGTTTTCATTTCTAATTTTGCTGATTTGAGTCTTCTCCCTTTTTTTCTTGATGAGTCTGGCTAATGGTTTATCAATTTTGTTTATCTTCTCAAAGAACCAGCTTTTAGTTTTATTGACCTTAGTTACTGTTTCCTTCATTTCTTTTTCATTTATTTCTGATCTGATCTTTAAGATTTCTTTCCTTCTGCTAACTTAGGGGTTTTTTTGTTCTTTCTCTAATTGCTTTAGGCATAAGTTTAGGTTGTTTAATTGAGATGCTTCTTGTGTCTTCAGTTAGGATTGTATTGCTATAAACTTCCCTCTTAGAACTGTTTTTGCTGCATCCCATATGTTTTGGATCATCATGTTTTCATTGTCATTTGTTTCTATATATTTTTTGATTTGCTTTTTGATTTCTTCAGTAATCTCTTGGTTATTTAGTAGTGTATTGTTTAGCCTCCATGTGTTTGTATTTTTTACAGTTTTTTTCCTATAATTGATATCTAGTCTCATAACATTGTGGTCATAAAAGATACTTGATACAATTTCAATTTTCTTAAATTGACCAAGGCTTGACTTGTGACCCAAGATATGATCTATCTTGGTGAATGTTACATGAGCACTTGAGAAGAAAGTGTATTCTGTTGTTTTCAGATGGAGTGTCCTATAAATATCAATTGAGTCTATCGTGTTTAATGTATTGTTTAAAGATTGTGGGGCTTCCCTGGTGGCGCAGTGGTTGAGAGTCCGCCTGCCGATACAGTGGATATGGGTTTTTGCCCTGGTCCAGGAAGATCCCACATGCCATGGAGTGGCTGGGCCGGTGAGCCATGCCTGCTGAGCCAGCTCATCTGGAGCCTGTGCTCTGCAATGGGAGAGGCCACAACAGTGAGAGGCCCATGTACAGCAAAAAAAAAAAAAAGAAAAAAAAAGAAAAAAAAGATTGTGTTTCCTAATTATTTTCATTTTGGATGATCTATTCTTTGATGAAAGTGGTCTGTTAAAGTCCCCTACTGTGATTGTGTTACTGTCGATTTCCCCTTTTATGGCTGTTTGCATTTCCCTTATGAATTGAGATGCTCCTATGTTGGGTGAATAACTATTTACAATTGTTATGTCTTCTTCTTGGATTGATCCCTTGATCATTATGTAGTGTCCTTCTTTGTGTCTTGTAATAGTCTTTAAAGTCTATCTTGTCTGATATGAGAATTGCTACTCCATTTGATTTCCATTTGCATGGAATATCTTTTTCCATCCCATCACTTTCAGTCTGTATGCATCACTAGGTCTGAAGACAGTCTCTTTTAGACAGCAAATATACAGGTCTTGTTTCTGTAATCACTCAGCCAGTCTGTACCTTTTAGTAGGAGCATTTAATCCATTTACATTTAAGGTAGATATTGATATGTATGTTCCTATTCCCATTTTCTTAACTGTATTGGGTTTGTTATTGTAGGTCTTTTCCTTCCCTTTTGCTTCTTGCCTAGAGAATCTCCTTTAGCATTTGTTGTAAAGCTGGTTTGGTGGTGCTGAATTCTCTTAGCTTTTGCTTGTCTGTAAAGGTTTTAATTTTTCCGTCAAACCTGAATGAGATCCTTGCTGGGTAGAATAATCTTGGTTGCAGGTTTTTCTCTTTCATCACTTTAAATATGTCCTGCCACTGCCTTCTGGCTTGCAGAGTTTCTGCTGAAAGTTCAGCTGTTAACCTTATGGGGATTCTCTTGTATGTTATTTGTTGTTTTTCCCTTGCTGCTTTTAATATTTTTTCTTTGTATTTAATTTTTGATTGATTGATATATGTCTTGGTATGTTTCTTCTTGGATTTATCCTGCATGGGATGCTCTGTGCTTCCTGGACTTGATTGGCTATTTCCTTTCCCATATTAGGGAAGTTTTCAAGTATAATCTCTTCAAATATTTTCAGTCCCTTTCTTTTTCTCTTCTTCTTTTGGGATCTCTATAATTCAAATGTTGGTGCATTTAATGTTGTCCCAGAGGTCTCTGAGACTGTCCTGAATTCTTTTCATTCTTTTTTGTTTATTCTGCTCTGCAGTAGTTATTTCCACTCTTTTATCTTCCAGGTCACTTATCCGTTTTTCTGCCTCAGTTATTCTGCTATTGATTCTTTCTAGAGAATTTTTAATTTCATTCATTGTGTTGCTCATCATTGTTTGTTTGCTCTTTAGTTCTTCTATGTCCTTGTTAAACGTTTCTTGTATATTCTCCATTCTATTTCCAAGATTTTGGATCACCTTTACTATCATTACTCTGAATTATTTTTCAGGTAGACTGCCTATTTCCTCTCATTTGTTTGATCTGGTGGGTTTTTGCCTTGCTCCTGCATCTGCTGTCTGCTTTTCTGTCTTCTCATTTTGCTTAACTTACTGTGTTTTGGGGTCTCCTTTTCGCAGGCTACAGCTTCGTAGTTCCCATTGTTTTTGGTGTCTAGCCCCAGTGGCTAAGGTTGGTTCAGTGGGTTCTGTAGGCATCCTGGTGGAGGGGACTGGTGCCTGTGTTCTGGTGGATGAGGCTGAATCTTGTCTTCTGGTGGGCAGGACCACGTCCAGTGGTGTGTTTTGGGTGGTCTGTGACGTTATTATGATTTTAGGCAGCCTCTCTGCTAATGGGTGGCATTGTGTTCCTGTCTTACTAGTTGTTTGGCATGGGGTGTCCAGCACTGTAGTTTGCTGGTCATAGAGTGGAGCTGGGTCTTAGCATTGAGATGGAGATCTCTGGGAGATCATTCGCTGTTTGTTATTACATGGAGCCAGGAGGTCTCTGGTGGACCGATGTCCCTCACTCAGCTCTCCCACCTCAGCTGCACAGTCCTGACACCTGGCTGGAGCACCAAGACCCCGTCAACCACATGGCTCAGAAGAAATGGGAGTAAAGAAAGAAAGAAAAGATTAAAGGAAGAAAAAATAAAATAGAATAAAGTTATTAAAAAATAAAATTAAAAAATTATTAAAAAAAAATTTTTGAAGTAATAAAAAAAAAGAAAGAAGAGAGCAACCAAACCCAAAAACTTATCCACCAATGATAACAAGCACTAAAACCTATAGTAAACACACACACACACACACACACACACACACACACACAAAATGGACAGACAGAACCCTAGGACAAATGGTTAAACAAAACTGTACCCACAAAATCACACAAAGAAGCATACACATACACACAAAAAGAGATAAAGGAAAAAAAATGTACATATATATTTTTTAAAAAAGAACAAATCTACCAATGATAATAAACTGTAAATACTAAACTAAGATAAACATAAAACCAGAAACAAATTAGATGCAGAAAGCAAACCCCAAGTCTACTGATGCTCCCAAAGTCCACCACCTCAATTTTGGGATGATTCGTTGTCTTTTCAGGTATTCTAGAGATGCAGAGTACATCATGTTGACTGTGGAGATTTAATCTCCTGTTCCTGAGGCTGCTGGGAGAAATTTCTCTCTCTTCTTTGTTTGCACAGCTCCTGGAGTTCAGCTTTGGATTTGGCCCTGCCCCTGTGTGTAGGTCTCTTGAGGGCATCTGTTCCCCGCCCAGGCAGGATAGGGTTAAAGTAGCAGCTGATAAGGGGGCTCTGACTCACTCAGGCCAGGGGAGGGAGGGGTACAGAATGCAGGGTGAGTCTTCGGAGGCAGAGGCCAGCCTGACATTGTAACAGCCTGAGGCGTGCTGTGTGTTCTCCCTGGGAAGTTGTCCCTAGATCACAGGACCCTGGCAGGGACAACTTCCTGGCAGTGGAAATTGTCCACTGGCCATAGTGGGCTGCACGCCTCCCAGAAGGAGAGGTGTGGATAGTGACCTGTGCTTGCACACAGGCTTCTTGGTGGCTGCAGCAGCAGCCTTAGCCTCTCATGCCCATTTCTGGGGTCCGTGCTGATAGCCGCGGCTCATGCCTCTCTCTGGAGCTCATTTAGGCGGTGCTCTGAATCCCCTCTCCTGCGCACCCAGAAACAATGGTCTCTTGCCTCTTAGGCAGGTCCAGTCTTTATCCCAGACTTCCTCCTGGCCAGCTGTGGTGCACTAGACCCCTTCAGGCTATGTTCACACAGCCAACCCCAGTCCACTCCCTGGGATCTGACCTCTGAATCCAGAGCCTCAGCTCCCAGCCCTGACAAGCCCTGGTGGGTGAGCAGACAAGCCTTTCAGGCTGGTGAGTGATGGTTAACACCGCTGGCACTAGTACTCTTATACTATCTGAGAGACAGGCTGTAAATTTGCTTCTAAACAGTTATCAGTTACAAGATTCTTAGCATGCATAACACAGTAAGGTTCGGAAAGTTCACATTGCAGAGCGATAACTGTGGGATGTGTTGAATAATCTTTGTAGCTAGAAGTATGTGTCAGTTGCTTCTCATATTTTGATTTTCCTCTAGAGAAAGCATCATTTCCTGGTCACCCTCTGAAATGCTCTTTTGGCAAGATCATTACATTGCTGAATTATCATTGTGTCATGTTAAGATACGCTGGCTTGAACCATAGATAGTCAGATGTGACTTGTACTTCTGTCTTGCTGTGAGCATAACATGATGTTACATGGTGTGGTGGGCAATGAAATAGGTATTTGTGTTATGTTTGAGTCACGTACTATTGTTTGTACTACTGCTTCATTGTACTTTGACTTCAGTATGTACAAGAAGTGGTTAAAAAGTGTATTAACATTGACATCTTTTGGAGAATTCAACAACTCTTTTCATCCTTGGTACATTCCGAAGGGAAAATTCTAACCAGTTTTTTGAGGATTAATCTATCATAGGGTTAGAATGTATGATTTTTCCAAGTAAAATGGCCTGTGGAACTTCCTCAGAAACTGAAAATTGAATGAAATTTCAGAACAAGAACAGTTATAGAGCACATATTGGATTGGGGATATACAGCAAGATTTTGCCGTAGAACCCTGATTCGGCTGATTTTCCCCTTTCTTATCCCTTCTTTGGGTGTTCTCATCATCTTCTAAAGGGAATTCACAGAGGCTTAGTTCTTGTTCTCTGAACTACTAAGTACTGCCAAGGTGAATTAGACAACACCTATGAGAATTTATTCATTCAACCAACATTTGCCGAGTGCCTACCAGTTTCCAGGCATTGTGGTAGATGCTGGAGATACAAAGTCAAATAAGAAGCGTCACATACCCTCAGTGAGCTTACAATATATTGATAAAATGAGATAACATAATTAAGAAGCCCACATATTTGTATTTTTTTCCATTTTCCAGCATTCTTCTCGGTAATGTCTGTTTCTTATGCTATTTTAAACATCATCATCACCACTATGGTTAACACTAATTTAGTACTTACTATGTTGCAGATCTCATGCTTAGGGCTTTATTATGTACAATATGTTATTTAATCTTCAAACAACTCCATGAGGTAGGTGCTATTAATATCCATAATGATGAGGAAAACAGGCTCAGAAATGCCAAGTAGCCTATAAAAGTTTATACCATTAAGGAATGGTGGAAAAGGAATGAAAGCCCAAGATCTTGTTCATAATAACAGTGCTATATTGCTTCATGTTTAGATATATATAATGAGTAAAGAACTATTTCATCATTTGGCTGGTGCTGATTAACTGCCTAAACTAGATATAAGATATTACAGGTTAATTCTGGGAAATGGCAGACTTTCCCAGATTTGGGGGAATCATGGCATTTGGGTGGAACTTGTTTAGAGATGAAGATGGGTTTTTTAAAAATTTTATTTATTTATTTATTTATTTATGGCTGTGTTGGGTCTTCGTTTCTGTGTGAGGGCTTTCTCTAGTTGCGGCAAGCAGGGGCCACTCTTCATCGTGGTGCATGGGCCTCTCACTATCGCGGCCTCTCTTGTTGCGGAGCACAGGCTCCAGACGCGCAGGCCAGTAATTGTGGCTCACGGGCCCAGTTGCTCTGCAGCATGTGGGATCTTCCCAGAACAGGGCTCTAACCCGTGTCCCCTGCATGGCAGGCATATTCTCAACCACTGCACCACCAGGGAAGCCCCTAAGATGGGTTTTTGACTGTGGTTAATGAATGCCTCTAAAGTCTGATAGAACCAATTACTGGGAAGAAAATCCCTATGCTAAGGCCCCTTGCTGTGAATAAACACAAACTTGACAGACAAACAAGGGAGTAAACAAAAATTCCAACAGTTTTGTTTTGGGGCAAACAATATCTGAGTATTAGTGGAATGTGAAATGATTATTTAATTTAAAATCACTCTACAGGTGATTTTTAAAAGAGTGAAAAGGGACACAAAAGGGAAAGAAGAGTTATGTAAATATATATCTAGCCTTATTTTTTACAGTGATGTTATGGAAGTAAAAAGTATTAATTGTCAAATTCCACACAGTTCCCAGGTGTTCCAGGGTTCTCTGAGCAAAGCACATGCTATTTTAAAAAATTTTTTATTGTATCATTGGAAAGCTCTGATGTTATAACCCAAAGGACACACTGTACCTTACTTTGGTTTTCTAACCGTATGGCAAATATCTAATTTAATTGTACATTGTCCAAGTAGCTTCCACAACCTTCATTCAACCTGAAACTTACAGAACAATAACATCCACTTTATAGAAACTCTTAACATAGTTCTTTTGCTAGTTGTTTTCTTTAAATTTTTACCTCATTGACATCTTCCTCTTTAGGTATTAAAAGAGTATTTTAAATTAACTAAAGCAACACTTAAAAGCAACAGTAACCCCAAGCAATAATTTGTTGGGGCTTTTCTTGGTGGGGGGTTATAGTGGCTCTAGATAATGCATAATATAATCAGAAGCATGATACAGAGAAAGACACAAGTGGATATAAATCCTGATACTTCCTTCTACTTAAATATCTTAGTACCTCAGTTACCTTATCTGTAAACTGAACCTAGCAATACTTCCCTCACAAGGTTGTTGTGAGGCTTAAATGAAATTATCTGAATAAATGCATGTACATAATTCAGAAATGAATACTATTTTTAATAATTATAATATATTTCTATTAAAATCTTGTATTTCTTCTATAACAAAAATTGAGATTAGGTGATTTTACGTAAAAGTGCTTTCACATATCTCAAGGATCTTCAAAAAGACAAGATCCATTATTTCTGGAGCTCTTTGAATGATCAGTAGATATAACTTTTCCTTTTTGCATGAAAAGGGCATGTTTTACTCTTCTCTAAGATGTGGCTGATAGTTATTCTGGTTTCTCAAGCTATTCCAAGTGTGAAATGAATCATGAGGTCTGAAATCATCATATCCCATGAGCTTTCTTGTCCTTGAATTTGCTTCGTTGTCATTAACATGCAGAGTTTACACAGAAAACATTTACCAGCCTTGGCATGATTTTTCACTGACTAGTAAGGCTCCTCTTTGGAGGGGTTTAAATCAGAGCCTAGAGGTTTTGTTTCATGTATGTTTGTTGACTGAGAACCCGGTTTGACTCATTAACCAGATTATATCCAAACCACCATATACCCAGACATGACCCATATCATTGTTTGACATTTTCAGATCTATTATGTATTCAGACAGAAATATACAGTCTATACTAATGAACAAGGTTAACATGTCTTTACTTATTTTAGAAACTCTTTTCCCTCACTGGTAAATTTAGGTTAATTTTAAGATTCTCATATATTTTGAAGTAGGTTGAAGTTATTTGTCCCAACTGCTTTTGTCAGGAATGAATGAACTTCTTTAAATAAGTGCCAAAAAATAACACACTTTAATTTTAATTCTGGTAGGTGGGTTTACATTTTAAGATACCACCCAGATTAGTTTTTCCTGGATACATTATTCAAACAATATTTATAGTAAGAAGACCTAATGCTCACAATTCTGTGCTGTCATCACATTCTCCTGAGATCATATCTATATAGATGAATCTTTTTCTGAAGCAATGGCAAAGCACCTGATGAGGTTCCATCAAATTTAAGTCAGGCATCAGACTCGTATTTAACGCCTATAACTGAGTTAAGCATGTTAATCTCTAATTTACAGAGAAGAAACTGACTCTCAGAGAGTTTAAAACTTTTGCTAATGGTCAAATGAGTGATGGAGCCAGTACTCAAATCCAAGTTTGTCTAAGTACAAAGCCTATTCATTTTCTACCATATCAGGATTCTAGACACCCAGCAAAGTGATATTTTAGGTTGCATAATTGTTTACCAGTGAAGTCAGGGCAGCAAAGACCAGGAGCTGGTGGCATGTAGATGCATGCTAAAACTATTGCTCAGATAGGTTGGTTGATAGTAACACAGATCTTTTTTATTCTAGCTGTAAAGGGCCACTAACAACTTTCAGAGGAGCCAGCAGGCATGCACCACTCTGCCTTCAGCCTTTCATTTATTAAGAGACTAAGTCTTGAAAATGAAATATCAGAAAGAGAAATTAGGGGGAAAACAATCCCACTTACGAGTGCATCAAAAATAATAAAATACCTAAGAATAAACCTACCTAAGGAGGCAAAAGACCTGTACTCTGAAAACTATAACACACTGATGAAAGAAATTTAAGATGACAAAAACAGATGGAAAGGTAGACCATGTTTGGATTGGAAGAATACATATTGTTTAAATGACCATACTACCCAAGGAAATCTACAAATTCAATGCAATCCCTGTCAAATCACTGATGACATTTTTCACAGAACTAGAACAAAAAGTTTTAAAATTTGCATGGAAACACAAAAGACCTCAAATAGTCAAAACAATCTTGAGAAAGAAGAACAGAGCCGGAAGAATCACATTCCCTGACTTCAAACTATACTACAAAGCTACAGTAACCAAAACAGTATGATACTGTCACAAAAACAGACATATAAATCAATGAAACAGGATAAAAAGCCAAGAAATAAGCCCATGCACTTATGTTCATTTAATCTATGACAAAGGAGGCAAGAATATACAATGGAGACAATCTGTTCAATAAGTGGTGCTGGGAAAAGCTGCATGTAAAAGGATAAACTTAAAACATTCTCTAACACAATATAGAAAAATAAGCTCAAAATGGGTTAAAGAGCTAAATGTGAGACTGGAAAACTCCTGGAAGAGAACATAGGTAGAACACTCACTGCCATAAATCATAGCAATATTCTTTTGGATCCATCTCCTCGAGTAATGGAAATAAAAACAAAAATAAACAAATGGGAGGGGCCTAATTAAACTTAAATGTTTTGCACAACAAAGATAACCAAAAGCAAAATGAAAAGACAACCTGTGGACTGGGAGAAAATATTTGCAAATGATGCTACCAATAAGGGATTAATTTCCAAAATATACAAACAGCTCATACAGCTTAATATAAAAAAAAAAAAAAAAGCAAAGAAACAACACAATAAAAAAATGGACAGAAGATCTCAATAGACATTTCTCCAAAGAAAACATACAGATGGCTAACAGGCACATGAAAAGATGTTTAATATTACTAGTTATTAGTGAAATGCAAATCAAAACTACAATGAGGGCCTTCCCTGGTGGCACAGTGGTTAAGAATCTGCCTGCCAATGCAAGGGACATGGGTTCGAGCCCTGGCCTGGGAAGATCCCACATGCTGCGGAGCAACTAAGCCCGTGCGCTACAGCTACTGAGCCTGAGCTCTAGAGCCTGCAAGCCACAACTACTGAGCCCACGTGCCACAACTATTGAAGCCTGCACACCTAGAGCCTGTGCTCCACAATAAGAGAAGCCATGACAATGAGAAGCCTGCGCACCACAATGAAGAATAGCCCCCACTCACCTCAACTAAAGAAAGCTTGTGCACAGCAACAAAGACCCAACACAGCCCAAAATAAATAAATAAATAAATTTATTTTTTTTAAAAAGCAACTACAATGAGGTATCACATCATGCCTGTCAGAATGGTCATCATTAAAAAGTCTACAAACAATAAATGCTGGAGAGGGTGTGGAGAAAAAGGGACCCTCCTACACTGCTGGTGGGAAGGTAAGTTGGTGCAGCTACCATGGAGAACAGTATGGAGGTTCCTTAAAAAAATAAAAATAGAGTTACCATATGTGCCTGCAGTCCCATTTCTGGGCATATATCTGGACAGAACTCTAATTCTAAGATACATGCACCCCAAATGTTCAGAGCAGCACTATTCACAGTAGCCAAGACATGGCCACAACCTAAATGCTCGTCAACAGATGAATGGATATATATATACACAATGGAATATTACTCAGCCATAATAAAAGAAAGAAATAATGCCATTTATAATAACATTGGATGGACCTAGAAATTATCATATTAAGTGAAGTAGGTCAGACAGAAAAATATCATATGATATCTCTTATATGTGGAATCTAAAACTAATGATACAAATGAACTTATTTATAAAACAGAAATAGATTTACAGACATAGAAAACAAAGTTATGGTTACCAGAGGGGATGGAAGGGGAGATAAATTAGGAGTTTAGTATTAACAACGAGTACTTACTGTATAGCACAGGGAACTATATTTAATATCTTGTAATAACCTATAATGGAAAAGAATCTGAAAAAGAATATAAGTATATATATAATTGAATGACTTTGCTGTACACATGAAACTAACAGAACATTGTAAATTAACTATACTTCAAATTTTAAAATGGTTAAAAAAAAAGAAACTAAGTGTTCATCACATGCCAGGCACTAGTTGAATCCTGGGGGTACTTTCATGAACAAACGTAAAAGAGCCCTTGGAAGCTTACATTATTGTAATCCTTCTCTCCTGTCCTATCACATGTTGGTAGCTTATAGCTAATCATTGCTCCTCCTCCACAGAAAATGAAGTATCGTGTTACATCTTTTTAATAGGTTGCTGATCCCTGTTGTAGACAATCAGAACAATAAGGCCAAAGTAGAACTTCTGTTTTATATAAGCCATATAAGAAACCAAAGAATGCTATATCAACAAATTTTTATCTAGAGAGATATTGTGCTGTACACAGAGTAGGTAATATACTCTGAATAAGTGAATGAATGAATAATAAATTCATGAGGATATTTATCAAACTAGTTTTATGTAATGAAAACTGTGTAACTGTACTTTGTTTCTGCATTTGTTACTGGTTATACAGGCATTTGTTTTTCCTACTATTGCTATATATTAGAACTTTATAGAAATATTTTATTTCTACATTTATTTCTCTCAATGAAATAATATATTATTTATAATTATTATTAATAGCTTATATCTAATAGTCCACTGTGCTAGACACTGTTTTAAATGCTTCTCACAACTGTTACCACAGAAGAGATCTGGTGCCACTACAAAGGATTATAAGAGACCACTATGAACGATTATATGCCAACAAATTGGATGACCTAGAAGAAATTTGTAAATTCCTAGGTACATACTAAGAAATCTACCAAGACTGAATCATGAAGAAGTAAAAATCTCAATAGACCAATTATTAGTGAGGAGATTGAGTCAGTAATCAAAAACTTCCCAACAAACAAAAGTCCAGAACTAGATGGCTTCACTGGTGAATTCGACCAAACCTTCAAAGAGAATCAATATTTATACTTCTCAAACTCTTCCCAAAAATTGAAGAGGAGAGGATGCTTCCAAGTTTATTTTATGAGGCCAACATTACCCTGATACCAAAACCAGACAAGGACACCACAAAAAGATAAAATTACAGGCCAATATCCCCAATGAACAAAATATTAGGAAACCAAATTCAGCAATACATTAAAAGGATCATATACCATGATCAAGTGGGATTTATTCTAGGGGTGCAAGTATGGTTCAACATCTACAAGTCAATCGATGTGTTACAGCACATTAACAAAATGAAGGCTAAAAATCAAATGATCATCTCAATAGATGCAAATGAAAACTCCCAACAAATCGAATATAGATTGAACAAACCTTGACATAATAAAAGCCATATATGACAGACTAAGAGTTAATATTGTACTCAACAGGAATAAGACAAAGGTGCCCATTCTTACCACTTTAATCCAATATCATATTGAAAGTCTGAGCCAGAGCAGTTAGGCAAGAAAAAGAAATAAAAGGCATCTAAATTGGAAAAAAAAAAAAAAAGTAAAACTGTCACTATTGGTGGATGACAATACTATATACAGAAAACCCTAAAGACTTCACCAAAAACTATTAGAACTAGTCAACAAATTCAGTAAAATTTCAGGATACAAAATCAATATACAAAATATGTTGTGTTTTGGGCTCCCCTGGTGGCGCAGTGGTTGAGAATCCGCCTGCCGATGCAAGGGACATGGGTTTGTGCCCCCGTCTGGGAGGATCCCACATGCCATGGAGCGGCTGGGCCCGCAAGCCATGGCCATTGAGCCTGTGCGTCTGGAGGCTGTGCTCTGCAACGGGAGAGGCCACAACAGAGAGGCCCAGGTACTGCAAAAAAAAAAAAAAAAAAAAAAAAAAAAAAAAAAAAAAAAAGTTGTGTTTTTATATACTAACAATTAAGTATCAGAAAGAGATATTAAGGAAACAATCCCATTTACAATTGCATCAGAAACAATAAAATACATAGGATTCAGTTTAACCAAGGAGGTGAAAGACTTGTATGACGAAAATTTTAAGACACTGTTGAAAGAGACCAAAGAAGACACAAAAATGAAAATATATTTTGTGTGTATAGATTGGAAGAATTAATGTTCTTAAAATGCCCATACTACCCAAAGCAATCTACAGATTCAGTGCAATCCCCATTAAAATTCCTATGGCATTTTTCACAGAAATAGAAAAACAATCCTAAAATTTGTTTGGAACCACAAAATACTCCAAATAGCCAAAGAATCTTGAGAAAGAAGAGCAAAGCTAGAGGCATCATGCTCCCTGGTTTCAAACTCTATTACTAAGCTCGAGTTATCAAAACAGTATAGTATTGTCATGAAAATGGATACACACATCAGTGGAACAGAACAGAGAGACCAGAAATAAGCCCACACATGTATGGTCAATTAATTTACTACAAAGGAGGCAAAAATATACAATGGGGAAAGGAGAATCTCTTCAATAAATGGTGTTGGGAAAACTGGACAGCCACATGCAAAAGAATGAAACTAGACTACTATCTTCAACCATACACAAAAATTAACTCAAAATGGATTAAAGACTTGAATGTAAGACCTGAAACCATAAAATTTCTAGAAGAAAATGCAGTCAAAAAGCTCCTTGACATTGGTCTTGGCGGTGATTTTTTTATTCCAAAAGCAAAGGCAACAAAAACAAAAATAAATAAGTGAGACTACATCAAACTAAAAAGCTTCTGCACAGCAAAGAAAATTATCAGTAAAATGAAAAGGAAAATACATGCAAATTATATATCTGATAAGGAGTTAATATCCAAAATATCATACAACTCAATAGCAAAACAAAACAAAACAAAACAAAACACAAACATCTGATTAAAAAATGGTCAGAGTATCTAAATAGACAGTTTTCCAAAGAAGACATACAGATGGCCAGCAGGCATATGAAAAGATGCTAAATGAAACAAATCATCAGAGAAATGCAAATAAAAACCACAATGAGATGTCACCTCACATCTTTTAGAATGTCTATTATCAAAAATAACAGATGTTGTCAAGGATGTGGAGGATTTCAAAACCTTCTTTATTCTCAAAAAATTTTTTAAAAGCTGGAGTGAGAAATTTGCTTTAATATAGTCAAACCTACACACATTGGGGAGCCAATTATTCATGGGAGGTGGGGAACCTTGCAAAATTCAAGACAAACCTATTGTTAGCTTAATCAAAGCCATTGAGTTGACAGCTGCCTAATCAAGCCCAACTAAAGTGGTTTTATGATGATGACCATTTTGGAGTTTTCAGGTCCTGGTCAAATTTTAGGGACAATTTACACAAACTACTAAAGATAGTGTTTGGGTGAACTGGTTGGTTGGTGTTGTCTGTGAAGGAATAACGCTATTTCAAAGGGTTAGTGTTTGGCTTCCCACCTACACCTTCTACTTGCTGTTCTAATCTGAACGTATTTGTAAATTCCAACCAGATAGAAAGAACATCCATCCATCACTGAGGTTAGCCAAATATTCTAGACAAGTAGGTCAAAAGGTTATCTGGCTGCCTGCCATTGGCTAAACCATCAGACAAAGCCACAGGACTAGAATTATAGAAAGAAGCAGAGATGCCACTATTATGAAGCAGCCTCTGTATTTTGTGAGGGACAGAAAAGAAATATCTTATCAATAGAGAGACTTCCGTTTTCATTTATCTAATGACTGGCTCATTGAAATAGAGATTTTTGGCTTGGGGCCCAGAATTTTACTTTAATTCAAATACAGATGTTCTAATATCTGTAGAATTTCAATGATACTGAGAAACTCATGGATAGCACAGGAAAATAAATTGATAATCAGAGATGGGGAGTTCTTATCAAGGATACTGCAAGGAGTATTTCTGCTTTAGTTGGGAAGTAGAAGTACACCGATGACCTCTAAAGGCAGAAACTTTACCACAAAGTAACTGTGAAGTTAGAGCCTCAGGAAAGGGGAAACACAAAGTGTAGATCATGAGGAAGCTCAGAAAAGGCAAGAATGTATTCCTGTTGCAACTTTTTCTCCCCAGACATTGCTCCCCTCCATGCTCAAGACCAGACTCTGAGGTTTTCCACTCTCAGTTCTTAAGAATGAGCTCCTTAGAAATTCTGTCAGGCCTCACCTTCTTTCTGCTTTCAAAATGTATCTTTCTGCCTTGGCTTCCTTATTTAAAATACTCTTGATATTTCATCCTGGTTTACCGTTCTCATTTACCAGTTTACCATCTGATTATTTGGTAATCATGCTCCAAACTGTTTAACCTTAGGATCTGGAAACTTTAGAGTATTTTGCTTCTGATAATCATCTTCAGTTCTGTCCCTAAAACTAAGGACATCTAATACTCTTCAGGACAGTATTAGCTGGATCCCATGGCTTTCTCTTGTGCCTTGAGATAGAACAATGAACCCCCAAAATCCTTCACATCAATTAAACTAAACTCTGTGAAGAGTAAAACCTCTGATAAAATGAGAATTAGTTTCTTACCACTGTAAGATAAGTTTGATTTTTTGAGAAAAAATCCTTTCACTTATCTATTAATAAAGAAAAAAATGGAAAGATTCTTATATTACAGTGAAATAATACATCATCTAAGCATCAGATATGCATTGAGCATTGCTGTACACTTGCATTCTTATTTGCCATGTATTCATCCTTCAAATAAAATACTTCAAATGGTTTTCCTCTATTTCTATATTAGACATTTAAGAACTGAAACTCAGAGTGATTAAATGACTTTTCCAAGGTCAATCAGTTATGTGTCTACATGGAGCTCACTGGAGGACTTTTTTACTCTACTATGAGTCCCTTAAAGGCTAAGTCTTGGTTGCCACTGGATTTGAGGACAGTAACCACAAAAAACAAGCAATATTGTAGTCATTTGGCAAAGAGGTGAAGTTCTCTGTTTTACAAAATTATTTTCTACACTTTAACCCTTCCCAGATGCTGGTATGAAGTTTTTTCTAGGATATATTTGAAATGTAATAAGGAGCACATGCCAGCCTGTATTTGCTTAGTGAAGTCTCTGACTGTGGATGATTTTCAAGGGATATTCTCTGTAGTTTGAGCAGAGTCTTCAAATGAAATCTTTGAATGAGAAAATTGCCTCCCTCATTTGAAAATATTAAAATTTAAAGGACCTGGATTTCTTTACAGTAATAAAATAGATAACCTCAATTGTTTGTTTACTTTATAATTTTATTCGCAACCCAGTTACTGTTTACCTTTTGGGGAATTTGTATACCAAAACACACATAAATAATATTTAATTCTTTTTGTTGTTTTGCATTTTGCAAGATTGAGTATGATTTGCTTTCCATTTGGCATGCAATGTGTGAAATTTAGAAAGCTTTCTTTTCTCAGTTATTGGCATATTGGCGGGGTGGGGGGGGGCATGTGATGCCAGATGCTCTTAAGGCATTAGAAATAGCCTTGTGAGGAATTTGCACCTGAGTAGGCTGTTGAGGCCTCTCTACCACCCATCAATCTCTGAACTAAAGTAAGCAGAGGCTGCCTCCTTCTGACTGTTTCACTGTGTAGTCTTCATCCAGTTTTTCTTTCATCCTTATTTTCTCTAAACTCATTTTAAGCACACATCCACGGAGGTGGTTAAAATTAGAAATGGTGGAGTATAATTTCTTTTTAATCATTTAAATGGATAACTAGTGACTCTGATGAAATGTGTATTATTATTTCATGCCTCTTTAAAATATTGTTGAAGTTTTGAATGAACATTCTTTCACTTATTTAATGATAAAGAAGAAAAAATAGAAAGATTGTAATATTCCAGAGAAATAATACATAATCTGAGCATCAAGCAGACAATCATTGAGGATTGCTTTAAGATTACATTCTTATTTGCCAAATATTCATCTTTCAAACAAGATATTTCAAATGATTTTCTTTTTATAGAACTCATAATTTGGAAGATGCAATGTTGGCTTTGTGAAAATTATGTATAATGCTTCTCTACATAGTTGAGGGAAATACTCAATAAACTGCATAAAACATGGCAGGCAAACAAACAGAAAATGTTTGGGTGAAAATGAGTGATGGGCTGAAAGGTTTGAAAGGATATTGTCTGGAAGATTCTTTTATGCAGTCACTTGGATTATTACTGTTGGAATAAAAATGAATAAACACTGGTGAGAAAGTTAGGCTTTATTTCAACATTGATAAACTTGAAAGCATTTCCTAAAACAATAAGAATTGCTGAAATCACATTTTATTTTCAGAAATATGTATAGCTTCAAGAAGGTTTGCTTCAAGTATTTCTCAGAAGTTAAAATATAGACAGAGACTCCAATTCAAAATTATTTTAGTGAAATAAGAGTTGAGTAGTGAAGGGAATGAAGGACTAGTAATCAGTTGGTGGAGAAGTCTGGTTATTTTTTTTTTGTTTGTGACTACAGGTTATTTTTTTATATATCTTTATTGGAGTGTAATTGCTTTATAATGTTGTGTTAGTTTCTGCTGTACAACAAAGTAAATCAGCTATATGTATACATATATCCCCATATCCCCTCCCTCCCACCCTTCCATTCCCACCCCTCTAGGTTATCAAAAAGCATCGAGCTGATCTCCCTGTGCTATGCAGCAGCTTCCCGCTAGCCAGCCATTTTACATTTGGTAGTATATATATGTCAATGTTACTCTCTCACTTCGTCCCAGCTTCCCCTTCCCCCTCGTGTCCTCATGTCTGTTCTCTACATCTGCATCTTGATTCCTGCCCTGGACTAGGTTCTTCAGTACCATTTTTTTAAGATTCCATGTATGTGCTTTTGCATCTGGTATTTATTTTTCTCTTTCTGACTTACTTCACTCTGTATGACAGACTCTGGGTCCATCCACCTCATTACAAATAACTCAATTTTGTTCCTTTTTATGGCAGAGTAATACTCCATTGTATACATGTGCAACATCTTCTTTATCCATTCATATATCGGTGGACATTTATGTTGCTTCCATGTCCTGGCTATTGTAAATAGTACTCTAATGAACATTGTGGTACACGTATCTTTTGGAATTATGGTCTTCTCAATGTATATGCCCAGTAGTGGCATTGGTGGGTCATATGGTAGTTCTATTTTTAGTTTTTTAAGGAACCTCCATGTGGTTCCTTAATACAGTGGCTGTATTAATTTACATTCCCACCAACAGTGCAAGATGGTTGCCTTTTCATCACACCCTCTCCAGCATTTATTGTTTGTAGATTTTTTGATGTGGACCATTCTGACAGGTGCGAGGTGATAACCCATTGTGGTTTTGATTTGCATTTCTCTAATGATTAGTGATGTTGAGCACCTTTTCATGTGTTTGTTGGCAATCTGTACGTCTATTTTGGGGAAATGTCTATTTAGGTCTTCTGCCCATTTTTGGATTGGGCTCTTTGTTTTTTTAATATTGAGCTGCATGAGCTGCTTGTATATTTGGGAGATTAGTCCTTTGTCAGTTGCTTCATTTGCAAATATTTACTCCCAAACTCATTCTATGAGACCACCATCACCCTGATACCAAAACCCAACAAAGATGTCACAAAAAAAGAAAATTACAGGCCAATATCACTGATGAACATAGATGCAAAGATCCTCAATAAAACACTAGCAAACAGAATCCAACAGCACATTAAAAGGATCACACACCATTATCAAGTGGGGTTTATTCCAGGAATGCAAGGATTCTTCAGTATACACAAATCAATCAATGTGATACACCATATTAACAAACTGAAAGATAAAAACCATACGATCATCTCAAAAGATGCAGAAAAAAAAGCTTTTGACAAAATTCAACACCCATTTAATATAAAAACTCTCCAGAAAGTGGGCATAGAGAGAACCTACCTCAACATAATAAAGGCCATATATGACAAACCCACAGCAAACGTCATTCTCAGTGGTGAAAAACAGAAAGCACTTCCTCTAAGATCAGGAACAAGACAAGGATGTCCACTCTTGGCACTATTATTTAACATAGTTTTGGAAGTCCTAGCCACGGCAATCAGAGAAGAAAAAGAAATAAAAGGAATCCAAATCGGAAAAGAAGTAAAACTGTCACTGTTTGCCCATGACACGATACTCTACCTAGAAGTTCCTATTATACATAGAAGACCAGAAAACTACTAGAGATAATCAATGAATTTGGTAAAGTAGTAGGATACAAAATTAATGCACAGAAATCTCTTGCATTCCTATACACTAACAATGAAAACTCAGAAAGAGAAATTAAGGAAACACTCCCATTTACCATTGCAACAAAAAGAATAAAATACCTAGGAATAAACCTACCTAGGGAGACAAAAGCCCTGTATGCAGAAAACTATAAGACACTGATGAAAGAAATTAAAGATGATACAAACAGATGGAAAAATATACCATGTTCTTGGATTGGAAGAATCAACATTGCGAAAATGACTATACTACCCAAAGTGATCACAAGTTTAGTATGACTATTAAAAGAGGAAAGATCGCCTATAGGTGAGTGAGAGGTATGGTACAATTCCTGGACTATTATGGAGAATGGAAGGAATAGTTGAGAAGAAGACTCTAACAAAAGCAAGGAAGCAGAAAAAGGAAAGGATAAAAAACAAATATAAAACAAGTAAATATAATATGAGAAAAATAAAGCCATCATAAATGTTATCAAAATTAATGTGAGTGGCTTGAGTATGCTATGGAAGGATAGGCTCTAAGATTGGTCTAAAAAATAAAATTCACCTATTTGTACTGTTTACAAATAAACACACCTAAAACAAAATGACAGAGTATTCTCTCCCTAACAAAAGTGTAGGCGAATACATATCAGGTAATAGCAAACTAAATGAAAGCAGATGAGGCAATATTAGTATCTGATCAATTTGATTTCAAGGCCAAAGGGAAAAAAGCAAAACAAAGAAAACAAAATAATGAAAAGCCCCAAATGAGGAAATATATAAACAAAAAGGCTCAACCATTTGTAAATGAAATGACGCTTTTTAAAATAGCCATTTTATGTAAAAAAGAAAGATACAAATCTGAAATTATAGATTACCCAGAAATCAAAAAGGGTAACACTTTACATAGGAAGTTATGTGTAGATCTAAAGCTGCATTCAGAGAAAATTATAGATGTAAACACTTTTATTGTTAAAAAATAAAAATTGAAAATAGAAGGAAGTCCAACAAACTAAAAAGGAAAAGGAATAACAGTAAGTAAAAATGAAATATGAGAAAAATTAATAAATATCAATATAAGGTGAAATTAATATAAGAGAAAATAAACAACCAATAGTACATCATAAAATATAAATATAGTAAAATTGATAAATTTCTTGGAAAAATGCATCCAATTTAAAAGTACTAGCAAATCTTATTAAGAAAATTAAAATATATAATATTAGGAATAAGAAAGGAGAAATAACTATACATTCAAGTACATTAAAAAAGTTAAAGAGCCATTTATGATTTTTTTAAATGTGATATAAAATAGGATTAAAAGAGACTTTTTCACTGATAGAGACTTGTTCACAACAGCAAATAGAATTAGCTATAAAACTTTCAGAGCATTAACAATAAAATCAGAAAAAAATAAGTTGACCACTACCCCTACTACTAGTATTACTTAGATGATTCCAACTAATGCAGTAAGACATAATAATGTCATAAGCAGTATAACTTTTAAATAAAATAGTAGGAAACTTAGCATTATTAGTTGGTGACACCATAGAAAACTAGAAATGCCAAGAAAAGCAAAGTAATACACTATGAAACTACTGAGTTAACTGGGTAAAAGAGTCAATAATCTGTAGTAATTCAAAATCAAAACAAAGAAATACAATATCCTCCAGTTACCAACTTAATGAACCAATGCAAAAAAACCAAATGAGTATGCAAACAAACTAAGAACCCTTTAACCTCTCTGAGCCACCAATAAGTGCATCTTTAAAGAGGATCAAATGAGAAAATAAATACACATCAACAGCCCAGTGCCTCACATACGGAAGGAGCCTAATAAATATTGTAAGTTGACTGTCCTTTCTGATATTTTCTAGCCCTGTCTCTGAAACTCATATTTGGACAATTATATTTTGTTTACGTCTCTCTTTTTTTTAAATGTTCACTCGCCCTTAATAGTAATACCACAATATTGAATGCAAGTTATTTTTTTAAACTTTTATATTATATTGCAGTATAGTTGAAAAACAATGTTGTGTTACTCAAAAGCTTTTGTACAGCAAAGGAAACCATAAACAAAGTAAAAAGACAACCCAGAGAATGGGAGAAAGTATTTGCAAATAATGCAACCAACAAGGTATTAATCTCCAAAATATACAAACACCCCATGTGGCTCAATGTCAAAAAAAAACAAACAACCTGATCAGAAAATGGACAGAAGACCTAAGTAGACATTTTTCCAAAGAAGTTGTACAGATAGCCAAGAGGCACATGAAAAGATGCTCAACATCACTAATTATTAGAGAAATGCAAATCAAAACTACAATAGATATCACCTCACACCAGTCACAATGGCCATCATCAAAACACCTACAGGGCTTCCCTGGTGGTGCAGTGGTTGCGAGTCTGCCTGCCGATGCAGGGGACACGGGTTTGTGCCCTGGTCTGGGAGGATCCCACATGCCGCAGAGCGGCTGGGCCTGTGAGCCATGGCCGCTGAGCCTGCACGTCCAGAGCCTGTGCTCCGCAATGGAAGAGGCCACAACAGTGAGAGGCCTGCGTACTGCAAAAAACAAAAAAACAAAAACAAACAAACAAAAACACCTACAAACAATAAATGCTGGAGAGGGTGTGGAGAAAAGAGAACCCTCCTACACTGTTCGTGGGAATGTAAGTTGGAACAGCCACTACGGAGAATAATATGGAGGTTCCTTAAAATACTAAGAATAGAGCTACTGTATGACCCAGCAATCCCGTTCCTGAGCATATATCCAGATAAAACCATGGTTTGAAATGGTACATGCACCCCAAAGTTCATTGCAGTGCTGTTTACAATAGCCAAGACATGAAATCAACCTAAATGTCCATTGACAGATGAATGGATAAAGAAGATGTGGTACATATATACAATGAAATACTACTCAGCCATTAAAAATAATGAAATAATGCCATTTGCAGCAACATGGATGGACCTGGAGATTATCATACTAAGTGAAGTAAGTCAGACAGAGAAAGACATATATACTATTGCTTACATGCAGAATCTTTAAAAAAATCATACAAATGAACTTATTTACAAAACAGACTCACCGACTTCGAAAACAAACTTATGGTTACCAAAGGGGAAAGATAGAGGGGAGGGGTAAATTGGGAGTTTGGGACTGACATATACACACTACTGTATTTAAAATAGATAACCAACAAGTATTTAAAATAGATAACCAACCTACTATATAGCACAGGGAACTCTGCTCAATATTCTGTTTAGGTCTCTTAACAATTTTAACAGACTACTTTCATATTGCCATGCAGACTAAAATTCTGTTGGGTGGTTAGAGCATTCCTTTTTATGTTTCTGTCTTGTGATCGCCAATGAAGAAATGTGGACACATGGTAAGCCCTGCATTGTTTACCTGCAATATTGAATGGGCACTGATTCATACATCTTCAGTTTGTCTGTAACTCTGACAGACATTATAAGGGTTCTGGCCTTAGCCATGGCCTTTCACAGCAGATGTTTCCTAAGTATAGAGCTACCCCCAAATTGTCTTGGACTTGTTAAAAAATTAGTGGTGACTTGGTGAATTCCAGTGATCCCAAGCTTCTTTTCCTTTTTTTTTTTTTTTTTTTTTTTTTTGTGGTACGTGGGCCCCTCACTGCCGTGGCCTCTCCCGTTGCAGAGCACAGGCTCCAGATGCGCAGGCCCAGCGGCCACCAAGCTTCTTTTCCTAGTAAATGTGTATTTCTCTAATAAACTGGAACTCGTACAACTAATTGCTTTGTACTTTCATACACTGCCCCTCCACAATTCTGATCATTTAAAAACCTTTTAGCAAATACTAATGTATTTGCTGCCCCTATTAGAGGAGTAAATATTAATACCTTTATATTACATTGTAGTCTCCTGATTCTTGATAAAGAATAAAGAAAAACAAATATATGGCAAATAACTCAATACTCTGATGTTACTAGTATTAATCTATTAACAAAATTATTTTTAATATATGTATATATCACATGTGTATTCAAATTCTATACAGTTTTATGTCCTAGTTCTTTTACTAAATATACTCTTGGCAAAAAAAATTAAATCACACTAGATTTGCTATTCTGTAACTTTTTGTTTATATGTTTATTATGTCATAGGCTTCTTTTTAAGTCATTAGTTCTACTGCTTTCTTTTAGTTATAGCTACCCATTATTTTATATGGATGAACTGCAATTTATTCAGCCATTTCTCTATTAATGAACATTTATGTTATTTATAATGCTTTGCTATTAGGAACAATATCATATTAAACATTCTTAGAATCACAGCTCTGTGCTTACAGTCAAATATTTCATGAAGCAGATTCCTAGGAGTGTAACTGCAAGGTCAGTGTACTTGTTTTAAATATTAAAAGATGCTATCAGATCGTCCTTCAATAAGACTTTAACAATTTTGTGTTTCCCATCAGAGCTCTATGAAGGTTTTCATTTCTACACATGTCTCAGAATACTAGGTATTGATAATGTTTTCAATTTTTTTAAGTGTGAAAAATAGTATCATAGTATTTTAATTTACGTTTCTTGCTTTATAATTGAGGTTGGGATTTGCAATTTCTTTACTACCGAATTTCTGTTCATATCCTTTGTCTGTTTTTCTGAAGTGTTCTTTTCTAATTTGTCCTGTTCTTAGCAATTTGCGGGACTCTTCCTATTTTAGATCCTTTTGGTTACTGTAAGTTTGCTAAGTAGCTCCTTTCAGTTTATTTGTACTTTGACTTTTTTTTTTGTTGCCTTTTCTTTTAAACTCAGAAAAATATAACTTTTATGTACTCAAATATGTAAATTTTATTTTTCCTTTTGGCTTCTGGATTCTAATTATGTTTAAGAAAGTCTTCTGTGCCATCAAGGTTATAAAAATATCTTCAGGTATTTATTCCAAAATCTTTATTGTCTTATTATTTACATTTAGACCACTAAATCACCTGAAATATATTTCTGAGTAAAGTGTGAAGTGGGTATCTAATTTTGTCTATAGCAAATAGATAGCCATTTGTGTCTAAAACCTTTATTGAATAAATCATCTTTTCCCTTCTAAGGTGGAATTCACCTTGATCATACATTGAATCCCAATCTACATTTGGAACTATTTCTAAATTTTGTTCCATGGATATACTTTTGTTCCATACTAGTTAAGTAAGGTAGCTTTGGAGTGAGATTTAATATCGAAATGGGCAAAGCCCTCTTCCTTGTCTACTTTTACAGAATTCCTCTGCAATTACCAGTTATTCTTCTAATGAATTTTAGAATGATTTTGTCCAATATTTTTGCAATTCTGGCTAGAATTGCATTAACTTTATATGTTAAATTGGTGATGATGAACATCTTAATTGTATTAAAGTGACATTATATAAGAACATGATATATCTCTACGTATTTTGTGTCCTTCAATTAAGTTTTATAGTTTTCCTTATTTAGGGGAACTAAATTCCTTACATTGTTATTATTTTGTATCACAGTGGACTGGCCTCAATTACAGTTATTACCTTCTATTCATATGTGAAACTCCATTAGGCATTTGTGATTCTAACATTTCACTGAGGAAAGCTAAACTCTAACAACTCTTCTTTATGATAACTGTTCTAGTCATCTAGCCTGGGGCCAGATGTCAACAGTATTGTATATCTGAATTAAAGCATGACTAGGAAGAAATTTGTTTATTGTCCTTTGTGTTAAACGAATTTACCAGTACTTCATATATACTTAAATGCACAAAAGATTTGGCACTGTCATGGTATAGTGGGTGTGTGTGTTTTCTATACACAGTGAAATATCTGTCAACAATTACAGAATGCATTTATTTTTAGTTATACAAAAATACACTCAAAATGGATTAAAGACCTAAATGAAGGCCAGACACTATAAAACTCTTAGAGAAAACATAGGCAGAACACTCTATGCCATAAATCACAGCAATATCCTTTTTGACGCACCTCCTGAGAAATGGAAATAAAAACAAAAATAAACAAATGCGACCTAATGAAACTTAAAAGCTTTTGCACAGCAAAGGATACCATAAACAAGATGAAAAGGCAACCGTCAAAATGGGAGAAAATATTTGCAAACGAAGCATCTGACAAAGGCTTAATCTCCAAAATATACAAGCAGCTCATGCAGCTCAATATCAAAAATACAAACAGCCCAATCCAAAAATGGGCAGAACACCTAAACAGACATTTCTCCAAAGAAGATATACAGATTGCCAACATACACATGAAAGGATGCTCAACATCACTAATCATTAGAGAAGTGCAAATCAAAACTACAATGGGGTGTCATCTCACACCAGTCAGAATGGCCATCATCAAAAAATCTACAAACAGTAAATGCTAGAGAGGGTGTGGAGAAAAGGGAACCCTCCTGCACTGTTGGTGGGAATGTAAATTGATACAGTCACTATGGAGAACCGTAAGGAGGTTCCTTAAAAAACTAAAAATAGAACTACCATACGACCCAGCAGTCCCACTACTGGGCATATACCCTGAGAAAACCATAATTCAAAAAGAGACATATATCACAATGTTCATTGCAGCACTGTTTACAATAGCCAGGACATGGAAGCAACCTAAGTGTCCATTGACAGATGAATGGATAAAGAAGATGTGGCACATATATACAATGGAATATTACTCAGCCATAAAAAGAGACAAAATTGAGTTATTTGTATTGAGATGGATGGACCTAGAGTCTGTCATACAGAGTGAAGTAAGTCAGAAAAATAAAAACAAATACCATATGCTAACACATATATATGGAACCTTAAAAAAAGAAAAAAAAATGGTTCTGAAGAACGTAGGGACAGGACAAGAATAAAGACGCAGACGTAGAGAATGTACTTGAGGACATGGGGAGGGGGAAGGGTAAACTGGGACGAAGTGAGAGAGTGGCATGGACATATATACACTACCAAAAGTAAAGTAGATAGCTAGTGGGAAGCAGCTACATAGCACAGGGAGATTAGCTTGGTGCTTTGTGACCACCTAGAGGGGTGGGATAGGGAGGGTGAGAGGGAGACACAAGAGGGAGGAGATATGGAGGGAGGGAGCAATATAAATTGCTTTACATACCATTGTAAAGTAATTATACTCCAATAAAGATGTTAAAAAAATGTTTCTCAATGGTTATTCATTCACAACTAAATATGGACTAAATTCTAGGACAGAATAATTAAAAGTGGCATGCACGTGAGTTCTGTGGTGGTTTTCAAACTAATGACAATGGAACTGAATAAGTATTATTTTTTAATCAGTGTAATATTTTACTGTCTAATTTTTCTTATTACTCTAGTTTCTGGTGTATAATTTGTTTTGACAGAATGCTCCTGCTGCATGGAAAGAATAACTCTAGGTCCCTCTGCAGACATTTTGAGAGACCTAATTTATGACAATATGTTAAGGAAGCCTAAAACAAAACTTAGAATGAAATGTTTGCAGGAAGGACAGAGTTCCAAGGAGATTAGGTTCAGGGAACTTAAGTCAACGTATGGAGAGGGTAACAATAAGAAGAGACAAAAAAAAAAGCACTTATAAAGCTCTTAGATGATTTTATTTTACTACAAGTGACACTATTCTTTCTGCGTGTTTAAAGGCAGATGGTGGCTGTATAGACAAAATGCAATGAGGAGTCAAGGCAATTACTCATTTCCTTTGGGCTTCAGGAATGTATTATGGAGGGAAAATTTGCTTTGGGGGCCTACATTATGTAATTTCCTTGTCTTTGCTGATTGAATTCAGAGAAAAAATTACATAGATCAAATAGAAAAATAGTTTCAAATCCATTTACCTTGAGGTTGTTTAGCAAAGACTGTAATGTTTAAACTGTTTTACATAAATGAAATTGTTTCAGGTCCATTTCCCATCCTGTACTAGCTCCTGGTTCTTTGGTTGCTTGGCCTAGATTCTAAAGCCTGGGCAGAACTTCATCTCTGTAATCCTGTATCTCATTTTATAAATGGCTTACCTTTATCTACTTTTCAGTAACTTTCTCATAAATTATCACATTTGATCTTCCCCAAAACTTAGTGAAATTAATGATGCCAGTTTAATTACTGACAACTTTCAGATGAAGAAGCTAAGACATGGCAAGATTTAGAAGCTTACATTCTTTTTTCACTTCAAAAGGTAATTCCTCAAATATCTAAATTTAATGAGAACATTAATCAGACATTTACCAGTTTACCAGCCCAAACTCTATAAACTTCAATTCTATCTTTGTAAAATGGGCATGGTAATTCTTAACACACAGAGGTCTAGAGAGGCTGTAAAATAGTATAGATAAAGAGCCTAGCAACTTGTGTTGATGCTCAATAAATTACTAGGATTATTAGTGTATCTCTAACATAAGATAGAGTCGGTATAGAGATATACTTCTATCATATAGTTTTGTAATTGTTTACCTTTGCTGCCTTCCTCTGAACTCACCTACAGTGAGTTCCTTGAGTGTAAAAGACTATTTTAATCTCTGGATTCTTTTGTGTGCTATAAATATTTACCGTGTTAATGAACTTAAGGTGTGTATAATTTTTAAATAGATTAATCCAAGAAGATAGGTAGAGTTACCAGTTTTTTGTTTTGTGAGCTTTTTGCTTTACAGTTGACCTTTGAACAACACCAGTTTGAACTGCATGGGTCCACTTATAGGCACATTTTTTCCAATCTTTAATATTATAGCATTACCCAATCTGTGGTTGGTTGAATCTGTGGACTCAAACGTGGATATGAGGAGCCCCAGACATGGAGGAACCGCATATGCAGAGGACTGACTATAAATTATACATGGATTTTCAGCTGTGTGGAGAGTGACCACCCTTAGTCCCCTTTTTGCACTGCGTGGAGGGTTAGCACCCCAATCCTCCTTTTGTTCAAGGGTCAACCATATTATGTTTTTGGCATTTTGCAGTTATGCTACAAAATGACCTGTTTTTGCTCGGATGGACTCCATTACACAAGTTTTAAACTAGTAATTGTTATTTTGGTCTAAAACAAGAGAATGTCAGGAGTTGGAAATTTACTTTTCACTTAATTTAGCTGTGACAGTAATAACCTACATTAAAACGTGAAGGAGGGCTTCCCTGATGGCACAGTGGTTGAGAGTCTGCCTGTTGATGCAGGGGATACGGGTTCGTGCCCCAGTCCGGGAGGATCCCACATGCTGCGGAGCGGCTGGGCCCGTGAGCCATGGCTGCTAGGCCTGCACGTCCGGAGCCTGTGCTCCGCAATGGGAGAGGCCACAACAGTGAGAGGCCCAAATCCCGCAAAATAAAAACCTGAAATAAAAATCTAGGGACATATATAAATATGAGAGATCCTATTTTAATGGTTTTCTGTTTATCTCATTCTAAGATTTATGAACTTAAAAGCACAGCAACTCTTCTTGTTTTCAGAATCTTGTAGGTTTATATGAGACCTTCAGGTTTACTAAGAAAAGTGAGAAAATATATTCCTGACTTTTTTTGCATGTCAGTTTTATTCTTGGTTTTCTCATAAATTTGATGCCTGTGTCTTTATTGAATGACAATTATGTAACTCTAAAAACACCACATTAATTATTAAGTATAATCAACCATTACAGGTCTTATCAGTTGGACAAGATTCCCTCCCTGAGGATACATCAGTAAAATTTTGTATTCTCAGATGTAATGAATGTTGCTGATAACTTGAAGTTCAGTGGATAAATAAATAATAAAGTAAGTGGTCTGTTCTGGGCCTGGTTGTTATATAGTGATTAAAGTATTGATTAGAATAGAAAATCATCTTTTAAATTTTAACTTGTTTAGGCACATATCAAGCATTAATCAAAAACTGAATATTAATAGTGAGGATGAGGAGGTCATGACAGCAATGATGACAATGATATAAGCAGCACTTCTCAAAACACTTGTATTCTAGAGAGTTTAAATTCCCATTTTATAGATGAAGCAAACATGGCTCACAGCAGTTAGGGAAATTTTTAAGATATGTAATTAGTGCACAATATAGTTTGCATTCAAATACAAGTCTTTAATCTTGTGACAAAATATCTGCTTTATGTTTATGGCTGTTACTTTATATTTACAGGGAGAGTAACACATGCACAATTCTTTTTTATGTATCATTTTTGTATTTGTGGTTATATTCTTCTTCTTAGTACCAAAACATATCTCTCTTTTTGTCTTGATTAGATTTGCCATATTTTTAACAATTTTATTGTGTTTTCTAAGAACCAAGTATTTTATTTCTCTATCAGTTTTCTGTTTGTATTAATTAATTTCTGATTTTCTTTTTAGTGTTGCCTTCTTTTCATTTCATTTTATTTCTACTGACTTTTTCTAACATTTTAATACGAAGACAACTTATTTTCATTAAAAATATAATCATCTAAGCCTATTAACTTATCTCTGAATATGTTTAAAAGAATTCCATAAAGGTTGTATATTACATTCCCACTTTTATGATTTTCTAAATGGTCTGGGATAATAATTTTATTTCCTATTATACAGTATTTTTTCTTCCATTTTTATTGAGATATAATTGGCGTACAACATTGTTTAAGTTTAAAGTGTAGAGTATATTGATTTGACTTATATCCAACATGTATGATTACCACAATAAGTGTGGTGAACATCCACCATCTATTATAGATGCAAAATTAAAGAAATAGAATATTTTTTCCTTGTGATGAGAGCTCTTAGGATTTACTCTCTTGATGACTCTCTATATAACATACAGCAGTGTTAATTATATTTATCATTTTGTACATTACTACCCTGGTACTTATTCATTTTATGAAGTTTGTACCTTTTGACTGCCTTCATCCAGTTCCCTGTACACCCCACTCCCCACCTCTGGTAACCATAAATCTGATCTCTTTTTCTATAAGTTTGTTTGTTAGTTTGTTTGTTTTTGAAGTATAATTGTCCTACAATACAATGGTAGTTCCTGGTATGCAACATAGTGATTTGATATTTCTATACATTACAAAATAATCACCATGATAAGTCTAGTTACCTTCTGTCATCAAAGTTACAGTTTTTTAATAATGTTGCAAAATTTTTTCTTAATTTCATAAAGGCTAAGATTGTTTAGTTTTATCCCTATATATTCTTAATTTCCACTTTTTAATTACTGTGGTCAGGGAATATTGTCTTTATGAGTTTTACATTTTAAAGTATACTGATTTTTGTGGTGTAATAAGTGATAAAAATTTAGTATAGTTTGAGAATATGTTAAAAGGAGGGATATTTTCTGTGGGATAAAAAATTTATTTTTATTTATTAAATCTACCTTATTAATTGTATTCCTTCAATTTGTATGTCTTAAGTTTACTTGCTTGGATCATCAGAGTATAAATATACATATTAAAGTATCCCAATAAAATTATGATTTTGCGGGATGAAGGACTGGAAGGCAGAGGTATGAGAAAGGGATAACTCCGGTCTAATAAGAAAGAATTTTCCTCTGTGAGATTCGTGGTTTACTTAGAGGCACAGATCCATGCATCTTTGGTAGGGATGCAGAGTAGAAGCTGAAATATGTGTCTTTCTGCTACTGTTCTATCTGATTTTGTTCTGTTTTAAAAATCAACACATATGTCAGATAGAGACATTTAATCTATTCTCACCATATAGAACCTTTAAAAAGAATATTTTCCTCCTAACTAGATGTAAATTGTTGATTGATATCATCAGTGATTTTGTATATCTATGTGTCCTTGTTTATTTTCATGGCGACTTTAATAGAAAATTTCTATGTGCATATTCTGTGGCAGCCATAATTATGAGAAGTAAAAATTTTGATTAATAATCTCAATTTCCTACTGGTTATCTACGTTCCCACCTTAAAAGAAAGCAGAACATGTTTTTTTCACTGTACTTTCTCTCATTTCAGCTTGAGGAATATGGAAATTACATATTAAATAAGTGTGCATGTGTTATTGGTATAGAGATTTAATTTCTATGTGCATATCCTGGACCAACCATCATGAGAAGTGAACATTTTGATTAATTATCTACATCCCTGGAAGGGTATTTCACATCTCTGCCAAATACATTTGTGGCATTAATCTATGGGAATGTCAATTTTTTTTTAAAGAAAAATGAAGGCTTTTTGTTCCTTATATGGTTGTTATTCCTCATTCCAGGAGATAATGGGGAAAAAAATCTTGTACTCCAAGTTGTCCTAGACTTCCTTTGGCTTTTTTATTAGTTAACAGATGATCGTAACTAAGAAAAGGAAGAGTGGTCAGGGTGGACATATTCTGCAAGGGCAAGTGTTTGTTTGCATCCTGTATGGTGAGGGTAGAGATTATGTATTGACAGATACCTAGACTAGGTATTCTTCTCTTATTTACCACAGTATTTTGTTCCAGTTACTTGATTACTTTTTCTCCAATTGGAATAGTACTATTAATCCCTTATCTGAGAGGCAATAAAATGCAGTAAAGTTTAATTCTGGTTTGTGGCCAGTACAGGTGTGGAAACCTGTAGAGATGATCCTGATAAGTACTCTTTGTTAAGAACATTGGATTACAGAATTTTAAGGCAAGGGTACCTAAAGATGGGTTAATTAAAGCTAAATTTTTTTTCTTTAAGATTGACAGGTAGGAGGTCATCATTAATTTTGTGTGATTAATTTCAAAAAGGTAGTATGGGCAAAAGTCAGATTACAGGGCAAAGGAACAAATAAAAAGCAACCTTAAGGAAGAGAATGTGGCATTCTTCCTGAACGTTCTTTGTTCCTTTAGGAAGGGAAGAGAGAAATTGGTATATAACTGTAGAGAGTTTGAGCCAATGCCCACACACCCCCATGCCCCCAACCCCAAGCAAACACTTATAGACTGGAAAAGAGATGGCCATATTTTTAGGCTAAATACAAAGATCCAAGCAGAGGAAGATGTTGACTATATAAATCAGAGGGCAGCAAACTTTCTGTAAAGTGCTAGATAATAAATATTTTAAGTTTTGCAGGCCATGTGGTCTCTGCAGAAACGACTCAACTCTGTCATTATAAAATAAAAGCAGCCATAGACAATATGTAAACAAATAGGCATGGTATTTTCAATAAAATTTTATTTGCAAAATAAGGCAGCAAGCCAGATTTCACTCATGGGCTATAGTTTGCCAACCACGAATATAGATGGCAGAGGAGAATTGAAGAGAGTAGGGAAGGGAGTAGGGTGAGGCTGGCTATGACTGTGGGCTAGCTTTCCAGGTCTGGATGTGGTATGTACGTGCAGAGAGAACACAGCTAATAGCTTCCAATTTCCTCCATGAGAGAGAGGACTGTCTAGCCTGTCAAAATGAGGGAGTATGGTAATCAAGGGCTTAGAGGAAAATGGTAATGATTTAGAAAAATTTTTTGAGTGAAATGAGAGAGCAGACTGACAAAGACAGTATCCAACTGATTATTAAAACTAAGGCTATGTAGAATTTACTATTAGCAGAAATGGGTGATTTCCTTTCTCACAGAGCTTCAGCATCTGGGTGGAAAAACCAGCTACAGCATTGATCTGGGGGTATGGGCTGTGCTGAGCAGATACACTTTGAAGTAAAATGAATCAAAGATATTTGTGAGACAATAGTTCAAATGAAAAGCCATTAGGTTCAAGCCAGATAAAGAAGAAAAAGATCAAAAGGGGCCTGTAAAGTGAGCGAAAGTGAAGAGATTAAGGCACTGGATATCTATCTCTGTGAGGCTGAAGAACAGGAGGTGAAGAAAGGAGAGAACTGTTAAGAGATTGAGGTAAAAAAGTACAATAACACACTAAATGTTCAACACACATTTTTTGATAGATTGCTGTCCTGAGTGAAACTTACTGCCTGAGACTGATAATGAAATAGGTGCCAAAGAAAAAATTTACACAAGTTATATATTCCTAGCTTCTAGAGTTTTGGCTATTAAGAATAGAAATCAATGACAATATAATTATTATATGACATAATCCTGAATTAATTTCAGTAAGAACAACATGGGGATTTAACAATGACACTTTACCTATAGTTTTTTTTTTTAACCTATAGTTTTTTTTAAACTTTTTTATTATTTAAAATTACTTTATTATAATAAACTAGTTTTTTAAATCATAAAGTTTAATTATTCCATTGCAATACTATATTGTTTCAGTGCTGCTCTCAATTCATAATTCTAGTTCATTTCATAGAATCAAAGAAAATAATATTGATATTCCATACTATTATTTCTATGAGGTAAGTTACCATAAAGTGAAAAGAGTTTTGAATTTAAGATTAGTAAGAGATAAATTCATGGTACAGAGTTCCATATAACATTTGGTCAAAATTGGAGAAAAAATTCTTGACATAGAAGAAAAATAGCTAGCTATTTAGTATAGCTCTTTAGTACTAGGTACCAAGCTCTGCATTGTGAGCTTCATACACTTACCTGGGAAAGTTTATTGAAGCTAGAGACCTAAATTTTTCCAAAATCTGTAAATTGTATTCTTTCCACCCTTTTCTCAAGCATGGTATCTCACCACCCTATGAATTAAAGACATCTTCTTACATATGTTTTGAGATCAAGTAATTAATGCTCTAAACTATGAAAGGTGGATAGTTGATTTAGGATTGCTTCTTTTTAAAACAGCAACTTGCCACAGCAAGTAGAGGTGGCTTTTTTAAAAAAAATAACACAGTTTAATCTCTCAATGAAAGAAATATGTTTTTTATTAGGTGGTCTTCTATAATTAAAAATTAAATATTGGACTGTGATATAAACTTAAATTTTATAACCACAAATAGAACAATGTTTTTAGAAAATGAAATTTATTGACCTGTAAAATAGTAAATGAATGTGTGTGTGGTAAATAATGAAGAATTTTCAGAGACAAAATGGACCGTGTCACAAAAGGACACACTTTTAAATATGCCAGTCTGAAGAACAGTGTCAATTTACACATGACTTTGGCATTTACTACTTTTGTAAATTTGACAAATGTTCATTTCAGTTATTTTCAATCTTATTGGTGGTTTCCCTAAGCATTGCCAGTGTTCTTTAACACTGTTATTTTGACTAGAGGCTAAAAAAAAAAAAAAATCAATTTTCAAAACACAAAAGTTTTAACTGACTTTAAGGAGGAACAGAGATAATAGTCTTCTGAATCCAGAAGGAAGGATTTAAGTACAAGCATAGGTATGGATAGGTGTGTAGGTGTGGAAGCAGGAAGTTGCCTTCTAACTTCAAGGAGTGAAGCTCATCTTCTGAGAAATATAGGAGAAACCCTGAAGTAGAAGAGTCAGGATGCTTTGTCAGTGGTGGAGGCCCCACTGAGGTTGGGGAGCATAAAGCTGGTGCAGTTACTAATGAATCCTTGAATTCATTTGAGTTTCATTCATTAGATTTTCTCCAGCAGCATAGAGTACCCCAGACAAAGACAGAGAATGCTGATTATGGAATCAGTACAGGACTGTGGTGCACCAAGAGAGGTATATGGAGCCAACAGGTATTAGAGCTTAAGATAGGGCTTTTGAGTATGAATCCTTTTACTTGCCTATTTTCCTCTTACGGGGATCTAAGCTATAAAACCAAAGAAATAAAGAGGTAAATAAGTACTGCACTACTAATGTCTGGGTAGAAATCTCTCCCTTACCCATGGGTAGAACCACAAATATGGGGGAAAAGGACTGCATGTTAATTCTCCCCCTATAGTAGAGTACTGGAGAGAGGGATTGAATTAAGATATCACAGGTGAAGCTAGAAACATGTTTTTTCTTATCATCTATTTGATGCACTGGCATAGTTTCTTTCTTTCTTTTTTTTTCCCTAAGAGTAAAATTTTATTTAGAGTGAGAAAAGAAATACAACACATTACAAGTTTTAAAAAGCCAAGGTCAGGGAAATGCAAAATTTTCATTAATTAACTGTATGACACACCTCAATATACTTTAAACAACTTTTAGCTGTTTACTTTTTGATACTCTTTTCATAGGACAATAATTTAGTACTGTCATTTTCAACAGAGAAAATAGAAAGATAGTTCAATGTTGTTTCTGTGATTGATCAAAATTAATTCTTTGTAGCTGGTAGTTTAGAAAAAATTCCTTCTGCTTCAGGCATCATTAGCAGTAAAATCATACCAATTGTTTGGATTGTTGTCCACTACGGGAAAGGCTCTGTCTTGCACTCTGAGTTTTTCCTTTTTCATAGCAATCTATGCTGTTTGTGGATGTACTATCTTCTATGAGGATACTAATTAGATAATTTTTAAAATTCTGATTAGTTTTTATTGTTTTTTTACTCCTGAGTTATCTCTGCTTCCTTAAGTATTTTTTATTCTGTTAGTTTATCTTGTCCTTATGTTTTACTTAAATATTTGGTCATCTTTGATTGTTGTTTGTTTTTTTTTACTTCCCCCCTCCCCTAACCCCCCAACTTTATTTAGATGTACATGACATATATAACATTGTGTAAGCTAAAGGTGTACAGTCTGTTTATTTTATACACATATATTGCAAAGTTATTACTACTGTGGTATTGGCTAACACCAGCATGACTTCACTAATTGCTATTTCTTTTTTGTGGTGAGAACATTTAAGATTTACTCTCTTAGCAACTGTCAAGTGTAAAATACAGCATTGTTAATCACCGTGCTGTACATCAGAGCCCCAAAACTTATTTGTCTTATAAGTGCGTGTTTGTACACTTTAACCAAAGTGTCTCTATTTCTCCCACCCTCCCAGCTCCTGATAATCACCTTTCTACTCTTTGTTTCTATGAGTTTGGCTTTTAGATTCCATACAGAAGTGATATCATACAGTGTTTGTCTTTCTCTGCCTGACTTATTACACTTAGCATAATGCCCTCATGGTCCATCCATGTTGCTGCAAATTACAGGATTTCCTTCTTTCTAATGGCTGAATAATATTCCACTCTGTGTGTGTGTGTGTGTGTGTGTGTGTGTGTGTGTGTGTATCTCACACCTTTTTTCATTCATCCATTGATGGACACTTCTTTTTTTCCCATGTTTTGAATATTGTGAATAATACTGCAATGAACACAGGAGTGCAGCTGTCTCATCAATATCCTGTTTTCTTTCCTTTGGATATATACCCAGAAGTGGAATTGCTGGATCATATGGTAGTTACACTTTTAATTTTTTGAGGAACCTCCATATTGTTTTTCATAATGGCTATACCAATTTATATTCCCACCAACAGTGCACAAGTGTTCCCTTTTCTCCACACTCCCCCCAATACTTATTGTCTTTTTTTATGGTAGCCATTCTAACAGGTGTAAGGTGATATCTCACTGTGCTTTTGATTTTTACTTCCTTGATGATTAGTGATATTGAGTACCTTTTATGTACCTGTTGGCTACTAGTATTTTTCTTATTTTTTTGAAAAATGTCTATTCAGTTCTCCTGCCCATTTTGTAATAAATTATTTATTCATTTATTTATTTTTTGCTATTGAATTATATGAGTTCTTTATATATTTTAGATATTAACCCCTTATCAGGTATATGATTTGAAAATAATTTTTCCCATTCTGAAAGTTGTGTTTTCATTTTGTTGATTATTTCTTTTGTTGTGTAGAAGTTTTTTGTTTGTTGTTATTAATATTTGCTTTTATCACTTGTGCTTTGGGTGTCATGTCCAAAAAATCATTGCCAAGACCAATGTCAAGGATCTCTTTCCATATTTTTCTTCTAGAAGTTTTATGGTTTCAGGTCTTATGTTTAACTCTCTAATCATTTTAAGTTAATTTTTGTGAGACATATAAGATTGGGGTCCAATTTTATTTTTCTGCATGTGGTTATCCAGTTTTCCCAGCACCATTTACAGAAGAGGCTATCCTTTTCCTATTGAGTATTCTTGGCTGCCTTGTCAAATAGTTATTGTCCATATATGCAAGGGTTATTGTTTATTTCTGGGCTGTTGATTCTGTTCCATTGGTCTATGTCTCTGTTTTTATGCCAGTACTATACCCTTTGATTCCCATAACTTTGAAGACCAGCTTTGGTCTTATTTTTCAGGATTGCCTTAACTCTTCAGGGTCTTTTGTGGTCCCTTATAAATATTAGGAATGTTTTTTCTATTTCTGGAAAAAATGTCATTGGAATTTTGATAGGGACTGCACTGAATCTGTAGATTGATTTGGATAGTATGGATATTTTAACAATATTAATTCTTCCTATCCATGAACACAGGATATCTTTCCATTTATTTCTGCCTTCTATTTCTTTCATCAGAGTTGTATAGTTTTTACTGTATAGATCTTTCATCTCCTTGAGTAAATTTATTTCTAATTATTTTATTGTTTTTTATGATATTGTGAATGGTATTTTCTTAATTGAGATATAATTAACTTACATTATATTAGTTTTAGGTGTACTACATAATAATTTGATATTTGTGTATATTGCAAAACGATTAAGTCAATAAGTCTAGCTAACATCCATCACCATACATAGTTACAAAAATTTTTTTCTTGTGATGAGAACTTTTAAGATTTACTTTCTTAACAACTTTCAGATATACCATACAGTATTATTAACTATAGCTGTTATGCTATACATTATAGCCTTTAGACTTATTTATTTTATGACTGGAAATTTATACCTTTTGACTCCCTTCACCCGTTTCTCCTACCCCCAAACCCCTGCCTCTAGCAACCTCCAATCTGTTCTCTGTATCTATGAGCTTGGTTGTTATTGTTATTGTTGTTGTTTTTAGATTCCACATATATGGTATTTGTCTTTCTCTGACTTATTTCACTTAGTATAATACTCTCAATGTCCATCTTTGTTGTTGCAAATGTCAAGATTTCATTCTTTTAATGGCTGACTAATATTGCATTGTATGTATAAACCACATTTTCTTTATCTGTTCATTTGTCAGTGGACACTTAGGTTGTTTCCATATCTTGGCTATTGTAAATAATGCTGCAGTGAACATGTGTGTGCATGTATCATTTCAAGTTAGTGTATGCATTTTCTTTGGATAAATACCTGGGGTTGTTTTCTTTGTTTCTTTTTCATATATTTTGTTGTTAATGTATAGAAATTCAACTGATTTCTATATATTGTTTTTGTATCCTATAACTTTACTGAATTTGCTTATTAGTTCTAACAGTTTTTTGATGAAATCTTTAGGATTTCCACTATATAAGATCACATCAACTGCAAACAAAGATAATTTTACTTCTTTTTCAATTTGGATGCCTTTTATACCTTTTTCTTATCTGATCGCTCTGGCTCAAGACTTCCAGTACCATGTTGAAGAGGAGTGGTGAGAGTGAGCACCCTTGTCTTTTTCCTGATCTTTGAGGAAATGGTTTCAAACTTTTACCATTCATTATGATGTTAGTTGTGGGTTTCTCATATATGACCTTTATTATGTTGAGGTATATTCTTTCCATACCCAATTCTTTGAGTGTTTATATTATGGTAGGAAGTGAATTTTTCCAAATGCTCTTCCTCCATCTATTGAGATGATTATATGATTCTTATCTTTCATTATATTAATGTGGTATATCACATTGATTGATTTGCATATGCTGAACCATTCTTGCATAAATTTCTCTTGATCATGGTGTATGATCCTTTTAGTGTGCTGTTGAATTCTGTTTGCTAGTATTTTGTGATGATTTTTGCATCTATACTCATTAAGGATATTGGACTATAGGTTTATTTTTTTCTCTCAGTGTCTTTATCTGGCTTTTCAATCAGGATAATGCTGGCCTTGTAAAACGAGTCTGAGAGTGTTCCCTCCTCTTCAATTTTTGGAAGAGTTTAAGAAGGATTGGCCTTAAGTCTTTAAATGTTTGGTAGAAATAAAGAGAGAAGACTCAAATAATTAATATCAGGAATGAAAGAGGAGTCATGGCAACTGATACCACAGCAATACAAAAGAGCATGAGAGACTACTATATGCCAACAAATTGGATAACCTAGAAGAAATGGATAATTTCCTAGAAACATACAACTTACCAAGACTGATTCATGAAGAAATAGAAAATCTGAACAGACCTTTTCAAGTAAGGAGATTGAGTTAGTAATCAAAAACTCCCAACAGAAAAAAGCCAAGGATCATATGGTTTCACTGGTGAATTCTGCACTGGTATAGTTTCTAGTGAAAGTGCTATGTACTATTTTCTATGCTAAGAACTGTATATATCTCATTTCACTTACTCTTTACAAGAATCCTTTGCATAAAGGTGTTATTTTACTGGTTTTATTCAGGAAATTAAGTCTGAGAAAAGTTAAGCATTTATGCAGATGGCATTGAATGAAGCCATAATTTAAACTCAAGCCTAACTCCTAAATTTGTAATTTTAATACTTCTCCCAATCCACTCTTGTTGTTGATGTTCTTCTTGTTTATTTGTTTTATTGCAGGTAGCTATGTTTCTTGATATTGGAGTCCTGTCTTCTGAGGAGAAGCCAGATTTTGACATAAAAACTAATTTAGGCTTAAGGCTAACATTACAAATAAATAAACTTCTAGTGTATTCTCCACCAAAAATGTTTTTTTAGGAGAAAAATTACCCACTCTAGTAATGTTTAAGCTTTTAATAACATAATAACATGGATTTTTTTTCTTAATTCACTATATTCCCTAACTTCTGTTTGCATAAATGTTATCTCCTAGTATTTCACATTAGTTTATATTTTTCATTGCATTTGTAAAACAGTAGTGAATACAACTTGACAAAATAGCCACAAGGTATATAGTAACTTAGGATAGAAAACTTACAATTCTGTTTCAAAATTCTCTTTTTTTCTTATGAGCATTTCTTTTCTTCTCTAATTGAAGATTTTGATTTTATTGGCCAGGTTTTCACTTGTACTCATTGTTTATTATTTAAAACAATTGCAGTGATAATTTTCAAATTATCAGGTGACAAGAGCTGGTTATTTCTTGTTGTTATTATGTGCTTTGACTTAGACTATTAATAGCAATGAGAACATTTAGGGTTTTGAACATACTGTTTATCCAAGAGTCAGAAAATGGTTGTTGAATTTCTTTTCCTAGCTGTGTCTCCTTTGCTCTTTCTAAGTTTATGTGGTTTCTCCATGCAGTCTCTTCACAGCATCTAAAATTCTTCTGTGTTGTCTGTCAGGGTCCAAAGATACATATTCTGAGACAGTGAGTGAGCCAGGCAGAAGCTACATCTAAGTCTTGAAAGGGATGTAGCATCACTTTCATCATACTCTATTAATTGAGCCATGTCACAAAGGGGGGCCCAAGTCCAAGAGGAGGGGACATAGACCCTACCTCTTAATAGGGGATGGAAAGATTCTATAAGCGCATGTGGAATAGAAAATATTGCAGCTATTTTTGCAAAATACAATCTTCCATAAAAATGCAATCTATGAAGGCAGATGAAAGACTAAATTTTTCCACACTGAAAAAGTGTGGAAGATACTTAATATTTATGAGACCTTCTATGAGCTTGTCACTTTATATGAATGACCTTATTTATTGCTTATAGCAATTCTCCACATTTTACAAATGATGTTACGGGCTATAAGGGTGATGGTATTTGTCTAAGGCCACTTAACTTCTAAATGCAGAACTAGAATTCAATCCAAGTTTTTTCTGACTCCAAAACCCGTAATTATTGTTATTTTTATGCTCACTTTAGCAAGAAAGAATTATGGGGGAAAATGCTCATTTGATTTTTATTAACTTAAATTCTTTATTAACCAGAATATTCTTCTTTCTATAGTATTTCAGTGTTTCATATCCATAATGATGTATCTGATGTTTCTGTTTAATCAGCAAATGTATGTTTCACTATTTTCATTGCCACTTTAGTGGTAAGTACAATTCATTGCTTAGCATAATAACTATATAATTATAATACCTATTGTTTTGTATTATAATAATCTGTTTATATAACTCCTTGATCAAGCTGTGGTTTTCTTGATATCAGTGAAAGTATCTAATTTATATATGTCCTTACAATTCATATATGTTCCCTATCTGTGGAGCAGTAAAGTATAGTCATAGTTGCAAATGTTTGATGAAGGAATAAATTGAACTATTGGGAATACATGATATAGTCTTGTTTTCTAGGTTATTTGGTTAACCAGAAAACTCTACTCCCTGTCTGTAGTAGAAAAATTTGTATAAATAGAGGGTTCTTGTAAGGATATGAAATTATCTTAAAGGCAAGTATTTCTTACAGAGGACAAGTCTTTAAGAATAATATGACTCAAACGTGTCATTTTACATATGGAGAAACTGAGGCCTGGAGAGATTATGTAAGGAGTGTAATTTAAGGTCACACACCTAGTTAAAGTCCGAGAAACTATTCTCACCTATATTTACTTGCTCTTTCACTCCTTCCATTTCATTATTAATCTAATTTTAAGTAGGTTGCTAGGAGGAGTCAAATGTTTTCATCAGTTTTGGAAGATTATGTTTTTTATTTGAGTTATGTCTCTGTGTAGAGTCAAAGTCTTAGATAGATTACATCTCAAGATATTTTATTCTATATATTTGATGATTTTATGAAATAGTTCTCTGTGGAGAAAAATAAAAAGAACACTAAATGGAGAGTCACATTTTCACATTTGCTAGTTATGTACTGTATCTTTGAGCAAAGCATTAAATGTTTCCAAGTCTCTATTCCTTTATTGAAGAATTAGGTAGTTGTAATGGTTCTCAACCTGGGTCATTACAACCCTATGCAATTGTTTTGAAATGCATACATCAGAGGTGGGATGCGGGTAGGTTGTCCCCTGACTGGGGACATTCTTGATAGTTTGTGGATAAAGCCCAAGGAAAATAAATATCTTCAAATGTGGGGGACCAACTCACACAAGGAAACATTTTCTTGACCAAAATGACAATAGTGCTTATGTTGAGAACCCGTGAAATATATTTTTAAAATTCTTAAACGATTTTTCTAATTCTAAAACTTCTTCATGAGGCAAAGTGCTTGAGAAAATGTGTCTTAGTCTCAATACATGATGAACAGATAAATAGAAGATTTTTTTTTTTTCCCTTCAGGGGGAAACAATTAACATCCTTTTTTGTTTTCTTTTCATTCAATGCGAATGAATTATCTTGCAAGAATTTAGACTTTAAGGAAGCCCATAAGTGAATTACCTTGAGAAACAGATCTCTGAGTCAAGTTCTAGGATGAACTTTGGAGCAATCCACTTGAGTCGGTGTTGAGAGTTCAACATATATATAAATGAAATTACTCTCCCTTTAAGCAATGCAAGTGGTAGAGAGAGAGAGATATAATAACAGAAGAAAAGGTTTAAAAGATACAGTGTGGAGCTGCCTTAGCAGCCCATTAGGATGTTTTATGGAGTGGACAATCCAAGGACATGTGTATCTCCTAATCATATATAAATCAGGTTGGGACTTGTGCTTAATGGAATTGGGTTTGAACTCTGAGAACATCTTTCAGTAGACTGAGCAAGCTGTGCTATTTATGGTCTTTAGGTGCCAAGGATGCTGACACATCCTTTTATTACTAGAATTTAAAAGAAATATATCATCAGGGTGTCTTTGTCCTATTGGGTGCAAATTGGAAAGACTGTTTTTACTGTGTCTTTGTAAGAGAGAAAATACATTATTCTCTTGTATTAAGCAAAGGCATATGATAATCTTATCAGTTGCTATTATAGCATAGAAAGTAGAGGTCTAAATCTTCATTTTACTGACAATAACATTTTTAAGCTTTCAAATATGTTTGAGATTGCATCCATCATTGTTTCATATGTTTTAGCCCTATTGCCTCAAATGTGAAATATTTTTGACTTCAGGTATTCTAGCTTGTATTCATTGTTTACAGTGCTGAGAACAATGCTAGGTTCATGGTCAGAATTCTTTGAGTAAAATTAATTCAAGAAATCACAAGATTTCTGGGAAAACCTTTGTATAGGCTATCCCTTCAGGAACTATGACAGAGCAGAGATGGGCTTGAATCTTCTTGTTTGGTCACTTGCCAACTATGTGACCCTGGGGAAGATAGGATCTTGTAAACAATAGGTCCTGATATGTCAGTTTCTCTTCTAAGCTGTGTGAACTCTACTGTATTTATAGAACTTCACAATGATAGCCCCCATCTTTTGCGTTCTGACCATTTAAAACTGTATTTTATTTTTTAAAATGAGTTGTTCAGTATTGTATGAGTGGAATTGATGTGCATCCAATAAATACTAGTACAGTAATAGACAATAAAATGTTTTTAGAAGAGAATTAATACTGTGTTGTTAAGAGCAGAAGAATAGTTTTTTACATTAAATTTGAGTGATATCTTCTGATGTTTAAAATCCAAATCTTTCCAGTGTAATATAGCTTCTGTTTTTTCCTTTTATTTGTCTAAATCTTGCACTTAGCCTACAATACATGAATATGTACTGCCAGAGAATTATTCTAATACTTTTGATGATAAAGAATGTTTATGGCTTGTTTCTGTATAAAAGTCTGAGAGCCAGTGGAAGCAATTTGCTTTAACACCCCAATTAATACATGATTGATTGCATTTGTTTTATTTCTTACATCTCTTGATTTGATTTTTCTCTGAAGGTTTTATTTGGTATCATTGCATTCTATTTTCATTTTAACTTTTCCTTGAGACAGAATAGAATTTTCTCTCCTTTGAGCTACTTACAATAGGTCTCTAGAAATCATTGTCTTATATGAGCATTCTTAAAGCAAAAGCTTGATTTCATTCATCCTTTCATTACCATGACCTGCAAAACCCAACAAAATCTGGCCCTTACCATTCCCTCTAGTTTCACCTTCTGCCACTGTCTCTTAGATTCCTGCATTTTGGTTCCACAGGCGTATTTCCTGCCTTTGGGCTTTTGTAATTGCCATCTCTTCCTTCTGAATACTCTGCCCCTAGATTTTCATAGAATTGACTCCTTATCCATCAGATCACAGCTCAAGTGTCAGCTCCACAGCGGTTTTCCTAACTGGTGAACTGGAAATAGACTGTCCCATCAGTCACTATAATGCCATCCTCTTTTATTTCATTAGAGTATGAATCAATATTAGAAATGTTCTTTTTCACTTGTCTGTTATTGTTTCTCAGTCTTCATTCCACCCAGAAGATAAGTTCAATAAGAACAGAATTGTTCACCAGAGTCCATAAGACATAGAAAAGTGCTGGCATGTAGTAAGTAAGTCTCAATAAATATTTGTTCATTGAATGAATGAGTCTACAGAGGCAGAGGCAGAGTGACTTGATTTCACAAAGCTAGGCAGTGAGAGACAAGGATGGATTCAGAGGTCCACAAACACATATCTGTCACTCTAAAGTGTAAAACCTCTAAAAAACTAAAAGTTTTGTGTAACTTTGTCATCAAAACTCATTTGGTGGCAAAAACTCAACATAAGCAAATATGAGGTGATTTATAGTTTTTTTTAATATATCCTACTTAGACTATTCATATATTTTTATTGCAGAAATACTAATACATTTGATTATAGGCTTTTGCTCCAGATCCTGCTGGGGGCTATTATGTAATACCCAGTATATATACTGTGTAACCTTTCTAAAATTCAAATATTTCTGAATTCCAAAACACAATAGACCCTAAGAATTTCAGATAAGGTAGGATGGACTTATATTTCAATTATATGTTCTTTCCCATGGAGAAATCAGGGGACTAAGATCAATTTAGCCACATGAGCATGTAAAGAAATCATTTGGATTAACAACCTTATGTTGCAGATGAGAAACCTGAGAGATTGAGTAAGCTATAAGAAACTATATATTAGAGAGCCACAGAGCAACAAATCTCTTACTCCTAGTCTACAAAACTTTCTATCAAATCATAAACAGAAAAGGACAGTAAAGAATACCATACTTTACTCTCTTCTCTGGATCATTTCACATAGATCATCTGGTAATCTTCACAACAACGACCTGAAGTAGGTACCAATATTGTTTTCATATCTGAGTAAGGTTCTTTGAGAAGTATATATGTTGTCCAAGTTCACACAGATATAAATAACATTAGGAATTTTGACTCAGAGTAGTCTGGCTCTAAAAACTTTAGTTGCAACCATGGCTTCTAACACGTGAAATTTTCATAAGACTACAATATCATATGATTTCTAGAAATCATTTATGTACTACAAACCCTTTTTTCAATTATTGAAAGTGAATCAAGTTAAGTTCTCAATAGAAAGGGATTTAAAATTCTATAGAAGTGGACCACATTTTTTTCTATGAGAATGCTGGGTTTCAAGATTTTTTGCTGAGCTTCCATGCTTGTTATGTGATAGTAAATTAAGAATACGTAGACATTCCAAATATCCATCTACTCTAAAAGATCAGAGGTTACCAACAGCAAATGTTAATTGCTGAACAAAAGAAGATAGCACTATTTCTCAACCTGGAGTAATATACCCTTCACACAAAAAACGTAATTATCCTAGAACTCCCAAATTTGAACTAAATTAATTTTGTATTATTGGGTTGGCCAAACAGTTCGTTTTTTTTTTCCGTAAGATGGCTCTAGTAGCACTTAGTTGTCTTTAACTTCATTCAAAACAATTTTGTTAGATTGTATTATGACAGTTGTCATATCAATGTACATTTTAAAAAGCTTATCAAAATTAGTCAATTTTTGTGCAGCCATTTTAATATTGAAGATGGAAGAAAAAAGTAGCATTTTCAGCATATTATGCTTTACTATTTCAAGAAAGGTAAAAACACAACTGAAACGCAAAAAAAGATTTGTGCAGTGTATGGAGAAGGTGACCGATCGAACATGTCAAAAGTGGTTTGCGAAGTTTCTTGTTGGAGATTTCTCGCTGGATGATGCTCCACGGTCCGGTAGATCAGTTGAAGTTGATAGTGATCAAATCGAGACATTAACTGAGAAAAATCAACATTATACTGATAACTGATAGAAATTAACCATTCTAGTATTACCATGAGGACCAAATGTGCAAAGGAGCAAATATGTCTTGAAAAAAAAATAAAAACACTCTACAAATGTCAGTTATTATTAGGATTATAATGAAGGTACACTCTTTGCCTGTTGTGTATTGCTGACTTATTTAAATTTCTAACAGTACATTCCTCTAAGCACACTAGAAATTAAGGTGAGCAGACAGAACCCACTAGGTCACGTTAAAGGAACACACAGACTGTGTTAGAAATAGAGGACAAAATTCTCAGTTTCTAGGAATAAGATCTCAAGAGGTAGATCTGAAATTTGTTTAAATGATAGATGCTTTGCAAAGATCCTGCCAACGTGAATAGACTGAGGAGTCCCCTTAGGAATACGATGCAGATATGCCATGCTTCCCAAGGCATCTCATTATCTCTATATGTGTGCGAGGTTCATGGCTCTGTTACCTAAGTGCTTAGGCAAACAATCATTTTTCAGCTCTAGGCATGAGTTTTCTTTTCATAGACATGGGGATATGCAGTTATGTGAACTCTGGAATGTTAAATTGAAACCATACAGGAGTATAGCCAATAACCAAGACGATGAGAACATTTCATATAACGCCAGCTCTTCCATTAACCAATCGTTCAGGCTGTTTTGAAACTTTTAATAATAACTAAAACAAAGAAAAACAAACAAACAAAAATCTACAGTGAACCTTATTAAGGAAAATAATTTCTGTATTGTTAACTCCATACTTTCATTAATCATCAGGCAGGAATAGGAATATGTTGCTCATTCTTATCACATGGATGTCCAAATTCTATCAGAAAATACAAGTTCTGTGTCAAGAGATAGTTATTTCCCTCATTTTGCAAAAGATTTTAAAGTTTATATAAGATCAGATACATGTGTTTTTGAGCATGATGCAAGTCAGATTTAGAATATATAATAAACAGAGAATTTTCCATCTTGATATTTTTAGATGAAGAAATCTAAACAGAGAATAAAAACTAATAAAAATCTTCCTTGAAGTCACTGTGGTAAATGGTACAAGGATATCTGCCCAGCAATCTTATCGGTAGGGTTGCCCTCTCACTCACAAAGGTGGCAGACATGTTTCTACTTCATGATGTGGCACCACTATCATTGATTTGTCCAAGGGGGACTGGATAGAATCTTAGCCAGTTAGTTTCTCTTTTCCTGATATTGGTAATTGGGATCAAGGGATAGTCTATTCAAGCTTCTGGTTCAGATGGGAAATTTAGCTAATGCAAGAACTCTGTACTCTCACTCCAAACACATGGAAATTCCAGAAAAAGTTAAAAATGTAATAATAATAATATGATTAAAGAAATAAAAGTAAAATCTTCAAAGAACAAAAACAGAGAGAACCCAACTCTGAGTAGAAAGTGAAATTGGGATAACATCTGATATATACCTTAAGAACTGGGGCTTAATGCCTCATAGGGATACTTGAGGCCAAAGCCCATACATAGTAGGCAGCCAGAATTGGACTCTCAGTATAAAACAGAAAATTCCATATGATCCAGGAAGGCACCATGAAAGTAGGCTGATAATTCCAGTCTTGGAAGGTATAAAAGCAATGTCTGCTGTGCCTTCTCAGATTCTTTTGGTACCATTGTTTTGGACCCTCAACAAACACAATACTATCATTAGAAATGCAAAACCCTAGGACATATTTCTAAAGATAAATTCAGAGCAAAAAATTATACACGTCAGTCTAGTATGATAGGAGGTAAACAGAATAAGCAGCAAATGTGAGAGGAAACAAAGAATGATCTAAAAGCAATTTTTAAATAAATGTCTTTAAAATTTTAAAAGCTTTCTTGTGCTCTCCACCCACCAAGCCATAGATGCCCCTAAATTCATCATTGTCAGAGGTGCATCTGAACTTGAGAGGTGCTGCCTAATTGTCTGTTGTCTGAGAAGCTTAATGTACTTTATAGACCCTAACTGCCACATGGTCCCTGTCTCATGTCACTCTGTGAACAATGGATGCTATCTGAAAGATGCTGGTGACTGTCATGATGGAGCCTAGGGCAAGACTGGCTGGCTCATAGTCTTGTCAGGGACAAGCACCCAGAGAACCACATGGCTGACATCGAAGTGCATGAAAAGCAGGTGGGGTTGGCTTTATGGGGACATAACTGGGCAGGTATGTCATGACCAGCTGAGATCCCTTTCCTACCCAGACACTGATGTTATACTGATGTGTTTCCTCATCAATAACTATGGTAGGATATAAAACCTCCCAAGAAAAGGAACCTGGAGATCAAGCATTTCTGTACATACATCATTCTGGTTGGGAACAAAAATCATCTTCTGAAGAAGGAGTGCATTAGGCTGGAACTAGTCAAGATAAAGCAAGAGCCAGTAAAAACTGTGCCTAGAGGTATGACAAATCAGATGGGCACTTTTTGGTACCTGGAATGTTTAACTAAACCAAAGATAGAGTGAGGGCATTTTTTGAAATAACCACAGGTAGTTTTGCAAGCCGGTTATGGATAGAAAAATGCTGGGTGCCTTGTTTTGTAAAACTTCACTGCAAATGAGCACTCCTGTAGCTAATTTTTGATGTGCGGTTTATTAATCTTAGTGTATGATTACTGACCTTTTTCATTTACCTATAATATACCTAAGATTGCAAATTAGAAGTTGTCTTGCTACTCTATTTAGAAGCAAACCATAATTATTGATGCTTCTATAACCAAACCATCTGCTCCTTCAGGGTCCCTATACTACCACTCTAACATTTCTCTGACATTTCTTCTCAGCACAGCCACTTGACCAGGTATCAATTCAAGAAATTTCTTACTTTCTTGCCCCTTTTAAGAAAGATGAATTGCTACTAACTTTTGTGAATTAGGCTTTAACTGCTTTATAAATAACATGTCCTGTCTATCATTTACCAACTGCAAGGCACTCTGATGGATTATCACTTCAGAAATTTCCTTCTAATTAGATATCATTGGTCATTTAAATTTTGGAAATGTGTATAGCCTGAAAGGCCCAACCAAGACCCTGGCACAGTAGCAAAGGTAGAGGTGTGGTTTCATGTTAGTTACCTTATTTTTTAAATTTTTTTTATTTTTGCGGGACGCGGGCCTCTCACTGTTGTGGCCTCTCCCGTTGTGGAGCACAGGTTCCGGACGCGCAGGCTCAGTGGCCATGGCTCACGGGCTCAGCCGCTCCGCAGCACGTGGGATCTTCCCAGACTGGGGCACGAACCTGCGTCCCCTGCATCAGCAGGCAGACTCTCAACCACTGCACCACCAGGGAAGCCCAGTTACCTTATTCTTATTGAATAATTTGTGCCTTTTAATGTATGTTACTAACAATAAATATAGCTATCCCAGACTAGAGGTAATAATTTTGTAAAGTTGAATTTAATACCGATATTTATCATCTCTGTAGGAAATTGTAAAAAGAAGAGTAGACCTACTTGGGCTAGCAATAAAAAAATCCAGTCATTGAAAACAAACAAACACAGGCTCTATAAGTTAGTTAAGTAATAGACAGGTCTTAATAATTAGTAAATTGAAAGAGAAATGTGAGTCACTCAGAATATAATACAAGAGATTAACAGATAGAAAACGTAAGGGAGAAGTTAAGAGACATGGATGATAGAAGGAGAAAGAGTGGCATGAGTATAAATTGGATGAAGGTTAGAGAATAGAAGAGAGAGAATAAGTGTTAATTTTGGAAAAGATGGTATCTGAAAATTTTCCAAAAGAAAGACTGAATTCAATCTTTAGATTAAAAAGTACACCCGAGTAAAAAATAAGTAAATAAAAAACAAACCCATACCAAGGCACATCATAATGAGACTACGAAACACAAAGAATAAAGAAAAACTTGAAAGTAGAAAGAAAAAAGAAATTATCCACAAAGGAATAGCAAGCAGGCTTCCTGACACAGGAACAGTAGACACCAAGAGATGACCAGTCAGGCTGAGCTGGTCAATAGAAAGGAGATTAAACCTTAGAGTAAAACAAATTTACCTTCTTGTCATGTACATAGAGAAGAAGAGCAAGCCACTCAGCAGAGAGAAAGAATAAAGCAAGTACCTCTGTGGAAAAGCAAAGCGGACAGATCAAGAGAGAGAACACGTTGTATTCTTAATGATTTCCCAGGACTTGTCTCCATCTCTTGAAAGACCTACCTGTCCTGTCTTCCACAAAATAATCCATAAATTCCCAATAAAATCCATCCCTTAAATTTCTTTCTTTCTTTTTTTTTTTTTTTTTTTTGCTTAAGTTACTTTAAGTTGGGCTGTATAATTTCTCACCAGGTTGTTAGCCAAGACAATCTCTCAAAGTTTCCAAGGATTAAAACAAAAAAATTCAAATTCATGCAGTATTTATTATCTATTAATACGTAAGTCTGTGTGTTTTCAAGGTGGTAGTGGGGGTGGTGATGGAGTTGAAGTGGCAAGAAGAAAATAAGTGAGGCCACGTGCATGTTGTTAAGCAGTTTACAATCCAGTGGAGAGAGACAAATATGTAGAAACTGATTTTATTCTTGACAACACATAAAATGGTGGCTATATGAGGACATAGTAGAGATGAGTAGGACTGGAGACAGGGATACTAAGGCTCACATTTGTAGCAGGGCTAAGGGAAGCTAACCCTAGCCTACATATTGTTCAGTCCCAAACCTATTCCAAATTTTGACAGAAATTGCCAAAGTTTTCATCATTAGATTTTGTCACACTAGTCCCATGATGAGACAATGAAATGTCAATTTTCAAACTTTGTTCTGTGGTACCCTACAGTTTAAATTAGGTACCTCACAAAAGAAATAAAAACAAAAAGTAAACAAATGGGACCTAATTAAACTAAAATCTTTTGCACAGCAAAGGAGACCAACCACATAATGAGAAGACAACCTATAGAATGGGAGAAAATATTTGCAAACCATATGACCAACAATGGGTTAATGAACAAAATGTATAAATAGCTCATACAGCTCATGTCAGAAGAACAAAGAACCCAATCAAATAATGAACAGAAGACCTGAATGACATTTTTCCAAAGATGTATGATAGCTAACAGACACATGAAAAGATGTTCAACATCACTAATTATTAGAGAAATACAAATCAAAATGACAATGAACTATTATCTCACATCTGTCAGAATGGCTATCATTAAAAAAGTCTACAAATAACAAATATTGGAGAGGATGTGGAGAAAGAGAAACACTTGTATACTGTTGTTTGAAATATAAATTGGTGCAGCCACTATTGAAAATTGTATGGAGGTTCCTCAAAAAACTAAAAATAGAACTGCCATATTATCCAGCAACTGTATCCCTGGATATATATTCAGAAACAACTAAAATACTAATTTGAAAAGATACATGCACCCCAATGTTCATAGCAGCACTATTTACAGTAGCCAAGATATGGAAGCAATCCAAGTGCCCATCATTAGACAAACAGATAGAGGAGATGTAATATATATGTAATACTCAGCCATAAAAAGGCTGAAATTATGCCATTTGTAGCAAGTGGATGGACCTAGAAAATATTATTCTTAGTGAAAAAAGGCAGAAAGAGAAAGGCAAATACTGTATGATACCACTTATATGTGTAATCTTAAAAGTAAAACAAATATATACACCAAAACAGAAACAGACTCACAGATCTAGAAAACAAACTAGTGGTTACCAGTGGGGAGAGGGAAGGAGAGAGGGGCAAGATAGGGGTATGGGATTAAGAGATACAAACTACTATGTATAAAATAGACAAGCAATAATATATTTTATAGTATAGGAATCATAGCCATTATCTTGTAATAACTTTTAATGGAGTATAATCTGTAAAAATACTCAATCACTATGCTGTGCACCTGAAACTAATATAATATTGTAAATCAACTATACTTGAATAAAAAATAAAACAAGGTGCTTCAGGAAATGCTACAGAGAGGGATGGAAGGAAGCCCAATATCTATTTTAAACCTACTTTCTTATTTTATGAATCTATTTATTTAACAAATATTTAGTAAACAGCTACTACATGTCAAGATAGAATCTATCAACAGATTTGTGAATAAGAGTTGGCTCATGGAACTTGTGGTCTAGTGGAGGAAATAAGCATCAATCAAATAATCACACTAGTCAATGCAAGTTGATGCAAACACAGTTAAGCCTGCAGAAGGGAGGCATACAAGCCTTTAAAACACTATTGAAAACTAAAAATAGAACTATCATATGACCCAGCGATCCCACTACTGGGCATATACCCTGAGAAAACCATAATTCAAAAAGAGTCATGTACCACAATGTTCATTGCAGCTCTATTTACAATAGCCAGGCCGTGGAAGCAACCTAAGTGTCCATTGACAGATGAATGGATAAAGAACATGTGGCACATATATACAATGGAATATTACTCAGCCATAAAAAGAAATGAAATTGAGTTATTTGTAGTGAGGTGGATGGACCTAGAGTCTGTCATACAGAGTGAAGTAAGTCAGAAAGAGAAAAACAAATACCATATGTGAACACATATATATGGAATCTTAAAAAAAAAAAAAAAGGTTCTCAAGAACCTAGGGGCAGGACAGGAATAAAGATGTAGACAATGGACTTGAGGACATGGGGAGAGGGAAGGGTAAGCTGGGACGAAGTGAGAGTGGCATGGACTTATATACATTACCAAATGTATAATAGATAGCTAGTGAGAAGCAGCCGAATAAGACAGGGAGATCAGCTCGGTGCTTTTTGACCACCTAGAGGGGTGGGATAGGGAGGGTGGGAGGGAGACACAAGAGGGAGGAGATATGGGGATATATATATATGTACAGCTGATTCACTTTGTTATACAGCAGAAACTAACACACCATTGTAAAGCAATTATACTCCAATAAAGATGTTTAAAAAAAAAAAGGTGAGCAATTAACTACACAAGGTGATGGTTGAGAGGGAGATGTGAAGCTAGGGTGGGAACATTCCAGATGAAGAGAACAGAATATGTGAAGACCCATTGATACAAAGAATGGGTTCAAAACTTTGACCTTTTTACAGGGCTGGAGTGCACAAATAGGGTAAGAAAAATATGAGATGAGGCTGGAGAGATGACTCTAGACCAAACAGAGGTTGCATACCAAGTTAGTTAATTTTGTCATTATTCTAAAAATTTTAGCTATTGAAGTATTTTGCAAATAGGAAGAGATACTACAGATTAATATTTAAAATTTAACATTATTTTGAGATAATTCTAGATTCACATGCAATTGTAAGAAATAATATAGCAAGATCACATATACCCTTCATCCAGTTCCCCCAGTGTACCTCTATACTATAATATTACCACCATATCCTGACATTAGTACAGTCAAAATAAAGAACATTTCAATCATCAAAAGGATCTCACATTGATTTTTATAGTTACACCCACTTCCATCTTGTCCTCAACCTGTGCTTAATCCCTGGCAACCGCTAATCTGATCTCCATTTCTATAATTTTGCCATTTCAAGAATGTTATATAAATGGACACATGCATGTAACATTTTGGGATTGGTTTTTTTTCACTCTGTGGAATTATCTAAAGAGTTGTTGCAGGTATCAGTAGTTTTTATTTCTGTTGTTGTTTTATTGCTGAGTAGTTTTCCATGGTATGCAATCTGTTTAATCATTCACCCATTGAGGAAGATCTGGGTTGTTTCCACTTCTGAATATTATGAAAAAGCTGCTAACTGTATTCATGTAAAAGTCTCTATGTGCATATATTTTGATTTTTCTGAAATAAATGCCCAGGAGTGCAACTGTTGGGTTATATACTAGTCACATGCTGAGTTTTTTAAAAAACTGCCTAAAAACTAAAAATCTAATTTTTATGAAACTTTCTAGTTTTCATTTTAGTTTCTTATCAGTAATGTTGAGTGATCCAGTTTTTTTGCATCTTCACCAGAATTTAGGGCTGTCAAAGCTTATTATTTTATTGATCTTAATAGGTATGTAGTGTTATCTCATCATGATTTAAATTCACATTTTCTTAATGGTTAATGACATTGGATATCTTTTATGTGCTCATTTTTCATCCTTATATTTTCTATGGTGAAGTATCTGGTCAAGTAATTTACCCAGTTTTAAGTTGGGTTGTTTGTTTTCTTGTTGTTGAGTTTGGGAGGCTTTTTATATATTCTAGATTTACATCCTTTATTGGATATGTGCTTTGCAAATATTTCCTCCCATTCTGTATCTTTTTCTATTATCTAAAAATGTTCTTTTGCAGAACAAACGTTTTTAACTTTTGAAGTATAATTTATAGTTTGTTTCCTTTGTGGATCATGATTTTGGTGTAATCTAAAAATTATTTGTCTATCTCTAGATCCTAAAGATTTCCTCATTTTTTTCTAAAATTTTATAATTTTAGGTTTTATATTTAAGTCTGTAATCTATTTCAAGTCCATTTTTGTATAAATTGTGAGACTTAGGTTGTGGTTTATTTTTTTTTGCCTGTGAATGTCCAGTTGCTGTAGCACCATTTGTTGAAAAGTCTTTCACGTTTGAAATGCTTCCTTCATAGGACTGCTTTGCACCTTTCCCAGAAATCAATGGGACATATTTGTGTGAGTATATTTCTGGGTTTTCTGTTCTGTTTCATTGAAAAAACAAATACCATATCAATCCCTTCCCTAATATCAGTCTTGATTATACTAGCTGTATAGTAAATCTTGAAATTAGGTGGACTGATTCTTCCTACTTTATTCTTCTTTTACCAGTTTGTTTTAGCTATTCTAATTCTTTTGCCTTTTCATATAATTTAAAAAATAATCTAGTTTACATCTACAAAACCAAAAATATCTCAATGAGATTTTGATAGTATTTGCATTAAACCTGTACATTAATTTTGGGAGATATACTACATTGAGTTTTCCAACCCATATGAAGGTATATTTCTCCTTTTATTTAGAAATTCTTGGATTTCCTTCATAAACACTGTCTAGTTTTCAGCATACAAGTCCTATACATGTTTTCTAGACTTGTACCTAAGTATTTCATTTTTTTCAGAAACTGTAAGTGGTATTGTATTTTAAATTTTGGTGTCTACATATTCATTGCCAGTATATAGAGATCCAGTTGATTTTTCTCTGTTTATATTATAGCCTACAACCTTGCTGAACTCATTTATTAGTTCTAGGAGTTTTGTGTTTTTTTTAATAGATCCCTTTGGATTTTCTATGTAGACAATCATGCATGTACCAATAGTTTTATTTCTCTCTGATCTGTATTTTTTTACTTCCTTTTCTTGCTTTATTTCACAGGCTAGAACTTCTCACACTGTGTTGAGTAAGAATGATGTGAGTGGGCATCCTTGTTTATCTCCAACCTTATGGGATAGCATTCAGTCTTTTACCACTAAATATAATATTATCTGTAGGTTTTCTTGATAAAGATACTCTTTTATCAAGTTGAAGAAGTTCTCCTCTATTCCTACATTTCAAAAGTTTTTATCATGAATGAGCACTGAATTTTGTCAAATGCCTTTCTGCGTCAATTAATATGATCATGTGTTCTTCTTTAGCCTGCTAGTGTGGTGGATTACATTGATTGATTTTTGGAATATTAAATCAGCTTTGCATTCATGGAATAAGCCTCACCTAGCTATGGTGTATAGTTCTTTTTTTTAATAAATAGCTTAATTCTATTTGCAAATGTTTTGCTAAGGATTTTTGCAGCTATCTTGATTAACATTGTGACAAGATTTTTCTCTGTGAGTTCCAGGTTGGATGTAGGACCCAGGTAGAAGACTTCTGGGGTAGTTCACATGAGATATGATAGTAGCTTGCACTAAAGTTGGGGCAGGCAACAAGGAGATAAAGAAAAGCAGATTGCCGTAAGGGATATTTTAAGAGAATATGCAAGACCAGTTGACAGATTGGATATAGGGGTTGAGGGAAAAGAACATGTCAGAGTGACTCCTAGGTTTTAATTTGTTTACTGAGTGGCTGGAGGTATCATTCCCTGTGACATTAGAGAAATATCAGGTCCTGGCAGAGAGTATGGGTTATAAATTTAGTATTGGACAGATGTATGTAATGTGCCTTCAAGATGTCTAAGTAGAGATGTCACATAAGTAGTTGGGAGCTCAGAGCAGAGCCCTATGTTGGGAGTCATCTGAGGTAGTAATTAAAGCTGTGTAGATTTGTGAAATCCCTGGGGAGCAATTATAGAGTGAGAATAAATTGGGGCCAACATTTAATGAGTGGTTAGAGGTGTAAGAGCCTGCAAAGTAGAAAGAAAAATCAGCAGCCGGAGAAGGAGGAGTAAAGTCAAGATGGTGTGGCGTTTTGGAAAGTAAGGATAGAAATGTGAAAAGTATTAAAAAAAGGAAAAAGAATTATCAACTATATAAATCAGTGCTTACAGGAGAGGTAAGATGAGGACTAAACCATTCGTTGGCTTTGGTGACAGGGAGGCCTCTAGTGAATTTAATGAGAGTTCTTTGGGTGGAGTGAGGGGGTGGAAGCCTGAATGGAGTGAAAGATGAGTGGGAGGTGAGGAAGTAGAAACAGTGACTACTGAAAACCATTTCAGAGTTTTGGCTGTGAAGGGGAGGAGAGAGGCAGAGCAGTAACTGGGTGAGGATGTGGGAGTCAAGGGAACATCTTTTCTTTTTAAGTGGAAAAGGCTTATGTATGTTTAAATGTTGCTATATTGGTCTTCTTTATAACTTTTCATTTATGGAAAGATTATAGGACTTTTTAAAATGCCATACATTATTTTACAGGTAAAACAGAAAATATGAGTCATCCCATGGAATTTGGGACATAGGAATCTGTAGAATTCCAATCAGAGCTCAGAGAACAAGAATGGGCTCTTCTAAGGTGCATCTAGATGCAGCAGCTGCCATCCCCATCCAGTTACAGAGTCACACCTGTTCAGGGTTACTCAGTGCTGCTTCCTGGGGCCCTTGTCTTGTTTGGCTTTGGCTGGGTGGCCTAATCCTCCTTCACAGTTCTCAACATCTTGGGGGTGTGTGTCTAGTCTTTTACAAGGTTTTTCAGTTATGCTACCTAAATTTTATTTCTTCCTGCACAGATAGTTGATACAGAGGGTCTTAGACTATCTACAGACTTAGACCATGTATTGATTAAAATTAGAAAATGTAAGAATATTGCTGTTAGTAGTAAAAATTAATAATACATTTGTGTCTTAAGTCCTCTGGGTGCCTTTTTAAAAAATAATTAGAATTACAACTTTAAAGGTTAAGGGTAGCTCAATAAATTTGTCAGCTGGCAACATAGCAGAATGTTTCCATTACTGAATTTTTATCATAGAAAAAACAAATATGTAAAGTAATTGTATAATAATAAATAGAGAACAAGAAACTCTTTGACTTTGGCTGGAAGAAAGCCAATAACTTACTCTGGCACTTGATAAAAGGACTATAAGAGGTCTTTTAAAAATGATAGGAAATCTATTCTTTGCATAATTTACCTAATTATACATACAGATAAAAGACCATAGATGAAGCTACCCTAGGGATATAGTTTATTATATCACAAGTACATAAGATTCTGTGTTGTGTATGGCTATTCATCTATCTAGAGCTGAATAACCCACCACCGCCTTCCTACTTACCCATTACCACCCTTGGCATCAAATAAAGTAGAAAGTGCCCAGAACTAGAATGTAGAGCTTGGCTATTTTCCCTGACCCTCACTGAGTAACAGTATCCTTATATAAAATCTGGGAGTAATAATATCTGACAAACTTCTCATATTAGGTTTTTTTTGTGATAATTACGTTAAATAATTTTAGTTATCAAGAAGTTTAGGGCTTCCCTGGTGGCACAGTGGTTGAGAGTCCGCCTGCCGATGCAGGGGACATGGGTTCGTGCCCCAGTCCGGGAAGATCCCACATGCCGCGGAGCGGCTGGTCCCGTGAGCTATGGCTGCTGAGCTTGTGCATCCGGAGCCTGTGCTCCACAATGGGAGAGGCCACAACAGTGAGAAAAAAAAGTCTGTACCTGTGTGTAACTTCAAGGATGCCCTTGTTTATTTTAACCAAATTTCACCTACATTATTGATTCTCAAACTCTAGTGTGCATCATAGTTACCTGGGGGCTTATTAAAATACAGATTCCTGGGTTCTAACCCCAGAGTTTCTGATTCACTAAACTTGGGTGGCAGCTGAGAATTTGTAGTTCTTATAATGTCCCAGACAATGCTATTTATGCTGATGAGTGACCACACTTGAAGAACTAGGCAAAAGAAGATGGAGATGCGATCCTCTTTTGAAGGATCGAAGAATTGAAGAAACAATTCTGAGTGCTTTATGACATATAACCTATGCCTTGTTGATGAAGTTTTCCCTTCTTCATTTATTCCTTCCACAAAGTTAACATTTATAAAGGCCTTACTATAGGAATGGCAGTGTGCTAACTACTCTAAATGCTATAGCTTATTTAATCATATTGCAATCTCACTGGTAGATTCTATTATTATGGCCACTTTACAAATGAGGACATTTAGAAAGTTAACTAAATTACCTAAGTTTACACTAGTAATAACTGGCTGAACTGGAACTCAAAAGGCTGTAGATTCCACTTTCCAATTCTCAACTACTAAATAATACCACCACATGCCAGGAAGGAAGTTGAATGGTGAAGTAGTGTTACCTCTGGGAAAGACCACTGATTTTTTTTAAAGCACTTATGACAAGGATAGCCTCTTGCATGAGTCATATTTTCTTTTTCCTTTCAAAGAGATTTTTTATTTCTAATTGGCTGGTTCTGTGCTTTGCCTTGGGCCGACCGGCGTCTTTGCCTCTCACGCTTCCTTTTCCTGGTCTCTGTGGGAGAATAGTATCCATGTCATTTCTCCTGCTTCATGTAGATGAATATGGGGATTTTCTCCTTTCAGGTTAGATTAGAGATAGCCAAATAATGGCCAGCAGGCCAGATATGGCTTGCTACATTTCTTATAGCCACAAGCTAAGAATGGCTTTTGTATTTTGAAATCATTGGATTGTAATTTGAATCATTGGATGACACATGAAAATTATATACAATTCAAATTTCAGAATCCATAAATTAAGTTTTGTTGGAACACAGCCATACTCATTCATTTACATATTGTCTATGGCTACTTGGCATCACAACAGCAGAGTTGAGTATTTGTAATGGAGACTATATGGCCCACAAAGCCTAAAATATTTGCTTTCCAGCCCTTTACAGAGAGGTTTGCCAGCCCCATTTATTAATAGCTATGTTTTTCATACACTGTGCTGGGAATGCAAAGGGGTGTAAGACACTGTCCTCAAGAAACTCATCTTCTTCGTCATCATGGATCCTCATTGATTTTGAAATTAATTATGGGACTTAATTTAAAATTGTTTAACTCTGCTTACCTTTTGTTAAGTCTTTCTTCAATTCTTGACCCTATGTATTAAGAGAGAGATTGACATGAGTTATGACAAGAAAATAACAAGACAATGACAAGGAAATACCTGCTAGCCAGGGATTCTGGAACACTACATGCTACAAAGAACATATGAAGCCATTGATTGCATGCTTACTATGGTCCAGGCACTTCCTGCAGTAGCTGATTTAATTCTCGTATCAATATTAGGAAAAAGATATTCTCATATCACCACACTGAAAATTAGAAAACTGAAGTTTAGACTTGCCCAAGCTAGAATACCATGGGATTAAAAATTGAACCCAGGGGCTTCCCTGGTGGCGCAGTGATTGAGAATCCGCCTGCCGATGCAGGGGACACGAGTTCGTGCCCGGGTCCGGGAAGATACCACATACCGCGGAGCGGCTGGGCCCATGAGCCATGGCCGCTGAGCCTGCGTGTCCGGAGCCTGTGCTCCGCAACGGGAAAGGCCACAACAGTGAGAGGCCCGCATACCACACACACACACACACACACAAAAAAAAAAAAAAAAAAAAAAAAAAAAAAAAATTGAACCCAGGCAGTCTGCCTGCAGTATCTGTATTTGTAACCAGCTAGGAGAAGGAAAGATTTAAGAGGGTCCATGAGAGCTATTTTTAAATGTTTGAGGGTATACCATGAGGAAAAGTGAGTGGACATATTTTGAACAAGTCCGAAGGCTGGAAGTTTTATGAAGGCAGCTTTTAATTTAATATAAGGAAGAGCACTTGACAGATCTGCCCATTAAAATAATGGATTATCTTCTGAGGCAGGTAGCACCTTCTGTTAATGTAGATGTTCAGGTCAAGAGTAAGTATCAGATATGACTATTTTGGGTTGGGGAGTTGGACCATTAAACTTTAAGAACTTCTCTTTTGAGCCACTGATAAAACCTTTCTAGCTGTTTAAGCAAATTAATGTAAATCACCACAAAGCAAAGAATTCTTCAAGGAAAAGAACAAGAAACATAGAAGCAACTTGTAAGGCACAGCGACAGCTCCTTTCAAAAACTGACTTTAAAATGTATTGTTTCGGGCTTCCCTGGTGGCGCAGTGGTTGGGAGTCCGCCTGCTGATGCAGGGGATGCGGGTTCGTGCCCCGGTCCGGGAGGGTCCCACATGCCGCGGAGCGGCTGGGCCCGTGAGCCACGGCCACTGGGCCTGTGTGTCTGGAGCCTGTGCTCCGCAGTGGGAAGAGGACACGACAGTGGGAGGCCCGCGTACCGCAAAAAAAAAAAAAAATGTATTGTTTCTTTGTCTCAACTGCTTGATTTCTATCTTTATTGGAAAATGTGTAGAAGTAGATTAAAAGACTCAGTTTTCTATAGGAAAGACTATATTACTATCAAAAGCTAAAACTATTCCTTCACAGTGTGCTGTAGATACAACCCAAGTGAACATGAGGCCTCAGAAATGCTGTGATCTTCAATGAAAATCTAGTCCATTCATTTTATAATGTACTGACTTATTTTGTAAGAAGCAGGTAAAGAAACCTTTTATGAGATAATTGATTAGGGGGTGATAAAGATTTAAACTTTTTTTTGAATGTGTCACTTGAACTCTCTGTTTTTCCCTACTCTGAGTCTATGGAACCAGAATTCATCTTCTTGTCAGGTAGCAAGAAAAACTTTTGTTTCCTTATATATAGGTTTATTTTTAGTGTTTGTCTGAGGTACTGCATACCATGAAGTTAAGCGTCTTAGAAATATACATTCTTCCTTGGCTTTTGGGGGACTTTATTTTCTCTCTTTAGTAGACATTTCCTCCTACATTTTTCCTTTAGTGTCTTACCTACATTTTCCCACAAAACCAAAAGCTTTTCGACTTCCTATAATGTATTCAGTACAACAAAAAAATTTAACAGTTTTAGAAATTATGATATGATATGAAATTATGATATGTAGTAGTGAGTTGATTTTGAAGTTTTTCTCTAGGTCATTTAACATGACTGAAGGGGCTTCCACACCATGAAAGAATTACTATTTTAAACTAATTAACACATTGAAAATAAGTCATTCAGGAATTATTCTAATTTTTACTTCTCTCTGTCCACAAATAAATCTACTTTTGACATTTGAAAATCTCATCATTCTTAAGTGAAAAATCTCATTTGCCTAAGATTAAAAATGAAAAAAAATTTGAAAAAAGAAAAGATTAAAAATGAGGGGAAAGGGCCCATTTTCTCCTGTCTTCTATAAGCTTCTGGTTCTAGGATTCTCGTCTCCTAAAATCTAATCTCAACTTTTATTATAACTCACAATGGATTCATGAATGCTATGTAAATTTTAAAGCAGATTTTTAACGCATCATCCTAATTTTTCATCTTTATCTCTATATCTCTTTTATGAGAAATATTATGTGTCTAACTTGATTGCTTACTGTGTGCTAAGCATGCCTCAAACTTTCCTACCTTTGTGCTTTTGTTGATTCTGTTTCTCCTTTTAAAGTCACTGAAGGACAGATTTCACTACATGTTTTATCATATGTAAAAAATGGCAAACATTGGGAGTAAACATTCAATTTCTCAACAATGTTTTCTTTGTATCTCTGGTGAAGGCACAATGCCTCTGATTCAACATCAGTTCATCTTTCAGACCTTAGGCGCCTAGTACAGTCAGATACCCTGATAGTTAACCCCTAAAAGTAAACTCCTATACCAAGGAGTTTAAAATCTTGTGAATTGCAATCTCCATAAATCTTAGATAGTCAATAAATAGTCCATAAATATTCAATAAATGGTTTATTTTATGGCAGAGAGCCTAGAAAGTCTCTGTTCCTCATTGCCAAATAACTTTTCGCTCCTTGGGTTAACATACCAATATTGGAAACTATTATTTAGTTAAATAGCATCTTTTTCCTAAAGCATTTACTGAAAAAACAAATGTGCAAATAGATAAAGGAATATTTGGGGAAAAATTAGGTGTTTTCCTGTCTCAATATCTGACACATAGGAGGCACACAATAAAAATTTGTTGACTGAGTGAAGGAATGAAAGGCAGATGAAACCCTTGAACATCTGGAGAGAATTGGTCTTTAGGGTTAGGGAGAAGAGTGAAAGGAGTGAAGGGAGTGTTCAGATGGGGTGACAAAAAGCTCTGAAAGAAAAACTAGTGAGATTTGTATTCAATTACTTTATAATTATGCCTAGTGTTGGCTAGAGGGAATAGGAAAGTAGACATATTTCTTATTGGTACATCTGAATCTGATTAAATGTAATTTTTCACCATGACATAGAATGGATTCTTCTACAGACAGCTGATATTTCTAGACTCTGAAGGAAAAACAAAAGATATTTTCTGAGACAGCCATTTTCTCTGTGTCCCTTAAAGAGCAAAGAGAAATAAAATGAACTTCCCCAATGGAATCTCAAATTCTTGAAGCTTTTGTAATTGTTGGATATTTTCAAACAGAGACTATTCTCTGGATTTCCATGTAATATAATTCTTATTTAAAGTATTGGAAGATAAAAAGAAGAGATTGAGGTTCTCTCAGATTTTGGTAAGATGATGAGCCAGATAAGCAGAGATAAGCAGTGGTCTCAGGTGTAGTAGCCCCAGGTGCTTACCTGAGACTTCCCTGGCCCTGGCTGGAGGCTATGCTTGTGTGTTCAGCTTTAGATACTGAGGCAGAGGATGAGGCAGCAAAGGTGACTGAATCCCAATTATTTTTCTGATGGTGCTGCCTAAGGAATCTTAAATTTTTTTTATTCAGAGCCAAATTTCTATTAAGGTATTATGGGTGATCTGATTTGTTCTAAATCAGAACACAAAAAAAGGAAGACAATTCTGCAGTTTTTGTTTGTTTGTTTTTGTTTTTGCAAGTGGAAAACAAAGTCTTCTTTGAGTTTTTGATTTCCAGGCTTTAAATAGAGAGGCTTTCAACTGAAGCAATTACTGTATACATATTACTCTACACATATAACAAAGCCTTGCTCCAGCAGTGAGTGCTTTATCCCAAAGAACTAAAGATTGAAGGCAAAAAAATGTTTTTGGAAATGTTGAAATTACATTTAAAAGTGTAACTTTTTTTTTTTTTTGCGGGTACGCGGGCCTCTCACTGTTGTGGCCTCTCCCCTTGCGGAGCACAGGCTCTGGACGCGCAGGCTCAGCGGCCACGGCTCACGGGCCCAGCCGCTCTGCGGCATGTGAGATCTTCCCGGACCGGGGCACGAACCCGCATACCCTGCATTGACAGGTGGTCTCTCAACCACTGAGCCACCAGGAAAGCCCGAAAAGGTGTAACATTTTGTAGTTATTGCAACATTGTAGGCTAATTAGAGCCTGGAAAGCAGTGTGTTGTAATCTCAATTCTGCCACTAACATGTTGGGTGACCTTGAATAAATCAGAAAATTGGTCTTTGCCTTAATTTCCCTATATATAAAACAGGAGATACAATAACTTGCTGGCTTGCACTGAGAAATAGCTGGGAAAATTACTTTCAAGTAATTTAACATTTATAAATGAATGCTACTCTAGCCTTTAAAAATCATTTTTGGTTTATTTCTAGTAACAAAATAAGATACTTTTCAGTACAATTGTTTTTAATGTACAGAAGTATAGAAACTAAAATAAAATCTTTATAATACTATTACCTCCCAAAGGCCCATGCTTCCAAGAGTTCAAAGCTTTCATCATACTCTCAAAGGGGACTCTGACCCGCTAATGGTGAGAACCTCTTCACCACACAGAAACAACCTCTGTTATTATTTTGGTTTATACTCTTCCATTCTCTTCAATGCACACACTCACACACACATACAAACACGTACACAAATATTTATTACAATATTTTGCATTATGTCAGATATCATTATTACATATATTTAGATATCATAAATATTGCCCTATATCCTTTAATTCTAAAAACATGTTTTTAATGGCTGCATTGTATTCAACTACAATAGATATCCTATTTTCATTGGTTCCCTTTTGTTGGATGTTTAGAATATCTATACTTTGCTGTAATAAGTAAACCTTTCATAGATTTCTATTCATATAAATATTTGTATATTTCTTTTCTTAATTCTTTAGCATGATTGCCTGAATATTGCTTCTTTGATGATTTTATATAATTATGATTCTCATTTGTTGGCTTTTCTAGACTGTTCCACCAGAATGGAGATTGCTCATTCTGAAGAGCAGCACCTTTTTAAAACCTTGTTTTCTCAGAAAATATCTTGCAAATATTTGACTGTTCAATGTATATGTTCTCTACTGAAACAACGAGTTTAATGATTACAAAAATGAACTCATTGTGTGATCTTTCCCAAATTATGTAGTTTTCAGACTGTGGGAATTGCCTTGAGGATTTTCCAATCATGAAAATCTAACATGGGAAGGAAGCCAAAATGATCTAACTCCTCAGTTTTAGGTCTTAACTATCTCCAGGTATATGCATTCTTCAAGGAGGTTTTGTTAAAAGGGTCATTTGTCACACCAAGAATTAGAAGAGAAATAATGAAATAAAGGTAAAATGTTTTTCTGTCTCTTTTATGAAATAAAATAGAATTAAACCATGTTATAGCAACACATCTTTTATAGCAACACATTCCCTTGCTGGAAGGAAAACACTTCTTTTGATGAGTTTCCTACATGTATATATTTGTCAGCACTTGCCCTGAGAGCAACTTCCATTCATTTTGTGCTTATTTTTAGTGTCTCCTACCAGGGCTACCTTGGCAGTCTTTTTGACCTTTACAGGACTGGTGGATGGTCCATTCCTTAGTAAGTAATTTTTCACTGGCAACCAACATATTTCATTTATGAGGTAACTTCCAATTCTTGTTTTTAATTATGTGTTCCCTATAGTTGCCTTATTCTTTATAAAGCGAGATGCAGTCCAAGATTTTGCAATTTCCATACCGTAGTAAAAAATGATTTCTTGCCGTCTTAAAAACATTGAGCTAGAATTGCAAGGTATTTGTTTATAATCTGTTGATTTCCTTGGAAGTTATTTAAAAGGATGTTTTTGTTCTGCTTTTCTGTTTTGTCATTATAGCTGCCTATGGGCTTTTTTGCTCAGTAGGTCCTGCCATACCTCAAATTCATCATATTCAAGACTGATCAGGGGCAACCCATTACCCTCTTCTCCTCCTCTATTTCCCTCAGTTGAACTACTGAGTGTCCGGTCTTCCAGGCTAGCAACTTTGGCCTCTCTTTTATCCTCTATAACTTTGATGATCCTCTGCCCCAGATTTTCGGAATATTTAAAATCCTGTCTTGTTTTTCTCTGTATCATGGGAAGTCTCAGAAATGTCAGAAGTGTGATGTTTCCAATTTCCAATTCCATGTCCCTAATTTACATGTGGCACAGAAATTTTTAGAAAGACCACGTATGAAGCCAATTTTTGGTCCAAAATAAAATTGTAACTAACTCTACAGAGTGTCTGTCACCAAACCTGCTTCTCTAAAAATATCTTTCAATTTCAATTCCCAGCACTATCCCTCCTCTTCACAGGCCAGGAGTAAGCCATAGCCTTCCATATGGTCTCCTTGCCACCAATAAATTCATCTTCCAATCCTTCGTTCATAACACTTTCCAACTAATTATTTGAAAGGACCGCCTAAGTCCCGGACCTTCTTCCCGCCTCAGAAGTAATAACTGTTGATTGCTTTCTGTGATGGTTTGAAACCATAGTCCCGTGAGTTCCAGTGTTCTGCTTCTGGTTCTTCAGGAAGCATGTCATGTGAGAGAGACAGTGAGGAGATAGTTTAGCTGCTGGGGTCTGGCTCGACTCCTGCTGCAATCGGAATTGCCTCATTTTTTATTGGATTTTTGTACTGGGGCTTGTTGCTAATGCACATGCTGTGAGATAGCTAGCTAGCCAACTAGCTCTCTCTCTCTCTAGATCTATATGTACCTATAGCTATATACATATTAACGTTGCCAGTTTTAAGCTGATTATGAAAGAAAACATTACTATTGCTACCAAATAGCATACAACATACACCTATTATGTGATTCATCAATAAATATCAAATATGAATCTAGTTCACTAAATATTTATTGAATGAATAAACTAATATTCTTTCTTTCTCCCAATTCTTCAGAGAAGATATATTATCCCATTTTATGAGTAAGGAAACAGATTTAGGAAAATTAAGTGAATTTGAAATGAGGTCTGCCTTATCCACAATACTCATGTCTTTCTTGAGACAGGTTAGATTGGGACATAAGAGAGGAGGATAGGAAATCTCCTATGTTTCCTTCTGATTTTTAGACATCAACCTCCTCATGCCCTCCTATTTTCTTCTGGTCTAGATCTAAGGCTATCGATATGTTTTCCTGCGGGAGTCCAGCTACTGCAGGTCCAGGAATACCCGAGGGATGGACAGCGTCGGCGAGGGGAAGTTAAATAAATCAATAACACTGTGTATGTACAAGCATGGTCTCTCTCTACTTTATTTTCTCACAGTCAGATTTATATACCCTAAGTGATTACATCATCGGGTGTTTAACTAAAACCTCAGAAGATATTCACAATAGATTGTACCTAATATTTCTAGATGTACTTTTAAAGTAATTCTAAAGGTTCTCAAAACATCATTGTTTTTTCTTAGAGTAGGTTCAATCCGTACTAATAACAAAGCCAAGCTAATATGTAACAAGCCATTAAAAGAAACTATGAAGGAGAAAGTTTCCTAAACTGTCCTGTGTGTCCCAGAGGTCCTCATGGACAGGTTTTAACAATGTATCCCCTAAATCATCTACAATATTTTTCACAATTTAATCTATCACTGTGTTTTTCTGGGTAAGAAGCTTTGTCTGAATGGACAAGTCAACAATTCCAATGTTGGCAGTCGACTCTGTATGATTAATTTATCCTTATACCAGATCCAACAATACCCATAATCATTTATTACTCCCATGGAGGGCCATTGTTTTTTTATTATTGGTGTTTTCCGTAGAAACAACCCTCCATTTCCAGGTTGTTTTTTCTCCCACCAGCCAGGGGCTGTTGTTAAAAAGTCCCAATTCGTAAGTTTTGGTTTGGGAGGGGGAAGGGGATGTTTTACACGGTTAAGCTTGGGACAGGGGCAAATCCCCCATGCACTTTTTTAAGGCAGAGAGGCTCCAGGTTGGCTTCCAACATCTCCCCCTTTTTTATTTTTTAAAACTTGCTGTGTAATTCAATGGAGACTTGATGGATACTTTTACTTAAGATCTTGTAGATGACTGGAAGGAAAAAAATCATAATTAATATTATAGCAGCTATTATGCCTATACTTGTAAGTAAAGTAAATAAGGTTTTTTGAGATACAAAGGATTTAATGCTATCAAAAAAGGATTGTGCAGCTTCTGCAGGGGGATCATCCAATTGAGCATTGCCAATATCATGTATTTCTTGATGTAACTTTTCTAAATCTAGACTTAAATCTGAATGATTCCAGACACCTAATATATGAGTTTGTACTTGTTCCCAAGAGTATAAAGAACTTTTAATGGGGTTACACAAATCCATCTATATTCCTTATGGCATCTCAGAGCTAGTCTTACTTTAAGATTCATAAGTTCCTGTCCTATATGTAAAATTGCTTCCTCCAAGACATCTACTTTCGCTTCTAACTTTCTATCTATTGATTCCTGCATAGCAAGAGCTAGAGAGACATTTTTAGAAAGTTCATTTACATGGTGAGCGGTATGTACTTGTTGAGTCAAAGCAATAGTTGAAAGGGAAAAGGAGGTAATTACAGTAATCAAAGCGGATATGCCTAAAATTAGAGTAGCAACACATTTTTTGATGCGCAGTAACAATTGTGTTTCTTTTATGACTTGTAATCCATAATCATCATACCATACACCTAATAATTTGACTGGAAGCATTATGTATGGCGGGCGCTTTAAAATCATCAAAACTTGTACTTTGAGATCAGGATGTACACAACTAGTTAATATACAATCATAACATACTGACCAAAATTCAGTTCCATTTTGAAATATATCAAGCTTTAGTGAATCATTGGAAATTAAGAAAACATATGGAGCAGTAATACAAGCTTGTACAGTATACATGTCAGTTTTTGACTGTCTATGTAGCATTATAGGATAGGTAGCCGCAATAGCCTTCCAGAGATAAGGTTGAATATATATAGAACCATTATAAGATAGGGTTAGGATAGGAGGAACCCAAGCACTATTATGCCATCTATTAATGCGAGTAGGAGGAGGAATAAAGGATTCATTCCAGGTATATTGTACATTTGCATGTTGTAAGTACTTTCTATAGTCTACAGAAGGGTCTGGATTGCTCCAGTCATGAATATATTGAGAAGTACAGGAGATAGAAATGTCTATCCCGGCAGGCCAGAACAGCAAGCATAGCAACAAAGAGATTAGTAGGTGTCACCGTGGCTCCTTGACCCGTGATTATTTTCTCTGCTCCTTGGGTAAGGCACTTAATTTGTCCCCATGTTGGTGGCTCAGCGGCGCGAGTTGAATTGGCACGGTGTTTACGCGGAGAGGGCTGCGGGCGTTCTGTCAGGCTGAGGTTCTTCATCTGCTGAGACAGCGGTCTCACAGCTGATGTCTCCAGAGGTGTCGACTTGCGCTTGACTGGAAAGTATAGGGGTGGAGGTGGAGGCCCCGACATGTCTGATGAGACAGTCTGGCACCCACAAAGGTGAATCTGCGTCCTGTGGAAATATGCAAGCATACCCTCTTCCACAAGTTAGTAAAACGTCAGGTCCTTTCCATTGTCCTGTAAGTAAATCTTTCCATTTTACCATGGGTTTGGGTTTATTTATATCAGGATTCCAGTGTCTTAACATAGCAGTATTTCCTTGAGAATCCATATTTAAATTATTAAGAACAAATAGGGCATGTTGGAGAATGTGATGTGGAGAACTGTGTTTAAATTCTGCTTGTTGTAATTTTTGTATTTGTGTCTTTAGGGTTTGATGAGCCCTTTCCACTATGGCTTGTCCCTGGGGATTATAAGGGATGCCAGTGGAATGAGAGATATGAAATTTTTGACAGAACTCTTTAAAAAGTTTTGAAACATAAGCTGGAGCATTATCTGTCTTTAAGGCTGTGGGGATTCCCAAAAAGGCAAAACAGAAAAACAGATTGTTGCATTACATCCTTAAAAGCTTCTCCAGTTCTAGCAGAGGCTAATATTACATGAAAATAAGTATCTACAGAAACATGAACATAAGAAAGTTTCCCAAAGGTTGAGATGTGAGACACATCCATTTGCCACAACATACTGGGCAGCAGCCCGCGAGGGTTAACTCCCATTGGCAAAACAGTTGATGAGAAGGACGATATGGGCAATTTTTTACTATTGATCTTGCTACTTCTCGAGATAAGTGGAATTGATGCCGGAGGACAGAGGAATTTTGATGATGTAAATCGTGAGAAGCTTTCGCCTCCTCTATACAAGAATAAATCATAGACTTAGTTAACTCATCAGCCTTTTTGTTACCTTCATGTATAGCTCCAGGCAAATTAGAGTGAGCTCACACGTGACCAATGTAATAGGGGAGGGAGCGAGCCCAGATCTGTTTTTGTAGCTGGTTTAAAAATTGTTGTCCTTTGTTCCGGCAGGACTGTGGTTTCTATGAGGAAACAGTCTGACCACATACTGAGAATCAGAATATAAATTAAAAGTGTGATTTTGTAACTCAACAAAAACTTGTATTATTGCTATTAGCTCTGCTCTCTGAGCAGAAGTTTCTTGAGTCTGTATTACCTTAGGAGTTTTATTAATCAATATAGCAGCTTTTCCATGAGATGATCCATCCGTAAATATCAACATCACTCCTGGAATAGGCTTATTTGTATAATATTTTGGAAATATAACAGGATGTTTAGCAAAAAATTGAATCAGGGGATGTTTGGGTGTATGGAATAAAATCTGTCCAGTATAGGAACTTAAAGCTATTTGCCAGTCTTCATTGGATTGTTGTAATATCTGTAATTGGTCTTAACAAAGCTTGACAGGTACTGTTCACGTTTTCAAAAGCCAATTGTTTAGATAGCATATCAGCTGCTTCCTCATTACTAATAACTCTTTTAACAGCCTGTAGCAGCCGTGAGACAAAATCCTCATATGCCTCATCAGGTTTTTGCTTAATTTCACCCAGTATGGTTGCTTTGCCAGATGTTAAAGGAAGAGCCTTCCAGGCATTTACAGCACATGCAGTTATTTGCAATAATATTTCTTTTTCTAAATACATTTGACTTTGTGCTGTATCATAATCTCCTGTTCCTATTAGCATATCTAACGTAATATGTGGTTTCCTTTTTTTATTTATGGCTTTTTGTTTTTTAGCCAGATCTTCATATTCAGTTCTCCAAAGGAGATATTGACCTCCAGAGAGGCAGGCTTTAGCCACTTGTGTCCAATCATAAATAGTCATCCATCTGTTAGCTAGATCATCCAATAATGTAAGAGTAGATGGTGCCAAAGGCCCATAATCTGCACGGGCTACTTTTAATTCCTTTATAATTTTATAAGGGAGGGGTTCCCAATTAACCTCATCATGAATTTCTCCTTCAAATACCGCAGGGAAACAAGCAGCCAATTCAGGATCTTCTATAGATGGTGCTCTACGTGAGGGAAATTTAGGTTTGTGATGATATGTGTCTTCTAATTTGTTTGGCGGGGGGGGCGTCAAGGGCAACTCATGTCTGTATTGTGTCAAAGAGGGATAAATAGGTTTTGGAGGTGGTGGTAATTTTTTAGGATCAATAGGAGGAGGAAACCTGTCTACAGCAGGAAAGCCCCAGGGGTCTTGATCCCTATGATAGGCAGCTGCAGCTTCATCTAAATCAGCCTGATCTTCAGGAGGCAATATATCATCATCATCATTACTAGCCTTTAAGGCACATTTTTGACTAAAGGCAGCAGCTAAAACTTTATCTGAAGTTTTGGATAACAATAAAGATTAGTTTCTCCCGGAGGAGGGGTAAAGGGAATTTTATTTCTTTCTTGAACAGGATCTAATACATCCCTTATGAGATTCCATAAGGCAAAGGTATCTACTGGGACCTTCTCTGGCCCATGTATAGTATAATAAGTTTTAAGTTGATCTCCAGTTTTAATCCATGTTTCCAGATTAACTGTTCCTTCTTCTGGAAACCAAGGGCATTGCTCTTGTATAAAACTAAAGAAATTAGCTAGCTGATTATTAGTTACTTTAATACCTCTTACTGACAACATATGTTTAATAATACCAATAAATAACTCTTTCCTTAGATGCTGTATGTCCCCTTTTTCTTTATTCTTAATTATTCCACCCTTCACTTACCTTGTCTATCTCTACAAGGGGGTCGGCCGCACCCGGGTTGGAAATCCTAGCTGTCCCGAGACACCTTTATATATATACAGTTGCCCTTCGGGTCCCTGTTCGGGCGCCACTTGCGGGAGTCCAGCTCCTGCAGGTCCAGGAATACCCGAGGGATGGACAGCATCGGCGAGGGGAAGTTAAATAAATCAATAACACTGTGTATGTACAAGCATGGTCTCTCTCTACTTTATTTTCTCACAGTCAGATTTATATACCCTAAGTGATTACATTATCGGGTGTTTAACTAAAACCTCAGAAGATATTCACAATAGATTGTACCTAATATTTCTAGATGTACTTTTAAAGTAATTCTAAAGGTTCTCAAAACATCATTGTTTTTTCTTAGAGTAGGTTCAATCTGTACTAATAACAAAGCCAAGCTAATATGTAACAGGCCATTAAAAGAAACTATGAAGGAGAAAGTTTCCTAAACTGTCCAGTGTGTCCCAGAGGTCCACATGGACAGGTTTTAACAATGTATCCCCTAAATCATCTACAATATTTTTTACAATTTAATCTATCACTGTGTTTTTCTGGGTAAGAAGCTTTGTCTGAATGGACAAGTCAACAATTCCAATGTTGGCAGTTGACTCTGTATGATTAATTTATCCTTATACCAGATCCAACAATACCCATAATCATTTATTACTCCCATGGAGGGCCATTGTTTTTTTTATTATTGGTGTTTTCCATAGAAACAACCCTCCATTTCCAGGTTGTTTGTTTTTTCTCCCACCAGCCAGGGGCTGTTGTTAAAAAGTCCCAATTTGTAAGTTTTGGTTTGGGAGGGGGAAGGGGAAGTTTTACACGGTTAAGCTTGGGACGGGGGGCAAATCCCCCATGTACTTTTTCAAGGCAGAAGCACAAAATTACAAAACAGCTCAGAAGAGATGTAGTCAGCTTCCTGGGCGCAGCACTGCCCTGCAGCGCTGTCTTGGTGTTGTTCCATGACCCTGTCATGGCACAGAGGCTCCAGGTTGGCCTCCAACATTTTCCTCACCTTTAGTTCCTGGAGAGACTACCTTTAGTATTTGAAATAGTTCCCCTCACAAGCCTGGCTACGGAAGAGAACTCAGTTTCCCAGCTTCTTACTTTCCATTGGCCCTTTTCCTTTTAAGGTTTTGTTGCTGATCACTGTGGAGAAACAAGAGTTGAAAGATGAACAAATGGAGAAGTTCCAAATTATAGAATCATAAATTCCTTCACTCCTGACAACACCTTATCCCTAACACTTGAATGCTTCTGAACTGGGTCATTTAAGCCCAGCATAGGCATCTGCCTCCAGATATTGTAGTTCGCGTTTACCAAGGCTCTACTTTTCCTTTACTTTAGTAAAGATGTCGTATTCCTTTCCCTGCGATGGGACCTCTTACAAAGTTGAAGGTACAATCATAACAGAACTTTTGATGTCCCCTTGTGTAGCACAGGCAGTTTATATCTTTGAAAAACTCCCTCAAGAAAACTAATCCGCCACAAACTTGAAAGGACATGGCCCCTGCCCTCAGTGAGTTCACAGTTGACTGGGGGAAACATCATATAAGGTAGAATATAATTGCTATAAGAGCAGTTTCCTTTGGGAACATTGAAAGAATTAAAATCTTTCAAAAGAGGTTCATAGAAAGGTTCATAGAAGAGATAGCATTTGAATTTTGAAGGATGATGATACTTGAGGTAGCAACTGAGACCTGAAAACAGGTTAGGATAGACAAGAGCTTAGATGGCAATCTAGACACATGCAAGCACAGGAGCCTGGAATAGCATAGAGTATGTGGAGACCTTGAGTCATTCAGAGGTGCTAAGGCCTAAAATTTGAGGTGGGGAATTAAAAAGATGGAATCTTGGGCTTCCCTGGTGGCGCAGTGGTTGAGAATCCGCCTGCCAATGCAGGGGACATGTGCCCCGGTCTGGGAAGATCCCACATGCCGTGGACCGGCTGGGCCCGTGAGCCATGGCCGCTGAGCCTGCGCATCAGGAGCCTGTGCTCCGCAACGGGAGAGGCCACAACAGTGAGAGGTCCGCGTACCGCCAAAAAAAAAAAAAAAAAAAAAAAAAAAAAGATGGAATCTTGCAGGTAGCAGAGGCAGAGGAAAAATGGTGATGTGATCACATTTGTGTATTTAGGGAGATTACTCCTACAGTTTTATATTCATGTGATGGCAGGTAGTGTAAGTAGTTGAACAATATCAGAAGTTTTTCTAGAGTTTAAAAATGTGTGCTGAAAACAGTCATTTGGGAGATGCAGAAATCTGACCCTGGGCCTCACCTGAACTCATTTACTTCTGTGTTAGATAAAATTGGGCTTAACATTTCCTCCAAGAAGCTGTGATACAGGGTATGCTGGGAAAACTTGCAGAGTTTGCCCAATAGTACTAGGTGCATTACTGCAATCTTGTGAAAGATTTAGGCATCTTATGAACTATTTACATAATGTACAGAGTGCTCAATTTTTACTGTATAAATTAATGCCAAAATGTACACATCAAGTTTCCTTCCAAGAATGGTTATAAATTGTTTGGGCCAACTGAGCACAAGGATATAAAAATAATTTTCTAAATGTCCCTTAAAGAATTAGTCACACTTTGTGTGTGTGTGTGTGTGTGTGTGTGTGTTTTCCCATAGTATTTTGTTCATATATCTATTTATGACACGTTGGGTTATATGAGTTATATTTATTTTATTTTTGGTTTGAATGACTATCTCCAGATTAGATTTAAAATCTGAAAGAAGAGCTGGAGTAGACTTCTACATCAACTGACTATTAACCTGAGCCTCCAATTCTTTTTTCTTTAAACATCTTTATTGGAATATAATTGCTTTACATTGTTGTGTTAGTTTCTGCTGTATAACAAAGTGAATCAGCTATACATATACATATATCCCCATATCTCCTCCCTCTTGCTTCTCCCTCCCACCCCTCTAGATGGTCACAAAACACTGAGCTGATCTCCCTGTGCTATGCGGCAGCTTCCCACTAGCTAGCTATTTTACATTTGATAGTGTATATATGTCCATGCCACTCTCTCACTTCATCCCACCTTACCCTTCCCCCTCCCCTTGTCCTCAAGTCCATTCTCTACATCTACGTCTTTATTCTTGTCCTGCCCCCTAGGTTCTTCAGAACCATTTTCTTTTTTTTTTTTTAGATTCCATATATATATGTGTTCGCATACGTTATTTGTTTTTCTCTTTCTGACTTACTTTACTCTGTATGACAAACTCTAGGTCCATCCACCTCACTACAAATAACTCAATGTTGTTTCCTTTTATGGCTGAGTAATATTCCATTGTGTATATGTGCCACATCTTCTTTATCCATTCATCTGTCAATGGACACTTAGGTTACTTCCATGTCCTGGCTATTGTAAATAGTGCTGCAGTAAACATTGTGGTACATGACTCTTTTGGAATTATGGTTTTTATATCTACAAAACAGGTATAATCTTACTTACCTGTTATGAAATATGCCAGGAATAAGTGAAATAAAATGCATGCAGATTCTTAAATCAGTGCCTGAACATTTCCTATTCAATGAATATTGAATGAGAAAATACTAACATGTTGAATACACCATGGCATAGAAAATGTCATGTCCATCACTTGCACATATAGTAAAACAAAGCATGTTTTTGGCTCTCCATTTCATTTAACATTTGGAAATGAATATTTTGGAGAGTAGATAGCAAATAGAATTGGATCAAATGATAGTGCCTACACTAGATTATAGGGCTTTTCATCATTGTTAATACATTTACAAATTAAAATTTTGTGATGGCAATAAATATTGCTTAAGAATAGAAGCAGAGTCAAACTTCAAATATTATTAGCCTAAGTACTATAACTCCTTGACAGAAGAAATTCAGTAAATATGCAAGGTTCAGATATTGTTTAGAAATTCTTCTGAATGCTGTACATGGATTTTATTTTAATGGGCAAGCCAAAGAGGTCTCAAAGATGATTTCCAATTATATACTCTTCTATTTTTTCAGATATGCTCCACGGGGTACGGGTCGGGGGATGAACGAATACATTATAAATGGAAAGTTTTTATTTGAATTACAAATTAATAAATGAAGTTAGGCTTTCTTAATTTTTTCTCATTTTCATAGCCATGTTTTCTACTAGGAGTGATTCCAGAAAGTTTTGATTGGTAACACAGTTAGCATGATTCAGTGGAAGTATACTTTTTGCAAAACCAATATATTTTAATTAATGCAGCTTAATTAAAATATATTGAGGTCCTGGTTCCTAAAGTTTCCATTAATTTACTGGTTGACCTTCACCAAGGCATCCCCTGATTCCCCTCTGTAAAGTTAGGGGTGTAGACCAAGTGAGCCTCAAGGTTCCTTACAGTTTAGATGCTCTGTGATGCCAACTTACCTGCAAAGTAAGCAGCTTAGTTGCAGGGATTATGGTGATCGTGAGGATGATGATGGATGCCTTTGATTGAGCTCTTACTATGTGTTGTAAAAGTGTAGACCTGTGTGCGGTGTGTCTTCACCTGAATCATCTGAATGTATATATCTCCAAGGTGATCCTGAAATTAAGCTGTTAAGTATAGCTATTCTCCTGTCTTCCTAAAAATTCACATTTTCTATTTTCACTAGAAATGTGTTTTTAATCTAAATGCAAAGAGGATTATCATAATATTTAGGTTGTCTCTGGAAGTGTTAATAAGTAATGGTATCATAGTTCCTCTGCAGATGCCTTACTGAAGCAGGCTATAGAGCGGACAAATGGGTTACTCCCAGGTTTTTACTCCCTTGCAGCTCTGACTCGGATGTGACCTTGGGCAAAATGCTTCATTTTAAAGGGCAGACCTGTTTGTCTTTGCTCTGAAATCACAATACAGTGCAGATATTTTCCCCTCCGATTTGATTCTGTGGCTGAACGCTTGAGAATTAACGTGGGTGTTAGAAGTTTCCAATAATAGGCGTATGTTACCATAGACACGTCCTTTAAATATGTCAGTGGTGCATTATTGCACAGCAATACTTAAAGGCTTTCAGAGAAGTTGTGTTTTATGAGATCCCAAAATTATGTAGTTGTGAAAGATAATTAGAGATTTGACTTTCAGCTGTGAAGTGGTCCTGAGATGATCCTTTAGAGTCTTGTTATTATGGGTGTCATTGTTTAGAAAGTAAGGGGTATGGCCTCCTGGTGCTTACCACAGGCTGTGTTCTTACACTGACTGTATAGAAAGAGGAGGCAGAGTAAACGCACCCCATATACACCTCAGCCCAGGCCCTTTGCCTGGTCTGTATTGTGAATGGGGGGGCAGGAAGTAAAAAAAAGTAAAAAAAAAAATAAATAAAAAAAAAAAGAAAGTAAGGGGTAAAAGATAATGAGTCTCTCTAACTACTCTGAGATAGTCTTATGGGTTTATTAAAGTTGAGAACTTGACAAGGCAGTTTTAGTTGAAATAGGTTATTTTTACCCCCCTTGCACTTGGGAGGAAATAAATTATCATCTGCTAGATTATTTTGTTTGGAAAAAACAGCATTAAAGAAAGAAATAGAAGAATCCTTGTCCATCTTTCCCACATTCTTTCAACTTATAACTGCTACTGTTATCTCTTTCACCATACTGTAAGGAATATTGAAGCAGATGATTCTACTTCTGTAAAGGAGATTCTGTCAATGGGAGGAGAGACTTTATCCCATGTGCCTTGCTCTGTGCTAAGCAGTATGGTGTTTCTTGTCACATATTTATTGAAATGCTTGCTTGGCATTATAGTAGGTGTTAGGATCACAAGGATGGAAAGACAAGGCCTCTGCAGTCAATAAGCCTCACATGTGTTATCTCAGGTACTCTTCAGAGTGAACATGTAAATTTGGTATTTTAGTATCTCTCTTTTTTTTAACATTAGGGAACAGGGTTAGGAGAGCACAATCATTTGCCCAAGGTTACCTATCCAGTAAGAGGTGTAACAGAAATAGTATTCACAATCTGTCTGATGATCTTTCACTATATCATACGGTTTATTTCACCTTAGTTACATCCACGGCAATAGAAGAGTAGAGTCCAACATCTTGAATTCAGGTCCTGGCTGCATCTCTACTACCTGTGTGACCTGGAGCAATTTATTCTACCTTGTGGATTCTCAGTGTTCTTGTCTACAAGGTCAGCACAATAGTATGCTGACCACAAAGTTTGGTTAAAGATTGTGTGAGATAATACTTGTAAAGTACTTTGTATAGGCTTGATTGGCACATTATGGATTCTAGGTAGTTGATGTTGCCCTTGTGGGTGTTAATAATCTAGGTGAGAAATACTGGAAATTTTTGTGGTTCTCAATTTGTTTGTTCCTTTGTTTCCTCAATCTGAAGGTTATAGCACCGTTTGTCAGCGGCAGGGACTGTTGGAACAGTGATGCATTGGGAGTGGGGCTGGGGTGTGGTTGGGGGGGATTGGTTGCACACCGTGCTCTTGGAGGATATGACTGGGGCTGGGCTGGGCTCTGGACTCCTCTCTTCCATTTCAGCTACATTCCTTCACTTTATCTGTCGTTATAAATGACAACTCACATGCTTTTGTTTGCAGAATGTTTGGAAAACACTGCCTTTAAATGAAAGTTGTGGGGAGGGGGGTGGATATCTCGAGATTTTCTAGTTCTTTTATTTTATTAATATTTATGTCCTCATCATTTAATCATTTAACAGTATTTTTGGCACTTGATAGGGGTTCAATAAATGATGGTGAATAAATGGACTGATTGATAAAGTATTTACAAAGAAATATATACGTATAAACACACACAACACACATGCACGCGCGCGCGCACACACACACACACACACACACACACACACACACACTTGGGTTAGAATTAGGGATAGAGAAAGTAATTAAGAAACAGCCAGAACTAAGAGTAAATTGGGTGCAGGAGAAGGGTTGGAGCTATGTGTGAGATCCTGGCTGGATGCTAAGACTCAGACAATGGGCCAGGCTGATCACTCTGCCTTTCATTTACACAATGCATTTTCCTACAAACTGCTTTCACAATAATCTAGTGAGGTGGGTAGGGCAGGCATGAGTTGCACTGGCATGAGACCCCAGCTGGTGGAATTTTTGCCCACCTGTGCTATCAATTATACATTCTATTCAAACACCCATGCTGAAAATTATTTTCATCTAAGCTTGTGCAGAGTGTGTGACAGGCACCTACCAAGCAGAATACCACAAAAGTCCTGTATAAAGGCTTTACTCATCTCCAGCCAATTAAGGAGGCATAGAGCCTGAGCCTGCTCTCCCCACTGCTGCCCAAAGTCCCATTTCAATACTGTATTTTTCACCAAAGGAACAGAACAAATTCTCCATAAGGGAAACACTGCTTCATAAATATTGAGTAATGCTACTTATATCGGACCTGAGAGAAACCTCCACTTGTTAGAGAACTGTGTTTATCAGCCCTTAGCTCCAGAGTATTATATACCTGGAATTCTGCAAGGTTTGTGAACAATGAGAAACTTGAAAATATTGTTATTGTTCTTGTAATCATCTTCATCATCATCAAAAGTGAATATTTACTATAGCCTTTGTTTTCTTGGAGTGGAAAGAAGAGATGATGGAAGAGACAAACTATTTGCCTTCTCTAAGATTAGTGTCTTCATCTGTAAAGTGTGGACAATAAAACTTTCCTTAAAATGGGATGATACATGTGAAATTCCCTGCAAAGACCTGGCATGTAGTAGAAACTCATTAAATGCTTATTCTTATTCTTTCCCCTTGAAAATATTTCAGAATCACCACTCATACAGAGCCAGTCTTTAAACCCACCAATTTATAAATCTTTTCTTAGCCAGTTTCTTTTTCCTCATCGTCTATGTATCTTTTCAACTTCCTTCTTTTTTTAAATTTTGGTTAACTTTATTTTACTTGTTTTCTTTTTTTATTGAGGTATAATCAACATATACCATGATATTTGCTTCACGTGTACAACATAATGATTCAGTGTTTGTATATATTGTGAAATGATCACAACAGTAAGTCTAGTTAACATTTGTAACCCCATGTAGTTACAGTTTTTTTTCTTGTAATGAGAACTTTTGAGATCTACTCTCTCAGCAACTTTCAAAAATGCAATACAGCATTATTAACTATAGTCACCATGCTGTACATTATATGCCCATGACTTATTTATTTTGTAACTGGAAGTTTGTACTTTTTGACCACCTTTACCCCTCTCGCCCCCCACCCCTGGCAACCATCAATCCGTTCTCTGTATCTACAAGTTTGTTTTTTTTGATGCCACATTTATATTATATATATATATATATAAAATTCATGCTCATGTATATATATACAAATCACATTTTCTTTGTCCATTCATTCATTCATGGACATGTAGGCTGCCTCCATGTCTTGGCTATTGCAGATAATGCTGCAATGATCCATGTTCCTTCTTTTTCTCCCTATTTCTCCCATCCTCAAGAGAACATTCTCCCCATATCTTTCTATATGCACAAGCATTTCTTCCACATGTTGATCAAGTTCTCCTTTTTCTGTGACTCTTTTCTGGACCACTGAGTAATATCATCATCTCCCTGCTCTGAGCATCCATAGGTATATTATGTTTGCCTCTAATTTATACCATATTACTATAGATTTTATAATCATTTATTCATTTATTTAACAAATATGGTACCAGGCACTGTGCTAAGTTCTAGGAACCTGTAGGTGAAAAAGACCCAAGCTGTGTACACAATAATTCATAGTCTTCTTGGAGAAACTGATCAAAGATAAATAATTAGCAAAGTACTATAGATGCATGTCCTTTCATCCAAGTAAATTATATGCTGTTAAATGGCAGGGTCCCATTTTCTATTCCTCCTCTATAAACCTCCTTCCCTAGAACATCTAGTTGAGTATTAAGTAATTATTACACACTCATTGCTTTGAATTCTTCTTTGTAGAGTTTTAATATTATAGAGCTTTATAGATCCCTGAGAGGGAATATTACCCAAAAGCAATCACCATTAAGATTCTGTATAAAAGCCTCAAAGCTCATGGAACCCTAGGAATAGAAATAGACCCTTGATTCATTTAGAATCCATCATTTGCATCTGTGAAGCAAAAGTTTCTAAGCATTTAAGCAAAGTCAGGCTCTATATATTATCTTGTCTCTGGTGAAGAGGCTGTCTGACAAGCCAGGCACAGAAGCAGGAGCCAATGTGATAAGTAGGTGCCTCTTACCTGTAGTTCCGGCTAAAAGTCAAGTATCAAAAGCATGCCTAAGGAGGGACTGCCCTGGTGGTGCAGTGGTTGGGAATCCACCTGCCAATGCAGGGGACACGGGTTTGATCCCTGGTCTGGGAAGATCCCACGTGCCACGGAGCACCTAAGCCCGTGTGCCACAACTACCGAGCCTGTACTCTAGAGCCCGCACACCACAACTACTGAAGCCTGTATGCTCTAGCGCCTGCGTGCCACAACTACTGAGCCTGTGTGCTGCAACTACTGAAGCCCTCCTTGAGAGGGCTAGAGCAACTACTAGAGCCTGTGCCCTGGAGACCAGTGCTTGGAGCTTGGGTATGTGGTCAGTTATGAAGGACCATGCATGTTTTGGGGGAATTGTCAAGGTTTGAAGTGGACAAGCAGTATAAAATTTCTTTAGCTAAGAATACTGAGCCTCCAAAACCTAGATATTGGCCCCTGGAATTTTATAGGCAAGGCTGGGCCCTTTAAAGACACTCAATTCAAATAGCCAGCCAGAGCTTGCAAAAGACAACTCTCACTGGAGTTCACTCCATGTTGCATTACCCAATGTTTTATTGACATGGAATTCCTACTTCCTCCAAGACACATCTGTGTCTTTCTGGCTGCATACTGAGCTAACTTTTGGGGGCTGGAAATAATGGTGATTGAAAGATCACAGCTTATTAGCTTAATGTTTGCTTAGCCTTTTGCTGGAGCCAAGCACAAACAACCCAGAGGCAAATTTGGAAGCCCTAAATTCCAAGAAAGAGTTTTTGACCAATGGAGCTAAATAAATGCTGTGAGTTCATATGGGATTCTACAGTTATCAAGTGTTACATGATTACAGAGCTTGTTTTCTATGTCAATAATATAAGTATCTTCCTGGAGGATGTGATTCAATGACTCTCCAACTACTACGTCTCTCCAGAATTTGTTCCTGTGGGCTCTTTGACTGATTAATGAACTTGGGCTTGATAATGGAGAATTAAAACTCATTGGTGGAATATTACTCAGCCATAAAAAGAAATGAAACTGAGTTATTTGGGTTTTTTGTTTGTTTGTTTGTGGTATGTGGGCCTCTCACTGTTGTGGCCTCTCCCGTTGTGGAGCACAGGTTCCGGACGCGCAGGCTCAGTGGCCATGGCTCACAGGCCCAGCCGCTCCGCGGCATGTGGGATTTTCCCAGACCGGGGCAAGAACCTGTGTCCCCTGCATCGGCAGGCAGATTCTCAACCACTGCGCCACCAGGGAAGCCCCCAAACTGAGTTATTTGTAATGAGGTGGATAGACCTGGAGTCTGTCATACAGAGTGAAGTAAGTCAGAAGGAGAAAAACAAATACTGTATGCTAACACATATATATGGAATCTAAGGAAAAAAATGTCATGAAGAGATTAGTGATAGGACGGGAGTAAAACACAGACCTACTAGAGCATGGACTTGAGGATATGGGGAGGGGGAAGGGTAAGCTGTAATGAAGTAAGAGAGTGGTAGGGACATATATACACTACCAAATGTAAATTAGATAGCTAGTGGGAAGCTGCCGCAGAGCACAGGGAGATCACCTCTGTGCTTTGTGACCACCTAGAGGGGTGGGATAGGGAGGGTGGGAGGGAGGGTGACGCAAGAGGGAAGTGATATGGGAACATGTGTATATGTATAACTGATTCACTTTGTTGTAAAGGAGAAACTAACACTCTATTGTAAAACAGTTATACTCCAATAAAGATGTTAAAATAAATAAATAAATAAATACATAAATAAATAAATAAATAAATAAATAAAAATGGTTTGCTACTAAAAAAAATAAAGTAAAACTCATTGGGATGGGGAAGAGGAGATGAATAAAAGGCCAGTGAAAAGGATGTGCAAAGGTCCAAAGCATAATTTTTCCAGAGAGCAGGCCTAATATTAATAACTACTAATGTATGTTGAGTACAGTCAGTGCTTCAGACTCAATATTAAAAAAATAACACATTTTGGGACTTCCCTGGCAGTCCAGTGGTTAAGACTTCACCTTCCAGTGCAGGGAGTGTGAGTTTGATCCGTGGTCAGGGAGCAAAGATCCCACATGGCTCACAGCCAAAAAAAACAGAAGCAATATTGTAACAAATTCAATAAAGACTTTAAAAATGGTCCACATAAAAAAAAAAAAAAAAAAAAACACATTTTAAAAATTCATTTTTTACAACACCCCAGGTAATAATAGTACTGCTAGTATTCTAGCATCTACCAAGTAGCCACTGGGACTCAAGCACAAATTTGTCTCATTTTAAAGCCTAAACTCTGCCGCCTCCCTATGCACAAGCATGTTATCTGGGGTTCATGGGTCCACCTAGGAAATTAAGCACCAAAGTCTAGTAAGTATGGTTCTTCTTGCCGATTCGTGGCTTTTCAGAAATGTACACAGAAGTCATACCATAACAACGTAGGTCTTAATTGCTAATCCTTACATATTTTTCATATAATGTATATATTCAGAACACCAACTTTCTGCCAGTCTTGTTGCTACATGCAAGGTACTAAGACCCTTTTGTAATGTGAACAGACAGATATGTAAACAACTCAATGTAATGAAAGAATATAACTTTCTGGGAGTACAGAGGAGAGAGTGACCCATTTTCCAGAGAGGGTGAGGAAAATTTCAAAGAGGAGGTGGCATTTGAGTTAGACTTCAAAGGAGTTGGCCTCTGCCGTCTAAGGCTGAAGAAATCAGCTTAGAATAAAAGTATGTGAGGTGGCCCTATACAAATTACTGAAAGGTGGACTATAAAAAGGCTTTTTTGTTTTATAAAGCACTACTTTATTTTTAAATATCACATATAGAGTAAATTATATAGAAATGCTAATAAATGAAGGTAAGAAAATGAATGCAATTTACAGTCATGAAGTTATAATTAGCAAGCATGTAACCGAAATGGCAAAATATACTGAGGATGTAGCATACTATTGAGATAATATAGTGTAGTGGTTAAGAGCACAGTTTTTGGAGCTAGGAAGCCTAGGCTTGCATCCTGTCCTGTCTGAACCTGGGCAAGTACTTAATCTTTCTGTCTTTGTGTTCTTCATCTATAAAATAGAAATCCTAATTCCATCTCTCCCTTAGAGTTGTGAGGGTAAAATTGGTTAATTCATATAAAGACCCTAGGAGAGTACTTGCCACATGTTCAATCAACAGATGTTGGCTGTTAATATATTTAAAAGAGGAAAATTAATATCTGCACTTTAGTATAAAGATACATGAAAAGTGCCCTTATTTTCTTGAGCCACTGGTTTGAAATGCAACTGATTTTAGACTTTGCCTTTCTGAAGAGTATTGTCTTTTACAATTTCAGGGAAAAAGACAACTCTTGAAATTTTACTATTTTAGAATCATATAACTCCGTATAATAGCATGTCACTTTAGGTGAGTTAAATAACCTATCTAGTCCTCATCTTCCTTATCTATTGGTTGGGAAAATTGTGTTGCAAAGTCCCTTTTAGGCTGAGTTATAACTGACTCTCTGAGTTATGTTTCCTCCTTTAGTACATACCAGTAACAGAGGACCAATGTTACTGTTCCTATTTTAGAAACAAAGAGCTAGAAACACAGAAAAGCCAAATTATGTCCTAGAAAGTTGAAAACAGAGGCAAGATTATGACATAGGTTTAGCGTGTGAACGTGGTCAAGACTCATTTTGGTAGAGGGAAAAAATCAATGGACATTGGTGTCTAATCCACTTGTGTTTAAATTTGACCTGGGTTCATGTCTAAGCTGTTCTGTTTCCTATTGGCAGAACTGTGAATTATTTGCATGTACTTAATGAGCTTCAGTCTCCTGCTCTGTAAAAACAAGGCTAACAATACCAATGTAATTCTTAGCCTAAATCCTCCCAAAGTGTGAGCTTCTTTCTTAGTTTTTCCATTTGGAATTTCCTCCCTCGTGAAAAGCTTGCTACTTGAGCTTTCTATACAAGCATCCACCTATGTTGCTTTTCAGGAACGTTGTTCAGCTTTTTGCTCTGCTTGAGATTATTACCAGAGTCAGACCTCAAGTGAAGTGGTTGGGATTCTAAAATCATTTTTCAGGCATAACAGGGAGAACCATATAGATAAATGGTATTAAGAGCTACCTGGGGTCCTCAACGACAGGCTGTTGCCTGGCTGTGTGTTTTCAGAGTCTTCCTCACAGGTCCTCTTCTCCTGGAAGCATATACTGCCTCCTATTCCCTGTTAAGGGTTCTTCTGCTGTGTTCCTTTTCAGAACCTCAGAATTAAATTTCCGATATTTCCAAAGTTTATTTCCACCAAGGTCAAACAGTGTCTTTTACCAACTGGCAAACCAAACTAATGGATATAATGTGCCCATTTATAAGTTATTCTTCTATCAATATTTCTTAAATCTTTGGTACTCTGTGAGCTAGTAGAGTTCTGGCAGATGACCAAACAAATATAGAAGTAACAAATATTCACAAGCTCTAGAAACAACCAAGCTCAATTTAGCAGCTTCATTTGTAGGGGGAGTAAGAGGTATTTGCATCAGTGATTCTTTTTGTCCACATATATCATAGTCTTGATTTCTGTTAGTAATTTTGTCGAATCTGTTTTATGAAATTTAATATACGATAGTATTAGTTCTTCCAAGTGCTCTATTTCCTAAAAAACCTTGAGTAGAACTGCCCTATTGCGTGAAGTCTAAAATCCTCTGCTTATTCCAATTCATTGAGAGGCTGTATAGTATTATGATTAAGAGTACAGATTCAGGGGCCCAGCTGTCAAAATTCCAGTCCTGCCACATGCCAGTCATGTAATGTTGGGCCAGTTACTTATCCTACCTGGGACAAAGTTTTCTCATCTGTGAAATAAGAATAAGATCAAGAGTTGTTATGACGATTAAATGTATTAGTACTTGTGAAATATTTAGAACAGTGATTGGAACACAGTAAATACTCAAAGATGTTATTATTGAGCACTTGCTATGCACCAGGCATTAGGCAACTACTTCAGTATGAAATGAGTAATTTCCTTCCCTCAAGGAGCTTATAGCCTAGTACAAGGGTCAGCAAACTATGGTCCATAGACCAAATCCAACCTGTCACTTGTTTTTGTAAAGACAGTTTTATTGAAATACAGCCATGCTCATTCATCTACATATTTTCTATGACTGTTGTCTAATTCAATAGCAGAATTGACTAGTTGCAACAGGGATCATGTGGCCTGCAAAACCAAAAATATTTACTAACTGTTCCTATATGGAAAAAGGTTACCAATCCTTGTGTAGAGGAGAACACAAACATATCAACTAATAAATTTTTATTCAGTGGGGCAGATAGGCTTAGCATAGTGCATAGCATATATTTCTCAATTGCCTGCCCTGTGCTTGATAATGTTCCAAGTGCTAGAGATACAGTAGTAAATAAAACAGGCCAAAAAAAAAAAAAAAATCTCAATCCACATGGAGCTAGGAGTCTAGTGAGGAAATAGCTAATAAATGAGAGAAATGAGTAAAACATCACAAAGGTCAAGTGGGAGCCCCAGTGCTTAGAGTAGTATCATACCAATGTCTGGTGGGATTATGGCTACCTGTAATCAGGCCCCACCCAAACCTGTTCTATCTTAATTCCTGTCCAAAACTTCTGCTCAATAAAGCCTATCCCTTCACCAAACCTAGTGTATGGTATGCTGCTAGCCCAGGGCCTTGCACAGAATAAGTGCTTAATAAAGATCTATTGAATGAGTAAAAGAATCATCATTCTTTGTACTATTTACTTTGGCTGGACAATCTTCTCTACTTTCCTTGATTCCACTCATCTTCAATGCCCAGGTCTGAGTTTTTTCTCCTCTAAGATACCTCCCCTGACAATTCTTCCTTGACTTCCTCATTTTTACAACTCATATTGCTGTTTCCTCAGGGAAGACACTGTGTTATGGCCCAGCCGGTGAAAGCATCTAGATAACAGAAAAAGTAGATGTCAGTGTAGAGGTCCTAGGTGGGACTTGAGGTGGTTCTTTCAGGAAGGGTAGGATTAGAGTAGGCAGAGGATTGTAGATAAGAACTTTGTAGGGCACTGGAGATTCACAATGATCAAGACTGACACAGACTGTAACCCTCATAGAAAGGAAAAGAGCAATAAAGTCAAACAGAAAGGAAAATGGGATAATAGTTCATACAGGATATATCTGAAGAGAGACAGATTGGAAGAGTGTGTTCATGGAAGAGGAAACTGTATATGCTAAGGCCTAGAGGTAAGAGAGAATTTGGTAGAGTTGAGGAACTTGAAGCACTGCAGTTGACTGGAGCATAGCATTGAAGAAGGGCAGTGGTGAGAAATAAGGCTGCATTAGAAAACAAGGGAGAGTCTTATAAGCTATGGAAATAGGAAACTATTGAAGGACTTTAAAAAAGGAGTGACATGATTAGTTCAGATTGTCTGCAGTGTGGAAAGTAAATTAGAATGGAGTATGATTAAAGGGAGAACGACTGCATCATGCCAGGTGCTAAATTTTTATTATCCCACTTAATATTCACAACTGCCCTGCAAATTAGGGATCACTATTTCCATTTTATTGATGAGGGAAATAAGATTCAGAGAGATTAAGCAAATTGTCCATGGTCACAAAGCTAAAATGTGGATGAGCTGAGATGAATAGCCTACACTCTTTCTGGCTAATCCCCAGTATCTTCCCTAGTAGTAGAGAAGGAAAGAGAAGGAGTTGGCTAGATAAAAAAGGAGGGAAGTGTATTCTAGAAATAGACAGCTACACATGGAAAACTATAGCGTGACTGTGGTATTAGGTACTTAGCAGACAATATAGCTAGAAAAATATTGGGTTGGCCAATAAGTCAAGACCTAGAAAACATTTGGATTATGTATAACAGATGACAGGTAACTGTAGAATTCCTCCAAACCCTCCTTCAAAAAATGACATGAGCAGATTTGTTCCTTTAAAGAGATAATTGTGGAGTCAATGTAAAGATATAGGGAATTGTATGAGGCTACAGCCAGGAAGATCAGTATGACATTATAATGGTTCAAGAAAGAATTATGACGATCTAAGTTAAGGTAGTAGCAGGAGAGATGGCGGGGGAGTGGGGAGTTTCATGACATCCAGTCTACAAGGTAGAATGAATAAAGTGAGGAGATTAACCTCCTAGAACTAAAAGCACTTTAGGAGACTGGTAAGAAATAAAGTTGGAGAGGGTGAAAAGGCTCAGCTCATGGAGGGTGTTGGAGACTACTGACTTTAAAATTTAGAATAGGTTGTAAAGGCAAGTGGGAAAATTACCTTTAGGTCTGGATTGGTTTCAGGTTGACTCTGGGACTGTTAATGTATAAACATAAAATCTTGTGTTTGGTAAGGACCTTAAATATTAGCTTGTCTATTTTGCATCTCCGTTCCCCAATCCCCATTATTTATTTTACATCTAAGCAAATTGAAGATAGAGACATAGCCACAAATCCCTGACTTTGTGACCAGTCCTTTTTACACCACACTGCAGCACTTAACTCTTGGTGAAATTTGGAATTAAATGAAGTTCTGGATTTACTCTTAAGAACCAAGAAATGGTCATGCTAATGACCCTTTAGAGATGGTAATGTGCTTTACCTCTTAGATTCTTCTACATATTTAATGGCTGATAAAAAGTACATTGGGGAAGAAGTAAACATAATTGTACTGCTACCCTGAGAGAAGAGTAAAAGCATTTAACTGTTAAATTATTCATTCCAAAAAGACACATTAGAAGCTTTTTAAGGTTACCACCTATGGGTGAGGAATGCTTGAGAGAAAATTTATAATTATGACGTTTCTTAAACTCATGCTTTCAGTGATTGGCTTCCCAATAAGTGAAGCTCAGTCAAGCATTTTCAAGAGATAGAGCAGTAATACTTAACTCATAAAGTTTTAAACGCAGCAAGCATAAAAGTGGATTTCTATATATATTAATTTAGTGACTATGTACATTTCAGAATGACCTGCCTATGTTTATGCATTTTAAAAAATAAGTCATATATTTTTGCATGTCCTTTGTTGTCTTCGTTATGCAAACTAAAACAATTACACATGATTATAAATATATAATATATATACCTTTCAAAGCCATACTTCCATATATGAGGATCTATGCGTAGCTAAAAATCAAATACTGGTCCGTATTTATAACAGGGAAGAATAACAAGCAAATCAAACATTTGATTTCTATTTATGCTTCAGTCTTAATAATTAGGACCTTCCTTGCTTACAAACATATACTAAGTGTTTACTATTTCATTTACTCCTCACAAAAGCACTGTAAAACACTATGATCCTGAACATAAACATGTGCTCTGAATTGTGAATTTAATGCTGTGTATCATGAGTTTGAGATCATGCAAACTTTATTTCTCATATTTAAAGCAGAGATAATTCTTACCACATTAAGCTGTGGTAAGGATTAGAGTTAATGCTTTAAAACCTCTCAGTATGGTTCCTAGCATATAGTGAGACCTTGTTAAGTGGTAACTGAGCCTTGCAGTGTAAATAGAAGCATAGGTTTTCAAGTGTCAGTTATTTTCTGATTGTGTGTGCAAGCTTTAACACAAATGTGCTTCTGGCAAAGACAAGCTGACCAGCAAGCCTATTCGTGACCAGGCTGTCCTTCAGGACCCCCTGCCCCAACAGAACTGGAGAACACATTGTCACCTGGTAGAGACCACCACAATACTCTCTGGAACACAGCAAGATAAAAATAGATTTGAAGTAAATAATTAAACACATAAGGAGGTAGAGGTAAAGCCCCAAAGTTACTAAACCCAACTTTTTCTTTCAGTAATATGCAGTTTATTGCCTACCCCCAAACTTTCCTGAGAATTGATGTTTTATAGGCCTGGCTTTGGGGGCATATTTATAAGTATATTATATATATATATATATATATATATATATATATATACACACACACACACAGAGGCATATGGGCTCATAGGAGGTGTGTGTGTGTGTGTGTGTGTGTGTGTGTGTGTGTGTGTGTGTTAATGAATACAGATAAGGGAGCAAGAACAAAGAAAGTGACTCCACAAAGGAAGGAAGATGTCCGTTTTGTTCACTCTGTATACTCAATACCTAATATAGTGTCTGGCACAAAGAGCACTTAGTAGGTGCTCTATAAATCTTTGTTAATGAATGCATACAGATTTATATCTGCATATGTGCATGAATATTTTAAATTAGCTTCCCTCTTTCAGGAGGTCTATTTATCATTCACGATTTTTGTCACTGTATAAGTATATAACACAGGAGATCTGTGTTATATCTATTTTCAAAAGATCCTTATATTACTTTTCTAGTAATGAGACTGAAATAGCCATATTTGCTCTGACTAGGGTTTGGAATCAGGCAACGCCCACAGACAGCCAAAAGTTTTTTTAAATTAATCTTCTCATAATTAGGAGTTGTTAGAACATTGAAAAAGTAGTATGAAATCTAGCAGAGGTGAAGAATATTCTTAGCACTGTGCAGATGCTCCAAACTTTAAAAATGCATAAATATTAGTGACAGTTAAGCAGGATGTAGTCTATTTCAGAGTCAACCACACATAATAATCAGAATACATTGTTGGAAGCATTTACTAAAAGGTCTATTCATTATAACCTTCCTAAGCATGACCTCTTGAGTAGCAGCTACAGAAACAAGAACAATAGCAGTGACAATTTATCAAATATGTACTACATATCAGGCATCTGCTAGGTATTTTTCATACCTTATTTCATTTAAATTTCACAGAAATCCTATGAAGTGGCTTTACTTTTCTTATTTTACACATGAGGACATTGAGGCTCAGAGAAATTATATAACCTGCCAAGGTCACAGTACTTGTAACTGGTGGATTCTGAGTCAATCAGACATTCAGGGAACAAAAGTATATTTTGTACTTGCCAAGTTCCAGGTTTAGTTTATAGTATTGGCCAAAGAGAAATGGTCCTTACCATCATGGACCTTACAGATTTCAGCTGAGGTGTTTCTGGCTGCAAAACCCTTGAGTCTATATTACTCTGCCCCCAAACATGCTGCTCTTTAGGGAAAAGCCATGTATTTATATAAGTTAGCCAGGTAGATTACAATCCTTCCTATTTTCATTTGAAAACAGAACATTTGAGACCAGCAAATTGAAGAATTCTTACTTTGAATTGACTCGCTGTAGGCTTGCCCTTGCTTTCTTTGGCCATGTCTCCTGTCTGCCACGTTTTTCTGCATCTCTGCCATTAAGGTTCATCTCTGGACATACACAGTAGGTTGCAGAAAAGCAGGCAGACAGCAAATTGCTTTCAAAGAAAAGACACTGGAGAGAAAGTTATACTCTGAAATCTAGACTCAGGGTGACTTACTATGTAGCAGAGAGAGAGAAAGAGGGAAATGTAAACAGAATAGAACAGAAGTTAGCCTGCAATGGGAAGGTCTTCCAGCAGCGTGGGAGAAGTATTTGCCATGGCAACACTTGCATCATCTTGCAGGGGTGGCAGGAATGCCTCGAGGGGAAAAGAGGACAACTCTTAAAATCCCATCTCCCTTTTACTAAAGCTGGAAATCTCATCAAAGAAAACTTGATATAATGGGTAAGAAACTCCTCTCCCCCTAACTTGCTAGTTGACTTTATAACAGACTAAATTTTCCAATGGCCTGTCCACTTTTCATCATCACCTGCCATTGTTCTAGGTCAAGTTACCTAACACCATTTGCCTGTTAACACCTTGTCTAATGAACAGTTTGCCTAGATTCAGGGTGCCCATGTAATTTATTCTTCAAATCAGGACATTTTTTGAGCATAAAAAGAGGTGCTATTAATTATACTGGGACAAAGGGGACAGAACCCAGTGCTAATCCTGGTAAATTGGGACAAATGGTCATCCTACATAAAACTAACCCCCATTTTCTGCAAATGTTTGTGGAAATAAATAAAGGCTGCCAAAATGAGAATAAGCAGAGAATATTTATTCAGTGCTTGCTGTATAGCAAGAGAGTCAGTCACCATCATTTGGGTTTGTTTAGCAGAAACTCAAAAGGAGTTTTTCATAGTGAGAAAAAAGTATGGCTTCAGATCTGCTCTGATTGGAGCTTGTTGGAATGGGGAGACGAGATCCAGGGCATTCTATGTGATTAGGGTGAATATTTGGCTTTCTCTGGTCCAAGTTGGAAATAGCAGCAAAAATTAGGGAAGCTGTCAGTCCTTGATGAAGTCCTGGCCATTTCGGGTCAGTTGATGCAGAGGTTGTGGGTCTAAGATCTATTGTCATATATAGTCTGGCCATTGTCCATTTGTATATTCAGTATCTCATATTGAATTGCTAACTTATTTTAGTATCTTTGGGGAGTTTTAAGGACAATTTATAAAGGTTGTCTAAGATCACTTCCAATATAATTTTGTATTTTTAATAATTATTTATTAAATTTGCATCATTTGCAGATAATTGCATCATTTTATATCTTGTGAGTCATTCTAACTTATCTCCCTTTAAACACTTAAAGGAAATTTTAGCCTGTTTGTCTACAAACCTACCATGCAACAATAATTTTGAATATGTTTAATCTTATTTTGTGGGTACTTCGAGAGATGCAAAAATGCACACACATACAAAGGGCTTGGATTTTAGATAAATTGTTCATTAGCCAGATTTTCTTACATAACATGAAACATTGCCCTAATAACCTTGTTACTCTTATTTCCTGCCTACTCACACTTAGACACCCCTGGCCCAAATTAGGAAGGATGGTTGGCAGTTTTGAGAATGAGGTAGCACCTGTAGATGTGACCAGTTTTGAACTCTACCATGTGCATTTTGCCAGAGGAAGAAGACTTAACAAATTTATGAACTTTAATTCTGATCATATTCTAGTTTTAAAGTCTAATTAATTAGTAGTTTAAGTAAATCTGTATGTCTTTATAAGACAAAATGTTGCCCATAGGGGTCTGTTGGCTGAATTTGTATCTGGTGTGAAATATAAGACTTTCAAAATCGAAGCAGTTTAATTTATTAGTGGTAGCTAGTGATCTATAATCAAGGTAAAGCTCTTAGCAAAAGCAAGCCGTATTTAGAATTGGTATGTAATAAAATGGTTAATTTATGACTTTCTTAATTATTTTCCCTGCTGTAGTCCCTTAGTGTTCTATGTCCATAAATCTGTATTTATAATCTTTATCATGAATAATAAATAATGGTTGATATTTGATTGATTAATATTGGCTATCTATGAACCTTGTACTAGATACTGTGAACACAATAGCAGGATTAGGCAATATCACTATTGATAAGAAGGTCACGAGTTCTTGAGTGAGGTAAGCTTTTGACTTATAATGTTGTACAAGGAACTTAATTTTTCTGAGCCTCCATAACTGCTGGTGTAAAATAGTGATCATACTTCATAGAGCTGTTAGGAGCAACGCACACTATTTGGTGCTGCCTTTTCTTAGAACTAAGGTCAGAGTTGAGACTCAGGAGACCTGGATTATAGTCAAGTTTTGACTATATATTAGTTGTCCCAATGACTTTGGACAACTAATTTCCTTTCTCTGGATAGAGTTTTCTCATCTATAAAATGAAGGGATTCTACCAGGTACTTTCCAAGGCCCCTTCTACCTCTCAGTTTCTCTGTTTCCAAGAACACAAGACACAACAAAGACTGATCTATTATCAGTCATTCACTGTACTTTTAAAACTAATCTTATATTTCTAATAAGTGATGATAATATTGATTTTTAATATTCTAACCTCACTTTTGTTTCCATTGCTCTACTACATAAATGTCAAGTCTCTTCACTGATTAAATAAAATTGCTGTCTCTAACCTATTCTAGCCAAACCAATCTGCCTACTAACCCCTAAATAAATTACACGAACTGTCCATTTACCTCTAACTTTTGCTCACAGTGTTCCCTTGGCCAGAAATGCTTTTCCTCATGCCTTCTCCTCCATCATTAGTTGTTAAAATCCCAGTCATCCTCCAGAGTTAGCTGAAGTGTTAACTCCTCTATATGCTCTTCCTTTGGCCTCCCACTGTCAAGTAAGCATGCCTTCTCTGATTTACCACTTGACTCAATGTATCTCTCATAAGTACCTAGTGGAAAGTAACTTTTTGATACTGAACCGAACTTGGGTCCATTCACCATGCAGCAAAGATAATTTACTGACACTGGGCTGTAGTGAAGGAAAATACAGTGTTTATTGCAGGGCCCAGCAAGGAGAGCAGGCAACTCATGCTCAAAAGATCCGAACTCAAAGGCAATCTTGAGGTTAGCACTTCAGGGTACATGACTTTCTTCTGATTGGTAGGTGGTGAGGTAACAGGATAGAGTTTCAGGAATCTTAATCATTAACCTGATTCCAACCAGTCTGGGGTCTGTGCTCAGCATGTAGTCACCATCTTCCACCTGGGTGGGGGGGTCTTAGTTCCTGCGGAACAACTCAAAGGTAAGTGTCAGATTGTTATGTATATTCCTTGAGGAGGAACTAGGACTCTGTTTTATCACCCAACTATTTTTTGACTGCTTTTCCTTTGTTTCTGCATTCCCTCACTTCTTGAATTAGTAACCGCTTGAGTCTGTTCTTTGCAATTCAGGGAAAGCCTAGGAGACCAAAGCCTTTTCTACAAACAAGGAACTGGGGACACAGAGGGCCTTTTGTACCAGGGAGGCCCCCGCAGTTTGCTCCTTGGTTTTAATTGAAGCTAGAAAGACTTTACTTTGAATATGATTACTAAATTATTTTTTCCTGTATGACCTTGCAATTTGTTTAACCCCTAGGGGCCTCATTTTCTTTATCCAGTAAATGGATATGTTGAAACCTATCTAATGGGGTTGTTTTGCAGACTACATAAGTTAATGCATGGAAACACTAGAATGTAATAAGTGCTCATTAAGTTTCTTTATCATGATCTATCCTGCTCGTACTTTTTTCCTTATCAGTTATCTAGGTAGGTATTTTATTTTTGTAATTAATTTTAAAAAGCTCTAGAAGACAAGGATTATATCTTATTCTTTATAACACAGCAACTTCTTACAGTCCCTTTATAACTAAGATGTACTTTTCCTCATGTTTAGTTTTTTAATCTTGAAAGTCATGCTCATTACATAAAAATTAGGAAATTCAGATACTCAAAAGAGAGAAAATTATAACTACCATAATCCCATAATTTTAAGATAACTACTACCAGTATTTTGTTATTTAGATATTTTTCTAGGTATCCATGTATATACATGTGTGTATGTGTGTATGAAATATGTATATAGAATATATGTATAATGATTTTTCCAAATAATGTAATTTATTGAACATATAATACTTATCTTCCTCATCAGATACACTCCATTATATTTTAAAATATTCATACTTTACATTGATCTATTTAACTAATGATGAAAATCCATGAGCTAAATCTTTGATTAATAATTTCTTTTTCATAAGTTCCTGTAAGTGAAATTTTCAAGTAAAAAGATATGTATATTTAAGGCTTTCATTCGTATTATTCCCTCCCATGGACTTCTACCAATTCCCACTCTATCCTATAATATCTAGTAGTGCTGCAAGATACTTTTAATTTGTCAAAATACTTAATCCTCAAAATATTTGTAGTAGGAATTACTATGACTATTTTACACATTTTAAAATGAGGCCAAATGAAAGGCTAAGGGAACTGTTCAGGGAGACATCTAATTAATGGAAGTAATGCCAGGAACCCCTATTTTGGGTTCTAAGTCTAACAGTCTTTATCTCTACACAATAGATTTATTTATTCATCCATCCACTCATTTTCTTGTTTAATAATTATTTTGAGTGTCTAGCTAAGTGACAAGGATACCATGTTGAAGACAGTTCCTAACTTCATAGAGCTTAAAATCTGGCGAGGAAATCACACATTAACTGAATAAGGAGCTAGTTCTAAATTATAGTAAGGCTGCAAAAGTAAAGAAAAATGGGGTAAGCATATATAGCAAGTGGACAAATGTCAGGGAAGGGTTGCTCTGAATATAGGCCATCTAAGCTGAGACAGGATAGGTAAGTATGTTTCCGCTAGACATTGGGGTCATGTGGATAGAAGTAGAAGGGAAAGCCCTCCAGACCAGTGTTTTTCAATCTCAACATTGTGGGAGGTTTAGCAGCATTGCTGACCTCTACCTATTAGATAGCAATAACTGCCCCCACCACTGAGTTATGATAACCAAATGTCCTTGGAGTGGGGGCAAAAATCATCTCTTGGTTGAGAACTGCTATTCTAAACATATGGAAAAGCAGTTATGAGGGAGGCATGCCATCTTCTAGGAATGGAAACAAGTTCATTGTGACTGGAGCATGGAATATGAAGTGGAAACTGGTTCCAAATCAAGTAAGGTTCATACCATACAGGACCTTGGAGATTTTGTTAATTATTTTGGACTGTATTTAAACAATACTGGGAAGCCAGTAAAGCTTGTGTATAACAGAGAATGGTATGATTCAGATTTATGTTTAGAAACATTCACTTTCAGAGTTCTAGGTCAAAATTGGATTAGAGGGGTCAAGAATATATATGAGGGAAACATTTAGGAGACTCCTGAAGTAACCTATGTAAGAATATAGATTATTACTATAAGGATGAAGAAAGCAGTATAGGTTCTAGAAATATTCAAGAGAATTAGTAGTACTTGAACATTGGCTGGCTGTTGCAAGGGTAGAAAAGAGATTGTCAAGGATGACTGCTGGATTTCTGTCTTATGAAACTGGGTGGAGAGAAGTATCATTCAATATTAAAACAGAAAAAATGGAGGAGAGTGAAATTTCAAGGAGAAACTCAAAGTTTAATTGTGACCATAATGAGTTCAAGGTGCAAATAACATTCAACTACTCAATAAGCAGTTGGATAAATGGATCTGGAGCTCAGAGAAGAGCTGTGCATTAGAAAAATATTTGGAAGTTATTGTTATAGGAGTGGTAATAAATGTCATGGAAATGAAAAAGGAAACCTAGGAAAAAGGTGTAGAATGAAAAAACAGGAGGACCTAGGTCTGAATCAGGCATTTAAAAGTATGATACCAAGTGAAGAGCCAGTAAAGAGACTGAACATTTGAAATGAGAAGACAAAGTGAGGACATAAGCCAAGGGGTCAGAGTGTTTCAAGAGGAGAGAGAGCTCAACTGTTTGGAATCAGCTAAGAAGTCTGGTAGGGTGAGTTAGAGAAGTGATATTGGATGAGTGATATATTGGTTATGATGTCTGTTTTCATGGAGTGGTGAGGGCATAAGCCAGTATATTAAGGAGTCAGAGTTGGTGTGGAAAGCAATGAAAGGGACAGAAAATGAGGTGCTGGCATTCCTAAACAGGTTATGTGCAAAGGAAAGAGAAAAGACAGCAGCATGATATGGAATTGTGATTAGGAGAAGGTTTTCCTTTAATTTTTTAATCATTTTTTTTCCTTTAATTTTCTTTTAAGATGGAAGATGCTTGAATATATTTAAATGTTCATGAAGAAGTAGAGAGAAGGGTGTAGAACTGAACAGAGAAGAATATTTGCTGGTGCTTCTGAAAGAGGGGGAAGATTAGGATTCAGAATGCACTTGGAGGCAATGACCTCATGTAGAAGAAGCGACACTTCCTTTGTAACAGGAGGAAAAAGGAGGGTTAGGGCAGCCATCAATTTATGGGATACTATAAAGAGGACCAATCTACACATTATAGGAATAGCAGACAAAGAGAAAGAAAGTGGCAGAAAGCTTATTTAAAGTATTAATGGCTGAAAACTTCCCAAATCTGGGGAGCAGTAGGATATCCAGTATATGAAGCTCAAAAGTCTCCAAAAGGTTCAACCCAAAGAAGTCTTCACCAAAACACATATAATCCAACTGTCAAAAATTAAAGACAGAGAAATGTTTAAAATCAACAAGAGGAAAGAGACTCAGCTAATACAAGGGGACCTCCATAAGATTATTAGAAGATTTTTCAGCAGAAACTTTTCATGCTAGGAGGGAGTGGGATGATAAAATCAATGTACTGATAGAAAAAAAAAAAAAATTGCCAACCAAGATTACTTTACCCAGCAAAGCTATCCTTCAGAAATTAAGGAGAGAGAAAGACTTTACCAGGCAAACAAAAGTTGAGGGAGTTCATCACCACTAGACTTACCTTACAAGAAATGCTAAAGGGTTCTTTAAGCTGAAATAAAAAGATACTAATTAGTAACATGAAAATATATGAAAGTAAAAAATTCACTGGCAGAAAGTAGTATATAGTTCAGAAGATTCTAATACTGTAATGGAGATGTGTAAATCATTTTTAACTCTAGAATAAAAGTTAAAAGAGAAAGTATTAAACTATCTATAGCTACAATAATTTGTTAATAGATACCCAATATAAAAAGATATAACTTGCAATATCCAAAACCATAAAATGTGTGGAGGTGGAGGTGGGAATAAACCAGTAGAGTTTTTATATGAAATAAAAATTAAATTGTTATCAGCTTAAAATAGTCTGTTACGGGGATTCCCTGGCAGTCCAGTGCTTAAGACTCAGTGCTTTCACTGCCGGGGCCCAGGTTCACTCCCTGGTTGGGGAACTAAGATCCTGCGAGCTGTGCAGTGCAGTCAAAAACAAAACTAACCAAAAAAAAACTAGCCTGTTTTAACTATAAGATGTCTTATTAAGCCTCATGGTAACCAAACGACAAAAATCTATAATAGATACACAAAAGGGAAAGAGAAAGGAATCAAAACATATCACTTCAGAAAATCATCAAGTCACAAAGGAAGGCAGCAAGAGGGGAAAAAAGGAACTGCAAAACAACCAGAAAACAATTAACAAAACAACAATAGTAAGGCCTTATCTATCAACAATTACTTTAAAGGTAAATGAATTAAATTCTTTAATCAAAAGACATAGGGTGGTTGAATAGACACACACAAGAAAGACCCAACCTGCTGCCTACAAGAAACTCATATCAGTTTTATACACATAGTCTCAAAGTGAAGGGATGGATGAAAATAATAGTCCATGCAAATGGAAACCTAAAGAGAGCAAGGATAGCTCTACTTATATCAGACAAAATAGACTTTAAGTCAAAAACTGTAACAAGAGACAAAGAAGGTTATTGTATAATAATAAAGAGATCAATTCAAGAAGAGGATATAATAGTTGTAAATATGTATGCACCTAACATTGGGGCATCTAAATATATAAAGTAAATATTAGAGTCAATGTTAGAGTCTGATGGAGGAAATAAACAGAAATGAAATAATAGTAATGGACTTCATTGCCTCTCTTTCAACAATGGATAAATTATCTAGCTATAAAATCAATATGGAAACATTGGATTTGACCTACACATTAGACAAAATGAACCCAACAGACATATACAGAACATTCTATCCAACAGTAGAAGAATACACCTTCTTATCTAACACATATGGAATATTGTTCAGGATAGATCATATGTTAGGCCACAAAACAAATTTTAACAAATTTAAGAAGATTGAAATCATATCAAGAATCTTTTCTGGGCTTCCCTGGTGGCACAGTGGTTGAGAATCCGCCTGCTGATGCAGGGGACATGGGTTCGTGCCCCGGTCTGGGAAGATCCCACATGCCGCGGAGTGGCTGGGCCCGTGAGCCATGGCCGCTGAGCCTGCGCGTCCGGAGCATGTGCTCCGCAACGGGAGAGACCACAACAGTGAGAGGCCCGCATACCACAAAAAAAAAAAAAAAAAAAGAATCTTTTCCAAACACAGTGTATGAAACTAGAAATCAATAATAGGAAAGGAACTGGAAATTTTACAAATGTGCAAAAATTAAATAACCAAAAGGTCTGAGAAGAAATCAAAAGATAAATCAAAAATTATTGTGAAACAATTGAAAATGGAAACATGGAAACACAACATGCCAAAATTTATGAGATACAGCAAAGGTAATTTTAGGTGGGAAGTTTTTAGCAATAGATGCCTAGGGATCTCTAATAAATACTTTAAATTTGCACCTTAAGGAACTAGGAAAAAAAAAAAAAACAACTAAGCCCAAAGTTAGCAAAAGGAAGGAAATAACAAATATGAGAGCAGAAATAAAATGGAGACTAGAAAAACAAGAGGTAAGATCCACATAACTAAAGCTACTGTTTTGAAAAGATAAACAAATTTTTATTATTTTTTTATTTATTTAAAATGTTTAATTAAAATTTATTTTTGGTTGCATTGGGTCTTCATTACTGTGCATGGGCTTTCTCTAGTTGTGGCAAGTGGGGACTACTCTTTGTTGCAGTGCACGGGCTTCTCATTGTACTGGCTTCTCTTGTTGTGGAGCATGGGCTCTAGGTGCAAAGGCTTCAGTAGTTGTGGCATGCAGGATCAGTAGTTGTGCCTCACGGGCTCTAGAGCGCAGGCTCAGTAGTTGTGGTGCACGGGCTTAGTTGCTCCGTGGCATGTGGGATCTCCCCGGACCAGGGATCGAACCCGTGTCCCCTGCATCGGCAGGCAGATTCTTACCCACTGTGCCACCAGGGATGTCCCCAAAGTTTTAGATAAAGTAATTAATAAAAAAGATTCAAATAATTAAAATCAAAAATGAAATGAGAGTCTTTACAACTGATACCACAGAAATACAAAGGATCATGAGACTGTTATGAAGAATTATGCACAAGCAAATTGGATAAACTAGAGGAAATGCATAAATTCCTAGAAACATACAACCTACCAAGACTGAATCATGAAGAAATAGAAAATCTGAACAGACCAATAACAAGACAAGGAAACTGAAACAGTAATTAGAAATCTCTTAACAAACTAAAGTTGAGTAACAGGTAGCATAACTGGGGAATTATACCAAATGCTGAAAGAAGAATCAATATCAATTCTTCTCAACTCTTCCAAAAAATTGAAGAGGACTTCCAAACCAATTTTATAAGGCCAGTATTACCCTGATACCAAAGCCAGACAAGAACACTGTAAGAAAAGAAAATTATAGGCCAATATCCTTGGTCAATACAGATGCAAAAATCATCACAAAATACTAGCAAACTGAATTCAACAGCACATTAAAAGGTCATGCACCATGATCAAGTGGAACTTATCCTCAGGAATCAAGGATGGCTCAGCAGACACAAATCAATAATTGTGTTACATCACACTTATTGAATGAAAGAAAAATTTTATTCTCATCTCAACAGGTGCATAGAAAGCACTGACAAAATTCAATATCCCGTCATGACAAAAACTCTCAACTAATTAGAAGTAGAGGGAATGTGACTCAACATAATAAAGGCCAGATAGGACAAGCCCACAACTAACATATTCAATGGCAAAAAACTGAAAGCATTTCCTCGAAAATCAGGTACAAGACAAGCATTCCTACTCTTGCTATTTCTAATCAGTATAGTGCTGGAAGACCTAACCCAAGCAATTAGGTAAGAAAAAAAAATTAAATCAGGAAGGAAGTGGTAAAATTCTCTCTCTTTGCAGATGGCATGATATTATATACAAGAAATCCTAAAGACCCCACCAAAAAGCTGTTAGATCTAATCAATAAATTTAATAAAGTTGCAGGACACAAAATCAACATAGAGAAATCAGTAGCATTTCTCTACACTAACAGCAAAATATATAAAAAAGAAATTTAGAAATCAATCCTATTTAAATAGCATCAAAAACAATAAAATGCTTAGGAATAAATTTAACCAAGGAGGTGATGATCTCTACACTAAAAACTATATAACTTAAATGAATAACTCATTAGCAAAAAGATAAATAACTGAATGAAAATGAGCAAAGGACCTAAAATAGAAATTTTTCCAAAGAAGACTTACAAATGGCCAACAGTATATGAAAAAATGCTCACTAATCATTAGGGAAATGCAAATCAAAACCACAATGAAATAATCACCTCATACCTGTTAGGACAGTTATTATAAAAAAGTCAAAAGATAATTTTTAGCGAGGGTGTGGAGAAAGGGGAAAACTTGTACACAGTTGATGAGATTGTGTATTCATACAGCCATTAAGGAAAACAGTATAGAGGTTCCTCAAAAAATTAAAAATGCAAGCACTGTATGATTCAGTAATTTCACTTCTATGTGTATATTCAAAAGAAATGAAATCAATATTTTGAATAGATATCTGTGCTCCCATGTTCATTGCAGCATTATTCACAGCAGCCACGATATAGAAGCAACCTATCAACCATTGTCAACATTGTTTTACTCAGAACTTTACCAAGAGTTTTCAACAGTCCAGAATGTTATGTCACTGATAACAGTGATGCTTGAGGTGTTTGAGCAAGCAATTCAGTATGCCCATGTTTGTGTATATATGTGGGTGCAAGCCCCTGACCATTTAACTAGGCATTTTCCCTGAGCATTTCCACTTTTAAAAATTTTCAACTCTCTTACTTATTTCTTCTTTGTCTTGTATTATGTTGAATTTTTAAATCCTCTGTAAATACAGGCTATATTACTTATTTTTTATCATGATAGTGAGACATTAAAAATACTTGTATATAAATGGAGTGTTATTTCTGAAATGATTAAGAATCACTATGCAGGCACTGGGATCTTGAGAAATTTTTTCTGGACTTTGGAATTGGAAGGTCTGATATTGGGATTCTACCTCTTAGCTTCTGTATAAATCTGAACAATTCATTTAATCACTGCTGTTTTTCCTCACTGGATGCAAGGAGTGATGACAATATCTTCAATGCTGAAGTGAGGATCAAGAATCAAATGGGATTTATTTCTACTTTCTGACTGAGGCAAGAGTACCCCTAAGCATATGCAGTAGTATGTATGTCAGAGGATTGTCAAAGCCATGGGATAAACATTTCACAGCCTTCTTGGCTTATTAAATCTAATGGTCAGTAAGTAATATAAAACATTACTTCATAATAAATACAAAGATACTGTTGAGTTGAATTTAACATTTATGTGAATTTTTAAGATAACTAATGAGATGTTAGAGACATTCTATTTTGTTCCTATACCTCCAGGGGTAATAAATGCATTTTCTTCTGCCTTTAGGGACACTTTGGTGGAAAATCCCGAGAAGTTCTGAAGTGCTTTGTAATCTGTAAATCAGTTATTATTATCTCAGAAGAACTCCAAGAAAGAGGCAAGAAATTCCAATCATACTAAATCAATTCAGGGTTCTAATGAGATAAGCAAACTTCCTGAAAATTCTCTTAAACGCTGATTGGAAATCCCAGGGAAGTCCTAGAAGGTCTACAAAACCATGCAGGAAATTTTCTAGGTAGAGGTTAGTCTACAAAACCATGCAGGAAATTTTCTAGGTAGAGGTTAGTCAAGGGGAATTGTATCATCTTTTTTTTTTTCTCCTTACCTCTATCATTTCAGTCTTCTTTACACTAAAATCTACTGCTGATTAAGTTTATTATGTATCAGGTACTAGGCTAAGCAGTTTGCACACCTTATTTATTTTAGTCCTTACAACATCCCTGTAAAGTAGGCTTCTTATCTTTATTTTCCAGAGGAATACTCTGGCAGAGAGAGGTTATATAACTTGCCCAAGGTCACTCAGCTGGTAAGTGATAGAAAAGGAATTTAAACCCAAGTTGTGGAGTTTTATTGTTGTTGTTTGCTTGTTTGTTTGCTTTTTACTCCAAGGTCTAAGAGCTGTTAGAGTTTCTAAAGGGGAAAGAATTCTAAGTTCTAAGGTGTTGTAGGGCCTTCTTACTCAACTGGCATTCATCTCGGAACCCTGAGCCTCCACTCTAGAATTATCTCATTTGCACCAATAGTCATTTTCTCTTTATTTCCTATACTCTCCCCTCCAGCACTAATTTCTCTACCTGTACTCCTATGTCTATGGGAGCCTTAGCTGTCAGTTTTCTTCTCTTCCTATTTAGAGCAGCAGCTCTCAAACCTTAGCTTACTTGAAAATACCCAGAAGGCTTGTTAACACAGATTCCTGAGCCACATACCTAGTTTCTGATTTGGTAGGTCTGGGGTATGATGTGAGAATTTTAATTGCTAACAAATTCCCAGCTTATGCTGATGCTGTTAGCCCCAAAACCACACTTTAAGAACCACTTCCCAAGACTCTAGAGCAGGGATTGGCAAACCACAAGCTAAGAAATGTTCTTACATTTTTAAATGGTTGAAAATAATCCAAAGAAGAATTATATTTTGTGACATGAGAACATTATATGAAATTCAAGTGTTAATGTTAATAATAAAGTTTTATTGGGACACATTATGTAAAATCTATCACTGCTTTCTCACTACAGCATCAAAGTTGAGTAGTTGTAATAGAGTTGAGTAGTTGTGACCGTGATCATATGGCTTGCAAGCCTAAAATATTTACTGTCTGTGCCTTTACAGAATCAGTAATTCTCAAGCTTAGCTCCACATTGGAATCACATGAGGGGCTTTATAAAATACTGATTGATGTCTGGGTTCCACCCCCAGAGATTTCTGATTTAATTGGTTTGGAGTACAGCCTAGTGGATCCTTAAAATTTAAACACACATATCTGTCTTCTCTAAATGAAACAAAACAAAAAGCAAGCAAAAGTACCAAAGTTACTCTGCCTGAAAGGACTAGATTTTCCAGTCTTCTTATTTTGTAGATAAGGAAAATGTCCAGAGAAATGAATTATTTGTCTATATCAATAGACATTGTTGCTGTTATTATCATATAATTAATAAATTATACTTGCATATTGCTTTCATTTTCAAAAATAATTTTACAGAAACTAGGTTATATTCTAAAAAGTATTACATGCTTGTCTTAGTCCATTTGGCCTGCTATGGCAGAATGCTATAGACTGGTGGCTTATAAACAGTGAAAATTTATTTCTCACAATTCTAGAGTCTGTAAGTCCAAGATCAAGGTGTCAGCCAATTTGGTGTCTGGTGCAAGTCAGCTTCCTGGTTCATAGACGGCCTTTTCTCTGTGTCCTCATGTAGTGGAAGGGGTAATGGAACTTTATGGGGTTTCTTTTGTAAAGATACCATTCCTATTCATGTGAATCTAATCACCTCTCAAAGGTCTCACCTCCAACTACCACTATATTGGGGATTAGGTTTCAACATATGGATTTTGGAAGAACACAAATATTCAGTCTATGGCAATGTTCATTGTAAAAAAAAAAAGATACAAGCTAAATATATGTAGAGGTCAGGTTCTAAATTCAGTGCATAAGGTAAAAATTGCCTAGTGTCAGGTTTACTTGATAGCCAGTTTTTCAGTTAAGAACTAAAAAAGTAGTTGGCTTATGTTTAAGGGCCATGATTTAAGAAAAATATATTTCATGCACTAGAATTAAATGCATTCCAGGGAGATGTCCACACTACATGGGGCACTCAGGAACTCAGATCAACTCAGAAATTGGTAGATTCCTATCTCTCATGTCTTGATCATCCCCTGAACTCTGCTAAATGAATGCCAGAATGGGCAAGTCCCCTTACATGTCCTAATATTTCCTCCTTTTCATTGTCTTTATTTCTCTCATTTACTGAGAGAGGATAGTTGTATATATAGTTCATTGTGAGTGAGGCTTCTGTAGTATGGACGGATATAAAATGAAAAATGAAAGGTAATGTCTTACTCCTCACCTAAGCCAAGTCCCAATCCTCAATGATCAACGTTGTCAAAATTTTACACACACACACACACACACACACACACACACACACACACACCCCTACCACAGTTGTTTATGAATATACACACAAGTATAGGTTTATACCATACATACTCTTTAGCAATCTTATTTGTACATTTAACATTATAACTTGGACATCTTCCAGTAGAAGAATATGTACACGTACCTTATATTTTTCTAATAATTGCATAGTATTCTGTGGTAAAGATAAACTTAAATCTTAAAACTATGTCTTACACTGTGAATATAATATATATGTATATATATGTGTGTGTCTATATATCTATATCTATATGAGATTAATTCCTGGAAGTTGAGGTTGAATCATTACATCAGAGAGATGTAATGTGCCTTTTAAAATATTTGATAGATTTCCCTCCAAAAAGTTTTCTCATGCATCCCCATTAGTACTTGATATATCAATTTTAAAAACCTTTTCTAATTTGTATGCTTTTCCTTAAATATGAATGAGGTGGAGCATTTTTAATATGTCTTGTGGTCTTTTTGTGAATTGCCACTTTACATTCTTTGCCTATTTTTTCATTCAATTTTATATTTTTTCTTAGTGATTTATAAAAATTCTTTGTATTTTAAGAAAAACTTCCATTGAATGTGCTGCAACTGTTTTGTCAGTTTGTCATTGTATATAATTTAGCCAAACAGAAGTTTTATATATTTATATACTCACATTTGTTTATATTTTTTATATGACTTCAGGCTTCACCATCCTATATTATACAAAATCTAAACCAAACCAAATCTACGTTTTCTTCTAATATATTTATGGTTTCAATTTTTATACTTAAGTCTTTGATTGATCTAGACTCTTTTGATGACAGGATTCCTCTTTAATCTTCTCAATGACACTATAAGTTAGGTATTATCCCCATTTTATAAATCTCCACTTTACCAACAGTAAGAGAAAGGATCTGACATGGAAGTAATTTTCTAGGACTATTTGCTTTGAGTATTGGAGCCTACATTTACTATGTTGCCTCCAAAAGTATGTAGCCAGTTATAATTTCCTTTTACAATAGCAAATATTGTTCTTTTAGCAGATACTGTGCCCTGTTGAAGGCTCTTCCTACAAATAGGGAATACATTTTAGTGGAACATTGTCATTGTGGTTAACGCCTCATTTCCTGCATCTATAAATTGAGAATAATAAATCAGCTGTCCTAGTACACATAAGAAAATTAGGCGGTAAATCTACAGGTAGAGCACATGTCTGTATTGGAATGCTGTGGGATGGGTAAGTGTTTGTGGAAGTTTTAAGCAGGTCTGTAACTGTAAGAGCCTTTCTTTGGAATGTGCACACATTACCACTGTATCTGAAGTCAGATCAGAAGTCCTCACTCATTGTCTTGTCAGGGGAACCTACATGTGCTTTTTCACCTGTAACTTCATTTTTGTTTAACTCTTGCCTGTGGACTGTTCTGAGATTTAGAACATTTTTTAGCTCTTTTGCTCTGTCTCTCTTGGGCCATCCAAATACCCTAGGGTATATTAAGATAATCATAAAAAAGATACACAATTGCTTTTTTCCACTATTCCTAATGGAAAAAAAAAATTAACAATACCTATTCACAGATTGAAAGTTTGGTTTTTAAAAATCCTCTGAACCTCCAAAGGAGAAAGTCATTTTAGAATTCTCCTATGTTTTCCATGGTCTTGAGTTTCTATGTTTGGGTTTGTTTATTGGGAAGAGCTTCAGGAAATGTGACCTGCTATGACTTCAGGAGAGGAAAGTGTTATTAACTGAAATGCTTGGTTCTGCATTTAAAGCCATTATTAATAAAAGTTATGGAATGATGAGAGTTGGGCATCCATGCCAATTTTTTAATGTCCTGGAAATCACTGGTTGTGTTGCAAGTGCTTAAAATTTGTAATTACCTAGACTCATATGACAGACGGAACTGGAAATCAAATTAAGTGGCTGCCTTCTCTTACGATGCTAAATAGTCTCTAGCTTAAGACAAGATTGCCTTTTTCCTTCCTAAAAAAAGGCACAAACAATGACAGTCCAAAATAGCTATTTAGTCAGAAATGACGACATTTACTGAATGCTTGTCATTAAGAGAGTAATAGAAAATCCTGCTTTTCTTTTTCCTTTAATTTCTCTCCCTTAAATACTTTGCTTTCTCCTGAAGCTGCCCAGGAGAAATGCCCAGTGGCTCTGACATTGCCTCAGCACCACTACAGGCTCCAGAGGGGAGGTGGCTTATGCAAAACATATTAAAGAAAAATCCTAAAAGTCACTGCAGCTTTTTCTAGTGAGTTATGCTGATCTTCCCTGTTGCTGTAAGCTGATGGGGAACGTCATGGCAAAGACAAACCACTTTTTCCTCCTACTATTTTTGCTGCAGTGAGAACTGTTCATTTCTGCTTACATTTCGCCAGATAGCTTTAGAATTCTAGCTGAGCATTAGGGCTTCCTAAGGCTGGAAATAAGAGTTTAGAACCTTACATTGTACTTTGTCCTTTTGACTCAGTAAAAAACTGAGTTAATTTGCAGCATCCGGTGCCTGAGAGAAATGACAACAGACAGTAGAATCTGACGATGTTTTTGAATTAAGTTTTTTTTTCCCCCTTATGGATTCATGGGGGCAGAAGCTTTTATTTTTCTCTCTGGTTCTCTCCCTTACAGAACCAGCTGAATATATTACATTTAGCAGCAGTAGCTACTGAATCTTTAGTTATGTTATATCCTGGAATCTTCTGTCTTCGTTCCAATCCCATCTTCTTCTATCGATTATCATTTATCAACAAAGGTTAGTTTTGGAAAATTGGATGCATTTGTTAGTGAGCTTCTCAACTTTAGATATCCCTGGAAGATGTAACAGAAATTACAGGACAGGGAAGTGAGAGAAGGTGGTACTTCTCAGCCATGTAACTGCAGATCACCCCAGGGGAACCCAGCTTACATTTTAGGGGAGTTTATGAGACAGTGTTCCTTTGGTTTCGTCCTATTCCATACAGAAAAGCAGAATGAGATGTGCTTGCAGTGATTGGTAGTATTTGCCAAACAGGGTGCTGCATCATAATAGCCTGGAATATAGAGCAGAGCTCATATTAAACCTCCAAAGGGAAAAGGGTTTCCTCTTCATTTACAGTCTGCTCGATGCAATCCCTTTGTAAAGTATCTAATAGGATAACACCAGGGCTCTCCAGAAATATAAGTAACTCATTGGTTAAATTTCAATTCTTCACCTTTCCCCCCCCTCCTTCCTGGTGAGCTCATCCCCCCCTCCCGTTTTTTTTTTTTTTTTTTTTTTTTTTTTTACCCAGTGATTTAAAATGCTAGAAGGAAAGGCAACTGAAGTCTTAACTTTCAGCTGCTGAATTCTCGGCTAATTGAAATTACTGGGCACAATGCTATATATAGCCAATGAAGAGATTTTGAGCCCTCACTCAGTGCCTTCAAGACATGTCGTTTTGTAGTCAGAGAAAACAGAGATCAATGCATTTTCAAACTGACAGAGGGAACGGATGCTCCTTAGTAGCACATGCCCAGGATCGTGTGTGTGGGGCTTGCGCTGTGCTGAGAAGCTGAATACCGGTCCATATGCTCCTTATTTACTGCAATGTTCTTTGCATGTTACTGTGCACTCCGGACTAACGTGAAGGTAAGAGGAGGCGAGTCGGCAACTGGGCACAATATACATGTTAAATCAGCTGCAGAAAATGTCTACCTTGTGTAGCTTCAGGACTTTTCAGATTGCTGGCTGAGCAGGCAGATTATTACAGGTGGTTGCAAGGGCTTTGTTTTATTGTTGCCGTGCAGCCTCGCTGGGGGAGCATGTTGAAACGCTGCTGTGAAGTGACCTTCAGGTTTAACTGTTTGCAATTCAGGTTCACGCTCACACTTGGGGGGTGGAGTGGGGGGGAGGAAAAGATGAAAATTATTTAGGTAGGCCAGAACCAAGAAATCAGAGAAGGTAAAAAGCCATGGAGTGTGCTTCAGATTAGGATTTAAAGTCTTTCTTTTAAAAAGTGCCGTGAGCTGCCTGTGTTCATGCAGCTTAATTGTTTAAGAGCTGGGGATTAAATTTAGTGGCTGTAATGGCATTAGGATGTGATCTGTGGGATACCTGACCATTCTGTTCATATAAACAAATTATTATCATTGGAAGTTGGTGATATTGATCGTACAAATTCTCAGCGCTGAGTAGGCTGGTTGCTCAGGCTGAGTGGGCACCACTGCCCTGGCGCTGTCACCCCATTGACATTCACTTGCAGTAGCTAATGAGCATCCGAAGTTGAGCTTAAGTTTGGGAGATTTACCCCTTGTCTGGAAGGACGTTGTTATTATTGGAGAGGTTTTCTGACACTGTGTTGAGAACTGAGCCAGATAGACAGGCCAGCTGTGGAATTCCAGGTGCATAATTTAAGTGAATTATATACTCTGTTAGCAGTTTGAACTTGTATTTCGTACTGAAGAAAGACCAAAAGGAAAGTGATTGCCTTTCAGAAAAAATGTAAAAAAGGCAATTAAGACTTCATACCTAAAATAGAAATCTCAAAAAAAAAGTCAATGTAAAGTGTTTTCCCCTTTTATTTTACTGCAGGAGTATTTTAATGTGTCTGGGCACTAAAGTTTCATTTTCTGTGTTTACAAGTTTTATTAAAGAACTCCCTGCTGCTCACTCTCTTGTAAACCTTTTTTGTTTTCTATTTGAATTTCAAACAGGTAGTATTTATGTTTTGATGACCAATTCTTTTACAACTACAGCCTGGAAGCATTCTGTGGATCATTTTGCAGAGTTCTACAGAATTTACTTTCTACTACTTTTAAGATTAACTTCAACAGTCAATTTTTTCCATGCCTATGATGGATATAGTAAACAACATGAAAAGAAATATTTAAAAAGCTAGAGAGTGTGCCCAGATTTCAACTTGGATTTCTCTATCACCACCTTCTGTTCCAAACTATTGGTATGGCATACATTGTTTTGTAAACTCAATGAATTGTAAATGTTTTCTCTCCTCATCTTTTTTGAAGGAGAAACATGCTTTTTTTCAGATAAATCTCTACAAATAATTTAGATTGAGAGATAATGATTGTTTTGATATTTCATTGTTATATTTCAGAAGTACAAGAAAACCTGAGTCCAAAGTTCCTTTGATATGGGTTTTGGGAAATCCCTTTTTTTTTTTTTTTTTTTTTTTTTTACTATTAACTACTATCAGTCTTCTTTGTGGGCTTAGCTTTAAATTTTTCTCATTTAAGTTCATAAGCAAGAGAATGAAAAGAGTTTTACCAAATATATCTTAATTCAGATGACTTTTGGATAATAAATTCTTAGTACTTTGGCAAATCTGTACTCTGATATAATACCTCTGATACATTAATCAATAGAGACTCAGACCACGTACATTGCCACATACAGCATATCTAACCTTGCTTTGAGTAGTTTAACTTGAACTTTAAATATGCCTATGCCTTTCAATAATTAGCTCTTGCACTTTCTTGCATACTTTACAATTTTATAAGGTTATCTTTTCCTTCTGAGATAGCAAGTTTTGCAGAAGAGTTTGCAGATCACTTGGGGTCTGATATTTTACCAAGTTGGTGCAATAAAGTCTTACATGATATTTTTATTTTTAACTTTTGATTTATATTATTATACATTTTTAAAGTATTTGATTTTATTTCTGTTGTGCCCAAAATTACTTATTTGCTCGGTTATGGTAAAGTCTCTTTTATAGTGTGTAGCTTCTCATGTTGCCATGATTTAACATGATTGGTGTTACAGTGACCCAAAACTTTAAGGCGGTTAAAATTCAAAGGAAAGCAAAATCTCTTGCTTATGTTATTTTGCACAGAAAGAGCCCCTGATGTCACAGTCTTTTATTCTAGAATGATTGTTTTGTTAATTGGACATTTATAATATAGTACAGTGAAAAAGCTTTTATGAGAGTGGTATGTTTTAATGTATTTCATATATGTTTTTATGTAATAATCAAGGCGTTAAATCAAGGCATTAATACATATACATACTGACATCAGAATGTGACTCATGGGTCACTATTCATTTATCTACCAAAAAATTTCTGAAGGACAGCTATGATTTATGCACTGTGCTAGTCTGGGAAACTAAGATCAATAGAAAACAATCCTTGCTCTCAAGAAGCTTCCAGTCTTGGAAAGGACACAAACAAGTAAACAAATAAGTGGTTTGAAATATTACAGGACCAGTAATGGACATCTATGCAGGGCATTATAGGGACAAAACAAAACAGAATACTGGCCAATTTTACGTGGACTTGTCAAGAAAGTTTTCACTGTGAAGTCACCTCAGACTTGAATCTTGACAGCTAGTGGAGTTTTGCCAAGCAGCCTGGAGTGGGGAAGGCATGCCTGGTGGAGGAAATGACAAAAGCATGGAACACTTTGGAGAGCTGCAAATAGTTGAAATGGACAGAGAGTAGGGTCTTGCAAGGCTGAACATGAACTACTAGAGTAAAACAAACAAATGGGAGCTAAAGCCAGGGCTGTGAGAACTGGCTGAGCCATCATCACAATCTGACTCTTTAGAAATTGTATTAATTTGCCACCTATTTTTAGAAGGAGAACTTTCGACAGAAGGAAAAGAAATGAAAACTTCTAGACAGAGGGTATTACTTATGTTGTATGTTTTCGTGTTAGTGTTAAGTTGTTGAGTTTGATGAACATTCATATCATATTGGCTTGAATTTATTTTTTAACTTTTTAAAGAATATGATTAGAACAATTTAATCTGAGTCTGGCCACACAAAAGGAGCAATATGTTCATTACATAGATGTATAATTTCTCTTCCATCTCAAATTGCTTATGTTGTACATAAAGTACCTCTTTGATAAGAAAACATATAGGAAGTTTGTTGTACCAGATGTCCATCTTGTCTATAGAAATGGCTCTATTTTAGAAAGTAATGATATTGATGATAATAACTTACATCTAGGTGATACCTTTTACTTTTCTAAATAATTTTATGTTCCTCATCTCATTATTTCCCTCCTTTCACCTTGCTACTGTAAACGCACCCATATTTACTTGTGAGTCTACAATACCTGAAATATGAATGGCAGGTATTAGACCCATTTCACAGATAAGAAAACTAGGTAGAGAAAGGAAATGGCCAGTTACTCTGTTCCACAGTGTGTCAGAAGTAGACCTACTATAAGGCTCAGGCCTCTTGACCCTTGATTTACTGCTCATTCTAGTAAATCCTGCTGCCTACCCCATAGATCCAAGAATTCTGCTCTTAATTTTGAAAATCCTTGAGGGTAAATATAAGAGCTCTTTGGAAAAAGAGCATAGCAGAATGATTTTAAAGTGTGGGTTTTGGGGATTACAAAAGAACTATGTTTAGGTATATCTTCCCCATTTATTTATACAAATTTTATGTATAAGAAACTTTCTTAACCTACCTGAAGTTCAGTATTTTTATCTGTAAAATAAGGATAATGACAGCTCTTAGGGATTATTAGAATTATGTGAAATAAGGCATGTAAACACCATAAAAAGTGTTCTTAGAATATAGTAAATGCTCAGTTAATTTAATTCTTAATTGATAAAATTGAGGCCACCAAATAGGAGTAAGACTTCAGGGTTGCCTTTATGTTAAGAAATTCTAGGAATTGCCCTTTTAAAAGGTATCTATAGTTGATGAGAAACATATTTATATATAGTATCCCTTCTCCCACCACTGTAACCATCACCATCACATATGCACATACGCTAATGTGTAAACTCTCTGGGACTGAGAATTCAGTTCGTTTTGTTCATATCTATATCATCAGCATCAAGAACAGCACCAAGGGCATAGTAGGTGCTCAGTAAATATTTGTTCAATTATTATATTAGCTAAGTCCCAGATTTCTTTTTATTACTTAATCAGCTTCTTCCCAGATTTATTTACCTCAATGCTTGTTAAATTATTTTGAGAGAAAGGAAAAATGAAACCACAGATTTGAAAGTCATATAGGCTTGGGTTTGAATACTGGATCTGGCAATCACAAACCACTTGCACTCAGTCACATCCTCTGCATCTGCACAGATTTGTAAAGCTAAGTTGGAGGGAAGCAATAATTCAAACTAAAACAATTTTTATATGCCTAAACACCCTAGAATTCAGACATTCATCATGCTCATTTCTACCAGGTTTATTCAGTGCAGTTGCTTTTTTCCAAACACCCCATGGTTTTCTGCCTCTGAACATTTGCTAGAATTGTTTCTTGCAATGGATATCCCTTCTCTGCATGGTCAGGCTTGTCTAAAGTCTATCCTTCTTTTAAAAAATAGTACAGGGTGTCTTCCAAGAAGTTGACCCTAGCCACACTAATTCCCTTACTTTATTCCCCCTTTGATTTTGTAAGTGCAATTTCTCCATCTTTCATGGCAATAAATCTTATATTGCCTTATGCCATCATTTGCATTATTTATTTATTTATCTATTTTATTTATTTATTTTTTAACATCTTTATTGGAGTATAAGTGTTTTACAATAGTATGTTAGTTTCTCCTTTACAACAAAGTGAATCAGTTATACATATACATATGTTCCCATATCTCTTCCCTCTTGTGTCACCCTCCCTCCCACCCTCCCTATCCCACCCCTCTAGGTGGTCACAAAGCACAGAGGTGATCTCCCTGTGCTATGCTGCAGCTTCCCACTAGCTATCTAATTTACATTTGGTAGTGTGTATATGTCCCTGCCACTCCCTCACATCCTCACAGCTTTATCTTGCATTGCTAGCTATTTTTTTATGTTTGGGTATTGCCTCACTCCAAGTAGATTTTAAGCACTTTGAGGACAGGTACTGTTTACTATTTTCTTCATTATTTTTAGTTTGCACTTTAGGAATGCAAAAAATGATTGAGGGACTGATTGAAAGGGAAACTTGCAGAAACTCTGTGTCCTTAGGCTGCTGACACCTACTCTTTGCTAGATTCTATGATAGTCCCACATATTGATGCTTTTAATAAACATTATTTGTTGTAGACAGGGCTTGGAATCATGAATCAGAATGTTCAGACAGTTTATATAACACCTATAGCTCTCCAAATCAGGAGTGATCCCTCTCAGTATTCCAGTTGAATAATCATCTCTTTTAGGAGGTCAATAATGTATTAGTCCCTCACTGGGCCCCTATATTATGGCATCCAAATGGTTGTGAGCCTACTCAGTATATTGGGTTTATAATACCTAAGCCTATTCAAAATATTGGATTTATAATTTCTAATGAGGCTCTTTAATTCAAAACAGAAAAATATTACAAAAAGTTGATAAAGAATAAAATAGCAAAATGAACAGTGGCAATAATAGCTACCATTTTCAAGCTGTTGGTATGAGCCATGGACTACACCAATAACTTTGCACATACTCTCTCAAAACGCTTTTCAGTGACCTATGAGGTAAGCATCAACATCATCATCATTATTTTGTAGATGAGGAAGACTAAAGTTTAAGGAACAAAAATACTTTGCCTGATATTACACAAATATTAGGTGCCTATGAAGCCAGCATTTAAATCAGGTCTGTTCCACTCTAAACCTTTTAAAAACCTTCCTAAATAGATAAAATAGATATGTGAACTATAATTAATGTGTCATAGATACCTGAAATCTTTTTTAAAATAAAGTAAGGAATTAAGTAAATAATATAACTGTGTATATTTTACTTAGTATGAGTTTACTGTTTTCTTCTCTTCTTTCTAATAAATGATGGTTACAGTCAGAGCATGAGGTTTTCTTCTGTATTTGACATTCATTCACCAAATATTTAATGAGCATCTATTATGTGTCAGGCACTGACCTAGTTGCTAAAAATACCGGGTGGAATAAAATAGACAATAATCACTAGCCTTATAAAATGTATATGCTTGTAAGGTAAGCAGACAATAAAAAACACAGTTAAGTAAAATATGTAGTGTAAATAATAAATGCTAAGAAGAAAAACAAAACATGGAAGGACCATCAATCAAAAGTGTGAAGGTGGGAAGGGGTTGAAGTTACAGTTTTGGATAAAGTGGTTAGTGAGGGTCTCACTAGGAAGGTGACTTTTGAGGAAAGATCTAAAGGATGTGAAGGGATTAACCATGTAGGAAAAGGTAACAGAAAGGGCAAAGGCCCTGAGGTGGCATTTTAAGGAATGTCTAGGAGGCCAGTGTGGCTAGCAAGAGAAAGGTCAAGGGAGTGTCAAAGTGAGCAGATCATGTAAAGCTTTATAGGTTCGGCTTCTTCTTTCAGTGAAGGAAGCCAGTAGGGTTTTAAGCAGAGGAGTCACAAGGTCACTCAGGCTGCTGTGTTTAAGAGACTTTAAGGGGACAAAGGTTGGCACAGGAAGGCCAATTAGAACTTCTTGTGATAATCCAGGTGAAAGATGTTGATAGTTGGGATCAGGTTGGTGTCAGTAAGACCGGGGACAAGTTGTCCAGTTCTGTATATAATTTTACTTTTGGATATTTATCTTCTTCTTTGTCTTTTCCTGCCCTGATACCAAGTTCTCCTCAGCTGTGGGGTTCTGGTTCTCAGCTCTTCCGTATTTGATCAGTATGAATTAGAGAAAAAGTGCTTTGATTTGTGGTTGCCATTGCAGCTTTAGCGCTTTTTAATCCTGTGAAAATTTTGAAGGGTAGATTAGCCAAGACTAATGTGATAATTGTGCATTCAAGCCTTCATTTTAGTTTTGGCTTAAAATCTTCGGATCCTCAGGGGACCCCACCGTAGTTCTGAAATAAATCTACTCTAAGCTACTAGAGGGCAGGGATCATGTCTTACAGATTTTATATCCCCATTACCTTATATGTGGCAAAAGATCAATAAATATTTGCTGAATGAATGAATGTTAGCTGCTCAAAGAACTGGATGTATTTTGAAGACTGCATCTTTGGATTAGCTATGGTACCACCAAATATGAATAGATATATACAACAAGGAGAATGAATTTTGCTTTCAACAAGTTTCTTCTCTAATGGCAAATTATTGCCTCTTTTATGACAGTAAGTATGACAGTATTTCTCCAACATCAGAATCTCTGGGAATCTGGAAAGGACCCTACGTAATTCTTATCATAAGACACATTTGGGAATTACTATCTTACAGCTTATGTTTGGAATTAAAGCAGTGAGGCAACAAGTTTGTTGAGAAACTGTTATGTGTTAATATTTGCCTGAGTAACATATATAGCCAAAGTATTTAAAACTTTCCAGACTGCAATCCATAAAGAATATAAATTAAAAATTGCAACTCTGTGCAAGTTTCACAAAGCTTTCACAAGTTTCACCAGTACTTAACTTTACCAAAAGCTATGCATTTTGATATTTTCTATTCTATTTTAACCTTTTAAAAATTTGTTTCTTTTCTACAGTTTTGGTCAACATTTACTAAACATTTACTAAATGTTTTATAATCATAAAATGGTTGAGGAAATATAATTTATATTGACTAATTTAAAACTGACTTCTTCTTTTACCTTTATTAATGAATTTGAAAGAGTACAGACTGGGTCACAAGTCACAATTTGAAAAACACTATAATATGTTCCCTACTTTGAGGAACATACAGCCTCAGTTAGTAATATGCAAGTAAAAAAGATGACAAATTACAACAGTCAGTCAGCACTAAGCAGAAAACGTGTAGAAGTCCTGCACTAAGCACAGGGAGGCTATCCATATAGCCTGGGTCATTTACCGTGTAGTATCCTCATTTGGGGATTCATGGTTCAGCACTTACTTCCCTGGCACTGGCCCTTGAGATTTCACCTAACCATCTACATAGCTCAGCATGCCTATTAGCAATAGCTAGTGTTTATAGAGTGCTTATGATGTGTCAGGCACTGTTCAAAGTACTTCATTCATTTAATTTTCCCAGTAACCCTAAGAGAAGGTTGATTATTAAACCCATTTTACAGGTAAAGGGGCCCAGTCCCAGAGGGTAACCTGTACCCTCCCATGAATCTGGGGGTGCTTATACTGAAGACACATTAATAACTAACTGAAGTACAGGCACCCTTTGAAAAAGGCCTATTTGCTCAAATCTGCACCTTTTATTAGTGCAGTAAATAAGGTAACAAAACTCCCCAGGATAAATTGGTATTGCTTCGAGAACTCGAAGAACTCGATCCCTCTAGTATTTTCTATTCTTGAGAATCGAAAAGGGAAGGATGAACAATGAAACAAGGAGACCTTTGACCCTGAGGAGGTCTGGCCCTAAATATTTCTCAAATACAAACTAGATCTTTTCTTTTTGTTTAGACTCATAAAAGACCTTGACACTTTCAAAATAGGCAGAATTTAATTGAAAGATGCTGAGGGAATATCTTTTTAAAAATGAAAGTTAGATAAAAGCAGGGGACAAATATTGAGTCATTTTATTTACTTATTATTTAGTTTCTAATGGCTGTACTTAGATTTACATATTCTTTTAAAAAGTATACATAGATTTTTTTTTTTTTTTTTTAAGGTTGTACCTAGATTCAAAGAGGAAAGTGAGGCCAAGCGGTATGCAGTGAGCCTGGAAGGAAGGGAATAAGGTAGATTTCTGAAGTGAATCCCTGAATCTTTTTGGAGCCCTGTGCATGTGTGTTGGATGTTTAGTCAATTAATTTATAATCCACACTCTTTAAAACTCTTTAGGAAAAGTAAACTTAGCAATCAGTTATAATTAGTATGCATTGTAACTCAACTGTTTTTAAGATTATAATAGTAATATATGCTCATTATAGAAATTATGTAAATACAAAGAAGGATAAAAATTTGTATTTGCTCATAAACTTGAAACTCATGTATAAAAAAAAAGTTCTGCTTTCTTTTCACTTTTCCTTATGTATGTGTATATGTGTGTGTTTATGATTGTGATGTGTGGAAGATATCCAGGATTAATTATTTGTATCCTGTGTTTGCACTCAATACCATAATCATAAAAACATTCTCATGTCATTAATACTTCTTCATAAGCGTCTTTTAAAATGTCTGCATAAGAGGGAAACTTTTTTTTTGAAAAGTAAATAAATAAAGGTAGGCAGGGACCAAAAGCATTGTTTTTTTCAGACGATTGCTTTTCAGCAGAGGATAAAAAGTTTTCAAGTGTAACCTTGGAATAGCTTTAGAATGAGATACAGTTTGGAAAAAATATACGGTGAGTCTGTTTCAAAAGGATCATTGCCACTGAACTTCAAACAGGGAAAGTATGTATATTTAATGCAAATTTATTTCTCTAGCTAGTCCCCTAACACTTTTATACCCACACCACCAAATAATGTGCTTTGAGCTGTTTGTGTGATTTTGTGTGTGTGTGTGTGTGGCTATTTTAAAAAGAAGCCAACCAGACAACTTCCTTATTATTACTATTCTCCTAGGCATTTAGGGTAGAAACACTGAAATTATTTTTAACACTCTAGCCCCAGTGGATATGTAATCAGTTCACAAATCCTTGGAATGATTTCTTCTACTTCTGTGTCTCTCTACCTCTTGTCCCTCAGTGCGGGCTCTCATTATCTCTCACCGCATTGCCACAGGCATCTCCTGACTGGCTTTTCTATTCTCCCTCTGTTTCCCCTCTAAATGTGTCTTCCCCATGGTGGCACAAAAGTTATTTTTCTAAAACACAGAAAAGAACTGGCTATCCATATCTCTACTCAGGAACTTTCTGTGTTTCCCATTGCCCTCAAAAGTATTCATCCCCATAGTATGGCCTCAACCACCTTTCCATCATTTACCTCCTTGTAGACACCACTTACAGTCCACATAGGCAGCCAAAACCCATTCCAGCCATGTCTCAATCCACTGCTCATGACATAGAGGAGATTTGGAAAAATTGATGTTTAGTGGAAAACCTAGGTTTGAAATTCATCTCCACTTAGAAAATAGTCTACTACACTCTAGGTGAATAAATCAGTTCTTCCGATGTTTAATTTCTAATGTCTTAGTTGAGATGATAATCATAACATCCCTCTAGCATCATGAATAAGGCTCAGACATACTCAGGATCCATTAAGAAGATGTTGAAATATTTTAAAGAAGTCAATGAAGCACCAACTGAAGCGGTGAAGAAAGTTTGCTTTAAACACTGTAGTTGTTGTGAATTTGTGTAGCTGATGATTCCCTTATGATATATTTTGAATCCAGGGGACATAAGCTAGGACCAAATTCCTTTCTAAAATTTTGTAGTTCATAAGATAGTGACTATAGAACAATGTTTAGTCTTATCGTTGAGGAGGTGAGAAAAATCACCCTCAATATCTGTAGTTACACATCTCCCAGCCAATATCTCTACATGATATACAGACTTAGTGAACTAAATATGAAACCCTCAAAAATTCTTGGGAAACCAGCCACAAGATTTGCATAAGTGTTTCCTTAGTGGGCAGAAGTCTTTAATCCTGAAAATATTTTGATTAATTATAAAATAATGAAGGGAATTAAACCTTTTAATTAATACTTTGTGTTCTATAATAATTACATATATTTGGTAGTATATGTACTTATATTTTTAAAGAGATTTGCTAGATTAAAGTATTTAACACGTTACTTTTAGAATGTCAGGGAATTGATTTTGACTTGAGATTTTAAGATGAAAGATATACAGAATCTTACCATTTGTGAATTTCATTGAAACATATAATAAAGCTTAAAACTCCCCATATTTTAAGTTTTATTTATTAGATATAAAAGAATTATTTAAGTACTTGGGAAGGTTTGTTATTCAGATAAAGTACTTTAAAGGAAATTTAATATAGTAAATTTATAAATTCAGGTTAAATTTGTTTAAGGGGGATTTAATTAAGTCATAAAAACTTTTAAGGGCTTCCCTGGTGGCGCAGTGGTTGAGAGTCCACCTGCCAATTCAGGGGACGCGGGTTCGTGCCCCGGTCTGGGAAGATCCCACATGCCGCGGAGCGGCTGGGCCCGTGAGCCATGGCCGCTGAGCCTGCGCGTCCGGAGCCTGTGTTCCGCAACGGGAGAGGCCACAGTAGTGAGAGGCCCGCGTAATTAAAATGGTGATTGTAAACATCTTGCTTGATTTATAGATAGAACAGTACCCTTATAAATTGAACTTTAAAAGTTAAGTAGAAGCTAGGCTTTTGAATTTATAACTTAAAAAATTAAGTATTAATTTTGTAAACCAAGAGAGTTCCAAATAATTTTTTCTGTACATAAAAGATGCATTTAAACAGCACCAAAACATACTCCCTGCACCTTGTATGGTTGTTACAAAGTATGAACAGAATATGAAAACAGGACTTCCCTGGTGGTGCAGTGGTTAAGAATCCACCTGCTAATGCAGGGGACACGAGTTAGATCCCTGGTCTGGGAAGATCCCACATGCCACGGATCAACAAAGCCCATGCGCCACAACTGAGCCTGTGCTCTAGAGCCCACGAGCCATAGCTATTGACCCCGCATGCCACAACTACTGAAGCCCACAGGCCTAGAGCCCGTGCTGCACAAGAGAAGCCACTGCAATGAGAGGCCTGTACATTGCAACGAAGAGTAGCCCCCGCTCACCGCGACTAGAGAAAGCCTGCGCACAGCAACGGAGACCCAACGCAGCCAAATATATATATATATATATAAATAAAAATAAAAATATGAAAACGCTTTGTAAATTCTAGAACACTATAAAAATATTTGTCATTATTTTTCCTTCTAATTATTTAGAAAGGTATTTGCCTTTTCTTTCCCCTACATAATAACTGTGCAGTCCATCTGGACCCTGCCAGTTCTTATCTTCTCCCAGATGAAACTTCTCCGTTTACCATCTTTCATTATTTGGTATTACTTCGTATTATTAGTGTAACACTTGTTACAATTTGTATTACTCTTGTGGCACTTTGTATTGATAGTGTAACATGTATCCCTTATATTGGAGGTGTTTATTCTTATTTGTTTTCTTTACTAGAACATGAATTCCATATCTTCTTCAGTTCATTTTTAAAGCAAACATTAATTGATTCTCCCTTTTGTGCTAAACACAATATTCTGTACAAGGAACAGAGGTATTATTAAGAAATGGTATCTATGTCTGTGTGTTTTAGGTAATGGATTATTGAATTTAATTTGACATAAAATCATTCTGTCTGAAGAAAATTCTATAATAAAACTTTTAGAGAAGCATTTGATTAGTTCAAAATATTCTGTTATTACAAATAGCAGATAAAAATTTAAATTTCACCAGTGCAGTGAAAAACACTCACATTTTCCCTTAGATCTAAAACATCATTTCAGTGCAGATACAAGCTAGAAGATAGTTTTACAAAATGACTGGAGCAGTAGAGACTGGGGAGGTGGGTGGAGATTACTGAGACAGAACTGTTGATCTATAATGAGAATCACTCAGTCAGGGCTGTCTGCCCATTCTCATTACATAGACGCTGCTACCCACCTCCCATTCCTTTCCTGCTTCCAGTCCACCACAATCAGCAAGGCTGTTTTCTCTTTCCTTTAGTCCAGCAGTCAATAACATTGATTTTTGCAGCACTAGGTGATTCTCACCTCTTCTCTCATTATCCCCTCCTTCACGGCTAAACAAAGCCAAGTTCCCCGGTGTGCACCACAGTCTGCAGAGTCTTAAAACAGAAATGGCTAGAGGCAGGATGTAGAGCTTTGGCTGGGTGGGAGGGATGGTCAGTGCCATAAATTCCTCAGGAATATCCTACGCAGAATATTTTTGACACAGTCTTAAGTAGGGTCCTAATTCCATGTGTAATTGTTACTGAACCTATTCAGATACTATTCCCGGGGAAGAGGCCAACTACTGGGAGTGAGTCAAAAGAGCAGCAATACCTAAAAGGGCCATGGATGGCCACTGTGTTGCAGAAGAAAAGAAGGAATTTACTCAGTGAGTGCTTACTATGTGCTAGGAATGTCATCATCTTTATTTTAATCCTTGTAACAACCCTGTCAGGTATTGTTACTGCCTTCATTGAACAGATTGTAAAACTGCAACTTAGAGAGGCACATTAATGTGCCCAAGTCACATTCAAGAAGATGACAGAGCCAGTCTTTCCCATATATACCATACTGCTTTGCAGAGCCCCTGAATTTTCTTCTTGAGTGTTCATACAAAAGCTTCAGTAATCAGAAAGAGTGGAAACGTGGCTACTTTGTTTAAAGATGAGGGGAAACTGTTGGGATTTGTTTTGATTTAGTAGTCTTAGGAAGGAATGATAGAGAGGGTTTTGTTTAGCCAAGAGGAAAAGCAGCTTCAAATACTGTTTAGGAAAGAATTAGCCCAGGCTTGTGAAAAGGTGCCTAGATGCAGGGCTTTAATGGTCAGAAGAGGAATTTCAGGTTGCAGGACTATTCAGACTACAATGCTCTGGAATTTTTTTTTAACATCTTTATTGGAGTATAATTGCTTTACAATGGTGTGTTAGTTTCTGCTTTATAACAAAGTGAATCAGCTATACATATACATATATCCCCATATCTCTTCCCTCTTGCAGCTCCCTCCCTCCCACCCTCCCTATCCCACCCCTCTAGGTGGTCACAAACCACCTAGCTGATCTCCCTGTGCCATGCGGCTGCTTCCCACTAGCTATCTATTTTACGTAAAATTCCAGGGCATGGACATATATACAATGCTCTGGAATTTTATGTGACCAAGCAGGGTTAGCTCTAGTAACCCTGCTTCTTAAATTTCACAACCCTTGGTTTGAATTCTCTATCTCTTTCCAGTTGTGTGAGGCTGAGCTAATTATTTAGCCCATCTTAGCCTTAGTTTCCTCATCCATAAAATGGGGTGCTAATGGCTATCACATAGACATACATTTTATTGTACAACTTAACATGTGTTAGTATTTACAAGCCCATCAAAGTGTCTTATACATAAGGGAAACTGAGTCAATGGTAGATTCCTTCCTTCTTCAGTGATGTCCAACCCCATCCCCCCAACATAATGTGAAAGCGAAACCCCAGTCTTCCTTTCTGCTGAGGTATGAGTAAGAGCAATGTTACTACTCCCAGGAGACACTCCTTAGGAAACAAAGCCTTGACAATTGACATCAAATTCAATGATAACAATTAATTTCAAACCAAATTTCATGTGATAGAGGAATGTGGGTGTCCCTAGAGCTGTACAGAAGTTTCTGAAGATACATCCTAGAGCTATGCTGTCCAAGTGAATAGCCACTAGTCACATGTGGCTTCTGGGCCCATGAAATGTGGTTAGTTTGAATTGAGATGCATTATTTTTTTTTTTTTTTTTTTTTTTTTTTTTTTTGTGGTACGCGGGCCTCTCACCGCTGTGGCCTCTCCCATTGCGGAGCGCAGGCTCCGGACGCGCAGGCCCAGCGGCCATGGCTCACGGGCCCAGCCGCTCCGCGGCACGTGGGATCCTCCCGGACCGGGGCACGAACCCGCGTCCCCTGCATTGGCAGGCGGACTCCCAACCACTGCGCCACCAGGGAAGCCCGAGATGCATTATTAATCAGTGTTAACATATATATTCGATTTTTGAAGACTTAGTATGGAGAAAAAAATAAACTATCTCAATAAATTTTTTCTTGGTTATATTTCAAAATTATAACATTTTGGATATGTAGAGTTAAATAAAATATAGTATTAAAATTAATTTTTTCCATTTTACTCTGTTCAGTGTGACTACTAGGAATTTTTAAATTACATATATGGCTCACATTTTGGTTCTCATTATATTGCTCTTGGGCAATGCTGACCTAGAAGCTAATGTGTCACTCATTCTTCCCATGGATAATCAGATACTTGATCAAGGTATTCTACAACCAGTGTGGATAGCAGTCTTTATCCCTATCTAGGCTTTGAGATGGGTGGATAGGACTCCTCCTAGCCCTGTGGTTCTAGGATCTTAACATAATCATTGAATGTTAGACTTAAAAAGGAACTTAGAGAGTCCAAGTTTCAACTCTCAGCTGAGGTCCAGAGAGGTTAAGTGACTTGTACAGACTGCTAATGTCCAGTACTTTTTCCATTAAAATGCACTGCTTCTCAAATGCATGACCACTTTTCCCAATGAAATGTTTATACCATCTTGGGAGAATACAAACCCTGCCATTTGGTTGCAGGCCTGTTTCCTCGGAATAGAAAGCTTTCTTCTCTGTCCTGTTCTGATGTGGTCCCAGTGGAGAATTCCTATTTGACCTTCAACCTCCTTAGTGAATCCTTCCTGCCCCAGGCAAAATTAGTCACCTTCTGCTCTTCCTTGTCTATAATGCTCTGTTTTAGCTCCAAACACACTCTGTGGTATTGACTTACTTACATATAAACCCCTTAAGGCAAAGTGCTTGTTTTGTGGGCCCAACACTGAGTGCATGGTAAGCCTGCAGTAAATATTTATTGAATTGAACTGTTTTTTGAACATTGCCACAAATTCCCCTTTACATTCTTATTTATGTTATTCTATAAGCCACAGTCTGTACAGACTATGCAAATTGGGAAAAAAACCCACAACCAACTCTCTCCGTCTGTGTGTGTGTGTGTGTGTGTGTGTGTGTGTGTGTGTGTGTGTGTGTGTGTGTGTGTGCAGTTTTTAATCATCCTACTTGCCAAAATGCTATCATGTGTTGGAAATGCCGTTCCTTAACACTTATCTACATCTCCCAGTTAGTCATATGTTGAATTTCCTCATCAAAGGAATCTTCTCTATATAAATGAAGTTGGACCTGTCAGGGCGGATTGAGTAGGCCAGAAGAAGCCATGATTCAGACAGCCTCATTTCCATGAGGTATACTTTAAATGCCACGTCTTCAGTCAGAAGTTAGTCTCCCATGAAAACAAAATTGAGCTTTGTATTCCCTTTGGATTTTAAAAATGCATATTGAAGTTTGTGCTAGGAAGTGCAAATGTGTAGCCATACTAGTGATACACTTCTTTTGACCTTTTGGCTTTCTCGAGATGAGATTTAGAAATGGCTCCATTTCCCCAGAAAATTGATTATAATTTTCCATAAATCTTGTCTATTGATACCTTCATTTTAGCATTAAAAATCTATATTAGTTCAAAGAAGAGGAAATGAGCTTTTTTACCTTGCTGTATCTTGGATTCAGTTCCTTTCCCTCTAACTATGCAGGTATGTCAAGATAAGAGACAATCCAAGCATAGAAATCTGGCTGTAACCCCTTGCCCTGACTCTTCTATTTTGTTCTCACTACTGACAATTTTATTTTCCAGGCTGCAGAAGTAAGAGACCTCTACTCATACTGGTCCATCATATTCACAGTCACTGATATAAGATTTTTAATTCATATAATGGAGACTCATTTTTTTACTTATTCAACTTTTATTTATTAGACATCAACTATGTATTAGACACAGAGGCAGGCATCTTCAGATATAATTCTTGTTTAAATCCCTGTTTCAGAGCTGAGGTAACTAAAACTAAGAGAGATTAAGTGACCTCTCCAAAGTCATTGCATGTAAATAGTACAGCAAGCACTTAACACTGGTCTTTAAAGTGTAAAAAACTTGTGCTCTTTCTATAATACCCTACTGCTCCAGAATATAAAAGAAACTGGCTCACAGTGGTTAAGAAGGGGGAAATCTGGGGTCAAACTACCTAGATTTGAACCGAGATTCTACGACTTTATAGTCTTCTGATCTTGGGCATGTTACTTACTATCACTGAGCTTCCACCTTCCTTACCTGTAAAGTCTGGTTAATTACATTATTCACTTTATGGGATTATATAAATTAATCTGTGTTATGGTTTTAGCACAGGATATGGTATTTCGTAAGATCCCCTTAAATATTTGGTGCTGTCATCATCATCACCATCATCTGACTGTTCCTCCTCATAATAATTATACATAATTTTTTTTTAACACTTAATGATGAGTTAGCCAGTGTACTAGGTATTTTAACTGTGTTAATTCTGCTTTTCACAAGAAATCTGAGGTAGCTGGAATTACCCGTTTTTACAGATGAGGAAACTAAAACTTTCAAATGTGCAGGTACTTTTCCAAGGTAATACAGTCAGTAAGTGGTAGCACTGGAATTGGAATAAGTCTACCGAATCCCAGTCTCTTTCTGTTATGCCTTTCTGACTCGTGGGATTTCTCCCCAGCCGCCCTAAGTAGCTATCTGTTCCCAGATAGAAGCTGTTAGACTGAGGTTCTCTTGTTAATGTTGTAGTTGGAGCCTCAGAATATAAGAACTACACGAAAATTGACATGTTGCCTCTGCATCTGCACAGTGACGAACTAAAACCTTGACCCACTGACTCCCACTCTTATGTACTCTTGCTAGATAAGGCTGGTCTGGTATCTGTCATCTGCACAAACCTCTGTTTCATCCTCAGCTGAGAACTGCCATTTCCTTCTCTGTTTCTACCAAGGTTCACATCTCTGTAGGTCTAGGTGGAAAGACCCTCACTCAGCTCTTTTAGCCTAACTTCAGTGACTTTATCTGTCAATGTGTATAATTTTGGAGCCTTCAGAAACAGTCTTATTCTTCTGTGACATTGTTTTGCACTATAAAAATTCCACCTGCATTCCACAACCCTTTTTCAAATCTTGATTTTTCTTCCACCTCTACTATTGCTACGCTAATACAAGATGTCTTTTCTTTTTTGCTGGGACTGCTGTAATAAATTCCTGACTGGGAATTATTCTTGACCTACTTCTGACTATTTTCTTTTTTTATTTAACATCTTTGTTGGAGTATAATTGCTTTACAATAGTGTGTTAGTTTCTGCTTTATAACAAAGTGAATCAGCTATACATATACATATATCCCCATATCTCCTCCCTCTTGCATCTCCCTCCCACTCTCCATATCCCACCCCTCTAGGTGGTCACAAAGCACTGAGCTGATCTCCCTGTGCTATGAGGCTGCTTCCCACTAGCTATCTATTTTACATTTGGTAGTGCATATAAGTCCATGCCACTCTCTCACTTCGTCCCAGCTTACCCTTCCCCCTCCCCTTGTCCTCAAGTCCATTCTCTACATCTTCACCTTTATTCCTGTCCTGCCCCTAGGTTCTTCAGAAACTTTTTTAGATTCCATATATATGTGTTAGCATACAGTATTTGTTTTTCTCTTTCTGACTTACTTCACTCTGTATGACAGACTCTGGGTCCATCCACCTCACTACAAATAACTCAATTTCATTTCCTTTTATGGCTGAGTAATATTCCATTGTATACATGTGCCACATCTTCTTTATCCATTCATCTGTTGATGGACACTTAGGTTTCTTCCATGTCCTGGCTATTGTAAATAGAGCTGCAATGAACATTGTGATACATGACTCTTTTTGAATTATGGTTTTCTCAGGGTATATGCCCAGTAGTGGGATTGCTGGGTCATATGGTAGTTCTAGTTTTAGTTTTTTAAGGAACCTCCATGCTGTTCTCCATAGTGGCTGTATCAGTTTACATTCCCACCAACAGTGAAAGAGGGTTCCCTTTTCTCCACACCCTCTCCAGCATTTATTGTTTGTAGATTTTTTGATGATGGCCATTCTGACTGGTGTGAGGTGATGCCTCATTGTAGTTTTGATTTGCATTTCTCTAAAGGTTAGTGATGTTGAACATCCTTTCATGTGTTTGTTGGCAATCTGTATATCTTCTTTGGAGAAATGTCTATTTAGGTCTTCCGCCCATTTTTGGATTGGGTTGTTTGTTTTTTTGTTATTGAGCTTCATGAGTTGCTTATAAATTTTGGAGATTAATTCTTTCTGACTGTTCTCTATAATGCAACCAGAGATAGATTTTTCAGATATGATTTTGATAATGTCATATATATATCTGCTTAAATGTTTAAAAGGCTTTCCTTTGCTCTGAATATGTTTCATATGCTCTTGTGTGATCTGGGTCCAGCCTGGCCCTCTAGCTTCACTGTCTACCATACCCCCTATTTTCCCTGTGTGAGTCACGCCCTCCTCACTTCAGTTCCTCAAACTATCAGATTTCTTTTCAATATAGTCTTTGCTGTATTCCCCCTCTAGAACGACCCCACCAACCCTTCATCTGGTTAAATCCTACTCATCTTTCAGATCTCATCGCAAACCTCCATCCTTCCTAAAGGTTATCCCTGCCCCTGTATTCTAGATCTGGTCCCATCTATAAACTCTCATATAATGTGAACCCATGCTTTTTTGTACTTAACATACTTTGCTAAAATCTATGTATTTCTTGGGTTATATGATTACCATCTGTTTCCCAACTAGCCAGTAAATTCCATGATGTTAGAAACCATGTCAGTTTCGTCTACATTTTAGCCTCAGCCTTAAACACAGTACCTGATGCACAAAATGCCCAACATAATTATATATAATAAAAGTGAATGATTAAATGACCTCTGCACTGTGTCCCTAAAGTGAATAAATTGTGTTGTTTCAGTATGAGTACCCTGCCTTCTTACAGTATTGAGCTTAGATCTGAAAGAGAGCTCCCGTTCCACTCTTTATGGGTCTCTGGTTCTGGTGAGTAGGGAAGGTACCTGCCTGTTTCCCCCGGGAGTCCAGAGGTCTTCCTGTAAGTAGATCCATTGGCACTGCAAATGAGTGATTATTATATACTGAGTGTCTATTTTCTGCTGGATGCTATCTTAAATGCTTTACATATATGATGATTTCCTCATCTTCACAACTCTAAAAGTTCTAATTTAAACTCAGTTTTGTTGGCTTTAAACTCTTGATCTTACCTTTACATCAGTTTATCTCAAAATTTACTATGATTAAGAATCATCTGGATAGCTTGTTACAGTACAGATTCCTTTGCTCTACTCCCATAGATTTGGTTTCTCCTCATCTGGGGAGGGACCAGAAATGTGCTGCTGTTGCTTCTTCTGGTCTGTGGACCACACCTTAGGTCTTTTACTATAGCTCTCTGTTATAGCTCAATACCTCCAAGAATTCCTGATATCCTGACCTTGACTCTACTTCTTAGTCAAGCTATTTAATCTCTCAGTCCTCCATTTTCTACTCTGTAAAATGGAGACAGTGATAGTTATTCAGTATCAGAGAGATATTTTAAGAACTGCATATGAAAACTTGATGTGAAGAGTACATAAAACCTAACATTGATATTCTCTGTTTAATGTTTCATGTCTCAGTTGTAAGGAGTTATGGGCATGATAAATGACAGAAGGAGGCAAACATTTTTTATAACCTGTCACCTTATTTTCTCTAAATTATCATGTCTCCTGTCCCAGGTAATATGTTTTTGTTTGATAATATATCCATCATCTCTCCTTCTCTGACCTGAACACACTACTAATTGCTACCTCTTGGCTCTATGCATGTGTTACCCTTGCTGTGGGTAATGCACAACAGATGTGTCAGATCACCAGGTGTTTTTCCCTGTCACAAGCATGCCCCTCCGCCCCCCACCTGCTATATTTTGGTATATGTTAAAGTTAATTTTTTAGGGATGCAAAAAAATATATTTTAGTGTTAATTCACAGTAAATGTGGAAATAGCTCTATCATTAAAGAAAATAAAGTTCATAAAATATATTCCTAAGGCTAATATTTTAAATGATATTTGACTGATGAAATACTTTGGCTATCCTGTCTGACTCCATTAGCACAATTATTTGTGGTGAATTTGTTAAACTACAGATCTTACCCTGGGCTAGGCTTTAAATTCCAAACGAGATTTACACAAGGTATTTTTATTCTTTGAAGGAGTTAGATTTTTATCATTGGTTTAATTTGCTTATAATTCAGAGAATCATTGCTTCTTGAGATAGTATTAAAAATCAATTGTAGGGACATTTTAAACTGCACTGTGTATAAAATCCAGACTGTGGGAAACTCCATAGGTCAAAGAAACTTGTATGGTATGAGACACAAAACTAAGCTATAGTGTCAAGGAATGCACACTTGGATAAATAGACTATAAGGAAATAGAAGAAAGTAGTTATTATGAGTCAAAGTATGATTACGTTTAAGGGAAAGAGGGAATTTTGATTGGCCTGAGGTACATTGAGACTTCTGTGATCACTGGCAAAGTTCTATTTCTTGACCTGAGAGGAGGTTACAGGGATATGCCTTATATAGTTAATCAAATTATACATTTTCTGTGGTTATCTGTATATCTACTTTATTTTACAGTAAAAAAAGCTTTAAAACACAGAAAAAAAATCAATTTTATTACCAATATTTTTGTATTTCAAATTAAGAGATCCCAGAAGGATATTGTGTTAAGAAACAGTTTCTGGGACTTCCCTGGCAGTCCAGTGATTAAGACTCTGATGGAGGGGGCACGGTTCGATCCCTGGTTGGGGAACTAAGATCCCCACATGCCACGTGGCATGGCCAAAAAAAAAAAAAAAAGATAAGGAAAGAAACAGTTTCTGCTAGTGCCTTTCAGAGTCATAGAGAGAAAGCATTGGATGCTTTATTTGGACAATGAATTTTACAAAATTCTTTGAGTTTAGAACAGTGTTTAACATTGGAGGAGAGACGGAAGTAGCAGAAAAGAGGACCCTGGACACAGATACATGAAGCAATTAGAAAAGTTTACATGTCTTTTCTTCTCTTTCCTCTCTTCTCTTCCCTTCCCTTCTCTTATCTTCTTTTTTTTTTCCCTTCCAGTTTTACAGAGGTAAAAGTGACATACATCATGGTAGAAGTTTAAGGTATATAGCAAAATGATTTGATTTACATACGTCAGGATTTGATTTACATACGTCATAATCACAGTAATTTCGGTGAACATCTGTAATCTCATATAGGTACAAAGTTAAGGAAATAGAAAAGAATGTTTCTTGTGATGAAAAATCTGAGGGTTTACTCTCTTAACAACATTCATATATAACATACAGCAGAGTTAACTATAGTCATCATGTTGTACATTACATCCTTAGTACTTATCTTCTAACTGGAAGGTTCTATTTTTTGACTGCCATCATCCAACTCCCCCTCTTCCCAGTCCCACATCTGGTAAACACAAATCTGATCTCTTTTTCTAGGAGTTTGTTTGTTTTTGAAGTACAATTGACCTACAACCCTGTGTTAGTTCCTGTTGCACAACATAGTGATTCAATATTTCTATACATTTCACCACTGTAAGCCTAGTTATGATATGTCAACATACAAAGATACTACATAGCTATTGATTATATTCCCCGCACTGTACATTTCATACCCGTGACATTTATTCTGCCACTAGAAGTTTGTGCCTCTTAATCTCCCTTACCTATTTCTTTCCTACCCACCGCCTTGCCAGAAAACACCTGTTCGTTCTCTGTATCTATAACTCTGTTTAAGTTTTATTATGTTTGTTGTTCATTTGCTTTGTGTTTTAGATTCCACATGTAAGTGACATCGTGCAGGATTCCTTTCTCTGTCTGACTTATTTCATTATGTATAACACCCTCTAGGTCCATCCATATTGTCATAAATTGCAAGATTTCATTCTTTCTTGTGGCTGAGTGATATTCCGTTATCACTGTGTGTGTGTGTGTGTGTGTACACACATGTGCGTGCATATATATACATATAACATCTTCTTTATCCATTCATCTATTGATGGACGTTTAGGTTAATTCTGTATCTTGGCTATTGTAAATAATACTGTAATGAACATAGGAGTGCATATATCTTTTCTGATTAATGTTTTTGTTTCCTTTGGATAAATACCCAGGAGTGGAATTGCTGGATCACATGGTAGTTCTATTTTTAATTTTTTGAGGAGCCTTCATACTGTTCTCCATAGTGGCTGCACCAATTTACATTCCCACCAACAGTGCACAAAGGTTTCCTTTTCTCCACATCCTCACCAACATTTGTTGTTTGTTGTCTTTTTGATAATAGCCATTCTGACAGGTGTGAGGTGATAACTCATTGTGGTTTTGATTTGCATTTCCCTGATGATTAGTGATGTTGAGCATATTTTCATGTGCCTGTTGGCCATCTATATGTCATCTTTGGAGAAATGTCTATTTAGGTCTTCCACCCCTTTTTTGTTGGGTTGTTTATTTTCTTGATGTTGAACGTGTTACAGATCTATTCTTAAACAAATAGAAATTCAGATCAAACCAGTTGGCTTTAGAGAGAAATACCTTACAGAGCTTGGTAAACAGTAAGTGCTTATTAAAATAAATTTCTTACTACCTTCTTTTCCTTATTTGCATCATGAAAACACAGAGAATATAGTATATTCATTCTAGCTTAGAGCTTCAGCAGTGGGGTGGTGTGGGGACTTCATTAATTCCATCAATATTTATGTTGCCTCTTCGGTGTATTAGATACTGCTTATTAAAACATTACAATAAACATTTAAGACTGGTTTATTATCCTCATTTTATAAATGTGGAAAAACTAATGAAAGAAATGGTTTTTGTAGTTGAATTTAAAGATAAATAGGACTTGAACACTCATTTATGGGCAGCAAAAAAGACATTTCCAGCAAAAGGAATAGCATGTAGCAACGTGTGACAGCAGGAAAGCTTAAGGAGCATTTGTTAAACAGTATATGTCGTCTAATCTTGTTAGAAAACAAGATCAGAAAAAATGCATTGGAGCCATATTATGAATATCCAGGTGAGAAGTTATTACTTAACTTTGTAAATAATTGCAAAGTTATTGAAAGTTTTTGAGTAGAAAAACAACATGTTATTTGTGCAATAATATGAACACTTAGGGTTTTTTTGTTGTTTTTTTTTTTTGTGGTACGCGGGCCTCTCACTGTTGTGGCCTCTCCCGTTGCGGAGCACAGGCTCTGGACGCGCAGGCTCTGGACGCGCAGGCTCAGCGGCCATGGCTCACGGGCCCAGCCGCTCTGCGGCATGTGGGATCTTCCCGGACCAGGGCACGAACCCGTGTCCCCTGCATCGGCAGGCGGATTCTCAACCACTGCGCCACCAGGGAAGCCCCACGAACATTTAGTTTTTTAAAAAAAGAACTAGCTGTTTGCCTAGAATACTTCCAATATCGATATAATGTAGTTGAAACCAGAATTGTTCCCAGCAATCAACCATTTTGGCTGCTGTTGGACAGCTGTCAACATGACTACAAGTAGCCCTTGAGCCTACATGGAGTAAGAAGTGGACCCATGCAAAGATAACTTTTCGGAATATTACTTTGTTCATGGTGCATCTGACAATATAATTAGATAAACAAAGTCATATAAGTATAGCTAAAGTGAAGCTCAGCAAAAGGTAATCTTAAAATAAAGGAAGTGCTTCTCTACACAGTATAGATATTTTTTGCACCATTATGTATAAGAGGAAATAGTATAACTTTTTAAGGTTTTGTGTATATATTGTCTAGTTGTTCTGCCAGAAAGGTTTTATTGGTCTTACACTTTCATCAAGGGTACATGATAGTGCCAATGTTAAAGAATCATTAAAAATGACTATTCTTATCTTGTTTTATAATATTTGGTTAAAATTTTTGTTCTAACATTGGTTCATTTCTTATATTTACCAATGATGTTGAACATTATATAGACTTATAGTCATTTATATAATATTTCTCATTTGTGATTTCCTTTCATATGTCATTGAAAGAAAGCAGGAACTTTTTTCTCAATTATCTGTAAAACCTTTTCACATACTAAGGATATTAATGATTTTTTTCTATTGCCTGTTGCAAATATTTTGTCTGAGGGGTGTGTGTAACTTATCTTTTAACATTCTTAAAGTTTTTTCTGGGCAGTGTAACTTATCTTTAATCTCTATTGACCATTTTTATGTACATTTACATAGAAAATGTCTATGTATAGGGCCCATTTTACTCTTAACACCCTCCAAATCTGATTATCACTTGAATCATTTGAGGGAGATGAAATACCATAACTTAACTAGTTTTACTTGTGTAATTATATGGCTTTTCCAAACCTCTGTAAGGTGGAGATATTGCTGTATATCTTAGGGACATATACATTACTTGATTTAACCAAGTTCATGTATAATGCCAACTACTGGAGATATGAAGCAGAATAAGAGACATTCCTGCCCCCTGAGGAGCTAATATCGTAGTGGGACTCACTGGTATATATGCATATATACCATTAGGATGATGTAAGGAAACTCTGGGACTAGAGGGGCTTGGGTAACTATGTCTAGGGGAATTGGGAGAATCTTGAGGTAGATCTTAAAAGGATGAGTGGGAAGTAGGAAATTTCTGTTAATTGGAATGTGTCATGAAAGTAGTGAAAGTCAGTGATCTTGTTTTGGGACTGGCAAATATATCTCTGTGTTCAGAATGTGGGGAAGGTAAGGTTAGCAAGGTATGATTTGGGATAATATTGTGAAGTCTCCATCAGAAAGTTTAGACTTTATCTTGTTGTCATGATTTATACCATTACCAGTTTAATTTTTCTTAAGATTTAAAGTAGGGGAGTGTCCTGACCAGATTAGTGTTTTTAGGAGGATTATTCTGGCAGGAGAATTGGAAGATGGTCTGGACGTGGAGTCAGACAAGAAATGGGGGAAAGATATAGGGAGCTTTTTTAGGTGGTCAGAAGAGAGAAAGGTAAGGGCATAAACTATAAAAATATCTTGGGAAAAGAAAGGAGAAATCTTATCGAAGAGAACATTAAGTCTTAGTAACTATATAAGAGTGAAAAAGAGGTAGAGGCTGAGACTTTCGTATTTTCACCTTGGATAATTGATAGATTATGGTATTTTTAGTTATTTCAGAGAATTTGAACAGAGAGGAGATTTGGAGAAGAACATCAGTTTACATATGCTGAGTACCACTTACTGATGATAGTCCCTGGGATTTGGTTAGTAGATAGTTACACATGCCCATCTGCATCTCCTTTGTGAGCACTAAGCTGAAAATAGAAATTTGTGCATCATTACCACATAGGTGATGGTTGAAACCACAGACATGGATAATATTTCCTAGGGAAGCTGTGAAGAGTGAAAGAGAGCTATGGACAGAACCCTTGGGGATACCAGCATTGTGGGGACTGGTACTGAAGATGAAATCAGATCCCCTATGTGAAAGCACTTTGTGAGTCTAATGCACTTTTCAGATATAAGAAATTATCATTATTCTTATTATAATTATGAAGAATGTCAGCTTCTATAAGAGGGTGGAGTAAGTACTACCACATGATGCATTGAAGCAGAGTAGTTGCAGATTTAACCTCAGAGGCACTATGAAAATCTATAAGCAATTTTTTAATAAAAAACATTTCAAATGCTAAGGTAAAAGTAGCCTTTGTCAAGGCTAAATAGAAACTAGAGTTCTTAGTTTTGCTTGTTCCAACTGTAGCCATGGATTTGCCATCTGGGAATTTGTAGTAACTGTAAGCAAGTATGTTCCCACTGAGTCATCATCCCCCATTGAGTTCTGGAGAAACAAGGTCTGGGTCCAGATTTCCATTCAAGAATTTTACAAAACTGCCTTCTAAGAAAGCCCAAGAAATCTTCATGAACCAGATTGGTTTAAAATTGGTACATTCTTTGCTAGAATTGGCAATATTGGAGATATTTTTTTTAAGTCTACAGAAAGAAAAACAAATAATTCATTATTATCACCGCCTATATGTTCATCTCCAAAATATTTTCAAAGCTCATGTGTTTTATATTTTGTATTGAAAATTCAGTCTTCCTTTTTATCTTAATTTGAAACTAAGGAAATACTTGCTCAGTAAATGGTGTAGTACATTAGAATCAACTATAGAATTTGAATTAGAATATATTAAGGAGTTTATATTCCACCTTTGATATTTGTGATATGGAACTTTATTTCCATGACCTTCAGTTAACTTCATCTACAAAATGAGAGTAATAACAGCTAACTTACAGGTCTACTGTATAAATTAAAATACCCCATAACATCATGACCATTTTAAGATATAAAACACTTTATTAATCTAAGGGACTAAATGTAAAATTATAATAATGAACTCTGTCATGACTCTGAAAGAAAGGGCTCAGTTTAAAAATTTACTTCTGGTTAATAGAGTAGTAGAATTTACGATAAATTAGCTTTTGCTAAATGCTGAATCTTGAAAGACATTCATTTGACTTGAAAGACATTCATTTGGCTAAGTCTCAAAAGAGAGTACTATGTGGAAAATCTGTGATTAGATATTGACTGTGGTATCAAAGCTTAAAACCAACATCATCTCTTTAGTAAAGGGCATGGGTAACTTGGCTGTGACATCACTCATCATACTGATTATCAGTCTATCTCTGCATATTGACAGATTGCAGAGAATAACTCTCAGTTTCATTGTCCTCCTCCCACCATCCATGTCATTCTGTGGCCCGCATGAATCCTTGGGCTTACTAGAAGAAGATACTCAATGACTTCTACTCGGGTCACATCCACTGAAGGTTGCTGTAATTTTCCATAGCATTTATCAAATAAAATTACATGCTATGGTTATTGGTGAGAGACAACTATTTATATTAAGCTGGAAATGTATCAAGGGGCATTTCTTCACTTGAATTCTTTATTTAAATGTTTATTCATTATTTTTCTCTTGATATTAAAAACATTTTATCCCATATTATATTTAATTATCTGTTTCACATAGAGGTTTACTAAGTATCTAAGGGAGGATAATAGGGTTAAAAAAGGATAGAAGGAAACCATGTACCTTAGGAAATCAGAATAACTTGTGTAATGAACCTCAATGGCCTAGAATATTGTATACTGCAAAGTAATCTTGAGGTTGATGATTTGATCTCAAGGGATTAAAATAACATAACGTTTAAAAGCTTTAATAACTTGTCTGGATAAGAAGCTGGACAAATAGTAAAGGGGAGAAAATTCCCAAGAAATATATTTTTATTTCTGTTACACAAGATTATTTTTATTTATTTATTTTTTTCTCAGCCCTACAATTTATTAACTTTGTGAGCTTGATGGAATAACCCAATCTCTCTGAGCCTTTTTTTTTTTTTTTTTAGTTATCTATTTTATACATATTAGTGTATATATGTCAATCCCAACCTCCCAATTCATCCCTTCCTGCACCCCACCCCTGCCCCCCCGTCAGCCCTTGGTGTGCATAGATTTGTTCTTTACATCTGTCTCTATTTCTGCCTTGCAAACCGGTTCATCTCTACATTTTTCTGGATTCTACAAATATGTGTTAATATACGATATTTGTTTTTCTCTTTCTGACCTGCTTCACTCTGTATGCCATCTCTATGTCCATCCACGTCTCATAAATGACCCATTTCATTCCTTTTTAATAGCTGAGTAATACTCCATTGTATATATGTACCACATCTTCTTTATGCATTCAACTGTCGATGGACACTTAGGTTGCTTCCATGACCTGGCTATGGTAAATAGTTCTGCAATGAACATTGGGATGCATGTGTCTTTTTGAATTATGGTTTTCTCTGGGGATATGCCCAGTAGTAGGATTGCTGGGTCATATGGTAATTCTATTTTTAGTTTTTTAAGGAACCTGCATACTGTTCTCCATAGTGGCTGTATCAATTTAAATCCCCACCCACAGTGCAAGAGGGTTCCCTTTTCTCCACACCCTCTCCAGCATTTATTGTTTGTAGGTTTTCTGATGATGCCCATTCTAACCGGTGTGAGGCGATACCTCATTGCAGTTTTGATTTGCATTTCTCTAATAATTAGTGATGTTGAGCAGCTTTTCGTGTGCCTCTTGGCCATCCATATGTTTTCTTTGGAGAAATGTCTATTTAGGTCTTCTGCCCATTTTTTGATTGGGTTTGTTTTTTTTAATATTGAGCTGCATAATCTGTTTATATATTCTGGAGATTAATCCTTTGTCCATTGATTCATTTGCAAATATTTTCTCCCATTCTGAGGGTTGTCTTTTCATCTTGTTTATAGTTTCCTTTGCTATGCAAAAGCTTTGAAGTTTCATTAGCTCTCATTTGTTTATTTCTGTTTTTATTTCCATTACTCTAGGAGGTGGGTCAATAAAGATCTTTCTGTGATTTATGTCAAAGAGTGTTCTTCATATGTTTTCCTCAAACAGTTTTATAGTGTCTGACCTTACATTTAGGTCTTTAATCCATTTTGAGTTTATTTTTGTGTATGGTGTTAGGGAGTGTTCTAATTTCATTCTTTTACATGTAGCTGTCCAGTTTTCCCACCACCACTTATTGAAGAGACTGTCTTTTCTCCATTGTATATCCTTGGCTCCTTTGTCATAGATTAGTTGACCATAGGTGCGTGGGTTTACCTCTGGGCTTTCTATCCTGTTCCGTTGCTCTATATTTCTGTTTTTGTGCCAGTACCATATTGTCTTGATTACTGTAGCTTTGTAGTATAGTCTGAAGTCAAGGAGCCTGATTCCTCCAGCTCAGTTTTTTCTTTTTTTTTTTTTCCTCAAGATTGCTTTGGATATTCAGGGTATTTTGTGCCTCCATATATATTTTAAGATTTTTTTGTTCTAGTTCTGTAAAAAATGCCATTGGTAATTTGATAGGGATTGCATTGAATCTGTAGATTGTTTTGGGTAGTATAGTCATTTTCGCAGTGTTTGCTTCTTCCAATCCAAGAACATGGTATATCTCTCCATCTGTTTGTATCATCTTTGATTCCTTTCATCAGTGTCTTATAGTTTTCTGCATATAGGTCTTTTACTTCCTTAGGTATGCTTATTCCTAGGTATTTTATTCTTTTTGTTACAATGATGAATGGGAGTGTTTCCTTAATTTCTCTTTCTGTTATTTTTTGTTAGTGTATAGTAATGCAAGAGATTTCTTTGCATTAATTTTATATCTTGCAACATTACCAGATTCACTGATTAGCTCTAGTAGTTTTCTGATGGCATCTTTAGGATTACCTATGTATAGTATCACGTCTTCTGCAAACAGTGACAGTTTTACTTCTTCTTTTCCAATGTGTATTCCTTTTATTTCTTTTTCTTCTCTGATTGCTGCGACCAGGACTTCCAAAACTATGTTGAATGATAGTGGTGAGAGTGGACATCCTTGTCTTGTTCCTGATCTTAGAGGAAATGCTTTCAGTTTTTCACCATTGAGAATGATGTTTGCTGTAGATTTGTTGTATATAGCCTTTATTATGTTGAGGTAGGTTTCCTCTATGCCCACTTTCTGGAGAGGTTTTATCATAAATGCGTGTTGAATTTTGTCAAAAGCTTTTTCTGCATCTATTGAGATGATCATATGGTTTATATTCTTCAGTTTGCTAATATGGTGTATCACATTGATTGATTTGTGAATATTAAAGAATCCTTGCATCCCTGGGATAAATCCCACTGGATCATGGTTTATGACCCTTTTAATGTGTTGTTGATTCTGTTTGCTAGTATTTTGTTGAGGATTTTTGTATCTATATTCATCAGTAATATTGGTCTATAATTTTTTTTTTTTGCAGTATCTTTGTCTGGTTTTGGTATCAGGGTGATGCTGGACTCATAGAATGAGTTTGGGAGTGATCCATCCTCTGCAAATTTTTGGAAGAGTTTGAGAAGGATGGGTGTTAGTTCTTTTCTAAATGTTTGATAGAACTTACCTGTGAAGCCATCTGGTCCTGGGCTTTTGTTTGTTGGAAGATTTTAAATCACAATTTCAATTTCATTACTTGTGATTTGTCTGTTTATATTTCTCTTTCTTCCTGGTTCAGTCTTGGAAGGTTATACCTTTCTAGGAATTTGTTCATGTCTCCCAGGTTGTCCATTTTATTGGCATAGAGTTGCTTGTAGTAGTCTCTTAGGATGCTTTGTATTTCTTCAGTGTCTGTTGTAATTTCTCCTTTCTCATTTCTAATTTTATTGATTTGAGTCATCTCCCTCTTTTTCTTGATGAGTCTGGCTAAAGGTTTATCAATTTTGTTTATCTTCGCAAAGAACCAGCCCTTAGTTTTATTGATCTTTGCTATTGTTTTGTTTCTATTTCATTTACTTCTGCTCTGATCTTTATGATTTCTTTCCTTCTACTAACTTTAGGTTTTGTTTGTTTGTTTGTTTTTTTCTCTAGTTCCTTTAGGTGTAAAGTTAGATTGTTTATTTGAGATTTTTCTTGTTTCTTGAGGTAGGATTGTATCTCTATGAACTTCCCTCTTAGAACTGCTTTTGCTACATCCCATAGGTTTTGGGTTGTCATGTTTTTGTTCTCATTTGTCTCTAGGTATTTTTGAATTTCCTCTTTGATTTCCTCAGTGATCTCTTGGTTATTTAGTTACATATTGTTTAGGCTCCATATGTTTGTGTTTTTAAGTTTTTTTCCCTGTAATTTATTTCTAATCTCTTAGCGTTGTGGTCGATTGCTTGATATGATTTCAATTTTCTTAAATTTACCAAGGCTTGATTTGTGACTCAGAATGTGATCTATCCTGGAGAATGTTCCATGTGCACTTGAGAAGAAAGTTTAGTCCACTGTTTTCAGATGGAATTTCCTGTAAATATCAATTAAGTATATCTGGTCTATTGTGTCATATAAAGCTTGTGTTTCCTTATTAATTTTCTGTCTGGATGATCTGTCCACTGATATAAGTGAGGTTTAAAGTCCCCCACTATTATTGTGTTACTGTTGGTTTCCTCTTTTATCGCTGTTAGCATTTGCCTTATGTACTGAGGTGTTCCTCTGTTGGGTGCATACATATTTATAATTGTTATATCTTCTTCTTGGATTGATCCCTTAATCATTATGTACTATTCTTCCTTGTCTCTTGTAACATTATTTATTTTAAAATCTTTTTTATCTGATATGAGGATTGCTACTTCAGCTTTCTTTTGATTTCCATTTGCATGGAATATCTTTTTCCATCCCCTCACTTTCAGTCTGAATATGTCCCTAGGTCTGAAGTGGGTCTCTTGTAGATGGCATATATATGGGTCTTGTTTTTGTATCCATGCAGCAAGCCTGTGTCTTTTGGTTGGAGCATTTAATCCATTCACATTTAAGGTAATTATCGATATGTATGTTCCTATTACCATTTTCTTAATTGTTTTGGGTTTGCTTTTGCAGGTCCTTTTCTTGTCTTTCATTTCCCACTTAGAGAAGTTCCTTTAGCATTTGTTGTATAACTGTTTTGGTCATTTTGAATTTTCTTAGCTTTTGCTTGTCTGTAATGCTTTTGATTTCTCCATCAAATCTGAATGAGATCCTTGCCAGGTAGAGTAATCTTAGTATTAGGTTCTTCCTTTTCATCATTTAAAATGTATCATGCCACTCCCTTCTGGCTTGTAGAGTTTCTGCTGAGAAATCAGCTGTTAACCTTATGGGAGTTCCCTTATATGTTATTTTTCGTTTTTCCCTTGTTGCTTTTAATAATTTTTTTTTTCTTTAATTCTTGTCAATTTGATTACTATGTGTCTTGGTGTGTTTCTCCTTGGGTTTTTCCTGCCTGGGACTCTCTGCGCTTCCTGGACTTGGGTGGCTATTTCCTTTCCCATGTTAGGGAAGTTTTTGACTATAATCGCTCAAATATTTTCTCGGGTCCTTTCTGTCTCTCTTCTCCTTCTGGGACCCCTATAATATGAATGCTGGTGCATTTAATGTTGTCCCAGAGGTCTCTTAGGCTGTCTTCATTTCTTTTCATTCTTTGTTCTTTATTCTGTTCCATGGCAGTGATTTCTACCATTCTGTCTTCCAGGTCACTTATCCGTTCTTCCTTCTCAGCTATTCTGCTATTGATTCCTTGTAGTGTATTTTTCATTTCAGTTATTGTATTATTCATCTCTGTTTGTTTGTTCTTTAATTCTTCTAGGTCTTTGTTAAACATTTCTTGCATCTTCATGATCTTTGCCTCCATTCTTTTTCCGAGGCCCTAGATCATCTACACTATCATTTTTCTAAATTCTTTTTCTGGAAGGTTGCCTATCTCCACTTCATTTAGTTGTGTTTCTGGGGTTTTATCTTGTTCCTTCATCTGGTACATAGTCCTCTGCTTTTTCGTTTTGTCTGTCTTTCTGTGAATGTTGTTTTTATTACACAGGCTGCAGGATTGTAGTTCTATTTGCTTCTGCTGCCTGCCGTCTGGTAGATGAGGCTATCTAAGAGGCTAGTGCAAGCTTCCTGATGGAAGGTAATGGTGGTGGGTAGAGCTGGGTGTTGCTTTGGTAGGCAGAGCTCAGTAAAACTTTAATACACTTGTCTGCTGATGGGTGGAGCTGAGTTCCCTCCTTGTTGGTTGTTTGGCCTGAGGTGATCCAGCAGTGGAGCCTACAGGCTCTTTGGTGGGGCTAGTGGTAGACTCTGGGAGGGCTTACACCAAGGAGTACTTCCCAGAACTTCTGCTACCAGTGTTCTTGTCTCTGCAGTGAGCCACAGCTGCCTCCCCTGCCTCTGCTTGAGACCCTCCAACACTAGCAGGTGGGTCTGGCTCAGGTTCCTATGGGATCACTGCTCCTTCTCCCTGATCCTGATGTGCACACTACTTTGTGTATGCCCTCCAAGAGTGTAGTCTCTGTTTCCCCCGTCCTGTCAAAGTCCTGCAATCAAATCCCACTAGCCTTCAAAGTCCAATTCTCTGGGAATTCCTCCTCCCATTGCCTGACCCCGAGGTTGGGAAGCCTGATGTGGGGCTCAGAACCTTCACTCCAGTGGTTGGACTTCTGTGGTATAAGTGTTCTCCAGTTTGTGAGTTGCCCACCCAGTGGTTATGCGATTTGATTTTATTGTGATTGTGCCCCTCCCACTGTCTCATTGTGGCTTCTTTTTCTTTTTTGGTGAGTTCCAATGTCTTCCTGTTGATGATTTTTCAGCAGTTAGTTGTGATTCCAGTGCTCTCGCAAGAGGGAATGAGCACATGTCCTTCTACTCTATCATGTTGAACCAATCTCAGCACAAGATTATTTTAAATGTGTGAAAAGTGAATTCAAGAGCTAAATTCATTTAGTTTTATCTTCTGTGATCCAGTTATGCATGTTGTTTTTATTATAAAAATAACCATCAAATTATACAGTGAATATATAGTGTTATATCTGTAATTGATTTCTTTAAATTTTAACCACTGAACTTTATGATATCAAGAACATAGTTGACTAATGAAGATTTTCAAATTGTTAAAGTATACAGAAGTATATATTTCTTTGATAGATGAATGTGATTTTTTAGGTACTTGTCTATTATCCCACTATAGTGAAAGCATCTTGAGGACACAGGGACTCTTTTATTACATTGCATTCCCAGTGCCTGTCACAGAATTTAGCACATAATTAAGTATAGAATATTTGTAGGTTAAATTAATGGCAATATCGCCTAATTTTTTTGCTAAGAGTAAAGGTGGTTTTAATGTTTGAGTTAGGTTTTTTATATCAATACAATTCTAGATTTTAAAATTCATTTTAATGTTCTTGATAATTAAAGTGATTTGAGAAAGAGAACTCTGAAATATGTTGCTTGTCAAAGAAGAATGTTTTATTAATGTATTCAATATCACTTCTAATAAAATGTACAAATCATTAATTTAGTCTATTAGTTCCATAAAATAGGTAAGAATGTTTTTTTGTTTTATTACCAGCCATTGTAGAAAGGCAAAGGTTGGAGAAAATGTTCTTAATGATCTCAGGAAGATTCTTTAAGCCTAGAAGTAATTCTCAGGGAGTTAGGTCGTCTACCACTAGATGCTGCATTAACTCTTTCAAGCCTCTAGTGTCCTACTGAGTGCACTGAAACTGCAGTTTACCAAATGGTATCTCAGTGGTCTAACTCCATTATTGAAGCTTCCAGAAGGGCCCATGTCTTTCCAGAGAGCAGTTTCAACGTTGGAGAAATCTGGCCTAATGTATATTTTCCCAAGGTGATGCTTAAATGAAATAGTTAGTGCATAGCTTTACCTTGTAGCATATGCAGTCAGTTCTTTGTGTAAATGTACTTCTGAACGATGAAGATGCTCCTTCTCTTTTGCTCACCACCATTTCCAAGGAAATTAGAATAGATTATGGTATAGCTTTATTTTAAAGTTAAAATTTACATAATATAATGGCTTATATGATTCAATAATATTGGCACTTTGGATATTCTCTTAAGGCAGAAGGGGATGCTAGGGGTGGCAGAAAGAAGGAAACTTAGGGGGAAAATCTCATGATTCTTTGAAGGTTACCAATATTTGTTCCATTGTTACATCCCTTGGGCCCCACTAATTGCTAGATACAAGTGAGATTCACAACATTTTTAGTCCTTTTTATTTTAATTTAGTCTTGTGGGCTAGCTAGGAGGCAACATTGTTGAAATAATTGGGGCAGTGACTCAGATTTAACATTTGTTACAGAATTAGATTTCTTTAGGTCAACCATAGCAGATCAAACTTTGCTTTCAGGGAACCTTCCTTAGATCTATTGTAATTTCATCAAAGAGTAGTGAAACATGATACTATATGGCGTTTAGTGTTTAAAGAGACATCTCACATTCATTTTGATATTTTTGTTAGGTTTTAAATGTTCTCTCTGTTCCATGTAACAGCAGTTTTGTTCATTTAATTGTCTTTTCAAATATCAGATGGTCTAGCAGTCCATCTTATTGGCCAGAGTTTAAGCCCAGTTTTCGTGCCTCATTTCAGTACTTCTTTATTCACTCACTCATTCACAAAACATTTAATGAGTTTCCACCATTGATAATGCAAGTGATTTTACAGTTTAGTAGAAAAAGGCAGATATATGAATGTATATTTAATATGCAGTGTAATAATAGCTATAATAGAGGAAAACAAAGTGCTACAGAAACACAGAAGTGCAAATAACTACATTCAATCTGAACCTTAAGGGAAAAAACATCTGAAGGAGGTGACATTTTAGTTGGGCCCTGGAAGATAGGTAGTGATATTCTTAGAAGAAAAGACAGGATAGAGTGAGAAAAATTCTGGAAAGAGGGAGTGCCATGTAGATAGAGTAGAACAGAAGAGAAAGGGAACTTGTTATACCTGAGAATGAAAGTCATGGAAAGTGATTTTCTAGTACAGGATAATCAGCAGTGTTAAATTCTCCAGAAAGGTCAAGTGGCATATAATTAAGAAATGATTCTGAATTTTCCATTTAGGAGTTTTCTAATATTGAAGAGCATTTTTACTAGAAGGATAGGGACAGGAGATAGTTTTCTGTAAAGTAAGAAATCAGTTTGTATGATGAAGTTGATGCAGGAGGTATTGAATACTTTTTCAAGAAGGTTCACAGGGAAGGAGATAGATAGGATGGTAGCTGGGGGAAGGAGCATGGCTTTGGAGATTAAATAGGTTTGATATTTGAGGCCAAGAAAAAAAAACCAGCAAAGCAAAAATATGAAGATACAAGTTTTGAAAGGTTATTTTTGTTTAATAACTTAGTGGAATATTCGAGCTGATTAGATATTTTTCTACCCCTTCCCTCTCAACTCTGTGCTTGGCTCATTTAGCAAAATTATTCTTATAAAAATTGGGTAGGAAAAAAGTACATTTTATTTATATGTAGTGTCCATTTCCAATGTTTTACCTTTGTAGGCTAAAACCTATATTTCCAATTTAAAATTATTTTTCACACCAAGCTTTAAATTAGTTAGTGAATGATTGGAAATATCCAGCTTCATACTTATCTACCTTGAAGTTTACTGTCTTGAAGTTAAATGAGCAGGGTTAATTTGAAAATAGCCTGCAGTCTTTTTAACATGTGCTCATGTATTTTACTAACAGTTACACTTTATATGGTCAGAAACTATGTGTTCTACATTATCTCTGGACCATTTTACCCAACATTTATTTTCACACAGCCAGATAGCTAATCAGTGTGAATTACCTTAAATGTTTTACTTATATGATATTTTAAAACCTTTAGACTCCTGCTTCTCAAAGTCTCAATATTGGAGAAGCCTCTGTGATTGAGATGTAGCCTTTTTTTTCCTTAAAACTTAGTATCTAATGCTTATTTAGTTTTATTTTTGTTTGTTTGTTTTTAAGGGAGATCACAGCAGAATCTAATCTTTCTACCCTCCTGGAAGTTCTGGGAAGATATGATGATGAGCATTTTCAGTAGAAGGGTATTCACTCTAGAACATACATGATTTAAAAGATCTTAGGAAAAATGATTAGGTTTCTCCAGAACCAGAGTGCAGTCATGATTAAAGAGAAGAATATAAAGATTATTTTAATCCTGGGAAATTTCCCTTAGAGAGTAGGAGAGAAGCCAGAACATATCATCTCTCTAGGTTCATTTAATAACTCCTGAATAACATAAGGTCATTTAATAATTACTGACTTAACAGACATGTTTAACCATATTGCTTATAGCATCGTTGTTTATAACTGCAAAAACTGGAAATAGACTATCTGTACATTGTACCTTATTTATACAATGGAATACTATGGAGTAGTGAAGATTAATGAACTCCCCTTATAGACTGCAATATGGATGAATGTTAATAACGATGTTGAGTTTAAAAAGAGAAGAAAATATATAGTATGATTCTATTTACATAAAATTCAGAAACAGACAAAATTAAGCACTATTATTTAGAGATATACATGTATGTAGTAAGTATAAAGAAAAGCAAAGGAATGATTAACACAAAATACTCTGGAGTGGTGTGATTTGATTGGTTATGGGTATACCTGATGCTTCAGAGCCACTGGTAATGACACATTTCTTAAGTTGGTTGGCTGGTACTTGGAGATCCATTTTATAATTTTGAAAAAGATATGCATGTGTTTTATGTCCTTTTTATATGCTTCATATATTATAAAAATTACAATATTGACATACGGCAAGAACTCAATAAATGATAGGCTGTATTATTATTACTCTGATTACTATATATTATTATTATTACTGAATAAATACTTGTCAAATGAGTCACACTTCTTCTGTCAGAGATTTGTTAGATTTTTTTCAGATTTCTTGCCACTGATGAAGGTATGGCATTACAGCAGGAAATCTTGGGAGAAAAAATATGTAGCATTTAAGCATCTAGGTCTTTACTGAGCATCTAACTATTTAGAAACATCAGGGTGAATGGCTAAATTCTCTGTCTTCATCTCCATGTTTGGCACAATTTTGGTAGAACTTATACTTGTAGAATTTGATACAAGTTTGGATAATAATTTGTTACTTGCAAAATATATTACAGATCTTATCTTCCTTATGAATTCAAAAAAGAACTCTGTAAAATACATATGAAAGCTAATGATTTAAACAATTTGGTTTGTTAATATTTCATTCTTTATGTTTCTTCTTCAGAGGAAAACCAACTCAAGCCAACTATCAATTTTATTGTTTTCTATGCTCACTCCTGACTGATCAATTAACAAGTTAATATATTGGATATTTACAATGTATCTGTTCATCTATTCAAAAATATTAAAGATAGTAGTTATTTATTGGAAGTTTAATAAATGGCAGATGCTCTGCCAAGTGCTTATGTATACTACCAGGTTCATTTTATGTTGTCTGACTTCCCAGATTTCATAAGAAGATGTCAGTTATTCTTCGTTCTCAGCTGACCATTAAAGTGAATACCTCTGTTCCAACTTGACACATAAACTCCAAGTACTTATCTTAAACTGTAACCTTAGATTAATCAATACTCAATAACTATTTAAAGCTTGGCTGAGAGAAATGGTAATTTTGGAAGACCACCTTAAAACTCTGCAGAACTCCTCCTAGGATATCTAAAATCTATCTGCCTCTCAATCCAGCACTGGTGCTTCTCACTGTCCCCAAAACTACTTTATTAAACTACAGTTTGTAGTGATTTCCTAAGAATATATGGTAAAAGAAGGAAAGCTATGAAACCATTGCCCTGTTTCCTGAATGTGCTGTCTCCATATTTATCCTTATGAGAACCCATGGGAGAAACACTTATATGGCCTCATTTGATTCCTGACTACTTTTCCCTGATCTTCTTGGTCTTTTTTGTCTGTTTTTTTAATAGTAAGGTCACTGAGAATCAGGTCACTGATTGTGCCTTTCTTTGGTCATAAACTATTAAGGTGCTTTGAATCATATTCATGGCCCTCTAGTATACATTCAATAGCTAACCACCTCTCTTTTGCAAAATAGTATCAATGTCATTTCATTATATCTTTCCTGCTTCTATTGTCTCTTTTTTACAACCTTATTCAAATTAATTTTTAAAAATTTATAATATTTATATGTCACCTCAAATCCTCTCTAGAATAAAGCAAATCATGTAAATAAGTTGAGTAACCATAATGTTATAATAATTTCACAATTTTATATATATTGTTTTAGGTGAGAAAGTTTAAATAACTTGTCTGAAGTCATACAGCTTATAAATGATGGAACCAATATTCAAATCCAGTCTGATCGTTCTGGCTTCAAAGCCTGTGAACTTTTCACGTACTACATTGCTTCTCATTGAGTACTCATTATTTATCAGATACTGCTCGGTGTAGTAGAGATTCAGGAATGAATGAGACAGCCCTTTGGAGCTCTCTGCCTTGTGAGGACAGTAGTAGAACTAAGGTGACACAGCTAGGGCATGGAAGAGGCCTTAGCAACTTTGCTGTGCTAAAAGACCTCAGCATAAGTCGTGGATACCATTTACCCTGAGTCAGAGGCAGGAGATTGGTTCAGCATCCTGAGCATGTACCTTAAGCAGTAGGCCTTCCAAGAGGCACATACTGAAGAGTTATACTTGCCTGACTCATGTGGCGTGGACAGTGTTTGGGCCTAACTCTCAGCAATGGCTTCCTCCTTCTCCTTCCTGCAATATGGCTCCTTTCCTCTTCAAAGCCTTCCCTACTTCAGAGAATTGTTCAGACAGTTCTCAGACCTGATTGGTCTCTCTGTTGGAACAAGAATGTGGAGCTCTTTTCCTTGTGTACTGTTTGTTAGAAGCCATTCTTTACTAAATACTCCACTAAGTCTGGGAGACCTGGAAGTTGTTGTGTATGAATATGTGTGTGTGTGTTTGTGTGTGTACACACATGTGACGTTTGTGTGTGTGTTCACTAAATTACATGCTATAATTTGGGGCTGACCACATCATTGTAGAAGAATACCAGAGGGGACTGATCAATTCACCCAATATGAGTATGTGGTGAAGAACAGTGGAAAGAAGACGGGGCAAAGAAAGGACAGTATTGCTTACGCAAATTTTTAGAACCACAGGGACTATTAATTAATGGAGACTATGTTCTATAAGCCTCACAGAAAATTGGTTTCATAACATTCTAGATACTTCCAAGATTATTCTTAAGTTTCTATGTATATGATTTATAAGATCCAATCAAGTCATAAGCACCCAGAAACCTAAGCTGTTTCTTCTGTTTCTTCTCTATTGCCTAAATGTGCCTAGGACAGTGCTCTAAGCTAATAATTTCCAATAAATGCTTACCATTTGGCCATACCAACAACTTGTGAAGTCATAATTATAAAAGCATCTACTTTCACACAGTTATTGTGTCCCAGACAGATCCACCTATAACATTTGTAGCACTTGAAGCAAAAGTACATGTGGAAGCCATGCACTAAATATTTAAAAGTTCTAAATCAGGCCAACGAAGTGTTACTGAATGCATTTAGCTTTACTAATTCAACAAATGTTCTTTCAAATAGAACATGTAAGGCCAGGTTCAAAGTGAGACTTAGTGAATGAATTCTCAGACTCTTCAGAATTCCTAGCCATAAGGAGGTAATATAAGAACAATACTCTTGAGCCCCTGGACTAAGATCCACTTTGTTCTTTTCCCTCTCCCCCTAGGCTTTATCCAACACTGGCTCAGGACTCACACTTAAGGTTATAGGCACTCCAGTGTGTTCTTATAAGCCACCCCATTTGAGATCCACTCCTTACGCCTAGGGGTACACGTATCAGTGGGCTAGTTCACCCTCAGAAGAAAGATTAGGGATCAGCTAGGATCTAGAAGCAGGACAACTTGGGCAGGGCTTCAGGATCCAGTTCTTGGCAGGGTGATGCTTGGGGTCCAGGTAGGCACATTCCCCTTAATCCCACAAACTCCTCACTGGGAAGAGTTTCTTCCAAGGAAGAGTCAGAGTGAGGCCTTCTAAAGCATGTGGCCAGAACATTTTATTGATCAGAAGACTAGATATCAAAGTTGTTTAACTGTTCAAGTTCTGACAGGTAGTACCTAATGGTGGAACTAGGATTTGGACCCTAGTCTATATGACTCCTGAGTCTCGTTTCTTCATTTGAGTGTTTTTCAGTCACTGGAAACTGACTTTATTCTCTGGTTTCTCATTTTCTCTCTTATTCCTCCATTTTAGTTATCAGAATACGATGAGGGATGAGCTACGGTTGAGAGGTACAGGAAAGGAAGGAGTGACAGCAAGAAAGGGCATGTGGGATTTTTGAACTTGAAATTAGTGGGAACCAAAAGTGGAAGGGGAAGAAAGAGGAGAGGTTAGGATTAACCCCATGATTTTAAAGAACTGACAACACCCTTTAACTATTTAGATTTCTTTTAAAGGAGAAAAATTCTTACAAGTCACCTGTGTTATTATTTTTATTATAGCGTATTATTTAGGCACACCTCAGCATAAAACCAGGTATAACTTTTATTCAGCTATAAAACAAACAAAAATTTAGAAAACAAATATAAACTAAAAGTACTTCATTCCTTCATTCCTTTATTCATCCATTCAGCTAATGTTTAGCAGACAGTTACTATAAAGCCAGACACTGGGGGTACAGTAGCAAATAAGACAGTTAAAGCTCCCATAAAGTTGCATGCTAGTGAGGTGAAATTAGTACTAATGATATTTATTTAATACAAAGGAATGACATTTGGCTAAAACTAAATTTCTATTCATAACATGAATACAATTCTGACAGCTTTTGAGTTTGGCATAGCTATACTATACCACACATCCTGAGATGACTCAATTATCTGACCATTTGTCACTATTCATATTACTGCTAAATATCTCATAATACCAATTAGTTTCCATGAGGCGTAAACAACATTTATATTTAAATTCATTTGTTATTAGCCATGACAATTAATTGATAATTGACCCAATTATAATCCCAAGCATAAATATAGACCCTGAAGTCATGTGTTAGTTAAAGGTGTCATTAAGATGATGTTGAACAACTTGTGGTATTTAATATATTATCATATATATAAAATGCAAAATTAAGAAATATATTGTAGAGAATTCCAAGATCCATGGGAAAACATCCATAAAGCTTACTCTGAAAAATGTTGTAATGAATGATGCTTTCTATTTTCTTTCTCTCTGACTTTTAATAGATTCTGATCTCTTTGAAGACAGGGAACCACTGCTCTAGATCTGTATCCACAATACCTTTTATGTATGGTAGCACCAAGTAGATAAGTAGACATGGTTTTTGAGTGAATGAACAGAGGAAAGGCTGAATAAACTCTGGGTCCAAAATACATTTTAGTTTTCTGCAATTGAAATCTGCTCATCTGACCCTTGTAGACATAACTTTTCTATGCATTTCAAACATATAGCTGTAAATATACCAAGGCTATATTATTTTTCATTAAGATTATCTAATCTTGATGAAAGAACTTAGAGTTTGAGAAAGAAATGTCTTCATTATAATAGAACCCTTTAAATTCATCGATATTTTCCACCCATTTTTTTCCACCCATTTTTTATCCTCACGTACAGAGTTGAAATTGTGGTGTATGTACACATGCATCTCTTCCTTTACCATTACTTTATATACATTTTTAATGTTGATTAATAGTATATACCCCATATATATCATTTTAATATTTATCCTTATTTAAAAATTAAGGCATAATCATTATAGATAACTTAAAAATACAGATAAATAAAATAATAAACTATCACTAATATTCTACTATGAAGAGAAAACTGCTGTTATTTTCTTTTCTGGTGTACCCTTTCAGTCTTTTTCTAGTATATATATGTAGGTATATGTAGTGTATGTTCTTTTTTCAAAAATGAAAACCAATGATATATTCTTTTAGATATAGTATATTTAAAACTGCTAGGGATGTACTGGTGTGTTAAAAGCACAGGTAGGAGGTTAAAAGGAAACCTAAGATGTGTATTGACAACACACAGCTAAAATAACCACATTATACAGAGCTTTGAAGCACCTGCATTTTCTGGGAACTTGGGTGAGGAATGGTAAGAAAAAGTCTGGGGATCAGAAGTGACTACCTAAGCCAAAGCCCTAAGAACTGGAGTTAGAAGAGAAGCAGGATCTTGTTGCTAGGCAACCAGCATTCCAGGAAGAGACCTCCAGACAGCGCACCCGCTATTCTGCCCCCCAGCGTGACATGTGCTGAGTGTTTGTTTTGTGAGGATGGCTAGACTCCCTATGCACGTTGGCCTCCAAAGTCCGGCATGTGTCCTGCCCATAGAATATGCCCCTGACCTTCTCATCGCAGTCTGCAGCCCAGATGGAAAAGACAGACAGCTCTGGGACAGACCTTCAGTAAAGTCCCTATGGGCTTGCAGTGAAACTGTGCTGAGCAGGGTCTGTCAAGACCTGGCTGTCATTGACTTTTTCTATCAGTGGCTTCAGTGCCCTGGGGGTAGGGAGGCATCTAGACTCAGAGCATGAAAAGCCATAACTACAAGTCTTTTCAAGCATATTCAGGACTACAGGAGAAATGTTGGGGTAAGAGGAGGGGGAGGTGAACAAAGTCTATTCCATCTCCTCTGGGAGAAAACACTTATCAGATTCCTATAGAATTGGCAGTGTGACTTTTTTACTGAAACTGTTAAAAATGGCAAACTCTGGTTCTTTTACGAATATGACTAATCAGTGTCCCTAAAATGCAATGTTCTGGAGGACCTGACCACTCTACCATACAATTAATCATTTGCCTGACACCCAGGAGGTAACTTTTACCTTTTGTACTTTTTCTGAAGCACAAGAGAAAGAAACTACCAGTTACTGAACTCTTATGTATCTGCAATCTCCTAACCACAAGCCCAGTATCCAAAAATGTACTGAAAATAAAGTTTTCTTTCTTCTTCTTATTTAAAAGAAAAGCACAAACTTAGAGAAAAATTGCAAGAATAGTTCAATCAATCCTGTATACCTCTGATTAGCTCCATTAATTGATAGCAGTTTGCCATAATTACCTAGAAAATAAAAAGGGTCTCATAAGTTTTCAGCAAACTAGTTTGGCAATAAAACTTGATCTGAAATAACAGGTAGCTATATATAGTCTTTATTCACTCTACTATTGTGAGAATATGCATATATTTCATTGCAGAACTATTAATTATTTGATTATGGGGTGCCATCTTAGACTCTACAGGGATGTTAGGTCATATATGGTACATGCATCTTTGACCTTTCTAAAATCCATATAAGTTCTGAGTTCCAAAATACATCTGGCTGTAAGAATTATAGGTGGGGGATTATGAGCCTGTGCTATTTTCTAGATACTGTGCTGGACAACTGACTTTTTTTCCTGTCTTTAATCTTCATAACAATTCCATAGAGAAGTCATTATCTCCACTTTATAAGTTCAGAGACATTAAAGAACTCTCCCAATATCACATAGTAAGTGGTAGATGCAGAATTTAAACCTAGGTACACCAGGCTCTCTTTTAATTCTCACTATCCTTCTTGTGCCCATGAGAAAACCGAAGTTATGAGGTATCCCAAGGTTGCAATTGTAGATGTAGGGCCAGAGTAGAATCTATTGCCTGAGGGAACCAAAGAGGTCTGCTGCCTCCTCTGCTTTATGCCTTGGCAAGCTGTAGTCTTGTGTAGGTATCTAGATCTATCCCCAAATCAGAGATGGAGGCAGCAAAACGAAGGAGATAGATGTACATGCTGTCCTTCAAGCATCCCAGCTGTCTGCATGATGGATAACAACAAGGGCTTTGCTTTAGAAGACCTCCACGTTCATAGTCTTCCAATCTTGCTTTCAGGATTTACCAGCTGCATGTCCTTAGCAAGTCATTTAACCTCTCAAAGCTTTACTTTCTTTACCTCTAAAAGGAGATAGTAATTGTTCTTAAGTTACAGAATTGTTGTAAAAACTAAATTTGATAGCACAGTACTTATCGTATATGGTCAGCACTAATCAATGTGAGAAATTACCATTATCATATCATTCCCTATTTGCCCTGATACACTCCAGCAGTGCAAATGGTGTATGATTCTCACTGAAATCTGATTTTCATTCCCTCAAGTTCCTTTCCTTGTTTATGGTAATGTCTGTTTGCTACAGTAATGGTTGTTGATTGTAATGCTGACCAACTAATCTTCCCAACGTAACACTCACTCAGCGAAAGCTGCCCACTTTATCCTGGAACACCCATTGTTTATCTTTTTGCGTACTTAAGTCCTGCAAATATTTTAAGGCCCAATTTCAGTCTCGTGCTCACCATGAAACCTTCACAGATTTCTATAGCCCTCAGTAATGTTGCCATCGAACGCATTCCAAGAGCATTTGTTCTCTTTGCTACTGCCTGCCACTTAGACTGCATAACGTTATAGTATTTGCCTTGCCCTTTTAAATAGCTATGGAGATTAGGATCCATGTCTTTATATTTCTTTGTACCTTTATCAGCAATAGGTCATGATAGTTAGGACCCCATGAAAAGGTCTATAAATAAATATTGATGAGTTGAATATAAGAGCTTTTAATGGGTCTGGTAGTTTTCTCTTGAAAACTAAAATTTGAATTGGGACATTTGAGGCCTTAAGCCATGGATAGAAAATACAAGAAATATATATTACCCTTCTTCTCTCTCCCGTGGAAGATTTTAAAATTCAACTGTTTCACTCTCAAAATAAACCCAGCTGCATCTCAAAAGCTTTTCAGCTGTGGTCAAGGCAAGCTTGGCCAGTGGATCAAAACCAAAATACCGGATAATACATATTTGCTACTCATCACTTCTGCCTCCACCTTGAACACAGGAAGTGTAGAAGGATTTAGATGAAAGCAAAGCCAACCAAGATTAGTGCAAGTTCCTGGAAAAAGTGAAGCAGGGGAGGTCACTACAGATCTTAGAGAGAGATGGAGGATGGAAGCAAAATGAAAAAGGCCTTTTCTCCTGAAATAGCAAAAGAAGTAAAAATTAACAAAATAAATGAACAAGAGAAAGTCCTGTTTAATAATCAACCTGAAGTGAGCTGTCTCGGGGTAGAGGGGGAGAGAAAGAAAAGAACAATGTGAACAAATGAGAGAGCCCAAGTATTATTGTTGTTGTTATTCATAACATTATTCCCGAGAAACTTTCTTAACTCTCAGAAATAGTTTTTGAGGTAATGGATTGCTAAGGGGAGCTATGAATTGGTTAAATGCAGCTGGATAATTTGTGGCTACTAGATACAGCAGATGTAGTAGTCGTGCTAAGGAAACTTAGAGGAACAAATAAATCTCATATGTAGCCTAGGAGACAGTCTACTGTAGTGAAAAAACATAGGGTGTAGAGGCAGATAGACCTAGATTTGAATTCCTGTTCTACTGATCTCTAGAAATGCGACCATGGGCAAGTGACTTAACTATTTGAACTTCAGTTCTTCTATATATAAGGATCAAAGGGAGGTACTTGGTAAATTGTTATTACTGCTCTGTCTTAATAGAAAAATTCTTATTGAATGCCTATTCTCTTGATCTTGATTAAGTGAACTGGACTGGGTTAAGTGGATGTGTCTCCTCAAACTTGTGCATTAACATGATTTCACCGTTCGGAACTGACATAATCCACATCAGAAGAGGATACAGTTAATTGAGGCATCCCAGTTGTGATGGACTCCTTTTAGGCTTTTAATGAATTTTTTGCTATTTAAAATTTTTTCTGTAAATATGGATATAACCAGATGGTCAACGATAAAATTCAAATCCCAAGACTTCCCAATATCTATAGATGCCAGCATTTTCACTTGCATTATCACCTACCCAGTAAGTTTGAATTAAGAGTTTTACTTCTTCTAAGGGAGGCTGTTTTGCTTTTATTTTAAACTATAACCCTACATCCGGATGTTTCCAGTCTAATTCCTTGTAGAGCAATTTTTATGATTAACAAGTTAAAATTTTTTTTTCCAGCATGAACAGATGGTGCTTTTCAATGTCTTTTAAAAGGTTCTCTGTATCTCTTGCATAGCAGAACCTAAAATATGAATTGGACATTGTATAAGTGAAAATATATGGAAAAGGAAAAGTGACTTGTACAGTTTAGAGTCTACATCAACTCTTCTTCCTTCATGGAGATTTATCCTCTTCATTTTAGTAACATTCTTGGGATTGTTTCACATTGAAATCTGAGTGAGAATCTGAGCTTATCTACCTCTTAGACAGAAGCTTGAGATCACCTAAAGATGAATAGATTTATTTTTAAATTTTAATTTCATATAACCTGTACTTTACAATAAATGTTCCAAAATTATGCTTCAAGATGATTAATGTTGTACATTGATGATTGACCATATTTTACAAGATTGCATATAAAGACTAATGGACATAAATATATTCTACTAAACATTCTTTATTTTCCTCCCTTGAACGATGCATTTTCTATGTCTATAATTTATCGGTTCCCAACCAAGTGAACTGCTTAATTAAGGTGATGGCAAGTACTTGGCAAATGAAGTGGCTTGGCATCTTCCATGTTACACTGTTTTAGATGCATTCCCATGTTATACAGAGGATACGGAAATAAAAATAATTCCATGAGTTGTGGGTGTGGTCCATTCAAATCTTTTCTGACAATGGCACTAAGAGATGTTTGAGGGTAATCATGGGCATTGTCCTCTGTGTTTTCTAAGGCAGGCACAGGGTCTGGAATCTCCCTTTAATAAAAGTAACTTCTAACCATCTTCCTTCTTTTTCCTTCACGTTTGCTAGCTATAAGAGATTGGTATAGAAAAATGCATGACAGAAAAAAATCTTTTTGTTTCTTCTCTAATTTTGATAGTCAACAAGTACATATTTTTCCTGTATTATAAAATTGTAAGCCCCCAGAATGCCTGGGAAATTTGAAAGTAGTCCTAGAAAATATCTTGGTTATGGGGCAGGGGAGGAGGCAGTTCATGGATGACAAAAAAATTTTGCACACCAGCAGCTAACCCCAGTTTGTAGTTCAACATCACCCATTCTTCCAAACCTTTCTTGACCTCCCCAGTTTAAGCTGATGCCTCCTTTCCTCTGAAACTTTTCTAAGGGATTTATATGTTTGTGAGTCTCTCTTTTTCTCCAGACTGTAAGCCCCATGGGAATAAGATCCCTATATTACAAATCTTTAAATCTCCTGAACCAACACAGTACCTAGTGAATAGTAGGCACTTAATAAACATTTGTGAAGTTGATGTAATTGAATTTTCAAGTGGAGTATCTTTCCTTGTATTTGTTGAATATCATTGAGTCTTTCTGCCTGTGCTTAAGTTTCCTCCCTGGTAATGACTTGAAAACCCATTTAGTCCTTCTAGCCACTGGAGCATTAAATCCTTCCGTGGAAGGCATTGTATCCTAAAAGGGTTGATATTATGGTGGTGATGGGTTTCATTGCTAATAGCAGGAGCTACATATAATGAGTACCTGCTGTGGGTCAGACATTGTGCTACACATTTATTCTTTGACATGGGTAGTTTTTACTTCCATTTTACAGATAGAGAAAGTGAGGGTTTAAGGAACTAAGCAATTTGCCTAACCTCACAGAGCCAGCAATATGCAGAGCCAAGAATTAAAGTCAATTCTGTCTGACTATGATTTCCGTGACATTAAACATTATTGTTCAAGTGCCTTCACACTGTGTCTGCCTTTGTACATGCCAGGAAATCATTAGATGCTAACAAAAATCTGGTTCATTAAGTTTTCTGAATACTTGTGAAGCTTTTCAAAGTCATTTCTGATAAAATCTTTTCACTGTAGTATGCAAACAGCTTTTGCCAGAGTGCTGGTCTCTGTGAGGTTGATGAATATGCTTTCCATTTTATCATCTTGATTTGAAATTGACAATAACAAATAACGGTAGTTAGCATCAGAATAAAACCTTCTTAAAGCAGCATTCACATCATCTTCCACCTTGTATTGAGTAATTTAAACACTATTACTGAAAATTAATCTAAAGTTAGTGTCTAGTCAGGTAAAGGTTTCTTGATCAAGGTTACATTGAATGGCTATCCTTTGCTGACATTGCTTTTGAATTTTCTTAGGACTTCAAAGCTAAATTGCTAAATAGCTCTGAGGATGCTTGTACATAATTTTATAATTTCCCTTTTATTTCCTTTTTATTTAATCCAAGTATTGTATCACCCTTTTTTTTTGCCTTCTATTGATAAATTAGAATTTAATGCTTGCTTAGAGACCTTACTTTTTTTTCACTTCAAACAAGTCCATCACTCCAAGACCTAATAGCCTAAAGATAAAATGGTTCAATCTTAACCAGAAAATGCCTAACTGAGATAACTCTGTAACACCAGACTATGAGGCCACTTGAAATTAAAATCATTTTTTCCTTTTTTCCCCCTCAAAAATTGTCTACAGCAATGGAACTGTTTCTTTGATAAGTAATAAAGTGAATATTCTGGTGTGTGTTTTGATTTGGGGGGGAAAAAGTCTAATATGCATATAGCATCTGTGTAAATAGCTTAGAATCCTCTATGTCCTCTATGTGCCATGATACTGATAACGAAGTAGTTAAATACTCCTCTTTGGGCTTAGAGGTGCCAAGCTAATATATAATGTTTTGCCACAAGAAATCTCATGGTACCCATGTTTCTGCACAATTTACAATTTCCTGCCAAAAGGAATTAAAATGCCACAGAACACAAGTTCTACAGAGTGAATGCAGATCCAGACATAGAGCATTCAGGTTAGAGACACAGAGCATTTTAGCATCATTCAGTTCCTGCTTACATTCTGCTCAAAGTAATAAAGGAAACAAAGCCTCAGAAGAAATCTACTGATAAGAACTCAGACACTTAAATGAATGGCATCTTGAATAAGACTATGATTTAAATAAGCTCTTTGATGTAAGAAGTGAACATTTTAGCACTGATGGTTTAGGCCAAGAATTTGAACCACCAGAGATTTTCCTCCGACCACAACAGGTTAAGGTATATCATCAGTAATTAGCGAGCAGAGAAATGGAGGCGTGGAGGCTGATAAGTGAATAGTAAATGCTCTTTGTAAGTTCTGTATATATTTTATTCCCATCCTACCCCTAGGCTCTTCATGACATTTTTTTTTCCTTAGGTTCCATATATATGTGTTAGCATACAGTATTTGTTTTTCTCCTTCTGACTTACTTCACTCTGTATGACAGTCTCTAGGTCCATCCACCTCACTACAAATAACTCAGTTTTGTTCCTTTTTATGGCTGAGTAATATTCCATTGTATATATGTGCCACATCTTCTTTATCCATTCATCTGTTGATGGACACTTAGGTTGCTTCCATGTCCTGGCTATTGTAAATAGAGCTGCAATGAACAATTTGGTACATGATTCTTTTTGAATTATAGTTTTCTCAGGGTATATGCCCAGTAGTGGGATTGCTGGGTTGTATGGTAGTTCTATTTGTAGTTTTTTAAGGAACCTCCATACTGTTCTCCATAGTGGCTGTATCAATTCATATTCCCACCAACAGTGCAAGAGGGTTCCCTTTTCTCTACACCCTCTCCAGCATTTATTGTTTCTAGATTTTTTGATGATGGCCATTCTGACTGGTGTGAGATGATATCTCAAGCATGACCTTGATGATATGGGGAGGGGGAAGGGTAAGCTGTGACGAAGTGAGAGAGTGGCATAGACATATATACACTACCAAACGTAGGGTGGATAGCTAGTGGGAAGCAGCTGCATAGCACAGGGAGATCAGCTAGGTGGTTTGTGACCACCTAGAGGTGTGGGATAGGGAGGGCGGGAGGGAGGGAGACACAAGAGGGAAGAGATATGGGCACAGATATATATGTATAACTGATTCACTTTGTTGTAAAGCAGAAACTAACACACCATTGTAAAGCAATTATACTCCAATAAAGATGTTAAAAAAAAAAGTTCTGTATATAGTTCTCCTTTAGGAGTGTGGATTTAGTCATCTTCAACAAAACTTTTTGTCATTCTAAGAAAGCCTTGAATTAAAGAACTTTTGTGAATTCTGTTGAAGATTTACACCTCAACTGAGTTGACTCAGTCAGGATTCTGATACCCAGACAGGACAAATCCAGGCACAGCCGTATTCTTTGTTTCCTTGAAGATTTTTTACCGTAAGGAAGGTTCATTATCATGTTTAAGGACATCAGGATGAGAGTAGTAACAGTTTCATTTAATTTCAAGGGTTGTAATCATTCTTTAAGAGTCAGTGAGAAGGTCTGTAAAGCAGCCAACATCCTAGAAGGACAACTCTAATGTTAAAACAATAACCACAGTAGAAATAGCAGAAATTTTAAATATGTATTTTGAAAACAGCATTTACGAGGAATAAAAGATGGAGTATGTGTCACATTTTGGAAACTTTAAGTGATCCTAGATGGCATTTTGGACTATCCCTGTCCAGGATATTGTTAAAAGCAATCAGAATTATAGACCTTTAGTCTTTGTGCCACCTCCAGCTGCTTACTTTATTTCTTTTTACCATTTGCCTTCCTGATTTCTCCACTGAGCATCATTAACACTGTTTCACAGTCTGTCCTGCACAGTGGTTCACAGCTGGGGACAGTGTCACCCCCAGGTGCCTTTTAAAAGTGTTTGGTCACGTTTTTTTGTGTGTGTTGCAATGCCTGGGGGAAAGCTATTGACATTTAGAGGGAAGAGGCCAGGGATGCTAAGAATCCAGCAAAGTATGAGACAACATGCACAATTATCTGCCCAGAATGTCTGCAGCATCCCCATTAAGAAACAGTGGACCTCTTGAATTGGCACCCCAGTTTTGGGTTGACTGAACTGGTTCTTGCCTTTGGAGCAGGTTATTTATTCTGGATTCTTACAGTGTGCTTCAGGCCCATGTCAATGATTGGGGCTGTTATCTCCCTCATTTGGCTTCAGCTTGAGAGGGGAGGGATATCTGGCAAAGAGAAATTCAGGAAATGCGCTTGTCTTGGTGTACCCCATTCCCTTCTGCTGGGAAGCTGACACTGAGAACTCAGCTTTAGGCAGATTTACAGATACCTGTTTGCTGAGATGCCTCCAGCTACACAAGTGAACACTCACACAACTGGTGCAGAAAATGAATGTCAGTATCATTTCTTTTTATTACACTGCCTCCAAACAGAAGGGAATGTGCAAAACATCAGTGTTGGCTGAAGCTGTGGGAGAGAATGTTGCCTAAGGTGCTTAGAATGCAATGTTTGTGTAAAGGAAGGTATAGAGAAAATATTTCTGACTGATGTATGAAATGGCTATTTGATTTTTTCATAAAGAATTAAGTCACTTCTAGGAGGTGAGGAGGTTTGGAAATAAAGTATCTAAGTGATGGTTCAAGGTATAGCAGGAAAGAATATAGAAAAGGAAAATTCTGAAGCTATGGGGGATGGAAGAGGTAAAGAAGAAAGGAGGGAGAAAGTGACAGAAGTGGCAACCAGATTGTACATCTGTCAGTTAATTAAGGATTTGAAGTCTATCGTCACATCCTGATCTACTTTGGGAAACTCTGGTTATCATTCATCTTATTTTAGGTTAAAAAAGTAAGAAAGAGAAACCGAATAAAAAGCATATTCAGTTTTCATTCATTCCATAAAAATATAGTTTTGATATGGTCTAATTCTATGTACAAAGTCTCTCAGATCAGTATTTTTAAAAAATTCATTAAAAGGTTTTGATGTAAGCAAATCTGATGTAAAACTATTACAAACCCAGCATCACATACTATTATCTAGATTTTTATTAAAACAATGTCTACAAATAAGAACCTCCGGAACCAAAGACATGCCAAATATCTGAAATCGTGTCTATAATTACCTCCAGAAATGATTTGACGTAGTAAAATACAGGAAAAGAAAATGGAGCAATTTCCTTTTAACCTCCTCAATTGGATTTTTTTAAAGTGAAGTTCTGAAGGTCTTGGAAGTGAATAACAGTGAATTTATTTGAGTTTTTAACACTGTATTTTGGAATGTTTTCAAAACCAAGCCTTGTCACCTATTGTCAGGAGGAGATAATAGGAAGCTTTAGCAAATGTCAAGGCAAAGGTCGTATCTGGTACCTTCATCTCCAGGTCTGATCTACAGGCACTTTCTAATTTTTCTTTTCCCTAACTTACTTGTGCCCTAACACCTCTAGGATAGTTTGAAGATATGATGACAAATTACATACTTCAAGTGGTTGCAGTATGCTACAATGCTATTTTTGATGTGTTCTCATATTCCTTATACTGTTATTTACAATTACTTCTGGCCCACCAAATGTAAGCTCCATTAGATTTTTATCTCTGCAGCTTTAGTATCTAGAAATGTACATTGCCTTAATAGTAGGTACTCAAGAAATGTTATTTAATAACTGAATAAATTAATAATTCATTTTCTTTAAATATTTCACACAGTAAGTCTAGAGATAGTAAATTATTGAGTTTGGGCCATACTGAACTTTTATGTGGACTCTCCTCAAAGTCAGCCAATGCTAGTGCGTCAGGTCTTCTGAACACTCTTAAATATTATGGGGAAAAACGGATAAAATTTAAAATTTTAACTATGCCAGTGACCTTAGTTTCTTAAATGTTCCTCTTTGGAATAAAGGAATGTCATAAAGTACTTATTACATGGAAATAGGGTTTATATCATACTGATCATTTGTTCAATAAATCATCATCTATATGATAAGCATGTGCAAGGCAATACACTTATCCTTGAATAGTTTTATATTTATGCAAGAGGGAAAGGTAGAAATATACCTTCCAGAAAATTCAGGATGAAGCATCCATGTCTCAGGCTATTTCAGCCCTAAACTCGTGCACCATTTAATTTGCTGGGCAGATTGCTGACTGACATAGAGAGGGGTTCTGAAATAAGTTACCAGGATGGCTGGATCCTTTAATGTCTAAGTGTTTCAATAAGGATTCCCAGTTGGAAGTGACTGATGTTTTGAGTGAGCTCTCAGTTCCATTGAAGGCTGCCTCTGTCTAATAGACAGGGGCAAGCCAATTCTGCCTTCCACTGCCTTTTTCCTGCTTTTTTCCTTAGTCATGCTTGGGGTTCTCCTTGTGATTGGGCAGCCTCATAGTGATTTCTGTCTACCATTAAGTATTTGCCCTCTCTCTCGTGAGCTGTTGCCTCTCCATTCATTCTCATCTACTATGACTACTGCATTATCTTTGTCCCAAGTGATTCATAGTATGACGCTTGTGCTTTAAAAAAAAAAACACTTCATAGAACTCTTCTTATTTTCAGTGTGCTTGTTAAAAGCCTTTGAAGTTTGTTACTTTCCTAGGATGTCACTGATTTGGAATTTTTCTAGAAACATCTGTTAGTATAAATTATGCTAGATTGGGTTTTTGTCCATTTGAGTACCAGAATTCACTGCCACATGAAAGAAGTTGGAATTAGAAGCTTGATATCATTCATACTTGAAATGAAATGTATTTTTTACGTATTTTCATTCTAAACCCAAGCATATTTTGAAATAGATTTAATACTTTGTAATAAATGGACAGTAACATATAAAATATTCTGAAGCATGGTCATGGTCTCATAGGGATCATCAATAAATAATAATATTGACCATTGAAACTCCCAGCTCTTTAACCCAATACTTTTGCTTCACACAAATAGACTTCCTGTTTTCCATAATCCCCAAACCATGTTGTCCTTCCCTAATTAGGTTGAAAATGTACCTTGGCCCTCACCCTGCCTCTTGACATCTTTATAATTAGAACATACACACGCATATACACGCCACACACAAGGTCAGCTTTGCACCCAAGAGACTTCACTAACCACTGTGTCTTAAATGCTTGAGCTTAATTGACCTTATAACCTATTGTCCTGTGATATAATACTATCTTGAGCTATCAATAAGTTTTGAATTCCTAGAAGCCAAGTGTTATCTTATTCTTCTTAATTGTCTAAAGTGTCAAATATTTCATGGGGTTTTGGCACTTAGTAAATTTTTGGTAATTTTTTAAGCATCTAATTGAACCGGATATTTCATCCTGTTTGTGAGGCAGTAGGTGTTTTACGGAGTCATTAAAGGAGCAGCCTCTTTGCTGATTGACCTATGGCCATTGTGGTGACTGACAGAGACCCAGAGGAGCCTGGAGCTGTCACAGCTAGTTGCTGAGAACCTAGAAAAAACAGATGTACAGCCCAGTCCAAAGGATCACAGACATTTCACAACTGCAGTTTTATGGAGGGTTCATTCTTATTACTTTGTGGGGAGCTCCACATGCATGCTGGTTAGCAGAGAAGAGCTAGCAATTCATACTTTACAAATGTACAAATCCAGTCTCAAAACCATACACTGATTTTGCCTTCAATCTCTGGACAAACTTTGCTGTTCTACTAAGGGACAAATATCAGGGTTTAGCATGGTGAACCCATCCTTGAAAAAGAAGGGAGTCAATGGAAAAAACAGGATCATCACTGTCTTCCTCCAATTCTCTGTAGAAAATGTTGACCTATAGCTGATTTGTTATATTTTCCCTTTGAAAAGATTTTTTTCATTTCCATGATGACTAGATACAATTTATTTCTTATTAGCCAACATAATGAGCTGGCAGCTTGCTATGTTAAAAAGAGCTGCTTATAATGTCAGCTCTGTATTCTTGGGCAAGTTGCTTAATTTCTGTCATCTTCAGGGACTTCATCTGAAGTGTACGAAGTTTTGGAAAACATCAAGGAGTAAGAAAAGATGAATTGCAAGTGAAAGGAGAGGGCATTATGACTATTCTACTTTCATTGAAGTCCATTTGTTCCTCTTTTAGATCCTTTCAGAGTCCTTCTCTATTCTCTTTTGTCTTCTCTGTTAGTATTTATATTGGTGAGGCAAGGGACAAGTTCTTTCTCAAACACTGCTGTAGTTCCATTTTCCCATACAGTATCTGGCATATAAATAAATACATAAATATAAATACATATAAAATAATGTTTGTATAAAGTATACAGTTACTTTACTTTCCAGCTGTCCTCACAGAGATAGCTTCCTATTTTGGTCCATATCCTTTTTATAAAACCTCATCAAAAAAGGTATCCCCTTTCAGAATCCTTTAATTTCACTGATAGCCTCATGTCCCTAATGGCATAACAATCTTTTAATTTTAAACAAACAAAGAAACTTGGCAGTGGTGGTTGGGTTGTTGAAACCAAGAATTTTCATCAGGGCTCTTATTCCTAGGAAAAGTGACAGAAGAGACTAGGGTTTAGCTTTGCTAGGGTTTTTAAAATAGATCTTTATTGGAGTATAATTACTTCACAATACTGTGTTAGTTTCTGTTGTACAACAATGCGAATCAGCCATATGCATACACATGTCCCCATATCCCCTCTCTCTTGAGCCTCCCTTCCAGACTCCCTATCCTACCCCTCTAGGTGGTCACAAAGCACCGAGCCGATCTCCCTGTGCTATGCTGCTGCTTCCTACCAGCCAACTATTTTACATTCAGTAGTATATATATGTTGATGCTACTTTCACTTCACCCCAGCTTCGCCCTCCCACCCATGTCCTCAAGTCCATTTTCTATGTCTACCTCTTTATTCCTGCCCTGCAACTAGGTTCATCAGTACCTTTTTTTTTTTTTAGATTCCATATGTATGTGTTAGCATATGGTGTTTGTTTTTCTCCTTCTGACTTACTTCACTCTGTATGACAGAGTCTAGGTCCATCCACCTCACTACAAATAACTCAATTTCATTTCTTTTTATGGCTGAGTAATATTCCATTGTATACAGGTGCCACATCTTCTTTATCCATTCATCTGTTGATGGACATTTAGGTTGCTGCCATGTCCTGGCTATTGTAAATAGTGCTGCAATGAACATTGTGGTACATGTCTGTTTTTGAATTATGGTTTTCTCAGGGTATATGCCCAGTAGTGGGATTGGTGGGACATATGGTAGTTCTATTTTTATTTTTTTTAAGGAACTCCATACTGTTTTCCATAGTGGCTGTATCAATTTACATTCCCACCAACAGTGCAGGAGGGCTCCCTTTTTTCCACACCCTCTCCAGCATCTATTGTTTCTAGATTTTTTGATGATGGCCATTCTGACTGGTGTGAGGTGATACCTCATTGTAGTTTTGATTTGCATTTCTCTACTAATTAGTGATGCTGAGCATCTTTTCATTTCCATATTTTCACTTGTGCTTTGACATTTCCTTTGAGCTTATATATAAGCTCATTAAGGTAAAGGGTAGTGTCTTTGAGATTTAATAATCATGAAAATATTACTCAGCCCCAAGTCCTGTGGACATAATTATACCATTGGCTATCCCATAAAGTTGTAAGATGATCTGATAACCTTATTCAGATGAGGAGCAGTTGGCTTATCCATAACATTGTTAGGATTCAGGTTATTCTTTTCAGAAAAGATGGTTAAGGAGCCCAAAGGCTGGGTATTGTTCAATTAACCTCAACATACTGTTTGAAAATTCTATGAAAAAAAGCAGGGATGTTATAGCTTTACTGAGGATGAGGAAATTCCTGAGTTATGACCAGGAGTGAGTAACCTTTTCTCCAGTCTCTTCAGGAAATCTTTGTTTTCTCATGCAGAAATGGTATAAGTGATGCAGGATTATATGGCTTTCCATGCTTACAGTTCTAATTTGATTGTCCTTTCAGGGCTTTGGTAAATGTGGTAGTTTACTAATGCTGCTGTGATGTATTACCACAAACTTCATGGTTTAAAACAATACAAACTTATTATCTTAAATTTCCTGAGAAAAGAAGTCAGAAACAAGTCTTATAGGAATAAAAATCAATGATAGCCAAGCTGCATTCCTTCCGGAGGTTCCAGGAGAGACTGTATTCAGCTTCAAGAGGGCACTTGCATTCCTTGGTTGGTGGTTCCTTCCTCTGCAATCAAAATGCACTACACCAATTTCTGTTTCCATCATCACATCCCTTTTCTGATTCTGACCCTCCTGTCTCCTTCTTGTACTTCTGATTACATTGGACTCACCTGGATAATCCAAGATAATGAGCACTTTCCCATCTCAAGCTCCTTAACTTAATCATATCTGCAAAGTCCCTTTTGCCATGTAAAGTAATATATTTAAAGGTTCTGGGGATTAGTACATGGATGTCTTTGCCAGGGGCAGAAGGGGTGGCATTATATTCTATTTACCACAGTGAAATAGATCTAAGTGCATACTTCTAAAAATGCCAGTCAGACAAGATTTAAGTCTAGAAACAAAAGTTACAGTGTGTCTTTTTCTCTTAGTGCTTCACTTAAGGTCTTGGTTTTCCCACATAAAATGCCATCTATATATTGCAGCTGCTTATCATCAGTCTCTTTAATTAAGCACCTATCTTTACTCAAATGTGAAAGATAATCATTTGTTAGATCTCTGATCTAATGGAAATTACCTTGTGACACTGTAAAGAGAGTAAGTTTGTTTAAAAATGTAAGACTATGCATTTCATACTTAACAAATGAAATTCTGGCTTATTCTAGCTGACTAAAAAGCAATAAAAATTAGGGGGAACCAAATATAATCTAACAACCTCCGAGGTACAACCTAAGTATTATCTATTTTATGAAATCGTTGCTGACCTTGCTAGGTAGAACTAGGCACTGCTTCCTCTTCCCCTTTGCTGTGATAGCATCATGTGCATAATTTTTTATAGCATTTACCACATTCATATATTGATCTGTTTACATGACTGTCTCCAAACTACCTGTAAGAGCCTCAAGGGCAAGCACTCCGTTCTGTTTTTCTTAGTACTAATACCACCTAGAAGGGTATCTGACACATAGCTGGTGTTTTACTGATGCATTTTAAGGGAATGTGTTCCTTTGAAGGTCTGTTTAACATCTCTTTGCTAGCTGTCTTACAACATTGACTGAGGAGCACAGTGATGAGACTGGTTCAAATAGATGAATCAATAGAAATTTACTTCCATCCCTGGGAAAGCAAATCTGAGTACATACTCCTACTAATGATGGGTCAGTGGCATTACTTCTCAGCACAAAGCACCTTCCAAATCATTATTAGGCGCACAGTACAGATTCAAGAGTATAAAGACAAGTAAGTATGCTTTCAGAGGAGTAAGATAGGGTATAAGCATTTTAGTGAAAATTTAAAATCCTGCGTTAACTGAGTAGAAATTAGATCTAAACAAACAATTGTAAATACAAAGTTCTACAGCTAGGCTTAGGGCATGTGAATCTAATACATTCTCTTTATCCTACCAGGAATGTTTAAACTCAACCATATTCCCTTTCAATCTGCTTTTATGCAAATTAAAAAATAACATTTAAAATTTTTAAAGCTTTATTAAGGTATAATTGATATACATAAGTTGCACATCTTTAATGTATGCATTTTGATGAATTTGGGTATTTGCATACAATATCACCACAATCAAGGTACTAAGCATATCCATAACCTCCAAAATTGTTCTTTTGTTTGTGTGTGTGTGTGTGTTTGTTTTGTGGTGAGAACACTTAACATGAAATCTATCCTTTCAACATATTTTAAAGTGCGCAGTACCATACTGTTGTACTCCACAACTTACTCATCTTGCATAACTGAAACTAGTACTCATTTAGCAATAACTTTCCATTTCCCCCTTCCAAACTCCCTGGCAACCACCATTCTATTGTCTACTTCTATGAGTCTGACAATTTTAGATCCCTAATACAAGTGGAATCATGCAGTATTTGTCCTTGTGTGACCGTCTTATTTCATCCAGCACAGCGTCTTATAGGTTCATCTATGTTGTGGCACATGGCAGAATTTCCTTCTTTTTTAAGGCTGAATGATACTCCATTGTATGTATATACTACATTTTCTTTACCTATTCATTTGTTGATGGACATTGGGTTGTTTACATATTTTGGCTATTGTGAAATGGTAAGGGTGAAATGAATATGAGGGTGCAGGTACCTCTTGCAGATCCTGATTTTGTTTCTACTTAATATCTGCCCTCACCACTTTGGTTATTTAGCAACTGTCTCATAATTTCATCAAGCTTCACAATAGCTTCCTAGAGGTTTGAACATACAAAAAAGATTTTAAAATTTGTTACCGGTAGTGATCCTTGAACTTCCAGAATCTGGGTAACAGAGTGTGAAGGTCTCTTAGGCACTCTATTTTTTTTTTCCAGTGGTAGTTTTTTAATATATCAGTTTTTCATACATCAAGAGAGTGGCTTGGTCCCATTCAAATGGTACTCCTTTAGCTGTTTTATTCTTTTTATTTTGGTTTTGTTTTTCAGATCAATAGATTTTTTTTCTTCAAATTGAAGGAGTTGAATGTAGAATGTGAACTTTAAAGCCAAGCTTTGGAGTTTACACCGCCTTCCATGATTATTTTTAAATTTTAAATTTTTTAATTTTTTAACATCTTTATTAGAGTATAATTGCTTTACAATGGTGTGTCAGTTTCTGCTTTATAACAAAGTGAATCAGTTATACATATACATATGTCCCCATATCTCTTCCCTCTTGCATCTCCCTCCCTCCCACCCTCCCTATTCCACCCCTCTAGGTGGTCACAAAGCACCGAGCTGATCTCCCTGTGCTATGCGGCTGCTTCCCACTAGCTATCTAATTTACGTTTGGTAGGGTATCTATGTCTGTGCCACTCTCACTTTGTCCCAGCTTACCCTTCCACCTCCCCATATCCTCAAGTCCATTCTCTAGTAGGTCTACATCTTTATTCCCGTTTTGCCCCTAGGTTCTTCTGACCATTTTCTCTCTTTTTTTTTTTTTTTTTTTTTTGTAGATTCCATATATATGTGTTAGCATACGGTATTTGTTTTTCTCCTTCTGACTTACTTCATTCTGTATGACAGTCTCTAGGTCCATCCACCTCACTACAAATAACTCAGTTTTGTTCCTTTTTATGGCTGAGTAATATTCCATTGTATATATGTGCCACATCTTCTTTATCCATTCATTTGTTGATGGACACTTAGGTTGCTTCCATGTCCTGGCTATTGTAAGTAGAGCTGCAATGAACATTTTGGTACATGACTCTTTTTGAATTATAGTTTTCTCAGGGTATATGCCCAGTACTGGGATTGCTGGGTCATATGGTAGTCCTATTTGTAGTTTTTTAAGGAACCTCCATACTGTTCTCCATAGTGGTTGTATCAATTTACACTCCCACCAATAGTGCAAGAGGGTTCCCTTTTCTCCACACCCTCTCCAGCATTTATTATTTGTAGATTTTTTGATGATGGCCATTCTGACCGGTGTGAGATGATATCTCATTGTAGTTTTGATTTGCATTTCTCTAATGATTAATGATGTTGAGTATTCTTTCATATATTTGTTGGCAATCTGTATATCTTCTTTGGAGAAATGTCTGTTTAGGTCTCCTGCCCATTTTTGGATTGGGTTGTTTGTTTTTTTGATATTGAGCTGCATGAGTTGCTCGTTTGTTTTGGAGATTAATCATCCTTTGTCAGTTGTTCATTTGCAAATATTTTCTCCCATTCTGAGGGTTGTCTTTTGGTCTTGTTTATGGTTTCCTTTGCTGTGCAAAAGCTTTTAAGTTTCATTAGGTCCCATTTGTTTATTTTTGTTTTTATTTCCAGTTCTCTAGGAGGTGGGTCAAAAAGGATCTTGCTGTGATTTATGGCATAGAGTGTTCTGCCTATGTTTTCCTCTAAGAGTTTGATGGTGTCTGGCCTTACATTTAGGTCTTTAATCCATTTTGAGTTTATTTTTGTGTATGGTGTTAGAGAGTGTTCTAATTTCATTCTTTTACATGTAGCTGTCCAGTTTTCCCAGCACCACTTATTGAAGAGGCTGTCTTTTCTCCACTGTATATTCTTGCCTCGTTTATCAAAGATTAGGTGACCATATGTGCGTAGGTTTATCTCTGGGCTTTCTATCCTGTTCCATTGATCTATATTTCTGTTTTTGTGCCAGTACCATACTGTCTTGATTACTGTAGCTTTGTAGTATAGTCTGAAGTCAGGGAGCCTGATTCCTCCAGCTCTGTTTTTCTTTCTCAAGATTGCTTTGGCTATTCGGGGTCTTCTGTGTTTCCATACAAATTGTGAAATTTTTTGTTCTAGTTCTGAGGCACTCTATTTTTAATGGCTCTCCAGACTACCCTGGCAGTTGCTTTCTAGGGGTCCTGAGAATACCACAGTCAGTGATTTCCTTTACTGATTCAGCATCAGAATTACTTGTGGTGCTTTATAAAAACAAGAATCTAGGAACCCGTCTGAAATCCTTATGTGAGAAGTCTGGAGAGGGGTCTGATTAGTTTTCTAATGAACTTAGAATAGTTTTTCCTCATAATAGATTCTAAAGAAATATTAGTTTACTTTCTCTTTTTGTTTGTTTGATTTTTTTTTCTTTGTGAACTCAGGTCTGGAAGGTGTACTAGGCTCTTTTGTCAGGGGAATGTTTTCCCCTGAAGGAAAAAGAGTGATATTAACAATCTGAGCTTATAACATTTCTATTTTGTCACATTAATAATAGGAAGGGTCAAGAGAGTTACTATTATGAGGTAGGGATATATGCATATTTATATTAATATATAAATGTGTATGTTATAAACACATGGTAATGACTATGTAAATAGGCACAGAGATACACATATACTTATTTATCTATACAGCATTTCACTTCATCATTGTCAACAACTATTGTGAATTTCTTGGGGAGTGATTCAGATGTGATCAACAGTAATGATAGTCAAATAGACATTTTTCTCTTAAGGCAAAAAAAAGGCATTCTTATGTTATTCTCTCATAACCTACTAGTATAGAGGAAAAGGAACTGTAACAGGCCTATTCTGAAAGTTACTTGGAATATCTTAGGCTTTTCTTTCTCTAGGTCACTTTTTAAAGTTCTTGTTGAGAAGAAAATGAGAGGAACAGATTTTTCCATTTTAACCTCTGACCTCTCTGACTGTTCTCAACCTGCTTTAGAGGTTCCTCTTTTTCTACCTACCCCTAAAATATTTCTGTTCCCAGGTATTGATAAACTCCATCCATTCTCCTTGGATGATGTAATTTATTCATATTATGCTTGAAACAGTGTTACTGACTCACAGATCTAAATGTAAACCTTGATGGCATATATGCACCCCATACTTTACATGTATACAATTGTCCTTAATATATTTCCATCAAAATCTGCTCTATTTCCTGTATTTCTCAGCTCTGTGTATTATACTTTTATGTCTTCAATTACCCAAGCAATAAATCAGGAAACCTTCCTACCTACCCTCCTCCTGCTCCTTGTCTCCCACATCCACGTCCCATTTATTCTACTTGCTTACTTAAGGAGGTAGAAACTAGCTGTTCCCTTCTCTCCTGTTCCTCCCCTGTTGCCTGGGTTTACACTCACAGCAGCTCATATGGAAATACCACAATAGTATCTTTAAGATTCTCCCTGCCTCCTGGTTTACAATCTATCCTCTCTATTGCTGAGAGTGATCTTCCTGAAACTTCAGTCTAATCATTAGATTCTCCTGGACTCTCCACAAAAGCTTCAATTAACTTCCATCGTTCCTAGCATAAAGTCTCAAACTCCTTAATTGGACATATGAAACCCTATAGGTTTTGGGTTCTTTCTTTATATGCCTTCAGATTTATATTTTTTCTCAATATTCACTGAACCTAAAGCTATAGATATTCTAAACTCTGCGCATCCTCAAGTACATGGTGCTGTTTCATATCCTCACACCTCTGTGCATCACCCTGGCTCCCTTAGCTTGCAGTCCCTGTCCTGCCTCTTCCTGGTCATCTGAGGGGCACTTTCTCATCTTCCAGAATCACTTCATGGCCACCTTCTCCATGGAGCCTTACATAAGACCTATCCTCCAGCAGAATTGAGTAGTTCCATCTTTGTACTGACACCTGTGCCACAGTGTCACTATCACATATAGTGATAGACTAAGTGGGTAGAGTGGAAGTGCTATATGTAATCAAGTCTTGGTTTTCTGGTTAGGTAAATGATTCTTTCTTTTTGAACGTCCTGATCTGGAGCTATGTATCCCCACCAGCATTTTTCCCAAAATACATTTTCTACCAAACTGCAGGGAATATTCCAAAATATTCTGAGTACCCTGCTTTAGGAAAAACCTGAAATTTCAAATTCACAAAATAGATAAATTAGTGGCTGGTTATTTAGGTTTGTTACCAAACACTGACTCCATGCCTGCTTGGTACCTCTCATGCCAAGTGTTGGTGCTGGGCACCAGAGTTCAAAAGTTGGGAGCACACAGTCCCTCCCCTTGGAGAGTATAGTCTAGAAAAAAGAAAAGGAGAAATTTGTTATACGAAATGATTTGTTACAGGGCTTATCTTAGCAGCGATGTTATCAGGAGGTTTTTAAGTATCTTTTCATTTATATAGCATCTTTTCTGCATGCTTTTGGTTATATGTCAGCTTCTTAAAGTGTGTCATACTTATAGCTTCCATAGAAGCACTATTCCAAATTCAGGAAGGAGCTTTGTTCCCCATTTTGATTATGTAAGTTTCAAGCTTTCAGAGTTTGCCAGAGCCGCACTGATTTCAAAAATGGCATTAAACAGAACTATCTTAACTCAACCTTGTCAACTTTTCTGTGACACATGAAGGCACTAAAAGGCTCAGCCATCATATCCAGCTATGTTAGGTGCTGCTCACTGCATCTGAAATCCTAAAATTAGGGCAAGCCTCTTAGTGAGCAGGAGGCAGCACTGCAGGCACCACAGGTTACTCACTAGCCATCACCTAATGGCTATTTCCATCCTATGAAGCCTAAGAGAGAAATAAGAATGTATCCATGACTTATAAGTCCAATTCTGTACAGCATGCACTATGGACAGATCAGCTCTGAGCTAGGTGCAGAGAAATCGTGATCTCACAGCAGCTATAACAAAGTGGAAACCTAAATGTATAGTTCTGCTTTTCCCTGCTCTTAGTTGATGGCATTTCTCACAGATATCCAAAGTTTTCCATATCCCATCATTTAGGGGATATTAACCAAATGCTGGCTTAGCATCTTAGTTCAGTCACAGTTATCAAGGCCTGGTCCCCAGATCTAGAATCTGAAAGAGCACAGTATTGCCAGGTATGACCCTATTCAATTACCCAGTAATCAGTTGCTCCCACTATATGCCAGGCACTTAGCTAGTAAATGACCTTTGTAGCCATTTCCTCTCTGAGATATTGGCCACCTCCCTGAGCTCCTTTCTGAGATCCTTTTCGTGAATGAGCCATACAAGTCTATGTGGGAGGCCTATGTCCCCCTGACCCACCACTGTGCTGAGCCTGATACATCCCTGCTTTTTCAAGTGTCTGTAACTTTGACACACTCCTTGATTCCCCTCCCAAGTCCTCCTCCTCCTAGCCTAGGGGAGTTTTAGTCATGGAGGTAGGAAGCTTTGGCATTTCTTACCCTGTGTTCTTCCAAATCTACAGGGAGTTCTTTCTGTTTCTCTAGCTGAGAGAGAGACTTTTAAAACATAAAAGCCAAAAATTGAATCCTTGTTTGTTTGTTTGTTTTGGTGTCATCCCTTAACTTGAGGCAAGGAATATAGAGTGACCTGGCTGACTGAACGGAGCAAAGGACAAGGAATATTAAAAAATACATATGTTCTAAAAAGCTTATTCATTTATTTAAAATATTTTTCTACCCTTGCAAATTGCTTGGTGAGCCTAGGATCCGAACAAGAGAAGATTTGATAGCCTTGTTAGATATTCTGTCTAGACCAGGAACAAACTTAATAGAAAGAACCTCCCCATTTTGTGCAAGCCTAGCAAACCTTCAGTAACATGATAGTCACGTGCCTCTCTTCCATAATCATTATTGGGCAAGGGTCTTACAACTTTTTCTGCATTTACTCCCTTGCTCTTGATGCATCCCTTGCATTTTAAAGATTTTTCAATGCCAGAGACTTCTTGTGGCCCATATTAGTCCAAGGACACCTATCTCTCTTTGTTTAAGTAGTGATAGCATTACTACTTTGTGCTTATCATGTTTCTCTAATTCCCTGTGCTTTGAGTCCTCTATAAATGTTGACTTTGTTCAGGCATCTTCTTTGTTTTGATAATATGGGTGTTTTTTAACCCTAGCAACCAAAGGCAAACTGGAGACAGAAAATCTGGCTTATAAAAAGCATGGTGAATATTTGGTTCCACATGTCTTCCAAAACTTGAATCTTGGAGCTCAAACGTAACTTACCTAACATTCCTTAGGTAGTAAGTGAAAATAGCTCTCCCAGCTCCCCATGGCTCACACTCTGCTACGAGCTAAAGGAGCCCCTATTTCCTACTCCTGGTTAAACCTCAAAGACTAGCAGAGAAGTAACTTCAAACACCTCCAGTGTGTGTTCGAGATGGAGTTCGCGAATTCTCTGAAACTGCAGATGATAGACGTAAAGGTAGATTTTGGTGGAAGGTAGATTTTGTTTCTATATGTGTCTGTCACTACATGGTGACTCCCTTGAGGGCAGGAAGTGAATACTATTCATCTTTGAATTCCTACCTCCTAACTAGAAACAAGGTGTCTGACAACAGGGTGTACAATTCAATATTTGCTTAGCTAGGTTGAGCTCAATCGATGTATATCCTTAAAAACATTATTCATTTATTCACCAAATCTTTACTGAATACCTGTTATGTAATAAATGTGTTAGGGACTAGGGATCCTAGGAGAGCCCAGGTATGGCCCCTGACTTTAAAATTTTATAATCGAAAGAGGTAGATATTGTGCAGTGAAAAGAACGTTAACTTTTGAGTCAAGACTTGAACTCTTTTTCTGCCACTTATCAGCTAGGTCACATTGGACTTGTAACTCAATCTGTCTGGGTCCCAGTTTCTTCACTTAAAAAAAATGGTGTAATAACTGCTTCATAGGATTTTAATGAAAATTAAATGAGACCATATGAGATAAATTTTATCTATAATTGTTATAATCTGTCCTCCCTCCTAGTCCTTCATCACTACCCTGTAAATAAACAGAGCAAGAAACAGATTTCACTCACCCAGATGAGAAGAGTATGGTTCAGTGAAGTTGAGTGATCCAGGCTCATACAGCCAGTAAGTGGCAAGACAAGACTCCAAGCGGCATCTGTGAAATCGTAGAGATTTCCATTCCCAGGAGTCTGATTCTACGATGAAAATCAGTGAGCTTCCTTCAGTGTAATCTTGCTCATACCAGTCGTATTTTCCAAGTGAAGACTTACTCCAAGCCTTTTTGCATGACAGACTGAGAATCTTTTTGGTCTTGTCTTGGTCTCCTTCCATGGGTTTGTGGTCTTTTTTGTATGGTTCTGAAAGGACAGATATATACTTGGTCAGGCTCAGGTTCTAGTAGAAGATCACCTTGACTTTGATGATGACAGCTCCTGTTGTCAGTGTGCCCAGAAGACTAGAGCAGAGGGGGCTCCCACAGAGGGAGCACAGAACAGACAAGTCTCACATGGAGTTGATTGAAATTTGAGATTACTCAGACTTCCATCATTCACAACCTCTACAGAAAATGGATTGTTAGAAGGAATAGTATCTTGCTTAATCATTCCCTAACCTTTTGATCCTCTTCCCTGTTGATAATCACTGCTTAGCATATTTCTTACTGCTGAGAAAGTGGGCAGGCAGCTACTGCAGCCTGTAGCAGATTCTAAGGGTGCGTCTTGGAGGGTTGGCAAAGGATACCTTGTGAAGCTGAGGATTTTTTAAAAATGTGTTTCACCCTGGAGAGTCTGAGCAATCAGTCCTGGACTTTTCTTCTCTAAACTGTTTATGCTTATGAAGGAAATCATTTAATCAAAGTGTGAGGGTGGATTTTTTTCTAAGCATTTTTGGCTTCGGTGGGTACTTTACATATATGTTATAGGAGCTTTTCAAACTGATTTGGTGGCTTTGTTCTATGCAGCCTGTCCATACTAATCGTGCTGCTAGGATGCTTTTGTCAAATAATATAGGCTAACATTTTCCTATTAATTTAAAATTGATAATGCTTACCACTTTCAAAAAGCTACGGTCGATTTTGTGGTTATTTGGCTACATTTGGAACTTTGGATGATTGAAATCTGCCATTTTCTCTTAGATATTTAGTGTCCAGACTCCCTCCCGCAAGAGGGCCACTCTGACTCACGGACTCATACAACCTAAGATAGGTACGGCAGAAATGCATTCATGGGCTCTGCATGCCCAGATATGGGGTGTAGTGAAAGGATTTCTTCTCGGTTATAAATATATCTTTCAAGGTCACCCCTCCCTTTCAACAGATATCCTAGAACTGAGAAGAAAATAGGTTTCATTTCAAGTGCCAACTCTGACCAATTGATAGAGGGCCTTATCGAAATCTCTACTGGGAAGGATTCTGAGGCTGTATCCATACTTCCTAGAGATGAATGCCTTGATTTATTAGCAGCATGTGCCAATGGATGCAGCAAGAGTCAGGGGTGGTCACACTCTGGCCATCGTCTGTGTTGGGCTGTAAAGTTTTATATTAAATGCAGTTGCTTCACAGGAGTAATAGAGAAGAGAGAGTCTAGCCTCTGTCAAGCCCTTTTTTTTTTTTTTTTTTTTTTTTGCGGTACGCGGGCCTCTCACTGCTGTGGCCTCTCCCGTTGCGGAGCACAGGCTCCGGACGCGCAGGCCCAGCGGCCACGGCCCACGGGCCCAGCCACTCCGCGGCACGCGGGATCCTCCCGGACCGGGGCGCGAACTCGTGTCCCCTGCATCAGCAGGCGGACTCTCAACCACTGCACCACCAGGGAAGCCCTGTCAAGCCCTTTTAAAAGACCTTTAGGAAGTTTTTCCTTAGAGTAGTCCAAATGTGGTTTATTAATCTGCCCTGGAAGATTATTTCTATGTATAAATAATTCACTCCATTCACTCCCCAATATATTGAATTTTCCAATCCCCACGCCTTTGCTTAAACCCTGTTCTTTTTTTCTCTACTTGGGAAAATTCTTCTCACTGTTCATGGGCTGCCTTAAATACTATCTCCTCTTCTGTAAAGTCTTCTCTGACCTTCTCAGGAAGGATGAATGACTCTATTTTCCATCTCTCCAAAGCAATCCTCTGAATCTCTGTTACCACACCTGCCACATTACCCTGTAATTGCTTGTTCACATGCCAGAATCTAGCCCAGAATATTAGACATATGCTTGTAGGCTTGAAGTGGATTAGGCATCATTCAGAAAAAAATCATAGCTCCTTACTTAAAGCTGTTGAACTGCTAAAGTTTATTTGGAGGTAATACAGTGGGTGCAAATGTGATGGCAGTGTTGACTGAGAGGATAGAGGGAGGGAGATAGTAAAGAAAAGAGAAAGAAATAATTAATGCAGAGTCAACAGGGAAAACAGTAAAACTATGTGTGATCAAGGGAGAACCTTTATAGGAAGTACAAGGTAACAAATCTAGGCTAATGCGTGTAAGTGTATGTAAAAATTCTGCCTGCCATCAGAGTGATAGGACAGAGCTGACTCAAGGCTTCTTTGCAGGTATCTGACAGCAGTAGTAAATTCTTACCTGGTCGGAGAAGAATTAGATGGTGAATCAGTTAAGCTGGAAAGCACATATCCCTTCTGAGGGCTTTCAAATTCTCTTTTAAAAATACTGTGTACATCAAAGCAAACATGTGCACTGGGAGAATTGAGCTATAACCTTTGCAACTGTTGTGCCTATGACAATCAGTCTTCAATAGGATTGTGTATAAGTGACTGATCTGTGTAATATATTGGTCTCCACTGTCTTGAAGAGAGTACCCCTTCTCAGGTAGTAGTCAGTTCCCTTAAAATCACCCAAAACTGTACAGTTTATAAAGAAATTTCATATGCTTTATTTCAATGAAGCCATACCAAGAGAGATTTTAAAAAGCATGAGGACATAGAACTGTCTCTCTCTTAAATACAGAGTAACTCAGAGAGGTCAAGCAAATGGTTCAAGGCTGCCGAAAACAGGACAACTAGCCTTTAAACCTAGATCCTCATGCAAGTCCCATGTTCTTTTTTTTTTTTTTTTTTTGCTGTATGTGGGCCTCTCACTGTTGTGGCCTCTCCCGTTGCGGAGCACAGGCTCCGGACGCGCAGGCCCAGCGGCCATGGCTCACGGGCTTAGTTGCTCCGCGGCATGTGGGATCTTCCCGGACCCGGGCACGAACCCGTGTCTCCTGCATCGGCAGGCGGACTCTCAACCACTGCGCCACCAGGGAAGCCCCAAGTCCCATGTTCTTTTGTTTGAACTTCCATACCTCTTTTGCTGTATTTCTTTTATCCTATTCTTTATTAACTTCATTTTCTTAACTTCACGTGTTCCTGTTATATCTCTTTCATTACACTCTAAGCTCCTTGAAGTTCTTAATTATCTGTTTCCTTCATGGAAGACCACATGGTGCTAGCACAGTGTCTTGTTCTTTGCAAGTATACAATATGCATATTAGTTTAATGAGTAAATAATGAGTGAATTAAAGAATGTAGGGATTAAAGAATGAGAGAAATAATAAAATTAATAATCACATAATGATGCCATTTTGGATGGTTTCCATTTTCTGGGGCAAATTAATGTATGTTAAAGGGTAAAGGAAAGCCCATCTGAGATACTCATTTAACTGAGGACATGTTATAAAGGAAGAGAAGAAAAAGATACAGAGCTGTATTGAGGAAAATTGTCAGACCTTCTCAAAAAGAGAATTTCAAATGGAGAGGGCAGCCTTGGGAAAGGTCTGAATGGCAAGACCTGGCACTGGGTCAGAAACATTAGAAGAATGTAATTGGATAATCCATTAGACTGAAGACTTTTGAAAATGGAATTGTGAACTTTTGTATGCACATAAACAGCCAAGCCTGAAAAAACTAAAGGTCAGCTTTGAACTGTGATAAAAGGGTCTGCATTAAAAAGGCACAGTTCTTTAAATGGTCAGGTGAATCTTGAGCCAATGTGAATTGGCTAATGAACTCCTCAGGAAGGAAAGAACAGGAAGCAGGGATTTGGGGCTCGGGGTGAGGTTGTCTCTTTGCTCACGAAAGGAGGGCAAAGAGGCAGAAAGGCACTAATATTCCTTAAACCCCCTCTAGGTGCCAGTTTCTGTCAGTAGTATGAATGTAAAGTGTTCAAATGATTGGAAACTGAGACTCAGAAGGATTTAGTGATATCCGAACTGACACAGCTGGTGGCAGAGCTGGGATGTAAATCCAGCCATGCTGAACTTTTCTCAGGCTCATGAATAAACATCTCACAGTCTATCTTATTTCTGGGGTTCTTCTACACATGCTGATCTCCTTTCTCCTTTCTCAGCTGTCCCTTTGTACCAAGCCGTTTTTTCTATATTTTGGCTCTCAGCTTAGATAACCACCCTGGAAATAGCTTTCTGACCCTCCAACATGAGAAGGGCACCCAATTTCTTGTTCCTATAACAGCCTTTTCTGCTACCATCTACCACTTGTGATATTTCTCATATTGAGTTCTGGCTATTTGTTTACTTCTTTGTCTCCTTATTAACTGTGAGCTCCTTAAAAGTACGGACTGCATCTATTTTTCATTTTTGCCCCTAGTGCATAGCATAGTGCATGGCACATAGTAAGTGTTCAGTAAATATATACTTGATGAATAAATAGTTGAAGGTTCTTTCTGGCTCAAAGCTTGTGCCTTTTCTACTCTTATTATTTATATCTCCCCCAGCTCTTCCCTTCTTGGCTAAGCCAATTACCATTTGTCTTTGGAGAGAATTCTCTTCTCTTTGATGTTTTCATTTTTCTTATTTGACTTTTGTATCTCATGTGAAGTGTCTTGGATTAGATGCTAAAACACAATATTCTAGGATACTAGCTACTGGGCCAAGCTGCCAGTAGACTGGCAGATGAAAAGAAGGCAGAATTTGGGCTGTTATTATTGCTAACACAGGTGTCCTTTATGATTCTTTTATAGACACCATTAGATGATTGATCAGATAGATTTCTTTACCAGTCAACCCTGGAAGTACAGTACATACATGAGATAGCTCTCTGACAGGAAGTGGAGGGGAATATGATTAATGGTGTGAAGGAGAGTACCATTAAGATAGCTTTCTATTTTAAAACAATAGAAAATCCTAGTATATATGCATAAAATATATTCTACCTGCAAATGAAGCTCTTGCTTCAATTGTCAGAAAATTACTTTCTAGGGGTAAGTCAATCAGCAGGTACTTAATGAGCTTTCTCTGCTATTGTGCTGGGACCCACTGAAAGTAGAGTTGGGTGGTGACAGAAACAAGGAAACAGACTGTGGACCACACCTGAAGGAGTTTACAGTATTATTGTAAAGATATGATTAATACATGTGAAACAAGACAGCAAGAAGACATATTGTTCAATGGTAACTTGTGAATCAAGTCAATAAATATAAAAGGATTTAAAAGAAGTTGAAATTCATTTGTTTTCTCACTGAACAAATGTTTATTGATTTCTGACTGTGTGCAAAACATTGTGTTAAACCCCGGGGGTCAGGGTGCCGAGATTAATACAAGTTTATGCCACTGAAGGGCTGCCAGTGTGTTCAGATTAAATGTATGGATGTGACAGTGACGTGAGGGGCGGGAATGCCAGAGAAGCACATAAATGGGTCTGTCTGAGAAGATGGGAAGGCCACATAAAGGAAATGACCTTTGACCCAAGTCTTAAATCCTGAATAGTAATTTGCACTTTTCTCAAGAAGAAAGTAAGCCAGCTGATTTTTTTTTTTTAACCTTGCCTCTCCTCCTCATTGGCTGTGCTTGTTCATGACTGTTATCCTTAGCAATGAATGTTAAATTATATAGTGCTGAGGAGGATGAAGACATCAGAGGTATTTTGCCAGAAATGGCGCATGTTATACAAGAACCTTGTAGAATGGAAAGAGAGAAGAAAAAGAAGGAAAATATTCGCTTAATATTATTTCTTCCTATTCTATTGTGCTTGCTACTTGTTACTTCCACCAGCTATTTGTAAGCTAGCATTCTTTTCCTTCAGTCTTCTAACATTACTTGTACTTTACTGTAGTTTTTTTTTTTTTTTTTTTTTTTTTTTTTTTTGCGGTACGCGGGCCTCTCACTGCTGTGGCCTTTCCTGTTGCAGAGCACAGGCTCCGGACGCGCAGGCTCAGCGGCCATGGCTCACTGGCCCAGCCGCTCCGCGGCATGTGGGATCTTCCCAGACCGGGGCACGAACCCGTTTCCCCTGCATTGGTAGGCGGACTCTCAACCACTGCGCCACCAGGGAAGCCCTACTGTAGTTTTTATAATTTAGTTTGATGTTATTCAATATCATTTGTACTTTTATATATTTATATCCTCCTATTGGATTTGGGATTTTTGAGAGCAACAATTGCATTTTATACTTTTTTTCAGGGGAAGAATAGGAAGGGACAAATATTTATTTTACGCCTACTATATTTCAAGAGCTATGCTAGGTGCTTATATGGGGTACTTTATTTAATCCCTTTAATAATTCTATGAAATATGTTGCATTGACCCATTTCACACATGTGTAAAACTAAGGTACAAAAAGACTAAATGTCTTGCCCAAGCCAATACAGCTAAATAGTAAGTTCCAGAGATGTGATTCAGACCTGTAGTTATTTACCTCCTCTTCTCTTTCTACTACTTCACACAATGTTAATTTTAAAATATATAGATTGTATTTTTATAAAAGGCAATGGCCTGACTAGTTCTCTTTATTTAAGGCATTGGTCTCATTCATTCATTAATTCATAAAATATCCTGCCATGTGCCAGAAGTTTTGGATTTTAAAAAGAGAAGATATCTTATTCATTGCTTTCATGGAGATTACCATTTAGTAGAAATAAGATATCTTGAGACAGTTGGGAACATTCTTAATTCATCTCTTTTAATAAGATGAGAGTTCTAATAAGGTCCACAATGTCTTATTTTAGACAAATCGTTGACAAAAATTTTCAGAGCCGTTGGTTTCCAAAAAGTTACAGTTAATCACCTTCCAGACCCCTAATATCTTTTCAGGCCAGAGGTCCTCCTATAAGAAGCTGACTTGTGCTTTTCCATTTGCAAATAGTAACAATAATTTTTCTGGGCAACTGTAACCTCAGTACTATTTCTAAACTTGGCCTTTAGGGATATACATATTTTAAAAAAATTTATTTAAGCTTCAGATACTGGCTAAATAACAACATGATTTACTGGTGCACACTTTTGATTTGAATAAACTGAATTGAAATCTTTAAAAAAGATGTCAGTGAGCTACAGGTTCATACAATGGGTCGAAGTCTCAGTTCTTCCTTTAAAACAAAATGAAATGTGAAAGAACAGTCTCCAACTTCGTGTGGGATTAACAAGTTGAGATGCTGACAAGTATCAGTCTTGGTAGATGGGGGGCACAGAAAAGCAGGAGTGATTTTTATGATGGAGTCTGGGTGAAGTTTGAAGACTAAAGTAAATGCATACTGATTTAGTGTGAAAAGTACACTTGATAAAAGGTTTTAAACTTTTGCTTACATTTCACAGATAGCTTCCTTAAATCTATAGTTTATGATATATTTAGACAGGCAATAAGAATTCCCTTCTCCATACACCCCTCCTTTATCTTTAAATTTTTATTTTTCCTTCTCATAAGAAGAATTTCAATACCAATTATCCTTATATTTAAATTGCTCCTTGAGGACTCACTATATAAAAACACTGTGTTAGCTATTTTGCATAATCTTGTGCTGCCTTGATCTCACTTCTTACCTTCTCAGGAACCTCATTTAATCAGTCAGCTCCTTTAATGTTTCCTTAACTTTGCCTTTTCTATTAGGACCTTACTGTTTCAAAAAGAAACACATTTTCTATTTGGAGTTTGCTTCTCCTTCTAGACTCTTCCTAGCTGCCTTGCTCCCTTCCCTCACCTTCAACTTATGCCTCATCTTGCTGCAACCTGTGTGTGCCGCTAACATTTTTACCTAGAAACTTGTTTTTATTAAAACAACAAAAAAGTTGTTTTCATTAAAATGATCTCTTTTCTTGACGTGACAACACATACATTTGTTTCTCTTATTTCCCCTATGACTGTTCCTTTTCAATCTCCTTCTTAGACTAGTTTTCTCTACCTTTTCTTTTTTATTTTATTTTATTTTTAAAATTTATTTATTTTTGGCTGTGTTGGGTCTTCATTGCTGCACGTGGGCTTTCTCTAGTTGCAGCGAGTGGGGACTACTCTTCGTTGCGGTGCGCGGGCTTCTCATTGCGGTGGCTTCTCTTGTTGCGGAGCGCAGGTTCTATGCGCACGGGCTTCAGTAGTTGTGGCTCCCGGACTTCGTTGCTCCGCGGCATGTGGGATCTTCCCGGACCAGGGATCGAACCTGTGAACCCCTGCATTGGCAGGCGAATTCTCAACCACTGCGCCACCAGGGAAGCCCACTCTCTACCTTTTCTTTATCTAAGAATAACAGCAGGAAGGCCAGTGTGAAGGAGTAGAAGGAAGCTGAGAGGAGACAGAGGTTAGAAGAGGCAGAACCTTGATGGCCATGTTAGGGACATTGGTCTCCATCTGAAAGCAGCCGGAAACCTTAGAAAGGTTTGAAGCAGGGGTGTAATGTGATCTGATTTGCAGTTTAGAGTAGAAGCAGGCAAACATGGAAGTGGGAGTGACTAGGCATGAGAAAGGATAAGCTTAGATAAAGCATAATAGCTTGGACTAGGATAGTAGAAGTAAAAATAAAAATAAGTGAATATATTCAAAGTATATTTAGGACATAGGTGATGGATTGTATGTGAAGGGTAAGAGCGAGGTAGTTTATAGTTTGAGCAACTTGATAGATGGCAGGACTATCTGCTGAGGAAGGAGCAAGTTTGAGATACATCAATGCTAAGGAAGTTAATGAAGCTGGTGGTTAAAGGCTACCCCTCTTGGTCTCCTCATATCTCTGTATCTTCCATGCTAATGAAACCCAGCTGTCATGGTTTCCTAATAGCTTTCCTGATGTAGAAGTGCCATGACCTTTTTGCAGCCCTCATTCTCCTTGACGTTGTTGTACAGATTTCACAGGATAAAATATGTGACAGCTCTTTAAATATTAAGACTATTGTTTGGGAGAAGAATTAGAATGACTTTGTGTGGCCCTAGAGAGGAGAATGAGGACCTATAGGAAGATAGATTTTAGCTAAGCATAAATAAAAATTGTGTAATGATTAATGAAAAGGAACATGTCAGGAAATGGTAGCAAGGTTCTTGTGATAAGAACTGTTTGTGCAATCCTCTGTGACCATTTCATGGAGATTATTGTAGTGAGGATTTATCCATTGGATGGGGGAGGATCTGAGAAGGGGTGACCAAATGACCACTACAGTCTCTTCTAACCCTGAGATTCTGTGGTTCTATGAAATTTCCATGTTCTTATTCCTCCCATTGTGACAAATACAGGAAGTTCTGAATAACTGTAGCTTGAAGAATCTCTCCCGGGTGCTGACTGCTTATTCATTCAGAATTTTGTCATTTCTTTGAGTGCATGCATGAGAGCAGAATTTATTCAGAACAGTCACTCAGCAGTAAAACACGGAGAATGCATTAATGAAGCTACAGTAATTGAGGATTTTACCCAAGTGTAACTCTCAGCCCTAACTCATGCATAATTCTTCTGCAGTATGGATTGTGCCTTTCTTAGCTAGCATGGAGTGGCCACCTTGGAAGAACTGCATGTTTTAATGATGTGAGAAGATGTTTCTTGGTTTGATGATCCAAACAAGGGAATTGTTTGCGTCTGGAAATACGGATGAGTTTTGAATACCAGGGTGCATTGGGAGATAGGGGGAAAATGATATCCCCCTCCTCAGACACTTTACTAACTATCCAGCTACATTGTCTCAAGGCTGTCTGCTATGCATGTAAGGAATAAGGCATTTCCTTTTTTGAACTATTGATTGTGTTACCGTTATTCACATTTAAATAACACCTCTGTCAATAAAGATAGTAAGGAGCTGCATTCAATATCTACAGTTATCACGCTGAATCTTTTCATGAAGCAGCATGGCAAATTCCCATGATCTCTGGAAAGTGCTTTGTTTCAAGGGTGAGAGTGTATTGCTGTTTCCAATTTAGTATGCTAAAAATAAGGCCGGGAGGGGTGTGAGTTTCTCCAAAGACAATTTTATTCTTAGTCACTCTCTGAGATTGTTCAACCTGTCATGGTTGCTACTAATTTTTGGTCCCAGATGCGCTGCAAGTTTATAAAAGCAGGACCTATGGTTGTCACATTCATCATTGTATCTTATACATCTGACAAAGTGTCTGTCATGTGGGAGGCACTCAGCAAATATTTGTGGAAGGAAGAAAGGCTGGCAGAGGAGGACTGGGATGTGATCTCATGTTAAGTAAGCAAGCATAGAATGGACACCTAAATAATGTCCGTGACGGAAAATACAAGTCATGCTCATGAGTAGGGGTGAGTACTAGAGTTTTATAATAATAAATGTCAAGAATGAGACTCAAATTCCATGACCAAATTCTCTGTTTACATTGGTAATCAGTTTACATGGGGCAGGAACATGATTGGCTCGTTGAATTTCAGACCTCAGGAATAAGCTTTTTTGGCTGTTTTTTTGTTTTGTTTTGTTTTGTTTTGCGGTACACGGGCCTCTCACTGTTGTGGCCTCTCCCATTGCAGAGCACAGGCTCCGGACGCACGGGCTCAGCGGCCATGGCTCACGGGCCCACCCGCTCCGCGGCATGTGGGATCTTCCCGGACCAGGGCACGAACCCGTGTCCCCTGCATCGGCAGGCGGACTCTCAACCACTGCGCCACCATGCAAGCCCCTTGGCTGTTTTAAAGGCTTGGCTAGCCCTCTGAGTTCATCAACTGACACAATCCTGGAAACTCAAGGAATTGTTCTAGGTAGATGCTTGGAGAGATTTAAAAATAAAGTAGGCAATTTATCTGCTGCCCTCACAGGGCTGAATCTTCTCAATGAGAGATATATTTTGTATGAAAATATAATAGAAATACATGATGAGTGTCAAGGTGAGTGATCACTGTGGGGTGCAGAGAGCAGTTCAGGATTCATGGGTGGGTAGGATTTATACTAGGCTTTCAGTACCTGACTTGGACTTGCCTCAACAATGAGAAACGGGAAAGCATTTTTAGGCAGGAGTCAGACATGGAGGCAGGAATGCTTAAATCATATTGAACGTCCACGTGACCGTATTTCAAGATGACTCACATTAGAATTTCCCTTGAGTACAAATGATTCAATTTCTGAACAAAGATTTAGCCTCATTGGGGAATGGTTTGCTGTGTGATAAACAAGACAGAGGTTTTCAGTGGACATGTTTGCCTTTGGTAAACATAATACTGATCTGTAAGTCTAGCCATTGCCAAAAATAGAATGATTGGTAGCGATGGTAGCATTAGCTGCTACTTCACTAGGCTTTACTCGCGTTAATTTATTTAATCATCCAAGAACTTGAGAAGTAAGCACTAATATCATTCCAGTCTTGCAGATGGGGAAACTGAGACTCATAGAGGTAGGAAAGAAAAAAAAAAAAAGGGAAGGAAAGGAAAAGAAAAGGAAGAAAAGAAAAGAAGTAAAATGTATCCATGGTCACAGAGCTAGAAAGCACCTACTTATAACACAGGGTTTATAATGAGGAATAACAGGAGATTGGAAGAGAGGCAGGGATTTGACGCCAGTTTGATTGAGAAGTTTGGGTTTATTCCATAGTCTGTGGGTGGTTGTTGAAGACATTTCTGTCTTTAATGCCATGTGGGAACTAGGCTGGAACCCAATTCACCTCATCCTATCAGCACATTAGCAATGGCTGGGCTAATCCCTAGTGCTATGAGTGCGCAGCAAACTAGGTCAATAGGATTTCCCCATCCCCTGCAGCTGTTAGGGCCAATCACAGGCCTCCAGAACTGACACACTACATTTCAGTTGCTCTTTCATTGATTCTTTAAGGCATCTTGAAATGAGAGAGATCATCTAATTCCCACTCAGGTCAAATTCTCTATTGGTATTCAGTCAGCTTGCTTTACTTCCCTGTCTGCTGAAAATCCACAGGTGACCAAATTTCAAGATGGCTCACATTGGAATTTCCCTTGAGTACCAACGATTCAATTTTTGAGCAAAGATTTAATTTAATTGGGGAATGGTTTGAGGTATGAAAGGAGGCTGGGGGTTTTCAGTGGACTTATTTGGCCTTGGTAAACTTGAGAATTATTGCTAATGTCATGTGGCAGAAGAATGTTTTAGCCTACTGGACTAGTTTTCTATAGTGCTGAAGACCTAGCACAGTCCTTGATGCATAGTGACACTAAATAAATATTTCTTTAATAAATGAGAGGACATATAAATTGGAATTAATGATTTGTGTCCAACTTTAAAATGTGTGAGTTGAGAGAAATTTTGTAGATATTGGAACAAGTCTGAACAAGACAAATAAGAAATTGACCAGCTGCTTCCCTCATGAATCTTACTGTCACCCAGGAAGAATAGGGGCAGTCCACCAATCCTCCAGTGAGTAATATTGTTGACAAAGAAAATGCCCTTTTCACATTGTATTATTTCTTTAGTGTAAAAGATCCTGATGTTCATTGGACCACACTTGCCTTTCAGAATGTCAGTGGCATCTTTCTATAGCCTCCAAAAAGACAGTGTGGCTCAGTGAGAGAGAGTAGGGCTATTCAAAGTCCTTTAAAATCATAGGCTTTCGGGAGACCTATGTTCAGAGCCCTGCTCCTCCAATTATGCTGTGATATAAGGCAAGTAAATGGCCAGGCTGGACCTCAAATTCTTTATCTGTTAAACTGAAGGTAATAATACTCTCTTTGCTGGATTCTTATAATGATTAATGAGGAAACTGTGTAAAGCACCTCACACATAGTAGGTACAAAATAAATCTCATTTCACGTTTTCTTTTCTTTTGTCAAATGAGTAGTTTGTACAATTAAGCAATAAGTATAGCTCTGCTAAATTTGGTCTGTGTGGAGGTTCTAACACTGAGTTACTATGACAACTTACTTTTTTTTCTGGAAAGGCATTTTCTCTAAGATTGGTGATTTAAAAAATGAAACTGCTCTATTAAAAAGGTACAAAATACCTGCCATACATTTTTTTGTACTCCCTCCCTATTAATCAATTTTCTTCAATTATTTTCATTTAATTTTACTGTAAGATAGAAGTTGTTTTTTTCCAATAAACGTACCTAGAATATCATAAATCATGCTTTATTCCATTTATTTTAAAATGGTTTTCTTAAATATACTAACTCATACTGAAGCATTCGAAGGACTTCTTTATAGACATCCAAGATCATAGAAGGTCAGGTCTATTCATTGCTCTTTTAATCAAGGATGGCAAACACATAGCACAAATTCTGGTACTTCGAACATCCGTGCTCATGGCACTCATTCCTAATAGTTCAGTTTTTCCCTCAGAATTCTTCTGAACACAGCAGTGCAGAAAGCAGCTATCCTTAAATTGGTGCTACTGTGTAAGTTCATAGCCATTTGCCTTTCATGGACTAAACCATGAGTGAGGTTCAGATGCTCATCAAGGTTCCTTGATATGCTACCTGAAATTATATAATGTATACATTCCTTGGGTTAACAGTGCCTTCCTTCCATGGATATCTTTGAAAATGTTTTTACACAATAGAAATGGAAACACAGTGACCCTATGAGATTAAGTACAGTTTATCAACACTGATTGAAAGGAAGATTGGGGCAAGGAATTATGTACAAGAGAAAGCAGCTACAGCTGTAGGTTTTCTGTAGGTGGCCTTGCCTTTGATACAAAAGGTGAATATAGACTTGGTGTTTGTATTTTAAATGAAGAAATTAAAGTTGAGCTATCAAGTCTGTTAATTTAATGTTTCCCAAACTTAAATAATTCACTCACCACCTTCATGATTTTTGATTATTCATTTACCATTTGAACTATTATTAAATAACTATTTTATTTATTGTGCCTCAATTTTATTTAAAGTTAATTTAAACACAACATTTTATTTCTCTATTATTATAAACATTTACATCGCTGAATATCATAGAATAGAAACACTTCAAAAATTAGCCTATAACATTAAATTCTAGCTAGAAACCTTGTCTGTTAGTAACTCTAAGAAGCTAGTTCTCTCTTTGTAATAAAACACATATGTATGTTTTTATTGGTCAGAACCAGAAGGGTCTAATTTTTGAGAGGTCAATACTTCCCCCAAAGTCTGGAAGACAACGTTTTTCTCTAAAGAAGGCAATTCTCTGGTTTCCTTTGCAGAACTACGTATTTTTTTTGACAAAGAGAGAACCAGCTTCTTAGTCATTAAGATGTAAGTCATATAAATATACCTGTATATATATGTACATATATATACATACATACATATATATGAGATGCACAAACACAAAACGAGCCTTCCTTCATGATAAAATCTGAAAGGTTATGCTCTCCCACAAAAATTAAAAAGAAATAGAGATTACCAAGTTGGTTCTGTTGAGTTTACATCTTACTCCTCTGAGCCTATGGCTGTAATAGGTAGAATACTTGTGCGTAGGTATACACGTATATACATATGTGTATATATAAATATAAATAAATAAATAAATAAAATAGACATAGACTTGCTCAAGAGACTGATAAACGTCTCTCTGTGAGCCAAAAATGGAACAGAAACATACAGCTATAAATGAGAACTGAATCCATAAACCTCCTGGGTTCCAAGTTGGGCAGGAATATGATTCCACTGAATTAATAGGAACTGAGAAAACCACGTATGGCAAGGGACCAGAGCCAGGACCACTATATTACATGTCATATATTCATATAGAATACTATACAACATTGAAAATGAACTATCTACAAATACACCCAACAATATGCATGGAACTCTCAAACAGTACTGTGTTAAAAAAAACAAACACAAAAGAGCACACTTGACAGGAAGCAACTGGACGGCAGCATAAGGGGGGATTCTGGGGTCACCATAATGTTCTCTTTATTGCTCTTAGTGCTGCTTGTGTATGTTTTGTTTTTGAATATTCATCCACTGATACGTTATTATGTGCATTTCTCTGTATGTACAGTTTTAAAAGACACTCTAAATTTCTTAGAGTACAAAAGTTTACTGAGGGACTTCCCTGATGGTGCAATGGTTAACAATCTGCCTGCCAATGCAGGGGACACAGGTTCGAGACCTGGTCTGGGAAGATCCCACATGCCACGGAGCAACTAATCCTGTGCACCACAACTACTGAGCCTACGCTCGAGAGCCAGCAGGCCACAACTATTGAGCCCACTTGCCACAACTACTGAAGCCCATGTGCCACAACTACTGAAGCCCATGCACCTAGAGCCCAGGCTCTGCAGCAAGAGAAGCCACTGCAATGGAAGCCCGTGCACTGGAAGAGTAACTCCTGCTCACTGCAACTAGAGAAAGCCTGCTTGCAGCAACAAAGACCCAACACAGCCAAAAATAAAAAAATAAATAAATAAAATTAAATTTAAATAAATAAATAAAATTAAAAATAATAAAATTAAATTAATAAATAAAATTAATGAATTAATAAATAAATTAATTTTTTAAAAGTTTACTGAGAACTATGAAACAATAATTTCATATGCAGATATGTCATAGTGAAACTACAGGGTATCAGAATAAAACCACCAGAGAGAGAAGGATGAGCATCTTCACAGGAGCTATAGATGGATAGTGAATTTCTGTCAACTACAATAGATACCCACAAGTCAATGGTGTAATATCTTCAAATTACTAAGAAAACATAACTGTCAGCTTTAGACATATTTATCTAGCTTAGCCATCATTGAAGACTAAGTGTATAAAAAAAAAAAAGACATTTTCTGACTTCTCAAGTAGGCCACCCATAGACCATGGCTAAAGGGATGCATGTGAGCAAAAACAGATGGATTCATCTTAAATGAAAAAATAATTAAAATATATTTATAACTAAATATTGACTATAAACATAACTTATTAGATATAAACAAATCGTGGAACTAACATTTAGACGAAAAAAATGGAAGTTGGGAGACAGCGAAAGTTCAGAAGCTAGTTAAAAGGTTGTGATTCTTGAGTTTCTGAAGAGAGGAGAGAGATGCTGAATAATTTTAGGTTTTATTAAAATATGTAGTGAAATATGCAAGTTAAGATTTAAGGAATTGATGACCCAGCAATTTTATATCTAGGTATATACCTGGGGGAAAACTCTCACATATCTGCACAAGAACACATATACAACACATTATTTATAATAATGAAAAGCTGAAAACAACTTTTAGGTCCATCAACAGGGGAATATATAAAATTATATTATTTGTGTATGATGGAGTACTATAACACAATTAAAAGAACCAGATCTACATCTAGCAAAATATACAAATTAAAAAAATTATTGAAATAAAGTTGATTGGCAATGTTATATTAGTTTCAGGTATACAGCAAAGTGATTCCATTATATATATTTTTTGTGTCTTTTCCATTATAGGTTATTATAAGATACTGAATATAGTTCCCCGTGCTATACAATAGGTCCTCGTTGATTATTTTATGTATAGTAGTGTGTATCTGTTAACCAACTTATTAAAAATTCAGAGACACAAATTGGATACACATCATACTCATGATAGACATTGTTTCTGGAGAGGTGAAGCCAACTATTATAGTGTATTTTAAAAAATAGCTTGATGAAACAATATCAAAATGTTAATATTTTAATATTATATGGGATAGGTACACTGGGGTGCTCTTTGTTGAATTTTTCTTTATTTTATTTTTTATTTATTTTTTCTCTATGTCTGTCTCTATTTCTCCCTTGTAAATAAGATCATTTATGCCAGTTTTTTCAGATTCCACATATATGCATTAATATACGATATCTCTCTGTATGACAATCTCTAGGTCCATCCACGTCTCTACAAATGACCCAATTTCGTTCCTTTTTATGGCTGAGTAACATTCCATTGTATATATGTAACACATCTTTATCCATTCCTTTGTTGATGGACATTTCCATGTCCTGGCTATTGTAAATAGTGCTGCAATGAACATTGGGGTGCATGTGACTTTTTGAATTATGGTTTTCTCTGGGTATATGCCCAGTAGTGGGGTTGCTGGATCACATGGTAGTTCTATTTTTAGTTTTTAAGAAACCTCCTTACTGTTCTTCATCATGGCTGTATCAATTTACATTCCCACCAACAGCTCCAAAGGGTTCCCTTTTCTCCACTCTCTCTCCAGCATTTATTATTTGTAGATTTTTTTGATGATGGCCATTCTGACCAGTGTGAGGTGTTATCTCATTGTAGCTTTAATTTGCATTTATCTACTAATTAGTGATGTTGAGCATCTTTTCATGTGTTTGTTGGCTATTTGTATGTCTTCATTGGAGAAATGTCTATTTAGATCTTCTGACCATTTTTTGATTGGGTTGTTTTTGTTTTGTGATATTGAACTGCATGAGCTGTTTGTATATTTTAGAGATTAATCCTTTGTCTGTTGTTTTGTTTGCAAATATTTTCTCCCATTCTGAAGGTTGTCTTTTGGTCTTGTTTATGGTTTCCTTTGCTGTGCAAGAGCTTTTAAGCTTAATTAGGTCCCATTTGTTTATTTTTATTCTCATTACTCTAGGAGTTGAGTCAAAAAAGATCTTGCTGTGATTTTATGTCAAAGAGTGTTCTGCCTGTGTTTTCCTCTAAGAGGCCTTACATTTACGTCTTTAATCTATTTTGAGTTTATTTTTGTGTATGGTGTTAGGGAGTGTTCTAATTTCACTCTTTTACATGTAGCTGTCCAGTTTTCCCAGCAACACTTATTGAAGAGTGTGTCTTTGCTCCACTGTATATTCCTGCCTCCTTTTTCTTAGATTAGGTGACCATAGGTTCAGTTCATGGGTGTATCTCTGGGATTTCTATCCTGTTCCATTGATCTGTATTTCTGTTTTTGTGCCAGTACCATACTATCTTGATTACTGTAGCCCTGTATTATAGTCTGAAGTCAGGGAGCCTAATTCCTCCAGCTCCATTTTTTTTTTTTTTTTCTCAAGATTGCTTTTGCTATTTGAGGTCTTTTGTGTTTCCATACAAATTGTAATTTTTTTTGTTCTAGTTCTGTGAAAATTGCCATTGGTAATTTGATAGGGTTTGCACTGAAGTGTAGATTGCTTTGGGAAGCACAGTCATTTTCATAATACTGATTCTTCCAATCCAAAAACATTGTATGTCTCTTCATCTGTTTGTGTCATCTTTTATTTCTTTCATCAGTGTCTTATAGTTTTCTGTGTACAGGTCTTTTGCCTCCTTAGGTAGGTTTATTCCTAGGTATTTTATTCTTTTTGTTGCAATGGTAAATGGGAGTGTTTCCTTAATTTCTCTTTCTGATCTTTCGTTGTTAGTGTATAGGAATTCAAGATATTTTGTGCATTAATTTTGTATCCTGAGACTTTACTAAATTCATTGATTAGCTCTAGTAGTTTTCTGGTGGCATCTTCAGAATTTTCTATGTATAGTATCATGTCATCTGCAAACAGTGAAAATTTTACTTCTTCTTTGCCAATTTGGATTCCTTTTATTTCTTTTTCTTCTCTGATCGCTATGACTAGGACTTCCAAAAGAGATCACTGAAGAAATCAAAGAGGAAATCAAAAAATACCTGGAAACAAATGACAATGAAAACACGATGACCCAAACCTGTGAGATACAACAAAAGCAGTTCTAAGAGGGAAGTTTATAGCAATACAATCCTACCTCAAGAAACAAGAAAAATCTCAAATAAACAACCTAACCTTACACCTAAAGCAACTAGAGAAAGAAGAACAAACAAAACCCAAAGTTAGTAGAAGGAAAGAAATCATAAATACCAGGGCAGAAATGAATGAAATAGAAATAAGAAAAACAATAGCAAAGATCAATAAAACTAAGGGCTGGTTCTTTGAGAAGATAAACAAAATTGATAAACCTTTAACCAGACTCATCTAGAAAAAAGTGGAGAGGACCCAAATCCATAAAATTAGAAATGAAAAAGAAGTTACAATGGAGACTGCATAAATACAGAGGATCATAAGAGACTACTACAAGCAACTCTATGCCAATAAAATGGACAACCCAGAATAAATGGACAAATTCTTAGAAAGGTACAACTTTCCAAGACTGAACCAGGAAGAAATAAAAAATATGAACAGACCAATCACAAGTAATGATTGAAACTGTGATTAAAAATCTTCCAACAGAGCTTCCCTGGTGGCACAGTGGTTGAGAGTCCGCCTGCTGATGCAGGGGATGCGGGTTTGTGCCCTGGTCCGGGAGGATCCCACATGCTGTGGAGCGGCTAGGCCTGTGAGCCATGGCCGCTGAGCCTGTGCGTTCGGAGCCTGTGCTCTGCAACGGGAGAGGCCACAACAGGGAGAGACCCGTGTACTGCAAAAAAAAAAAAAAAAAAAAAAAAAATCTTCAACAAACAAAAGTCCAGGGCCAAATGGCTCCACAGGCAAACTTTATCAAACATTTAGAGAGGCACTGACACCTATCCTTCTCAAACTCTTCCAAAATATTGCAGAGGGAGGAACACTCCCAAGCTCATTCTACAAAACCACCACTACCCTGCTACCAAAACCAGGTAAAGATATCACAGAAAAAGAAAATTACAGGCCAATATCACTGATGAACATAGATGCAAAAATTCTCAACAAAATACTAGCAAACTGAATGCAGCAAGACATTAAAAGGATCATATACCATGATCAAGTGGGATTTATCCCAGGGTTGCAAGGATTCTTCAATATATGCAAATCAATCAGTGTGATACACCATATTAACAAATTGAAGGAGAGAAACCATATGATCATCTCAACAGATGCAGAAAAGGCTTTTGACAAAATTCAACACCCACTTATGATAATAACTCTCCAGAAAGTGGGCATAGAGGGAACCTACCTCAACATAATAAAGGTCATATATGACAAACCCACAGCAAACATTATTCTCAATGGTGAAAAACCGAAAGCATTTCCTCTAAAATCAGAAACAAGACAAGGGTGCCCACTGTCACCACTATTTTCTTTATTTTTTTAATTAGAAGAATTTAATAGCTTTTTACTTGAAAATTGACATTTAATGTTCCAAATAAATATTCTTAAAACAATCCCATTGATATTGGGAAACACCATATAGCACTGCAGAAAAATCATAGAAATTTCTGAACATGAGAGGCTAGTTGGTAAGCAGCTGAAATAAATTGGTCAGAACTAGCAGTGTCCAATTTTTGAGAGATTGACACTTCACCCAAAGTCTGGAAAATAAATCTTTTCTCTTAAGTGGACCATTTTCTGTTTCCTTTGCAGAAAACAAGAGAAAACAAACTTATGGATTCAACTACTGTCTTTTCAGTGAAAACCTTTTCTCTGAGACATTTTTTTAGCTTTATATTTTATGAACTAGTTACTCTGACTCTTCTTCTTCCTTATTAATTTCTTTTCCCTGAGATCTCAAAAGATAATCAGCAGTCAGATATTTTCACTCAATAAAAGGCAATCAGGGCCATGCAAATTCAGTGTTTTGTGCAGAGACCAGTAAGTCTATAGGGTACAGATCCCTCGTCATGTGTCACTAAGAGTTTGAAGTACTTTGTTTTCCTTCTAGAAAAGTTAGTAATGTCAAGTAAAGGATTTTTAGATAGGTTTAAATGAGATATTCAATATACTCATATATTTGGTTTGTTCTATGTGTTATTGGTCTGTGATAGTTATGTAAAAGCACTATCATTCTTTGTTTAAAACAAAATATCTATGTTTTACATATGTTATTTAATTTAATAGATGCACATTCTGGATACAAATCCCTTATCAAATTTTTGATTTGCAAATATTTTGTCCCATTTTGTGAGATTTCTGTTTACATTTTTGGTGGTATCCTTTAAATCACAAAAGGTTTTAAATGTGATGATATCCAATTTACTTTTTTTGTTGTTGTTGCTTGAATTTTGGCGTTATATTTATGAAACTGTTTCCTAGTCCAAGGTCATGAAGATTTACTCTTGTGTTTTTCTTTCCTAAGAGTTGTGTAGTTACAGATCGTACATTTGGTCTATTTTGAGTTGATTTTTGTGAATGGTGTGAGGTAGATATCCAACTTTATTCTTTGTATCTGCATATCCAGTTGTCCCAGCACCATTTGTTGAAAATCTTTCTTTCCCTATTAATTGTCTTGGAAAACTTATTGAAAATCAATTGACCATAAATAAAAGAGTTTATTTATGAACTTTCAATTCTATTCTATTCTATTTATTTCTGTGTCTCTCCTTATGACAGTACCACACTGTATTGATTAATGTAGCTTTGTGGTAAGTTTTGAAATCATGAAATGTGAGAGCTACAACTGTGGTCTGCTCTTTTAACCTGTTGACCTTTCTGGGTTCCTTGCGTGACCATATGAATTTTAGGATCAGCTTGTCAATTTTTTAAATAAAGGGGAAAAAAAAGGCAACTGGAATTTTGAAGGGGATTGCATTGAATTTATATATCAATTGGGGGAGTATTATCATCCAAATAATATTAAGAGTTTCAACCCGTAAACATGAATATCTTTCCATTTATTTAGGTCTTCTTTAATTTCTTTCAGTGCTGTTTTATACTTTCATTGTACAAGTTCTCACTTATTTGACTACATTTATTACTAAGTATTTTATTATTTTTGATGCTATTGTAAATGGAATATTTTAAAATTTCATTTTTGAATTATTAGTGTATAATAAATAATTGCTTTTATGTATATTGAGCTTGTATCCTACAAACTTGCTGAACTTATTTATTAATTCTATTTATTTTTTTGTGTTGATCCCTTAAGATTTTCCATTTAAAATATGTCATCTGCAAATAGAGATAGATTTACTTCTTCTTTTCCAGTCTGAATGCCTTTTATTTCTTTTCTTGCCTAATAGTCCTGGCTAGATTTTCAGTGCACTGTTGAATAGAAGTGATGACAGGAGACCTCCTTGTCTTATTCCTGATCTTAGAGGGAACACATCTGTTCTTTTACTATTATGTATGGTGTTAACTATGGGTACTTAATAAAAGTTTATTTCTTGCTCCCATTCAAGTCCAGTAGGGCCAGCTGAAGTGAAATGGATGGGGAGACCTGCTCCAAATAGTCATTTAGTGATCCAGGGTCTTCCTCCTCTAAGTCTTCAGAGTTCTCACTGCTTAACTGGGAGATGGGAAAATAGCAAGATGTTACATGGCAAATTTTTAAGGGCAAGGCCTAGAATAGTGGTGCATTCTTTCTCCTTTCATGCCAGAACTCAATAACAGAGACACACCTAACTTCAAGAAGGACCAGTAAATAGTACTAGTCCTAACACTAGCATTTAGTAGGTAAGGTAACCAACCATCCTGGTTTGCCCAGGACTGAGGGGTTTCCTGAGATGTGGGACTTTTAGTATTAAAACTGGGACAATCCTGGACAAATCTGTACAGTTGGTCATACTAGTGACTCAACTGGGATTTGAAACCATATATGCCTTTAAAGACTTTATTTTTTTACATTGCTTTCTATCAAGGAGGAAAAAAATAAGTAGAGAGAAAGAAAAACATTCATTTATTAAAAAATAAGGTTGGAACAAGGTTAAGAGCATGGACTTTGGAGTAAGAATTTTTGTGTTTGAATCTGGGGTTCAAATCTTGGCTCTGTTGTTTACTAGTTTTGTGAGCTGAGTGGTTATTTAAACTCTTTGTGCTTTAGTTTTCTTATCTTTAAAATGGTGTTAAAATTGTAATTACTACTTAGAGTTGCTATGAAGATTAAATAAACTAATATTTTTAAACCACTTGAAATAGTGCCTAGTATAAGGATTTGTTAAATAAATAAACTAGCGTTTATTAAATACCTACTGTGTGCCAAGCACTATGCTATGTGTTGGAAGTACATCAACTGGTCAGAAACACATGACTTTAAGCATCAAAAAATTTGTAATCAGAAGGCAAGGTAGAACTTGAGCAAACAATGAGAAGTAGAATCATTTTATTAAAAAAGTCTCTTTGGGGGCAGATGGATGCCATAAAAGCATTTTATATTGTATCAGTTTCTTTGCTTTCATTCCTTTATTCATTCAACAACATACTGCCAACTACAGGCCAAAAACTGTTCTAGGTGCAGGAGTGGGGCATTCAGCAGTGAAAAAGTTAGACAATGTCATAGCTCTGTTGAAGCTTAAGCTTTCTGAAATAAAGAGACAATATCAAAGTAAATAGACAAATAATTGTAACAATCCCAGTTTGCTGTAAGTGCCATAAAGGAAACACATTGGAAAATGTGATATATCATAACTGAAGAAAGCATAGTCAGGAAAGATCTGTCTGAGAAGTGACATTTGAACTAAGATCTAGAGAATAGGAAGGAACCAGCCATATTAAGAGTTAGGGGAAAATTGTTCAAGCCTGAGGCAACCACAATTTCAAATCCTGTGGCAAAAAAGCAAACAAATAAAAAACAAACCCTGAACAATTTGGCCGTGCCTCATCTCCATGAGGTTCCTCTCAGAATCTTCTTTCCACTCCTTTCTCCATGTGATCTCTCCAGATGGGCTCTCCAGTTAGGTAACTGGACATCTTACTTGGTGACTTAGGGCTCCCAAATGCACAAAACTGAAGGTTACCCTTCCTTATTTTTTAAAAAAATCTTTTTAGCACAGTTTTATTGAGAAATAATTGATATACATCACTGTATAAGTTTAAGGTGTACAGCATGGTGGGTTGATTTATGTGTATTGTGAAATGATTACAACAATTGGTTAAGCTAACATCCATAATCTTATATAGACACAATAAAAAGAAAAAAAAATTCTCCTTGTGATGAGAACTGTTAGGATCTGCTCTCTTAAAAACTTTCCTATATATCATACAACAATGTTAATTATAGTCATCATGCTGTACATTATATCCATAGTACTTATCTATTTTATAACTGGAAGTTTGTGCCTTTTGACTACCTGCCTCCTATTCTCCCTCCCCTGCCCCCTGCCTCTAGTAACCACAAATCTGATCTTTTTCCTTATGAGTTTGCTGGGGTTTTAAAAAATTATTATTAGATTCCACATATAAGTGAGATCATACAGTATATGTCTTTCTCTGTCTGACTTATCTCATTTAGCATAATCCCTTCAAGGTCTATCCATGTTGTTGCAAATGGTAGGGTGTCCCCATTTTTATGGCTGAGTAATATTCCATTGACTATATATACACCGCAACTTCTTTATCCATTCATCTACTGAAGGACACTTAGATGGTTTTCCTGTCTTGGCTATTGTAAATAATGCCGCCACGAACATGGAGGTGCAGATATCTTTTTGAGTTACTGTTTTCATTTCCTTTGTATATATACCCAGAAGTAGAATTGCTGAATCATATGGTATTTCTCTCTTTAATTTTTTTGAGGATCCTCCATACTGTTTTGCAAAGTGGCTGTACCAATTTACAATGCCACCAGCGGTGTACAACAATCCCTTTTCTCCACATCTTCACCAGCATTTGTTGTCCTTTGTCTTTTAGAAGATGGCCATTCTAACAGGTATGAGGTGATATCTTCCTGTGGTTTTAATTTGCATTTTCCTAATGACTAGTGTTGTGAGCATCTTTTCATGTACCTGTTTGCCATTCATGTGTCTTCTTTGGAAAAATTTCTATTCAGGCCCTTTGCCCATTTTTCAGTTGAATTATTTGTTTTTTTTGCTGTTGAGTTTTATGAGTTCTTTATATATTTTGGAGATTAACCCCTTATCAGATATACAGTTTGCAAATATTTTTTCCCATTCTGTAGATTGTCTTTTCACTTTGTGGGTGGTTTCTTTCGCTGTGCAAGAGGTTTTAAGTTTGATGTAGTCTCACTTGTTTTTATTTTGTTGCTTATGCTTTAGGTGTGATTTCCAAAAATTTCATTTCCAAGACTCATGTCAGGGAGCTTTTTTCCTATGTTTTCTTTTAAGAGTTTCATGATTTCAGGTCTCACATTTAAGTTTTTAATCCATTTCAAGTTAATTTTGGGGGTGGGGTAAGATAGAGGTCAATTTTCATTCTTTGACATGTGAATATCTAGCTGTCCCAGTACCATTTATTGAAGAGACTGTCTTTTCTCCATTGAGTATTCTTGGCTCCCTTGTCAAATATTAGTTGACTGTTTTGTCATGCCTTCTTAAAGGCCTAGTCCTGGAACTGGCACAGTGTATGTTACTTCTGTTGCATTGTATTAGTTAAAGGCCGGACCAGCATTACTGTGGGAAGAGACTACACAAGGGCATAAATACTAGAAGGTGTGGTTCACTGGGAGAGGATTTTTAGAGGCTGACCACTATAGTCTTCCCTTTGGCTCCAAAAGATCCATGTTCCTCCCACATACAAAATATCCTTTCCTCTAGCACAAAAACCTCAATTCGGATCCCATTAAAGCATCAGGCTCAGGTTTAAAGTCCAGGATCTCATCATCTAAGTCAGGTGTAGGTACAGGTAAGACACCAGAAAATCTGAAGACCCGTGAACCAGGAACACAAGTTGTATTTTCCCCACATACCCAACATAAAATGGTGAGACAGATAGGAGTACCATGATAGACACTCCCATTAAAAAAGCTGGAGTTGGGGAGTCACATAGCATTTAATAATTCTGAAATCAAGCTAGGGACGTCACCAATTCATTGTTCTGGGAGCAGAAATTTTATGTTGATTAGAGACCAGTTGGGCTCTTTGGGAGTACAGTAAGTCCTCTACATACGAACCTTCAAGTTGTGGACTTCAAAGATGTGAATGTGCCCAGAGAAAGGATGAATACAGACAAGAGGAAGAAGACGTAACTGAAGAACCAAAGAGCATCACGATGCAGGAAATGGCAAGGGGATTTTCTTTATTTGAGGAGGGACTGTTAGTTTTTGAGGCACAGGACCTGAATGTAGAATGGTACACGAAGGTTGCAGCAGCCATTCAGAATGCAATCCATTGCTACCGTGTCATTTATGATGAGAAAAAAGAGCTACTACCCAGGCATCACTGGATCATTTTTTCAAGAGGGTAGATAGAATTGAATCCAGCATAGGAACCAGAATCTGTGCCATCAACATCAGGCTTAAGTGAAATTGCAGCTTGCCCTCTGTCTCCTGTTGCTGACGCTCTTTCAGCTCTACCATCTCCCACCTCCTCTCCCTCCTCCAGTCAGTAACTCTTCTTGCCTGTTCACTCGATGCCAGCCCCTGTAGGCCAGCTGTTGTACTGTACCACTATACTTTTTAAGGTACTGTACTGTAAGATTAACAATATTTTCTTTATTTTTTGTGCTTTTTTAATGTATTATTTGTGTGAAAAGTATTATAAACCCATTAAAATACAGTACTATATAGCCTATTGTGTTAGTTGGGTACCTCGGCTAACTTTATTGGATTTATGAACAAATTGGACTTAGGTATGCGCTCTCTGAATGGAACCCATTCATATGTAGAGGACTTACTGTAGTTCTCTTCAGTCTTTCTTACTTTTTTCCCCAATTATTTTATTGCCTTTATTTTTTATTTTTTTTACACTTATTGAAGTATGATTTACATGTCATTCACCATTTTAAATATATAAATTGATGACTTTTGACAAATGAATGCAGTCTACATGTCTACCACAATAAATATAACCATAAACATACCACTCACTGTTCTTAAACTATTTGTCGTATCTACTCAATATTTTGCAATTAAAGTATGCATATTTATAATTATTAAATCTTTTTTAAAAATTTAAAGTTATAGGTGTATATAAAATAAAAGTACACCTTATTCTACTCCCTGATCTGCTTCCCAGAGTTAGCTCTTAAGAACTATTGGGAAGCCTCAAACAAATACTTTACATCTTTTTTTTTTTTTTTTCTTCTAATTTGGCCGCATGACATGGCTTGTGGGATCTTAGTTCCCTGACCAAGGATTGAACCTGGACCCTCGGCAGTGAAAATGTGGAGCCCTAACCACTGGATGACCAGGGAATTCCCATGTCTTCTTAAGATAAATGATATTGTATTATATATATTTTGATTGAAAACTTGAGTATATCATCTATTATATATATACATACATACATATATATATATATATATACATGCATAGATACATACCTATTTTGCTCTATTAGCACTAAATATATATTGTTTCCTAAAGAGTAACACTGATTCTCTTTTTTATGTCTTTTCTTTTTTCTTTTTTTTTTTTTTTTACTTGGGGTATAGTTGTTTTACAATGTTGTGTTAGTTTCTACTGTACAGCAAAGTGGAGTTCCCTGTGCTATACAGCGGGTTTTCATTAGTTATCTATTTTATACATATTTTAGTGTATATATGTCAATCCCAATCTCCCAATTCATCCCACCACCCCCCCTTCCCCCCTTGATGTCCATATGTTTGTTCTCTATATCTGTGTCTCTATTTCTGCCTTGCAAACTGGTTCATCTGTACCATTTTTATAGATTCCACGTATATGCATTAGTATACAATATTTGTTTTTCTATTTCTGACTTACTTCACTCTGCATGACAGTCTCTAGGTCCATCCACGACTCTACAAATGACCCAGTTTTGTTCCTTTTTATGGCTGAGTAATATTCCATTGTATATATGTACCATATCTATCTTATCTCTGTTATCTGGACTCCTGGATCTGTTTTGGGGGTTATCTTTCTTCCTAAATAATGGCCTATGTTTACAGCTAAGTAGCTTTCTTACCTTCTTTTTGCCTGTAAGAATTCTCTGTTTATAATTCTTTTAAAAACGTTGTGTCTTCCTGTATATCAGAGTATAAAAGTACTTTATGAGACAGAACCGTAAATCTCTGAGATAGGCTCCTTTCAACTTTGGGCTCAGAGTTGCTATGGAACAACATCCTTAAGAGACTTAGAAGCTGTCTTTTCTAGCTGAGAGAGTCTACCCAGAATGGCCTCAAATGTTTCTGAGGTATAATACCTTTGATCTAATCTCTTTTCTAAGTCCATGTTTTATTGGCAGTGCTCTGGATTTGTTTTTTGATTTGAATCCATTCTTTACTCTAGAGCCTTGCTGGCTGGTGAAGTAGGATTGAGGAATACTTTTCTTTTTCAAGCTAGAAAGTCCTGGATTGGTAATATCTCTTGTAGATTTTACTTGAAAACTCAACATTTCCTTCTTTGGTTGGTTGGTATAATACTTATTAATACAAAGTTAAAAACAAAAAACAGTTGACACTTTCAGTATTCTTCCTGGAAATCTCTTTAGCCAAATAGATAAGTTCATTTTTTTATATTTTCTATTTTTCATGTTTATACAAAAGATGATGTTAAAATTTCCACTTTAATATAACACAAACAGCCTCTTCTCCAGCCTCAAATAACAATGTCTTCCCTTTCCTCCCAGACTTCATTAACCATCTGCTATACGCCTTTCGAGTTTCTGCTTGCCACCCAGTTCCAAAGCCAGTGCTATATGTTAGGTTTTAGTTATGGCAGGATCCACTTCCAGATATCAATTCCTATTTTGGTTTTTTTATTGCTATGTAATAAAACATCCCAAAATTTCATGGCTTAAAGCAACAATTTATTATTATCTCTCATTTTTCTGTGGGTTAGTTAGGCTCAGCTGGGAAATTCTTCTGTGGTCTTGTTTGGGATGTCTTAAGAAGCTGTATTCAGATGGTATCCAGGGCTGAACTCATCTGGAAATTTGACTGGGGTGTTGGGATGACTGAGCCAGAATTCTTACCTAGAGACTCATAGCTCCCCAAAGCAGAAGCTGCCAAGATTTCTTAAGGTTTAGGCCCAGACTGGCACAAGGTAACTTCTGACATATTACATTAGTTGAAGCAAGCCATAGACAGTCCAGGTTCAGTGCGGAAGGGGACTACAAGGGGTTTGAATACCAAGAAACAGAGTTTATTGGGGGCAATCTTTAGAGACTAGCTACCACACATGCTGTGACTTAAGTCTCCAAAAGTTTACTCTAATTTCTGTGGAGAGAATGAATTTGGGGGACACTATTAGCTAGTATAAATGAGAGATAATTGTGGCTTATTACAGAGGAGGTAATGGAGAGATGGAAAGGAGTAAACTGTTCAAGGTATATTTAGAGGTAGATTTAAAAGGGCTTGATGTATTATTGGTCGAGAGAGATGAATAATAGGGAGAAATCAGAGGGTGATTTCTCACTCTTTATGGATGTGCAACAGATTGAAAGTTGGGTGTCATTTACTGAGATGGGTTAGACTGTGGTAGAAAGAGGCTTAAAGCATTGACAACCAATCGTTCTTTTTGATTTAAGTATGAGAGATATATAAGACATGTTAAGTGAAATATATAAGTAAAGATTTCAAATAAAGAGGTAAACACACACATCTGTAGGTGAGAAGAAAGCCAGGGCTGGAGGTACATATTTCATAATCATCAGCTATACATGATATTTAAAACCATGAGATTCTAAATGAAATCACCTAGGAAGAAATACAGGTGAGGAAGAGAAGAGAGCCCAGAATTGAGCCTAGGAACTCCAATGTTTAAAGGTCAAGAGGGGGAAAAGGAGACTGGAAAGAAGACTGAGAAGAATTGTAGAGTGAGGTATGATGACAGTCAAAAGAGTGGGAATCGCAGAAGCCAGAGACGAAACTGTTTTCGTATGTAGCAATGGGTTAGCTGGTTTACTGCTGATAAGTCTGTAAAATGAAGACAGAGAGATGTCCATTGGATGTCTTAAATGACTACTTCATTTCATCCTAATAAGTTGTTCATTGATATATATTATTTTTATGTATTCATTATGTAGTTATTTATTTATTCTGCATTAGAATGTAAGCAGGCAGGGACTTCTTTCTGTTTTGTTTATTGTTGTACCACACCACCTAAAATTGTACCTGGCATAGAGTATGTGCCATTCATTCATTTAATCAGTCAACAATCCTAGGAAGTTAATATAATTATTTTCACTTCATAGAAAACTTGAAGATCAGAAATGTCAGATTTACAGAGACTAAATTTGATAACCATGTTTCATATCCAGATATCTGAATCTGAAGTCTCCTGTTATTTCCACTAAACCGTCACCATCTACTAGGAATGTTGTCATGTGATCATAGGCTAACTGAGAATGTTTTGTGGTTAACTATTGGGTATATTTTTAAAAGGCATTGTGATAGTAATTGTTGTTTGATTCAGTCTGTGATTGGAATAATAAAATCGGTATTTGCTTATGTGGAAGTTCTTTCTATCTTAACATGCAACGGTTCTTCAAAACAACATTAATATGCACATTAAAAAATTTGTATATGATTTACATGTTGATCAATTCATTTTGCACTTCAAGTAACAGGGAAAATGTTCACATAAGTAATACATTAAATGATATAACCAAAACTGTCTTTTAAACATATGAATTGCAAAATAACAGATAATTTAAACTAGTGTATGTATCTTTTAAAATGCATTATTTTTTTAATGTCCATACACATAACATGCAAGAGACTTTACTTAAAATGATGATATATGTTAGTTGATTTACTTGGTTTCCTTTGACTTCCAATTAGTTTATTCTGTATGGAGACCTAGAGACAGGATAGCAGATAAGGGAAGGAGTTAACTAGAGGCTGACAGAAAAAGAGAAAAATGAGAGAAGAGAAAGAAAAAGGGATAGGGTAGCACAGAACAGAGGAGGATGAGGAGAAAACAGGGAGGACATTGAAGGGAAGTGAGGAAGAGGAAGAAAGATTCTGAGACCATTCAGGTACCTAAGGATATGCAGTCCTTGGAGTGATGCAAAGAGATTCTGGACTGTGTGGAGGGCCTCTTCCTTCCCGTGTACCTGAGATCACCAGCATAAACCCAAACAGATATAGGCATTTTGTATATACTTTATGCTATGCTAGGTGCTGTGCCAACCACTTTATATGTATTATCTTTATGTATCCTCTCTCACTCAAGAACCTGCAAAATTATTTATACATATATATCTCTCCATTAAACAGATGAATGATGATGATAATAGTGGTGATGGCTAAAATGTATTTAATTTAGAACATATTTAATAATTTAGTGCTTAGTACATGTTGGGACTATGTTCATTGTAATCAACCCAATGATGTTGGTACTATTAGATACATAGGTAAAAAAACTGAATCACGTAACCTTATCTGAGATCATACAGTGAGTGAGTGGTAGAATGGGAATCTTAAGACAGATCTGATTCCAAATTCCTGTTCTTACCATCAAGTCACACATAAGTGGTAGGAATATACATACTTCTATCCCTTACAGCCCTGCTATTTACATATCTTGGCCAATTTTTGCCCATGCGCCCATGCATGTGCACTGAGTCATGGGATGAATTTGATGGTAGTGAAACGTAGCAAGATTGGCACCTTCCCCATGATGACCCCAAAGCTTCAGGGATACTCAGTATTACTCTTCCATTCGAAATCTCAGGGACCATTTATTTACATTCTTTTCCTACTACTCACAACTTTTCTGTAAGAATGGCATTTGAGCTGGTGGACAGGTAGAGCTGCAGAAAACTTCTCTGACCTTTCTTTTCAAACTTTTTATTTTATATTGGCATATAGCTGATTAACAGTGTTGTGATAGTTTCAGGTGTACAGCAAATTGATTCACTTGTACATATACATGTATATATTATTTTTTAAAATTATTTTCCTGTTTAGGTTGTTACATAATATTGAGCAGAGTTCACTGTGCTATGCAGTAGGTCCTTGTTGCTTATCCATTTTAAATATAGCAGTGTGTACATGTCAATCCCAAATTCCCTAACACTTCCCCCCACCTTTCCCCCCGGTAACCATAAGTTTATTCTCTAAGTCAGCTGTCTCCAACCTTTTTGGCACCAGGGACCAGTTTCATGAAAGACAGTTTTTCCACAAACATGGTTGGGGGATGGTTTCGGGATGATTCAAGTGCATTACATTTATTGTGCACTTTATTTCTATAATTATTACGTTGTAATATATAATGAAATAATTATACAACTCACCATAATGCAGAAGCAGTGGGAGCCCTGAGCTTGTTTTCACTTGCCACTCTGATATGGTTGTGATATGAGTCTGCAGGCAGTTGATTTATTATGGTCTCTGTGCAGTCAAACCTCTCTGCTAATGATAATCTGTATTTGCAGCCACTCCCCAGCACTAGCATCACTGCCTCAGCTCCATGTCAGATCATCAGAGACATTAGATTTTTGTAGGGAGCATGCAACCTAGATCCCTCGCATGCACAGTTAACAGTAGAGTTTGTGCTCTTATGAGAATCTAATGCTGCCGCTGATCTGACAGGAGGCAGAGCTCAGGCAGTAATGCGAGCAATGAGGAACGGCTGTAAATACAGATGAAGCTTTGCTCGCACACCTGCTGCTCACCTCCTGCTGTGCGCCAGTTCCTAACAGGCCAAGGACCAGTACCGGTCCATGGCCTGGGAATTGGAGACCCCTGCTCTAAGTCTGTGAGTCTGTTTCTGTTTTATAAGTAAGTTCATTTGTATCATTTCTTTTTAGATTCCACATAGAAGTGATATGATATTTCTCTCTCTCGGTCTGACTGACTGCACTCAGTATGACAATCTCTAGGTACATCAATGTTGCTGCAAATGGCATTATTTCATTCTTTTTAATGGCTGAGTAATATTCCATTATAAATATATACAATGCCTTTATAGTGCTCCGGACAGGGGCATTTGTTGTATGGCCATGTGAAGTAAAATGGGTTTTAGAGCAAAAGTTGAGCTGTTCGTTTCCTGCTTGTGGCTTTTAGGAACATCTAGAACTTATCTCTTTGAAGCCATCCAACCCCAATAGTCAAAGTATGGGTTCTGCCTTCATACCTCAGACCTTGTTTGTTAAGAAGAAATAGTGAAATAATGGGAATATTGTGGATGTTTAATCCTTATATACATCATGTATTAGCTGGTGATCCTGGACAAGTTACTAAACTCCAGGAACCTCAATTTTAACATCTATAAAGTAGAGATAATAATACCTACCAAACAGGGTTATTATGAGAAGCAGGGATAATTCATGTTAAGCATTTACGATAGTGCCATGTTTATAGTAGGAACCCAGTTAAGTGTAAGTTGTCCTGATTATTGGAAGGTTGGATTTCCTGATCTTTATAGTCCCTCCTAATCCCATGGTGCTGAAACTGGGAGTCTAGTAAGATGCACAGGGAAAGGAAGGAATGACATGCTATACTTATACCCTGCTGATGACAGTATAAATTTGTATAACTACTTCAGAATATAGTAGATAAAGATAGCCATAAAAATGTTCAAGCCCCATTGACGCAGGAATACCACTTCTGGAAATTTATCTTTAGGAAATAATTTAACAAGAGAGTAAAGCTATAAGAACAAAACTATTTTTACAGCAATATTTATTAGAATGTTATTTATAATAGTAAAAAAAATAGAAACCTCTAGAGACGTGATTAAGTAAATTATAATACATCAAATGAGAGGGAGGCGAGAAGATGGCGGAAGAGTAAGACGCAGAGATCACCTTCCTCCTCACAGATACATCAGAAATACATCTACACGTGGAACTTCTCCTATAGAACACCCACCGAACACTGGCAGAAGACCTCAGACCTCCCAAAAGGCAAGAAACTCCCCATGTACCTGGGTAGGGCAAAAGAAAAAAGAATAAACAGAGACAAAGAATAGGGACGGGACCTGCACCAGTGGGAGGGAGCTGTGAAGGAGGAAAGGTTCCCACATACATCAAATGAGGATTTTTCTTAGGAAGAATTAGAATAGGGAATTGTATTTGTTATATAATGTTAAGTGAAAAATAAAAATGATATATGCATTTTGGTTATACTATAAAATAATATGCATATTGAATAAGCCTAAAAAGGAATGCAGAAAAATGGAGTTTTGTAGTGTGATAGGATTAAAAAAGCAATGTTTAAATTTTTTAAAAAATTTGTTTAAAACTAAAATCCATTTGTTCATGAATAAATATTTATGGGCTGCCTACCATTTACTAGATACTATTCTAGAAATAATGAATACCTCAGTGAACAAAACAGGCAAAAAAAGTAGAAAACTTACACCTAGTGTTTTCAGAGTACGTTGTAAACTTTTCAAAGTATTATTATGTTCATATTAACATTTGAATTTTCAACTAAACTTTTTAAAATTATGCAATATTAGAAACATACAAAGAAACATGGAAAACAACACAATACCAGTTCATGTACTTAGGATGCAGAGCTAACAGATGTTAATATTTCTCATTTACTTCCCAGCTCCACTTCTAAGAAAAAAAAAAACAGGCTTGGCAAAAGCTGAATCCCTTCATCCCTTTCACCTTCTTTCCTACCCAAAGGTACTCCTAATGTAGTTATGTATCATACCTATTTATGTTTTCATTTTTTTCTACATATATATATAAAACCATGAACAATATATATTATTTTGTTGGTTTTAAAACTTTACATAAATGATATCATGTAGTGTTTATCCTTATGTAATCATTTTTATTTCACTCATTTTTAGTGTTTCACAGTATTGCAATGAATGACTAAACAGTTTATCTTCCTACTGATTATTTCCAATTTTTGCTATTCAGAATCCTTCAGTGAACATTTTATTTTTTATTTTTTATTTATTTATTTTATTTTTGGTTGTGTTGGGTCTTCGTTGCATGGTGCAGTTTTCTCATTGTGGTGGCTTCTCTTGTTGAGGAGCACAGGCTCTAGGTGCGTGGGCTTTAGTAGTTGTGGCACGAGGGCTCAGTAGTTGTGGCTCGTGGGCTCTAGAGTGCAGGCTCAGTAGTTGTGGTGCACAGGCTTAGTTGCTCCGCGGCATATGGGATCTTCCCAGACCAGGGCTCAAACCTGTGTCCCCTGCATTGGCAGGCGGATTCCCAACCACTGTGCCACCAGGGAAGTCCTTCAGTGAACATTTTTATGCACAACTCCTTGTGCAATTGTATCAGAGTTTCTAGGGTTTATGCATAAAAGTGAAATTCCTGAGTGGTGGATGTGTGCATTGTCAGTTTTAAAGCATATTCCAGGTGCCTTCACAAATGGTTTTAACAAGTGACACTCCCAACAGCAATGTGTATTCCATGGCATCCTCACCAATACCTAAATCATTTTTACCTGCTTGATATGTGGCACCCTCCTTTTTCTTTTAATCATTTAATCTTTCTTGGCTCGGGAAAAAATAAAGACAAGGTCCACGCTCAAGTCCAGTATAAGTAATTGGTGAAGGACCCTGTTCCTAGGCAGATGGAAGGCCTCATCTCTGGAACTAGAAATAAGCCACATGGAGAGCACTTTGAAGGAGGCTTACTATTGACAGTAATTTCATTGGATTCTCATGCCTTGTCAAGTTTCCTAACATGTACCTAATGAGGTTACGGGTATTGAATGAAATGTCAGGTTTCTGATTCACAATAGGAGATTAGTTAGTGTTGCTTCCTTTACCTTCCCAATTAAGAAAGTTCTCAAGGGACTTCCCAGGTGGCTTAGTGTTTAAGAATCCTCCTGCCAATGCAGGGGACACGGATTTGAGCTCTGGTCTGGGAAGATCCCACATGCCGTGGAGCAACTAAGCCCGTGAGCCACAACTGCTGAGCCTGTGCTCGAGAGCCTGCGAGCCACAACTACTTGAAGCCCGCGCGCCTAGAGCCCGTGCTCCACAACAAGAGAAGCCATCTCAGTGAGAAGCCCGCGCACCACAATTAAGAGTAGCCCCCGCTCTCCGCAACTAGAGAAAGCCCGAGCGCAGCAACGAAGACCCAATGCAGCCAAAAATAAATTAATTAACTAATTTTTAAAAAGTTTTCAGGGTAATACACTAAATAACTTTCTCTTTGCTCATGTGTGTAAATGTGCTTAGATGCATGGTCTCTAACTTTGGCATGCATCAGAATCCCCTGCAGGGTTTGTTAAGGCACAAGCTGCTGAATCAGTTTTTGATTCAGTAAATCTGGTGTGAGGCCTGAGAGATGGCATTTCTTGTAAGTCCTCAAGTGATGTTGCCCTTCCTGCTGGTCTGAGAACCATACTTTGTGAACCACTGTTCTATATGTGTCAGTAAGAATGTTATGTCACTGCTGCATGGGGGTTGGAGGATGGATCATTCAACTGATTAACTTGGTGATATTCCTCTCTATATAATACTCGGGGTCCCCTGAATATCCCTAGGCTTTATTGAGGTGACAATTCCTGTAGCAATGGGACAGTGTCCTACCTTCCTTCCTCTCAACACATATGTGGAATGATTTATGAAATCACAAAAGGATTGAACTTTTTTACTTATTTCTGCCTGTCTGACTGATTACAAATGAGCTAAAATAAGCAGGAGATTTAGGGCAGTTTTTGATGATAGGGAGCTGCTTGGCAATGGAAGCCATCTAGGGGAATGGGCAGGGGTTGCAGGGTATTCTTAGTTTAATTTAAGGTCATCCAACTTGCTCCCTTTTCTACCACCTTACCTTCTCTTCAACATCTTCAAACTCAGACATTCAGTGCTTTCTTTTTCTTTGAACCCTTGACTAGGATTGTTTTCCACATAACTTCAGGAACTTTACCACCATGCAAAAAGGAAGCAGGATGGAATTCTGGGGATCTGCTCTCTTGAGTAGGTGCAAGTTTTAGCCCAATTTTTTCTGTGCTTTCTATTTAAAACTTTTTGTTAATAAAAATGTAATTGAAATATATTCATGTATATAGTAAATATATTCATAAGCATATACTTCCTAGGAAGTATTTTTTATGGACACTAGGTATAAGTTGTTGATTTAGGAGCTCTGTATAAGGTACACTTCAAATAAAATATTACAGATTTTTAACAACAAAAATAAAATCAGTATTATGGCATGGTATTAGATGTTATAAATAGAAGATATAGTACAAAGGACTTCTAACATTGCAAAAAGTACTGCAAAAAGATGAGGTGGAGTAAGATCCTTGAGGGCAAAGGCTGTCTTGCTTATTTTTTTCCAGTTTTATTGAGATATAGTTGACATGTTACACTGTGCTAATTTAAGGTGATTTTATATATATATATATATGTTGCAAAATGATTACCATGATAAGTTTAATTAACATCCATCACCTGACATAGTTATAATATTTTTCCTTGTGATGAGAACTTTTAGATCTACTTTGTTAACAACTTTTGAGTACACAATATTGTTAACCATAGTCACCATGCTATATATTATATCCCCAGAACTTATTCATCTTATAACCAGAGGTTTGTAGTCTTTAACCTTCACTCATTTCCCACACCACCACCCCCTGCCTTGGCAACCACCAATCCATTCACTGTTTCTATGCGTTTGTTTTTTTTTAATTCCACATATAAGTGAGATCATACAGTATTTATCTTTCTCTGTATGACTTATTTCACTTAAGATAATGCCCTCAAGGTCCATCCATGGTATCACACATGGCAGGATTTCATTCTTTTTTATGGCTGAATAATATTCCATTTATCTGTCAATGAACACTTAGATTGTTTCCATATCTTGGCTACTTTAAATAATACTGCAGTGAACAATCCAAGTGTCCAAGTATTTGTCTTTCTCTTTTTTTTATGATTTATGTAATCAAAGAAATCTCCCTGCAGTTTTGTTTTTAAACTTTTTATTTTATGTTGGAGTATATCCGATTAACAATGTTGTGATAGTTTCAGGTGCATAGCAAAGCGACTCAGCCATACATATACTTGTATCCATTCTCAGCCAGACCCCCTCCCATCCAGGCTGCCACATAACATTGAGCAGAGTTCCCTGTGCTATACAGTAGTTGTCTCTCTTTCTGACTTATTTCATTTAGTGCCTTTGAGGTCCACCCATTTTGTTGCAAATGACAGGATTTCCTTCTTTTTCATGACTGAATAGTATTCCTCTGTGTGTGTGTGTGTGTGTGTGTGTGTGTGTGTGTGTGTGTGTGTGTGTGTGTGTGTGTATACAACCCAACTTCTTTATCCATTCATCCATCAATGAACACTTAGGTTGTCTCCATTTCTTGGCTGTTGCACATAATGCTGCAATGAACATGGGGGTGCAGATATGTCCTCTGTATAGTGATTTCATTTTCTTTGGATTTGTACCCAGAATTGGGATTGCTAAATCACATGGTAGTTCTATTTTTTTATTTTTTGAGGAACTTCCATACTGTTTCCATAGTGGCTACACCACTTTACATTCTCACCAGCAAGTGCATAAGAGTTCCCTTTTCTCCATGTGCATGCCTACAATTCTCATTTCTTGTCTTTTAGATGATAACCATTCTAAACGGTGTGAGGTGATACCTCATTGTGGTTTTAATTTTCTTTGTATCTATTTTACTTTTTAACAACCTCAGGTTAAGGTAATCCCTGGCATAGAGCAAGTGTTAAAGAAATGAATGAAAAGTAATGATAAGGAACGTCAGAGTAGTACAATGAAAAGAAAAGTGTTATGAAGTCCCTCAGATGTTGTTTTAATCCTGATTTTACTGTCTGGATGTTTTTGGACAACTGTGTTAATCTTTCTGAAACCAGTTTTCTAGTTTATTAAACAAAGACTGGGTCCTTTTCCCTGTCTGATTGTTGTGGTGGAATTTAAATGAAAACCAGTGACTGGCACATCAGCACTCAAATAATATTGATTTACCCAACTCCAGCCCTGCCAATTTCCTAACAAAAAAAGCACAGTATTAAAATTGGTAAATCTGGGCTTCCCTGGTGGCGCAGTGGTTGAGAGTCCGCCTGCCGATGCAGGGGACGCGGGTTCGTGCCCCGGTCCGGGAAGATCCCACATGCCGCGGAGCGGCTGGGCCCGTGAGCCATGGCCGCTGAGCCTGCGCGTCCGGAGCCTGTGCTCCGCAACGGGAGAGGCCACAACAGTGAGAGGCCCGCGTACTGGGAAAAAAAAAAAAAAAAAAAAAAAAAAATTGGTAAATCTATGGCTAATATGACCTGTATTTTCAGACTTCCTGGTACAATTATTAATTAGCAATTCCCTTGCATGAATCCTGTAAAATTCATCCATATTTTACAGAGATAATGAGAAAACGGAGCTTAAATATTCTGTGTAACTGCCTCAGGGTAAGTCAGTGGAGGAGAAACTAAGAGCTGGATTTCTGAGTTCAGAATTCCTGCTCCTCTGTCTTCTTTATTCTCAGACTGTGAAGTCAAACTGTAACTCTTGATTCTATTTTAGCAGCAGAGGTGATTTGGGGGCCTAGAGAAGTATAAGGTCATTTGAGTTTTTGTTATTCGGTTTTATATTTTTCCGGTGTAAATGGGAGAAGAGGTAACCAGACATCAACATAAATTACTCTTTGCTGTGACTTATATAATCACCTTATCATTATATCTGTATTCACTGATTAGATAACATTAAAAATGTATTCAATGTAATAGCCTTTGAAATGGATGATTGTTTCCTAGAGAAGCTTTGGTGCTGAAAAACTATGTACTAGGACAAATCATTATATATTAATACTAACAACAACAATAGAGATAGCATTTATTGTAGAACTCCCAGAAGCAGGCTATTGTGCTATAAGCTCTTTATATGCATTACATACATTGCTCCCCAATTATGTATATTTCTCTGAAGAAAATTCTTTTTTTTTTTTTTGCGGTACGCAGGCCTCTCACTGTTGTGGCCTCTCCCGTCGCGGAGCACAGGCTCCGGATGCGCAGGCTCAGCGGCCATGGCTCACGGGCCCAGCCGCTCCGCGGCATGTGGGATCTTCCCGGACCGGGGCACGAACCCACGTCCCCTGCATCGGCAGGCGGACTCTCAACCACTACGCCACCAAAATTCTATTTTTGTCCCCATTTTATCCATGAGAAACTAGAGCCTTAGAAAGTTTAAATACATTACCTAAATTAATACTTGTCAAAAAGCCAACTCAGAAAGATTAGAATGTGGCCGGTCTACTTCCAGAGCTGGAGCTCTAAACACTAACTCTATAGATATTTATTGAGTGTCATCTTTATTTTAGGCTCTAAGGATAGAGGAATTACCAAAATAAAAGACCCAGGCCCTCTGGGAGTTGAAACCTGGCTCTAAATATAGAATAAGTAGACCAGAGTGAATATGAGACAGTGTTTTCTAAATAATGGTCCATGGAACAAGGGTGTCTTCAGTTTTTGTTTTTAAAATGAAATAGCAATTCTAACTCTGTTAAGTTTGGGAAACTCTGCATGCTGTTATTCCTCTCTTAGAGACATACATTACATATTATTATATTAAAGTCAGTGCAAAGGTCTGCTATTTAAAATATTAACATTTTCTAAAATTATTTGAAAACAACCTTTTTTCCCCAAATCATTTCTATTAATACCCATCAGGACACCAGTATTCTGTGAAACATAGTTTAGAAAATGCTGGGCTAGAAAAATTCTTTAATATTTAATCCCTTTGTTTTTTTCTGGAAAAAAAATAAGGGGGGCTATAATCCTTGGTGTTCATGTTTTCCTGCACTCCAAACTCATACGGTGTGTATTAGAGCAGCTCAGCTGTGAGTTTATAGTCTCTATTTGTTTCTCAAAAAAATGTTTGTCCTGTGCCTCATGATTGACGGGGCTCCATGCTCATTCCTTACACTTGGCCTCTCTTCCCTCCGTAGCTATCTTTCTTGGAAGTGTAGCTCTCTCCATTATGTCACCCTCCACTTTTCCCACTGTGTGCTCATGCCATGTCCAAATGTGTGGTAAGGGCTGAAAAGGAGGAAGTTGTGGAGGTTTACAAGGTTTGTCCCCACAGGCAAAGAAAATTTCAAGGAATTTATAGCATTGGGAATAAGAATAGGAAAGAGTAGAGCCGTTTACCTTAAAGGTGGTCTGTGAACGAATAGAAGAAGTGGCAGAAGTTTACTCAGATGGGAAAAGGTCTGTCTCAGGGGATGAGGGCTAGCAAGTGGCCTCTGGTGGGTAGTTAACCTTTTTCTTTGTTTGGCCTTATGGAGTTCTCAGAATAGATTTGGAGTTCAAACTTTTAGTTTGGAAAAACTAAAGGGAATAATTTGTTTTCTTTATCACATATGATCAAACATTATCTGCTGGTCTATTATTTTCAAAGCAAAAACTTCTATTTGAAACAGTTTTTTAATTATGTTAGAAATGTTTCCACTGCCCTCTATAAAGGCCTCCCTAAAGTTATAGATCTTAGGAATATCTAATGCTGTTTCTTTCCAGAGATGCGTATTTATTATTTTCTGCAAAAAGGTGTGCCTTTCAACCTGTGTGTTCTATTTTATAAACAGTAAAATGCTAAATTAACACATGATAAGTGCTGAAATAAAAGTCTGTCCTTTCCCTTTATACCCTCTTTGACAAATAAGTACATAACTCTGTGCACTTTGTTTCTGCGAAGTCCATAGCCTTTTGGAAGTCCAGAGAAGCCACTCGACTTCAGGAAGAACCTGAAGTTTGTTCTGTGCGAAAAGCAATTATTTTTTTGCCTCAAAGATGGACTTTAACTCAGGAGATCACAAGCGTATGCTGCTTCTGTACCCGAATCAACCTTCCATTATCTTAGTTTGATTTCCTAACCACCCACTATGGTAAGAATAACTAGTCCCTTTTTGAAGATGAGAAAAGTGGGTCTCAGAGAAACAAAATAACATACTGACAGGTGGTACTGTCAATGTGCAAACCCCGTGTGGTCTAAGTCCCTATCCTACAGGATGTGTGTAAAAGACTTAGAGCAATGCCTGGCATGTAATAAGGATGAGGTGAATGCTGGTTTCCATTCCATTTTGTTCACATTTGTTATCCTATGAGCAGTAAATAAACATTCTGCTGTAGTGAGGCTCAGATGTTGAACAGGTACTGGCTGCCTCTGCCCACTGACATGAATTCATTAGCTCAGTTAAGTTCAGGAGCTTCAGCTTGCTGAGAAAGAAAGGGTAGGGGCAGGGGGCAGTCTGCAACATAGTGGAAAATCAATCACACACTTTCTTTTTTTCCCCTTAGTGAATCTAAGTAGAAAAGGCTTTCAAACACCTTCCCTGGGAGTATGGGTTCAATGAGAACAAACTGATAAAATCTTACTGTAGCTCAATTTGAAAAGTATGACTTTTGTTCATTAAAAAGCTCAGTTCAACATTCCAATTAAGCAAAATATATGCCTTACATTCACCATACAGTTCTTGTGCTTCATCTTTAGATGATATGCCTTGGCACAGATGAGGCTTTGGGATACAGACAGTAAAAGCTGGTGAAGTTGCTGAGCAAAACTGCTATTAGCAGTTTAATCACTTGTGTTAAATGCCATGGATATAATCCAAAGTGAGGAAAATTGCCTTCTGGAGTGCTGGACTTCAACAGTTTCGTAAGCTTAAGAAATTTGCTCTCAGCAGAGTATTTGGATTTCAATCGTAAGTCTGTAAATAACATAAATAAATAATACAGTCAAGTACAGTGATTCATAAGTAAAATCAGACAGTGTAGATCACTGATTCCACGATGCATGATTACTTATTTATATTGCTTTTCAGGCTTAAGAATTGTTGCATTATCCATTGGTTGAATAAAAAATTGTTTAGCTTCATTGTATTTGTTGATTTGCTTTATTTTGCTAGAATCATTGGTCACCATCCTCTGTACTCTGCCTTGCTTTGTCCCTGGAGTTGTCCTTGTTTCGTTGTAGTTAAGTTCATAACCATTTGGAAGAACAGAAAGGCCACTCCTAGACTTCTAGAAGAACCAGGCTTTTGTTTGTCCTGCTTCAGAAGCATTTCTTTTTATTACCTGGAAAATGAACTTCCACCCAGAAGAACAAAAAGATTTGCTGCTTCAGAATCTAAATCAACCTACGGAACTTAAGTGTCTCAATTATCTCAGCATTTGGTATTAGGCTGGTGCTAACCAGAGGTTTAAGTTTCTGATACAAACAAACTCATTTAATTAAATTCTCCCTCTGAGTTGTCCCTGCAGTTCTTGTTTTTAGTAAAGATTCTAACTCTGAGCTTAAAACAGACAAAAAAAAAAGAGAGAGAGATGAAGGAAGGAAAGAAGGAAGAAAGAAGGAAGGAAAGAAAGAAAGAAAGAAAGAAAGAAAGAAAGAAAGAAAGAAAGAAAGAAAGAAAGAAAGAAAGAAAAGAAAGAGGGGAAGGAAGGAAGGAAGAGAAACCCAGAATTCCTCTTTATGCATGGGATAGGATAGCGATGGCAGACACATGACACATATTATCATTTTATCATTACTTCTCCTGTGTCTATGGCACATATTGTTCAATCAAAACACTTTTTCAACAGTTTTTGGAAATTTTGAACAGTATCTGGCTTATAAGAGGTCCTTAATTGTTGAATGAACTTATGCTCTGTTTCCTGAACTTAATTGCAAGCTCTCTGAGAGCAAGCATGTCTGCTTCATTAGGTGCAGTGCATCCAATGTAACTGCATTTTAAAACACCCTTAGAGTAAACTTAATTGCATATGGGTATTTGTCTTCCATTTAGATACTGGAGGGGGATGGATTATTAAACGAGGTGGTAAAGACAGCTAGAAATGAAGAATATAGACCTTTGTTCGGCAGTGTTGAGTTCATAGAACAGTAAATTGTCAACGACCCAATGCAGGAGCAAGGAAAGGGTCATTTTAACTTTTTAAAATTTCTTTAATTCTTCTCTGTAAAGCAAAGAGAACATAGGCTTCGGAGTTAGTTTAAATTCATGACATTTTTCACTAACTTGCTGTGTAAACTTGGATGAGATTTTAAATTGTTATATACCCCCTCACCCAGTTTGCAAAGATATAAAGTAGAAATGATAATTATCTCAGTTTATTTTCGAGATAAATAAAATGATTCAACATAGATAATACATTCCTGTCTGTTTCTTACTTTCAGTGAAGACCTTGGAGCAGCAACTCTTTGAGATAGATAGCATAGAAATAACAAAATAGAAATACACCTATGCCCCAAACTTGTCTCATCTCTGGCTTGCCCTTTTTAAATAGTCTAAACTGCCTTTATGTCTCCTTGTTCTGTCGGTCTCTAAAGAGTTGAAAGCAAATATGGACATCTGTGTTGCTTTGGTATTCAGGAATATCAGAATTCTGTATCTATGCAACACCTAGAAATGCATTCTCAAAGAAAGAACAGTTTTCTTGGCAGATACGTTTTGCCCCGTGGCCCCTTTTCAGTTCTTTAAAGTGTACTATGAAGTACTTCCTTTTTTAATATTGGGGAGCAGGGTTGTGAGGGGAGGGGGTGGAGGGAGGGAGGGAAGGAAGAAGGGAGGGGGGAGAGAGAAAGAGAGAGAAAGAGGGAAACTACTTCCTTTGATTAATGGTATGAATTTCAACAGCTCAAGGCTCTTAAATTTTTCATTTTTTTTGAGATTGGGAAGTGCTGAAAGTTTTCTTCATAACTGTATTGCTATTTATTGCAAATGTTCTTATATTTCATTAAGAGAGGTAATTTTTGAAGTGAAGCCAGGCTAAATATTGTCTTATAAACTGAAAAGCAAAGGTGTTCTAAGGGAGAATTTGATTGGTTTTCTCCAGGAATCTAGATACAAGCTAACTGATATGTTTACTTATTACCAAATTCCTCTCATTTTTATAGTTTTACAGTCTGTAGGCAGAGCATCCCTGCATTTGAATCATACCAGCTTCTTCTCCTGACCCAGCTTAATGCTAGAGGTATGAAAGGCAAAGGCGAGTTCTTTGCATATTGGAGTCACCTGGAACTTGTGTGGGAAGGCTTTTGTTTTGCCTTATTTCACAAGGTGATGAGAGTTCACTTCTCAGCTGGAAGATAAACTTAGATAAATTAACTGAGCACCCTTTTCACTCTTTCTCACCTCACCAGACCTTTTCCCTTTTAGATTTTGGCTTCTGCTTGTTCCTTTGAGTTACTCCACCTGCCAAGCAAAAAGTTGCTGAGACCTGCTAATAAAATTTCCATTTAGACAGGGTGGGAGCGCTACAGCCTTGAAAACATAGAGAGCCTGCGTGTTTTCACTCCATGAAGGAGACATGACCTATCTCACAGAGTGGTTAAACTTCATTCCTGCTTGCCTCCACAGACCAGGGCAGGAAAGGATGCTGTTAATGAAGGGAGGCTGTGGTTAAGAGCTCTGCAAAGCGATAGACGTGGGTTTGTATGCAGCCTTTGTCAATTCCTAGCCATTGACTTTGGGTTTTTCCTTTCTGAGCTCCAGTGACCTCATCTGTAAAATGATGAGAGTGACCTCATCATATAAAATGCAATATATATATATATATATATTCCTGTGTTTCTCCTTATCATATATATATATTACATATATATATATAACTGAGTATAATACTTGCTGCATAAAAAGTACTCAATACATGGTACTAATTAATGTTTGATATTTGTACATTATGTATAACATCATATGTCTTTCACTGATATTTCCTGTGTGATTAGCAGTTACCCAACTTCATTGCAAACTTCCTTTGTGCAGTGTTGATGACTTAGCCTCAAATCCTTTCTTTGCACTTACTAATTTAAGAACCATACATTCTGATTCTTAATATAGACCTGAGTTAGGATATTATATTCTGTTTATTTGTAAACATATGTCTCAAATTTTAGTAAAGAAAATGTGATTGCTTTTGCCGTAAGTAATAAAAACATACAACATCTTACACATCTTTTGATTTAACTAGCATTATTGGGGGCCTTATTTTTACTACATATATTACATGTGATACATCATCCTCAACAACCCTTCCAAAAGGAAAGATCATTATTAACTTTGGGACTAGAGAGGAAACTAGGGTTCAGAGAGGTTAAATAATGACCAAGGTAAACTATACTTAAGTAGCTAAAACAGGATCAAAACATAGGGTGTTTAGTTGCTCAACTCATGGTCTTTCCACTACACCAAGCTGACTCTCCATTTCTAAGAATAACGTAAAAGTGGCTTTGCAATTCATGATTGTTTCCATCTGTACAGACAGGGTTATCTCAAATTGTAAAAGTTTATAACAGAAAAGTATACTTCTCATTTATGTTATATGTCCAGCTAAGAAAGGAACAGCCCCTGTGTTCTGATATGAATGTCTTAAGGAAGGGGAAAAAATAGCAAAGATGAGACTTCCTGAGGAGTCTTAAAGCTTTGAGTCAGAAGGGCTCTATGTCACTTCTGTTCACATTCTATTGATCAAAACAAATCACATGTCCAAGCCCAGTGTGAGCAGGGCAGGGAGGTATACTCCTCACACAGGGAGGGCAGCGATTATTTGAGAAAAATAATAAATATATGATAATATTATATGTGATTTATTTATTTTCCTTGTCTAATTTTATTTTACTCAGGCTCATATAAAAATGTGTTTGGGGCTTCCCTGGTGGCGCAGTGGTTGAGAATCCACCTGCCGATGCAGGGGACACGGGTTCGTGCCCCGGTCCGGGAGGATCCCACGTGCTGAGGAGCGGCTGGGTCCGTGAGCCATGGCCGCTGAGCCTGCGCGTCCGGAGCCTGTGCTCCGCAACCGTAGAGGCCACAACAGTGAGAGGCCCGCGTACCACAAAAAAAAAAAAAAAAAAAAAAGTGTTTGTATTCCCCGAAGCACACAGCCCTGATGGTGGTAGGAGACAGTTCGAGGAGAGCTCAGTAGAAGAGAAACTCTGCTAGAGACTCACCATTGATTTGACATATTTAACGCACTATGTATTATCGGGGATAGATACTGGCCTTTTTTGTTGGCAGCATCTGTATACGGGGACTGTTCCACCATTTGCCAAGTTCATTTCGTTCACTGCTCTAAATCATCTTTCAGCACACCAACATATAGCAGTTCGATAAATGATTATTTTGCATTTTTACAGTGGCCAATGGAGCTGAAATTGTGTTTCTGAGATGATGTACTGAGCTAGAATTGCATTTTCATTTTCCACCACGCTAATGGTATGGAGGTGATTTTGTTGCATCTTAGCTTTGGCACCTCCACATCTTCATTCCTCCTCACTGCTTCCATTATAGGAGAACTCCTATGGCTTCATTGGCAGATGAAATATGAAAAGATCAATAACAAGAAGATAAGCGTAGGAGTTAACTGGAGAGGAAAATCAGAGGAAAATCTTTGATGTGATTTTTCTACAAGTGCTTTTTGCTTCCATCGTTACTGCTACTTCTCCCTTTAAAATAGAACCTTCAGTTTATGTTTTCTTTCCAGTGTCTCTTCAACTATTCTAGTCCTGGTCTCAACACCTCAAACTCGATAAAAGCCTCCTAACTCATCTTCCTTTCTTTAGTAGCTTCTTCCATCCTTTGCCATGAACGATGTAAAAAATGGTGGGATAGTTTTAAGCACCCAGGTTACAGAGCACCTCACAGAGCATATACATATAAAATCTTGGCAACTCCAATGAGAGCCCTGACCCCAACTGTCTTACCTGATGGCACCTCTCCTGCCCCTGCCTATCCAGTCCTCTTGGACCTACCCTCATCTTCAGCTTTCCATCTTGGAAACTGGATGTTTAACTTGGCAAACTGTCCCCACCTCCATGTCAAAACTTGTCTATCAGTCTTTTTTTATCCCAATTTTAAAGTCTGAAGTATTTAAGGCATATGAGAACATACACATGGCCTATATCTGGATTCTGAAGAATAACAGTAAAATAAAATCCTATGACCCCACCAACCAAAAGAAGAAATTGGCTCTCAGTCTTTACTTTCAAGTTCTGTCAAAGTCTCTAAGTTTGTTCTTCTGGTTTGGCCCTTTTTTTTTTTTTTTTTTTTTTGATCATTTGCACTTAGTTCCAGCCTGGATTGTCATCTCTCCAGCCCTCCTGTCAACATCGTCTGTTCCCACAGCTTTATCTTGGGCTGTTGTCCTGGCATGTTCCTCTTCCTAACACCTGAGATAGGAATTGCATCTATAGCCAGACTACTCTTCGAAAAATTGTATTTTGATCAGTCAATACCACCTTCCTAAATTCAAAATCTAACAACATTTCTTTATTTCCTAATGAGTCAAGTCTGAACATTCTCTCAGGATTTTAAATCCCTCTAGGAAATCATATTTGAAATGGATCTGACATACATAAAAAATCTTAGTTTTTCTTAGCTGGTTTCTTAGCTGGCTTTCAGTTGAGGTAAATTCCCATTCATTTTTCTGTATAATTTTAACCACCTTCCTATCTAGCTCATCTTTTTTCCTACTCACTCTGTCATGCCCCTTCTAACATGGTATGGTAGAAGGAGCAGAGACTTTAACATGAGGAGAATTTGGTTTGAGTCTTGAGCCCATCACTTACTAGCTGTGTAATTTTGGTTAATTTATGTATCACTCATCATTTGTATGATCATTCCCATTTTCCCCATCTGTCAATGGGCTTATTAATACACTATGGGATTATTAAAAGGTTAAGTAGATGTTTTCTCTAAAGGATGTGGACTATATTAGATAGTCAACAAACTGAGTTTTATCAATACTTTTCCATCTAGTCTCCTCATGTCCTACAGAAAAACCTATTTTTTCTTTAATTTTTGAATTTTGTTTTTTTATACAGCAGGTTCTTTTTAGTCATCAATTTTACACACATCAGTGTAAACCTGTCAATCCCAATCACCCAATTCATCCCACCACCATGCCCCCCATCCCCTACTGCTTTCCCTGCTTGGTGTCCATACGTTTCTTCTCTACAACTGTGTCTCAATTTCTGCCCTGCAAACCGGTTCATCTGTACCATTTTTCTAGCTTCCACATATATGCGTTAATATACGATATTTGGTTTTCTCTTTCTGACTTACTTCACTCTGTATGACAGTTTCCAGATCCATCCAGGTCTCTACAAATGACTCAATTTTGTTCCTTTTTATGGCTGAGTAATATTCCATTGTATATATGTACCACTTCTTCTTTATCCATTCCTCTGTCAATGGACATTTACGTTGCTTCCATGACCTGGCCATTGTAAATAGTGCTGCAATGAACATTGGTGTGCATGTCTTTTTTTTTAACATCTTTATTGAAGTATAATTGCTTTACAATGGTGTGTTAATTTCTGCTTTAAAACAAAGTGAATCAGTTATACATACACATATGTTCCCATATCTCTTCCCTCTTGCATCTCCCTCCCTCCCACCCTCCCTATCCCACCCCTCTAGGTGGTCACAAAGCACCTAGCTGATTTCCCTGTGCCATGTGGCTGCTTCCCACTAGCTATTGGTTTTACATTTGGTATTGTATATGTGTCCATGACACTCTCTCACTTTGTCACAGCTTACCCTTCCCCCTCCCCATATCCTCAAGTCCATTCTCTAGTAGGTCTGTGTCTTTATTCCCGTCTTGCCCCTAGGTTCTTCATGACCTTTTTTTTTTTTTTCTTAGATTCCATATATATGTGTTAGCATACGGTATTTGTTTTTCTCTTTCTGACTTACTTCACCCTGTATGACAGACTCCAGGTCCATCCACCTCACTACAAATAACTCAAATTTCATTTCTTTTTATGGTTGAGTAATATTCCATTGTATATATGTGCCACATCTTCTTTATCCATTCATCCACTGATGGACACTTAGGTTGCTTCCATGTCCTGGCTATTGTAAATAGAGCTGCAAAGAACATTTTAGTACATGACTCTTTTTTTTTTTTTTTCCTGTATGCGCGGGCCTCTCACTGTTGTGGCCTCTCCTGTTGTGGAGTGCAGGCTCCGGACGTGCTGGCTCAGCAGCCATGGCTCACAGGCCTAGCCACTCCGCGGCATGTGGGATCTTCAGGGACCGGGGCATGAACCCGTGTCCCCTGCATCGGTAGGCGGACTCTCAACCACTGCGCCACCAGGGAAGCCCGACTCTTTGAATTATGGTTTTTCTCAGGATATCTGCCCAGTAGTGAGATTGCTGGGTCGTATGGTAGTTCTATTTTTAGCTTTCTAAGGAACCTCCATACTGTTCTCCATAGTGGCTGTATCAATTTACATTCCCACCAACAGTGCAAGAGTGTTCCCTTTTTTCCACACCCTCTCCAGCATTCATTGTTTCTAGATTTTTTGATGATGGCCATTCTGACTGGTGTGAGATGATATCTCATTGTAGTTTTGATTTGTATTTCTCTAATGATTAATGATGTTGAGCATTCTTTCATCTGTTTGTGGGCAATCTGTATATCTTCTCTGGAGAAATGTCTACTTAGGTCTTCTGCCCATTTTTTGATTGGGTTGTTTGGTTTTTTTGATATTGAGCACATGAGCTGCTTGTAAATTTTGGAGATTAATCCTTTGTCAGTTGCTTCATTTGCAAATATTTTCTCCCATTCTGAGGGTTGTCTTTTGGTCTTGTTTATGGTTTCCTTTGCTGTGCAAAAGCTTTTAAGTTTCATTAGGTCCCATTTGTTTATTTTTGTTTCTATTTCCATTTCTCTAGGAAGTGGGTCAAAAAGGACCTTGCTGTGATTTATGTCATAGAGTGTTCTGCCTAAGTTTTCCTCTAAGAGTTTGATAGTGTCTGACCTTACATTTAGGTCTTTAATCCATTTTGAGTTTATTTTTGTGTATGGTGTTAGGGAGTGTTCTAATTTCATACTTTTACATGTAGATGTCGAGTTTTCCCAGCACCACTTATTGAAGAGGCTGTCTTTTCTACATTGTATATCCTTGCCTCCTTTGTCATAGATTAGTTGACCATAGGTGCATGGGTTTATCTCTGGGCTTTCTATCCTGTTCCATTGATCTATGTTTCTGTTTTTGTGCCAGTACCATATTGTCTTGATTACTTTAGCTTTATAGTATAGTCTGAAGTCAGGGAGTCGGATTCCTCCAGCTCCATTTTTTTCCCTCAATACCACTTTGGCTATTCAGAGTCTTTTGTGTCTCCATACAAATTTTAAGATTTTTTGTTCTAGTTCCATAAAAAATGCCATTGGTAATTTGATAGGGATTGCATTGAATCTGTAGATTGCTTTGGGTAGTATAGTCATTTTCACAGTATTGATTCTTCCAATCCGAGAACATGGTATATCTCTTCATCTGTTGGTATCATCTTTAATTTTTTTCATCAGTGTCTTATAGTTTTCTGGGTACAAATCTTTTGTCTCCCTAGGTGTGTTTATTTCTATGTGTTTTATTATTTTTGTTGCAATGGTAAATGGGAGTGTGTCCTTAATTTCTCTTTCAGATTTTCATCATTAGTATATAGGAATGCAAGAGATTTCTGTGCATTAATTTTATATCCTGCAACTTTACCAAATTCATTGATTAGCTCTAGTAGTTTTCTGGTGACATCTTTAGGATTCTCTATGTATAGTATCATGTCATCTGCAAACAGTGACAGTTTTACTTCTTCTTTTCCAATTTGTACTCCTTTTATTTCTTTTTCTTCTCTGATTGCCATGGCTAGGACTTCCAAAACTATGTTGAATAATAGTGATGAGAGTGGACATCCTTGTCTTGTTCCTGATCTTAGAGGAAATGCTTTCAGTTTTTCACCATTGAGAATGATGTTGGCTGTGGGTTTGTTGTATATGGCCTTTAGTATGTTGAGGTAGTTTCCTTCTATGCCCACTTTATGGAGAGTTTTTATCATAAATGTGTGTTGAATTTTGTCAATAGCTTTTTCTGCATCTATTGAAATGATCATATGGTTTTTGTTCTTCAATTTGTTAATATGGTGTATCACATTGATTGATTTGCACATATTGAAGAATCCTTGTACCCCTGGGATAAATTCTACTTGATCTTGGTGTATGGTCCTTTTAATGTGTTGTTGGATTCTGTTTGCTAGTATTTTGTTGAGGATTTTTGCATCTATATTCATCAGTGATATTGGTCTGTAATTTTCCTTTTTTGTAATATCTTTGTCTGGTTTTGGTATCAGGGTGATGGTGGCCTCATAGAATGAGTTTGGGAGTGATCCGCCCTCTACAATTTTTTGGAAGAGTTTGAAAAGGATGGGTGTTAGCTCTTCTCTAAGTGTTTGACAGAATTTACCTGTGAAGCCATCTGGTCCTGGAGTTCTGTTTGTTGGAAAATTTTTAATAACAGTTTCAATTTTATTACTTGTGATTGGTCTGTTCATATTTTCTATTTCTACCTGGTTCATTCTTGGAAGGTTATACCTTTCTAAGAATTTGTCCATTTCTTCCAGGTTGTCCATTTTAGTGGCATAGAGTTGTTTGTAGTAGTCTCTTAGGATGCTTTGTATTTCTGCGGTGTCCATTGTAACTTCTTTTTCATTTCTAATTTTATTGATTTGAATCCTCTCCATCTTTTTCTTGATGAGTCTGGCTAATGGTTTATCAATTTTGTTTATCTTCTCAAAGAACCAGCTTTTAGTTTTATTGATCTTTGCTATTGTTTTCTTTGTTTCTATTTCATTTATTTCTGCTCTGATCTTTATGATTTCTTTCCTCTGCTAACTTTGGGTTTTGTTTGTTCTTTCTCTAGTTCCTTTAGGTGTAAGGTTAGATTGTTTATTTGAGATTTTTCTTGTTTCTTGAGGTAGGCTTGTATAGCTGTAAACTTTCCTCTTAAAATTGCTTTTGCTGCATCCCATAGTTTTTGATTGTCGTGTTTTCATTGTCATTTGTCTCTAGGTATTTTTTGATTTCCTCAGTTATCTCTTGGTTATTTAGTAATGTATTGTTTAGCCTCCATTTGTTTGTGTTTTTTACGTTTTTTTCCATGTAATTCATTTCTAATCTCATAGCGTTGTGGTCAGAAAAGGTGCTTGATATGATTTCAGTTTTCTTAAATTTACTGAGACTTGATTTGTGACCCAAGATATGATCTATCCTGGGGAATGTTCTGTGCACACTTGAGAAGAAAGTGTAATGTGCTGTTTTTGGATGGAATGTCCTATAAATATCAACTAAATCTATCTGGTCTCTTGTGTCATTTGAAGCATGTGTTTCCTTATTTATTTTCGTTTTGAATGATCTGTCCATTGGTGTATGTGAGGTGTTAAAGTCCCCCACTATTATTGTGTTACTGTCAATTTCCTCTTTTATAGCTTCTAGCAGTTGCCTTATGTATTGAGGTGCTCCTATGTTGGGTACATATATGTTTATAATTGTTATATCTTCTTCTTGGATGGATCCCTTGATCATTATGTAGTATCCTTCCTTGTCTTTTGTAACAATCTTTATTTTAAAGTCTGTGTATTGAGATGCTCCTATGTTGGGTGCATATATATTTATAATTGTTATATCTCCTTCTTGGTTTGATCCCTTAATCATTATGAACTATTCTTCCTTATCTCTTGTAACATTATTTATTTTAAAATCTTTTTTATCTGATATGAGTATAGCTACTCCAGCTTTCTTTTGATTTCCATTTGCATGGAATATCTTTCTCCATCCCCTCACTTTCAGTCTGAATATGTCCCTAGGTCTTAAGTGGGTCTCTTGTAGATAGCATATATATATGGGTCTTGTTTTTGTATCCATTCAGCAAGCCTGTGTCTTTTGGTTGGAGCATTTAATCCATTCACATTTAAGGTAATTATCGATATGTATGTTCCTATTACCATTTTCTTAATTGTTTTGGGTTTGCTTTTGCAGGTCCTTTTCTTGTCTTTCATTTCCCACTTAGAGAAGTTCCTTTAGCATTTGTTGTATAACTCTTTTGGTCATGCTGAATTCTCTTAGCTTTTGCTTGTCTGTAAAGCTTTTGATTTCTCTATCAAATCTGAATGAGATCCTTGCCAGGTAGAGTAATCTTAGTATTAGGTTCTTCCTTTTCATCATTTAAAATGTATCATGCCACTCCCTTCTGGCTTGTAGAGTTTCTGCTGAGAAATCAGCTGTTAACCTTATGGGAGTTACCTTGTATGTTATTGTCATTTTTCTCTTGCTGCTTTTAATAATTTTTCTTTGTCTTTAATTTTTGCCAATTTGATTACTATGTGTCTTGGCATGTTTCTCCTTGGGTTTATCCTGTATGGGATTCTCTGCGCTTCCTGGTCTTGGAAATGTTAAGGAAATTTTTGACTATAATCTCTTCAAATATTTTCTCTGGTCCTTTCTCTCTCTCTTCTCCTTCTGGGACCCCTATAATGTGAATGTTGTGTTTAATGTTGTCCCAGAGGTCTCTTAGGCTGTCTGCATTTGTTTTCATTCTTTTTTCTTTATTCTGTTCCACAGCGGTGAATTCTACCATTCTGTCTTCCAGGTCACTTATCCGTTCTTCTGCCTCAGTTATTCTGCTATTGATTCCTTCTAGTGTAGTTTTCATTTCAGTTATTTTATTGTTCATCTCTGTTTGTTTGTTCTTTAATTCTTCTAGGTCTTTGTTAAACATTTCTTTCATCTTCTCGATGTTTGCCTCCATTCTTTTTCCAAGGTCCTGGATCATCTGCACTATCATTATTCTGAATTCTTTTCCTGGACGGTTGCCTATCTCCACTTCATTTAGTTGTTTTTCTGGGGTTTTATCTTGTTCTTTCATCTGGTACATAGCCCTCTGCCTTTTCATCTTGTCTGTCTTTCTGTGAATGTGGTTTTTGTTCCACAGGCTGCAGGGTTGTATTTCTTCTTGCTTCTGCTGTCTGCCCTTTGGTGGATGAGGCTATCTAAGAGGCTTATGCAGGTTTCCTGATGGAGGGCCTGGTGGTAGGTAGAACTGACTGTTGCTCTGGTGGGCAGAGCTCAGTATAACTTTAATCTGCTTGACTGCTGATGCGTGGGGCTGGGTTCCCTCCCTGATAGTTATTTGGCCTGAGGCAACCCAACACTGGAGCCTGCCTGGGCTCTTTGGGGGGGGCTAATGGCAGAGTCTGGGAGGGCTCACTCCAAGGAGTACTTCCCAGAACTTCTGCTGCCAGTGTCCTTGTCCTCATGGTAAGACACAGCCACCCCCTGCCTCTGCAGGAGACCCCCCAACACTAGAAGGTAGGTCTGGTTCAGTCTCCCCTGGGGTCACTGCTCCTCCCACTGGATCCCGATGCTCACACTACTTTGTGTGTGCCCTCCAAGAATGGAGTCTCTGTTTCTCCCAGTTCTGTCAAAGTCCTGCAATCAAATCCCAGTAGCCTTCAAAGTCTGATTTTCTAGGAATTCCTCCTCCTGTTGCTTGACCTCCAGGTTGGGAAGCCCCATGCAGCAATGAAACCCACCATAACCAAAAATAAATAAAATTAAATCTTTTGACTTCTGAGATGACTCAGTCACATGGGTGTAGGTAGGAGGCCTCAGTTCCTTGCCACATGTATCTCTCCTTAGGGCTGCTTGAGTGTCCTCATGACACGGCAGCTGGCTTACCTCAGGATGAGTTATCCGGCCCGCGGTCCCTAGGACTGTCGTGGCTTCAGCTGCCGGAGCCCCTCCAGAGCTGGCAGCCTCAGTGAGGCCGCCCTCCCCTCGCGCTCGGGGGCAGTTCAGTGATGGTGGAGGGAAGAGACCCCGAGCTGGGAGTTCCAGCTCTGCAGAAATGTGGGCTCCATTCTCCAGAAAAGCCTTTTTAGAAAGTCTTTTTATTTCCATTCTTTATTGAATATCTGAGCTTGGATTTATCAAATATTGAATGGTTTTGAACAGGAAACTGAAAATATAAGGCTTCCTTTTGGAGAGATCACTCTGACTGCTATGTGGAAGAAGGATCAATGGAAATTGAGACTGGAGGTAGCTGCAAAAGTAGCCCTTATGAGAGGACACGGCAACTTAGGACATGGCAATGACAGTAGCAGTGTGCCTTTGTAATCTGTTTCTTGACCATGTCACCTACAGCTGAATAAAGCACTATTTCTGGGCCCCTCCCTGGGGCCCAAAATAGGACTGGGCTAACCAACTCAAGTATAAATGAGAAAGTATAAATGTCAAAGGTAAAGACATCATAGCTTGGGAGAAACGGTATTTCTCAAACTGAAGAGTTGAAGAACAATTTCAAGAGAAAATTGCAGTTATTTGTTTGCAGAAGGCAGCGCTGAGCTGCAAGCCATGTGATGGAGACAAGTTTGTATGTTTTGCCTCCAAGAGTCTCCCCACTCCATCTCTTACACTTTAGCAAGTCTGTAGACGCAGAATGAATTCCAGAAGTCAAATATTGGAGCGTGTTAGCAGAAGTTAGAATAGTATGAGTGCTGAGGACTGAAAAAAAAAAAAAAAAAACCCAAAAATCAAAAACACAAAAGCTAAACACTGAGGATGTGTGCTCTATATCAAATCATTACATATTGATATTTTCCTGGTTGGAAGGAGAAGCTAAAAGATAAGAGAAGGGTTGGAGAAGATCTCAGGCAAGGCTGGGTAACAAAGCCACATTTAGATGGAGAGAAAGAAGGGAAAGAAAATATTCTGTAACTGATGCAGAAGGTGAACGAGTGAGGAAGGGTGCATGTCTATGGAAAAGACAGTAATTGAAACACTATGTGAACCAGTATAATTTTGCATCCTGCTGGTTTATAATGTGATTTGAAAAAATAAGGATGCTGAATAGAAGTTGCTGAAATCACCTGCTAATTCAAACAGACTAAACTGTAAGGATGCCTTTGGATGAGATGGTTGCCCTCAGTAATTATAGGAGTCTGAAATGAGTCTGACAGGCAGAAGAGAAATAGCAATATAAACACCAGTAGGAGTCAATGAACACAACTTTATCACAGTTTACTACATTCCTGGATTTAATTGCTTTTGTTTTCTTGGTGGCTTTTTAAATAGCACATTTCTCAGAGATTGTGACTCTTTCAGGAGAAACAGTTAAGTTGAAAAGGGTCCCATCAGGTCAAGAGCTTGGTAGAAAAGTTGCAAGGTCCTTATAGTTTATAGATGCCTCCCATGACTATGTTTAGTTTGTCAGCTCAGGCCTTAAGAATTAAAAGGAACAGCACATTCTGTCTACCTTCTCTTCCTCATTGTACAAATGTGAATACAGTAGGGGGATTTTGTCATGGATTCTCAGTGTGTGGATATCAAGCTGGGATTCAAAGTCAGGTCTCCTGATACTTGTACCTAAAGTCGAGTGAACTGGGTGCTGTATCACACTGTCCCTTTGTGGGTGTTCAAAGGCCATACAGCACTGTACCCAGAGCTTGAGCACATAACTCCCTACCAAAGATTGTTTCTTGTTGGAGACTGTCTCTCCAGTCTTAGGAAATTGAATCAAGATGAATAAGTGATTAAGTACGTTAATTTACAGGCTTTAAAGGGTATTTCTCACACCCACGTTGATTTTTCTTTACAGTTCTGAAGGTTCCAAATGTCACTAGCCCACAGTCAAAGTCAGTTTAGATAGAAACAATGTGTCCAGTGGGGAACGAATGCCTGAATCCCTATAATGCAGGAGGTGTGGTTGTGGGGAAGGCCACCTGCTGACATGAGAGCCCTCGTAAGCTGCCACGTGCACTGTGGCCGTCTAGTAATTGTTAGCTTTGAACGTTGCAACGTGTAAGTCTCAGACACACAGTTTGGTACACGACCATACACAGTCCTGTGTGGTCCTCAGAACATGGCCGTTGGCATTGGGCAACTCTGCGGCACCTTTGGCAAGTGTTATAACCTCTCTGAGCCTTAATTTTTCCATAAAAATGGGAATAATATGACCAAGTTTGCTGAGTTGTCACAAGGATTATATAAAAACTTAGCTGAAGGTACCTAACATGATCCCTTATTGCTTGGCAGTGGTAGATAAGGATTCATTTTCTTCTAATTTCATAGAAACAAGCTTCTCAAGAAAGAGGATACATCATTTCCCGTGTCACTCATTAAATTATTACCCAAGAATCATCCCAGATGAGGCGATTTCTCTTCCCTTCCTTACAAATCTCATAGTACTTGCTGTTTGGAATCAAACATTTTACGGTTACTGAGGATTTTTTGTTGTTGTTAGTCACCTCTTCATAATTATTTTAACATTATTTCCTCTTCTGTGAAAGTCAGCAACTATTCCTTAACTCCTCTGAATGCCTGCAGTACCTAGCAAAGAGCAAGGACCTTGTAGGCCTTCATTAAATGTTTATCAGCCGCCTGAATTTGTGAAGATGTGAACAGAAGATGAGAGTGCAGCTTGAAGCCAGTGTTTCTCTTGCTAGGCTGCAGTTCTGCCTACAGAGTGTTTGGCTGTTAGGATTGCAAAGATTTTAGATTCGCTATGGGTGAGAGGGGCATAGAGCAAGTGCTGAGTTTTGGACAAGAAGGAAGTAGTGCTGTTGAAACCTGCAATGCCAGCTTGTTAATTCCATCCTCCTTACAGAGGTTGTCTTACTTATCTTTATAATTCACTCAGGTGCCTTTCATAATTCCTGCCAATCAATATTTTTGTAATGAATGAGCAGAGCCATGCTACCTTTGTTCTTTATGTTATATTTATGTTTGTGTGGTTCATTCATCCATTCATCAAATATCATTGAGCACCTATTATGTACCAGCCATTGTTCTAAAGGCTTTTCTTCTAAAGTAGTGAACAAAACAGACTGGAATGCCAGACATAATGGGGCTTACATCCCAAATGAAAATAAGTAAGGAATATATTGGGACTGGCCAAAAAGTTCGTTTGGGCTTTTGGTAGGCTGTTACGGAAAACCTGAACGAACTTTTTGGCCAACCCAGTATTTTGTTATGTCTGGTGATGATATATGCTGTAGAGAAAACAGAGCAGGGTAAGGGAATAGGACGTGTGTGTAGTTGGGGGAGAGGGTAAATTTTAAATAGGATGGTTCAGGAAAGCCTCTGTGAGAAGGTGGCATTCAAGTAAATACCTTCAGGAGGTGAGAGACCAAGCCATTGTAATACCTGGAGAAAGGCAGAGAGAATAGCAAGTGAAAAGGCTTAGACGTAGAAGCATGTCTGACATTTTCAAGGAACAAACAGGCCAGGCTGGGGTGGCTGCAGTGGCGAAGTATGAATATAACAGGAAATTAACTTCCTGTAATATCTAGTGCTCATCTTAAGGACTTGATGGCTTTCTTCAGTGGATTCCTAAGAGTCAGTGAAAATTTGCAAGCTCTACACAGTAATCAGATGCTACAACACTATGCATTCATTAATTCACTTATTCCTTCTTTCATCAATTCATTATTCAACAAATATTTACTGAGCACTTTTAATTAGAGCTTACATGTATTGAACACTTGCTTTATACTAAGAAATATGTTTCATGTGCATTTTATTTTTACACTTTTTATTTTATATTGGAGTATAGTTGATTAACAATGTTGTGTCAGTTTCAGGTGTACAACAAAATGATTCAATTATACATATACATGTACCTATTCTTTTTCAAATTATTTTCCCAATTAGGTTGTTACAGAATATTGAACAGAGTTCCCTGTGCTACACAGTAGGTCCTTGTGGGTTATCCGTTTAAAATATAGCAGTGTGTACATGTCAGCATTCTTAAATAAACTTCACACAACCTAATAAAATAGCTGCTTTTACACTGCCATTTTTAGATGAAGAAACCGATGCATCAAAAGTATTTTTAGAGCATGGTATCTATCTTCAAAAGATTCCTTATCTCACAAAGGAATTGGGATAACTACATAACAGTGTACAAGCTAGTTTATAAGTAGTATGGCTCAACCAAGGTGGAGAAATTTTGTTAAAGGAGCAAATACAAGTTCCTTTTACCCATTTTTTTTTTCCTTGAAAATATAATTGTGGTGACAGTATTTCTTCTGTGTTCTTTGTGTTTCTGAAAAGTCCAGACATATGTCACGGTTTCCAAGTGCCAGTCCTTCTCTTTCTGCAAGAAAATATCATGACGTTTAGAAGCACTACCATCATTACATCTTAGCCACACTGAGTTCCTAGAAAGCCAGAGTGACCCTGCCATTTCAGCTTGACAGTTTCTTTAAACTCCACAGGGTTCATCTTCTAAAATGAAATGGGGCTAAAAATGGTCCCTAATGTTTCATAAAAAACTTTTGGGGGGAGTGTAAATTTTTGGAAAATAATTAACATACTTTAATAACTGAGCTGGTGCTTCCTTGCATTTAAAACGCTTTCACCATCTCTATCTAATTAATTATTTATACTCCTTGCCCATTAATTTGCTTTAAAAAAGAACCCTGCCCCTCCTTCCCATTGTCATTTATTAATCATAACAATCGCTTTCTATAGATAATAAATGTCTTGATTTCACCATTTATAAAATGCTGTCTCAACACCACTGGGAGTGGGAGGTGGAGCTAGTGAGTTTAATTAACTGATAAATAATTGAAAAGCACTTTGCCATGTAAAGTGTTTTGGACATTCTAAGAAGAGACTTGATCTGGCTCCTGCACAGGTTTGAACTGCAGTGATGCAGTTGCTGCCTACGGGTTACATCTTCTGGAAGGCAATGGAGATGATTCTCCAAAATGATTCTTTCTCTCAGAATTTTGCTTTGATAAAATATTGATTGTGATACCAATATGTGACACATCTCAGCAAAAACAGCCAGTTATGTTTGGCAATGAATGTGTTTTATGAGACGTTTTGAATTTTTCATCAGAGTCATACAATCAACATAGGCTGATCATGACCAATCTGCTGGTGTAACATTCTGCAGGTTGCTTTTGGCCTTTCTTATTTGAGAAGGAAAAAAATAGTTACCACCATTTTCCATCCTGCAGTGTGAATACACCAATAAACTGCTTAGGTCTTTACAGTCAATGTGACAAATCATTCATCTTGCTTTTTATTTCATGTTTCTGACTCTTTGCAGTGCTCAAGGGTTTATTATTTTCAGTGACAAAGAATCTTTTATATTGGGAAAGAGCTCCATAAAACAATGACTAATATCTGAGTCAAAGTATTTTTTAAAAACTTTATAAACGATAATTCAGCATATAGCTCATGGGCTAAATTTTGCCCACCACCTGTTTTTGTACAACTCATTTCATACATGATTTTTTATGTTTTTAAATAGCTGAAAAAGAATCAAGAAAAAAATATTTTGTGAAACACAGAAATGATATAACATTCAAATTTCGGTGCCCATAAATAAAGTTTTATTAGAATACTCCATGTCCATTCATTTATGTATTATCTATTCAGTTCTTCCACATTATAAGGACAAATGATAGGGACCATAGCACCTGCAAAGCCTAAAATATTTACTGTCTGTACTTTTTAGAAAAGATTTACTGACACCCCCCCCCCCCCCCGATACAGGCTATCGTTAGAGTTCTATATATTAATGGATCATAAGCATGTAGTAAGTAAAATTACCTAGTGTCTCTGGAGAAAAAACAGTTGTTCATTATTTCTTCTACTATAGAAAAGAACCATGATATAGCACTCGAATGAAATGACTTTGGAAAAATGGTTATCATTAGGTAAAAAAAATTAAAGGCACTAATTTATATATTATATCCCCTTGTGTCATATTTGATGCTTTTTTCTGCTTTTGCTTATATTCAATTTTTCTATTATCTATTCATTGCCCATTCGTTCATTCTTTTATATTCTACCTACATTTGTAGTCTAGCTACTCCATGCTGAGTACCCAGAGTAATGGAAAGTAGAATAACAAAGAACTCAGCCCTTGCTAAATTCAGTCTCTTGGAGAAAATACCCATTTGAGCAGCACTTACAATGCATTGTAAGTAATGAGTGTTTCCATAGTTTTATGTGCAAATCCTGTGGAATCCCAGTAGAAAGATTGATTCATTATGGGGGAATGGGGTCAGTCTCTCAAATAAAAAATATATTTGAGTTGGGTCTGAAGGATGAATAGCAATTCTCCATGCTTAAAATAGTAGCAGAAGCCAAGGTCCACTGGACAGAGATATAATATGGTGTGTCTTGGCGACATTAGGTATATCATGAGGCTGGAGTAAAAGGTGCATCAGGGTTAGAAAGTAAGTTTGGTGAAGATTGTGAAGAGCATTGTCCTTGAGACCAGGGGTCCTGTACTGTATCTGTCAGGCAATAAAGAGCCAGAGGATTCTGAGAGGGGCAAGGCACGGTTATCTGTGCGCTTTAGCAAAATACTCCAGCAGCAATGTAGAAGATGGACTGGAGGAGAAAGAAACTACACAGGGAGACTAGCCGTTGAAAGGTGAGGATCATTGTGAACTAAGGCCATCATGAGGAGACTATCGAAAAGGAATAGATTATATTGTTTCTTGTTTTTGTATTAGAATCAGCTTGAGTCCTGCTAATGGCTCTGAACATCTCAGATTTTAATCCTGGGGGAAGGGCAGAGGTTGGGGGCAGAGGGGAGTCCTACGGTATTGTCTGTATTTGGTAGAATAGTTTTAATTGCTGTTGTATTTAATTTTTGTTCTGAACCACATATGTAATTTTCGGTGGACTCTTGTGCTTTTAATTCCACGGTGAGCAGTAGTCCCACACCCAGTCTGAGGGAGTCTTTACTCTGGCGACCCTGGTTCTAGCCTTCCTGAGAATGATTCCTTTTGGGAGGGGCCTGAGAGACCACCCTTGTAGCAGATTCATAAATCTCCAAGAGAGCCTGTGCAAGTCTGGGCCAGAGGGGTCCCCAGATGTGTCAGCGTCCAGAGGTGAGGGAGGCTCTATGCCACACAGCAGTGGTGCTACAGCTCTGTTCAGGGCTCCTCCCATGGCGGCGGGGCACACCCTATGTGATTACTCTTGAGGTGTGGAATAGCAGCTGCTGCTTTCAATTCCTGGGCTGCAAAGTCATTTGGCTCAGTCTGGGCATATGCTGTCATCATTTCTAATGTCTCCAGTGAGACTGCATCTCGATAATCCAAGGTTTCCTATTAAATTGAAGTCTGCTCCTTGGCAGGACAATGGAAATTTAGATGGCTTGTCTTATCTGGGATGTGAGGGGTGGATCTGGGGATTACAGCAGGCTTGGATTGCAAGGGGAGGTTTTTATAGGATTATCTCCCCTGTCTAAGAAATATGACAGTACTAGAGATACAAGTATGAAAAGGTCACTTTTTCAGTAGGTGGACTGTTTGAGTGATGTTATATATCTCACCTGCTCCCCTGTGACATTTGAATCTGAACAGGACGGGTGATGGCTTTTTGCTTCCCAGTGTCAATGAAGAAAAACCACTATAGACATGCACTGAAAGTCTGAGAGATGACTTCTTCTGTGAAGTGACTACTTTGTCTAGATTTGACCCAAAAAAGGAGAAGCAGCTTTATATAATAGAAAAATCATAGGCTTCAGAGTCAGGTAGATGTAGTTGCAAATATCACACACTTTCTATTATGAGACTTCCAGCAAGTCACCCTTTTGAAGCCTTGTTTTTCTCAAGAAAAAGACATTGTACGTTTATGTGTACATGAGAGTGTGTGTGTGTGTGTGTGTGCACATGCAAAGCACCTGGTGGAATCCCTTGTGCGTAATGGGCTCTCAACAAATGTGTTAATTTCTGACCACCTTCGAGAGAAATAGGTTATTTCAGTGATGATGAAAATGAACACCCTGGAGAACACAATATGGCAGCAGTTCTTCAGATCTGAGAAGGAGGCATCATGGCTTAATCAAAAAGTCCTGGATTTAGAGGCAAAAGATCTCAGCTTGATTCATTAGTTTGCCACTCAAGATGAGAACCTGGACAAGTCATTTACCTCTATAATTCTCAGGTCCTATGCCTATACAACATGTACCTTACACGATTAAAACATATAATAAAGTTTTTATAGAGATGGACTCGATTTTTATGGGCCCAAACATTCTACAATTTGGCAGGGAGAACTTTAAGAAAATGAAAACAAATTGTAATTGCAAAATTAGATACAGGGCTTTGGAAGGGTCTCATGCAGGTGAGGGAGCTTCATTAGCTTCATGGTAAATCTGCCTGAGTTTCTTGAACATAAGTATATTTATATAATACAATAGTATAATAAATATTTATTGGATATGTTGGTGAAAAAAATGAATATGAATTTGTTAATATGAGTTAAACCTGAGTTAGAATGAAAATAAATGCAAAAGTGATGGAAAAGAGAGGGAAATAACTCACTGAACGTTTTGATTTCTTAAAAAAAAAAAAAAAAACCTGAAAATTTCCTCTAGCTTTATGCAGGGCACATTGATTTCAAAACAATAAACCTTCAGTGAGGATGTAGGTGCTAGACACTGTACTAGGCATAGGTGAAACAGAGTATTACTTGCATGAATAATAAATAGAGACAGAATTTCTTGAAGGCATAATGCCTGTCAATCACTGCCCTCCATGTGGAAGTTTTGAATTCTGCAGTGTGTCTTGAGGACATTCTCCTGACTGACAGAGAAGTATCATGAAATAGTATAAAGAAATATTTCAGAATTTAGGAGTTGTGAGGGATCAGTTTAGATTATTAGAAAAAATTGTTTATGTGTAAAGCATTTACTTGGCATGTGCTCAGGATTGAGTGAAGCACTCATACCATTCTATTAGTGGTAATATTATATTAATACATAATTTTATGGTTATGATTCCTTTAAAGGAAGAGAAAAAGTATTCTCAGCAGATGACCTGTCCTATCACCCCCTTAATTATTTGTCCACAGATTTACCTGCAATAGTACCCACCCCTTCTTCTTTCAGTCTTGTCTTGTTTAAGGCAAATCCCTACCATCTGAGTAGCAGATGATTTTTCTGTGACATTCAAGGTGAAGATACCTCTTTGCCAGAGTAATGGTTTTAACCCATTGATAAAAGCATTGCTACACTTACACTAGCAAATCACCATAGAAAATGCATAATAGGTATTAACCTAAGACTAGAACAGGATGGTCCTTCTCCCCTATACACATAAGCCACAGATTATCAGAAATGGCTGGGGCATAGGTGCAGGCTGGCTGTCGTAGACATTATTTTTGTCAACCTGAGATTCAGAATTTACTGGCTAGTTATCCAGGGGATCTTTGTAGATCTACGCCCTAAAGCAGCCCTCCAAATCTGAGGTGCAAGCTTAGGAATGTGTGTCATTGGTTAGCTTTCATGCTGGGCACATCTAGATGTCTTCCTGGATGAAAAAAGTGGAATGTGGGTTCCCACTCCAAGCCTAAAGAGGCTGCTTCTCTCAGGATTTACGTCCTTGGTGAGCGAGAAGCTTGGCTCTCCGCCCTCCTCAGGAGGCCCCTTTGCTTTGCTAGATCAGTAACCAGCACTGATAGTGAAAGGGCAGTTCTCTGGGAAAAGCACTTTGTTTTGGGATACTCAAATTACTCAATGAAATAGTTTCCTCCACAAAGTAACAGTGGATTAAACACCAATCTGAGGGAGTCTTTCTCCTCTTTCAAAGCCCACATTGACCTGAGTGCCCTAATTTATACCTTTGTCCTTCAAAAAACAGCACCTCATGTTGTGCTTTACAGTTTACAAATAACTTTCACATCCGTTATCTATTGTGCTCTTAGCACCAGTTCTGCAGGTGAGTAGAACGTAGAGGAAGTAGGTAATTAAATAGGTAATAACATCCCTATTTTACAGATGCAGAAACTGAAGCACTGGAAGGTTTGGTGGTTTGGCAAAGGCCATACAATGACAGAATGGCTGTGATGGCTGTTCATAAGCCATTGAAGTCCAAAATAACTCTCTTTCCATTATATTTTTGGCTTTGATTTACAGTTTACAAAAAGCTTTTATGTATATTATTTCATTTACTTCTAAGGAAATTTGACCATAGTGGTTGAGAGTATGAGTTAGATCTCTATTCCAGTTCCAGCATTACTGTTTACTGGCTACGTGATATTGAAGATACCTCACTTCACTGACCTCAGTTTCCTTCTTGATAAAGTGAGGACAAGAATAGCTTTCTTCGTTTTTTTTTAAGGAATTTTTAAAAATTCAAGTATAGTTGATTTACAATGTTTCAGGTGTACAGCAAAATGACTCAGTTACATATATATATGTTTTTCAGATTCTTTTCCATTATAGGTTATTACAAGATATTAAATATAGTTCCCTGTGCTATACAGTAGGTCCTTGTTGTACATCTGTTTTATATATAGTAGTGTGTATCTGTTAATCCTAAATTCCTTATTTATCCCTCCCCCGCCCCTTCTCCTTTGGTAACCGTAAGTTTGTTTTCTATGTCTGTGAGTCTAAGAACAGCTTTCTTGCAAGGCATTTGTGTGAATTAGAGATCCTATGTAGAAGCCACATGGTATAGCCTCTGACACCCAATAAATGCCCCAAAGGTGGCAGCTACTGCAGTTATTTTCAACCATTCTATGAATCAAAAAAATACCTTGACCGCTTTGCAAATGAGAAAACTGAGACCATGGGGAAAGGCAGAAGAAAATTCATTAGATTCCTAGGCTCCTTAAGAGGAAAAAGTGTTTGTAAATGTCCGTGGGGTGTGGAAGGTACAGGTGGCTCTGGCCACCATTACCAACATTCTTGGTCCAGTTTGATTTCAGATGAAGGTTTTGAACAACTTGTGCTCTAAGGTTTTTCAGTGGCCAGTTTCGTTTTCAGATGAATGGAGTTAGGAACAATAAAATGGTACCAGGTGTCCGCATTTGCTTCTCCTCTGGAGGCAGACCTCTGTTTACACCTTTAATAAATTGAAGTCAGCCTACTATCAAATCAAGTTCCCTCTGCTCCAGGTGCCAGAATGTGTGCAGAGCACCTTCCAAAGGTGTTATATTAGTACTCCAAAGTGAGCTGGCGATCCCCATGGTGTCACCCTTGACCATCCAGAGCTTATGTTTACCCCAGACAGGTGTAGCCTGGTAGGACAAATTGAAAGCTGCTTGCAGCAAAATGAAAGAGTAACAGACAATACCAGTGTCACCCCTGTTGGGACAGTTGCTACATTGGGGCTTGATACATGAAAAATGCCGTGAATGCACTTTCAGCTCCAGGTGAGAGAGGGAGCTGGCTTGAGTCCCTGCCTTTGGGATGGTGTGCTGTTTAACGGCGTCTGATCTCCTCACATGTGGGAGACATCCCATCATAATTCATTCTCTACATTTCTCCTGGCTAATAGATGTGAGCACTGGGGCAGATAATCCAAGATTCATTTATACATGGCTTTGAAAATCCTTAAATGAATTTTTCAGCAAATTGGCCTTCTTAATTTAGTTTTGCTTAGGCTCTTAATTTATAACTCGCATTCTTCTTAATGAACAGACTATCTCTAGCTATCTCTAGGGTCCTGGCAAATTTTTCGAGATGCAATTCTTGTAAATTTACTTTAAACCACGAACTCATATAGAATATTAATAATATTGATTTACCTAGTACTTTTTGAACATCTACAATGTGTCAGGAGCTAGAATAGCCTTGGTAATGCAGCACGGAGGGAATTTTCCAGGCTGGTCAGGGAAGCAGAAATATTTCATATAATTATATAAGGCAGCAATTGCTAAGAACTTCTTCCCTCTGGAGATGTTGTCAAACTTTGACTGAATCACAATTCTACACCCTGGGACAGTCAAAACCTCTCTTCACACTTTCTGCAAGTTTCTGTGACTTAACTTTCTAAGTCTTCCTGTCTCCAGTGTTCCAGTGTTTCTGTATCAACACAGATACTGTTATCTACTCTCCCAGTAAGTGCAAATATAAAGCAAAGCCTCTTTCTCAGTTTACCCCAGACACCACTTTTATTTGCCACCAACAATTTGGGAGTTGAGTAATTTTGCTGGATAGTAACTGCCTAGTCACGGTGAATGTGTCACACATTTCAGATCACAGATTTTCCTACTATCTTGCTGGCTTCCTGTTCACCTTTGCCCCTGATGCTGGTCCCCTCATACTCATTTTCCTCTTCTAAAGCCTTCTCTCCTTTCTCCTTCTGCACGCATCCCCCCTTCTCTGCTTGAATTGCAGGAAACAGCCCTATCAGGCCAGGCATCTACACAGGTTTATCAAAGCATGCCTTTTTTTTTTTTTTTTTTTGCGATACGCGGGCCTCTCACTGTTGTGGCCTCTCCCGTTGCGGAGCGCAGGCCCAGCGGCCACGGCTCACGGGCCCAGCCGCTCCGCGGCACGTGGGATCCTCCCGGAACAGGGCACGAACCCGCGTCCCCTGCATCGGCAGGCGGACTCTCAACCACTGCGCCACCAGGGAAGCCCCAAAGCATGCCTTTTTTTAAAAGCAGATCTTTTACTGCAAGAGACTTTCTTAAGGAAATAACACCTTTTTGTTATTTACAGAAAATAAATAACACCATACTGTTCTAATCATAATACAACAGTGTCAGTGTGATGAATAACAGTGTAAGAATATTATGAAGCACAGAGAAGGGGTATCTCACTTAGCCTGGAGGGAGTGGTGATCCTAACCAATGAGTGAAGTTGGCCAGACAAATTCGGCAGGTGAGGGTGAGGTAGGGAGGTAGGTCCTTCTAAACAGAGGGACGAACATGAGCCAATGTTCAGAGATGAGAAGCAGCATGATATACGGAGGGAATTGCAAGTAATTCAGTGTTTCAGAGCAAGAAGACAGTGGAGAGAGTGGTAGCAGTTGAGGCTGGAGAGGCAAGAAGGGCTGGGTCGGGGAGGTTCTGAAGCGTCATGTTAGGGAGCTTAGATCTGACCGCACAGACCGTGGAGAGCCACTGACAGGCCAAAACATAGGATAGACACAGATTTTTGTTTTGGCTTGATCACTCTAGTGGCTATGGGTATCTGTAATCTAGAGATGCAGAGCAGGAAATGCTTAGATTATCATCTAGTCCATAACCAGTTCACAGAATTTGAGGTCCCGATAGTGAATTCTTTGACAGCACACCAGTCTGCCCGTCCAGTTCCCAGCATGCTGAGTGCAGGCTCAGAGACTCCTGGGCACACTCTCGGACCCACACAGATGCCACAGCAAATGGGAGCCCTTCCCTTCCACCTAGCTGAGCAGTCCACGACAAACTTGCTTTGAGAGAGTCTTGTAATATGAGAAGCAAATGTAAAAGTCTATAAGCTTATTTTGCTAAAGACTAAGCAGTAGGCTGCTTTTGCTTTTCATAGTACTGTGTTAGGGATCAGGTAGACTATTTCCCCTAAGGTGATATCTCTGCAGGCAAATCATGCAGGAATAAGTAAAATATACTTTCTACTCCTTTCTGTTATAGCTTCTGGCTCCGAAATAGGCAGTACCCTGCATTTCCGAATGCTAGAAGGATGAGAAAAGTTCAGTCTCTTTGCAATGGGAGGTGTATGTGCTGGCAGGGGAGTGAGGGGATATAACACTGAAATACTGAAAACCTGAGTAATAGCAAAATTTTCTGTTAGGTTTGTGATCGGTGTTAGAGAAGTTATCTTTTGTCCCCAAAGTTGAAAGATATGATGTGTAAAGCATCCAGGAGAACCATGGATAGAGCCACTGCTTAACTGAGGATGACATCCCCAAAAGACCTGGTATCATTCTGAGAGTAGCCTAGGATTGCCTCAGAATCTCTTACTCCACCTGGCATTCTTGTCTGGCATTCCCAAACTGGGGCATGGCTTCGGGTCCCACACTGGGCTCTTTCTTCCGAGCCTTAACTCTTTTCTCTTCCATATATTCCAGAGAATAATGGAATGATGCTGGTTCTTAGAGTTGACAAACCTGGCTTTTGATCTTACTCGTATTATTTTCTAGCCAGGTAGCTTTGGGGGAGGGGTAAGTATCTTCTGTGTGTCTCGGTTGTCTCATCAAGGAAGTGCAGACAGTCTGCTATTTCTCACAGGATTGCTGTGACGATTCATCATGATGGATCTAGAGAACAAGTATAGTGCCTGGCCCATAAATGCTCAAATAATGACAGCCACCGATAATGTTACCCTCAAGTAAATTTAACCCAATACCAGGACCACTGCTCAGGCTTAATTTGTACGTATGTATCTTCAATTCTGTACCTGGATTAAACCTAGTGTAAATGAATGAAGCATCTGGGATCCTGTTTCTCATGAATATATTTCCTCTGTATACATATATGCCAGTGGATCTGGAGACCTTTCAAGGATAAACAGCCTTCCTATTAAATATCAAAGGTGAGATTAATATAACTGGCTGGATAACTGCTCTCAAAAGACCAACACAACAAGGGGAAATTCCAGCTTAGTCTGGTACAAGCACTGAGGTACAAGTCTGTAGTCTGAGTTGTAACAACACAGTGAGCCAGTGAAAAAGCCAAGTGCATGGCGTCACTATATGGAACTTCAGTTTACAGCTTGCATTCAGATAGCACCTTTCAGTCTTCTTAACCCTTTGTTGTAATTCTCCTACACTATAGACAGAGGCCAGTTCCCCCACTCTCTAGAATGAACCCGGAGAAAAACTCCTCTTTATGCCTCCAAATCATATATGTTTCAAAGAGTTTTATATTTCCAACAGGAAAGCGTTGCTGATATAATATAAAAGAGAACTGTCCAGAGGCTGTGGTATTTAAAAGTCAATGCTAAGTTTGTTGTTTTAAAGAAAGATTCGGGGGATATTGCCAACATTTATAGTTCATATTGCTTGTGGAATTGCTTTCAATTCTGTCTCACTTAGGTCTCTGTAGAGTAAAGATTCCTAGGTTGCTATGGAAAATATGCACGTAAGCTGACTGCTGTGGTAACTAGTCACATATGGTGGAGAGGCATGACATGGCACAGGATTTGCATAACTAATTTGAGCATGTTAGTGAACAGCACAATCTGTGCCTAGGAGGCTAAGTAATCGGATGCTTTTTTATATCATTGTGCACACGAAAGTATTAAGGACTAGTGTGTTTTTATATTGTCAGTTGTTGACTTCTCTCTGATTTCAGGCATCAGTTCACACAGTATATGACTATATAAAGGTGTGATATTGTGTGTGAGTATGTTTGTGAGCTTATAAAGTTGATTCAGTCTCATTATTTTATAGTTACATCTGGAGTCTAAGTCTAAGGCTGTTTTTCACAACATGAAAAGGATTTAATTAAAGTTCTATTAGTTTATCACTATTCAGCTCATTTTACTTAATGTTTATTTGGAGTGGTTCTTTGCTAGTTATTGTAAGTATTTTTATTTGAGGTGCTATTTGCCCAGATCATGCTGTTTCTATCTTCAGTGCCTACATTGCTTTCGTCTCTATCTTAACCTAGAATAGTGAGTGATGAATGGTAGGTAGGAAATACCTGTGGTAATATAAACAGCCTCAGTTCTGGTGTCATGTTCTATAGTATAAAGCATACTATGAAACGGTTTTTTTAAAATGGGATGAACCTATATGTAGCATCATGAACTAATGTCAATAATATTAGAGAAAACAATAAATTGCACAACAATGTGTGCAAACCTGATTTCAATTTGTAATAATACTTGCAGAATTTTGTTTACATAAGGAATAGGCCTGAACAGATGCATGTTGAACCTACTGGATTGATTAGTGACCCCTCAGAATTCATGTCCAAATTTCTGTCTTCTTATAAAGATCCTGGTCATTGGATTAGGTCTCACCCTGATCTGGTATAACCTTATCATAATGTGATTATATCTGAAAAGACCCTATTTCCAAATAAGATCTCATTCTAAAGTTCTGGAGTTTCTGGCATACAATTGCTGTGCATGTTTTATTAGATTTACAGCTAAGTATGCCTTTTTTGGCAATTGTAAATAGTATTGTATTTTTAGTCTTGGATCTGGAAATTTCTTAGTAGGGAAAAAAGTTGGGAGTTTTTAAGTTTATAAATTTAATTCCCTTGATTGCTGTAGATCTATTTAAATTATCTATGTCATATTGGGTTGGTTGTGATAGTTTGTGTTTTTTGAGGAATTGGTCCATGTTTTCCTAAGTTGTCAAATTTATGAGTGTGGAACTTCTTGTAGTACTCATTTATTATCTTTTTGAGGTCTGATATTAGTAATTTATACCTTCTTTCTTTTTTTCTTTGTCAATCTTACTAGAGATTTGTCAATTTTATTGATCTTTTCAAACAACCAGGGCTTTGTTTCATTGATTTCATGTATTGATTTTCAGTTTTGAATTTCATTGATTTCTGCTCTTATCTTTTTAAAATTATTTCCTTACTTCTGTTTGCTTTGACACCATCCTCTTACCAGTTGAAGTGAAGTGTAAAAGCCTTACCTCCATTAATATGCCTTTACTCTTCTCTATTTACAGTGTCACTTTCTTAAATATTTCTTCTACATTCACTTAGAACCACATAAGATGTATTATAATGTTTGTTTCCATTATCAAACATAATTTAGAAAACTCAAAAGAAGAAGGAAAGTCTACTGTATTTAGCTGAATTTTTCCTTACCACATTATTATTTTTTCTTTCTTGATATTCAAAGTGTTTTTTCTTTCATTATTTCCTTTCTGTTTAAAGAATTCTCTTTAGATTTTTTTGATCGGGGGTGTAAATCTGCTGGAGACACATTCTCTTAGCTTTCCTTTATCTGAGAATGTCTTGATTTTCTCTTAGTTTTTGAAGAATTTTCGCTGGATATAGTATTCTGGATTGATAGTCCTTTTTCTTTTTCAACACTTGAAGAATATTCTGTTGCTCCCTTATGGCTTCTGGAAGGATTTCTGATGAAAAATCCACTGTCATTCAGATAGATCTTCCTCTGTAGGTAAAATGCCATTTCTGTGTTGCTGCTTTCACAAGTTTTTTCCTTTGTCTCTAGTTTTCATAATATTGAATATGATGTGTCTTGGTGTAGATTTCTTTGAGCTTATCCTGTTTGGGTTTTGCTCAGCATCTTGATTCTGGACGTGTGTCTGTGTGTGTGTGTGTGTGTGTGTGTGTGTGTGTGTGTGTGTGTATGTGTGTGTGCACTTGCCAAATTTAAGAAGTTTTCAGCCATTATTTCCTTGAGTACTTTTTCAGGTCTGCCCTCTTTCTCTTCTCCTTCTGGGACTCTGAATCTCAAATGTTAGATCTTTTGTTATAGTCCCACAGATCCCTGAGTCTCTTGTCAATTTTTTGAGTTAATTTATTCTCTGTTGTAATGTATTGGGTTGGCCAAAAAATTTGTTCGGGTTTCCAAACTATCATATGGAAAAGCCTCAACGAAATTTTTGGCCAACCCAATATTGTTTTATCTTCCAGCTCAATGACTCTTTCCTCTGTCCCCTCCATTCCCTTATTGAACCTATCCATTGAGATTTTTATTTCAATTATTGTATTTTTCAGTTCTAAAACTTTAGTTTGAAACTTCTTTATATCTTCTATATTTTTGTTGTTGTTGAGACTTTTTCTTTCTTGAGACTTTCTATTTTCCCATTTCAGATATGTTTATAACTGCTCATTGAAGCATTTTTATGATGGCTAACTAAAATTTTCTTAGTATTATTTTAACATCTCTGTCATCTTGGTGTTGTATCTATTGATCGTCTTTTTTCTTTCAGCTTTAGATTTTCTTGGTTCTTGGTATGATGAGTAATTTTCTACTGAATCCTGTACTTTTGAGGCAGGAGAAAGGGAGGAGCCACCTCATTATTGCCAAGTGGGGGCGGAAGTACAGGTTTCCCACTCAGCCTCTGTTGACACCAGAGAGACAAGGCTCCATTATTGCTGAGTGGAAGTGAGGGTTCCAGCTCCCCACCAGGCTTTCACTGATACCTCCCTGGCTGAAAGGGATAGGAGTCCCATCTGGTACTTCACACTACATAGCCCCTACTGACATCATGGTGAGTGGAGGTGGGAGGGTGTGATCTTATTACCTTGGACAGTGATAAAAGTCTTGACTCTCCAGTAGGCATCCTCTGATACCACCCCACTGACAGGGAGGGATGCCTTGTTACTGCCAGGTGTGAGTAGAAGTCCAAGCCTCCCAAGGAGTCTCTACTGACACCATTGTTGATGGAGATGGCTTTAGTACTGCCCAGTGTAGTAGATGAATGTCCGGAATCCCTACTAGGCATTCTCTGAGACTATCCCAGAAGAGGTGTTGGGAAACCTCATTACAGGCTGACAAGGATGGAAGCCTGGATTCCTGACTTGGCCTTGGCTGGTGTGCATGGGGTTAGGGCTGTAGTGTGTGTGTGTGTGTGTGTGTGTGTGTGTGTGTGTGTGTGTGTGTGTGTGTGGTGTTTGGCAGGAGGAGAGCAATTATAATCTAAATGTTTTCTGTCTTTCTAGGCTGCCCCTTTCCTGTCCCTTTGGCTGGAGAGGATTAGCTTTTGTTGGAGCCTTATGTGTGTGCACCTGTTGACACTTTTGGGTTTCCACCTTCTTCAGCTCTAACTCTGGAATATATGAAGCAAAAAGAAAACCCAGGGAACTCACTACCGTATTGTTCCTTGAGTCCCTAGGTCTCTGTCTGGTCAGCTTGCTTTTTTCTACCTTTTAGTCTTATGTTTGTTCTGTATATAAGCCCAGGGTTTCTAGTTGTACTTAGTAGAAGGAATTGGGAAAAGTACCTCTACTTCAGCTTCCCCAAAGTAAAAGTACATAGACTTCCCTTTTATTATTTGTTTAGCACTTAGAATTTGGCATGTGGCATTTTTCCTAGAATCTGGGACATGATTGCCACTACAACTTGAGAGAGATCATCCCAAGCTACAAAATCTGGCTGGCAGTGTTACTGTAAACATAAAGTTGGCAGTAGTCACAGGCTGATTACAAAGACTGGCAGTCTTGCCCTAAGTACAGGCATGCACGACAAAGACTCAGTCATTGGAAAATAATACTGTCTGTCATCACCATAATATGTACCACGAGTGTACCATTTTGTCATTATTCTTAATAGTAGCAATAACAATGAAAACAACAATCATAATTGCTACGATATTTGAGTGCCTGTTTCAAAGTGGTTTGAGTACATCATGTAATCTAATTTGCACCTCAGCTGCTTTCACGCACATGCTTCACTGTGTATATATGAGCCTATTTATTATCTACCATCAGGTTCTGTTCTAGGTACTACTAGGCATAAAGAGGAACAAGATCGCCTAGGTTCCCACTCTCTTCCCACTCTGGAGGAGATAAGCAATATATAAGCAAATAAATCAACAAACAAGACCTCAGATAGACATAGATCTTACAGACAATAAAATGTAGAGGTGTGATGGAGAATGCCTGGAGAGCAGGGATTACTTCAGGGGATGCTTGCAGAAGACCTGTGCAACATGGCCGCTCTACAAGAGCAATAACCGTCTATCCAACCTCAGTGCCTTTGATGCTCATTAATAATTTTGAATGTAAAGGCTGAAGGCATATACATAGCCTCAAAAAGGCAAGCTTTTGCTTTCTATTGGAATCATTGTTTCATTTCAGATGTTTCATAGGTTAGTGATGGAATGTAAGGTACAAAATATTTAGAACTTTGAGTTTAGATCACAGCCCACTCGTGCACTTTGGGCAGGGTTGTGCTGGTCAGAAATATATAACCAACTATTTTTTCAGGACTCTCATAGTAAAGCTGAAGTAAGCATATGATTGACAGCATTAGAGAACTTATTTTTCCAGTGCTTTCATCTCTCTGCTAGTGCTCTATTTTGCAAAGAAAACGAAACAGCTTTCTGTGAAAAAGAAACAAAATAGCTTCTTCAGGGGTAACCTTGTTGAGTGGTTGTTGGCTTTTAACAAAGAACATACCCTTACCTTTACAGTGATTAGTTACTGTTAAAAATAAGACCTAGCTACTATTTATTGAGCATCTGCTATGTGTTATGCACTTTCTGTATATTTCCCTTAATCTTTACAATTTTTGTGGCCAAGGGTTTGTTCCATTCTGTTTAGAAATGAGGGTAAAAGACTCAGAATAAGCTGCTTTTCTCTGTTTGCATTCTTCCAACCCTGAACAATGATCTGTTCTCTGCTCTTTTCAGTGCCTGAGGGGTTGACCACTATTGTCTGACCCACCTAGGACTTCTTTGCTAGCTCGTTTCTGGTTGAGTTTAGACAAAGGGTGGCCCTTGGAAGAGATAAGAAGGCCAGAGAAGAAAAAGACTAGGGAATTTATTTCCTGCTTTAGTACTGTTGCATTTGGTCACTGATGATTGTAGCTCCTGCCAGGCAACAAACTGCTGTGAAGGCCCCAGCTGTCATCAGACTCTGATTCTCTATCTTCCCCCCTTGCCCTAAGCCCTAGAGGAAGTAAAGCCTTCTTGCTCCTGCTCTTGAGTCCTGAGTGCCTCGTTTTTCCTTGTTGCTTCCCTTAACACTGCCCATACCTCCCTTTAAATTACCTTCAGGATCCCATATGAATTGCCTTTTATTTCCTTTATGGACCCCCTGTTATGTAGTTAAGTTACACAATTAGTACATGGTAAACCTGAAATTTCTAGGCTTCAAACTTCAATCTGCTCTATTCCAAAGTTTATGCTTTTTCTACTAAAAGTAAGCTATGCTCCCCTATCCCCAAACATCAGATATATGTAAAAGAGTTAATGAAAGAGTTAATGACTCACCTACAATGACCACCATAGACTTAAGAAGCAATTGTTCTTACAGGTCAGTCTTTTACAAATGTGCCCTCTACAGACACAGAAGCAGAAAACCTGCAAATACAGATGTAATGAACTTTGTGGGAAATTCTTTTGGTGTGCTCTTATTATCAGATTTGTCTACAGTTAGAAACCTTTCTGATCCGTATGAGTGTTCAGTGTGGTGGTTTTACTTCAATTACACTACATTGGGTCTGTGATCACTGTAATGTAGTTGAAAAGGTTTGATCATTTAAGACTTTAAGTATTTTATAGTTATATCTTACGATTATCACAATAGCTCTTTTCTCTGTGGGCATTAATATAATTGACCTTGGCTCCTATGATTTGCTTTCAGCTTGGGGACACAACTCCCATCATGGTCAATTATCTCACAGTAATTCCAACAACAAAAGCAACTATTGCTTAATTAAGCAATTTCCTAATCAACTTCTTGGACTGGAGAATATAGCATGGCACATACTAATATGCCTCCTTTCAGTGGAATTGCTGCCCTACCATGGGTAACTCACAAATAGTGTGAAATATTTTTTATATTGAACATTTTAGGCATATTAATACTATGAAGATAATTTCATATTGAAGACACTTTGAGTATGAATTAGGACTTCACTCCTAGCCCCCAGCCTCATGTTCAGCGCAGATAAGACAAATTGCTTTGTCTTTGCCAGTAAAATTCACTTCTCCCTGCTACTTCCCAGGCTTGCTCATCTGAGCTGCTCAGAATTCCTGCAAAGTGCATATTAAGAACTCTACACCCCCAAGTGGTGGCAACAATATTCCTGGGAAATCATGTATGATAATAAGGACTTTCTTATTATTTATAAATTTTCTACTCTCTCTAAACATGGCATTTTTAGACCTCACTCAGGTTAAAACATTTTTGTATATTAGTGAAAATAACTTCTAAAATATTCTGTGTGTAAAATTGTTAAAATCTATTTGTAAAGTGTAACTTTTTTTCTTGGTTCAATACAGTCATAACAACTAGAAAAAAGAGACTGAACCCGTAAATTAGACAAACAACAGGTGTCAAAAATTTTTTTGCATACTTTTTTTTTAACATCTTTATTGGAGTATAATTATTTTGCAATGGTGTGATAGTTTCTGCTTTATAACAAAATGAATCAGCTATACATATACATATATGCCCATATCTCCTCCCTCTTGCGCCTCCCTCCCTCCCTCCCATCCTCCCTATCCCACCCCTCTAGGTGGTCACAAAGCACCAAGCTGATCTCCCTGTGCTATGTGGCTGCTTCCCACTAGCTGTCTATTTTACATTTGGTAGTGTGTATATATCCATGCCACTCTCACTTTGTCCCAGCTTACCCTTCCCCCTCCCTGTGTCTTCAAGTCCATTGTCTACGTCTTTATTCCTGTCTTGCCCCTACGTTCTTGAGAACCTTTTTTTTTTTTTAGATTCCATATATATGTGTTAGCATATGGTATTTGTTTTTCTCTTTCTGACTTACTTCACTCTGTATGACAGACTCCAGGTCCATCCACCTCACTACAAATAACTCAATTTTGTTTCTTTTTATGGCTGAGTAATATTCCATTGTATATATGTGCCACATCTTCTTTATCCATTCATCTGGTTTTTTTTAACATCTTTATTTGAGTATAACTGTTTTACAATAGTGTGTTAGTTACTCCTTTACAACAAAGTGAATCAGTTATACATACACATATGTTCCCATATCTCTTCCCTCTTGTGTCACCCTCCCTCCCACCCTCCCTATCCCACCCCTCTAGGTGGTCACAAAGCACAGATGTGAACTCCCTGTGCTATGCGGCAGCTTCCCACTAGCTATCTAATTTACATTTGGTAGTGTGTATATGTCCCTGCCACTCTCTCACATCGTCACAGCTTACCCTTCCCCCTCCCCATATCCTCAAGTCCATGCTCTAGTAGGTCTGTTTTATTCCCGTCCTACCACTAATCTCTTCATGACATTTTTTTTTCTTAGATTCCATATATATGTGTTAGCATACGGTATTGGTTTTTCTCCTTCTGACTTACTTCACTCTGTATGACAGACTCCAGGTCTATCCACCTCATTACAAATAACTCAGTTTCATTTCTTTTTATGGCTGAGTAATATTCCATTGTATATATGTGCCACATCTTCTTTATCCATTCATCTGTTGATGGACACTTAGGTTGCTTCCATGTCCTGGCTATTGTAAATAGATCTGCAATGAACATTGTGGTACATGACTCTTTTTGAATTATGGTTTTCTCAGGGTATTTGCCCAGCATTGGGATTGCTGGTCGTATGGTAATTCTATTTTTAGTTTTTTAAGGAACCTCCATACTGTTCTCCATAGTGGCTGTATCAATTTACATTCCCACCAACAGTGCAAGAGTGTTCCCTTTTTTCCACACCCTCTTCAGCATTTATTGTTTGTAGATTTTTTGATGACGGCCATTCTGACTGGTGTGAGATGATATCTCATTGTAGTTTTGATTTGCATTTCTCTAATGATTAGTGATGTTGAGCATCCTTTCATTTGTTTGTTGGCAATCTGTATATCTTCTTTGGAGAAATGTCTATTTAGGTCTTCTCCCCATTTTTGGATTGGGTTGTTTGTGTTTTTATGATATTGAGCTTCATGAGCTTGCATACGTCTTATAATAGTCTATTATACCTTCTTGGAGGTGGTGGAAAAAATGTTGGACTGTGATCAGAATTGATGGTTTCTAGATCTAGGCCTCCCTCTTGCCAGTTCTGTGGCTTTGGGTATCGTTCTTAGCCTCTGTATCATTATCTGCAAAAAAAGAGTATGATTCCTGCCTCATTTGTAATTTTATAAAGTTTCAAGTATAAAGTAATGTTTTATTAAACTATGCTTTAAACTCTCGTAATTATAATATGTAATTTCTATCTAAAATTTTTAAATTGTAAAACTAGCTAATTAAAATTTTCAGAGGCTCTGTACAGTGTATTTTGAAACACCACCTTAAAAATTATTTTCTTTAAATATTAGGAATCTTAAAACTAAAATGAATACATACACCTATGAATCTATACTTACAGTGAATATATGTAAACAGTGGCAAGAGGGAGCATGATGACTGAACTAGTTGTGTTTCTCTTCCAAAATAACTACAGCTATCTTTTATGTTGCTATATATTGGTTCTTAGTCTCTTTTCCAACTTTGTGCAACTTTGTAAAATTTCATATTCTCCCCTCAATATAGGGTAAAACCTGTTTTTCTGTCAAAAGTAGTACCTTATCACCTTATCAAACTAGATGATGTGGTATTGACTGATTTTCTATTTTATGCCCGATTTAGCCTATGGAGGTACTTTGAGTTCAGACAAATGAGTGAAAGAGCTTTCTAATAATCACAATATAAATGGAAAGTATTATTATTATCCAATGTTCAGCTGTATACTGGTTGAGATATTATTTATTACTGTTACTGATTTAAAATAGAAAGAAAAATGAAAATATAACCAAAGGTAGAAAACAGGTGAATAAGAATAGGACAGAGAACCTGGGACAGGAAAAAACTATCACTTGGGTGTTTCCTGGAAATCTTGGGATTTAACACTTTGTGGTTCAGTTAGAGAGGTGAAATTGAGAAGGGGGAAAAGAACAAATGAAAAGAAAGAGTCTAAAAGCATCTTTCCTCTGGATCTGGGATATTGAAAGAAGATCAGAAATAAAGTCATATTGTAAAATACTTCATTTATTTATTTATCTATTTATTTATTTATGGCTATGTTGGGTCTTTGCTGCTGTGCGCAGGCTTTCTCTAGTTGCAGTTAGTGGGGGCTACTCTTCGTACCTGTGTGTGGGCTTCTCATTGCGGTGGCTTCTATTGTTGTGGAGCATGGGCTCTAGACGCACAGGCTTCAGTAGTTGTGGTGTGCAGGCTTCAGTAGTTGCGGCGTACGGGCTTAGTAGGTGTGGCTTGTGGGCTCTAGAGAGCAGGCTCAGTAGTTGTGGCATATGGGCTTAGTTGCTCCGCAGCATGTGGGATCTTCCTGGACCAGGGCTCAAACCCTTGTGCCCTGCATTGGCAGGCGATTCTTAACCATTGCACCACCAGGGAAGTCCCAAGTATTGTAAAATACTTAACCATTGCCTTGATGCTCCTTAACAGACTTTGAAGAGCAGTAGTGGAGACTTAGGGGATGGTTTTGAGTACTTTGCATAACTTTGGATGGAGAAAGATCACTACAGCCATCATAAGAAAGCCCAGGGAATGGGTAAAATCTGGATCTGGATATTTATTAGTAGCCTTGCCAGAAACTCTGAGAAAAGCAAGTGAATACCAGTAAATGCCTGTCCAACAGTCACCATGAAACGGCTGTGATTTCTAGGTCTCCACCTTACAGGACAGTTTGGAAATAAGGGCGTAGAGGATTGATTTGCAAGATGTTGTGCCAGGATTATTTCTTTTATATGTCTCTCTTTGTTTCAATCTCTTTATCATCTTCCGGTTGATTCTGAAGAGAAATTATAGGGCCAAGTTCATTTTGGATTTAGAAAACTCCATTTGATAGTGCCATCTTCAATTTTTCCTCTCAATGAACAAAATGGAACTGCCCTGAGTCCCCATGAGGTCTGTCGAAAACAAGGCTGGGAAACTATCGTAATGTGAGGAAACCCATACAGCTCAGATCTGAGAATTTAGATACTTTTTTTTTATTGATTCAACCCCTTTTATTGTGGGATGGCCGTGCCTCTGGGACTTTGCTGGGCTGTTGGAGAGCAAAAAATTTTTGACCAAAGCAATGACAGTTCTCTCCTTCTCATGGAACTTTCACAGTAGTAGGTGAGATAGATAGCTAAATAATCATATTATAACTATATTATTTAATATATAACACACACTTATAGATCTATATTTACAGTGAATATACAGTTGAGGGAAACATTTTATACATGAGATAAAACATAATATAGCTATATAATGGCATATTAATAGAAGTAATATAAATAAAAGAAAGAAAATGTATTAGAAGATATGAGAGTGTATGTTGAGAATAACCCAGGGTCACATGCACGTATTTTATGACCCTGGATGGAATTATTAGGCCACAATGACAGAGACATTTCTGAAAGTGGTACACAACTTACTTCTTGCATGGATTTATTCAGTAAGTAGCTTTTGACCACCTATTATGCTCCAAGTAATGTGCTGGATAATGACAATGATTATAGTTTGGATAGGATGCTGTTTGCTCTTTGAATCTCTCATAGAAGAGAAAGTGAGAAGTATGATGGGGAAAGACCCCACTCATTTGTGGCCTCTTCACCTGAGTGACCTGAGGTCTGGAAATTAATCAGTTGTGTCTAGTGTCTTGGATGTAGTTTCTTCCTTTTTTTATATTCCCACCAAACTTTGAATGTAGCTCTACTTGTTTACTGGATGTTCTGTAATACATCTTTCACTAGCGAGAAGCTCGCAAATATTCATGAATGTCCTATGATGTCCTAGGAACTAAGATTGGAATTGGAGACAGAAAAATAAATGAGCAATTAGCACATTCTCTTTGCTCCCGAGGCTCAGAATATTATAGAGGAAACATCCATATAGGTGCTTAATTGCCATACCAAGTGGGATGATACAGGTATATATTGGATGAAAAGGTAGAACAGAGAAAATGAGCATTTCTTCTTCATGGTAGAGATGGAGTAAACAGAAAAGTATAGAAAAACTTTGTAGAGGAGATATGAAAGCTTAGAAGGAAGAATTATTTAGAGAAAGAAAGGACTTCTATGCCAAAGGAACAGCATGAACAAAGATACAGAAGTATAGAACAAGTAATTGGATTTGGCTAGAGTAGGACATAAGTAAAAAAATAAAATAAAATAAAAATTGAACCATGGGAATCTGAAACATCCCAGGTTAGGGAGTGAGTAGAGGAAAAAAGAATAGTGGAGGCAAATGCAGAGGCAGTGGGAAGTGGAAGAATCCCCCTCCCCTTAAAGGAAAACTCACCAGAAAGGCTTACAGAGAGAGTTGGTCTAGGAAGGAGGCGTGGCTCTGCTCCTGGGGTCCTGGGCATGGGTGAGTGTAAGACACATCTAAGGCAGCCTAAGGGCACCCAGAGCAAAAATCACTGTTTCTCCTGTGTTGGTTCCTTGGTCTTATTAGTGAATATCCCAATGCTCAGCCACTCTAATGAGATTGGTTTGGGTTGCTAGTTAAGAGAGCTGGATTTTTTAAACATTTCCTCCCCACCAAGGCCATTACTCTTCAAAAGCCAGAGCAGTGCCAAGACTTATTTCAGAGAATTTTCCCGACTCTCTGAGTCCTAATTAAGGGAAAGTCTGAACAAAGAGGAGAGCTTTGCCTGTCTCTCTGAACATAGGGAGGTGGTGTCCCAGAGAGATTTATAATGCCGGTTAATTCTGTGGCTGCAGTCGTTCTTTGGAGGATTTTCTGCAGCACTACTTTATTGCTGCTGCAATGGAACTGTTTGTTTGAGGCAGCCCAGATCAAGGGGGAGAATGCTTCAGGGAAGTTTTTCTCTAGCTCAGTGGGGCTTCATTCAGATCCCACATGAAGAGAGACAGACAATGGAGTTGATGTTTTATTTGGGAAGCCAGTGTTTAGTGACTAGAAGGGAGACAGTACAGAGTAAGAGAGCTCAGTCCTCTACCTTAGAAGGTGGTCATAAAATCACCAATCATCCTGTAATTTCTAGTATAACTTTCTAGCTGTATTTAATTAGTAACTTTATGGAATGTCCCCGTTTGGAATTAAGAATTTTGTGGCTTTAATTTTCCACTTTTACATACGATAAATCCAAATGGGGAGCTCCATATATCCATATATGCCAGTGGTATATGGTATTTCAGTATTTCCTATGTGTTGGGGATAAACCAGATATCATCTCCTTTTTCTTTCCTTTTTTTTTTTTTCTTTGAATACTCAGTGTGAAGCTGATCTCATTAATCTTATTTTTCAGGTACAGAATTGAGGATTTAGAATCATTACAGATTCTATTACTTATTCTATCGATAATGGAGCTGGGATAAGAACCCAGGTTCTTGTAAGACTGATAAGGTTAAGTAAAATTTGAATTGTAAGTTCAGAATGAGTCATGATGTATTTTAAAAAAGAGTATTTCCTAGTTCTGTCCACTCCAAAGGGCCAGAGGCAGTAGCAGCTGAGTAGCTGTGAACACCACTAGTGGCTTGAGTGTGGTTTCTAAATACTGTTTCCCAGTGAAAAGAGCCAGGGCTTCTTGAAAAAATATAACTTTTCAACAATAAAGCTAGTTCTAGGTCTGAAGTAGGAAAAATACAACATAAACCTGGAATATTTTATGTCAAAAGCAAATAAGCTATCTATCAAGATATGTAGTGTCACGTTAAAAGGAGTCAGAAGCCAAAATGAGGCAAGCTGAGCATTGATAAGGATAAAATTACAATGAATTAAAACACACCAAATATGTTTAAATTCATGATTTCAGACTGATTTTATTTAAAAATCACCTCCTTGCCAGCTTTGTAGGAAGTTAGGAAATCTACTCATTATTTTGAAAACTGGTAAATAAAGGGAAAGATTCAAACAGTTTCCTATTGGTTTTGTACAAACTGAAATTTAAGATAAGCAAATGTTTGAAAGGAAACGTCTCTCTTTTTTTTTTTTTTTTTTTTTTTTTTGGGAGGGGGCGCGCAGACTCAGCGGCCATGGCTCACGGGCCCAGCCGCTCCGTGGCATGTGGGATCTTCCCGGACCGGGGCACGAACCCGTGTCCTCTGCATCGGCAGGCGGATTCTCAACCACTGCGCCACCAGGGAAGCCCGGAAACGTCTCTTTATAGCAGTTTCTACTTAGTAAATTAGGAAGGAGTGATAGAATGTCACCATTTTAAATGAATAGATCTAGAATATTTTTGTCGTGGCTGCAACAAAAGAGAGACAGTCAGGCATCATGGGATTTCTGATGGCAATACATGTCACCATTTATGAAGTGGTCTTGCCCTAAATATAGAGCTTGAGTATGACCAAGTCTCTAGATTTAATTCTCATTTCATAGGAGTTACAGGGGACAATACATGAGACAATACAATCAAGAAAATCCAGACTGTAGGCAGCTTTACAGGACAAAAAATCTGGTTTTGTTTTGTTTTGTTCTTTTAACAAATAAATGTGTGTGCACGTGTGTGTGTGGGTGTGTGTACGAAAGGGGGTGAGGGTATGTGTATGGGATCTTGCAGATTAAAAGAGACTTAAGAGACACACAAAGCATGTATGGATTTGTTTTGAATCCTAATTTGAATAAACTTTTACAAAAAATTAGACAGTCAGGAAAATTTAAATCCTATTAGCTGTTTGATGATAATTAAAGAATTTTTGTCGGTACTGGAGTTATGTTAGAAAGAAAGAGTTGTTATATTTAAATCTTCTGACTAAAATATTTACAGATGAAGTGAAATGATGCCTGATTTTGCTTCAAATAATATAAGGGAGTGGTTAAGAGTGTAGGTTAAGTTACTATTGTTATGGGTTAATCACTGTTGAAGCTGGATGAGGATATATATGGTGGTAGATAATACTATGCTCTCTTCTTTTAATATATTTAAATTTTTCCTTAACAAAAAGTAAAATAGAGAAAGTGAGATAGAGAAAAGAAGGGAAAAAGGAAGAAAGGAAGGAAGGGAAGACAAAAGAAAGGAAGAAAGAAGGAAACAGAACTTAGGTATTTCTGACTCCATAATCAGTGTTCTTATTTTCTATGCTCCATAATATTTAATATGTAATTTATTAAAGGTTATCAGGATACATAAGAATTATAACAGTATGGTAGAAAACTCCATTTGATCCCCACCCCTCTTAGCCATAGCTTGTGTCTAAAGATTGTACAGAATAGGGGCTTAATACATGTTTATTGAATTAAATCATGTCTGTGTATGTGAAACATACAGAAACAACTAATTATTTGAAATGTTGAATATGTAACTTTGAAATAGAAATCAGGTTTCAATTCCGGCCCTAGCTCAGTTGCCTTAGAGCTGAGGAGGTTTAGGCTGGTCACTTTGTTTCTCTCAGAATGAATAGTAGTTACTTTAGTGGGCTTTTGAGAGGCTCCAGTGAAATAACATATGTAAAAGACAATTAAACTATAGTATTATATCAGCATAAGACACTCTTATTGATTAGTACAGAATTTAGGTGTCATCAGAACTCAAAGAAAATCCTTCTCATCGGTTCAGGAATAGCAAGATTTCATGAATGAAGGAGTGTGTAAGTTGAACCTTGGAGAACAGAAACTGTTTACTTTGACAGAAAGAACACTGCAGAAGAAGAACACAGTGGAATCAAGGATTCAGAGTGGAATGAATAGAGCATTTACAGGGCACAAAGTCATGGAGACAGAGAATATCAGAGCTGGAAGGGATCTTGGAAATAGTCTAGCTCTGGGACAAAGTGAGAGAGTGGCATGGACATATATACACTACCAAACGTAAAATAGATAGCTAGCGGGAAGCAGCCTCATAGCACAGGGAGATCAGCTCGGTGCTTTGTGACCACCTAGAAGGGTGGGAGGGAGGCTCAAGAGGGAGGGGATATGGGGATATAGGTATATGTATAGCTGATTCACTTTGTTATACAGCAGAAACTAACAAGCCATGGTAACGCAATTATACTCCAATAAAGATGCTAAAAAAAAAAAAAAAGAAAGAAAGAACTGAGAAAGCTAAGGCCCTGATAGAATAAGTGCTTTGCCCACACTGGAAACAGCTAGTAAGTGGCTGAGCCACGGACTCCAATCATCACTTTTTTTCCTCCTGTGAAAGCTTCCTCTTAGTTGTAAGATTTAGCTGACTAGAACTGGGGAGGTAAGATTGATTAAGCAAGGTAAGACAAATTGATTTACAACAGAAAGACTCTGACCATTAGGTTTTAAATGTGATCCCTTCTGGGATTGAGAAGTTTAGTATAGTTTTAAGCAGGAGAATTATCCGAAGAAGTGGTGGCCTGAGAAGAGGGTACTTTGTGCATAGGAAGGAGTAAGGGTTGAAATAGCAAGATAACATGGAATGCCATTGCAGCTCCTCGTATGAGGGTGTGAGGACTGCCCCAGAGGTTTGCTGATGCTGGTGGGATGGAGAAAAAGGGGTGGACTCTTAAGGGGACAATTAGATGCTCTTGATGACAGATCTAAAATAACTTTATAGGACCACATAGGACTATAAGTAGATTAATATATTACAGAACTTGGTATAGAAGATGCAATTTTAAAACTACATAGCCATCTCTAGTCCATCCCCCATTTAATAGTCATTCAGCAAACACAGTGAGAAACCTGAAATTCAGAGAGAAGAGTTAATTTATCCAAGGTCACATGGATGATAAACAACTGAGTCAAAAGTCAAGTCTGGTGCCATTTCCACCACTAGGATTTCTTAACCTGGCATCTATGGATCTTCAGAGAGTGGATCACTGAGCCTCAATTGTTATCTAAATGCTGTGGAGATATGTGAAAATTTGTAAATGTATTTGTCTGGGGGGCAGGTGGGGGTGGGCTAGTAGAAGTGAGTGTCGTAACTTTTAACAGATCCTCAAAGCCATCTTAGCCAAAAGGTTAAGAAGTTAAATGTGTATGGTTATGTATTTAAAATGATATCATTTGGGATAAATGTTAAACCAAATTATATTTCTTTTCTCTCAAAACTTTTTCTCTCTCCCTCCTAACCCTCCTGAATTTTGTATCTGGGAGTGGGAGAAAGTTTACATTTCCTCATGGTAACAAGAGTAAGCAATAGAACCTCATGTGTGTGTCTGTGATCTCTGGCACTTTGCTGGTATCCATGGAAGTATTCCTTGTCTTGCTTTCTAAGAATCATGCTGATACCCACAGCCGTAGATTGTGGCTGGTGACATTCCCAGAATCTTCTTTTGGCATGAATGGAGCTTGATGAATTGGCTCCATGTTGATGCCAGCTGGTACTTCAGGTCTGTCCCTTGTATCCTAGGTCTCTCTTGCATCCAGCCTATGGCTTAGACCCTCCCTTCTGTCACCTCTGCTCTGTGACCACCATTGAAGCTCTAAGGGTAAGCTTGAAGGCTCTCAACTGTGAAATATTGTCCAACACTAAGGGAATAGAGATACCTGGTTTGCTTCTGTATCACTTAGCTGCAAAGAGTGACTTTCGAATGACATCTCCAACCTACTCTTTACCTAAATACGACTTGAAATCATTTTTGTCTCAACTGTAGTTACCCCTGTTGGCACGGAACCTCAGTCTCCACATCTGTAAAATAGGGACAATATCTCATAAGCATGTGGTAATAAAGATTAAGTAGGATAGTGTTTATAAACATCTAGAATAAGTCTTGGTATTTAAAGGACTATTGCTTTTATTGTTTTCCTCCTCCTCCCCCTCCTCTTCTCTCCCTCCTTCCCTTCCTCCTCCCCCACCTCCTCCCCTTCTTCTTTCCTTCTCCTTCTCCTTCTCCTTCTTCAGCAGCAGCCTCACAGATTAGGTCTTTTTCCTCTTAATATTCCTAATACCTATCACAAAGCTTGGGGCATAAGAGGAACTTACTAAATATTTGATTAATGAATGAAATGAATTCAGAGAAGTGTCCTGTATGTTGCCAAAATAACAGCAACCAAAAACCAAAAAAAAAAAAACCAAAAAACCCTTAACTAACTTCTCAGTTTATCTATAGCTGTTTTAGAAAATATATCAGTATGGTATCTTAAAACTTATAAATATCTGTATTTCAAAGGATGTTCTTGAAAAGTATATACTGTTTAAAGAAACTAGTTCCAGTTTCTGAATGATGTTTGCTACAAGGTATTTGCTTGCCATATTCCACTGATTTATGTTCAAAAGATACCTTGTTTTGTATTTTTTTATGCTGTGTTCCATCCACATTTGGTAGTTCCAAACTTAGATTGAAATGATTTAGAAAGCACACACATTAGGTTATGTGAGCTCTAACTTGGCAGTCAATGAAGTGTTGTCTTTTTTTTTTTTTTTTACAATCATGGAGTAAAGTACTTAACAATTTATAGCCTGACTCTATTCTTGTATTATACAATTTCCTTCTTTTTAGCTGCATGGCAGTTCCAAACAATTGAGCAGTTGCCATCTAGTGGGCAAAAACTGTAATGGCGTAAAGGAAGCTGACCCTTTGATCATTGAAATGAGAACAGCATTGCATATACCTGGAAGAGGGAACTTATTAAATCCATTCACAATTTTTACAACAGTGATATATAAATTTAGACACTGGAGCTATAGAGAAATATCTAAAAGTTTGAAATATTTTTGGGTAAAATGAAAAAGAAAATTAAACCAAAGGCAATGCCACTATACACCTATTAGAACAACTCAAAACAACAGCAATAACAAATGACAATATGAAATGTTGAGGAGGAGATGAAGTAATCAGAATACATACACACTGCTGGTGGAATGCAAAAGAGTACAGCAACTCTGGAAAACAGTTTGGCAGTTTCTTATAATGTTAAACATAAACTTACCATATCGCCCAGCAATTCCATTCTTAGGCATTTATCCAAAAGAAATGAAAAATATATCTTCACACAGACATCTGTACACAAATGTTTATATAACCTTATTCATAATTATCAAAAACTGGAAACAACCTAAATTCCATCAACTAAATTATGGATACACAAACTGTGCTACATCCACATAATGGAATACTTCTCTGCAATATAAATGAGTAAACTATTGATACACATGACAACATAGATGGATCACAAATGCCTTTTGCTAACTAAAAGAAGTCAGACTCAAGACTCAAAATCATACATATTATATAGTTCCATTATGATGGCTTTATGGAAAACAGAAAACTATAGGGACAGAAATCATATCAGTGGTTGCCAAGGGCTGGGGGTTGAGAGAGGGGATGGATTACTAAGAGATATGAGAAAACTATTAGAATGAGGAAAATTTTCTCTACCTTGATTGATTAGAGCAGTGGTTACATGACTTTAAAAGTTTATCGAAAGTCATAGAACTAACTGTACACCTAATAAGATGTACCGCAATAAAAAAGGGATCAAATACTTTAAAACAGCAGATTAAATAATCAGGCAGATTTGGTCATCATTCACTGAAAAAATGAGAAGGGCTATCAGTTATCAGATGCTAATTGCATCATGAGCCAGCAGTGAGAAATTGAGACAAACAGATGAGAAAGAATTCTTCACATATACCCTGCAGAAATTTTAGACTGACTAATCCTATTTGTAATAATTCTATGTAAAGTTTTTTCCCCAAAAGTTCTATTTGTTTATAATCTGTCCTAGGGTTTATAGATGTGTAGCATTTTGGGCTCTAGGATGCTTTGACTTTCTTTGTAACAATCTATCTAGCAGTGCTTTGCGTGGTAGACATGCACTATTGAATAACATTTTGATTATATTTTTAAATTTACCAAGCATTTCTACTCTTGTTTACTGCACAGCATGGTTAGGAAGTTATTACCATTTCAAAGATCCTCTACTGTCAAACAGGTTAGTCTAGTTCAAAATCCCCTTAACTTTAAATTCTGAAGTGACATTATACAAGTAACCAAACATATATATTTATAAAAAAAATAAAATTTACTACTGCTTTCACATTTAGTGGGCAATGTGGAGTTAAAATTGTTTCATTATGGGGTTAACATTGTTTTTAAAATACCTCAAAATAAGCATAAACACAGCAAATAAGTATAAGCTATGGAATAATGTGATGACTCAGACTAAAATTGCCACAAATGAGCAATAGTGACATCTTGAGGTCGGGTGGGAATGGTCTGTGTCTGTGCTTTTCCTTTGTGCATACCTTTATTCATATTTATAAATATATAAACACTGAAAGTTGATAGGCTCATAAGTATCCACATTCTCATTTCACAGATGAAATAAAGAAGGATTGAAAAGATGGGCTAATTGGCCTAGGGTAACATTGCTGAGAAGTGGCAGGACCTGAGCCTCAAAATAAGTCCTACTCCTCACTGTGCTCATTCCATCACTCCAGCTCCCTCTTCTTGATGCTGGTACAGGTCTGCTCTGCACTGGGCTCCTCCAGATAATACATGTAGGAGATTGCCTGTCATAGAAGAACCAGGGTTTTCGGGGAAGACCAAAAGGAGACAAACTCATAAATACCTCCCGTAGGTCAATTGAGTAAAGTCTGTCTTCAGGTCCTGGAGTCCCATCATGTAGAATATAAGCTGTCTACTCTGGGGACCAGGGTACAACTATTGTACAAACAACACTCTTAGTTGCTCCAAACATTCCTTTTCAGGTCCACCTTTTGTGTATAGGCAGTCTGTATTGAGTGTTTTATTCACCTCAGGTTTTCCAGTGGGATCAATCATTCTTTTACATAGCTTAATTAAAAAAAAAAAAAAAAAGTGGGCAAGATAGCATTCTGAACTAGGCAAAAATCTCATCAATCTGGATTTCAGCTTTAAGATGGAAAGTGAGGACTTTATCAGCTCTACCCAGGGCCCTTTGTGAGTCCCTGTTTTCAAAATCACATTTTGAGCATTTACTGTGTGACAAGCATCTTCTTTCATTTAAATCCATACAGCAATCCTAATTGCTTTGTGTAGCTCCAATGTACAGATGAAGAAACTAGAGGTATAAATATGTTAGGTAATATGTTCCAAGCCATAGAGCTAGTGAGTCATAGAATAACTGTCTTTTGGTCTGTCCAGTATTCCAACATAAAGATACATTGAATTTACATATGCAAAACCATTAATCTCTAATTTAGCATCTACTATATACCAGGCATTGTGCTAAATATAATATTATCATATTTAAAACTCACACATGCTCTGAGGGGTAGGTACTATCACCCCCATTTTAAAGATCGTGAAACTGAGACTGAAAATTATTTATTGATGTTCCCAAGATTACCTACTCAACCAGGAAATGGTGGAGCTAAGATTCAAATCCAGGTCTATTGGATTCCAAATCCCATGTTTTACACAGTGAGAAACACATGGTCTTTGGTATTCAGCAGGTCTACTTTTGAATCACAGTTGTCCCCAAAAGTCAACCACCATTACTTTTGGTTCACCTTTGTTCCATCATTATTTATGAAGATATGTCTCTCATACTAAATTATAAGCATCTCGAGGGCATGAATTATTTAGCTTTCTATTCTTCCTCTTTCCCCTCTCCACTAATTACCCTAAACAATTAACAGAGTATCTACTTTGCAGAGATTTAATAAAGTGATTTATTGATTGAATAGAATAAAAGTATTGAAATATTAAATTATTCAAAACTGGATAGGAGTTAGTTCTGATCTAGTATGTTAGTTAATTCCTCCATCCATCTATTCATTTAATGATTACTTACTGCTGACTTGCTATGCCAGGTACCAAGCTGATTTTCAACTGGTACACAACAATGTGGTGACTGAGGAAGCATCCATTCTAATAGACTAATGCCTGTGCCAGACCTGTTGCTAACTCTTTTGAGTATCGCTCCTGGCTGAGTTCCTGGCATATAATGATGAGATAAACAAACAAACAAATAAATAAATAAAATAATAACAACAACAAGACATGGTCATGCTCATGAAAATTTCAAATAAATGTAAAATTACTACTATGGTAGGAAGAAAAGTAAAAGGTGCTATGACAGTGGATAGCAGGGTCACCTGATCTAATCTGAATGGAAAAGCACTTACGATGAAAACCAGGAAGGGAAAAATCCAATCAGTTTCTCCATCATACAAATTTACTTTTCACTCAAGAATGCTAATATTACATTACTGCCTTATGGGATCAGCGGTCTTCTATAAATAACACCATTCAATTATTCATCTCCAAAATGTTCTTGAACCCTCTGGTGGATGTGTCAATAATAGTAAGTTGAGTGATGCTCAGTGCCCCTATGGAAGGAGGATTGCACCTCATTAAATGTCTGTTGAAGTGAACAGAAGGTGTTGTGGGAATATTTATTAACATTCTTCTAAAGAGTGTTCAGATTACTTTATGCGTGAATGCTGTCATCTGGGTCAAAAGCTCAAGAAAAAGTCATCAAGAAAAGGTGATGCTTGATATAATAAAATGGACTTACTTCACTGGTGAGGGAAGGCAGAAAAAGGTAGAATTTCTCCAGAGAAGTTCTCTTGAGTTCTATATGAAAACAAACCTATGCCAAAATAGAGTGACCTAGGAGGCTGAAGACATTATTTCTATGAGTTATTTTTATATCTCCTAAAGTTGGTCATTTTCAGTAGCAGAATATAAAGTGAATTGCTTGCTTAAACAGTTTAGAAATTAAGTATGATGAAATGATTCCATACTTCGCTCAGATAACAGCCAGGCAGTTAGGTATATATATATCTTCGGGCTCAAGTAAGTCTGAAATTTTCCTCAAAGACCTTAAAATTACTCAACAGAAGATCTTAAAAAATGATATTTTTCAGACTTTTGTCCAATTCTTGTGTAACAGAGCATGATCCAAGCTTTTGAGAAGGCAGTGATTACATGAGGGGAGCATGTTCTTGTGAAGTAGTCTGGGAGGCTGGGACAGCACTGTCAGATGTCACATTGTCCAAGAAAGCTTGCTTAATCTACTGCAAATATCGAACATCCTTCATGTTATAGTATTTTCTTCTCAGCCTGTTAAGACAAGTGGAGTTGCTGGGAGAAGTCTGATGCAAGTCTAAGTAAAGAGACAATTCTATTCAATTCAACAAGTATTTACTGAACACAGTTGAGTACAAAGTGCAGTCTGTCCTGTGCTTTGTGGAGGGTCGAAAGACTCAGCAATCAAGTTCGCCATCTATTAGCAGCTTAAAATCTAGAGGTATTTAATATAAATATAAATTCATATTTTATAAATTTCAATTATGCTATAAGGCAATATATGATAAATAATAGGAAATTTGCAAAGTACTCTGAAAATATAGGAATAAATAGATCACTCTCTGCCATTAGATATCAAATATAACCATGTTCCCATTCCTTCACTTAAAGCTCTTTCATTTTCCCCAACACCTAGTAGATCAAGTGTAAGCTGCTTAGCATTGCACGTGAAATTCTCCATGAATTGACCCTGCCTGCATTTCCAGATTTTATACCTTGGTAATAGTAAACTGCTTGCAGCACTTCCTTTTTCCCTTGCTACCATCACTCCCAGAACTACACACTGAGCCCAATGCTTAGCACATAGCTGATGTTAAAAAATAATAATAATTTTTGAATAAATTTATGAATACTCAAACCATTCTGTTTCATGTCTTCATGTATCTATGAGTGATGTTCTCTCTGAGTGGAATGTCTTTCTTCATCTGATTACCATCTAGGGACTCATCCTTCAAGACTTACCTGCTCTAACGTCTACGTTTGCTGTCAGTGGCCCTCCTCTGTGCTGCCATAGTGGCCGGTATATCCTTCTCTCATAACACTTCATTTTGCAATGGCCAACTTGCATGTCTCTCTCCACACTATAAAGTAACATCCCTGATGCCAGGGGTCATATCTTATCTGTCTTGCTACTCCAAGTAGCTAATGTCTGAGAATAAAGTATAGTAGAACAGTTCAGAGTATAGATTTTAGAGTTAGACTACTTGGGTTTAATCCTAATTGTTCCCCCTTTCTAGCCATATGATGTGGATAAATTACTTAACCTCTCAGTGCCTCAGTTTCCTCATCTGTAAAACCAGGATACCAATAGTATCTACCAGATACAGTTGTTGTGAGGATTCAATTAGTTATGATAAATAAAGTGTTTATAACAGTGCCTGGCACATAATTAGCAACACATAGGTGTAAATTATTATTGTTAAGTGCCCAGAAATATTGATGAGAAAAACTGTGGAACTGTATGGAAGAGGAGAGTCATTGAAGTCTTTGTACAAGTGGAAACTTTCGAAATGGAAGACTAGGTAGGTTTTGGTAAGTAGAGGTGGAGGTAAACTGTGGGGAGAAAGTCATTACAGGATAAAGTTAGAGTCAAGTAGAGTATGGCACTGGGAAATTTACATACCTCCACACCCACCCCCCGACTCACTGTCAACAGAGAGCCAAGTGCTAAGATATGTTTTGGAAAGCATTCCTCCTGCAAGTTTAATTTCCTTCTCTTTTGCTGTCTCTCAATGTCTCCTGGGGGAGCCAATAACATGGTGAGATAAAAAGAAATTGCAGGTTTGTAGTGTTGACTGAAAATAGCATAAACTGCAAGCTCTCCAGGTAGACTCTTCACTAAGTGTAAGCTAGGCAGATTTTATAATAAATGCATCTGTCAGTATCCATAGTAGAATATTAGGGAATAAAATAAAAATCATCCTTGAGTTTGTTGCTCATACAGTTTTTCCCCTCAAAAGCACAGCTCCTAAAATTCTGCAAGATATTTTGGAGGAGGTAAATGATACAGGTATAGTTCACAAAATATGTGAAGCAGATCTCATAGACCAAATAATACTCCTACGTTGACTTCCACTGGAAAACTGATGACATTTGAAAAAATCATTCTGAAAACCTCAATTCAACGAAGTAACTACTGTATCCCTGGCACTGATCTGGATGCTTATCTAACCCATTTTTTTCTCCTAGTGGAGGGGCCAGTTGAGAGGTAGGGGTGAATAGAGAGCAGATGCACCTCAAGATATTTCCTGTTTCTGTGGCCACATGTGGGAAAAATGAGTAATAGTGTCCCAGAGGAGGCACTGAGGGCAAAATCGGAATTGTAGCGAGTCCAAACCAGCCTGTCAATCAAAGGGGTTGAACAAAATGTGATCATGGGAACATGGGTCCAAATGAGTTGACAGGTGAAGGAGACAGCACCACCAAGAATGAAAAAGCAAGCAAATAGGTAAATGGAAGTAGACTTAACTGTAGAGTTGGAAAGTGGGTACCACTGAGAGCTTATGATATACTCCCAGCCTATTAGCATGGGAAAGCTGGGCTTATTTAGAAGGATAGGAAGAGATAGGCCCTGTTGAGGGTGAAAAAAATGAAGCACCATTACTGCCCTTGAGGAGCTCCTAGTCATGCAAACAAAATTATAATACAGTGTGGTTAAATATTCTCTACCTTTCAAATACCTACTGAGCTCCTATATTAAAGCAGACACTTTGCTAGTGTGAGGATGTGGCAGTGTATAGACAGATGCAGTCCCTGTCCTGAGGGTTTTGCAGTGGTCAGCCAGATAATGGAGGGGGGGATCAGTCAGGTCAGGAAAAGAATATTCCTAGCAAAGGGAATGGAATGTCTGTGAAGGTCCTGGGAAAGACAGAATTTGTTATAAAATGCTTTTCTCAAATACAGGCCATTAAGTTCAACATTTTCTCTAAAAAATAGTCCATGCCTTCTGTCTTCGTTAGATTTCTCCCTACCTATTCTCATAGGATCCTGTACTTCTCCCATCATAGCGCACTTAGTATGAGCTACTGCACTTGCTCACTTACTGTCACATTCCCCACTGTGAGCACTCTATTGAGAAAAGCAATTTTAATCTCTGTGTTATATTTCAGTCTCTGTGTTATATTTCAAGTGCCTAGCTCACTGATCGGCACATAGACATTCAATAAATATTTGTTGAATGAATAGATGAATGACGATATGAATGGATATAGGGTCTCAAATATGAAATTTCACTTGGCATTTAGTACCAGGATGGGGCAGTGGGGATAGAAGGAAGAAAAAGGGAAGCTCTTTTATCTCTATGCTTGTTTTCAGTCAGTTTGGTTTTTTTTTAAGTAAGAAATTGTATTAACTGCCTTACCTATATTACCTTTAGAAGCTACTTTAAAGAATATATAAGAATGGGATCATAATAAATTCAGCTGTCAACAATTACAACAATTACATACATTCCAAACATTTAATTTAATTTAATTCAATAAATGTTTATTGAATACCTACTGCGTAAGGTACCATGAAGATAAAAAGAAATATAAGAATGTTCAAGACCTCAAAAAGCACGTACTCTTAATTTTTTAGACATTATTTGGATACTTGAAACGTATAATAACAATGTTTAAGTGAGTTTTTTGGCAATTAATTTCATTTTGAACTTTTATCTAAACTATGAAGGTTGGACTTGATGGAAGTCCTATCTTATTTTCAAATATCATGTTTCAGTAAATAAAAATGAATGATAAAATAATAAGATATTTTGGCTCAAAGTAACAAAACCCAACTTTATGCTTAGCTAAAACCAAAAGAATTTGTTATATAAAAACAGAAATGAATAATAGAACTCAAGGGCAGAACTGACCTTTCAAAATGGACTAAAATTTTAAAAAGTAAGAAAACATTTTCTTAACTTCATTTAAGAGACTATCCCAGGTAAAATTTCATTGCTTCAATTACAGAATCACAAGAGAGAGAATCTTATTGGACGACTTGGTTTAGGTGTAGACTTGGTTTGGATTCTCATAGAAGCAGACCTTGAGACAAGAGTTTCAGTGCAAATATACTATTTAGGGGAGGTGCAAGAAACACTAGTAGGGACAAGGGCAAGTGTAACTGGGAAGAAAGGGCATCCAATAAAGGATGTTGCCAAGCCAGCTCTTGCTGAGGATAACTGGAGGATAATCCCCTGGGGAAACTGAAAAATTCCCAGTATAACGTACACTCAGAGTTATCCCATTTCAACTGGCAAAGGACCAATTACACATCAACTCCCATGAGTCACTGGTTGAGGGCTGATATTAGGGGATAATAATCCCCCAGTACTTCTGGCTTGCTGTGCACTTAGAGAGAGTGGTCTTCTTCAGCTTTGGAGACAGACTTTAGGCAAAAATATGGTGAGACTGGCCGTCAGATGTTGATGGACACACTGAAGTGGTGAGGGCGAGAGATATGCGTAGGGCTGAACAGCCCTAATTTCCATCTTTAATTTAATCAGATGTGCCTTGATCATGCAGTGATCCATGTCTGAAGATGAGGTAGTCAGTTGCAGGGGTCAGAGTGGGCTGCATACCCGAAGAGTAAGTACTATGTAAATGCTGTAGGACCTCAAAGAAGAAGAATATGGTCAATCTAACATGTGTGACTGGAAGGATGAGTGAAATTTGTTAAGTGATCTAAGCCTAAATTTAGAGAATGGGTAAAGGCAGGCATATAGGAATGACTCAGGCACATTGATAGCATGGTGAAGTTGTGAGTAGGAGATCAGATTGGAGCAGTCCTCCAAAACAAGGTAAGGGGGCTTTGAGAGATGTTTGTACTTAATGCATTACATCATAAACTATATTGTCTTAGGGCCAATATTAAGGGAAGTTACATTTTTAATCCCTAAATTTTTAATAGTCTTTCTAAAGAAACCAGTTTTATGCTATAGCTCACATTCATAATTTTATATAAAGACTTTTTATTAAATTTGCTTGTGGTTGGTGATACATAAGGCAAATGACTTTTATTTATTATAGAAGTGTTTTATATATAGTGCTATTAAAGGATCAAGGCTACATTTAACTATTTTATAGTGTGTACTTCTGTATAGAAACTTCCCAGTAAGTACTTTTCAGTGGTCGATTATTAAAAGGTGATGAGAAAGAATTATAGTCTCTGATATTCAACATGCAATTCTTATCTAACAAATATTCAGCAAACACTTACTGAGGGCTGTGCCCTTAATGGTAGGTACAGAACTCCACAGAAGAATGTTACTATCCTTGCAGCCTAGACACTCATAGTCTCACAAAAAATGTAGATAAAAAATAATTTACATATAAGGTAAAAAGTACAGTAAGGGAGATGTGTACAAAGTGCTATGGGGATGCTGCTAACTCAATGAAGAGAAGGCTTCAGAAAAGGTGCAGACCATCACATTCCAGTTAGAAGCAGAGGCAGAGATTAAAGACTTGATTGTACCTGAAACACATACTTGCCAGGTTGTTTTTCTCTCCCCTAAGGAGAGTCAAACCCCAGACCATGGGTAAACATGTAGCATTTGGTAATGAAGCCAATTGACTAAATGGTTTGTGGAGACCTTTTTTTTTTTTTTTTTTTCTGAGTTTGCCCTTTTCTTTGGATGAATCTCTAAAAGGGCAGGCAGACTGGCAAGCACTTTAGAAGAAGCAGGAGGCTGAAGGTGAACCTTTATTAAAACTAGGACAGTGAGGTTACATGTCAGCCCAGGATAGAGATGGTGAGAGGACCATTTATTCAGAAGCTTATTACCTAGAGAATGAAGTCACAGGAACAGAAAAGTGAAATTTACTATGTACATACATAGGCTATTTTGGCCACTATTGATCTAAATCCTCTGGGAAGAAAGGAAGTTGACGAGATGCCCAGGATTCTAAACTGAGATATGTTTTATCACATGTTACATAGAAGAAACAAAACTAATGATTCTTATTTCATGTGAATAACCCATTATAGCGTAAATTTACCACACTATAGGAGTACCTAGAACAGAAGAAATATACCCATTAAAACTGTAATTCCACAGCAACTATAATTACTGCAAGGTGAGTTTGAAAAGTATTCAGAAAAGATACCTGGATCACTGTGTCTTTATTTTTTCCAAGGATCGTCATTGTCTCGACTGAACTTACCAGAATTAAAAATGATCTCCTCTTTCTAGAGTCCCCAGTAACATATGGAGAAGTGTTTATGTTGCAATAGGGAAAACATCATCTGTCATCATGCCTGCCTCTCTTGAAAAAAAGATGGTGTTTTTACCAGGGGCACTTTTGCTAGTGTGTGAGCAAATTGTTTCATCATAGAAAAGCAAGGCCGGTTCATGATTCTCAATAACTGCCTTCAAAAAGTTTGCTTTCAGAATCAGTTGACTGAAGTTCTAGCATTTTCTAATTTATGTAAAAGGAGATGGATTATCATAAAACTCAGGCCTCACGATTAAATATGGCTAGAGAGGAAAGAGATGATTCTATGGTATTATTGTGATGGTTATGATATTACTTAAACCAGTGGCCCCCAACCCCCAGGACTGGTCCGTGGCCTGTTAGGAACCGGGCCACACAGCAGGAGGTGAGAGAGCGAAGCTTCATCTGTATTTATAGCCGCTCCCCATCGCTCACATTACCACCTGAGCTCCGCCTCCTGTCAGATCAGCAGCAGCATTCAATTCTTATAGGAGCACGAACCCTACTGTGAGCTGTGCATGCGAGGGATCTAGGTTGCGGGCCCCTTATAAGAATCTAATGCCTGATGATCTGAGGTGGAGCTTCGGGTGTCACTGTCATCCCCAGATGGGACCATCTAGTTGCAGGAAAACAAGCTCAGGGCTCCCACTGATTCTGCATTATGGTGAGTTGTATAATTATTTCATTATATATTACAATGTAATAATAATAGAAATAAAGTGCACAATAAATGTAATGTGCAGGGGCTTCCCTGGTGGCGCAGTGGTTGGGAGTCCGCCTGCCGATGCAGGAGACACGGGTTCGTGCCCCGGTCCGGGAAGATCCCACATGCCGCGGAGCAACTGAGCCCATGAGCCATGGCCGCTGGGCCTGCGCATCCGGAGCCTGTGCTCCACAACGGGAGAGGCCACAGCAGTGAGAGGCACGCATACCGCAAAAAAAAAAAAAAAAAAAAAAAAAAAGTAATGTGCTTGAATCATCCCCAAACCATCCCCCCACCATGTTTGTGGAAAAATTGTCTTCCACGAAACTGGTCCCTGGTGCCAAAAAGGCTGGGGACCACTGACTGAAAACACCTGTGGTTCTGACTGAGAACTCACCATAAGCTAATAGTTGCCAAATTCAGACCTGACTAGGCTGGCCTGATTTATTTTGCATTAACATCCTGCGTGACTTCATATTCATTATACTTGTTCAATATCTTTCTTCTTTAGGTGTAGAAAGACAGGCACAGTGTCAGTCTTACTCATCTCTGGGTGCTAATCTGGCATCTAACAACAGTGGTTACTTAATTTTATATTTAACAAATAAATAAATAAATTGCTTTGTACATTTCTTAGGAAAAATAACCTTTAGGAACTTTGCCGCTTAATAAATCTATTTGACCTTGTATATGAAGATCCTCAACTCTACACCTATGAAATGTGAATATGTTCTTCTTCCAGATTCACAGAATGTATGTCAATATTAATTCACATCAAAACGTGAAAACATTCAGTAAACAGAACAGCATCACATTATTGTCATTTGTTGAATTATTTAAAATAATATAATTTTTAATTCCTGAATTGGCCTGGGGGAGAAGAAACCTGTAGGAGCAGACAGAATGGGTCAGTATCAGAAGACAGTGTCCAGAATAGTAAAATAATCAGAAAATACATTGTAAAAGTAATCAGTTCTCAGTTCAACAAACTTTTTTGAGTACTTACCATGGGCTTTCACTTGTAATCTCATTTAATTCTTATGACAATTCTGTGATGTAGGGATTATTGCCCTCATTTTATAGGCAGCATAACTGAGGCTAAGTAGCTTACTTCAAGTCTCATTTATATGTTAGAGCCAGGAATCATCCCAAGGTCTGTCTAACTAACAACTCCATAGCTTCCTGTTCAAAATCCAGATACATATTTTGTTGCTACAATGAAGAGCAATTCTGTATGGTTGTTCATGGCTCCACAAGGGAGAATTAGGCCCAAAGAAGGAAAGTTAGAGAGATTTCAGATTAATCTAAGAATCACTGTTAGACTCTAAGACTATCCTGAAAGGAAATGAGGTACCTCTGGAGGTAGTGAGTTCCCTTCACTGGATATGTTCACACTTAAACAATCAGTGACTCATTGTCAAGTATATTGTGGCAGTGGCCCAAGCATTGGATTAGAGATGGTAGATTATTCATAAGATACTTTTAAATCCTGAGGTTTCGCAGTCAGGCTAAAGAGAAATTCCCATGATCTTAGAACAAAAGTCATGCCCTTTAGAATGAGACTTCATGGGCCTGCTGATGTCACCAGCTGATCCCCAGGAAGCAAGGAGAGAGCTGGCTAAGGGAAGACAACTTCATTTGGGAAGTAACTGTAGCTTCAAAGCAACATGGTACAGTTGAAAGCGTGTGGGATTTGGAATTAAATAGACCTGGGTCTTACAGCTACTCTCTGAGTCTCCTTCTGAGTTTTAGTATTCTCATTCTATGAAATGGTGTAATAACATTAAACAAAAGGGATTAAATGAAATTATGCTGGTAAAGAGACCAGCACATGGTAAACAGCTCCTAAGTAGGAACTTTTAATCATTAAAATCCTCATCCTCATCCTCATTATCGTCCTGTCTTTGCCGGAAGGAAGGTTCCTCTTTGGAGGCCATCAGGCAATAATCATCTCTTCTTCCTCTGTAGCTGGTCAGCCTCAGGCAACGTGGACAGAGAATCCAGTCTCGTAAAATATTAAGGCTGAAGGGATTTTACAGATTATCTAGTTCAAAGTTCCTCAGATTACCTGTGGTGAAAGATGTGTGTGTGTCTGTGTGTGTACATTTACAATCTATTGCAGACCAATACATTTCTAAAATGTAATGAAAATGAATGACTAGAAAAATGAAATGAAGAAACAAAACCCAAAATGCACAAAGTACAATCCCATATATTTTTTATTTTTCCAAAAACATAAAGACTAAGAGTCTATCAAACTGTTGTAAAAGTTTCTAAGTGCTTACTCTTTTTCAGTACTGACTTTGTGGTGGATGGGGAACAAAGAGCTTGCAGACTAGTATTGGACCACAGCTCACATGTTGAGTAGCACTGATCTAGCTCATTCCTCCTATGCACAAAAGAGGGGAAGCCTAGGGCTTCCCTGGTGGCGCAGTGATTGAGAATCCGCCTGCCGATGCAGGGGACACGGGTTCCTGCCCCAGTCCGGGAAGATCCCACATGCCGCAGAGCGGCTGGGCCCCTGAGCCTTGGCCGCTGAGCCTGCGCATCCGGAGCCTGTGCTCCGCAACGGGAGAGGCCACGGCAGTGAGAGGCCCGCAGGAAAAAAAAAAAAAAAAAAAAAAAGAGGGGAAGACCTGAGTGAAGAAGGGACTTGCCCACTGTTACATTAACAAGCATCATTCCTCCAGCTTAGTTAGTTATTATCATTTAGGGCACCTAAAGACTGGGCATTTGTGTAAAAAAATCTACATACACATACCAGAAATTATAATTCTCCTAGGCACTGTAGGTTAATTCCTCTACCACCCAGGTAGGCAATTATAATGGTTTCTCATAGGTTTTAAGTCTTTTGACTGGATATTAATGTTTTGTCTGTGATGAGGAAAGAAAACTAATGACTGTTAGGTACCTGCTTTGTAAGTACTAGGCTCTGCACACAATATTTCATTAAATTCTCACAACAACTCTCAAGTGTGTGTGGAACTATCTATATTTTTCAAGAACCCAGAAAAGGTAAGCAACTTTACCCAAATGAACACAGCTAGAAAGTGGTGAAACAGATGCAAGCCCGGGTCTTTTTGACTACAGAGTCTTTCTCTTTTCACCATGTCATTGTATAAATACAGTCAGTAGCTTGGGTGTATCATGCTCTTGAAGGAAAATGCTTTCCTTTAATAGCTATTACCATTTGCATAACATTTTGTGCTTGCAAGAGACTTTACAACCATTCATTCCTTCCTTCTCCTATGTTGCTATAACAAAGCCTTCCATAGGGACTAGGAAAAAAAGGCATAGAAAGATATTCTTTAATTATAATTATTACAAGTTGGTTACAAATACATATTCTACTTTTAAAACTTATGAAAGTTAAGATTTAAAAAATCATTTTTGGTAGAGTCCTGCATATCCCCAGCTTTACTCAGTAGTCCATCTTAGCCTTTTATACCCAGACCACCACATATGTTTCCTAATTATTTTAATAATCTTTTTGGTAGTAATATATACCTATAGAGTATACCAGTAATTCCATTAAAAATAATGTTTATGTATCTATTGAAAAAATAGTATTAATATTTTATCCCAAATTATAGTTTTGAAGGGAACATAAGCTTACACTCTGATATATTGGCTAAACCACCTGAATCTCATGCTGAAAGTGACCTTGTCTTTTTACCCTAGCAAATACTGAAAATTGGTCAGTTTTCCTTTTTGTTTTAAGATATTTTTTACAATGATATCTGTTGACCTACGCTAGATAGCCTGGGTAAGGGATATATACTGAAGATCTAAATGGCTATGAGATGAAATGACCAGAACCATTGGCCTAACCCATAAATTGGCATGAGTGGTCAGGAAATATTAGCCTGTCAACATGGAAAGAAAAGGAAAGATAGCAGAGGTGTTATAAAGATTATCAAGATATGAAAATTTATTTTTTCTAACAAGCAAGCAAACATTCACCCATTTGTGCAATCCATATTATCCTTCAGCAGACATTTATTGAGTACCATCTTTGATTCAGGTGTTGTGCACAATTTATTCAGGATCAAAGTTTTTTCTGACTCAGACTGAATTTGTGATTAGCTATGTCTTATAGAATATTCACTTTGATGTCTGGGGCTCTTCCATTCTTTCCAGATCTATATTTTTTAAATTTATGTTGGTTTAAATCTAGCTTGCTGTATGGCCTTGAGTATGATACCGAAAGACATGTTGTAGAAGTTGCAGAGATCAGAGATTTAGTTCAAGTATCATGATTTTCTCAAAATGTCCTGTGAGTTATTGAAGACTTTTGTTTTCTACAACCAGGATCCCAACACCTTTTAAAAATAATTTCTCTATAAAATATATCTTGTGGGCTTCCCTGGTGGCGCAGTGGTTGAGAATCCGCCTGCCGATGCAGGGGACACGGGTTCGTGCCCCAATCTAGGAAGATCCCACATGCCGCAGAGCGGCTGGGCCCGTGAGCCATGGCCGGTGAGCCTGCGCGTCCAGAGCCTGTGCTCCGCAACGGGAGAGGCCACAACAGTGAGGCCCGCATACCACAAAAGAAAAAAAAAAAAAAATATATATATATATATATATCTTGTATATAATTACTTGAAATCTTTTCTAAATTTCAGGAGTTTCCCCCAAGTTTACAATATATAATTGCTCTTTATCTGTTTAATAAGATCCTTTACTCAGACATTTCCAGATTATTTTATTCCACCAGATGATTATGTATATAATTAAATCAAACACTTACTTCAGAAGCATTCAAAATGAGCAGATAGACTCAGTGCTTTAAAGGATTTGTCCAAGATATTTCATTGCCTTTCTCCACCCATCCTTTCTGCCACAAAATATAAAAATTTGTATAAATATTTATACAAAATATATAATATTTGTATATTGCTTTAGAGTGTATAAAACTCCTCTCTATCCACTCACTAATTTAATATTCAAAATAATTTTTGATGGTAAATATGATCATCATCCTTATTTGATTTACTTCCACCCATTTGTTACCCTCATTTAACAAAGCTCATCAAAGGAGTAGTCTATTCCCTAGGTTCCTCAATTCACTTCAGTAAGACTTATCTCTCCGTCATTTCACTGAAGCAGCTTTGGTCAGTTACTCATGATATCCAACTTACAAAATACACTGGCCAATTCTCAGGCCTTATCTTTCTCTACCTCTCAACAATATAGTACATAGTTGATCACTTATTCTTTCTTTAAACTTTTTCTTTACCTGGCTCTAGTATGATGAAACCTTACTGCCTACATTTCTGGACACTCTTTCTAAAGTTTTCTTTCATTGACTCTTGCTGCTATTCCAGTCTTTAATTATTGCTGTTGACCAGGGCTTAGTCTTGGGACCTCTTCTGTCTTCTAGTGATGTTCCCTCATGCCATCAAGCCAGATTAAGTAAGTTACATGTGCTTAGGAGTCCCCAAATCCTATATCCAATCCCTACCTCTGCCCTGACCTCCATATGTATATACTTTAGTGCATATTCAGGATCTCTGCTTGGATGTCTAATAGTGACTTCAAACTTAGGTGAAAATAAAACTCTTCGTTTCTCCCACCCTCAGCATCTTCCCAGGCAAAAAAACAAGGAATTAATCTTTGACTCTTTGTTTTCCCTCAGAACCTACATCCAACCTACCAGTAAATTCTTTAGGCGTTAGATTCAAAGAACGCCAAATCCAACTTTTTCTCACCTTTGCTACCCTTGCTAACCTGTCTGTGCCTGCCTGATCATTCAAACCATCTAAACTGTGGGAATTGTTTCCTATCTGGTCTCCCTGCTTCTGTCTTTTCCCTTATTGTCTCATATCTCCCCCCAGAAATCAGGATGATCCATTTGAAAATGGAAGCGAGCTTCAAAAGCTTTATGTCACAGAAGAAACTAACTCTCTGCCCTCTTTTCTTGCTCTAACCCCACAGACTTTGCTGGTCCTTGAACAAACAAAGTTCATTTTTGCCTAACAACCTTTACGAGTACCATTGACCCATTTGCTCATAACTTGTGATGGATTATTCCCTCATATTTTCAGGTCTCTGCTCAAATGTCCTTGATTCAGAAAGGCCTTATTTAAGTACCTTATCTAAAAGAATCCATACACAGCCTGCCATTCTTTCTCCTTACACTGCTTTATTTTTGTTTTGTTCTTTACAGAACTTATTGCTATCTGCTATTTTATATAAATGTTACAGCTTTATAGTTTGTCTTGTTTCTTCCATCAGAATGTAAGCTGTCTAAAAGCAAAGACTTTGTCTGGTTTACCCCTGTATTTCTAACACCCAGAACAGTGTCTAGCAAAGAGTACCTATTCAATAAGTATATTTGAATGAATGAAGGAAAGCAAAGAGATTAAGTTATCCAAGAGCAAAGAACCAGGCAAGGAATAGGGAAAGAACTTGAACTCAAGCCACCTGATTCTAAAATTCGTGCTTTCTCCAATGTATCAGATTGCCTTTCTGTTGAACTAGGGCATGGAAAACTTGAAAATTTGAATATTTCCCTGGTATCAGCCATACTCCATCTCCCAGTGGGTCAGCCAAGATATTGCCTTCTACCTTTCTGGATAAGAATGAGCTGTGAAATAGTTCAAAAGTTGCTGAAAACAAAGTAGATAAGAACTTCTACATCCCCCATGCCTGCAGCCTACCACTTAAATCAAAGAAAGTAAAAAAAAAAAAAAAAAAAAAAATTGATCTAATTTTGTTCTTTAGAAAACCATGTTTTGTTTTGTTTTGCTTTTTCCTTCCTGGCATCCTAACCTCTTCTAAGTAAGTGTTCTCAAACACAGTGTTGCTATACATTTGTGCATTGTGATCAATTGTAATTTGTTACTAATGTTGAAGTATTTATTTTATTTACTTAAAAAACAAATGAGTCTATTAAAGAATATCAATATCAACAAATCCTTTTACCTTTCTGTGTGCCTTCTTAAGCTCTAGTGCTCAAAGAATTACGTGTAACCATAGCTGGTTTGTTGCTGTGCTGAACCTAGTAATCTGGGGGTGCCCATGAAATTGTGGCTCCCCTTGAATGCTGTCCCTTTTTCCATGTATGTCACAGCACAGAGAAAGAAGAGTGAGAACCACTGTTATAAGTTATTTTTGACATGTATGAGAATTTCTCCAGGATATATATAATTGCTTGGGCAGGGTTTTTTGCTTCTTTTAAAAATGAAGTACCTGTTCCAGACATGGCCCTTGTACTCCATAAACTCATAAATAATGCCTATGGTTTTTATGATAATAACAAGCACTGTCATCTTTTAACTGGTTGAAATCTTAGGCAAGTTACAAAAGCTTTGCGAACCTCAGTTTCTTCCAATAAAAAAATGGAGGTGATAATATTTATACCTCAGTTATTCTTTCAAAGATTAATTGAGATAAAGTATAACACTGATTGGAGCAGTACCTGAACCAGGCGATTAATTAGTGTTAGTCTCTTCCCCTCCGCAGAGTGCCTTTGATTCATCCTTTCTGACTTCCAACTTTCCCTCCAGAATGTGGTTGTGATGGAAAAGCTGAACATGGATTTGCCATCAGTTCCTCTAAAAGTGCAAATAATTCAACTACCTAATTGTCTTATTTTTTCTAATTATCTTCTCCATTCTTTTTTTCCAGTACTATCTTTGTCATCAGTTAAATTCATTCCCAATAACAGGGAAATTCTTGGCTTAATTGGATACGACAATACTAGGTATAAATTTTATAAGCATTGTGTTTATCAATTATCCAACCCAGAAACCACTGGGAAGTGTTAATTAGGTACTAAAAGCAAATTGGATTACCTTAGGGATCTTTGTAACAACAATTTTACACTCAACCAGTTGATAAGGCCATAAATTACACGTATCATCCTAGGATCCCATCCAAGTGTGTTTTGAAATCTTTGACTTTCTCTGGCTCACCATTCAACTTTGCATCTTTATAAAGCTATTTAAAAGTACTCCATGTTCTTAGTAAGCACCCTGATTGGTGGGATTGCATTGTTAAACAATAATGATTACGATAGCCAGCTTCAGAGATCTATCATCTCTGGCCAGAGAGTTAATTCTGTGATGAACATAACAGTATCATTTGGTATATAGTTTTTTTTTATAACTTTAAAACAATCTTTATTGAGCTATAATTTATACATGATATTTTGTTTTTTAGTAAAGATTCGAGTAAAGTTTTGAACAAAGATTTTTCGCTGTAGACTCAGCAACAGGAAAATTTGTATACTTGCCTATGCCAGACCTGATCTCAAGTCTTACAATAGGATGTAGTGGAGTCTAGAGTCGGAACACCTGACTTCAAACCTCAGGTTTTCCTCTTCCTGGCTGTGTATTATTCGAGAAAATTAGTTTAATTAAATAAATCTTCATTTAGTAATTTATGCAACAAATACTTCATAAGCACTTATTATTGTTAGATGCTCTCCTAGATATTTTAGATATAGCAGTGAGCAGAACAGACAACAATCCCTGCATTTTTAGAACTTCTAGCTTACATTGATTGAATGTTGAGACACGCCTATGGAGTTCTGGTAACATGTAGCAGGAGGAATGCAAAGAGACTGAGAATAACATCCTACCTTGGAGGAGCTCACCCTGAAGCCTTAATTTCTTTATTTTTTAAAAAAGTAGGAATTATATAAATATGTATATTCCATATTCTTTGAGGTTTCTGAATGTCAGATATAATCAGGTCTGGTGAAGAAGTATGGAAGCTGTATTTTCATTATAACTGTGTAGAAAATGTTTTTTGCTTTTGTGTTTGTTTTGTTTTTGAGAAGAAGAAGACTTTCTAGATGGATGGGACAACATGTGTGTGCAAAAACCTGGGGTCAGGGAAGAGCAGGGTTTGCTTAAAGAACAATAAAAATTCTAGTTGGTGGAGAATAGTGTACAGGTAAGGGAGTAGTGGGTTATAAAGCTTGAAGGATCATTTCACGTACTCCTCTACCATCTCTTTTTCAAGCTATCAGAAATGCCACTATAAATTCTTCCTAGCTTTCCTGAAAGGATAAAATCTTTGTTTGAACTCTAGTAGCCTTCTTGGAGGTCAAGTATTAAGGGAAGAGAACATTGAATTAATGGAGGACTCAGAAACCAAGTATACAAAGATGACATAAAGTCTCTTAGCTGTAAACTAAGAATGATATCGACTTCATGGATTATGAACATGGGACTAATATTTATTTATTCTTTAGATCACTTTAGGAAGGGTATACACAAATAAATTAAAATAAATTAAAAAATGAATATGTGGCATACTCATTTTTATACTCCTTGATGACACATAGTAGGGAATCAATAAAAGTTTATTCAATAAACAAATCTATAAATGCATGCCCATCTCTCAAGAGAAAGGAGGTACGGTGTACAAAATTTTATAATGTTATGCAAATGAAAATGTTAATTATCACCTCACTCTTCTTAACTTTACATTATAGTTATCAGTATACATGCTTTTTTGAACATGTGACTACTAACTGCCCGAGAGTAGAGGCCAAATCTTCCTTATCTCAGGTTTGATGATTCCTGTCATTCAGAAGGGCTCAGTGAATGCCAGTTGGCTTGGTGGAGGTCACAGTAGAAGTTGGTGGGTAATCTAATTGATGGGCTTTCGAAAGTACTTAGTCTCTAAACAAGAGAGCAGGTTTTCTCATACATGATTTCCTGTCCCATAATCCAAATGGAAGAGTCCTGTAGCTGCGCAGCCTGAGAGCAGATGTTGTCCTGTCAGCTATCTTTGATTCTACTTGAGAAACCACAGGAAGCTGGTTGCAGACAAATCATCAACACTGTAGGAACAGGGGAATGGCAGCCTACATGTGTGCTCACAGAGGAGACATGGCACTTGGCCACACAGAGGTGAAAATGACTAGGGCTGATCTAGAAGTACAAATAAGTGGGGTCTGGCTATTGTCTATTTCTACTTTGTTACAGAACTCCTTCCACTATGCTTAGTAGTAGAGTCAATTATTGAGACATTTGTGTTCTTTTTAATTAACCTTTTGATGGCAAGGACTGCATTTTAACTCTTCAGGATACCCAGTACCTAAATTGTTGCATATAGTAAGCATGTGCCATAAGATATTTTTAGATTTCAATTATTTGAACTATACTGATACCTGCATGCACTAGGGATGGGGGAGAAAGTTACCCAGTGGGACTAATATTTATTAAACACCTTAGGGCAAGGAAGAGTATTTTCATATTATTTCATTTTATTTTTATAGCAATTCTATTTGGCAGCTAATATTATTCCCACTTTATTGTGAAGAGGTTGAAATGTCTACATGAATTTCCCAAGGTCATATATCTAGTGTATTACAGAGCTGGAATTCAAATCCATCTTTGCCTGACAACAAAGCCTATGCATTTTCTTCTGCCTCAAAACTACGAGATTGTTTCCTTTGGTATAATAGCTGAAATTTAGTTCTATCATGGTAAATGCATTTTTACGGTAACTTCAAACCAATTATATGCACAGGTTGTATGAATCCACCTGGAATTTTTGAGAAGCAAGTCATTCTGGATAGCTAAGTTTTGTAGATATATAAAGGTTAAATATTTCAAATACACAAACCTTTACAGTTCAATTCATTTCTGAACAGGAATCTTTATTAAATTCACTGCATTATTTCCTATTTTCTTAAAGTGTAAAGGATATAGTTTAACCATTTTATATAATAATGTACTCAGAAATTACTCAAGTGTTCACAAACATTTAACCATCATTCACCTTCCCATGTTTGCTAATTGCTTGCAAAGGATCCCTCCCTTTTTTATTTTTTAATATAATATGGACTTGAAATTCTAATCCAGACCTTACATCTGGAGCTATGTGTTAAGTAAGAACACACTGTTTTTGAGTAAGGGGCTGAGAGTGCCTCTTTTTCATAGATTCTAGAATAACAAACTCTAATATGCAAACTTTGGATATTTCTATTTGAATTTTCAGAGTTGTTTTCTTTATTCCTAGTTTTCAGGGTTTGAAATAAGTAATCTTTCTGGAGATGATTTCTCAAAAGCGGAGCACAGTGTTTTGTAGAGGTGATTTGTCTGTTTTTTGGGGTTATTTTTCTTCGAACTTCAGGACCTGGAAAGGAGAAACTTTTGTGGTTTAAGGAAATGTCATGCTTAGTAGCTCCCTTTCCTGAAATTGCAGGTGGGCTTTCCAGTTTTTTCCCTTCAGACTTATTGATTTGTCTTTCTTCTCAATTTATTTTCCATTTGTATCTGGCTGTGAGAGAAAGCTTCTAGAGAAACTCCACGTGCCTTCTTATAATTGAGAAGAAGAATGTACAAACATTAGCTCAGGTGGAAACTTGACTTTGCTCCTGCCTGCCTCATTTTAACTTAGTATTTGGACTTTAAAATAGATTTAAATATATTTAGCATTTTAAAAGAAAAGTGCTGCCTATTTCTTTTGAGGACACAGAACTGTAAATTCTGTAATTAGTACAGTCAGAATGGAAGAATTCTGCCTGAAAAGCTGTATTCATACAGGAGGAGTTTGCATAAAGCATGTTTCAGTTAAATTTCCAGAACTTGTTTTATGTTGAAATTTGCCACAGCAGGGTGTGTAAGAAAGAACATTCGAGAAGGTGTCACAAGGCCTATACTTTCCAGCCCCAGCTGCACCTCAAATGCATTGTGCAAGAGTTAAAAGGTGTGCCTAATCTGACCTATTTCTATGTGTAGAAATTACATATGGTCTGATATACAGAGAATGTGATTCAATTCATTTTCTCTCAATTCAATACATTTAGTAGCTCATTGAGGATCTCTGGCTTTGTTGTTGCTGTTGAGGATTCTTCTATGTATAAATTGAAAAAAGAGATGAAATCAAATCTCCTTACTCTAGTTAAAATCTACCCAACCAACCTCTTGTCCCATTACTTCCCACCAAGCACCTTGCGATTCAACCACGTGAAACTTCTCACTGTTCCTTGAGGATACTTGACTTTTATGGCACTGCTGTTCCCTCTACATGGAGCCCATCACAACTTATGCACATGACAGATTCCTTCTTCTCAAGATCATGATCAAATAACATCTTACTAAAAGTCTTCTTTGTATTCCCCAGGCCAAATTTGTTGCCCCTCCCTGCGTTTCCCATAGCCTACAAACCATTCACTGTCAGCCCTCTTCTCACTTTGTCATATAAATTGCTTATTTGTGTGACTATTTGTCTTCTCTGGTGTGTGAGTTCTTAGAGGGGGAGAATGTGTTTTATTCACCTTTGTATCTCTCATTTCTAGCCCAGTATCTAAAATATAATAGAACTTAATGAATATTGAATAGATGGATGGATTGATAGCTAAATAAGAATATAAATAAATAGAAACAATTTGTCGTAAAATTAATTGTAGATTGTTCTAACTAAAGGCGGTGGACAGACAAATTGACCTCTTAAAGATTCCTCAGAGCTATCAATCAGTATAGAACTTCTTGATTTTAAGCATATTTAAGAGTTGTGACAGTGTTGATGGATATGAATTTCATTTCTTCATAATTTTTGAGAATGAAATAAAATACTCAGTGCCAAAAATATTTTTAGGTAGTTTCTATTAAGAATGAATTCCAGGGCTGCTTGAAGCATTTTCAGATTAATAAGAATACTCTGATCAGAAACATTACAGCCTTATTTGCAGTTATCATTTGAGTGTTGACCCCTGATGATCATCCTAATCTCATTTGATTGTTACTTTGACTCTTTAAAACATTTATTACCACTGTGATTACCTTTTCCCCCCAAAGATCTTATTCATTTTACTGGAGAACAGATTTTAAATATAGAAACATTTTATATAAGGGAAATTAATGTGTCTTTTTTATGCATTTCAGCTTACTTTACATATATCTTATCAACAACAACAAACACTTCTTGTTGAGAAAAATTTTATTGAAAAGTTATTTGTACTATATTTATTTACTTATTTTTTTATTGGGGTATAGTTGCTTTACAATGTTATGTTAGTTTCTGCTGTACAACTAAGTGAATAAGCCATAGGTATACATATATCCCCTCCCTCTTGGACCTCCCTCCCACTGGCCCCCTATCCCACCCATCTAGGTCACCACAGAGCATTGAGCTGTGCTCCCTGCGCTATACAGCAGGTTCCCACTAGCTACCTGTTTTACACATGGTAGAGTATATATGTCAATCCCAATCTCCCAATTCATCTCACACTCCCCTTCTCACCCCAAACCCTGTGTCCACACATTTGTTCTCTACATCTGCATCTCTATTCCTGCCCTGCAAATAGGTTCATTTGTACCATTTTTCTATTTAGACTCCACATATATGCGTTAATATACGATATTTGTTTTTCTCTTTCTGACTTACTTCACTCTCTATGACAGACCCTAGGTGTCACCTCACACTGGTCAGAATGGCCATCATCAGAAACTCTACAAACCAGAAATGCTGGAGAGGGTGTGGAGAAAAGGGAACCCTCTTACAGTGTTGGTGGGAATGTAAATTGATACAGCCACTGTGGAGAACAGTATGGAGGTTCCTTAAAAAATTAAAATTGAACTACCATATGACCCAGCAATCTCACTACTGGGCATATACCCTGAGAAAACCATAATTCAAAAAGACACATGCACCCCAATGGTTACTGCAGCACTATTTACAATAGTCAGGACATGGAAGCAACCTAAATGCCCATTGATGGATGAATGGATAAAGAGGATGTGGGACATATATACAATGGAATATTAGCCATAAAAAGGAATGGAATTGGGTCATTTGTAATATATATATATATATATATATATATATATATATATATATATATAGTTTTTCTTTTTTTTTTTTTTGGCGGTATGCGGACCTCTCACTGTTGTGGCCTCTCACGTTGCGGGGTCTGGATGCGCAGGCCCAGCGGCCATGGCTCACGGGCCCAGCCGCTCCGCGGCATGTGGGATCTTCCCGGACCGGGGCACGAACCCATGTCCCCTGCATCGGCAGGTGGACTCTCAACCACTGTGCCACCAGGGAAGCCCTGTACTATATTTATTAACGCATGCATTTATTTGAATGATTGGCTAAACTAATAATTCTTGGGCATCGACTTTGTGCCTAGCACTGAACTAAGCACATATCAGTGGAAAAGAGACTTATATAAACAAGAAGTGTAAATAAATATAATAAACTGGGAGGCATCATTTGAAGTTGCCTCTGTACCCTAGCTTGACCCCTTTTCCCCTAAGTGATCCTGGACGAGTCTTGAATCTTTCTAATGGTCTGTTTCCACATTGGAAAAATGGACTTATGAGAGTAGAGTACATTTCCTTTTTGTCTCATGTACTATTACTCATCGATATCTGAGTCATAAGCGTCAGTAAAGGCTTTGAAGGGATGACGCTCAAATTGATTCTTAAACACTTAGTAGGAATTTTCTGTACAATTATGAATAACAGTGATCTTGGTAATAATAATTATACAAATAATAACAATAATAATAGCACTGAGTCATGCTTATTGTATAATGGGTAGTATTTTAGGACGTTTTATGTATTAAATTATTTGGATCTCTGAAGATTTTTAAATAAACACTTTTCTAACCCTCATTTTACAGATGAGAAAACTGAGCTATAGAGACTTTAAGACATTTGTCCAAGAACGCTTGACCAGTAGCTGGTTGATCCTGGTGTTTGAAACACAAGTAGTACAATTGCTGAGCCTTACTCGTCAACTTTCATCAGCTCCCCTCTCTCTTTTAGTGGTTGCCGTAGAAAGCAATAGCAGTGATGATATTCCAATTTCTGAAAGTTGGGACTTTAAGTCCTTGCATGTGGGGTAAATACAAAGTGTACCTAGGCATTATGGGGCTACGAGTCTGTCAAAATGTACTCTAGTGTCTAACCGAGGCTTGGGATGAAGAGACACCTCATCACACCCTGTAAAATGTCCCAGGAGGCTGCACTAAATTATATATATGTGTGTGTGTGTGTATATATATATATATATAAATTGAAGTATAGTTGATTTACAATATTGTATTAGTTTCAGGTGTAAAGCAAAGTGATTCAGTTACATGTATATATGTGCATGTATATATTTATACTTTTTTGATTATTTTCATCATAGTTTGTTACAAGATATTGAAAATAGTTTACCTGTGGTATATGGTAAGTCCTTGTTGTTTATCTATTTTATATATGGTGATATGCATCTGTTAATCCCACAATCCCAGTTTATCCTTCCCCCACTTCCCCTTTGGTAACCATAAGTTTTCTATGTCTGTTTCTGTTTTGTAAATAAGTTCATTTGTACTATTTTTTAGATTCCACATATAAGTGATGTCATATAATATGTATCCTTCTCTGACTTACTTCACTTAGTATGATAATCTCTAGGTCCATCCATGTTGCTGCAAATGATATTATTTCATTATTTTTTATGGCTGAGTAATTTTCCATTATATATATATATATATATAAATATCTATATATAGATAGATATAGATATAGATACCACATCTTCTTTATCCATTCATCTCTTTATGGACACTTAGGTTGCTTCCATATCTTGGCTGTTGTAAATAGTGCTGCAGTGAACGTTGGGTTGCATGCATCTTTTTGAATTATGGTTTTCTCTGGGTATATGCTCAGGAGTGGGATTGCAGTATCATATAGTAACTCTATTTCTAGGTTTTTAAGGAACCTCCATACTGTTTTCTGTAGTGACTGGCACCAATTCAAATTCCCACCAACATTGTAGGAGTGTTCCCTTTTCTCAACATCCTCTCCACCATTTATTATTTGTAGACTTTTTGATGATGGCCAATCTGACTCGTGTGAGGTGACATCTCATTGTAGCTTTGATTTGTAATTCTCTAATAATTAGTGATATTGAGCATCTTTTCATTTGCCTGTTGGCCATCTATATGTCTTCTTTGGAGAAATGTCTATTTAGGTATTGTGCCCATTTTTTGATTGGGCTGTTTGTTTTTTTGTTTTTGAGCTGTATGAGCTGTTTGTATATTTTGGAAATTAAGCCCTTGATGGTTACATTGTTTGCAAATATTTTCCCACTTTGTAGGTTTTTTCATTTTGTTTATGGTTTCCTTTGCTGTACAAAATTTTATAAATTTGTTTAGGTCTCATCTGTTTATTTTTGCTTTTTTTCTATTGCCTTGGGAGACTGACCTCTGAAAACATGGCTATGATTTACATCAGAGAATGCTTTGCCTATGTTCTTTTCTAGGAGTTTTTTAGTGTCATATCTTATATTTATGTCTTTAAGGCATTTTGAGTTTATTTTTGTGTATGATATGAGGGAATGTTCTAAGTGAATTGATTTACATGTGGTTGTCCAGCTTTCCCAATACTACTTGCTAAAGAGAACGTCTTTTCTCCATTGTATATTCTTGCCTCCTTTGTCAAGATTAATTGACTGTAGTGTGTAGATTTATTTTGGGGCTCTCTAGTCTGTTCCATTGCTCTGTATGTCTGTTTTTCTGCCAATACCACACTGTTTTGATTACTGTAGCTTTATAGTGTTGTCTGAAGTCTGGAAGGATTATGCCACCAGCTTTGTTCCTTTTCCTCAGGATTGCTTTGGCAATTCTGAGTCTTTTATGGTTCCATATAGATTGTGGGATTATTTGTTCTAGTTTTGTGAAAATGTCGTGGGCAATTTGATAGGAATTGCATTAAATCTATAGATTGCTTTGGCTAGTATGGCCATCTTAACTATATTATTTCTTATCCAAGAGCATGGGATATCTTTCTGTTTCCTTGAATCATCTTTGATTTGCTTTATCAATGTTCTACAGTTCTTAGCATATAAATCTTTCAACTCCTTGGTTAGGTATATTCCTAGGTGTTTTATTTTTTATGTGATTTTAAACAGGATTATTACTTTTCTTTTACTTTCTCTTTCTGATATTTCATTGTTAGTGTAAAGAAGGGCAACAGATTTCTGAATATTAATCTTGAAATCCTGCTACCTTGCTGAATTCATTTATCAGTTCTAATAGGTTTTGTACGGAGTCTTTAGGATGTTCTATATAGAGTATCATGTCATCTGCATATAATGACAATTTTACCTCTTCTCTTCCAATTTAGATACATTTTATTTCTTTTTCTTGTCTGATTACTGTGGCTAAGGCTTCCAGTGTTGGGCAGGGCCTCATCTTTGCTCTGTGGTTGTCACAGACCAATTGGGGGCAGTGTCTGCCCTCCAGTTGTTGGAGTAGAAGCCCCTAGATCCAATTCTACCCAGTAGCATGAGGTAGGTAGGACTGGAACACTCCTGCTGGGAAAGGAGATGCTGTGTTTCTTCCTCAGGAACTATTCATCAGAATGTGCGATTCTGTGATGCTGCCTTCCACCTGGTGTGTGCGCTCACAAAGATCACTATTGCTGGCACTGCCCTCAGTGGCTGCCTCTGCTTGGGAGCTCCAATAATTGGCTCAGAGTTCCCTTAGGCATGCATGTGAGCTAACAAAGCCACCAGCATGTAAACCCACTGGAGCCACCTCCCCTGAGCCTGCAGATAATTGGCTGTCATCCCTCATGCACATGTATGTGGTCCTGGTCCAAAAATCCACAAGAGTGAGAACCTGTCTGAGCCACTTCCCTGTGCCTACAGTGGGATTGCTGCCAGTGAGCTCAGATTTCAGTCCTGCCTCCAAGTGTGTGTGTTCACAAAGTTCATAGAACCAGTGGAAGCTGGAGCCACACCATGCTGTGAGCTTGCTGACAATGAGGCTGCTATGGCATATCCATGCCCCTCTTTTTGTGTGTTGACAATGGGGCTCTTATGGTGGACCCACACTCCATCCTGGATGCGCCCTCAGCTGTGGCCCAGGCCATACTCCAGGTCCTTTCAGCTGTCTCTGCACAGCCAAACTAAGTCCTCTCCCTGGATCTCTCCCCTGAAACCCAAGTTTCAGCAACCAGGTGCTGCTCACATAAGTAGACACATGTCTTGGGCTGGGATGTGCTGGTCTCTCTCTACCCTGCAGGGCCACAGATCAGTTTCCACAATCTCCTCTCCAGCCTCTGAAGCTCCCTGTCTGTCCCAGTGGATCTCTCAGCTGGTGAAGGAGGTTCCCAGGGTGAACCTGGGTATGTGGTGACCTTTCTTGCAGCTTTGTTTGTGTGAGATCTTCTACAAGCTTTCTGTAGGTATTCTGTGAGAACTGTTCCACATGTAGATGTATTTGTGATGTAGTTGTGGGAGGAGGTGAGCTCCATGTCCCTCTACTCTGCCATCTTGATCTCCTCTCCCTAAATTAGATTTTAGAATGACAGGGTTATATGGGGCATAAATAAAATATTATTCAAGTTAGTATTACCCACACTAATGAGGTAATTTTGTGCACTATTACTTGGGTTTGATACTGTTTTGTGAGAAATGGGTAGATCCTGCACCTAGCTTTTATTCTACTGGTCTACTCTCAGATGTCAGAAATGGAGGCTGTTATCAACATTCAAACAAAAGTCTCAGATTCCTGAGCCAGGGAATTTTCATTCTTCAATCACATACTCATTGCTTCATCAATATTTTTTCAATTTTCAACTACAAAGCATTGAGCTTTAATCACCAGAAACTTTTTATTTCTAGATATATATTTTCCTAGTGATATGAAATATTTTTAAAACTTAGGTAAAATTCATGTAAGCATGTGCAAAGTAACTGTTTGAGAGGTCTTAGCAAACTTATAGAGTAAATTTTTCTACCTCTGGAAAACTGAATTCAGTGTAGAATTCTATCTTCTAACAAAGTAGGGAATCACCAGCTTATGTAATACCCATACAGGAAGAAATTAAGCTAAAAGCTGCTTTGGTTAAAATCTACACCATTGATGTTTAATTTGATAATTCACCTAGAAAATTAATGTAATTCTTTGATCTTGAATCTTAAATCATCTAAAATATTTTAATAAACGTTATTGAGGTATGCTTTACATATAATAAAGTGCACCAATTTAAAATTTACAAGTTGATGAGTTTTGACAGATATAGACACCTGTGAAACCACTGCCATAATAAAGATACTGATAGTTTCTATCACCCCTGAAAGTTTCTTCATGCTGCATTTCAGCCCTTCCCTCCCTCTACCTCTAGGTGTAGCCAGCACAATATGTTAATTTTTATTTTTCAGAATTTTATGTATGTAGAATTGTACAATATGAGCACTTTTGTGTCTGTTTTCTTTCAATTGGATTAATGATTTTGAAGTTGTATGGATGTATCTTATTTTGTTTGTCCATTTACTTATTGATGTACATGTGGGTGTTTCCACTTTGGGGATACTATGAAAAAAGTTTCTACAAACATTTGTGTACAAATCTGTGTGAATATTGTTCTTTAGTACCTAGAAATAGAATGGCTGACTCTTAGGTTTATTTCTAACTTTTTAAGAAATACCAAACTATTTTCCAATATGGTTGGACCATTTTACATTCCTACCAGCAGTGTATGAGAGCTTCGGTTCCTCCACATCTTCATCAACACTTGGAATTACCAATCTTTTAAAATTTTAGTCATTTTAATGGGTGTACAGTGTTATCTCACTGTGGTTTTAATTTTCACTTCCCTGATGACTAATAATATTGAACTTTTCTTCTTGAGTTTTTATTCCATTCATATCTTTTAATATCACAAGAAAAATATAAATTTTACAGTCTCTTACAGCAAATATATCTCTATGGGAAAAACAAGCAAACATCGGAATTCCTAATAGACTGAAATCAAGAAGGTGACTAACTATAAGCCCTGTAGATATTGCAGTTATCATGTCCTTACATTTTACTTTTTCTGGCTGCAATGTTTATTCTTTCACACCACTTTGCTGCCTCTCTTGCACCAAGTAAGGTCCAACCTAGATGTTTTCTACACTATTGAAAAAGGGGACATCATATAAGAGTCAAGCATAGTCAACGGAGTGGCTACTAAGAAAAGTAGGGGTTCTGAGGGTAAAAAATAGAAAAAAAGAAAATTATTAAATATTGTAGTTCTTCAAATCCTGATCCTCAGAATTTTTCTCTTCTTATGCTCTTCTCTAAGATGTTAGATGATATCATCCATACCCAAAGTTTTAGTAAAACCCATTATAAGCAATGTATAAATTTTTATTTCTATCCCAGAAATTTACTCTGAGGTCTAGATACATGTATCCAACTTAGAGTTACAAAAGATACCTTAAACAAATGTACAAGCAAACAAACAAAAAATAACAGTGATGTCTTTCCAACCCATACATACACATGTACTCTTTTTTGCTCCTGTTTAGGTATAGCATATATCAGTGAATGGCATTACAAATTATCTAGTTATATAAACCAGAAACCCAGAAGTCACTCCTCATTTCCCTCCATATTTGATTCTGCACTTTTACTTCTAAAATGTTCCTTGAATCTAACCACTTTCCTTTGTTTCTACCGGTGATACTCTAGTCTAAATCTTCACTATCTGTTGTCTGCACTACTGGAAGTGCCTCCTAAATGTTTGACCCACTGTCATTAGTGCCCCTTTCCAATCTTCCACGTTGAAGCCAGAATGATTTTCTTGAAATATGAATATAATATCACATCCTTATTCTTTCTGAAATCTCTCTCTCACTCTCTCTCTCTCTCTCTCTGTGTGTGTGTGTATATGTGTGTGTGTGTGTATATATATACACACACACACACATACTTACATACATAGGAAGGTATATAAAAGATATACACACATACATACACTTCTGGCCCAGATGGCTTCATTCTGATTAATTCTACCAAACATTGAAGGAAGAAGTAACACCAGTTCTATGCAAACTGTTCCAAAATATGGGAGGAGGCAATATCTTCCACCTTCTTCTATGAAGGTAGTATTACCCTGATATCAAAAACAGACAAATATAAGAAAAAGATATTATAGACTAATATCCCTCATAAACATAGATGCAAAATTCTAAACAAAACTTCAGCAAATGGAATCCAGTACTATATTGAATTAAAATACATCATGACCAAGTGAGGTTTATCCCAAGAACATTGGGTTGTTTAATATTCAAAAATCTCATATTAATAAACTAAGAAAAATAATCCCCTCCATAGATGTAGAAAAAAAATCTGAGAAAATCCAGTCTCTATTTCTGATTTTTAAAAAAAAATTCTCAACAAAATAAAAGGGCCCTTCCTCAACTGAATAAAAAAATCTATGAAAAATCTACAGCTAATAACGTACTTAATAGTGAAAGACTGAATATTCTCCCCTTAAGATCAGGAACAAGACAGGAGGAATATCCACTCTTACTACTTTTATGCACTAGTGTACTGGATGTTCTACTAGCATCTTCAGTCAAGAAAAAGAAACGAAAGAAGTATGACTTTTTATTTGCAGATGATATGTTATGATCTCATGGAATCGACAATAACAAAAAAACTACCAGACAAATTGGTGAGTTTAGCAAGTTTGCAGCATAAAAATCAATATACAAAACTCAATTGTATTTCTACATACTAAGAATGAACAGTTGAAAATTGAAATCAATAAAGCAATTCCATTTACAATAACATAGAATATGAAATATTCACAGATAAATCTGATGAAAGATGTAAAAGAGCAATACTTTCAAAATTATAGAGTATTTCTGAGGAAAATTGAAGATGATCTAAATAAATGAAGAGATACCTTGCTCCTGAGTTGGAAGACTCAACATTGTTAACTTGTTCATTGTCTCCAAACTGATCTAGAGATCCAACAAAATCGTATCAAAATTTGAGTAGAAGTGTTTGTAGATATCAGCAAGCTAATTCTAAAATTCATATGGAAATTCAAAGTATCTACGAGAGTCAAATGAGCTCTGAAAGAAAGCTGGTATAAAGATGGTATTTGTGTAAAGGTAGACAATTAGATCAATAGAAAGGAACTGAGAGTCCAGAAATAAAACAGATGTATAAGGACAACTGATTTTTGACAAAGGCACTCAGTTCACTGGAGAAAGAAAGGATAGGCATTTCAGCAAATGGTGCTAGAACAATTGGATATTCATATATAAAAATATAAACTTGGATTCATACCTCACACTGTATATAAAAGTTAACCCCAAATTTATTGTAGACCTAAATGTAAAACCTAGAGCTACAAAAATTCTACAGATTAGAGAAAATCTTTGTACCCTTCAGATTTCTTAGATAGGACATGAGAAGTATGAAAGATTAAAAAAATAATAATTGGACAAAGACACTGTTAAAAGAATGAAAAGAAAAACTGTAGACTGGGAAAATATGTGCAATCATATATCTAATTAAGAGCTTAAATCTGGAATATATAAAGAGCTCTTAAAACCAACAATAAGAAACAATTCACTTTCAAAGATGACCAAAGATTTGAATAGAAACTACCAAAGAAGACATACAAGCAACAAATACAGACATGAAATGATGTTCAACACCATTAGTCATTATGGATGTGCAAATTAAAATTACAGCAAGATACTACTATACATCTATGAGAATGGCTAAAATTAAATTGACTGACCATACCAAATGTTGACTTAGATCTGAAGGGACTGGAATTCTTGTACACTGCTGGTGGGAATGTGAAATGGTACAACCACTTTGGAAAATAGTTTGACAATTAAAACAAAAATGTAAATGTACATCTGCCATGTCATAACCTTATCCAAATCCAATAGAAAAGGAAATATGTATCTGTTCAAAGGCTTATACACAAATATTCATGACAGTTATATATCCCCAAACTGGAAACAATCCAAATATCCATCAACAGGTGAATGGATAAACAAATTATAGTGTATCTTTACAATGTGATATTACTCAGAAATAAAAAACAGAAATGAACTGTTGACACATGCAACAATCTAGATGACTCTGAGAATAGATTTGTTGAGTGAAAAAAAAATGAGACAAAAAAGCACATACTATATGATTTCATTTATATAAATTTCTAGAAAGTGTAAACTAATCTATAATGACAGAAAGCTATCTGTGGTTACTTTGAGTTGGGAAAGTAGGAAAGAGTTTTAGGGGCAGGGGTTATAAATAGGCATGAGAAGCTTTTGAGGGTGATAAATATGTTTTCTATCTTGATTTTGCTGAGGGTCTCATGGATGTATACATATATTGAATCTTATCAAATTGTACACTTTAAATATTTGTAGTTATACTTCAATACAGCTGCTTTAAAATGTCTCTTCTGTAGTTTCCTAAGACTTTTAGAGCAAAACAAAAATCTTAAATGTAGCCTGCATAATCTGACCTCTACTTTCTTCAGGCTCTTCTCACCTGATGTTTCCCCTTGTTTTCTGTGTTCGAGCTATTGTGAGCTAATCTCGGTTCATTTCTGCCCTTCTTGTTTCTGGCAGCAAGTGTTTTTTGCGTGTTCTTTATATTTGAGATTCTTTTCCTTCCTCCATTTGTATGGTAAATTCCCACTCATCCTTCTGATCTCAACTCAGTGAGATCCCAATTATGTCTTCTTTGATCTCCCTTATTAAATGAGATTCCCCCTATATGCTCTCATAGAGCCATGTAGATATATACTCAAAGCATTTATCCCAATCCTCCTTCCTCACTTGTCTGTAATCCCCATGAGGTCAAGACTGTATTGATCTGTACTTGTACTCCAAACTTAAATTCCTGCCTAACATATAATAGACATGTGAAAATATTTGTTGAATGAATTAATGAATAATCAAATAGTAATTGGGAACCAAAAAGGGGAAATAAAGTGAATGTGCTTAATATCATGAACCCAGCAAAGACTTTTCTATAGTCATACGCTATTAAATTTAGGAAACACAGTTCAGATCTTCCAACACATTATACTTGAGAATGATTGTCCTTGTAATGAAGGAAGAGAGCACCAGCATTTTTACAATAAGAGTAATTCACACATTGTACCAAAAGATAGTTTTCCTACAATGATCTTATTTTAAGCAAATGGGAAATGGAAATCTAGTTAGGCTATATTTATAATTCAGTGCCATCAGGGACTTTAGCTAGCATGCTTGTACCTTATTAAGAGAAAAAGATAATTGTGTCATAATCTTAATTCTTTGGTTTGTAGCTGGAGATTGTAAGAGAGACCTAATGTCTTCACGGTTTCAAGTGAGCAACTGTTTCATTGAGTAATCATTTCACTTAGTTTGGATATGATTAGATTAGCAGAGAGTCCCTGCTTGCAACATAATAGAATGGTGCTCTTCGGGGTAAGTCACCTCATTTAGTTCTTGCAGCTAGAAGACCATCTATTGTTCAGATGAAAGGAAGCTGATAAGGAAAATCTATTCGTAGTAAAGAAGCACAGTGGCTTTGTGACCGCCTGGGGGGTGGTGGGATAGGGAGGATGGGAGAGAGGGTGATGCAGAAAAAAAAAAAAAAAAAAAAAAAAAAAAAAAAGAAGCACAGTGGCAATATAAGGCCATTTAAAATGAGCCATGTTTTTGACACAGTCTTCCCCTGAATTGCTGCTCTCAAAGTTGAACTCGTATTTAGCATTTATTTTTGGACAATGAACAATCTTCCTTTGTTTCACAGATGGGCAAACACAGTATAAAAATAGAATTAGTGATTCCACAGGAATTTTGTGTTTGGTTAACATATATTTGAAATAAGTTTCTCAGCTACTTTTGGTGTATGATGAATGAATAAATAAAGGAATGAATGAGTGAACAAATGAATACTATTAAGCATTCATTAATAATAGGTGCCAGGGGGCTTCCCTGGTGGTGCAGTGGTTGAGAATCCGCCTGCCGATGCAGGGGACACGGGTTTGTGCCCCAGTCCGGGAAGATCCCACGTGCCGCAAAGCGGCTGGGCCCGTGAGCCATGGCCGCTGAGCCTGTGCGTCCGGAGCCTGTGCTCCGCAACAGGAGAGGCCACAACAGTGACAGGCCCGCATACCACACACACACACAAAAATAATAATAATAATAGGTGCCAGGTCAGAAAAGAAACAGTCAACAATACAAAAAGCCAATCTACAGAATGGGAGGCATATTTACAAATCATATACCTAATAAGTGGTTAATATCCAAAATATATAAAGAACTCATACAACTCAGTACCAAAAACAATCAATCCAGTTAAAAATGGGCAGAGAAACTGAATAGATATTTTTCCAAGGAAGACATACAGATGGCCAACAGGTACATGAAAATATGCTCATCATCACTAATCATCAGGGGAATACAAGTCAAAACCACAATCACATATCACCTCACACATGGTGGAATCACTGTCATCAAAAAGACAAGAGATATCAAGTCTTAGTAAGGATGTGGAGAAAAGGGAATACTTGTGTACTGTTGGTGGAAATGTAAATTGGTGCAGGATAGCTACTGTGGAAACAGTATGGAGGTTCCACAAAAAATTAAAAATTAAACTATCAGCAATCCCACTTCTGGGTATATATCCAAAGGAGATGAAAAGTGATATTGAAGAGACATCTTCAGTCCCATGTTCATTGCAGCATTATTCACAATAGCCAACATATGGAAGCAAGCTAAGTGTCCATCAACAGATGAATAATGCAAAGAAGATGGTGTGTGTGTGTGTGTGTGTGTGTGTGTGTAGAGAGAGAGAGAGAGAATGGAATATTATTCAGCCATAAAAAGAAGGAAATCCTGCCATTTGCAAAAATATGGATGGACCTTGAGGGTATTATGTTAAGTGAAATAAGTCAGAGACAGATAAATACTGTATGATATCACTTATATATGAAATCTAAATAAGCCAAACTCATAGAAACAGAGAGTAGAATAGTGGTTACCAGGGTCTGAGGAGTAGGGGAATTGGGGAGATGTTGGTCAAAGGGTATACACTCTCAGTTATATGATAAATATGTTTTGGGGATCTAATGTACAGTATGGTGATTACAGTTAGTGATACTGAACTATATACTTAAGAGTTGTTAAAAGAGTAGATCTTAAATGTTCTTACTACAAAAAATAAATAGTGATTATATGAGGTGATGAAGGTGTTCCCCAACACTACAGAGGTCATCATTTGGCAATATATGAGTGTATAAACACATTGTGTACCTTAAACATACACAATTTAACATACACAATTTAATATCTCAATAAAAATCTTAATAAAAACAGTAGGACTTTCAGAACTGGAAGTATATGACTAAAATTTAAAACAAAACAAATGTTTTAAAGAACTGAAGGCACAATTAAGAAATGGAAAGATTTGTGAAGAAATTACCCATAGTGCAGCATAAGCAGCTAAAGAGATAAAAAGTATTTAAAAAAAGGGAAAGTAAAAATATATGTGATTGCAATTTAAGGGGAAAAAAGGATAGAAAGCACAAGGGAGAGAAAAATGCAAAGTGGTATGCCTTCACATTTTTTAAATAATTGATTAAAGACATGAATCCCTAGATGCAGCAATCAAAAGAAGACCTAAACAGGATTAAAAAAAGTGAACTCCATATCTTATTACATTGGAGTGAATCTCCAGAACACAAAAACAACTAATAAAATTGATCAGTGGGAAATAATTAAGCACTTACAGAGAAAAGACAACTGGATTGACTCTACAAAGTCCTGGGAGAAAATAGCTGTCAGCCTAGAATTTATACTGAGCTAAACTATCATGTAAAAGCCAATAAAATAACCAAATAAAATAAAAATAGCATCTGCAGATAAATCAAAATAAAAATCTACCAGCAGAGTTTGGCCAAAGTATCTCCTATAGTATATTATTTATGGAACATAACGAGTCCCATAAAATTTTTAATGGAAATATAAATTAATACAAACATAAATCGATTATTATACATTAAAATTTTTTAAATGTTCATGCTCTTTACACCAAGAATTCTTTATCTATAAGTTTTAGCCTAATAATTTTGTTATGGATATGTGCAAATATTTTTCCAGAAGAACATTTCAATTTTTCTCATTATATTGAATTCAGAAATATTTTTGACCCTTGACAAAAAGGGGCTTGTGAAATACACCATGAAATATTGAAATGCTGTGCCATCATTAGTGGTATTTTTTTTTTTTTTTTTTTTTTTTTTTTGTGGTACGCGGGCCTCTCATTGTTGTGGCCTCTCCCACTGCGGAGCACAGGCTCCGGACGCACAGGCTCAGCGGCCATGGCTCACGGGCCCAGCCGCTCCGCGGCACGCGGGATCTTCCCAGACCGGGGCACGAACCCGTATCCCCTGCATCGGCAGGCGGATTCCCAACCGCTGCGCCACCAGGGAAGCCCTAGTGGTATTTTTATAGGAAGATTTCTGCCTAAAAGCATGGATTGGTATCAAAGGTATATATTATTTTCAAAATTAGCCTACACTGTTATATATAGTTTGAATACAATTTTGTTGAAGCATTACTGGAAACATACCTCCAAAGTATTAAGATTAGTTATCCTTGGCAATGGAATTGTGAGTACTTTCAAATAGCTTTTTTTGTGCCTGACAATATTTTAAAATTATTTCTGTACTAAACTTTTAATTTTGTATTTAGAAAAATTATTATTAAAAATAAATGCTAACTTTGAGAATGAAAAAATATATGTATGCTAGGCACTTTGATAGGTTCTTTCACACATGGTATTTTAATTAATCCTCAAAGGAACCCTGTAATATAGGTGTTATTATTTAACAACCCCTCCCCTTTTTTAATGGATCAGAAAATTAACTGTCAAAGAGACTAACTGATTAACTCAGAATTACATGGTAAGTATCAAAGCTAAGATTGGAACGCAAGTGCCAAACCTTGCTCCTTCAACACTGAAATCAAATTTGGTAAACAGCAAGATCTAAGAAGAGTTGTTTTTCATTTGATTTTTCCTACTGAGGAAATTCTCATAGGTGGTGCAGAGTGATATTTTAGAGTTGCTTTTTCAAAATGGCACTAAGAGTGAAAGTGAATATCATGAGAAGTCTTAGAGGCAAAATTGTGCCTTATCTTATTGAGGCTAAGGACAATTATTATTTCAAAATACTTGCTATTAAAACGAAATGGCAGAATTGATTCTGAATCAGTGGGATGGCATTTCCTCAATAAAGGTTGTATCCTTTCAGTGAGGAAGTTTGGGGGCAAGAGCTGAATTAGGAGACAAAAAAAGACCTACACTAGTTCACCTAGGGCCTGCGTGGGAGCTATGGAAAGCCTGGCTTAACCCATATATTTATTTGTTCTTTATTCATTCATTTATTGACTCAATCGTTCCAAACTACAAATAGATAAGAAAATTATTCCAGGTAAAGGTCAAGCAAACATGGTAAGTATGATTCAAATAAAGGTCAACCAGTCACTAAGCATGACTGGCCCAAAGGGGTCTACACTTAGTGGCAGGTGAATAGAACACTCAGAGAAGACAAAGAGGTGACAATCATGGTGAAGGCATAATGATTCAGAGTCCGTTTTTATGGGTCCTGACTCTAATACAAACCCTCACTACAACTGTGTGTTCCTCAGTAGGGATGTAGGAGACCTGAGAAAGGGCCTGAGGAGTCTTTGGGAGAGTAAAATTTGTAAAGAAAGGTTAAAGAGTTCTGTATAAAGGGATTATACATACTGGGTGGGTCTAAATTTTATTGGAAAAAAAAAAAAAACCCTCAGGAAATTAATATGAAGCTTCTCTAATTTACTGAGTGTTTAGTGCAAACCAGATAAGAGGGACAGACATTTTGAAATACATTATCTCATTTAAGCCTTATAGCAATACCATTTTACAGAACAGGAAATGATAGTTCAGAGAAGTTAACTAGTTTGGTCAAGCATTCTTATGGACTTCAAGTACATTTATTAATACTTAATTATATATAATTTCTTACTGTTAGAAAGATCTGCTGTTAGTTTTGTTTTTGTTTTTTTGCGGTACGCGGGCCTCTCACTGTTGTGGCCTCTCCCGTTGCAGAGCACAGGCTCGGGACGCGCAGGCTCAGTGGCCATGGCTCACGGGCCCAGCCGCTCTGCGGCATGTGGGATCTTCCCGGACCGGGGCACGAACCCGCGTCCCCAGCATCGGCAGGCGGACTCTCAACCACTGCGCCACCAGGGAAGCCCTGTTAGTTTTTATTTCATGGGAATCTCTTCAATTAGTTTATAAACTCATTGATGGCAAAAAGACGTATTTATATGCCTCTTTGCCTTATGTATTTCAGGGAGCTCAACAATAAAAAACATAATTTGTATTATGAACTTATGGATGAATTAATTACATGAAGACATCAGTACTAAAGAGTAAGTGAAAATAAGTGGACTGTAATTTGCAGTGAAAGGGAGTAGAGGGAAAGGAATTAAAAGTTGAAATCACACAGCTATTAGTGGCAAAACCAAGTATATCTGATTCACTCCAAGTTCTTATGTTTTCTAAATCTACCATGCTTTCTTTATAGGAGTCACTCCCTTAAAGAGTTACTAAATAACAAACCCTAATATGGAAAATAGGTGAAAAATAGAGACACATTAGCTGTAAGTAACAGGCAGAGTGGCCTACTTGTAAAGAACTTGGCTCATCAAGTCTGATTTCTTGGGTTCAAATTTCAATTCTATCACCCAGCTAAGCTGTTATCTAGTAAGTTATTGTTCCCAAATTTTCTCTCCTTCCTCCCTGTGAGAGGATTATCCTTCCCCACTGGACTGGCACTGGGTTTGGCCACATGACATGCTAGTAAGATGTGAACAGGGAGATGTTGTTAATGTCTGAAAAGAAATGTTAAGAGCCATTGCATATTCAGCCATTGTTCTTTTTTCTTCTGCCATGAGAACATCAGGGACATGATAGAGGCTGCTCTTCTGTTCATAAAACAACATGGTAGAGTCAGGGTCACGCTATGAAGGATGTCTCACATGAGGAAGAAATAAACGTTTATAATTGAAAGCCATCAAGACTTTTTTGTTAGTTGATTCATTTAGTTAACTAGTATACCAGTTTTGTTAGCTTGGGCAAATTACTTAATCTCTCTGTGATTCAGTTTCTTTCTTTTTGTAATTTTGAGGGTTGTGAGGATTAAATATGTTAATGAAGATAAAGTACTTAAACCAGGGCTGTGGTGGTAGATGTTTCTCTGAAGACAAAAAGTCTTGATATATACTGTTATCCGATTTATGTGGTGTAAATACTTCCTCCATGGCTGATTTCAAGCTACCAGCTGATATCACTGAATAGAGAATTGGAAATAGGTACACACAATTGGCGCTCGAGAGTCAAATCTGGCTCCAGCACACTGCTGAATGTAAAACACTGCACGTAGCAAACACTATAGTGGAGCATATCAAACAGTAAGCACTATAGAAGAGTTTATTTTCTGAAGACAGGTGACTGAACGAAATGGCTTCTCTAATTTCCTTTACATCCTTAAGGTCCTATATTTGTAAGACCACTCAGAGAACTTCAACCCTGGAAGTAAACTTGGAGATACTCTAGTGTACCCATTTCATCTTAATAGACAAGGGAATTGGGGCTCGGAGAGGCTGAGTAGCTTGCTCAAAGTCAGTCAGCAGGAAGAAACATCATGGCTGCTGATGTCCAGTACACTCTTTTCCCTTCCAACGTGAACCACCTCTTACAAATTGCTATGAAAGGGATCAACAAAGAAATAAAAAAGTTAGGTAAATAGCTAATGCCTCTTGCCTTGTCCCAATTTCTGATTAGAAATAATAATGATAATAAAAATAAAAGATTAAAATTAAACACTGGTCACATTTATTGATAAACCTAACTTTTGTGATTGTGAGTCTATTTTAAGGAAAGTTGTAATAAGGAAAAATATTTACTACTGTGTAGTTGTTACGTATTATTTTGTAAAAGTGATGATTATTAGGAAGAACTGTATATGTTACCAGTCATTGAAATGTCTAATTAAGGGTGGTTATCTTGACTATTAAAATGAATGCATCATCTCCTGGCATTCCTTGGTAATATCTCCTCCTAAAAATATTGCAGTACACCCCCATGCAGTATACTCCCAAATTAGCTTTTCAGACCAATAATGCAGTGTGTTCATATCTTAAGGTAACAGTGATTCATTTTGTTAACCACAGTGGTTACTGGCTGTAACTATGGAATGCATTGTCATGGAAACAACATATTCCCTCCTCCCCCCTTTCAATTCACCCCAGAGCTATTATCCAGAGACAAGAATTAAGGGAAAGCATTTTGTCAGATATATACGAACAGATAACAAATATACATACACACACACACACACACACACACACACACACACGTGTGTGTGTGTGTGTGTGTGTGTGTGCATGTGGAGAGAGAGAGAGAGGTATAGAGAGGTTTAATCAATGAAGTTTCATTGATTAAAGTTAAACAATAAAAGATCAAGGAAATAAAATGTATATTTTCTTTGTATTTTGTCATTTCGTCCTGTCAATCTAAACCAGCACAAACTGTAGAATGGGAAATAACTTGAACATAGCAGCCTTTAATGCTGCCCTAGAATAGGAGGTCAGCCTTAGCTTGGGTAATTCATTAGGGAAAGACTGTGTTAGATATTATTGGAACATCACAATATAGAGCATACAGTACTTTTGGGGTGTTTGAAATCCAAATTATAGGCTAATGAATAAGGGAAATGTTGTACAACTTGTTTAGAATCCATTCTCCTTTGGAAAAACAGCCATAATTATAGACGCTCTGTAGGTGGAAGTGCTCACACAATCACACATTTTATGCTAACATAAAGGGAAAGAATGCTAAGGGATACACTTAACCTGTGAGTGTGACTTTAAGATTCCACAGAAGGCACCAGACCAGAGTTCTGCCCCTAAACTGTGACCTGGTATGTTTAAGCACATATATATATATGACCTCCTGAGCCCCAGCAGCCTCTAGATATGCACCAGATTGAATCAATCCCAATTCCTAATAGAGAAATCAACTAGGTAAGGACACCTAAATTTGTGTAAGAATCACAAAGGCTGAGACATAGTTGCCCTCTTCAGTTAGAACCAAATTTGCCTCAACTTTGACTGCCTTCCTATGCTGATCTTTGCTCATACTTTGTTCCATATTAATTTCCCTTCAAGAGGTCTTAATTTGGTAGGCAGGACCCATATTCCTCTCATCATGGGGCTGATTAAAAATGTAGATTTACTGATATCCTCTTGGCCTATGGAATGAGAATGTAGGGTTAGGCCTGAGAATCCATCTTTCTTTCCTGCCTTCCTTCCTACCTTCCTTCCTTTTTATCTCTTTCTTTCTTTGTTTTCTTCCTTCCTTCCTTCCTTCCTTCCTTCCTTCCTTCCTTCCTTCCTTCCTTCCTTTCTTTCTTTCTTTCTGTTTTTCTTTCTTTCTTTTCTTCTTTTTTAACAAGTACACCCACAGAATTCCGATGCAATCAGGTTTAGTTTCCATTAACTTGGGACAGGAAGCTAGGGTATTTTGGATATGGGCAAGTGAAGGAAAGTTTATAGGGTACTGCATTTGACTTGACAGTTTGCAAGTTCTTTTGTTCTTACTGGAACTTTATAAGATGAAGCCCATAGTGATATTTGGGCTTCTGTTAATTTAGAGTATAACTGGTCTGGTATTCTGGTAGAACTGCATCAGGAGGGCATGATTCCAGCAGAGTTTGCTATGTATATTTAGGACTGTGTTGTTGCTCTATTTCAAGTGAGATCTGAGTTCTGTGCCCACTTAGAAAGAGACTTTTGAAACTACTACATTTATGTGAATGGGACAGGCTTGACTGTTCTCAAATAAATCTGGAGACTTTAGAACATCCTTCTGGAGAGGTGTGTGATGTCTCCTATGATGTTGCTTTTTAAACTATCTTCCACCACTTTTCTTTGAATCTCACCTTCATGGCTTATTGATTGTGTGACTTGGGCAAGTGATATAGGCCTCAGGGCATCAGTTTCTTCCTCTAGAAAAATGTGTCCAATAACATCTACCTCTCAGGCTAAGACTTGAGCTAAGCTATATAAGTACAGAGCAGCTGCTGTGGACTACCAGGGCTTACCATGGGAAAGTGTTGTTTACCATCTCTAGTCTTCATGACAACTCTGCATGGTAGGGGTTAATAACCCCACTTTATAGATAAGCAAACAGAGGCTCAAACACTGTGACTTACAAAAAGCCATACTCGGCACCAGAGCCAGAGTCTGATTTTAAATCCTGATGGCTTGCTCTCTTTCCACCAGCCAATTGTGAGGCACAGTGCCAGGCACTTAGGTGGCACCCAAAGAGTGCTAGTTTTACCCACTTCCTACTCTGCAACCTTCCTATCACTTTTTTTTTTTTTTTTTTTTTTTTGTCTCCAACAAGCAGTTTAGCAGCTGGGCCAGCCACATGCTGATTTTCATTTTTTAAAATTTTTTTGGTCTTTTGCAATTTTGACAGCTTCACTTTCAAAAGAAAAAAAAAAAAGAAAAAAACCGATAAAGCAACCACCAGTCTTGTCATTCATGCTTCCCGAACAACAGTAATACTTCTGGGGCTTCTTGGAGCCTCTAAGACATCAAGGTGGGGAAGGGGGCGGACTCCTCCTTTTTGAGTTTGGAAAATGTTGTATCAGATAAAGCCATGGTTCTGAGGCCAAATCTACCACCCAGGGAGTGAGTAGGCTAGCTGACACAGAAGTCAAGGATGCAGGGCCCTAGCGAAACGGGCCCTAGTAGCCCACTTCTACCCCAGGTTCCTTTGCCGGCCATCCGCTCAGGCAAGCTGAAGTCGGAGGGAGGGGAGGATGCTCTCTGCGGGTTCCGTGCGGGCCTCCACCCAAATCTGGAGAACTCGGCCTTGAGGTCGCCCACCCTAGGGCAGCAGAGGCAATGAGAGCCGAGTGAGATCTCCGGGTCACATCAGCGCCGGGAGCGCTCCGGCTCGGACCCCAGGGACTTCCGAGTGGCGAGGAGCGCACAGGCGGGCTGGGCTAGTCTGGCGCTCCCTCCCTCTCCCGGCCCCTCCCTCCCACCCCACTTGCCCGGCCGGCGCTCCCCACGGTGACTCTGGATTGCAGCAAGCCATTGGCTTTTTACCAAACCGGGAGCTGCAGTATTTTTTTTTTTTTTTTTTTCCCTTCAGGGAGAATAATTTCAGCCCCCTTCAGCTCGCATGACAATCTTGTGTGACTGGGGCGAGTAGGCGGGCACATCCTTTTACATACTGCCCCACCTCCTTTGAACCCTCCTCTAAGCGCCTGGCTTCCTTTTTTTTAAAATTTTTAAAAAACATTTACCTCCCCCAAATTCACCATAGGGGGGGGAAACCCTTCTTGGTTCTATCCCCCCCCCACGCCTTGTTCCCCAGGGAAGGGAGACCCCGAGACGCTTGGTACTTGCCCGCGGCGTTGCTTCTACCCTGGCGCTGGGATGGCCGCACTGGGCGCAGGGGGCAGCGATCGAAGTGGCCGCCGGGTCTAGGCTGTCGCTCCATGTGCCGGGTGAGCACCGTGTTCGGGTCCCCCAGCGCGCTGCCGCTGCCGCAGCCCGGAAGGAGTGTGCCCCGTTGTTAAGGACCCTGACTGTTTTACACCAATGATTTGCCACTGCAAAGTTGCTTGCACCAATAACACTTTGTCGTTGATGTTTGGATGCAAGGTAGGACGAGGTTCATGTCTTTTTAATGCATGCTGCCTCCCTTGGGGGAGCAAACCATTCCTTTTGTTGTTTGTTTATGTGTCTGCCTGTTGGGAGAGTGACAGAAGCTACGACTTGTTCTGCTCTCTCTGGGAGCCGGCTGGGTTTGGAGGCCGGGAGAGCTCATTGATGTTGGGTTAAAAACTCAGTCGTGAAGGGACCCTGGTCTCTAATGTACAGAGGTTCCAAGAGCAGATAACGCCCGCCTTGGAAAGGGGGCGCCTTAGGTGGCTCTCGGCTTGGGATCTCTTTATATACTTAGCTAGTGACTGGGCTTCTGGAGGCTCCTCCGGCAGCTCCTGAACTCTTCACAGGTTGCAACAGCCTGGAGCCCCACAGTCAGGGTTAGCTGGAGTGGTAGATGTACTTGAGATGGAATTGAGCATATCAGTTTGCAATTTGACACTTTTCAAGATGAGGAGCCTATTTTTATTTTAGACAGAAAATCTGGAGCCAGGCTCATGTTGCCCCCAATTGTGTATTTTTCTCTGAGCTTATACAATCCACTTGAAATCCACACTCAGAAATTTTATCCAGAGGTGGTGCGATTTGATTACTCAGTGAGTTTCTAGTGAATAACTGTCCCACCCCAGATTTTTGTAAAGGGGATTGGTGTTCCCAAGGAAATGAGGTTTGAAGGTTTTTGAAGTAGGTTAGCATTCATTGCTCAGTGTCTGAAACTTTTTTTGGTGGACGCGATGATGCATCCCCTGAGAAAGATTCATAGAACTTGTCATTTGAGCAGTCTCAGCCAATGAATGGTCTGAGTCCACGTCCCCTTACTCCTAGATACACACCTTCACTTCTTTTCATTATGAAAAACTGGGGGAGGGGGATTGTCTCACCTGTTTGTATAAAACACTTTTGCGGCCGCTATGGTGGTTCTCTAAGGAGAGAGAGAGAGAAAACATCGTATGAAATAACTGAAAATTCACTTCTGTAAGTGAATAAAAATCACATGATCTCTGTCGTTCTGAAGGATAACACCAGTGACTGCATTGGACGCTGGCAAGCACCTTAGGCAGTAGAGTTAATGAAACATATACATTCAACTTCATGGATAATGCTCAGAAGAGGTGTAGATTTAATGGAAAAATTGGGAGTCAAAATCATGAGTCTTATACTGGCTATGCCTAGAGAATCTCTCTTCTCTGAGCCTGGGCTTTCTTCTATAAAATGAAAGGTATGGATGAGATAATCCTCCACAGCTCTAACATTCTTCAGTGATGTTTTTCATAAAATCATTTAATGGTAAAGTTACTGCCAGAGATTTATGTCTTTTACTCAATATGATAGGCTGCACCTTAGAGCCAGTTACTAAAGTATTGATCATACTTAAACAGTAGCCTGATGCTCCTTGTGAAACCCCTGAAAAGGTCTGAGAGTTGTTGAAAGTTCGTGTGTTCATCACTGTCAGGAAGATGTATGCAACTGAACAGCACCAATAACTAACTTGTTAGCTCCTCTCCTCACACAGCCTGCCACCCTTCCCCCATGTGTCTATCCGCTTACTCTTCTAATTGTATTTCCAGCAGCATCTTAGCGATGGCTACTGTTTAAAATCGATTCCAATAAACATACGAGAATTGCTTTGCAGTACAAAATGATTATTTACAAAGGTGAATTATTTGCCAGGGGAAGCTAAACACCAGCTAATAATCAAATAAGATAAGCTATTGGTATGGAGAATGTTGTTGAATATGCATTCAACCTGGGACATTCAAAAGAAGTTTCTTTTATGCTGTTAAATTTTCCCTGATTTTCAGATCATAATACAGGGAATTGGTATATTTACAAATGCTCTTTTTTTTTTTTAATGTTGGGGAATTACATTAGTTTAACTTCCTTTAAGTTCTCTTCCTTTTGGTGTTTCAGTTTTAAAATGTCATTTTGTGAGAGAACCATGTCAATAGAGTGAAATACCTAAATGACTGTGTTGGTAGATAATGTTCTTTGGAAAAGAAATCAAATTTCTATAAAATAAATTAATACTTTTAGAGAGTCTATCCCATTTTATTTTGCCAAGTATATTTGAATAAGATGATTCTTAAAAGCCTTGTATAATGGGATTGATAATTATATTATAACCTTACTTAACAGTTGGTTAATTATTTACTGGCTAATATAAGGCTCCCACCTTGGAATCATAGATATGGAAATAATGGAGCCTTCTATTCTAGCCTTTCTCTAGTGAAGTTCTTCAACACTATTTGACAGATGACAACAGAACATAATGTGGAAAAGTTGCATATCGTATAGGCCTGGGTTTCAAAACTGGATGTACCCTGCTTACTAGATATATGATTTTTCTAAGTCTCAGTTTTTTCACAGGTAAAATGGCCACAGTAATAACTACTGCATTACATATTACTATGTCATTGAGAGGAGTGCAATTTAAATGAGATACATGCAGTGTTTAGTAAGTATGCATTCATTAAATGACTGATATTTTTATATGGCTTTGGTTATTTTCATAGCTCCACTGAGGGGGGCTCATCACTTATAGGAAGAACCTCTTTTACTCTTAGGGTAGTTCTTTCGATAAATTGTTCATTTTTGCTATGAGCTTGATTATTAATTCTCTTAAAGTTCTTTTCTCTATGCTAAGTGTTTATATAAAATGTAGGAACAATTTATATATTGATAAAACATTCATAAAACAAAGTGGGTTTATAAAAATGAATGAAAAACTGATACCAAAAAATATTTATTGAGCAATCAATAAAATTCTAGACACTAGAGATGTGGCAATAAACAGCTTTTGTCCCCAGGATCTCGAAGTCAAACTATACTAATTACAATAATGATTTAAGGAAACATATAAGATAAGGATTTTAGCTGGATCTTTAATCAATGAAAGTAGAATTTAAATAATTGTGGGAAAAAAACCTCATGGAGCTATGTCAATATGGAGGCTCCAAAAGTGCATTCATTCCAATATTATCTAGTAAGTTTGAAAGGAAGTTTATTAGGATGGGCATTTATTTTCTTTCCTGGAAAATAATTAGTATGGCAAAGTCAAAAACCTTGTTTGTGTGTAAGCCAGACTTTGTCCATTTCAAAAACACTTAAACTGTTCTTATTACCCCCAAACCTAGTAATGGCTTGAAGGGTTCTGAGTAACTTGAGCTTTCAAGGCAGAAACCCCAAATAATTTTATTTTGTCACTTAGTAATCTCCAGCCCCTCCCCCCTTGCTGCACCCTGGTTGTCATTCAGTTTAGTTAACTGACTATATTACTTATTACTATAAATGTGAAGTGTCTTTCTGTACTAGGCTATATCCTAGGTACCATGATAGGCATTAGAGATACAAATATAAGTATGACACCATTCCTTTTCTCCAGGAATTACAAATCTATTGAGAGAGGTAATTCCACTTCGTTCCCTAAAATACAGAAAACCACAGTCCCACTTGAGCTTAAGGTCTCATAAGAGAAATTAGAACACCATCGTTCAAAAGTTTTCCTGTTGCTTCAGTTCTCTTTTTGCCCCAGTCCGTATGGTATTACCAGATAATGCTGCTTATGGGAATGGGCTTTCCATGGAAAAGGAGGACTTCTGAAAGGCTTTTCTTTTCATCGTAGTTTCTGTGTCATTATGTGAAAATAGGCATTAGCTTTACCTTTGTGTAACTCTATTTTCTCCACCTGCAAAGATCCAAGTTCTGAATGTAATTTCACAGGAGCCTCTATATTGTTTCTCTTTCCTTTATCTTGTTCATTGCTGCATTTCAAGGACTAGCAGCCCCTGTGTATCCCCTTCCCTTCCTTTTCCCTTTTCTAATAACCATTTCCAAGGCAAAACATAAAAAGATAGGATGTTATTTTCCCTAATATTTCCTAATATCCTAATAATACCTAATATTTCCCTGATATTTTTTATTCCTTAATAAAAGAACTTTGTAAAGTATTATATTCTCTGCAATTTTTCCTTTACTTTTTTTAAACTCAAAATAAGATTCTATTGAAATATGGCTCATACCTTATAAAACCTCTCTCTTCCCCCCAGATAGTCATTTGTTAATGTAACAACTCAACTGAATCAAACCATCAAGCCCCTAGGTGCACCAGGTACCGTTATCCTTTATTAAAGGATAGGGAAAAGATCTTGGAAAAATTGTAAAGTCCTGGAACCTGTTTTTTCCAGTGAATGTATAGACATTGCAAAAACTGCTTCACCCCTCAAAGGAAAAGAATCATCTGGTAGAAAGCAACCTTTTTCTTGTCTATATGGTTACTCTTCCCAAAGAAAGAAGAATGAGAATAAGGAAGAGATTTAAATGAAAGCAAATAGAAAAAAAAAAAAAAAAAACACAAGAGGAAATCAAAAGAAGAAAGAAATTCTTACTAGAGAAATAAAAGGAAGGGAAAAAAGAATTCAGCTTGATTAAACATCTACAAAGGTTAGACACTATCCTAGATGCTTTCCAGGGTCATTTTTTCCAATCTCCATAGTTATTAGACAGAGAAAGGAAGAGGCAGAAAGGAAGGAAGAAAAATACAACAAGATGATAGGAAGGCAGAGACATCAGGAAAGAGGAGAAAGAGGAAAGGGAATTGGACTGTGGGCTCCCAACCTCCAGAGGGTGCTTTTACAATCTCCCAAGATTGGAGTGCTGTCAGCACCTCTCTGGCGGACAGTTCCCACGAGCCTGCAGGCCTTCTCCAACCTCTCCCAGACTTCCTTTTTCAGTCTAGTAACTAGTGTCTGTGGTGGAAAAGTGGTTTTGTTTGCTCATTTGTTTATTTAAGCATAGCAAAATTTGTTATAAAAGAATGGTGGTCCCAGAGGATTCATTAATCAATATCTCACTGTGTATATTTTTGTATTGGTAGAACAGTTTCTCTATACATGAATATTGCCAGTGTCTGACCATTGTGGTATGTTCTTTGCTTTTATTTTAAACTAATATGTGTTAATTGAAATACATTTTAAAAAAACATAAAATAATAAAGAAAACAAATTTTAGAAAATACTATTGTCCCAGAGGACTGGAGATAAAAGCTATTAATATTTTAGTAATTTAGCGTATTTTTCTAGTTTCCTGGTACTATGTTGTTGTTGGTGGTCCACATATAGCTTCATTTAAAAAAATTAGTTGTAATCATATTGAGTTTACTTTTGAATGTTTTAAATTTATATTAGGATTTGTATACATATTTTAATGGCTATATAACAGATGACCATCCTTATCTTTGGATATTTAATCCAAAGATAATATTGCCTCCCACAATTTTCTACTATTAAAACAAAATAAAAAACATATCTTGGGGAATAAATCTTTTTTTTGGAGTTGGAATTATTTCCTTTGAATAGTCTAGAATAAGTAGAATTACTGAGATATATTTTAAATATTTTAAGACTTTTGGTGATTGGCATTGCTACATTCATTTTAAACATGGTAGTATGAATTTGCACTGCCGCAAGTTACATTATATGTTATAACATTCCCCAGCTTTAAATAGTTTTCCTCTACCTTGTAGATTTATAAATATGAGGAAATTAGTTTGTTCTCCTCTGAATAAGTTTAAAACACTATTAGACTTTGAGTTAATGGGGGGGTTGCGTCCCATGACTATATTGGTGTGTTCCAGTTTAAAAATATACAATATCCAAAAATCCAAATGTTCAAAATGGGTACATTAAGTCAACAGCTATTTACACTGTCAAGGCATTCATCCCTATCCCAGCACATACACACTAACCTGCTACCATGGGCCTGATACTGTTCTATATGCAGTCAACTCACTGAATCCTCGTTACAATCTTCAGAGATGGGTATAATAGTTACCTCCATGTTAGAGATGGGGCAACTGAGCCATACAGAGTTTAATTAAGTTACCTAAAGTCACACAGCTTTTAAGTGGCAGAGCCAAGATGTGAGCCCAAGCAGTTTATGTCTAGAGCATACACTCATTTCCAGAATTAACTATAGGGTTCTTTCAAATGGCAACTTCCTCTAAGGACCTATAAGTTAGGAGTCAATTTGCAAAAATATAATTTATACCTACTTTTCTGAAAATAACTATGAGTCTGAATGCAAGGCACATTGCATCAGAAGATTCAGCCTTATTGTAAATGTTTTTTGCTTTTTTTGAGAGAGAGAGAGGAGTTTGATCTAATGCACCATATCCTATAGTTTTCATGTTCCCATTTCCCATGTAAGGTTACTAAACCACCTAGACAGGAGGTGACTTTCTGAAGATCACACAGCATGTCACAGAGCCACAGCTAGAACCGGGTCTCCTAATTTCTAACTCAGTATTATGTTTCTATGCCATGACCTCTAACTATGAACTAGAATTTCCGAGAATGAACGTGAGAGAAGAGAAATTTACAAGTTTTACCTGTGGAAAGCAGGAAAAATAACACCTTGCTTACAGGATTGCTTTAAGGATTAAGTGATATATCACATGTGAAAACATTTATTTAGCACAATGCCTGGAATGTGGTAAATATTCAATACATACATTTTTTTAACATCTTTATTGGAGTATAATTGCTTTACATTGTTGTGTTAGTTGCTGCTGTATAACAAAGTGAATCAGCTATACGTATGCATATATCCTCATATCTCCTCCCTTTTCCTCCCACCCTCCCTATTCCACCCCTCTAGGTGGTCACAAAACACCAAGCTGATCTCCCTGTGCTATGTGGCAGCTTCCCACTAGCTGTTTATTTTACATTTCAATACATATTTTTGTCTCCTATTTTATTAAGGCCACTTCGCAAACTGGTGAAAAACTTGGAGCCTGTTGATAGTCAGCTGAACAGTGTTCTTTAGTCAAGTACATTGAAATTCACTCAAGAGCAAATGAGGAGTACAATGCCACAAAAGGCAGAATCAAGAAGTTTACATAATTCACACCAAAAAAAAAAAAAAAATCCTAGATTAAATCTGACCCAGAAAGAGAAAATGAAAAATGAGCTAATGAATGAAACAGGTCCTGAATGTCCCAAAGAAGCAGGTTGCATAGGCTTTGTGTCCTATTTGACAAAGTGTACTTGCCAGTTCAAGGTCCTTTACAAATTTTATTTTTAATAGTTGACACTTTGGGGAAGAAACTCAAAAAATCCAGAGACAAAGAGGGTTAAATATTATGCAGTCACTAAAATATGTTCACCGAAAGGAATGTTGAATCATAGAATTCAGGATCATGAAAAACCTCAGACTTACTTTTTATATTTGTTATGAAGCCTTTTGCCTTCTGCTTGCTTATGGATATCCAGGTAAAGTTCCAAAGTCCATGTGGTAAAACCATCTCCAGTGCCTTCTGAATTAAATTACCACTGGACTCCTATGGTATCCAGTACTCAATACTTGAATCTTAACTTTAATATTCAGTTGTAAATTCAGTTTACCTATTCTATTTGTCTGTCTAAACTGTGAGCTCCTTGGGGGAAGGGCCATATCCTATTCATTTAGTATAGTATTCATTTAGTATAGTACCTAAAAGATCCAGTATAGTACCTAAAAGATCCAATAAATAGACCTGTGCCTATTCAATACAAGGCAGTCAATATATATTTGTTGAATGATTGAGTGAATTATATGGGTGCTTGTAAATATTAGCTGAACGAATTTGTTAAAAAATAAGTGGTGTGTATTTTATTATTTTATTTGTCATTTTTCTTTAGCAGTTTGTCTCTGAGAACCTCTTGTGCTATCAAACTTCCTAGAGCTTATGTTCCCTGAAACATAGACTACACATTACTCAACATATTACCCTGGTATGGTGGTTAATTTTATGTATGAGCTTGAGTGGGCCATGGGGTGCCCAGGCATTTGGCCAAACGTTATTCTGGGTGTTTCTGGATGAGATTAACATTTGAATCTTTAGACTGAATGAAGCACGTTGGTCTTCTTAAAGTGGGTGGGTAGGCGGGCCTCATCTAGTCAGTTGAAGATCTGAATAGAACAAAAAGGCTGAGCAAGAAGAAACTCCTTTTGCCTGACTGCTTTGACCTGGGATATCAGTCTTTCCTGACCTTTGGTCTTAAAATGAAATTTCAATTCTTCTTGGATGTCGGTCCTGCTGGCCTTCAGACCAGAACTTACACCATTGGCTCTCCTGGTTCTCAGGGCTTCAGACTTGGACTAAAACTACATGTCAGCTCTCCTAGGTCTTCAGCTTCTTGGGACTTCTCAGCCTCCATAATCAAATGAGCTGATTCCTTATAATAAATCTCTTTCTGTCTCTGGAGAACTCTAAGTAATATACCTGGTGTCTAGGGTGAGATGCCTAGACATGTCATCACTAGTAAGTCATTCTTGTTTAGTGAGTTATGGAGGAACTAATAGATTATAAATACAACTGAATCTCTATGCCATGAGGATGTTGTTGCAGTTAAGCTTTGTTTTCAGAAGGTCATGGATTTATTTCGTTATAAATCACAGATTATAACTCCAGATGTAGTACAGTAGAAATCATTCAATGCTACTTTAATGATTTTTTCTTCTATATTTGTATCTACATTTACATATATGAATGTTCTTATTAACCTTATGAATACATTGTACATTGCAGTGATGATTAAGTACTCAATAATAATTTTTTCCTCTGAAAATTTAAATGATTGGGTCAAATGGAATAAGAACATTGTCCTATATTATGTCTTCTAGAAACCTCATAAATAACAGAATATTTTTCAACGTCATTTTTGTATATGTGTATGTAACTTCTAACATAAAATGTATTATTTTTGATGGTGTTCCATTGCATTGTGTTTATTAAAATTGTGTCCAGGTTTCTAAGGTGAATTAAAACATTTTATTTGATGAGTGAGCACACTGAAAATAGTCATAATCTCTAATATGCTGCTCTAATATATTCTGACTGACTTAATCTCCACAGTATAGATTAAACCAATCAGGAATTAATATCACTGCATTATATCTCAAATAATGATAGCATCAAATAATGATTAATGTTATCACTTTTATAAGATTTCAAATAATATGGTAGCTATTAGCATGTCAGTTGACTTGCTATCTAAGATTAGAAAACTTTGATTTTTCACTTGGAACCATGTCTCCAACTACCCTCTCTATGTTTTGCGAAACTCCCCATTTTTGAGAAAAGGCAAGTACATTTGCCCATTAATCAATATCTAGCTCTCCTCTCTATTATATTTAGCATTATAGCGGGTACCTCATGGTTACTCAAACACAATAAAATACAGTCCTTGCCTTGGGACTCTTCCAGTTTGGCTAGTGAACCAGTGCAAGAAATACACATGGAAAACACAATCAACACGGTAGTCTGGGCTAACTCTTATTGGTTATTCTTCATGCACGAGGTTCTGTTTTAAAGACTCTATGTAAATTAACTCATATACTATTCAGAGTAGCTCCATGAAGGGAGCCATCAATCCCTGTGTGAAACCATCACTTCATATGTACAACTAATATCAAGTGAGGATTCACAAAACAGAGGGAAGTAAGTCAGAAAGAGAACAACAAATACTGTATGCTAACACATATATATATTTAAAAAGTAGTCTTATACCTCAATAGGTTAGGAAGCCCTGCTACAGACAATGAGAAGACACAAGAATGAATGATTGCCTTATGGATAGTTAGAGAAGACTTTTAGGAGGTAATGAATTAATCTGGACTTTTCAAGGCCTTGGACTAGGTCAGAAAGAATAGAGAGTTTGGCTTTGGACTCAAGTCTACTACTGCTATCTGTAATCCAGCACTTCTCTGCTAGTGTTGAAAGCACATGACATCAGAAGGTGGTGACATGACATTGAAGGTGTACCTTTTCCTTGGGTGGAAGAAGGGAAGGGAGAAAGGAGGAGGAAGAGGGGAAGAGTGTTAGGCTAGATGCTATCCTGCCATCTGGAGAGAGAGATGCTAAGCCTGAGTGATAAGCAGAGAGATAAGCTAAGCATGGGTGACTTAAGCCTGAGTGTGCTCTCTGGGAGGCCAACAGAAGTAGTAAGCATGTCCTGAGGGTAGAGACTGGTATCTGAAGGTGTTGTGTGATTGGACCTTTAGCTTTGTGACATTGGGGAAGCTCTTTCACTTCTCTGAGCTTCCATTTCCTCATCTATGCAATGGAGAAAAGATGTATTTAGTGGGCTTGTTATGCCAACCAAATAAGAAAGCAATTAATATGTTTGGCATATAATAGCCATTAGATAGACGTTAGTTTTCTTCCTTTCCCTAGGAAGATACAGCCCTGTCCCATTTCACTTTCGTTTGTATTAATGTAGTATGAAAGAGCCTAGAAAGAGGCTGTTTCACTTTCATATCTAGGATTCAAGAGTGGGAAAGAAAAAGTTTACTGTGTGAACCAGAACAGATATTAACTATATTCAACCCACATTTACTGAGGGTCCAGTGTGCCATCATTTTGCTAGGAAGATTTTATTTATCATCCCTAGTGTATTATTAACATGTATATCCCATTTTCTCCTATTTGAAGTAATTCTGGCGTACCCCTCCCCCCATGATTTTACCTCAGAGAGTCTGTGAGAGACTGTCCCCAAAACACCTTTCACATGGGCACAGATTCAGTAATGTGTATGTTATCATAGCTGTTGTTACACAAGGTATTGGTGCCTGAAGGAACTAAGCAGATAGCCCTGTTCCTAACATTTGCTGCCTAAGAAAATTTTGCTTTGCATATTAGTAAACCTTAATTCTCTTTATTTAAAAGGCCAAATGACCATTGGAAGGAATTGCTCCGTGGGATTCTGCAGCCTGCCTAATTTCCAAATAAACCTTTCTTGAGTTCTGTAAGATGAAAACATTTTCTCTCTGTGCTTGAGCCTTGCGCATTGCCCTTTGCTGGAGCTATTTCCCCAGCAAATTGCTATGGTTGGTTTCTCAAGCCAGAGGGAAGAAAAAGGTTTTATAATGAAAATGCTGACACGTTCTTATCTACAGCAGTATGAGTAGGGATGCTATGATCTCATTTATTGTAGAAACCGGATGCCTGTTTTGGCTGAAGGGAGATCAGGCATCCTCCAGAGCTCTGGGGTTTTGAGTCTTTATCTTGAAAAGTTTGCAGTGAAAAACAATATATAACTGTAGAGAAATAGGAAACCAGGGCTATACAAACTGTTCCTTGTTCTTCCGGTTAAGTAGTAAGTTGAATTCCAATAAAGTTCTCAGATGAAGATGGTCAGAGGGTTTAAGAGGCTGGAAATGGAGACTGTATTTGCTTGCTGCATGCCAGGCTTACTCTTTGTAATGGTTTTATCTGACTATTTAGAAAGAAACTTTAACCTTGATCTTATTCATACTTTAAAATAATGGTCATCACTATTATATGGATAGCATTCTGAAATGAGTGATCTTTTATCCCTCAATACAACAGCTCTGTGAAGTAGATAATTTATAGAGGAGGAAACTGAAGCACATTGAGTTTAAAATCTTTTCACTAGGGATGTTCAAGTATCTGGCTGAAGACTTTTTTTCCAAGATATTATTCAGGTGATAAAATAACTTGTTGGACTGGAGATCCTTTTAATCTCTTTCATATTCATACTTCCTAAATGACACTATGTCTTGCCCAAAGTCACAAAGTATGTAGTGGTGGCACTGGGGTTTAAGTTCAAGTTTCTGATCGCAAGCCCAGGGAAAGACTCTCTTTCCTTTGTTTGTCCCTCCCTGAGCTTTTCCTAGGGACTGACCATGCTTCCAAAGCATTCAACCAAGAAATTTCTGGTATCCTGCCAAGAACAGAGGGCCGAACTGGTGCTTGTCCATAACACTCATTTATGTGATCAAGATGCGTACATGTTACCTATATTGAATCTTGAAGGGCTGAGGGTGTACGGTACATGGATTCAGCAGATGTGTACCAAATCAAGAAAATAGCATCGGTGCCATGAAGACAGGGAAACTTTTCAGATAGTAAGTACAGAAGTAGAGTTGAATGTCTTCGATACATTGATCCCTTACTCCTGTGATTCTTCACCTCTTGTACTTAGCCCCTAGCCTGGAAATACAATGTCTTTTGTGCTCCTGGAATAGATAGAAGAGAGGGTATGTAGTTAGGTCAGATAAAGGTATTGCTGGTTTTCTCTTTCATTTTTTAATTTCCCACTCTTAAAAGTCCAGGGCTGGGATATTACCTTCCTACTTCCAGTCAAGTCAGTTTCATTCATAGTTCCATTTTCAGTTATTTATACTTTTAGTGTTAAGCCAAGAAACTCAACAAGTATTTGCATGTGTCAAGGCCCTGCCACTTCTGTCACAGGGATTTCTGGATGCAATCGTATCCTTTAAAGAAGAAAATCTTCACGTCTGTTTAAAGATGGTCTAGGGGGTAGCCTTTTTGAGTTCTAAGGCAGCAAAGAAAAATGGCTTATAAAATTGATTTCAGATGAACCAGCTTTCTGTGAACAAAAGCAGAGTCTGTGTTTGCTTCCGTGATCGTATTTGTAGGTTTAGCTAATTTTCAGATGTTGTCAGACCCACATGCATATTTTTTGTTCCATTCATATGGATTCAGGAAGATAATTCCTAAATTTTCTGACCAAAAAAGGGCAACCCCACATGTTTTATTTGACTCTAACACAGCTAGGTGTTCTGAATTTTAAATGAGGATTTGGCATTGGCATGTAAGTCTTCTTTATATACATCTTTAGAGAAGAGATCTGTCTGGCAAACCTTAGGTTTCTTTTGCGGATGTCAGTTAATTTGTCCTCTTTACATTTAATTGATGATGTTTTATTTCACTTCATTTCTCTTTGAAACAGTTTAGAAAAACTGTGCAGTAACTTCAATTTCAATGCAACTGAATTTTAGCAAATGAGGTAATGAATGGACTGAAATAGATCTACAGAGGTTCGACTTTTTTTAAAAAATTTTTTGTTAACTAGGTACATAACAAGATTACTTCCTGTCTGGAACACAAGATTTGCCAAAATTAGTTTAGTCAGTCTCAGAATATTAATGTTAAGAACTTTATGTTGTGCCTCGTAGATGATAGTTTTGAGGATCCTTTATTACCAATCACAGACTCAGTTCCATCCCTTTAATCTAATTCTATATTAAGTTGTAGTGAATTTATTAAGGTGTTCCAATATGCCATTCAGAAAATATTAATGAGATTAATATTTTAATATTTTAAAATTTAGAATATTTCAAATTTAAAATATTTTAAAATATTAATGAGATTCATGTGGTATGTATACAGTTGCTTACCTTCAAATGAATAATCCCGATGTATTGTACAGTTTGAAGTTTGTGCCTTGCGTACAGGCTGGCTGTTCAGACCTCTCAAGACACTCTCTGTATAGCCATTCTTAGCTATGAATCATCTAGCACCTTGTACTGCTATTTAATGATTGCATATAAACATTCTACTTGCCTGCCCAGCAAGAACATTGTTATTTTTTTTTTGCAAATAAATTATGTATTTATCCTCTTCTGTAGTTACCCAGTGCCTTACAATGGTATGGGTTCTTTCCCAGGAGGGAGGAGATCAAAGAAATTTTAATGGTATAGCTAATCCCTCCTTCTCCTTCAGAATCTGTTTGTGTCATCTCTCAAGAAAGATATTCCTGGCCACCACATCATCTGTCTGATCCCATGGAGTTGTGAACTTCTTTCTACCATACTGAGCTGAATTGTCACAAGGCTGTAAATACCACAAGGTGTCAGAGTCTGGGACTTAGCATCTTGAACACTTAGCTACTAGTATGGTGCTTGCAACATACTAAAAGCTCAATATATGTTTATTGAATAAATGGTTTATGTAATCTTTACGTTGAATTATTTAGTCAAGGGAGACCTACTATTAATTTCAAAGAGAAAGGAAGCGTCCTAGTTTTTTTAATGCTTTTCTAGCTTCTCCCAAAATGATACCCATCATACTTAGGGTATCCTTAGCTGCATATAATTTCTACTGAACTCCATTTCATATCATGAAAGTGGAGGGAAGAAAATGAGGTACTCAATGAATATAAGTTGAATGAACAAATAAATAAATCCCTCAGTTCCCAAAACGGACACTGAGAAGTTAGTTGATAAGTACTTGGTGAAGAAATGAATGGATAAATAAATGAATGACTATAAACATAACATCCCACGGTAACTTTATTTTGTGGGTTAGTTTAAATCCATCTTAAAACAATTTACAGTTTCCTAACAGCTGGAAGGATTTGTTTTTGCTTCTATTGCTTATAAACTGACACCAGCTTTCATCTCTCTGACAGCCTCAGTATCCAGGTATTGTTTGATGTCTTTATTAGAACTGAATGATTTGTAGTAAGGCCTTTGAGAAGAGCTGGTCATGTATTTATAGGATGAGGCTTGGCTTCAGTGCTGCCACAGGACCTGGCAGCCTTGGTGCTCTGGGAAAGGAGATCATTGGAAAAGTCCCCTTACTGTGGCATGCTTCTCAGCACCAGCATTTTCTCCATCACAACTAAAGTAGAATTATCAATCCCTGTGTAAGTTCTTCTGAATTAAGTCCAGTTAAAAGTAGTGTATTTTCCATTCATTAGCTGAACTACTTTGAATGCTTCCCTTTAAGAAATTGTTCTGGCCAACTAGGTAGAACTGCTAAAGACTGTTGCTAAGAGCAACCAGCTAAGAAGTTCTTTTTTTTTTTTTTTTTTTTTTGCGGTACGCGGGCCTCTCACTGTTGTGGGCTCTCCCGTTGTGGAGCACAGGCTCCGGACGCACAGGCTCAGCGGCCATGGCTCACGGGCCCAGCCGCTTCGCGGCATGTGGGATCTTCCCGGACCGGGGCACGAACCCGTGTCCCCTACATCGGCAGGCAGACTCTCAACCACTGCGCCACCAGGGAAGCCCTAAGAAGTTCTTAAATTAACTAACAGGCTACCTCAAATCCTTTTTAGATATGAGTCTGTGCACATGTGCGCATGCTCACGTGCCTACTTAAATAACAGATGCATATGTAAATGAATAAATGAGTCATTACCTATCGATTCAGTTTAAGCAGGTCTTCTGTGTAAAAGAGCCAATCAAGAAGAGGAAAATGAATTAATTAATTAGGAGCAGCTCTTATCAGTAGTGGTTAAGCCATTTGAATATCAAAATGCTCCATATTTTAAAATCATTATAGTGGTATGAATTCTGGACTGCAGGTATAAAATCTAGCTTGTGTACTGCATGAGGGCCACAGCTCTCTTTTACTCATGCATCACTCCACCCCTATTGCCCAGCATGATACCTGGCACATAGTAGGTGCTTATTAGTATTTTCTGTATAAATGAAGGAATGACTGCCTAGATAGTAGTCCCACTTTATCAATGAGCAGTTGGATGAAAATAAATAACATTCCCCACGTTATGGAGAGAAATAGGCTAAGCTAGGCTTCAAACCCAGGTCTAACTCTGAAAACTATGGTCTGAAGTGAAATGTTGCTTCTTTTTAAAAATACTTTACAGGACCTAAGTCTGGACACTTCATGCCTTGTGAACTGGCACTTGTGAAGATAGTGTATCATAGAAGTAGAGATACGAATTCACAAATTCAAAAGATCTGGATTGAAAACTCAGCTTCTATCATTTATTAGTAGTAGGAAAATGGGCGAGATGCTCCATATTTCTGAAGACTAGCCTTCAAGTGCAAAATGGAAATACTAGTGGCTTATTTAAACACACATTGTAAGAATTAAATGAAGTTGTAGATAAAATTTCATATATAAGCGCTTAGTATGGTTTATGCTAAGAAATATTGACTGACAGTATTACTGTTACTTAAGACAGAGGAGAAAACAGTGTGATAATGTGTTGTTCTGAGGAATAGATTACATCTAAATAAATGAATAAATAAATAATCTTGCATAACTGAATGCTTGTAGTACTATTTTTCAATCTATTTTTTAAGTTTATAAAGGACTAAAAAATATGGCTCCTGTGGATCTTCCTAGTCCCAAGGCTATTTCCATTCTCTTATTCAACATTGTAACTGAAAATATCTTCAAAGTTGAAGACTTGGCCAATTTGCTTATGTTAATTAACATCATTTATATGCCTAAACCAGTTTTTCTCTAACCCTAGCTCTTGAGATCCAAGTATCCAATTATATGTTAATGTTTTGACAAAAGTGTAATTTAGGGTGGGGCATTTTATAGAACTGAGCTTTATTTGTTTATCTCAGAGGAGAAGCATTTGTGGCAGAGAATTGCTTGACCCTTGCAAATATGAATGGTAAATATTTGTTTTTTCATTTGATGAACCACTTGTTTCAGTACCCAGTCTGGGTAGAAACCATGTTCTTCAATTTCTTATGGTTGTATTCAGATCTAGTCTGAAGAAAAGAAAGGTCAGTGATTTAGAACAAGTCAGGGTCTCAGGGTTTTCTTCAGAGAAATTGAGTAAGTCCTACTACAGGGACACAATTGAAACTGATTCATGTGAGCTGTGGCACTTACAGTCTTTCTTGTAAGGACGGCACATTCATTTTTAAAAGAAAGATGACTCAATTAATCTAAGCATGGGAACACCTCATTCATCTAGCATAATAAGGAAATTGCAGATTCTACTCAAGCACTTTTTTCTCAAATAAAGTAAGCCCCCTTTAAGAGTGTAAAACATATTTTAAAGCATTTTTTGATGAAACTTTAGAAATAGAGTATAAACGCCCCTGCTTCAATGATACTATGAGGACCAAATGAAAACAGGCATGAAAGCTCTTTGGGGAAAAGTTGTCTCAATGAATAATTATTAGTTAATTTCCTATTTAACAAGCATGTATAGATCTTTTCCTGTGACAGATGCTTGTGAGGCTCTGAGAAGGCAATGATGAAGAAAAGAGAGAAGGTTTCTCCTTCCTGGAATTTATACTCAGATGACTAAACAAATACGTATACACTAACAGTTAAAAAGAAGGAAAAGACAAAATAGGAAATTATGCAAGGCCTGATTTAAACTGAGAGGTCATGGAAGGTTCCCCTGAGGAAGTAATATTTGGGAAGGATGAATTAGAATTAGGAGGGTCAAGAAGAATGGCTATGGGTGGTAGGTGGAGGTTTCTGTGAGGTTGAGGAAAAGGAAATATTCGAGGGGATTATCAAGTTTAGTGACTGATAAATGGGGAAAGGAAGTGAAAGCAAGGAGAGAGTCAAAGGACATTTCCACGTTTTAAGCCTAGAGTTCTGGGGGAATGATGTTAATGTCAACAGATCTAGTGAAATTAGGAGTGAGGAGGAATTTGACTTTATTTGCATTTATACATTAAGTTTGGGGTGACAGTGATCCATCCAACTGGTTGGCCAACCAGTTTCAATGCAGCACTGAGCAAGTGAGAATCCAGCTGCAGCCACGGATTTGAGGGTCGACCACTGTTAATGCTGAGAGAATGGGGGGAGTGTAGAGAGAAACAGAAGTTTGGAAATCCCTACGATGAGAGGTGGAGTAAGAAGTTGAGTAAAGGAGACTAAGAGATTTAGTAATAAATAAACAATAAATAAAGGAGAGAATCTCAAGAATAGGGGAGCTGATGTTACAAATATGATATATATTGAATACTACCTTCCTAGTTTGTGTTTGGCATGTGGGGCATGAAGATGAACAAAGCAGACATATGGCCCAGAGGAGGAGAATAATTATTGAGAAAAAATGGGATTTGGTAATTCCAGTAAAGACAACAGGTTGAAAGCGAAATTGTGGGTGGTTTGGGGGAGAGGGAATGGGGGAAGGATAGAGGCCACAGCTGTGTGTTATTTGAGGAAATCTTCAGAAAAAGAAGGGAGAAAAAATAGGATGTGTTCTGGATGGTCTGTAAGGTCTAGTGAAGGCTCTGCTCTGGCTCTTAGGCAGCGCTACAGAAAGAAAAGACAAAGAGGACACTGAAAGGGGGGTGTAAAGGAAACTGCCCAGTATTAGGAATGGTAATCCTTACATTTCCAAACCAGCTTTGCTATGAATACATCCTTTCTATTTTCTGGGCTTCATTTTGCTTATCAGTACAAAGTATAAAGAGGTGGAGGTGGTTCAAATACTTCTAAAGTCCCTTCCAGTTCTAACATTTTATTGATAAAGGTCCCAGAGAGTAGAGTACTGACTTAAGGAGACAAGTCCCAGAAGAGATGGTCAGGGTGAGAAGGAGGGCATATGACCTAACATACTATAATAGCTATAATAATAATAATAAGTGTAAGAGCTATTTTGAGCAAGGTACTGTGCTAGACACATTTTCCTTCATAATAACTCTTGGAAGCAAATGTCATAATTCTAGTGTTAAAAAATATGAAGCCCGAGAGTATAGAGTTTTAGTGACTTGACCAAAGTTACCAGCAAATAAGTAGACGAGCTGAGATTCAAATCAGGCAGACATGAAAATAAGAGGAGATAGAGTTTTCTCTCCTACTGGAATTCTGCATCTTTAAGAAAATAGAAAATGATATGTTGGGAGTAAGAGAAGGGGTTTGGGAACAGGGGCCCAAGAAGGGTGGAAAAGGTCTAGGTCAGTCATGATTGGCAGTGAGTCCAAGAGAAAGGCAAGACAGCCCCACCCAAGTGGCGGTACCCAGGTCTGTGGTGTGCCCCCAGCCCTGTGACTGGTCTCGTGTACGGCATTCTGTTCTACAGCCTGAGAGCCAGAATGGAGAAGCAGGAACTGGAGCCAATCCAGGATCCAGGACTGACACATATGTCTTGGAGGAAGTTTAAGTGGGAGGCCAGGGAGTGATGGCAGGCTGTGCTACGGAGGCTGACTGCAGGCTCAAGGCTGGGCAAGGAGTCAGGGTAGCCAGAAGCTGGCTGGTAGTGTGGGCGCTTCTGCCTTTCATTGCTCAAGTTATCCAGTGTGTCTTCTATAATCATTCACAGTGCAAATAAAGAGAGGAGGACCTGGAAAAAAAGTAGGCCAAGATTCAAATTCGTATACCATCCCTACTCACCACAGGATATGACGTGGCTTACAAATACTGTTAGCTTGCCACATTGTTACTGATACGATAGTTGAGTGAAATCTAATTTTGTGGATATTTGTATTCTGTTATTTCAGTTAGCCATATTTGGTCAGTTTTTCTCCCAGAATAACTGCATTCTCTCACTTCAAAACCTGATCTTATAGAAAGAATTCTCAAAATATCTCAATACAAAATAATTTTTATATAACACTCATGATAATGAAGGCAGATTTTTTGGTTGTCGCCTTTTTTGCTTTTGCACTTAGGATTATTTTATGTATTCTGAGAATGGCTTCACTGGATACTCCTATTATTTCAGTGTACTCCAGATTATCTTAAGTAATTATTTTCTCTGGAAACTATAATGAATAAGATAAATATCCCTACTTTATACAGTATCACCGCATGTTAAAATGACACAATTAGTTACAAAGTAATGTCTTTAATAAACATTGTGAGGTTTTACCAAATTTAAGTTTCTGTTGCTGGGTTAAGAGTCAATTTTAATTAATAGCAAAGAGAATAAATGAACAAAAGTAACGTTTATTATATATCTACTATATGTAAGGAACTATTCCGAGCACTTCATATACCTTATTTTTGTAATACTCTAAATGAACATATAGGTATTAGCCCATTTTATTTTTTTTTAAAGACTATTTTATGTGGACCATTTTTTAAGTTTTCATTGAATTTGTTACAGTATTGCTTCTGTTTTATGTTTTTGATTTTTTGGCTGCGAGGCATTTGAGATCTTAGGTCCCCGACCAGGGATTGAACCTGCACTCCCTGCGTTGGAAGCTGAAGTCCCAACCACTGGACCACCAGGGAAGTCCCAGTGTTAGCCCATTTTAAAGATGAAGAAATAAGCTCAGATGGGTCATATAAATTTCTTCCTGTCAGGCTACTAGGAAGCGGTACAGCCCACATTTGACATACAGATGTTCAGGTTCAAGTTCAGGCACTTTCTCTAATATAGCCCATTAACCACTGTCATTAGTACATAAGACTTGCTTTCTTGAATTCTGTAAGCCATTCTATATGAAAGCCCCTTCTCAATTACCTCAAAACAAAAAGTGGGTAGAAGGGAAGAGTCCTTTAGAACTGTTTATCCCAAATAAGATATAAGGTAGTGAGTCAGTACACAGCCCATTAGGAGAAAGCAGAGGGGGATGGCAAGGGAGGAGGGGATAGATGAGGTGGAAATCAAATGCGATTTTTTTTTAGCACCTTCCCTGTACCAGACTCTAAGCTAAACACCAGAACTCCAGGTTGGGACCAGATCAGGTGAGATTTCTTCAAGAGAGTTTGGATTAGTAGAATCCCAACAATTATCCCTTATTTCTCTTGAATCTAGGATTAATCGTTGTCCAACCTCTTCTAAGGACTTTTGGTGATAGAAAGCTCTTTCCCTCACCAGATAGCTCATCATGTTGTTTGGCAGGTTTGATCATTGGAAAGGGTTTTCTTATATTAATAGTAATTAAATTAAAGCCACCAGTTATTACATCCCTCCCCCACCACCATGCATCTAGTATTTTATTAAGATTATTGCTAAGCCTCACCCTATCCCTTCAAATGAAGTATGTCCCTCTGTCATAAACATTTAGTGAGATTTAGGATATGTCCAAGCCCTGACAATTGATAAGGAACCAAACCCAGGTCTCTGACTCTTCATTACACCAAGCTGCCTGCCTCTGACTTCTATCCATTGGCACTTTTCCAAGAAGAAATCCAGGACATACAACTGAGTTCTGGAAGGACCTGGGGATTCTGAATGCTCAGCAGTGAGATGGGAAAGAAATGGAGGTAGGAGTGGGGCACAGAGGTTGGTGGCAAGAAAATGAACATTATGGTGGCACCCTGACTACAGGATTTTATCCATACGAAGATGACTATAAACCCCAAGTTAGAAAAATAGCAATGCAGCAAAGGTTGCATACTATTCTACAGTATGCATATGAGGAGGTGAAATTTTATTTTTAATGTTTGAATAACAGGGTGTTTTCATAGCTACCTAAAATGCCCTAAAGGAATTCAAAAGTGATGAATTATAGCAGAACAAAAAACACAAAGTATTTTTGGTTGACTTTTATTTTTAATGGAGTATAGTTGCTTTACAATATTGTGTTAGTTTATACTGCACAGCAGAGTGAATCAGCTGTACATATATAAATACCCCCTCTTTTTTGGATTTCCTTCTCATTTAGGTCACCACAGACCATTGAATAGAGTTCCCTGTGCTATACAGTAGGTTCTCATTAGTTATTTATTTTATACATAGTATCAATAGTGTATATATGTCAATCTCAATCTCCCAGTTCATCCCAGCCCCCCGCTTTCCCCCTTAGTATCCATACTTTGTTCTCTATGTCTGTGTCTCTATTTCTGCTTTGTAAATAAGATCATCTATACCAATTTTTTCAGATTCCACATATATGCATTAATATACGATATTTGTTTTACTCTTTCTGCTTTCTTCACTCTGTATGACAGTCTCTAGGTCCATCCATTGTCTGTACAAATGACCCAGTTTTGTTCCTTTTTATGGCTAAGTAATATTCCATTGTATATATGTACCACATCTTCTTTATCCATTCCTCTGTTGATGGACATTTAGGTTGCTGCCATGTCCTGGCTATTGTAAATAGAGCTGCAATGAATACTGGGGTGCATGTGTCATTTTGAATTATGGTTTTCTCTGGGCATGTGCCCAGTAGTGGGAATGCTGGGTCATATGGAGGTTCTATTTTTAGTATTTTAAGGAACCTCCATACTGTTCTCCATAGTGGCTGTATCAATTTACATTCCCACCAACAGTGCTTGAGGGTTCCCTTTTCTCCACACCCTCTTCAGCATGTATTGTTTGTAGATTTTTTGTTGATGGCCATTCTGACCAGTGTGAGGTGATACCTCATTATAGTTTTGATTTGCGTTTCTCTAATAGTTAGTGATGCTGAGCATCTTTTCATGTGTTTGTTGGCAATCTGTATATCTTCTTTGGAGAAATGTCTGTTTAGGTCTTCTGCCCATTTTTTGATTGGGTTGTTTATTTTTTTTGATATTAAGCTGCATGAGCTGTTTGTATATTTTAGGAGATTAATCCTTTGTCGGTTGCTTCATTTGCAAATATTTTCTCCCATTCTAAGTGTTGTCTTTTCGTCTTGTTTATGAGAAATTAACTGTGTCCTCATTTTTAAAGTAGTGGACATTTAAAAGGTATTCTTGTTTATGTCATTAATTCCAGATATCTTAGTGATTACTTTAAAAGGACATTTAATTTTTTCAGATGTGTATCTTGGGATATATGCTATAAAAGAACAATTAAACTTAGAGTGAAGTCTACACATCTATGACATATGAGAAAATCGATTCTAAATTAAAATTACATTATGTAGACTAAGTGTCTTTTATAATTACTTATAATTTTAAAAATACACTCTATTTTTCATCTAAATGACCAAGGTTGGAATTTTTGCTCTGCTACTTATCCCTATGTGGCCAGAAGAGTAGCTTAATCTCTTTGAGCCTTAGTTTCCTCATTTGAGGACTCGATTTAAAACCTACTGTATTGTTTTGCTGTGATGAGTAAATGAAATCACATTTGTAAAGTATTTAGCACAATGATAACATGTAGTCTGACATCAGAATGAGAGAAAGTGAATTGGTTCTGTGGGTGAAGGAAAAACATTATGAATTTAAAAGTCTGAGATGGCTACATCTCACTATTTGAATCTCTGCTTTCATAATATTTTGTATCATCTGTTTAGTGATTTACATGAAGAGGCCCATTTAAGCACTGTTGTGTATTTTTCATAAAGTGGATTGAACCCCCTGACATATTTAGAGTAATTAAGAATTTCAAGTGAATATGTTTAATGTTATACTGATGTGTATTTCTTTGATGATAGACGTTAAATAAAATAACTAATTGAACTGAATAATTGAATTTTCAAAGCCATTCAGTGTAAAAATTAGCAGTACAAGAGTAATTGTGTTTCTATCAAAGGACATCATGACTAAACATACTGCTTTTTATAATGGAAAACAAATATATCTCACACTTCTGAACCAACTAGTTGTAACATAGTCAATGTGTACCTGATTAATTTGCACTTTAAATTATCATTAAAATAGCTTAAAAAGGAAAACTGTGAAAAATACATGATGGCAACATACATTTTCGAGCAGAGTAGCTTGAGTTTGAATATTCATTCTTCTTCAGAAATGATTTTGGATAAGTACATTTTCTAAGCCTTGGTTTCTTTATCATTAAAATAGAGATAATAATAGTACACCTCGTGGAGTTGTTTTGATAATTAATTGAGATAATACATGGAAACCATCAGGCACATTGCATGTGTCAGTGTGTAAGCATTAGAGGTATATAGTATTTCAAATCCATATAAATATACTGGAAAGACTAATTTTATTGTGTTTTTTCTAACAAAATTTGTTTTTAAATAAGTAAATAATCATTGCCTGATTTTGTTTTATAAATCTGAGTAATTATAGCTGAATTTGATTAAAACCAAGTTCACCAGCATTAACTTGTTTTGTACTCAAAATGTGCCTATACTTAGGAATAGATTAGGATACCAGTTAGGCTAGGAACAAAGAGGTTTATTCAGTAAGATGCTTGTCACATTAGATTCTTTGTGATTATACTGCCTCAGGGAATCTAGCTGTAGTCACACAATCACAGAAAACATTTCCATGTTCCATTCCAGCAGTGCTCCCTTAAGGTTTTTGAAACAAAACCTAATAACTGATTAGGTTTCCTATATCTTTCCTGCTGTTCCCGTGATGCTTTTGTTTGCCCTATAACCACAGTCAGAGGAAAAAAAAAAAAAAAAAGTTTTCATTTCTCTTGTTGCCAAAGCTAAAAATTTGGAAGTTATTCTCCCCGACTCTTCTATTTGTCTTACCTCCAAAGTCTATTCAGGTACTTAGTTTTGCTGATTGGATCTCCTTAATATTTTGAATTTTTTTCCCTCCCATTTATCTACACAGACACTGACCAAGTTTATACTCTCACTTCCTCTTACCTGAACTGAATTTACCTTTTTGACTAACCTGCCTCAAATCTCATCTCTCTCCTCCATGCTGTAACAAGAGGTAATTTTCTAAAATAGAAATCTGCTAATATTACATCTCTGATTAACAGCCTTCACATTGTCTGTAGAAGAAAACAAACAAACCAACCAACCTGAACTCCTTGGTGGAGCTCCAGGCCCTCATGGACTTGCTCCTGCTTCTCCAGTTTCAGAAGTTAAGATTTCAGGCTCTGGAGTCAACAGGTTTTCTTATACGTAAAATTAGAATTAACAATAGTACCTATTTCACTTGGTTGTTTTAAGGACAATATGAGATAATATTTACTTACCTGTGTGACACATGGTAAGATGTCTCAAATTTAGGGTCCCTTAATATTATTTCTCATTTATTCCTCCATGAATATCCTAGACATAACAAAGAGCCTTCTGTTCACCCAACTAGTGACATTCTCTCTTGGTTTTGTTTCTGCAACTTTGTCTTTATTGTTTCTTCTGCCTGGTTTGTCACCACATAACCCCTTCCTCCTCGGCTCCTTTGTCTGCCTTGCATATCCTGTTCACCTTTCATACTTAGCTCAAGGATATTTCTTTTTGGAAGACGTTCTGATTTCCCCATTGACAGAGCTAGAAACTCCTCAGCACCCCATTAGGAGATCAAGGTCAAGAGTATGTATTCTGGAGTTCCACTGCCTGGATTTAATGTAATGTTCTTGGGCAAATTACTCAACTTCTCTAAGCCTCAATTTTATCTATAAATTTGTGTGAATTATAGGATATATCTAAGGGTATTATTGAATTATAGGATATATCTAAGGGTATTATGTGAAGATTAAAGGAGACACTATATGTATGTGCTTAGCACAGTGCATGACACATAATAAAGGCTCAAAAACTATGAGTCAGTAACTATAATAGCAAGTAGACTGGAGTTCATTATTCTGACAGAGCATACATTGCCTCATGTTATCACAGTCTTGCTTATGTCTATGACTTTACATACACCAGCCTGAAAATTCTTCTTAGACCTTCTATTTTTGTGTTCCTTGCACATGGTTTGAAAACTGACTCATGATAGATCATTGGCATGTTTATTAAAGGAAGAATGCGTGAATATCTACTTTGGTGGTGCTCTCACTTGAAAACTGGTAGGTAGGAATTTTATTTTTATATTTTTAGCAATATTCTTGGAGCAGTCAGCCTGGTATAGGGAAAAACATTTCATTTCAATAAACAACAAGCACTAAGCTCCAATCTCTTTGAGGATGAGGTAAATATCTTATCAGTCTCTGTATCTACAAAATACATACATGCATTGCTCAATGAATGTTAATTATTGAATACATAATTTATGTGTTGATCTCCCCTAGTAAATTGTGTCTAAATTATAAGCAGAGAGTATTCCTCCTGTCCAATAGTATCATTCACATAGTAAGTGTGCAATACACTTTAAATACTTTATTTGTAATTGTGGCCCAACTTATAGACTATGTAAAAATTTCATTACAAATCATTCCATGCAAATTGTTGAAATCTCATTTCATGCTCTCAGACAAAGCTATTATAATTTTTGTAGTATCAGTTATTTTAGTAATTTTATTCCTTCTGTAACTATGTCTGTAATTTTTAAAAAGTACATGCTACCTTAAATTGGGGGACCACATGTTAAATACTTTTAAATGTGTTATTCCCCGAGTAGAGAGTCTAGCGTTATTGTGATCCAGAAACACTTTTGACACTGTGTTTGTAATCATATAACCCACATAGAACAGTGGAAGTTGAACACAGAGTGATTTGAAGCTAAAAAGCTCAAGGTTCAAATCTTAACCTCTGCCAGCAGTACAGTCTTGGACATGTCATTTTATCTTTCTGAACTCAGTTTCCTCCTGTGGAAAATGAGTCCAATAAGACCTACTCTGCAGTACTGTGAAGAAGGTTTGGAACACAATAGCAGCTCAGCAAAAGTAGCCATTCTGATTTTAAAAGAGCAACCATTTTACTGAAGCCTAATTATTTTATCTTATCCACTTGTAAGGAATTCATTCATGAGCATCACTGTACTACAAGGTACCCTAAAGCCCAGAGGGTTGAGTGAATAATTTAACAATTTTCTGAATGTTAACTGCTGAAAAATTGCATACAAAAGATGATTTGGAACATACAAAATGTTCTTGGAAACCACTGCTAACTTAACAATAGCTAAATCCATCTGCTATCCTGGAGTTTCATTTATATTAACCCCATTCTGTATTATAAACCCATATTTGGACTTAATTGATTCTGGATTAATATCTGCTTTATTGCCTAAAAATAGAAATAAAAGAATAACCAATAGAGAGATCAAATTCAGGTGACAGGCCCATGGTATTCACTCTTTCTTTGTTCCTGTCATCCAAGAGTTTTGAAAGGAGAATTTTTAAAATTATGGCTTATTCTCTAATAAAGTGGGTCAGTAAAATGGTTTATTGAATTTATGTCATAGATCTACAGAGGGAAGGAATGAGGCTAGTGTTGTCGGTTTATCAGTATGCCTTAGTTTCTCAATCACAAAAAGATAAAACATATACCCTCCTCAGAACTAAGAAGATATTACAGGAATTCAATAAGACTGATATGTTGAGATGCTCAGGAAATAGATATACTGTATGTCTACAATGCAGTTTCTTATAAGGAACAATTGCAAAGCTCACATCTCACATTTCTAGGGCTGTACAATTTTCATTCAAGGGCTCACATGAACATTTTCTGTTGGATACATGATGTTATACGTTCACGGTGTTTTGTGTCCTCACATCACAATGAAACCACAGCCGTCTTAGAATAATTTGCTTCAAAAGAACACTCATAACAAGGCTAAGGTGATCTGTCTTGAGAACCAGATGAGGTTTCCTTTCCTTCTTTCCTCCCTTCTATTTTTCCCTTCTTTCCTTCCTTTCTCCAATATTTATCTGGCTCCTACTTTGTGATAAGCACTGTGACAATTATAAATGATATGATACAGAGGTGAATAAGGGACAGGCCTGCCCTTAGTAGGTCTGTGGTCTATTGGAAACTATAAACTTCAAGCAATTACATATGATATGACAAGTGCATCGATCATGGGACCATATGAGGATAGAAAAGAGTTAACTTGAATGTCTAGTTTGGGGAAGTTGTGTAGGAAAAGACCTGAATATAATCTTGAAGAATGAATCAAAGTTTTCCAGGTGGGTAGTCATGAAAAACATTTCAGGTGGAAGGAGTAGGGTATGAGAGGCAGTTCTGAAGTTCTGTGGACTCGATGGGAATAATACAAAGATCTCTAGAGTGGGACTACAGTCCTCATAAAGGGGAGTGGTGGGAAAGAAACACAGAGAGGTGGGGAAGGTCAGATCGTGTAAGGATGTGAGGGATTGTGGGCTTTATCCTGTAGGCTGTATAAGCCAGAGAAGTTCTTTTACCGTGAGAGTGCCTTAGCTTGTTTTTAGAGAGAATACTTTTTTTCCTATAGAGTTTGGAAACTGGATGTGGTATTTTGGAGAGACTCTGGTGGCAGGAAGACCAGCTATGAGACTATTGTAAAAATCTGGCAGGACAAATAATAGTTCAGAGTAAGTTTCAGGTTATAGAATTCTTTCATGGACCTCTCAGGTTAGCTACAGGGCTCAAGTTTGGTCTTCATACCAGGTTATTACATGGCAGCACTGTCCTGATGCACTGAGTCAGCAACAGGAAAATGCTAGCTGCTAAATATCAGTCACAGAAACAATCAAGAAAAACAGTCCCTGTGTGATTCTAAAGAGGGAAATTGTACTTAAATAAGTCTACACGCATGCAAATTATGTTTGTCTTACTTTCCACATCAATTAATGGAGATAGTAACACCACCTAAAGACCAGATGTTTTGAAGATTGACTAATGAATACTTCTAAGACATTCTTAAAATTTTTAACTCATAGACCATTTGAGAAACTAATGAAAGCTAAGGCCATTTCCTAAGAAGATAGAAGCAATTGACATCGTGTTTAGGAACGTAAGGTTTGGGTCAAACAGATCTCGGTTAATTTCCCACATTAAGCTGGTATCAGTATGTGGCAGGTTATGTAACTTAACTTTAAGTCTCAATTTCCTCTTTGAGTTGCAATGAAAATTACATAAGATAATGAATGTAAACTGCATGGCTTAGTACCTGGCAAATAGTATGTCCTCTGTAAATGTCAACTATTAATTAAATAGTAAATGTATCATTGCCATTTACTGTATCACAAAGTTTTGCATAAAATTTCAGGTGATTTCAGACACTACATCCAATGTAGTGACCAGGGAAACATGGATAAGAACTGAAATTGCACAGTGAAAGCTCCTTGCACAGTGTTTTATATTTTAATGGTTCTTAATAAGTGTTTAATTTGAATTTAAATTACCCATAGTAAATCCTTCATTTATATATTAAAATGTGTGTTTATTTAATCATGCAATTGACCTGGGCCTGAAAGCAAACTGGTTTCAGATGAACACATTTACAGCCAGATTTTTTCATTCTAAATGAAATCTAAAGGAATATACATATATACCTGGTATAAACTGGGAGAAAATAAGAGCAGAGACTTTTTTTTGTTAATTGAGGATCTATGGTTGCAGGCAACAAAGTGAATCGTTCTGTATTTCTAGCTCCTGGAGGGCTATAATAAACAGGTACATGTTGTCAGAATTTTCTAAATTATTTAGTGACCCATTATGACTAATTATGGAGATAGGTGTAATTTTACAGCTTGTAAGGGTAGTTTGTATAGCATAACACAGTAAAATTACAGCTGGTTTAAGAGAGCAGGATGTAGGAAAGGGAAGGGAAGTGTTTGTTCTTTTTCAATACCCATGTGATTCCTGAGCCTTGAGAATTTTAAGTGGGCTCACATTCATTAATTCATCTGTGAGCACTCACACATACTGTGGCAAGCTGAACATGTTGCTAATCGGTGAGGCTAAAAGAAGAGTTTGTGGTCTGGTGGTTGGAGACGAACATGCAATAAGTACCAATAGAGGTCTATAAAAAGCACTGTTTGTGGTGAGAGGAAGCCAGCAAGGAGAGGGGAAAGGCAGAGGTGTGGAGAGAATGGCATGCTTTGGAGTTGTAAGCAATTTGCTTCACTAATATCATGGAATGCTGAGGAAGGAGGAAGTTATGGAAAAATGAGCCTAGAAAAGGGAGGCAGGACTGAAGTATTGGCTGAGATTTTATGCCATGCTACGTTGAGTGGACTGTCAAATACAATACTCACTGCAATTAGTGGTGATGTTTGTATTACAATAACTACCCAAATTAAATTCTCAGAATGTCCTACATGGTAGACATATGTGTGTATATGAAAATACACACATACAAAACATTTTATATTTATTTTTGTAGAATCTACATGTGTTTGGTGTATGCATGTGCATGTTCAGAATCTATAATAACAGGAGTGTTATACACATAATGGTAACGTGTATACATATAATTCTAATGTTATTGGTTGTGTTAATCACATCTATTTAAACTAGGGAAAGCTAAACTGAATGAATGAAAATACAGAATAACCTATTACTCTATTTCCAAATGATTTTCTCTATGAAGTAATATTAAATATGTTTTGGACAAAGAGTGTTACCCAAGGATCTACTTCAATAAATATTTAATGATGACTTGTAACTATGGACTGATGTGAATAAGTATATGTACTGTACTTTAACATAGTTTGTTTGCTAGTTCTTAAATAATTTTCTATTGTTTTCCTTCTCATTATTTAACATATTCATATTTTCATAGGTAGCTCAAGTAGAATTTTAGCCAATGAAAAACTGTGTATCTTGTCTGAGTTGTTGCCAATTCTAAATACTTATGAATACTTTGTGAGCACAAATGAGACACAGATATGATTTGGGCATAGATCATTACCTCAGGAATCTTGTAGCGTAGCAGAGGTGGTAATATGTTAGTATTAGAAACAATTAAAGGCAATAAGTGGTGTCATGAGAGAAAAGTGTGAGAGTTTGAAATTGGAATGAATTACTTCCAACTGGAGAATATCACGGAGGGCTTAAAAGAAGTGACATTTGAGCTGGTCCCAATGGAATGACTAGGATTTATACATTTGAAAAGGAGTTAAAGGCGAAAGGGCAGAATATTATAAAAAAGGAGCAGCGATATGGGAAACTGTCCTGTGGAATATGAATAACATTTTATTTTATAGCTGAAAGCCATTTATTTATATCATGAAAATTCTGTGGCTTTCCATATGAATGGAAAGTATATAAACCACAGTTATAGTGACATCTGTCCATTTCATATTCGCATTGTCAATGAATATGGTGGTTAAATGTGTGGGCCTTGGAATCAGACAATTCTGGCTTAGAATTACCAGCTCTGCCTCTTCTAAGGTGTGTGATTTGGGATAAATCATTTAACCTCTCTAAAGCGGTTTCCTTAAATGAAAATGGTAAGAATGATAATGTTCTTCTCACAGATCTGGTATAATAATTAAATGAGATAATGAATATAAAGTACCTCTTATCACTGTAGCTGACACATAACAATTATTCAAGAAACAGTTGTCATTAAATGGTACATAGGTCTTGAGAAAGACATTGACTTTTTAATTTCTTTCGTTCTTTCATTGTTCTCAGTGAGAGAAGGGATGGCAAGATAGCCAGAGTGAGTTTTGTTGACAATATAAGGGGAGAGTGTGGAAGAAGGAATACAAATACTCCGAGTCCCCTTGCTTTGTTTTCTTCTCATTCTGTTTAATATACTTGAATTTTAACATACACCTAAGCCATGCAGTTTGTTTTTTGAGTATTATCCACATGGCTCTGTTCAAAGCTTGGAATTGTCTCTATTCATCCTCCCTAGATTAATTATGGGTGTGATGTGTGCATGTACATGAGCGCAAGTGCATGCGTCTGTGTGTGTGCTTGCTTAGCTATTCATTTTGCTGCCTCCTATTAGATCAGGTATAATCATGGTAGGACCAAAATTTTGTATGTGTGGTTTCCTGCTTTATGCTCTTATGGCTATAATGATGAGAAAACTGATGTATGACCAATTGTACCTAGAGAATTGTCAAACCTCTTTTAAACTTCTATAGTATAAGTATGGAGGAAGGGGAAAATGAATTAATTACAAGAAAGGTGACGTCATGGTGCTTATCCTGAAGTATTTAACTATTTAAATGTATAACAATTACTTAGGAACCTGCTCATTCTCATCCTTTATTTAACACCAGTGAACTGAGTCATGTCCTCATTGTTTGACTCAGTAGCTGCTAAAGTTAAGTGTTCTGTTGAGGAGGAGGTGATTCTACAGTATATCTAATATGCTATTTCTTTCTGAAACATTGTTTCTTAATGGACATGTTCATTAAGAAAAATGAAAAGGATCCCAAATAGAGTCTTTCTTTATTACATTCCATTCTGGATGTTGGTCCTGCTTCAAGAGGATGGATAAGAAAACAAGATCTCAGATATTCCATCTCTGGAACTGCTAGTAAAAGTCATTAAATGATAAATGTATACTTAACAAGAAGTTATTTGCACATTTTCTTCTGATGAAACTATGTAAGCAGTTTCTCATTTCATATCTATATCCATATGTCTATATGCATATGTCATTAAAATAAGTTTTGTAAATGAAAAATCCAGCGAATAAGAAGGACAACCACTTCTTGAGAAACTGCGGCATTGAGTAACTGCCAGCCACTGCCCTAGCATTTTACATACATAATCTCTATTCTGTTTGATACCACAATGAGGAAAGTTTTATTTCACATTCTACAGATTAAAAAATTCAAATCCAGGGTCATATGATTTCTGTGAGCTAACTAAATGTAAACAGAAAGTGTTGACAGATAATATACTGTCACTTTTGCTTTTGAGGATCTCATAATCCATCAGGGAGGGAGGTGGGTGAGAGACTCCTAATAATGTGCAGTAAGTATGCTGGGGGTATAGACAAGGGAAGCGGGAAGGGTCACATCTGAGCTCATCTTGCCTGAAGGGCTTTTTCCATGCGGAGGAAGAAATGTCCTAGAATGGACATTTTTGGCAAAGGGAATGGGGTTTATTGTTATTAAGTAAAGAGGTGACTACTACAAATAAGGATTTATATTTGTATTATTTTTGTTCATTGAATTATAGCTGCACATCCAAAGAGCCTGGGTGTACGTAGTCCTTTAAGGAATGACATAATGCTATTAATAGTGATTATTCTGCTTGGGCCTGTCTAGTTGTAAAACAGTTAAAAGAAGGGTTTCTTTTAGAATGTGAGTCTTAAGGCAGAGACTGACTCCTCCATGTAACTGGGTACTTCACTGAGTAGTCTTAAAGACTTGTGACCATTGAATTGGCACACTGTCTAAAGATGAACATTTTATTTATTTATGACTCTCTAGATAACTTCTTTTTAAAGGATCAGTTGTAGACTTAGAAAGAATATAGAGATTACAATAAATGGAAACTTGGGCTTTTACATGGACTGTGTGCAGGCTGAAATCAAGTTGTTTAAAAATTTGGGCTATTAGAAACAGAAGTAACTTTAGAGATACTCATGTAGCCCCATACTCATGAGAGGTACTCATGTAGAGATATTCATTCAGACGAAGCAGAGGCTGAGTGTCTTGCCCCAGGCCCAGAAGAAAGCAGGTTCTAGAATCCAGTGGTTTGACTCCCTTTGCTTTATCCCTTTATAACATTTTTATCTAGTACTTTAAGAAAATAAAGATTTAACAGAGAATTACTTTAACTTATGTTATGGACTGATCTGTGTTTCCCCAAGATTCAGGTATAGAAGCCCTATCCCACAATACCTTAGAATGTGACTATATTTGGAGATAGGGCCTTTAAAAGATACCTCAGGTTAAATGGGGTCATAAGGATGCTGTCCTTATAAGAGGAAGTGATACCAGGGATGCACTTGTACAGAGGGTTGACCATGTGGAAAAGCAACAAAAGGGTGGCCATCTGCAAGCCTAGAAGAGAAGCCTCAGGAGAAATAAACCCTGCTGGCACCTTGATCTTGGACTTCAAGCCTCCAGAACTGTGAGAAAATAAAAGTTCTATTGTTTAGGCTGCCCAGTCTGTGGTATTTTGTTATGGCAGCCTTAGAAAACCAAGATACCTGGCAAATTTTCAAATTAATGAAAGAAGCACACTGACCTTGTTTCTTGATTACATGATAAAAGTTAGTTATATATTATATATTTTGACACTTCCCCACAATATTTATTTAATATTTGCTATTTTAGAGAGTGCTTCTCTCCTTAACAGCGAGAACTGTGCTTCATACATCTTTACTTCCCCTATGCACAGAGTAGTGTTTGGCATGTGTGAATAAATAAATGAAAGAAATGATATTACTCCAAGTGAGCATATCTTTCTCATAATTGAATCACATGCCTTTAATGTCAAACATTTTTATTGGAAAAATGATGTTTTCCTTGAGATATACCTTCTCCTTTTCTTAATTTTGACATAGTGATTCCTTCCTTCCTTCCTTCCTTCCTTCTTTCCTTTCTTTCTTCTGCAAGGCTTGTAGGACCTTAGTTCCCCAACCAGGGATTGAACCCAGGCCCTCGGCAGTGAAAGCGCAGGATTCCTAACCACTGGACCATTGTGGGCTGTGGTGAGACATAACACTTTTATATGGTAAACTGACAGCTATTTCCTGCTACGTCAAGAGGCCTTTAAGTCAGGTTCTTCTGACTTTTATGGTGCTTAGTAGGTTTCTCAACAAAAGTCATCTCTATACTTTATAATATTTCTTGTTCTCAAGCTCTTTCCTATTGCTCAGTGATGTCTCTATTTAGCAGAGTCATCTGAGAACTGGGGACTACTATTTTAGTGTTTTTTGCTCTCCCTCTGGTGTCACACACACACATCTGATACATCCTCGAGCATGGCAGTCAGTTGTGCTTGCCAGCAGACAAATGCCACCTCTGTGAGGTGCAGTACTTATGTATTACACCACCTGGTGTAGGACTTATTTGCATCTGAAATCCTTCCATCCTCAGTTTTCAATTCATGGGGCAAAACTGTAGCAAACACTATTCTCCTGATTATATATTTATCTCACTCAGTAACTAGCATCATTTTTTTCCTTTTTTTTTCTTTGAATATTCCTTTTTGTTTGGCATCTAATGTGTATATTATGAGGAAGGGAAAATTAGTCCTGGTCCTCAAATATTTACTCGAGTGAAACTCTGATATGTAGAAAACAGGGTGATATTAATCATTACAAAAAAGTTTCAGAAGTGCAGAGTGACCTGGTACATTTTGAATACCTGGAGGCTATAGCATGAATGAATCATGAGAATGAAATAGACTTCATTTAAGAAGGCAAGGAAGTTTGAAGAAGTTCATGACACAGATTGGAGAAAAGAAGGGAGGGATTTTTAGAACAGTAAATGATACTAATGGAGGTACTCAAGTAGGAATCAGAAACTTTTATTGAGGAAAATATATTGAAAGTTGAATGATGGAATTTAGGTATTCTACCAAGTGTATAAAAACTGAGTTTGAATAAGTAATAACTAGCACTTATTGGAAACTATACACTAGAGACTTACACTTATTCGTATTCTCAATCAATCACCAGGACAATCCTATAAAATGAGTTACATCATTATAGTTTACTGATGAGGATACTGAAGACTCAGGCTGGGTTACTTATTCCAGCAGAAGTACTGGTTAGAATTTGGACAAGGTATGCCTGGCCCTAATTTTCATTTTCACACAATGTTCTGTAGAAGGCGAGGAAAAATGAAGTAAAATGTGCATCAGGGTCCAACGAGGAAAACAGAAACAATTTTAAGTATTTGAAATAGAAGAAATCTAATAAAATGAATAAATTACACCATCCGTGGAAACAGCTAAGAAACAACCAGGCAGTGACAGGGCGACCTAGAGGTTAACCACAGCAGGAAGAGGCTCCCACTCCTTAACTGGGGGAGCCAAGCTTGGTGGGGGAGGCAGGACCAACCACAGGAATCTGGAACCACTGCGGGCCCATTCAGCAGAGCTGTAGCCAACAAAGAGGTGATACTGCTGCTGGAGATGTCCTTGCAGGCAAGGACAGAGGGACAAATGCCTTGACTTCCCCCTTCCTCCTGCCTCTCTGGTCTTTTCTTGGATGCAAGAAAGTAAGGAGCGTGGTGGTAGAGATTCACTGTCAACTCCTATTATTCTTATGGATGAAGGTTTTTCTGGCTTTCATATTTTAGATGGTCTAGCAGAGGAAACCAAAGAACCTCAGGGTCAGTTGTTTATTAGATCCACAGGGAAGAGTTTGGATTATGAGGTGAGATAAAACATAGTTCAATTTCATGATAACTTAATTTTTCAGACTTTTAATACTATGGAACCTTAAGGATTGGAAAGAGCAATGAAATGCCATTAAGTTGAGTAGTATTTTACATAAGAATAGACTACTTTAGAAAGTCCTAGAAAAGGGAAACAGAAACAACCCTAGGATTTAAAGACTCTGGGTAATTTGTTTTTGCGAGCTGCAGGCATAGAGCATGGGGGAAAGGTGGCTTACTGAATGCTACAAATTGATGTTAACAAGGGGGCTGGGTATTCAAAAATGATTCCAAAGAAATCATGCTGTAGTTTTGGACAAAGGCCTTTACCTCAAGAGACATGGATTTGGCAGCCTCTTCTGGAGAACTGTACTCACAGGCAGCGTTTCATGTCTGACCTTAGGCAACCAGGCAGAACTGGAGTCAGAGGCTGACCGAGTGCCTGCCCATATGCTTCTGACTTGAGCCAAATTTCCTGTTCATGAAAATGACTGACGGACCCACTAGACACTGCTCTTGAAGGAAGATCTCTGTTCAGTGCTTCAGATCTTGTAAATGAGTGAAGAGCCTCCCTGAGGCATCGAAATTGCTTCTGGCCCAAGGAATACAGAAAATATAGGATGAAAGATAACTTCGAAATGTGTTTTCGTTTTCGGAAATCCTGCCATGTTTCTGATGTTCTCTCAACGTGCCTTTCATTTATTTGGAAACTTTCAGTGCCTCCGGCAGACAAAACTAAAGCCCACCATAGCGGGAGTGAGCTTCAGGAAAGAAAGGGTACTATATGTATGGGAGGAACAGAGGGTATTGATCACCCACTGGATCTGGGAGATGGGCTATACTTGGTTCAGCTTGCCTTCTCTCTGCAAAGTTACTTGGGTGGTAATAGAACTTTAGCATTAGAGATTCTGGGATCATCTCTAGGTTCTGTTTATAGGGCTCACCATAGTTCACTGTTAATGCTTCCAGAAGTATATTTGCTCACTCAGTAAAGATTTGTTGAGTATTTCCTATGTTCCAGGAAGTTGGCTAGACAGTGAGGACACAAAGATGAAAAGGGTGCTTTCTAGTTACCGATTGCTGCTTTCCAGGAAATCACAGGATATTGGACCTCCTAAAACTGAGGTTGGTTGGGATGATGGACAAGAATTCAGAAGGCTGGGATTCTAGCCCTCTCTCTGCCACAAATCACCTGTGTGACCTTGAACAAGTCACTTCCCCTCCCTGGGCCTCAGTTTCCATGTCTCTCAAATGGTATGACTGTGAATGCTTGAAAATCCCACAAGGGATTTTTTTTTTTTTTTTTTCTTTCGGTACACGGGCCTCTCACTGTCGTGGCCTCTCCCTTTGCGGAGCACAGGCTCCGGACGCACAGGCTCAGCGGCCATGGCTTACGGCCCACATGGCCCAGCTGCTCTGAGGCATGTGGGATCCTCCCGGACCGGGGCACGAACCCATGTCCCCTGCGTCGGCAGGAGGACTCTCAACCACTGCGCCACCAGGGAAGCCCCCCACAAGGGATTATTGAGGATGCAAGAGATAATGTCTGGGTAAGAATCGTAAAGAGAGAAAATGCTAAACAAATGAAAGCTGTCTTGATCACCTCAGCAACACAAAAATCTTATATATTCTTTCTCTAGAAACATCATTTTGTAAAATTCTCAAAGCCAAACACTTCATTGAATGAGAAGGTAGACAGAGAAACAGGAGTTATTAGGCTGCAGTAATAACTCACATTTAACAAAAATGATTATATGCCAGGCTTTGTATATAATGATTTATTTATGTGGTGTTATGGAAGTCTTACAACAATCCTGTGAAGTGGGAATTGTTACTCCCATTTAACAGAAGGCAAGTAATTTCAGAGAGATGATGGACCTTGTCAAAGGTCATGTGACTTGTAAATGACCAAGTTTGGGATTTGAAACCAAGTCTGAGTCATATGTTCAGGTGACCTTTCCTGCACCTCATGCAAACCAAACCCTAGAGAAGTGTCTGTGCAAAGCTGGTGCTTCCTTCCATGTGACATAGGCAGCCTGTCAATAAACATGTTCTAAGACATACTGTGTGAAGCCCTAGACATCCTGTGTATTGGTGAGTGGGGTGGAGACACTTAAAAGTAGATTTCTGGACAGAGAATAAGAAAAAGAAAGTAGTATAAAGGAAGCCAACACACTGGCAACAGAGACTATGGTGAGAGGAGCAAACTGGAAGCGGATGAACACCCAGGCTGAGATGAAGAATAAAATTAACACTCAAGGAAAGGCTAAAACGAATCCATGTGCTAAATGCCACAGGGGAATCATCTCCTACTTTTCAGTTTGTCATTTCATATCTGCCAATACTTTTCTTGAGTCCTTGATATTGTAGCCAAAGTAGAAAATAAATACACATTCCACCTATCCTGTGCCTGATGCTGATTAAATATCTGTGATGCAAAAAAATATAGTTTCCAGAATATGTTTTATTCATGAGGGAATCTGCATATGAAACAAATTACTTAGGGGACTGAAAAGTTGTATTCATCCAGGCTAAATCAGATACTTTCTATCTGAAATGTGTAAATTCGAGATGCTTTGTTCCTGGTTTTGTTGGTATAGATGTTTTCTGAAACCTGCCTCTAAAAACAAGTCAACATGTATAACTGAGATATTTTGCCATGTAGAAAACAGTGTCAAGAGCTTACTTGTTCATATCAAGGACTGTCTCCTTTTCTTCTGGGTTCAGCAATAGGACACTGTATAGCTTGGTTTCACAATGAAATTGTTTCTCAAAACCCTTCCTCTCTCCTCAAAACTGTCTTACTGGCTTAACTGATGCTCTCAGTGCACCTGCATGTAATGGCTTGGTGCTGCAACTGCAGCTCATTTCCTACCGGCTGCACATGGTCATCTGAGAGCCCTCAAATCCTCTGGTGGTTGGATTTCTTGGAGGCTGATAAACTTTGAGTACAAAACTCTTAGTTAATCCCTGTTCCTTGGCTGCTAGTATTTTCAGCAGCTGATAGAGCAAGGGCAGTTTTTCTTCTGAAACCTAAAGAAGAGTACTTTTTTTTTTTTTTTAATTCCTGGGTTGAAATCAAACATTTAGCCCATGATTCTTTTTTGAAAACTTTAGTTTATTGAAATATAGATGATTTACAATGTTATGTTAATTTCTGCTGTACAGCAAAGTGATTCAGTTATATATATATGTATGTGTGTGTGTGTGTGTGTGTGTGTGTATATATATATTCCTTTCTATTATGGTTTATTACAGGATACTTAATATAGTTCCCTGTGCTATACAGTAGGACCTTGTTGTTTATCCATTGTATATGTAATAGTTTGCATCTACTAACCCCAAACTCCCAGTCCATCCCTCCCTCACCAACCCCCCTTGGCAACCACATATCTGTTCTCTATGTCTGTGAGTCAGTTTCTGCTTCGTAGATAGTTTCATTTGTGTCATATTTTAGATTCCACATATAAGTGATATCATATGGTGTTTGTCTTTCTCTTTCTGACTTACTTCACTTAGTATGATAATCTCTAGGTCCATCCATGTTGCTGCAAATGACATTATTTCATTCTTTTTTATAGCTGAGTAGTATTCCACTGTGTATATGTACCACATCTTCTTTATCCATTCATCTGTCAACGGGCATTTAGGTTGTTTTCATGTCTTGGCTATCGTGAATAGTGCTGCTATGAACATAGGGTGCATGTATCTTTTTGAATTATAGTTTTGTCTGGATATATGCCCAGGAGTGGGATTGCTGGATCATAGTAGCCCATGATTCTTAAGCTTTACCATGAGCTCTTGTCAGTAAAGCAGTGAAGAACTTGCAGGGGCACATAGACACAATTTAGCTTAACATGGCAGGGGTTCCTGAATCTCTGTATAAGTATCACCACCACACAGTCATAGGAGAGTAAGTCTGGGAGAATGCAGATAGTCTTAAGAAAACCAGGGAAAACCCCAAATTCACTTGAATTCTCCTAGTTGATCATAGCATTGAAGCACATTTTAAACTTGATTCCCGACCATGTCTTTTTTTCTGCGCCTCTTCCTGCTCAGTCACACCACGTGGACTCATCTCTGTTTCTGGTGCTCACAGAGTGCTTTCTTCTGCCAGAAATACTTTTCCTCCCCTTCCTGTTTGATAGTTTTCACTCATCCTTCAGACCCCGGCTTAAAAGTTACTTAATATATCTTCAGAGACCCCATTGGGAATCCCCCCAAACTAATTCGATCTGCAGCAGCTATTTATCTCTGCATCGTGATAAAGAGAAAACTGAGGTTTGGAAAGTTGGCACTGCTTATTTAAAACCGACCCGATGGCAGATCTGATATTGGAATCTATGTTCATAGAATTCTACCACCCATACCTTCTTCTGTTTACAACTCTCACCTCCTAGAAGGAAGGAGGGCCTGATGAGATCAGAGCGATAGAGCAGCTGGCGGTTTCATTGCTGCGTCAACTGAGTTCCGGAGCTAGGGCTCCCTAGGGTCCTCTGATTAACATTAGGTCAGTCCCAAGGCTGAGCTAGAGCTGAGGCTGCGGGGCCTGATGCTGAGACCCCAGCCATCGAGACTGAGGGGTGTGGGGGGGGGGCAGGGAGGTTGGCACAGTGGTCCAGTGGCAGAACTCACAGACCTTCTCCCACAGCTGTAGGCCCCAGCTCTAGTTAGCAGCCCCATCGAAATAAAGGCTCATTCTAACTCTAGGAGGCAAGCCAAGGAGCAGCACTGAACTCTCCCCTCCCCAGGGCCTTTCCAGGACACTTCCCTCGGAAGTGTCCTGCGAGAGAGAACCAAAACCTTCCTTACATTTTCATTTTGTGCGGCTGTGTTCAAAGCCTTTTACCATAAGAGCTTCACTTGACCCTCACAAAAGCGCCCTGAAGTCAGCAGACCAGGTACTATTATCCTCATTGTTCTTATAGCTGTCAAATAGAGTCACCTAGAGGTTAAGTGATTTACTGGGTGTCACATAGCCAGCAAGTGACCGCACTGGGACTGGAATGGCAATATCCCAATTTATGCTTCTGTGCGTTCTTCACTGCATCAGACTATCTCAAAAGCAGCATGGTCATGACCTTCCTCTGTCTGTCTGCCTCATGGGAGAGGATAGTATCTCAGCAGCATGGATGGATCAGCCTTCTATGCACAGCTACCGTTAGAGAGAGATCACGAGAACAGAACCTTAGTCTAGCCCTGCTCTGATCAAACTCTGGAATCAGACTACCTAGCTTCAAATCTCAACTTCTCTGCTTACTGGCTGTGTGATTTGGGACATGTTCCTCAACCTCTGTGTGTCTCAGTTTTATATCAGTAATATAAGTGGAAATAGTGATAATACCTACCACACAGGGCAACGCAGTGAATGACAAATGAGTTATTTCAGGCTTTACATAGAATAGTGCCTGACATGTAAGAAGCAATCCATAAATAGTAGTTTGTAGTAGGGGTTAAACAGGTTTATTACCTCCCTCATTTTGTGCAGTGTCCCATTTTAAACAAAACTCAGTTACTAAGCTCACCCTACATAGACAGTCCTCATCATAAATTATGTTTTCTCTGGGCCACGGGTTTGATTATGGTCCAGAGAAAGCATGGTCCATGTGCACCATGACATTTAGAGCATTTCTGGCATCTTCTTTCTGTTGTTCTCTATATACTGTAAGAGAATGATATAGAGAACTATACTCTCCTTCTGTTAGGCTTTCCCTCTAATTCATTTGAATTTGTTTGCTGAGCAGACATAGTTGACATGACACAATCTAATGAATTACCAGCCCGCACTCAATGTCCCAGCTTCTCTCTGCTGATCATTTACTCTCTCTACAGCTCCCTTCACTTATCATGGAAGTTGTCTCTTAGTAGGTTCATCTTCTAGTAGCAGTATTTTGTAAATGCTTAGCAACAATGCTAGGCCTAACGATCAGCAAGGGAAAGGGGAGAGCTTTTCTACCTGGTACTCTTTTTTTCGTACTGGTCTCTGCTTTTCCCTGTAAATGAGCAGCGAGAATCACTGAGTCTGCATCCCAGCAGGGCCATGCCTTTAATTGCCTCCACTGCAGGAGCCCAGGACAGTAAAGTGAAGTGATTACTGACCGCAGATGCATTGTCTCATCTGCAGATCCCCACCTGCAGAGATCAAGGAATTAATTGAAAACATTTAAAGGTGCTGGTTGGAAAAGCCAGCATCTCCTCTTTTCCGTGTTCTAAAGTTTTATTCTGCCATTAAGAGACCCTGGAACCACTCATTGTGAGCATGCAACTGCATGTTCAAACACTTAAATCAATACTCTCTACTCCCTAAAGTGTACCATTATATATCCTACATTTTGAAATCACAAACCCGCAGTGTGCAGGCAGCTAAAGAGATCTGGCTTAGTAGCTTTGTGGCCTTCTTCAAGTTACCTAACCTTTCTGAACTTCAGGTTGTCCGTCTGTGAATTTTCTCCCTCATGGAGTTTCTAATGAATAAAAAAGAAATGAGTTAAATCACCTAGCATAGAGACAGGCACGTATTCTCTTCTACTCCTCATTCCTTCCTATCAGGAGAAGAAAGGTTTGTGGGGGGCTGGACAATTTGCAGGGATCCTCAAGACCCTAAGGGATCCTCACTGATCTCCAATATGATTATCGAATACATTTCCCAAATTAGCTTTTATATTGAAAGAAATTCAAGGTTCTGGTGATAATGTAAATTCAACAGAAAAGTAATTATTCCAATATAGTCATATAATCTGAGATGCAGTGTGGTTCTAATAGATATTTATGGATCTTGTTGGCTACTGCATCCCAGTGTCCTGACTAGAGCCTGGCACATGGTAGATACTTGATCAATATTTGTTGAATAAATGAATGAATGATATATAGTTATAATGATCCAAGGCATCGATTGGAAGCATTTAAACATGACAGAATGACCAATACCTCCTTTTCTCTGCATGCTCAATTTGAGTTCTGTCATTTAAAAATTCATAGACTAAGGATCATGTTTATAACCATTAAAATATCATTGACCCAAAAAAGAGAGCATTACATGCAAGCATTGTGTTAGCCATCATTTCTTTTAATTCTCACGTCAGATGTACAAGCTGTGGTGTTAGCTCCTACTTTATGGTGAGGTTAACTTTGTCCAAAGTCACACAGGTAAAAAAGTAGAAGAGCAGAAATTTGAATCGAAGTATTATGACTAGATCCAAAGCCAATGTTTATTTCACCACCTCAAATTAGATAAATAATTAGGAAAAGTTTTACTACTCCACAAGTGAAATAACTTCCTGAATTCCAAGATCAGTTTGAATAATAAAAAAGTGTCCCTTCTGAGAGGACCCGGCACTTTAGGAATAGTTAGATTCACCTTGAATTATGAGTGGGTGAGGAGGCAGGGTATTGGTTGGTCCAGAGGACAATGGTTGGTCTTAAAAAAGAGTATCATTTTTTTGGTACGAATACTTAGTGCCTTAGGCATATTGCCATAGTCCCTTAGTGGTCTAGAGTTTTTTGACAAAAAGTAGAATCGTTACAAGGTCAAAGAGACAGATGGGACTGATGGAAGCAGCTTTGCAAATGATTGAGGTGTCTTGCCTAGAGGAGGTCTGGTGAGGAGGAGGAGGAAAGAAGCTGACCAGAGCTTGAACAGAGGCTGCGACCATATGTCGAAACAGGGAGATCAAGGGACAGAGTGAAAACATGAAGAGAAGTGCAAAGTTGGAAATGGCTCTAAGATTGCTGTTTTAGAAAGCTGATGATGTTCCTTCACCTGGTGTTGCTAGGCAACCAAGTTATGTCCATGCACAGGACCACCTGTTGACTCAGTAAGATGGCTCAGTTTGTAAGCTTCTATGACTAGCATATTTACTTGCATATACTCTCTGATATCAAATATTTTACGTGAGTAAATAACCCCAAATGCAATATTTGTGCCTTGTCACAAAGCATGGGCTCTGGATCCAGACTGCCTAGGTTCAGATCTTGGTTTTACAACTTACTATATTTATAACTGGGTCTCAGTTTCCTCCTCTATATAATAAAAAATCACCATCACACTACCATTTTTGGCTAAGAACGAAGATTAAATAACTTTAATACATGTGAAATATTTAGAACAGGTCCTGGCATAAAATAAACTTTCAATAAATGTTAACTATCATAAGTAACTTTTCTTGCTTTTTCCTTTATTCTTAAATCTTTTGCCTATCACTTGTCACAATTCTGGAGATTATTTCTGAGATAATTCACCTTCACATAAATATTCATATTCTTTCTTTCTCCCTATTGCCTGATTTCTTCCAATATTAGCTTACAAAAACCTATCTGATTAACTATCTCTCTGGTCCATTTTGGAACCTAAAACATTGAGAAAGAGAAAAGAAATGACCCAGACTTCCTTGGAAAAAGCCAGGTGGAATCAGTCATCAGTCTCCACAATCCATGAAAAGCCCCATACTGACATCAGAACTTCCACATCTCCATCAGCCTCTGCAGACACCTCTCATTACGTTTTCTTTCCTCCAGCATCAGTACTTGTTACAAAACATTATTCCTTATTTAACTGCATTGTCATTTTTATTCTGTTGTACTTAGCTACTCTTATTGGAGTCATTGCTGTTACTTCGGAATATTTTTTTTCCCGTTGCAAACGGATGATGTTTAAGCTATGCTTGAGGTGAATATATTGCTGTGGCTAGCTTGGAAACTTAAGGGCCTTTTGTAACATCATCCTGTGAAATGTATATGCCTTATCCTGAACAGCTGACTCAGATAGGAACTTTCTAACATGTAGATGCATACTTTACATAGCCATATATTATCTTGTTGAACTCTCAACACTTATACAATAGGTATTGTTATTTCCATATTATACGTAAAAAATATGGGCTCTAGAATTTTAAATAACTTACCTAAGTCACATAGCAGTCAGGACAGGAGAAGGAACTAGAGCCCATTTCTATTCATTTTTTTGTCCGGTACACCAGTCGCTCCTGCCATACACACACGTTAGATCAGGGTATAAGTATGTATTTACAAATGAGAAGCTGGCTAGCTGTTAAATGATAATGATGATGGTAGAAGTTACAAATTTTTCAGGTATTAGTATGTGCCAGGCATCATCTTAAATGTATGATCTTAGTTAAGCCTCATAATCGTCATGAGAGATTAGACTTATCACCATGTACACATATCACCATGTACACATGTAGAAATGATGCTCCTAGAAGTGAGGAATGTGTCAAAGGTCACACCATCAATGAGTAGCAGGATTGGAATTCAAATTCAAGTCCCTTTGACTCTAAACTCCAATTTTTTTTTTTTTTTTTTTTTTTTTTTTTTTGCTGTATGCGGGCCTCTCACTGTTGTGGCCTCTCCCGTCGCGGAGCACAGGCTCCGGACGCGAAGGCGCAGCGGCCATGGCTCACGGGCCCAGCCGTTCCACGGCATGTGGGATCCTCCCGGACCAGGGCACGAACCCGTGTCCCCTGCATCGGCAGGCGGACTCTCAACCACTGCGCCACCAGGGAAGCCCTAAACTCCACATTTTTATCAACTCCACATTCTGCTTCTTTAATGGCTGGATAAAATGCATGCCTCCTCTCCCCGGCATGCCATTGAATTGCGGGTAGAGTAGACTGAAAACGGGCGGGGACTGCTGTTGCTCTTGTTTGTAAGTAAGATAACATCCAAGGAGAAAAATCAGAGTTCAACAGAAAGATGTGTGTGTCATGAGTTTACATCTGATTCACAAATCCTTGGGAACAGATGACATTGTCCAGAGTCTGAGAGAAAGGAACAGAAGAGCAGTGATGGAGTCCTGGGGTGACTCTCACCATCTGGTTGTGGAAGGAGGAAGAAGTGGTTGGCTGAGAGAGCCTGCTTTTCTAGGGAGTCTTTTAATGAATCCTCAGGGAGACAATTTGTTAGAAGTGAGCTTTTGCAGCTCATTAGTTGCCTTGAAACTTAATGACATCGGGCAGGTTTGGAATTTCTTCTTCAGTCCGTGGAGAGTTTTGCTTTGTATGAATATTAGCTAAGTATTGTTCTGTATGCAATTTGTACATGTGCTCTGAGTTAGCAGACTTTTGTTTTAATGGTCAGAAATGATCTTCTGTAGAAATCTGAAAGATCTGTGTCAGATTATAATGATTCTATGCAGGAATGTTATCACAAGGAATGATTTGTAAGTAGTTCTAATTCCTAGGTAATAGATTTTGTTCTCCTGTCTGGTCACTAGAGAAATATTATCTTTTTTTATTGTTTTTTCTTATGGTAATGCCTTCACTGGCTTAAGAGGAGCCCACACATTTATTTAATGGCTCCCCAAATCGTTTGTAGTCAACAGGAGAGTTCCAGACTGTGAATTTCTAAACTTCTCTCATAAATATGTATAAGTGAAGCTACTAGAATGCCCTGAAATGCACCCATCTTGGGGATGCCCTGACTGATTGAATACAATCCAAAAAGAAATCACAGCAGACTCATTTTCCCACACTTATACAACCTACTTTAATGAAAACCTTAACCAGGGACTTCCCTGGCAGTCCAGTGGTTAAGACTCCAGGCTTCCACTGCAGGGGGCCCAGGTTCAATCCCTGATCCCAAACTAAGATCCCGCATGCCACGCAGTGTGGCCAAAAAAAAAAAAAAACAAAACCTTAACCAAAATTGTTCGGATTCCACCCTTTGAGATTTAGCCATGTACCTAAATTTTTCTTCCTATTATTATTTTTTTTTTTTTTTTTTTTTTTTTTTTTTTTTTTTTTTTTGCGGTATGCGGGCCTCTCACTGTTGTGGCCTCTCCCGTTGCGGAGCACAGGCTCCGGACGCACAGGCTCAGCGGCCATGGCTCACGGGCTTAGTTGCTCCGCGGCATGTGGGATCTTCCCGGACCAGGGCACGAACCCGTGTCTCCTGCATCGGCAGGCGGATTCTCAACCACTGCGCCACCAGGGAAGCCCTTTCTTCCTATTATTACAAAATTCTTGGCATGTTTTTTCAAATACACATCTGATCAGATGTGAAGGGCTTAAAACCTTTCAATGGATTCTAGCCACTCTTGGGATAAAATCCATAATTCTTTTTATGACCTCCAGAGTTCTTCATGATCTTTTTCCCACCTCTCTGTATTTATCTCCTGTCACCACCCCCACTCATGCTTTTACAGAGCCCCTTTCTGCAGCAGGGTTTTGCCACATGCTGTTCCATCTGCCTGGAACATCCTCCCCTGTTCTCTTCACATCCTCATTAGCTCCTACCCTTTAAGTCTCAGGCCTTTCATTATATTCTGTCATAATACTGTTTCCTTGAGCAAATATTGCAGTCTAATTAAATAATAATTCGCTAATAAGTACACTATGTTTATGTCTGTCACCCCTACTAGACTAAGGATAAGGGCCACTTCTGTAATTCACACCTGTATTTGCAGCATGTAGTACAGAATCAGGTACATCATTGGTCACACACAATGTTTTATGAATTAGTTGATATATCAAGCATTTCAAAGAGTGTCTGGCATAGAGTAAGTGTTCCTACTTAAATTAGATTAATTTTTTTTTAATTTTAGTTTTTTGAAGTATAGTTGACTTACAATATGTATTATATTAGTTTCAGGTGTACACATAGTGATTTAATATTTTTATGGATTACACACCATAACAAGTTATTACACTATTATTAACTATATTCCCTGTGCTGTACATTACATCCCTATGACTTATTTATTTTATAAATGGCAATTTTTTTTTTTTTTTTTTTTTTGCGATACACGAGCCTCTCACTGTTGTGGCCTCTCCCGTTGCGGAGCACAGGCCCTGGATGCGCAGGCTCAGCGGCCATGGCTCACGGGCACAGCCGCTCCGCGGTATGTGGGATCCTCCCGGACCGGGGCACGAACCCGTGTCCCCTGCATCGGCAGGCGGACTCTCAACCACTGCGCCACCAGGGAAGCCCCATAAATGGCAATTTGTACCTTTTAATTGCCTCTATCTTTTTCACCTGTTTTCCCCTCCCCCTCCCCCTGGCAACCACTTATTTGTTCTCTGTATCTGTGAGTCTGTTTCTGTTTTGTTATATTTGTTTGTTTGTTTTGCTTTTGAGATTCCACATGTAAGTGAAAACATATAGTATTTGTCTTTCTCTGTCTGACTTATTTTATTCAGCATAATACTCTCCAGGTCCATCCATGTGATTGCAAATGGCAAGATTTTCATTCATTTTATGGCTGAGTAATATTCATTGCATATACACCTTATCTTCTTTATCTATTCATCTGCCAGTGGATACTTAGGTTACTTCTATATCTTGATTTTTGTAAATAATGCTATAATGAACATTGGGGTGCATATGTTTTTTTGAATTAGTGTTTTTGAGTTTTGTTGGATAAATACCCAGGAGTGGAATTGCTGGATTGTGTAGTAGTTCTATTTTTCAATTTTTTGAGAAACCTCTATACTGTTCTCCATAGTGGCTACACCAATTTACATTCCCACCAAAAGTGCACCAGGGTTCCCTTTTCTTCACATCTTCACCAACATTTATTATTTTCTTGTCTTTTTGATGATACCCATTCTAACAGGTGTGAGGGGATATCTCATTGTGGTTTTGATTTGCATTTCTCTGATGATTAGTGATGCTGAGTATCTTTACTTGTGCCTGTTGGCCAACTGTATGTCTTCTTTGGAAAAATGCCTGTTCAGGTTCTCTGCTCATTTTTTAATCAAATTCTTCATTTTTTTGCCATTGAATTGTATGAGGTATTTATATATTTTGGATATTAACCCCTATTGGACATATCATTTGGAAATATCTTCTCCCATTCAGCAGGTTGCCTTTTCGTTTTGTTGATGGCTTCTTTTGCTGTAGTACATGTTGATAAAAGGGTCTTGGATAGTGATAGAGGGCCTTGGGTCCCAGTTGTAGCTCTGCTGTGTGGTCTTTGGAGTGTCATCTCATCTTTCTGGGCTTCAGTTTTCTTGCCTTTACAAGCATTTCTTTAGAAATTTCATTTTTAAAAAACCCCTGGAAACACAGGTTCCCTTAAAAGCCAACGTAAAAGGGAAGAGAAAGAGCTGGTTAATTATAAAGTTAATGTTTTTTTTTTTTAGGTTTCCAGCCTTTCCATCTGAAGTATTCTCCACATCTAGGGTGGCCCTTCATCTTCTAGATACAGAGAGCCTACCCATCATCAAAATTATTCTCATTGGAAAGGCTCTTATATCATTTATGGGGCTCAATGAATAGCTCTCATCTTCCCTCTCTGGTTTCAGTATCAATTGAGAAACAAATCAGCAGGAGGAGAACTATCATAGCATCTTTGTTACTGGTAGAGGACAAATTGGAGGATGTAGCTCTTATGTGAGATGCAAATGGAGCTGCTGTCTTTCTACCACTGTAACTGGATGGTGGAACAATCTACTCAAGGGACACAGAATCTTCAGAAGAGACACACATACCCGGGAACCCACCTCTAACTGATTTGGGTGGAGTAGGGAAGAGAAAAAGGCCAAATTCCCTGCACACAACACCTTTGGCAAATAACTGTTCAGTCAGGGAACCTGGACTGATAGCCATCATCCAGTAACTTAATCTTCCTCTGTGAAAAGGAGTAAGAAGAGGACAGTGAACTTGGACTGTTTGACTCTGGGGGAAGGGACAAAATATTTTTACTTTCAATGTCAGTTATTCAGTAAATTTCAATTAGGGATTAGGCAGTTTCTAGAAAAAAGCAAAGTGAACCTGTTCCAGGCAGCTGGTACCATGGGAACCAGAAAATGCATTTGAGGGGTTTTATTCGGTTGGTTTATTTTTTGTAAACTAAAGCAAATATATATAGCCCAGGAGTACCAGGCTCCTGGTAACAAGCAGTCCAGGTTTCCCTGGGGCATTTGGGTTTTAAGCCTAAATTCCACTTGTGGAATGTCAGGACTTAACTTATTCAAAGGCATCTTAGAGCCCCTGGGAAAAATTGTTGGCTTGGGGAGCCTTCCTGGAGCTTCTGATATTATTCCCTAAGTTTAGTGTTACCTCCCTAGGAGACAAAACCTGCTTCTTAGAGCCATTGTTGTATTTATATCTTCTCTTTTCAAATTTCTTTTAGGTTTTTACCTTAAGAGGCTTATTTTCATGACTAGTTTCAGTAAGGCAATGGAATGCATGTGGTGTTTTCTAAAGCAGTTGCCATAATACTGTGAATCTTTTGAGAGTTTGTGTTTAGGTATTTGTGTGTCTATGTATTTGCATATACATGTATTCATATTTATAGCTCTTCAGGTATGTAAACATAAATACAGTGCCACATATATGTGTGTCTTAATTCAGGGAGACTTAGCCAACAAGCAGGCTGCAATTTTCCCCTCATAATTGGCAATGAGAGGGGAGAGACCAGGGTTCCAGGAGCTAAGCCAGTTGTGTAGCTAGTTCCCAAGGAGAAAGATCAGCCTGGCAGTGTCCAAAGAGGCACAATGAATTTGACATTGTTACCTAAGGAGGTGTAATCTAGGAAGTAGCAGTTGGCCAAGGAGTCTGAGTAGCACTAATATTGAAATTCAGGTAGTCAGTTAATTCAGTCATCTGTTGAGAATAAGAACTCGGGCAGGTATTGGAAATCTAGGCAACAAAATCAAGACCCTGGACAGAGGGGGCTGCAGCATTGGACTGGATCACAGGGTATCTACCTAGCAGGTCAGATTTATTTCTGGTCTCCAGTTGTAGCTTTGTGCAAATAAGGAAAAGGAAGCAGAAGGCCAGATGTTATATACTGGGCTTATGCCGTAGAGGTCGAAGGAAGGTTCTCCCTTGGGGAGCCTCCATAAATCCAGGGGTTTTCCAGAATACACATTTAGTGACAGTACAACTTAATTGATTAGCTGGCGGGGAAAAGACATCGTTATATGGACAGCCTTATTCAAGCTTGGCTCAGATGCTAGGTGAGGTGGAGTCTGAAGTCAGGACCTTAGAGATTAGAGGTGAGTCCCTGTAAAGAAAGCGAAGGTACATATGCATGTATACACACACACACACACACACACACACACACACACACACACACACGTAGTATTCACATATATGTGAACACAGAATCATGTGTTATAGTTGTGAAGATTAACTCAGAGCTGGTTTCTGTCCTTATATTGTCAAAGGCTGAAAGGAGGTCAATGAGAAGTTGCAAATGAATTTTTGGTATTCCTGAAAGGTCTCTCTTATCCCATCCAGTGGGATAGAGCATATCACTATGGTCACATGTGGCTTGTGTAGAATATTGTCCAGGGATATCTGAACCTATAGTGTAAAAACAAAATGCAGTTTTACTATCAGGTTGAAGAAATGTATGAGTCTGCAGTTAGCAGGAAAGAGGAACAACACTTTAGAAGGCAGGATAAACTACCCCGGTGCCTGTTACTTAGTAAGAGTCAATAAATACTTATTGAATAAATTATATTTTGTCCATCCATGTGGTGTCATGATCATGATGTTTTCCTAGAGGGAAAAAAATCTCTTGAAGACTTATGTAATTTAAGCTTTTTAATCAAGTGGACTATGTGAAGAACTGTCACCAATCAGAAAGTGACCTGGGGTCACACATATTTCCCCGATAGAGTTTGCTGTTGAATACAGTACCACCATGAACAAATAAGCTAGTCTTCATGAAAAAGAATTCAGAAAGATGGAACAATTTAGAAGGGCATATGTCACTGTCACTATTATGCACCACTCTGTTTTTAACTTTCAGTTTTCAAAAAATTTGCCCAGGGGTTAACCCTAGAGCCTGTGTATCTTGTAGTCATTATCCTTTACCTCTTGTGGACTCTGCTGCTCGTTGGCAAGCAAGTGAGGAAAAGAACTGATGATTCAGGGTCTGGGCCTAAGGCCAAAGCTAATTAACTCTGGAAGTAAATGAAAGCTGTTACCCATGTTCCTCAGAACAGAGCAAACCAATATTTGTATTTTTTGCTGTTCCCAGGCTGATGGTGCTTTGGTTGTGGTGAATAAATTGCAGGTAGTGTGACTCTCAACATAAATTGATAGGTGTAGAATAATAGATGAGGAAGTATCCATAAATTATCTCTTTTAACATCTTACAGACTCCTATATTGGTTAAGGAGATATACTTATTTTGAAATATACGTAATACAGTAATTTTTCTAATCTCAGTTCAAATTTTCTTCTAGTTCTTCCCCAGAAGTTTTCTTATTCCTAACTGTCACAGCCTTCTCTGCTTGAATGGGATTTTTATTTTTTTTTTAGGATCTAGGGTTTTGGGTGGCTTTTAAGGGATTTTAGGTGTTTTTTGTTGGTAGGTTAAGACATTTTTAAAAATTTCCACCTAATCCGGATAATAATGCCACAATTTATTGAACACTTACAATATGCTAGGCACTTATTCATAACATCTGTAATTCCCTTACGCATGCTGTAATGTAGGCTCCATTTTGATGGGAGGAAACACAGGTTGCATTTGGCAGAGTCAGGATTCACATTCAGGTCTAGCTCTAGAGTCCGTGCTACCTCTCTAAATTAGTTGGGATTAGGGTCAGCTGAATATAGATTAACCCACAAATAATATTAATTAAATAATTTTTATTTTTCTGTCACATAGAAGAAATTCAAAGGAAGATATCTCCAACACTGTCAGAATCTCTCCCTGCTCTACTATCCTAGCCTGTACTTTCCTTCTCCAAAATCATGTTATGGCTCAGGATGTCCACTGAGACTTCAACTACCAGATTTGCATTCCAGTTTGCAGGGAAGAATTAGAGGGGCTGGCAAAAGTGTTGTCTCAGGTGCCTGTCTCTGTTTTAAGGAACTTTTTCTGGAAGTCCTGTCCATCGATTTTCACTTACGTATGACTTATTCATATTTATAACTCCAACACCTAGAATAGTTCCTGGCACAGTGAATGAACAGATGGATGGAAATGAGTGAATATGAGACTTAAACTTATACTGAGCCCAAGACATAGTTAAGACAATCTCAGATTTGTTGGCTTTTCATTTATCTTTGTTTTTTTTTAATCTGCTAGATGTGACTCTCTCTCTCCCTCTTTCTGTCTACCCTCTTTTCTCAACACAGAGATACACCATCTGGCTCTTCCAACTCATTGTTTAGGTTTTGACTGACTCAGAACTCTCTCAGAGAAGATTTCTCTGTCCTTTTGAAAGATATAATTTGACTAAGCACCCCATTTGGGTTAACATAGTATCTTTCATTTAGTCTTATCAAAGCAGTTTCCACACTTTATTAGTTTTATTGCAATGAGCTGCTTAAAATAAGGACCTTGATTTGTTCACTGTTATATCATTAGCACTTGGAATCAAGTCCAGAATACAACTGGTGTGCAGTTAATATTTACTGAAAATATGGGGGATATTCAAATGAGTTTCTGGATGCTATCATAAAAAAGACCACAAATAACAAATGTTGGAGAGGATGTGGGGAAAAGGGAACCCTTGTGCACTGTTGGTGGGAATGTAAATTGGTACAGCCACTATGGAAAACAGGATGGAGGTTTCTTTAAAAACTAAAAATAGAACTACCATACAATCCAGCCATTTCACTCCTGGGTACTTATTCAAAGAAAACAAAAACACTAATCTGAAAAGAAACATGCATCCCAATGTTCATAGCAGCATTAGTTACAATAGCCAAGATATGGAAGCAACCTAAGTGTCCATCAACAGATGAATGGATAAAGAAAAGGTGGTGTGTGTGTATAAAATGGAATACTAGTCAGCCATAAAAAAGAATGAAATTTTGCCATTTGCAACAACATGAATGAACCTGAGGGGTATTACGCTTAGTGAAATAAGTCAGATGGAGAAAGACAAATACTGTATGTTATCACTTACAGGCAGAATCTAAAAAGTAAAGCAAACAAATGAATATAACAAAATAGAGAGACTCATAGATATAGAGAACAAACTAGTTGTTACCAGTGGGGAGGGATGAGATAGTGCTAGGGGATTAAGTGGTACAAGCTACTATGTATAAAATAAATAAGCTACAAGGATATATGTACAGCACAGGGATTATAGCCAATACGTTATAATAACTTTAACTGGAATATAATCTGTAAAAATTTTAATCATTGTGTTGTACACATGAAACTAATATAATACTGTAAATCATCTATACCTCAACTTAAGAAAATGAGGTTCTGGATGATTAACAAACTTCTCTAAAATCACAGAAGTTGATATGGGCCTAAGTCTCTGCCTTTGAAGTCTATATTCCATCAAGGAAGGACAAAGATACAAATTCAGGAGGACAAAACCAAACCAAAACAAAACATCTAATTTCATAAATCTGTTTGAAGCCTGCTGTCTTTTCCTCACTAAGTTACTATAGCCAGTTTTGAGTTTCTTCTCAGAGTAGTGATTGACTCAGATGAATTTTCAGAAGTCCAGATTAAACCAAGGGGGAAAGCCAACACTAGTCATTGAAAAAGTGGTAAAATTTGCCCCACTGTGCTTGCAAAATAATTCCTAATTATTGCAGAATTTCTATATAAGCCACCTTTTATTTTATTCTTTTTTTCTCTGCTGAGGACTCATGTATATGGGCAATAGCCAAGACAAAAAAAGTCATTCTGTTTGGCAAAGAGAGGAATTTTCAGTGTGTTTATATGAAAATGGGTCCTCCAAGCAGAAGGCTGTACAGCTCATCCCCCCAGACCTGTCATCTTGCTCCTCTAACTGTAGGGCATTTATACAAAGTCTTCAGAGACACTGCTGCTCCAAGGTCAAGAATGGCATTGTCCCAGGTACAGCCCTGAAGTGTGGAAAGGTGGTGATAGGGCTCCCTTGATGTAGCATTTGGCTTTTTAACCTACAGAGCATACACTGTAGGGATGTGTGGCCTTGTGCCAGTAGCATAAAACCCAAGATAATCAAGTCACTGTTGTTAAAGGCTTGCTGAGAGGAAATTACAAATTTGTAATCTTTTTCTTATGGTAATTAATTCAAAACCTGAAAATAATAATTTTTTAAAAATCAGCTCTGTCAGAAGAATACTAAGTTCATAGGAATTTTTAAGATAAAATACAAGTCTCAAAACAAATGGTGCTTTGGACTGTGAACCCCCAGACTCACTAGAAGCACAATGATTGTGCTCCTTTAATGTTAGGGTGGGAGTGATATAATGGGGAGAACCAGAGCTTTGGGTCAGGCAGACTTCAGTTCAAATCCTGGCTCTACCAGTGTTTGTATAACTTTGAAACTCTTAGAAGCTATTTTCTCATCTGTAAAGTGAAGATACTAACAATTGGTTATTGTGATTAGTGACAATGTATGTAAAGTGCCCAGCATATGTTTAATCAGAAATGGTTTGCTTTGATGTTTGAATTATTATGCTACCATATTCAATAGTAGCAGAATGGGAAATTTTAAGTGAGTCTGTTGTGAAATGGCCACAACTTGAGGTTCTAGAGCTTCTGGTAGACACATTGGCATCCCATCATAAACACCCTACTCTTTGACCTCCCCCAGCCCAGAGCAGAGGCACCATAGAAGATACAACTGAACTCACTTCTTTTCCTCATGGTTTACTTATAAATCAAAACCATATGTAGAGAAGCAAGAAGAACTACAGTCCTGCAACCTGTGGAACAAAAATCACATTCACAGAAAGATAGACAAAATGAAAAGGCAGAGGACTATGTACCAGATGAACAAGCAAGATAAAACCCCAGAAAAACAACTAAATGAAGTGGAGATAAGCAACCTTCCAGAAAAAGAATTCAGAATAATGATGGTGAAGATGATCCAGGACCACAGGAAAAGAATGGAGGCAAAGATCAAGAAGATACAAGAAATGTTTAACAAACACCTAGAAGAATTAAAGAACAAACACCTAGAAGAATTAAACAACAAACAAAGATGAACAATACAATAACTGAAATGAAAAATACACTAGAAGGAATCAGTAGCAGAATAACGGAGGCAGAAGAACAGATAAATGATGTGGAAGACAGAATGGGATTCACTGCCATGGAACAGAATAAAGAAAAAAGAATGAAAAGAAATGAAGACAGCCTAAGAGACCTCTGAGACAACATTAAACGCCACAACATTTGCATTATAGGGGTCCCAGAAGGAGAAGAGAGAGAGAAAGGACCAGAGAAAATATTTGAAGAGATTATAGTTGAAAACTTCCCTAACATGGGAAAGGAAATAGCCACCCAAGTCCAGGAAGCGCAGAGAGTCCCAGGCAGGCTAGCACCAAGGAGAAACATGCCTAGACACATAGTAATCAAATTGACAAAAATTAAAGACAAAGAAAAATTATTAAAAGCAACAAGGGAAAAATGACAAATAACATACAGGGGAACTCCCATAAGGTTAACAGCTGATTTCTCAGCAGAAACTCTACAAGCCAGATGGGAGTGGCATGATATATTTAAAGTGATAAAAGGGAATAACCCACAGCCAAGATTACTCTACCTGGCAAGGATCTCATTCAGTTTCGACAGAGAAATTAAAAGCTTTACAGACAAGCAAAAGCTAAGAGAATTCAGCACCACCAAACCAGCTCTACAACAAATGCTAAAGGAACTTCTCTAAGTGAGAAACACGAGAAGAAAAGGACCTACAAAAACGAAACCAAAACAATTAAGGAAATGGTAATAGGAACATCCATATCAATAATAACCTTAAATGTGAATGGATTAAAACTTTGTCAGGTGGCCCTTACTGACGTCAAAGGAGACTGGGAAATGTAGTCAAGCTTTATGTTTGGGGGCAGTGGGGGGCAGGAAAGAAACATGGTTTGGTGAATGTTTGCCATAATATTTGAGGGCATGTTGTTCATCCCTACATCTGTAGCGCATTACACCATAGATGCTAACTAATAATCTGTCAAAATAAGTGAAAAATTCTACAAATGAATTAGTAAATAAGTAGATATGATGAGTAGAATATCAAAATAGGTGGTAGTACATTAATTCTTGGGTATCAATTAATGGCAACAAAATATGGGCAACCTGGTATTTGCAGAGAACAGCCAGTGCTTGCCATTCTCCTGCCTTGGCACACATAGTCCCCATGACTGGTGAATGTTTTCCTCAGGATCTGGGCACCTAAGGGCCTTCTGTTTTCACCCCCAACCATTTTTGCCCTTGTTTCAGCTTCCTTGCCATTTCCCAAACATGCTATATGTAATCCCACCTCAGGACCTTGTTGTTTCCCTGATCTGAAACGTCCCCCCAACCCAGCAGCCACATGTTTGTCCCTCACCTTGTTTAGATCTTACCTCAAATATCATCATCTCTCTGAGTCCTTCCTTGGCCACCAGTTTTCCTCTTCCCCTCCCTGAGTTATTTTTCTCCATCGTATTTATCAAGATGAGATATACTGTATAAAGTATTTATTCATTTGTTCACTGTTATCTTCCCCTACTTGAATATATACCCGTGAGGTCAGGGATTTTTGTCTATTTCTTTTTTTCTACCACCCACACCTAGAACAGTGCCTGGCACATTGCAGATCCTTAACTATTTTTGAATGGATGGCCACCGTTTGTTTTTTGTACAGTGCTTTGTGTCTTGTTGTATGCAAGTGAAAGATACTAATTTAACAACTGGATGTAAAAATATTGCCACAAAATGTTTGACAATTAGGTGTAGAAATGGAGGAGGGAAGAGGAAGATAACAATTATTGGTAAACAGTGCTGTGGCTTGACTCACAGCTTTAGAACTAAAAAGCTATTGCTTGGAAAGAACACACCTGAAACCACCAGGGAATGTTTTGAAAGTTTCAGTGTTTCTTCCCAGAATGCTGATTTTGTTGCCGTCCAAACATTCAATGGATACAGCTTGAAGGAATCAACTGTAGAGCTAAGTAAACCTATAATGAGTACTTAAGCCATTTCAATTTAGTCTTATAAGAAAGGTCATTCAGTCAAGGAGGCATTTTGATCACAGCAATTCTCTTCACAGAAATGGTATCTGGGAAGCTGGTCTCTTTCTATTTGGTTATTCAAGGATAAATTTGGTATGCTGACAATATTTGCTGAAACCTATCTTTAAAACTCAGCTGCTTAAAGAAGAAACAAATGCACTGTGGAATAGAAAATGCCAGAAGAATCCGTTTAGCAACTTCTTTAATAAAGTCAGCCTAAAATGTTGGACTCAGGATCATAGTATTATGGAAATATAATGGAAAGGACGTATAGGTGATTAAAATGGAGAACGGAGACAAGGGTTCAAATATTTATTGAGAGTACTCTCTGTTGGGCCCTCTACAAAGTACTTCATACAGAATAGGCACTGTTGTCTTCATCTGGCACTCATATTCAGATTGGTTAACTTACAACTGTCATAGAGCAGGTGTGTGGCAGAGCTGGGCCCATAGTGCTAACTCTCTGACTCAGAGTCCCTGTTATTTCTGTTTGCTTTCTCAAGGGTAGAGAACAACATTACCCCTCCACAAATTGCTCAACTGTGGAAAACTTATATCCAGAATAACAACTCAAGTTGTTTGACTCTTAGTTCAGTGCTCTTTCTACCAAAGTTAATTTTTTGTGTAGGGAGACAAAGATAAATTTTGTGCAATAAAATCTACTTATTAAACGTCAGTCTCTACTCTATCCCCTCTTCTTTCAATTTTGACTTTAAATACTTTATTTGTCTAAGAATAGGACATGAATTTATATTTTATCATTACTGTGTTTTTACTATTTATGCTTATATTATTCATATTTTCATATTACCCATGGCTATAGCTCCATAATAATGGTACTTTCTCCTTTACAAGAGATACATTAGCTTTTATCACTGTGTGGAAATATCTGGATAGCCTAATGTTTCTATTTTATAATGTTGATTACTTACCTGCCAAGTGAGAATGGTGTCAGAATTTAGAAACACATTTTTATTTTCTCTCTATGTCTCCTCATAAATTGCAAATAAGAACATGAAGTGTTCAGTATTAACAACAATAATAGCTAACACTTACAGAGAGCCTAATACGTGTGAATCACAAGTTCCCTTTTTTAAATGTATATTGACTCATTTTATACTTACACAATCCTATTAGGCAGCCATTATTCCTCTATTTTACAATTAAAGAAATTGAGGCACAGAGGGGTTAAGGAGATTGCTCAAGGACACACAGTTGGTAAATGACAGGGCTGGGACTCCAACCCAGTCAACCTTTCTCCAGAGTCCATGCTCCTAACTATTTCCTATGCTGCCTCTCAGGGTGCATATCAGGACTTTGTACAAAATTCAGGAGGAGCCTATTTCATGCCCTCTTCTTTCCTATAGAAGCCTACTGTAGAAGCTATAGCCATATCCAACACAAGCCCACCATGTTTCTTCTGAATCCAGACACTTAGCAGAAGTAAACTGAGTAGTTTGGTGAAAGAGCATTTGAGGACATTGGGTGTTACAGGACTTATTTCTGGGAAACAGTGTAAGGAAAAGAGTGGAGCCAGACCTGGGTTCACCCCCCTCCTCCCACCACTCAGTCACTTTCTAGCTTCTTGAACTTGTACATGCTATTACACTTTGCTGAGCCTCATGTCCACATGTGTAAAGTTGAGTAGATAATGCCCAACTTTGCATATTCAGAAAGACCCCCTTTAGAGGCAGTGTATCCAAAACACCTCTGTGATAATGGTCATGTAATAGATGCTCAAAGTGGTGTCATTCTCATCAATAATAAGTGAAATAAGATGGACTAATATATAACTCACATAATTTAGGCGAAACTGGGTTAAAGAAGATAAGAGAACACAAAAGCTTTGCCCTCCATGAAATGAAGCTTATTTTCAATAGTGTGGTGTAGTGATTAATAACTTAGACCTTTGGAGTCACTCAAAGTTGGGTGTTGATCCTATTTTGATCTCAGTTTCATACTTCTTGGCGATCTACCCTTAGGTAAACCTTCCTAAGCCTTGTTTCTTCATCCACTGAATGGGGATAATTATAATTACCTCTGAAAACTGTTCTGAGATTTATGAAATTATTTAAATATAAAAATATATTGTACGTGTGTGTATACATGTAAGTACACATACTATATACATATATAAACACACATCTAATGACATATGGAGCTAGCTATTTGGAAAGTATATTCAATTGGCACCAGATTATTTCACTGTTAATGGGAAGGTCCCTAGATATTTGATCCCTGTACGAGTCAGTATTCTCCAGAGAAACAGAACCAATGGATATCCATTATATTTATATCTATCTGTCTATCTAGAGAGATTTATTTTAAAGGATTGGCTCACATGATTATGCAGGCTGGCAATTCAGCAATCCACACAGCCAATGTCCTAGTTTGAGTCCAAAGGCCAGAAGCTGCTGTAGAACCACAGAGCCAAAGTCCCATTTCAGAGGTCATTAGACAGAAGAAGTCTCTCTTCCTTGGGGGAAGGAGGGTCAGCTTTTTGTTCTATTCAGATCTTCATCTAATTGCATGAGGTTTACATACATAATGGAGGACATTTTGTTTTACTCAGTCTATAGATTTAAATGTTAATCTCATTCAACAACACTCTCACAAAAGCACCCAGAATAATGTTGGACTAAGCATCTGAGTACCCTGTGGATTAGTCCAATTGAAACGTAAAATTAACCATCACAATCCCTATTGGTCTATGATGAGCCTCTAACTCCTTCATGAAAAAATATGTCCATTCCTTTGGGTCCAAAAGTTTTTCTAGGTTGAGAGGCAAAGAAATGCAAATGGGAGGAAAGGCGTTTAGGTAGCAATGCTTTAGCCTAATTCCTGGTCATGCCTATAGGAATCTTCAGAGGGTGGGAGTTGGGGGGAGCAGCTTCACCCATGCTAAAGAGATCATGTCACAGGTGGAGGGGATTTAATGTGCTGAACACTGTAACTATTTTAGATTTAGAATGTGAACTCAGCCACAAAAATAGAACTATACACTAATAGAATGTTCATCTATTCCCAGATCTTTTTTTGGTTGGCGCTTTAAAAATAAATTGGTCACTGAAACCCTTACATTTATTCATCAAACTTTTTCTGGTCATTGACTGTGTATCATAGTTACATAGTCACAGGCAAATTGGTTGGCCCTAGAGACTTAAAGATAAATGAAATATTTTTCCCACCCTTGAAAAATTCAACATCTAGAGAAGAAGATAGGACTGAAAAAAGTAGTAACGGGGTTTATGAAATGTGATGTCATCATAAAGGAAAGAATCAACTATGTCCAGGAAGGGCTGGAGGGGTGGTGGGTAGGGGTGAGGGCTGGTGGATAAAGAGCTGTTAGAATGACAAAAAAATTTTCTCTCTGAGCTGGTTTAGGAAGAATGAATAGGAGTTTTCCGGGTGAGAAAAGAGTGCAAAGAAGTTCCAGACAGGGGATTAGCATGTGGAAAATCATGGAGGTGAGAAGGAGTTTTGAATATTTGGAGAATATCAAAAACATGACTGATGTATATATGGAGAGGCAGTAAAGCATAATAGATATGATCTTAGCCTCTGAAGCTAGAATTCCTAGGATCAAATTTAGGCTTGACCACTTACTCACTATGTAACTTTATGCAAATTACTTAACTTTCTCTGCATTAGTTCCCTTATCTGCAAAATGGAATTAAGTAACATACAGAAAGCACTTAAAATAGTGTCTGGCACATTGTAAAGCTCCATAAATGTTATCTGTCATCTTTATCATTGTATAAGTCAGCTGTGATAACAAATATACCCAGCATTTCAGTGGTTTACAGAAACAACCCCTTATTCTTTACTTATGTACTTGTAGGCTGAGAGTCGCTATGGCCAGTCTCTGGCTGAGTACCTGCTCCCCTTGTCCTCTAATCCTAGAACCCAAGCTAAAGAAAGGTTTGCATGTCTCCAACTGAGACATGCCATTTTCATGGCAGAGTGTAAACGCAAGATTATTGGCAGAAACTCAGCTTCTGCTTAGACATAGCACACGTCATACCCTTTCATATTTCATTGGCCAAAGCATATAATATGACCCAAACCAAAATCAAAGGACAGGATTGTATATTTTTTTAAAAGGAAGAGCAGTGGATAGTTATTAATAATTGAAAACAATAATACAGTCCAACATAATCATTGAATATCAGCATCTTCCTATTATTCTATGTAGGGTGCTGGTGGGGGAGGGGAAGATATATGGTAGAAAGAAACACAGAGGCCAGAACATACCTTGAAATCAATTCTAATTTCTTGGGCACTTTCCAAACTTTTTGGTCCACAGTGACCTATCTCCCATCTGTCCTGCCTGGTGTTCTGTTTTGTTCTATGAGTCAGTCACCTGTACTCCAAGCTTAAGCTTGAAAAAGCTGGGACCTTTGCCACATGTTACAATATGTGGTAACTTGGATTTGAATTATAAATAGGAAACAAAAAAAGTTTATATTACCACTGTAATTAATGTTCTGACCTCCTGTTTTCAAAGCAGTATAAACATTTATCAAAGTCTCCTATTAATTATAATTGTACTTGCTAACTCAGAGTTAGTTGTCATTTTTATTATATTCCATGACTTAGTAATTAAGCCATTTGAAATAGATGGAATTTGCAGTTGTAGTGAGTAAATAATTTCAGGCTTGTTTTTCTGTTTTTGAGAGATTTGAGGAGGAGGCTTAGAATTGAAACTCCTTTTAAAGGGGACTATTTGTACACAAATGTCATTGACAGCTAATACTTGGCAATAAGTTATGATTATATACAGTTGGTTATCCACAGAATAAAAAGGATCACTTGAAAAATGTTAAAGTATTTCATAAAAATGTGGCTGCCACTTTTCTTCACTCAGAAGGAAGGCTCTTAAAGAATAAAAGAGCATTTGTTACTCTGCCTATAACTTTACTTGGGGATTAAAAAACTAAATTCTAGTTGTCAACAAAGGAAACTTGGAACTTCTAAATAGGAGTCCTATAGTCATGGCTTGGCCGTGGATACAAGTAGGAGATCTGGAGTGTATTTGCAAGCCCCTTTGATTTGAGCTGGGGAGGGGGAGGCGTGGAGGGAGAATAAGACCAGTGGGACCTGCTGAAGGTCAGCAGGTCAGCATGTGCTCAATAACTAGATATGGGAACTTGGATCCAAGAATGGGAGAACCTCGAGATCCATATGAGGGGCCCACAAAAAGCTTCAGGGATAAATAGGGTGTTGTGAACATACTGAAAACATTGAAATATAAAAAGGTGAATTTTATGGTATATGAATTATATCTTAATTTCAAAAATTTTAACATAAAAAAGAAAGAAAAAGAAAAGAAAGTTGGTATTGAGCCTTCTTCCAAAATTAAAATCTGCCAATATTAAGCTAATTCTGACTTTGAGATTAAATAAATTCACCCATAACTGAAAGTGGGCATTTTGTATTATTTTCCATTTTCTAATAACTTCTCTGAACAGTAACATCTTGGATAACGTACATTTAGCAAGACCTATTCTTCCAAATGGGATGGAAAGAGTTTTGTAACATCTTTTTGCTTATTAAAAGGCTGGGGCTTTTTAAAAAGGAACAAATTTATCATCCAAATAAATTCATCATCCAAACCTGTTCATTCTGGGGAGTGAAAGATAGCACATAAGTATTCTGGGTCAATAGTCATAAATCAGGACAGTCCTAGACAAACAGGACATAAAGGGATCTAGAGAAAGGAGAGTGCAAATAAGTACCATTTTATGTTCTTATCCCATTCATTCATGTATTTATTCAGCAAATGTTTGCTGTGCTTTTGTGTCTACTTTGTGGAAGCACAGATGTATAAGATGTGGTACCTGCCTTCCAAGTTATCCTGTTAATAGACTGTTGGAATAGGTTCTGATTTATTGATGCTCAAACCCAGAGCATCCATCTCTGATCTAGCCTTGGATCATGGAAGGGAGGAAAAAAGAGGAGGTGGTGAGGTTTCCTAGGATAGGTGATATATGAGGTGACCTTCAAAAGGGAGAAGGTTAAGTGCAAGAGGAAGACATACTAAGGAAAAGGAACTTTCCAGTAATAAACAGTGGAAATAATTTAGGTCATGAAGTTGGTCTTACTGGCTAGGAAATTGGAGGAAGGTGATGTTACCATGTGGCCTGATAACTTGTGTCCTCTCAGGACTTACTTTTAGCTGACTGGCTCAGGAAATGTACCAGTTTGTTAAGAGTAAAACTCATGGCTTCACAGGTTTTATCTCTGACTGAAGGGATCTGACCATGACCTCCACTAGGCAAAACCATGCCTTCTCAGAAGTGACAGGTTTTAAAAAGAGATTTATAGAGAAATGAAGTCTAAAGACTGACAATCTCATACTGACATCTGAATGAATGGCCATAGAGGCAGAGAGATAGCTTGAGGAGAGGTGGCCTTCTAAGCCCATGTTATCATACTGCATATGTTTCCATCTCTGGTTCCCTAATTAGAGAAATTTTAAAGGAAAAAAGTTAAATCCCCCCCCCAAATAAATAAAAGGGGAGGTAGATTTTGTATAGGTGATATTGTACTCCCTTTCTCTTTAACCTTGATTCAGTATGTCTTATACTTTTTACTTTTAAGCAAACTTGAAAAGAGAAATCTCTGGATTTACATTAAATGATCAATATATAAAATTTATATCAAATACCTTTAATGATCAACGACTATGCTACCAAATGGTTTTTCTAGATTCTAGAAACTTAGAGAACCCCACCTCACACAGACATACTCACAGTCACACATACACACACACTCACAACACAAACACACACACCTACAAGTATACTAAATTATGAGCACTTCACAGGGTGGGTTCATGTCTTATTCACTTTTGTGCCCCAAGTTTCTACCTCAGGTCTTGGCCCACAGTAAATACTACATTATTAATTGGTGATAAATTTCCACTTAACAGCACACACAATAGAAATTGTTTTCAAGGCACTCTATAGTTTTAAGGCCCGTTTTACAAATATATTTATAATGCCTAGTGAGATAGGCATTAGTCGTATGTTAATTTTTTGTGAGAAGAAACTGAGGCTCAGAGGTTGAAGCAAACCCCCATGGTCATATGCAGTTTAAGTCAGAGGAAGATCAAGACTCCCTGCTTTGAATCTGGTCCACTCTCTAAATTATGTTGCTACATTTGTGAATGTGACTTATCTCCCTTCATTCTGCAAGGTAAATGCATGTGATGCTCTCAGAAGAAAAACATAAAACCATTCATCGTTATTCAAGGGCCCTCAAGCTAGGAAACCGTCTCCTAACATCCCTAGAACATGCAGGAAATAGATGCTACCTACAAGGACAACAAGCATTGTATTCTGGTATTGTTTTCTACACACAGAAAATCTAAGTGTCATAAAACTTTATTTTATGATCCATCTGCAGACCCTGGGAAATGTTGCAGACTAACTTTAATTAATCATCACTGCTTGAATTGTTTTAGATCCTCCCACTTCCACATTAAACTGTAATGTATTCTTTATAAAAATGTACAACTTGAAGTTAATTTGAGTCCTTCAGGCCAAAGAGTTTATTTATAACATGCGGTGAAACATTTTATGGCCTGGCCCCAATTTCAATTAAATCACAAATTCAGGAAGTAAGAAAAGGAACTGGCCTACTCAGTCACCTTGCCCTTGTCAGAAGGAATAAGATCTGCATCTGTTGTATATTTCCCATTGCCTGGGTCAGTGTGTATATTTATATATCTCTTCATATTCAATGCTGCTGATGAAAATGGCTTTCATGTGAAAAAAGCATAGATCAAAAGGCTGGTGTGGGATGTACATTTTCCCTCTCTTACAGCATGTTCCATCATGGTCTAGTTTGAAGCTAAGAATATTTTCTTTAGACGTCAACAAAAGCATCCCTCTTTCTTGCTGCCTCAGATCATAGTATTTCTACTCTGGGGTCAGGTTGGTTTGTCCATCAAATTTCTTCCTTGTTAGTACTTAAGAGAGGTATCAGACCAGGCTTCATGGGGTCATCTGGAGATAATCCAGATGGAGTGTCAGGGTGTCCAGTGAAATATTGGAGTTGCCAATATGAAGTCCAGGATCCTGGGAGCTGAGAGAGGTGCTGTGTGGTAAAGAATTTAATCTTATCCAAGGATAGGTTCAGCTTTGCCCTCTCGACCCTTGGAATATTATGTCTGATGGAAACCCCCCTTTGCTTGGGCGTTTTGGTCCCAGAAGGTCTAAGAGTGTGATTTATAATGAGGATTTGGGGCTCTATAGTATCAGTTTTACCTCTGGAAGGGCTGAAGAATAAAGGTCAACTATGTGGCAGTGTGTGGTTCAACCCCAGTAAAACTCTGAGCCCTGAAATTCAGGTGAGCTTCCTGGCTGGTAATACTCTGTGCATATTATCACAGCTCAGTGCCAGGAGAGTAATGTATCCTTGACTCTGTAAGGAGAAGACAACAAAAGCTCCACTTTGGGTACCTTATCTGAACTCTGCTTGATGGACTGGACTTCTTTCCTTGGTTGATTTTAATCTCTATCCTCACCTTGTAATAAACCAAAATTGTGAATATAACAGCTTTCAGTGAGTTCTGTGAGTCCTTCTAATGTATTAGAACTGAGAGTGGTTTGGGGAAACCTCCAAGCTGACAATTGGTATCAGAAGGGAGGGGGGTCTTCTGTGCCCTGTGTGCCCTCTAAAACTTAATAGTTGGCCTAAATGCCTCACAGATGTGATGCTGAAAACCAATGTCCAGAGAATTATAAGGACCAGAAACTGGGAAAAGGAGTGAGGGACTGTCATGAGATAATTTAGTTGACTTCACATTTTTTTATTTCTAAGATCTGTGAGATCTGTATGCACGTGTATGTGTTCCTTGCTCCACAGTCACAAAAGCACTGTCCAGCCCCAAAGGATTGGTATAGCTTCTAACAATGGGCATACCTAGATATCCAGAAAATATCAAGAATAGTCCATTGGTAGCCAAGAGTTACATAAAGAAGATGTCATTCCAGTCCAGGCCCAAAGAAAACTAAAGGGGAGTCTTGGAAAAGCATTCTAGGAGATCCAGTGGAGGCTGTGGAGCAGATTACAGAGCCTATTCCTTAGGTCCGGGATCCAGAGACAGACAGGACTTCAAACAAAACCGAGCTGGCAAAAGCAAGACAAAGCTCCACACTGAAATACAAGATTAGATTAGAACTACCACAAGTTGACTTGACACTTGTGTCACTTAGAATTAAATTTGCCTGTGAGTGACTGAAAACTTGAAATAAAAGACAGAAGTTCCTTTCTCTCTCACATTACTGAAACCTAGAAATAAGCAGTCCAATCAAGGATGACAATAACATGATTATCAGGGAAGCAGGATCCTTCTATCTTGTTGTTCAATCAACCTCAACATAAGAAATCCATCTCCTACTCAAGATGGCAGTTCAAGATTAAGCCATCATGCCTACATTCCACCCTGCAGGAGGGAGGAAGGATGGAAGAAAGACAAAGGGGCGAAGAAGAAGCTATTCACTCCTCATTTAGGAATAGTTCCTCTACAGAACAAGTCTACTTAAATTGCATTGTCCAACACTAGGTCAAATAGCCATACCTAGATACCAAAGAGGCTGGGAAACGTCATCTTTATTTTAGATGGTTATGAGCCCTGTACCCAATTAAAAACTGGGGAAATCTAAGGAAGAAGGAATAAATTACTCTAGGAGGATAATTAGCAGCCTCTCCTATAATATTGGGTCAATGAACAACTACATTAAATTTTGACTGGGGATGGTGTTGAAGCCAGAGCCTATAGCTGAGATTAGATTGATGTATGGACCGGGTGGCTGCTTTCTTAGGAAGAGTGCTGCAGGAGCAGAGAGCCAGGCTGGTAACTGCCATGGCTATGGCTCTTGGCTCCCTCTGTGGTTTCTCATAGCATTCCTATCTACAGTCATTCCATCCCAGATTATTACTGTTTGCCATTGCTTGGTTTTCCCCACATGTTGTTATGTGGGGCTCCACAAGCTTCAGTGCTCTGAAACATTTCTGGTGTATACTTTCTTGTCATCAGGTTAGTATACATGTTTCTTTTTTTAATTGCAGTCCCACTGGGAAAGGGACTAGTACATTTACGTGAGTCAGTCATGCCTGGTTTTGAATATCTGCTTTAGCTTTTACTAGTCACATGACTCTAAGAAAGATTCTTAATCTCTCTGGACCTCAGTTTTACCACCCGTAAAATGGGGCCAGTAATACCTCCTTTCAGAATAGTTGTTAAGATTAGAGATAGAGACAATACCTGATCCAGAGTTGGGGCTCAATAAGTAGCAATTATTATAGGTAAAACTGTTAGCTTTATCTGATCTTGACATGATAAACATAGACGTATATGTTTATATGTATCTCCAACATAGACTCTTGGAGGGTATAATTATAGTGGTTCAGCCTACTATGGCCCCAGGTATTTTAAATGCATGTTATCTAACACCTGTAACAATCTTTTGAGGGAGTTAATCTTATTTCCACTTAACAGATGAGGATACCAAAGGTCTAATAATTTTGTGATTCTGCACGGTTACTTCATTAGTGCTAGAACTGAGATTTAAACCCAGGTCTGTCTGGTTCCATTATACTTCAGATTATTTAAATTCAACTATCCTATTTCCAATTAAGGAAATTGGGCACAACAAAGCCCAGAGACTTTTCCATAATCCTAAATACAATTCATGACAGGTTATTAGATCTCTAATAGCTAGCCCAGAGTCCTTCTCTTTCCTCCCTACTATGCTATATTTAACTTATATTTCCTTTTTCACAACCTTCAGCTGTATTCTTAGTAAGGTAAAGTTTTTCTGTTTTTCTTAACTTTCAGCATTTTATATTGTTCTATTGATTCACATTTTTATATACTGATTGACCTTTTTAGAAAACAGCCTTATATAATTTTGGGGTGATTTTTATTTTCCTCCTTAGTTTGAGTGAGTCTAATAGATGCCTTTGCAGAGAATTGAACAGATGTTGGATCTATTTCCAAATACTTTAGGAGGATTGGACTGGTTATACACATGGAAGAGATTCTTTGCTACTGACAGATGCATTGGAACTGAATGTATCATGATTCTAACCCATCTATGCGTGCCATATGGACCAACAATTGGCTCTTTGTATGGTGTTTCTCTCCACGCAGAGGTTGTATGCCAGAGTGAGACTTGTTAACTGTGTCTGTAGGTCTCCTTGCCTTTTTTGTGCCTGGTGAAAATTGACCTGAGGTAACAAGTTTTCTCTTTTTCTGTTACCAAGTCATGAATAAATTAATCTTGCTTTCTACTCTGGGGCCAAGATCAATATTCTGCTGTTGATTGTTGAATGTTGATTGTTTTAGTGAATGGAAATGAACTGGCAAAATGCCATCCAGAAGATTTGAGCCCTGGCAAATGAAACATGTGCATGGGTGGATGAACAGGCCCCCTGAGAGAAATGAAGAGGAGCATTTGCATAGTATCTTGCCATTTGTAAACATTTGCACATACATCTAATTCTTGCAACTACCCTATAAACAAAACAAAGTAGATTTTTGTCATCATTTTACAGATGAGGATGAAGAGGATAGAGAGATTGTGACTTGCCCAAGGTCACCAAATAAAGTGACAGAAACACAACTCACACCCAGATCTCCTGGCTCTAAACTCTGCTGCTCTGTTTTCTGGGCATCTCTTTCTCTCCAAACCTGGGCCTTTGCCTCTGAATACTCCTTTTCTCTGTGACTTGGTAATTTTCGCTTAATCAATAGCATTCAGTGACCCATGAACTTTATTCTCTGCTCTGTCCCCTAGTAAAACATTCAAGTTAACAGAAAATTTCAGTTCTTGGCTAAAAGGAAGCTGAGGATTATTTGTGCCATTGGATTAATAGTCTTTTCCCCACTTAGAACCCCCAAGTAGGCTACTCAACATTAAAATGTGTGGAGTCAAATACGCTTGCGCTGTCCTGACGCTTTTGGCACTCTTTGTAGAAACTGAGTAACCGGGGGTCATAGGTCAATATTCTGCTTCTGTTTCCATTTTTTATAAGATATGAGATGAAAGGCAGTAGGGTAGGAGGCGATAGAATGGGTAATGTCACCTTGCAAATCTCTCAGTAATGTGTACAATGCATGGGGCAGATCAGAGCCTTTCTTATATCAGAGATAGATGGCTGGCCAGCATTTCAGTTTTTCAGGGGAGCAAGTCTTTTATGATGCATTCTTGTTTTTAATTTTATTGGAGTATAGTTGATTTACAATGATGTGTTAGTTTCAGGTGTACAGCAAAGTGAGTACATATATTCATTCTTTTTCAGATTCTTTTCTCATATAGGTTATCACAGAATATTGAGTAGAGTTCCCTGTGCTATACAGCAGGTCCTTGTTGGTTATCTATCTTATGTATAATAGTGTATATATATTAACCCCAAGCTCCTGATTTATCCCCCCCACCCCACATTTCTCCTTTGGTAACCATGTTTGTTTTTGATATCTGTGAGTCTGTTTCTGTTTTATAGATAAGTTCATTTAGTATCATTTTTTAAAAATTAGATTCCACATATGAGTGATATCATATGATACTTGTCTTTGTCTGACTTACTTCACTTAGTATGATAATCTCTAGGTCCATCCATGTTGCTGCAAATGGCATTATTTTGTTCTTTTTTATGGCTGAGTAATATTCCATTGTATTTATGTACCACATTGGCTTTATCCATTCCTCTATCGAGGGACATTTAGGTTGCATTCTCTATCTATCTCTATGTTAACACATAGAACTTCAATTAAAAGGAACAGAAATTCAGAAAGTGTCTGAAACTTTAGATATGTTTCTCCTTCAAGAAGCGTGCTTTTTTAAGGAGTCAGGATAAGAAAAATATAGAGCGATTTCAAAGCTCTGTGTGGTAAAGAGACAGGTGATCTGCTGAGGACAGGAAATGGGGAAGAAGAGAGTGCTGGGAAGCCTGCTGGAACTACAGCTACCTGGGATTCCCAAGAGAAGGGAGGCAGCAAACTTCTCCCTGTGAATTGCATGCCAGAAGACACTCCTGTAGTAAGGGAACAAATGTGATGAAGCAAAGCGTTGATGCGAGGTAGATTTTGATCCAATAAACATTTCTTTGGTGCCAAGTACAAAAATAAGTAAGGCTCTGACCTTGGACTCACCAGCCAGCAAGAAAAGGAAATAAACAAATATCACAAAACAAAACAGCAAGTCTTTTTGTAGAAGTAAGAATAACAGTAAGAATGGTAGAACCTATTAAGTGGTGAATATGGGCCAGGTTATTCTGTACATTTATTATTTGATTAGATTCCCCTAATAACTCTTTAAGGCATATACTGTTTTATTACCAATTACAGGTGAAGAACTAGGAGTCAGAGAGTAAATGACTTGGCAAAAATTGCACAACTAGCAAGTGAAATATAGCCACGTGTCACCCCCCACCCCCGAGGAAAGTGATCTATGGTAGGCTCTTCTTAATTCTTTAAGCAAACAAATATTTATCCAGTTATACTTTAATCTTTTTTTTTTTTTTTTTTTTTTTTTTTTGCGGTACGCGGGCCTCTCACCGTTGTGGCCTCTCCCATTGCGGAGCACAGGCTCCGGACGCGCAGGCTCAGCGGCCATGGCTCACGGGCCCAGCTGCTTCGCAGCATGTGGGATCTTCCCGGACCGGGGCACGAACCCGCGTCCCCTGCATCGGCAGGCGGACTCTCAACCACTGCGCCACCAGGGAAGCCCCAGTTATACTTTAGATGCTATATGGAATATAAAGATAAGTGATCCGTAGTCCCTGCCCTTGAAGAGTTCATAGTAAATGAGGAGGAATTAGACAGATATGATAGTCCCCAAGATTTAGTGTGAGGTGAGATGAGGTGAGGGGTCACAAAAAACTTAGAGGATTTTGGGGGTTAAAAAGAGGTTCCATGGGGGAGCTGGTGCAGACAGTAGTAGAGTAGAAAGCTTTCGGATCTCTACAAGATAGGGTCCACAGGCTCATGTTACGGCTTGCGGATGTAGTGTACTATGTTGCTAGATCTACAAGGTACCACTTCATATTCTACAAAGAAATCATTTACGCACACAGCCATCTGCAAACAGAACAGCTGAGTTACAATTAATGCTGTATGTGCATAAGGAAACTAAAGCTAGAGATCCGTCTGTCTCAGAATTTTGCAGAGTGATCAGGTACAAAAATGCTTTCTCCCAAGAAATGCTTAGAAAGGCAGGAAGCTACTAATTGCCTCATCCTTTCCCTCAGTTGTGACCCAGCTCCTTATAGCATCCAAGAGCCAAGAGAATACCTGACGCAGAGAGAAGTAGAAGACAATCTCTTGAGACTCAAGTAGAAACATGCTCTATAATGGTCCATGAGTTAGGAGGACTTAAAAATATCCTGGTAGAATCATAACTAAGGGACAAGATGGTCTCTCTTGAATGCATAATGAGTTTGCTTCTGGCACCATAGTGTAAGAGGAGAACCCACAAAAGGGAGCTGGCCCAAGTGAGGACAGTCCAGTTGATCATGTAAGAGACAGTCTAAGAAGGTAAGCATGTTTACTTAAATGAGAGAAGATGGTGAGGTAATAGGGAAGTCGTTGGTGGTGAGAATAAGGAGACTGATTGCTGGCTTCAAATAACTGACCCTAATGAGACTGTGGCTTTGTTCTCTTGATTTCAGAGATTGCAAATGGACGATGGAAGTTACCATGAGGCTCATTTCAACATAATATGAGATGAAACTTTTTAAAAGGGCTTCAGTTAAGACTGAAACTTCTTTGTAATTCCTCCTTCATGTTTCAGGTCTGGAATCATCTCAGCTTTGGTTGAAAATTTAAGGTTGCCTTCTATTATAGCTCACCATTATTCTGTACTATCTAGTTAATCACACTGACTCTCAATTCAGACTGCCTGGATTTATATCCAGGTTCTTCTGCTTGCTAACTCTGTGACATTGGTGAGTCACTAAATCTCTTAAACTTCAGTTTTCACATCTATAAAATATAAAATAGTAATGATAAATATCTTATAGGGTAGTTTAAAAGTTTAAATAAAAGAATGCCGGGCTTCCCTGGTGGCGCAGTGGTTGAGAGTCCGCCTGCCGATGCAGGGAACACGGGTTCGTGCCCCAGTCCGGGAAGATCCCACATGCCGTGGAGCGGCTGGGCCCGTGAGCCATGGCCGCTGAGCCTGCGCGTCCGGAGCCTGTGCCCCGCAACGGGAGAGGCCACAACAGTGAGAGGCCCGCGTACCGCAAAACAAACAAACAAACACAACAAAAACAACAACAAAAAGAATGCCTATAGGAGTTGAGCCTGGTCCCTTCTGTGAAATGGACCTGACTCACAAAGCAATTATTATTGTTATTTTTATTAGGGTATCTGTTAAAAAAGGACCACAAGCAGTTAAACTGTACTCCATGTTGTCTTAGAAAACCTTCATTTTTCCTCTTGTTAAATAGTATTTGTGTAATTTTGAATGTATTAAGAGAGGGCTCAAGTGACATTCGTGATGCCAAGTAATTCAGTAAAACCCAGATCCAGAAAACCTTTCCGTGCTCATAAGAAGATGTTATGTGTCATCAGAAAATTAAAATGGAAACCTCCAAAGCCATGCTGAGGGCAAAGGTCAATCCTAATCTGTCTCATGGTAAATCTGGCACTACTTGAGATGGTCACAGATGGTTAGAGTCTAGAGTCAGATGGAGCTGTTGGTGTTCTATAAGAGACTATGACATGTAGATTCTTGTATTGATATGATGGAAACTGTAACTGATAAGGCTTTGGGAGTTTTTTAGTGGGGAAAGTTTTTTTTAATTTGCATAACCTGTGGGAAAAGATAATCTTGTCAGCTGGTTAGGAGACATCTATAACCTTGCCACCATGATCCTGAAAAGCACTATGAAAGCTAAAAACTCTGTAAGCTAGTCCAGCCTGTCACTTTTTCATAGGTTTTAAGAGCCCAAAGAGTCAGGTGTAAGAATATTTAGGTTTTAATGCCACTAACAATGTAGTGGTCATAATTGTTAAAAGGTGGAGGAAATACATTAAGAGATCAAGAATATATGGCAGAAGAAATTTAGAGGGAAATCAAGAAAACATGGGTTAGCCTAGAAGAATGACGGCCAGACAATTGTGATAAAATATTAGTAAGAAGCATAAACTATTTGAGTAAATGAGGAAATGCCTCATGTTCCTGGAAGATTAAATATTGTAAACATGTCACTTCTTTCCAAAGCAAGTCACAGGTTTAATGCAAACCCAAATAAGACATCTGTGTGTTTGCATACTTTTTTGTTTTATTTCTTGATTTTTATAATAGTTCAGTAAGAGATGACATAGGGATGGGAGATATATGAGAGTTAATGAAGAAATAGACCCAACAACAACTGGTTATTGATTGGCCATGTTGGCTAAGGGAAGGAATGTAGAATAATGCACAAGCTTCTATCTCAGGAGACTAGCTAGGTCATCGTGGCTTTCCCTGGCACAGGCAAAATAGGGGAAAGAACAAGTTTGAAGAGGAAAGTAATGAAATCAGCTTTTGACATCCGAAATCAAATTGTCAATGGAATGTCTAAGAAAATATATTTCATTATTTTTATTTTTTAAAATATCTTTATTGGAGTATAATTGCTTTACAGTGGTGTGTTAGTTTCTGCTGTATAACAAAGTGGTCAGCTATATGTATACATATATCCCTCCCTCTTGCGTCTCCCTCCCACCCTCCCTATCCCACCCCTCTAGGTGGTCACAAAGCACTGAGCTGATCTCTCTGTGGTATGTGACTGCTTCCCACTAGCTATCTATTTTACACTTCGTAGTGTATATATGTCCATGCCACTCTCTCACTTCGTCCCAGCTTACCCTTCCCACTCCCTGTGTCCTCAACTCCATTCTCTACGCCTGCGTCTTTATTCCTGTCCTGCCCCTAGGTTCTTCAGAACCACTTTTTTTTTTAGATGCCTTATATATGTGTTAGCATATGATATTTGTTTTTCTCTTTCTGACTTCAGTCTGTATGACAGACTCTAGGTCCATCCACCTCACTACAAATAACTCAATTTTGTTTCTAGAAAAGATATTTTAGAATGCTATGGGATACAAAGATCTAGAACCAAGAAGATGGGTCTGGACTAGATTTATTAGACAGCATCAGTACATTAAAGTCATAGTTGAAACAATTGGCATGGTTGTAATTACTTGGAGAAAATCTATCTATAGACCAAGAGAAACAGACTGAGCCCTTGGGAAAGCCCAGCACTAAAGGAGAGGATGGAGGAAGAGGATGCTCTAAAGGTATGGAGAAACAATAGCCAGAGAGGTAGAAAATCAACTGAAAGAAAATGGTGCCATGAAAATAAAGGCATTGAGAAGGAGAAAGGAGTCAATCAAGTCAAGTTGTTCAGAAATATGGAGTCAAATCATACTTACTTTCATGCACATTGGTACAGCCTTTATATTGATAGTGTCCATCTCATCATAAAGCATAGACCCTTTAACTCAGTAATTTCATTTCTAGGAATTTATCATACAAATATACTTCCACAAGAACACAGAACATATCTATAAGAAAGTTTATTACAACTTTTTTTTTGTTATAGCAAAAGCTGAAAACGACCTAAATACCCCTCAACAGATGACTGAGTAAATATACTATATCTACACAAAAGAATGTAATGCAGCTATTAAACACTGAGATCAATATGTACTTATGGGGAAAGTCTGACACACATTGTTAGAAAAAAATACAGGAGACTACAAATAGCAGTTTAGTGAGAGGTTAAAAGCAGAAGCCCTAGCTTCTTGGCTTCAAAGTTCAGAACTGCTACTTACCAGTTACAGTATACTGGGAATTGTCTTAATTTCTCTGTGCCTCTCCTACTATCCTTTGCTGTAGATAAACTCTCCACTTGGCCCTTGTTTTTCTGAACCTTTTTCTCAATTCAGTAATTAAAATATCCAGTCTCATGCCAGGACTCCCACATCACCAATAGCTACAACAAGAGGGAGAGAGAAAGTTTTTTGCATTTGGCAACTAGGAAGTTAGTGGAGACCTCTACCAGCTGGTTTCAGTGGAGGAGCGAGGCAGAGCCCAACTGCAGTGGGAGAAGGAAGGGGTGAGAGGTGTGGAAGAGATGGAGCAAGTGTAGGCAGACTTTTGGAGCAGCTACAGAGGGAAACGTTAAAATAGAGGAAAGAGGTGTATTTAAAGACGTGAGGTTGCTAAGGAGGTAGGAAAGGATGGAGAAGATTCTCAGTTCAGGTGGTGCATTAGTTTTGGAATGAGCTACTAGAATACACACACCCAGAGCCTCCACATAGGAAAAACTGGAAGCTAAGAGGGTTCCTGCTTAATAACTCCTGTCTGCTTTCTACAGGAGACAGAAGATGATGTTAGGGATTCAAAGAGTGTGCTGGTGGCTGGGACGGTCTCTGAAAAAAAATGGGAAAGGAGAGCTTCCTAGAGTCATTCCCTAGGATTTCTGAGTAGTATTAAGACAAGGTCTGATTATGGAAATCATAGGTTTATGGAATCAGAATGGCTCTGTGATTTTCCCTGGAAGCCCCAGAAGCAGGGCTGCAGGCACAGAGCATGCCTTTGGGGCCAGGCTGCGGGCTGTCTCAGAAGAACCCCAACACAAAAGGGCCAAAGACAAGATCTGCCCTTCCTAGTTTTGCTTCAGGCTAGCTGCAGTAGGAAACACAGTCTATCAAATAGAGAGGATATTTTGTATAAATTCCCTCTTGAAAAAGCAAGACGTTGATTTCCCTGTTTAAGAACATAATCCAAAACATTGACTAGCTCAACAAGTCACAGCCGCTGTGAATGGCTTTATGCATTAGCACCTAATTCATCAACACATCAAACACTTGAGTTGCTTTATTTAACACATGAAGTTCTCACCACCCTATTCATTACACTGCCTTTCTCCTTCACTCCTAATATCTACCTCTTAGGGCTTTATTCTATGGGATGTTGAATGGGTCTCATTATCAAAAGTGAGTATTTTCTGTTGAGTATCACAATTCATTTTGATACTTTACTGTAACCTTTTTTGAAAGTAGGATCTACACTCTAACACTCAAAAGAAACATTACTAGGGAACCAGCAGAATATTTCTTTCATGAGAGAATTCTTTTTTTTTTTAACATCTTTATTGGAGTATAATTGCTTTACAATGGTATGTTAGTTTCTGCTTTATAACAAAAATCCTTAACAAAATACTAGCAAACAGAATCCAACAGCACATTAAAAGGATTGTACACCATCATCAAGTGGGGTTTATCCCAGGAATGCAAGGATTCTTCAATATATGCAAATCAATCAATGTGATACACCGTATTAACAAATTGAAGGAGAAAAACCATATGATCATCTGAATAGATGCAGAAAAAGCTTTCAACAAAATTCAACACCCATTTATGATAAAAACTCTCCAGAAAGTAGGCATAGAGGGAACTTACCTCAACATAATAAAGGCTATATATGACAAACTCACGGCCAACATCTCAATGTTCTCAATGGTGAAAAACTGAAACCTCTAAGATCAGGATCCTCGAAGATCAGGAACAAGACAAGGTTGCCCACTCTCACCACTATTATTCAACATAGTTTTGGAAGTTTTAGCCACAGCAATCAGAGAAGAAAAAGAAATAAAAGGAATTCAAATTGGAAAAGGAGTAAAGCTGTCACTGTTTGCAGATGACATGATACTATACATAGAGAATCCTAAAGAAGCTACCAGAAAACTACTAGAACTAATCAATGAATTTGGTAAAGTAGCAGGATACACAATTAAAGAACAGAAATCTCTTGCATTCCTATACACTAATTATGAAAAATCTGAAAGAGAAATTAAGGAAACACCCCCATTTACCATTGCAACAACAACAACAAAAATACCTAGGAATAAACCTACCTAAGGAGACAAGAGACCTGTATGCAAAAAACTATAAGACACTGATGAAAGAAATTAAACATGATACAAACAGCTGGAGAGATATACCATGTTCTTGGATTGGAAGAATCAACATTGTGAAAATGACTATACTACCCAAAGCAATCTACAGATTCAGTGCAATCCCTGTCAAACTACCAATGGCATTTTTCACAGAACTAGAAAAAATATTTCACAATTTGTATGGAAACAAAAAAGACCCCGGGGCTTCCCTGGTGGCGCAGTGGTTGGGAATCCGCCTGCCGATGCAGGGGACACGGGTTCGTGCCCTGGTCCGGGAAGATCCCACATGCCGCGGAGCAACTAAGCCCGTGAGCCATGGCCGCTGAGCCTGTGCGCCCGGAGCCTGTGCTCCGCAACGGGAGAGGCCACAACAGTGAGAGGCCCGCATACCGCAAAAAAAAAAAAAAAAAAAAAAAAAAAACAAAAAAGACCCCGAATAGGCAAGGCAATCTTGAGAAAGAAAAACAGAGCTGGAGGAATCAGGCTCCCTGACTTCAGACTTTACTACAAAGCTAGAGTAATCAAGACAGTATGGTACTGGCACAAAAACAGAAAGATAAGAGAATTCTTAACAGCCATGTTCAAGGGCTCAAAGGTTTGTTGAACTTTGGAACACATGGCAGTACTCAAGATGCAGGGAAGAAAACAAAGAACAAAACCTGCCCCCCCCCCCAAAAATGGCCTTAATGCAAACTTATATTAGTTGAGTATTTTGAGGCTCTAACACTGAATCATTGGGGAAGAAGTCAAAGAAAACCCTAAGTGTCTTTGGTTAAAATTTTATATTTGATTAACTTTGGTTGCTTTAGAAAATATAATAATTTATTCATAGGAAATCTTAATTACCCAGAAGTGAGGCAATGTGGTATAACAGAGAAATGAAATAAAATAAAATGGTAGTCAAGTAGCTAGAGTCTTGCCTTTGGAATTTAGTTCCTCATATGCACTTCATCTCCTTGGGACTCTGTTTTAGACTGGGAAGGACTGGTATTTATTCTGAATCTGTTCATCTATACATGTGCCTTTTGCACTGATAACAAAATAGATCCCTGGTAACCAAGATAACAGAACCAGCCTGTTTCTGCCTCTGTGAAGTAAAGAGTGTGAATAATCCCTCTTTAAGGTCCCTTTTAGTTCTAACATGCTTATCATTCTTCGTGGCCTCTTTTCTCATGGTAGTATTAATCAAAAGAGCCAAATAAAAGAAAGTAGAAGAGCACAGGTTTTGGCAGCAGTAAGATATTATTCACAATCTAGTTCATATTTTTTTAGCTGTGTTACCTTGGGTACATTACCTAAACTTTCTAGGCCTCATTTTCCTTCATCTGTAAAAGAAGCTAGTAACTCCTACTTTATAGAATTGTTGTGAGGATGAAATGAAGTAATGTATAAGCATCATAATTATCACAAGCACTGAGCATCGTAATTATCACAAGACAGAGGCCCAATAAATGACATGGAAATCACTTTACTGTATATTCACATCCGATTTGGGTAATAAAATGCTAGCAAGTCTAGTGGTTGGTGATTTTTTGTTCCCCAGATACTGTTCACACCTCTGCAACAGGGGTTTTCATACTGAACAGATGTTATTTATTTGTCTCTGTGACAAACTACCTGTGAGCTTTCCCCTACAAGTCAGCTCAAACAGTTTAATGAGAACATAATGGATCCTCAAAGACAGTATGATCTAATGACTGCTTGACATCCTATAGGTGTTTAATAAAGAACTTTTTGTAATGAAAGAATACAGAAGTAGATGAGTAGATGAATGGAATTAGTCTTATAAATTTTCTCTTTACAAAGGACAGAATTCTGGCTATCATACTTAGTTTTCAAAACATTTCTACCCCCTGATCTCTTGCAAATACCTCAATGAGAATAATTGTGGTCTGACACACCTAGGACCTGATTAATGCTTGTCTATATTATTATATATTTTCATGATTAAATTACAGCCAAATATGTTTTATCACCTATTTCATTGACAGATATTAACTTGGTGATGATAGTAGCTGTAGATCTATAGTAGGTATCATTGTCATCATTTATTTGGGTATAAGTGTAAGGATTGTTATGACCAAACAGTTCCCTTCTGCTATTTCTTCAACTGGCAAAGTTGTACTTACCCTTCTAGATACAGTTAAAATGTATCTCCTATGTGAAGCCTTCTTCGGTTCATTCAGGCAAAATTGTTTCTTTCCTTGGGCTTTTATACCTCTATTTGTGCCATTCATACATATAACATTTATTATATATGTTATATATAGTACATACAGATTATATATTAATAACATATTAGATATTATATAAATGTCTCTAGAATTTATAAATTTGTATTACGTTTGTTTAATAGTATCTCATTCTCTCTCTCAGTACCTACATACACAGGTCACACACAAAGACATACACTGTGAGCCGTTTAATGACAAAGACTGTGCCTTAGTTTTAACTTGCTCTGCTGACGTGTGAAGAACAAGTTTTCTCATTAGACATCTGCCAGATAATATTTTGCATCTCAGGGCCTAGCATAGTGCTTATCACATATACAGGCAGTAAAGGTTTGATGGTTTTAATTAAACCAAACCCTCAGTATATAGTATTAAGCAGGGACTGACTAATTCCTTTATTTTTGTTTTTTTCCCTTGTTTTGAATGTAAAATCATGTACTCTGAGGTTTATGGGTTTTGTTGTTTTTAAACTAAAATTGACCTTCCAGGCCATTGGTTTTCAGCATAGGGGCTTATATATTATAAAGCATTGGATTCTGGTTGTTTCTGTCAGACTAATGGATCCAAGTGGTTCATGCTGTGCCCTTCTCTTGGGTGATGAGAGAAGTCTGCAGTAGTCATTCTGGACCCCTGCCTGGTCCTGACAAAGATATCAAGTAAACTTCAAAGAATTAAGGTCCAAAGAATTTGTCAAGAAGCTGCTTTCTAGACTTGCCTGGTGGCACAGTGGTTAAGAATCTGTCTGCCAATGCAGGGAACACGGGTTCAACCCCTGGTCTGGGAAGATCCCACGTGCCACGGAACAACTAAGCCCGTGGACCACAACTACTGAGCCTGCGCTCTAGAGCCCGTGCTCTACAACAAGAGAAGCCACTGCAATGAGAAGCCCGCGCACGGCAACGAAGAGTAGCCCCCGCTCGCCACTAATAGAGAAAGCCCGCGTACAGCAATGAAGACCCAATGCAGCCAGAAATAAATAAATTAAAGAAAAAGAAAAAGAAGCTGCTTTCTTTGCTTACCCACAGACACTATTTTAACTGCCAGATTCTATAAACAACTGGCGTCCTTTGTTTTTGCCTGGTTCACATGCTTTTGACAAGACCATTTTACATTTACAGCCATGGAGGTGGTCAAACCCTGTAGTGCCAAGTGATCTATACTGAGTTATTTGTATTTAAAGAACCTGTTTTTTAGGAGGAAGTGGCTATTTTTTTCCCCATCTACTATGGGCAGAGATTATCTGATGCCACATAAGTTCTTGCTAACTCCTGTTAAGCCTGTGATGTTTGGAGAACAGCATCGTCCTGCCCCATCTCTGGAATTTTTAAGGATCTCAGCTTTGTTTTCCACAGAAAGCTAGCAACAAAAATCAAAACAAACAAAAAACTGTAAAGATTTCAAAGCTGACACTCTCCCTGGAAATTTTTAGGAAGATGTCTTGCACCACTGTCTTTGTGGAAGAAATATGGCAAATTGTCATATCATGTATTTTTCAGTGAGTTGGTCTCAATGCTGGGGGCCAGATTTCTTATGTCCATCCTAGTGGGAGAGATGCCCCCACTGGATACACGCTTCACAGGAGCACAGGCAATTAATACATAAAGCATGGGAAATACTCACCTGTGATGTTTACCCCTTTTGCAAAGACGTTACTAAATATAAATTGTGGATATTCACTTTTTGACTTACCTTTGTGTAAGAAGGGAATCTTTCTCAAGCTCTCAGATGAAGGGAAGTACAATCTGTTCCCAAGGCTCTGGGTAAAAATGACTAGTTTTCGTTTAGGCCCTATTATGTACTAGGTGTTTTGAAAGTTATTTTACATGTATTATTTCATTTACCCTTAGAAAAACAGTAAGAGGTAGGTCTTATAACCCACATTTTATTAATTGTATTTTGAGGTTTAGTGAAGTTCCAAAGTTTTCCAAGAACACATAGCTGCTGGTGGAGGAGGAAGGATATGAACTGTCTGCCTGCAAAGCCAGTTCCCTCTTTCTTATTCCTGACTGCTTCCTCTTTATCCAGTTTTGAAAGTAGAAGTAAAGGAGGGTAAGCCCATGGTTTTGAAGCTGGTGGGTAAATTTCCATGCTAGGATATTAACTCTCTTACTGCAACTCTCTAGGGGTACAGATAATCAAGAATTGGCTGCAATATGGTTTTCCTATAGATGAGAGCTGTGTGTTTCCTTAGCACTGCAGTTTCCAAATTCAAGAGACGTTTTGTGTCTTGAAACAGTGGCAAAGTATGAGGGAGGCCTTTGATTAGTGACTCAAATTTCCTGCTCTACCTACACCTTTCTCAGGTACCTGCATTATTTTCACTGTTCTGTACCTAGAAGAATGATTCTTTTTCTACCCTCTCCATTTTCTTTTCTTGGCCTACTTAAAAAATTACTTCATTCCAGTCAGACATCTTACATATATTTTTAGTGCTTTTTTACCCTACATTTTCAAGGCACTCTTCTGAAAGAAAACGTTGCCAGACAGAAAGTAAAGGTAATCTCTTGCTTTTGAAGGAGGTGAAGGAGTGAGTCTCTTTCACCCATGGAAATGCTCACACAGATATGAAGTTCTCTTTCTTCTGAATCAGGTTGAGTTTCATTCTAGGTAAAACAGTGAGATAGGCCTAGAGTGTGCAAATGGGCCTCCTATAAAATGCCCTTGGCTTCCAGGTTTTAGAAATTGTCTTCAGAAACTCAGAAATCGTCTTCTGAGATTTAATATAACTGCATCTGTACTTGCAGTAGGCCAGTTGGTGAGGAAGCAAACACTCAACCTTTAGAAACAGGCAGATTAGGTTAAAATTCCCGATCTATTGATACTATTTACTAGCTGGGTAGCTCTAGGCAAGAAACTGACACTTTGAGCTTATTTGCTCATTTATAAAATGGGAATGATTAGCAATATTTGTGTGAGTGGTTATAAGAATTTGAAGTAACATATATAAACTACCTGGCACAATGTCTGGATAGGACTTTGAAGTAGGGCTTTAACACCTGGTTGCTCTTATGGTCTTGGCATATTTAAGAAAAAGCTGACATTGCCTTATAAGAAGCAGCCTTCTATGCCCATTGGCTTTAAAGACAGTTTTTTGCTGTTGTACTGAGTAGTGAAAGATAAGTTGAGAGCTCTGTAAGCCTATTCATCTACAGAGAAGTTTTAACCTAAAAAACAAGCAAAAAACCCAAGTGACCAGTGCTGTAAATTGGTTCTCAAGGTATAGGCGAGACTGCTACCTTACAAGAGATAAAGTTTTTCCAGATTCAGAGAACCATTCTTTCAGATTTGAGGGACTAACAACTATAGAAAAAATTTTACAGTGTACAATGTGATTTTACTAACCTGCATTATGATTTTTTTTTTTTTTTCTGCAAGCAAAATCTACTTAGTCCCTTAACATTGCAGGTGAGCAAATCAAGGTAACACACCTGGGAAGTGTAGAGCCAGTTCATCAGACTCTACAGCCTATGCTTCAGCTGCTTTTATATAATGATTAAAACTGCTCTTTCTGTTTCTGAGGGAAGAAGTTACAGAAGCTGTATTAGTTGTTTTTAGAATGCAGAGGTTTCCTTTAGAAAGTTACAGCTTCAGTGAATTTACTAAAAGAGCCCAGTTCCTGAGCTGGCCTGCCCAGAAAGACTGCTTCTGCAACCCAGCCACCTCCCATCCTGGCCCTCAAGTAACTAGCAAAGCCTCAGAAGTGCCAGCTGTGTACCCAGAGATACGCAGAGAATCTACCTTCAAATGTGTTTAATAGATGTATATGTGGTGGTGGAAAAAGAATCAATTTAACTGTGGCCAGAGCTTGAAGAGAGTGGAATTAAGTTTAGAATGCAGGATATTTTACTCACTTTAACTACTAGCTTAGACAGTCTTTCTGGAGAGAAAAAATTACTGTAGCATTATTTTAAATACTCTTCTTCTTCATGAAAGTCATTTCTTTGGATTCTTTTTAAATAGCTAAATCAATCTGCAAGTACTCTCTGGGTTTTTTGATAGAAAATGAAAAGACTGTGTCTTTACTTTTCTTTGTATCATTTCTGAGGTCTGTTACAAAGTTGCACACATTTACCGGTAGTTCAATGTACACTGTGTTTGAAAAAGAAAAGCACCAAGTCTCTCCCTCTCCCTCATTCCAGCCAGGGAAATAAGACTTCCTATAGAGTGGGAGACCAGTGGTTTGCAGGTGGCACAGCAAGCAAGTGTGTGGCCTCTCTCCTGCTTTATTGTTGGTGGACCCTATTATTGTGTATCCCTATTTGCCTACCCTTTTGATGGTAAGCAACAGAAAGGCAGGTATTCTCTATTGTTCTCCCATTGTTCACCCCGAACTTAACACATTGTTTGGTACATAGTAGGTACTCGGAATGAAATTTTTTAAATCTCTAAATGATTGCAGAAATTCACTTAAAGTGCATATCTTTCTATCATCTTATGAAAGTTCTCATTATATTGAAACATATTTATTTTGACTTGGTTTATACCCTATATATATTGGTATAAATATATTCCTTTGCAATTTAAGTAGGAAAAGTTTTATATATACAAAGTTACAGGAGTTGGGTTTAATTTACTATAAGAATTATTTTTCAGGACTTTGCCACATTAATTGATTGAGTGAATATGACTACTGTTAATTTGAAATTCATTGAAGTTTAGTAGGAAATTAGAAGTAAATCTTTATAGTTTAAGTTCTTATAACAACCGGAAAAGGGATCAATCCTTCTTAACACCCCTACCCCACAATTTCATTCTTTGACAAAAATTGACATTTCTACTTCTCCTAATTGGAGTTAGTATTTATTTAACCAACTCACTTAGAATTTGTTATTTGCAAGTGATGTTCTAAGAATTTTATGAATACTGAACTAATTTAATCCTCATAATAACCCTATGAGTTTGGTACTATCATTATGAATAGCAAGATTAAGCCCTTGCCCGAGGTCATCCAGGTAAGAAGAAGTAGAATGGAGTTTCCAACCAGGCAGTCTGACTCTAGAACGTTTTAAAATATGCTGCGTCACTGAAAAAGCACCCAGGAGGGATAAGTCAAGGCGAGGCTAATGTGCAGGGTACACCAACTCCGGAGCACTTGAGACTTGCTGACTCCCTTGCAGTTTGGAGCACTTGCAGTTTGCTTTATCATTAGGCTTTGAGCAGGTTTAAGGATGGATTCAGAAGATCAAAGTGAAGAGCAGCTGAGAAGAGCATCTCAGAGAGGAGTCAATAGTAACTAATACAAGCTAGCAGTTATTGAGTGCTCACTATGGGTTAGGCACTATTCTAAATACTTTAGTGAATTAACTTATTTCATCTTCAATATAACCCTTAAAAAAAGGTCTTATCATTATCTTCATTTTCCATATGATGAAGTTGAGGCACAGAGAAGCTCAATAATTTGCTAAAGAATGGGCAGCTGAGAGGCAGAATCTGGTGTTCAAATTCAGGGAGCCTGGATTCAAGGTCTGTGCTCTTAACCATTATACTGTTATGGCCTCAAAGAAAAGAGACCATAGATTACATCTCTTAAGACCTCATACAGCTCTGCCAGTTCAGCCTGTTTGTTATCTTGGTTCCCCTACCTGTTTTCCCACAGAGAAGACTGATCACAAGTAAAAGTCTTAGAGTTTTTTTTTGAAAATTGTAAACTCTTTCAAATTTTATTTTTTATTGAATTATAATTGATTTACAATGTTGTGTTAGTTTTAGGTGTGCAGCAAAGTGATTCATATATATATATATATATATATATTCTTTTTCATTTTTGGATTCTTTTTCTTTTTCATATTCTTTTCTCTTATAGGTTACTATAAGATATTGAGTATAGTTCCCTGTGCTATACAGTGAAACTCTTAGAATTAAAAGAGCTCATAGGCTTATCTTCAGGAAACTAATAGAATGAGAGGTGATGAGGGATGTCAGCCTGGAGGGAAGGGGAAACCCAAGGAGAAGGTGTAGAGAGCTCCCTGAGAGAGAGAGTTACACTGATTCCAGGAAGGGAGTGAATTGAATGTAACCAGATGAAAGAGCTCAGAAAACTCTGGTTCTGGGGAAGACCACTGGCATTGAGCAACCAAAGGCCCACCTGCAGCTACAAGTAGCCGACAGACATTATCCTACAAGTCCAGCAGCATGGGGTTTGAGTAGTGAGCCCCATGACTTCATTGTTACCTTGGAAATAATTTGTCAAATGCTTCCACATACAGTTTAAAACCTTGGGGTCAAGCAAATCTTTATAGTAAATATTAAAATTGTCAATGTTGTAAGTTAACAACAGCTGTTATTTGTTTATACTTTATTTATAGAAACTTTAATGATTCCTTGGTTTTACAAAATAAACATAATCAAAAGGTCACTTTTTAGCCACAAACAGATATTTGGAATATGCCACAATCATATTGTCATTTTCAAAACATGAAAAAATATGTTCAGCCCAAAAAAGTATCAATGAAGCAAAAAATTATGGCTAGTTGAACAATTTCCAAAACTGATATTCTTTCTTAGATTTACTCTAATAGCAGAATAAAGTGTCAAAATGAGCAACTTTTTCCAAACACCAGGGTCTGGGATACAGTCATTACCATATTGGTTTATTAAAGGAGGAAGCTCAAAGGAATAAGAAAGGACTCATAACGTGCTTGATAGAATAACTAAATTAAAAGCTCAAAGAGAGCTAAAACCTAAAGCTGACTATATTCATGCAGATGTGATCTAAGATCACACTGGGTAGTTTCAGATTTTATCAGTGGTTCTCAGGTTGGATATGCCTGTGTAGTAATGGAGGTCCTTGAGGTATCATCAATATTTCAATATAAATATGCTGGTGATAACATCCACCCAAGCTAATGAAGCCATCATGTTTTATCTTGGAATTCCGTTAGAATGCTGATAACATGGTGATCAGAAACTCTAAGTTGCTGAACACACACATACATATACACATGTACATGCACAAATATGAAAACAAATTATTTCTCAAATATGAAAACAAATTCTTTCTCAAGATAATAGAAGTTCTATCTGGTGATAAATTATGAAGTCTCTAAAATTTTTGACTTCCTCTGTCCCTTCTAGTTCATACTATAGTTCTATGATTTAATTTAAGCTAAATTTCGTAATGGGTAAAATATAGACATTGGAGCCAGATAGACAAAGGGGTATATGTGCCATCATTTTGTTGTTTTTTTAACTTAAATGATTGCTCATCTTAACTTCTTTGAGTCTGAACTTCTTCCATTGCAAAAAAGAGAATGATGCTTATTTTGTCACGTTGCTGTGGGATAGTGCCTGGCACGTAGTAGATACACTCAAAATACTGATTTCATTTCTTCTTCCCATCCTTTCAGTGGTGCTATTAACCACTGAATTTTAGTGAAAGTAAAATGATCTATGTATATTTCTTTTTCACTTTTCAGCTGGGGCCAAGGACATACTTGGACTAAGTAGGAGGTTAAACAAAGGTCACAGCTGATGTTCTGTTCATTTTTATTACTCTTGTTGAAATTGCTTATTTGTAATCTGGCAAGATTTCAAGACGATGGATTGAACAAGCACATCTAATACTGAACCAAAATGAAAGTGGAGGAGGTTAAAGCTGTTAAAGATGAAATCATCCAACCAGGCAAAGAGATTTCCATTCTAGTTCTCTAAGGCAAACATAAGATTGAGAAACTAGGTAGAATGCAGTGTAGTTAAGAAGGGCATTGATGTCATTACCAGAGGCTAAAAGAGCTTCATATGGACATGTCTTAAATTTTTAACTTTTTCTAAACCTCACAAAAATTTGGAGTTTTTCTAGGAAACACGATAAGAATAAAGTTTGTACCTCTTCCTGTGCCATGCTTTGAAGAGCCTGCATTATAAACCAGAAGCTTCACACTAAAGTCATCTTGGGCCATGGACCTCAGATCTAAACCAGAGTAAAATCACTGACCACAGAGAGAGGTGAGGTGTCTGGAGAGTAGTGTCTCACACTTTTTCCTTCAGCATTTCTTTCCTCTGAACCCAGGTTCCCTTCAACAAGAACAGATGAAATCATCTTTTTCTGAGTGTTGTCTCCCTTAGATCTCAAGCAGCTGGCCTTACCCCTGCCCCTGCAGTGTCAGGTTTTAGTTTCTCATGCTGTTTAATCACCTGCACTTTCAGAGATCCATGTGAATTCAGCTCAGTTCCTGTGGGCATTTATCAAGCCCCTTCTCTGTGTTAGACCCTATGGGAGATACTGAAAATTCATCTTAGTCAATGTGATAGCCACTACTCTTAAGTTGCTCACTGTCTAGCATCAGAGCCAGGTAATTAAACAGTCATTCAGTTCAATATGAACCATATTGGGATAGAGCTATAAACCACATACTGGGTTCAGAGGAAAAGAATTTTCACATAGCCTGGGGATATGGGGAACTCTTTATAACCTCCTTTGTAATGTTTGTAAGGAAAACTCTTTGAAACCTTCTCCAGGTGACCTTCTCTGACTCCCCTTGTGGCCTGTCCTCTGACCTTCAAAGCCCACTGGAGCTCTCTCTGTTTGAGCACTTACTATACTTCTGTTAATTTGTCCATTCAAGTGGGCATCCCTTGAGATTAGGAACCCATGCATGTGTCCATGCATGTCTTGGATGTCATTTGGAGTACAATTTTGCTAATCCTTGTGGTTGTAATTATTTCTGGACTACTTTCCCTAAAGGCTCAAAAGTTGTATCTGAACCTTTGATCTTCACACACACACATTGACACAGGCAACCTACTTAGTTGTTCAGCAGATGCCAGCATAGTTCTTCCCATGCCTTTAGTCCCATCTTAGGGGGAGTTACTTAACCCCTCTCAGCTTCAGTTTCCTCATATGTGTTAGGTATTGATTGTGAGCAAGGTGCTCAAAGTTCTAAATGCTTCAGTTTTCCATGAATGCCTGTACATTCTTCCCATTCCTCTTTAAGTGTTTGCTAGGCAAGAAATTAAGACCACAGTGGATGTGGGGTTTTCAGGTTAAAGGTCAGAGGTGGCAAAGGGTATCACTGTTGACCCCAGAGGAGGGCGGGTGTGGAACAGAGAAGGGCTCGCTGTGCAGCCCTCAGGAGAGAGGTAGCATTGGGCTTTCTGCCAGCAGCTGCCCAATAGTCCTTTTCACACAGGCTACATCCAGGCTGTGGGTTTTGAGACTGAATATGCTGACCTGTGTCTTCAATATCTGCTTCCTGGGAAGAGCCAGAGAAAAGCTTTTTTGTTTTTATGTTCTCTGAAGAACTTATTAAGAAAACGAAAGCTTTGTTTTCTTCAAAGGATCAGCTTCTTGCTCTGTGCAGAGGCCCCCATTCCCATCTTCCCCTCCAGTGGTTCCTTGAATTGTTGTGACCCTCCTGTGAGCCTCTGGATCACTCCTGTAATCTTCATCTATCACCTTTTCATGTCCTTGTTGGTTTTGAGGTTTTTCAGCATTTCTCCATTTTCTACTCTGATGCTGTTTCATTAAACGGCCTATGTAAGCAGATTGAGAAAAGACTGGGTGCTGCTAAAACTCTTGATGCTGGTGAGACACAACCTTAGCTTGGAGCTCACTCTGCAAAACTCAAAAAGCAGCCAGGGAAGGAGATCGCCATTCATTCATTTATTCATTTGACACATATTTTTAATACTTTCTGTGTGTCAGGTGCCCTCCCAGCAAACGGTATCAAAAGAGAGGAAATTTTTGAACTAAAAAGGATGTCAGAGATCATCTGAGAGGAAGAGAGAACCAGGGAGAGGAAGTGACTCATCCAGGGCCACGCAGTTGACTAGAAGCAAAGTCTCAAACCCAGGTTTCTGGATTCAGATCTCCTGACACACTCTTCATAGGTGTTTTAATGATTAAGCTGCAAAAAATGCCTTAAGTGCAAATAGGGCAGTTGTGCAGAGCATTTTTGTTTTATCTATCTATCTATCTCTCTGTCTATCTATGTTTCTTTGAGAGAATATGGCTAAATGTGCCAGTGAGCTGGGCCTCCCCACTACACTACTTTAGTTTCTGTGGTGAGGCAGCACACTGCTCTAAGGTGACTTGCTTTTTATTATTGTTTAACTTTTCCTTTTTAGAGTGGCTTTTGTTATCCCACTTAATCCAAATTCACTGGGACCACGACAATTGAGAAAAGGCCAGTGTGTGTATGATTTACTCAGCTCCTGTATCCTAAAGGTGGCCCTAAAGTTGTATGTTTCTAGTAAATAAGCCTGATCCAGAACCAAACATCCATCCATCCATCATTCAACAGTAACAATGAAAATGTAATGAGCATCTACTAAGTAATAGTTTCTGTGTAAATATATAATGAAGAATAAGATACAGAACCTACCTTTAAGGAACTTATTTCTTAACAGATAATTACAATACAGGGTGAAGAAAGTGCTATGAGAAACTTTTACACAATGTTGTGGGAGACTAGAGGACAGGACCCCCTATTGGTGTCTGGGGAGAGAGGAAGAAAAGGTGGACAGGAGTATTTTCTGAAGTAACGAATGAGCTGTATCTTAATAGATGAATAAGAGATACTTAGATTAAAAACAAAAATGTGCAGCAGTGAGTTGGGGTGGTGGGAAGAGGAAGAATATCCCAGAGAGAGGGTGCAAGATGGAAAAAGGCACACAGCAGAGTCATGGTAATGGCCAGTAGTTAAGTGTGGCTAAAATAAGTGATCCAGGAAAAGAGGAAGCATTGCAGATGTTGTTGGGACCAGATCAAGAAAAGCTTTGTATAATATGCTGAGAACTCTGAATTTTATTCTAAAAACAAAGATGAGCTACTGAAGGATTTCAAACAGGGGAGTAATTCAGTCAATTATACATTTTAGAAAAATTATTCAAGCTGCAGTATGGAGAATTGATTGGAAGGAGTTCAGAATAATTACTGTTAAGTAGTCCCAGACTTTCTCTAAATGGATGCACTGTTCATGTACATGTATCATAAACATTATTTGAATTCTGCGCAGCCAGCCCGTCTTTCCACCTCAAGAGTAGAGTCCCATTTAAGGCTCAGGAGCTTGCCCAAGGGTGGAGCTGTGGAATTGCTAAAAAATATTTCGTAGTTACTGGCTTTTGAAGAAAGTGTACATTTATTCTGTTGTTTTATTTGTAAATCAGGATAGATTTTTATTATCCAGATAGTAATCACCTGAAATAAAACTGAAAGAGGTGAAAATTTGGGAGTGTGGTCTTTTCTGAGCTAGAAGAAACTTTAAAATATGGCCAGATTTCTAGTGGCATCCAAAAAGGTTAAAGGAAAAGCCCAAGCCACAAAGCCTAAAGCTTGAGTTATTAAATAATTTCAACATTTACCTTCAAGGATAGCTTAACTGGGTTAGAAGAATGATCTGAAAGTTTGCTTGGATGATCTGTCCTCCCTGCTGGACATGATTCACTTAGTAGAAGTGGAGCACTTCATTAACATTTTTAAAAATTTGTTTTATTCAAATAGAGTTGATTTACAATGTGTGAATTTCTACTGTACAGCAAAGTGATTCGGTTACATATATATATGTATATACACACACACACACATATATATATGCCTCCTTTTTCATATTCTTTTCTATGATGGTTTATCATAGGATATTGAATATAGTTCCCTGAGCTATACAGTAGGATCTTGCTGTTTATCCATTCTATATACAATGGTTTGTATCTGCTAATTCCAAACTCCTAATCCATCTTTCCACCCCCCAGTCCTTTGGCAGCCACAAGTCTGATCTCTATGTCTGTGAGTCTGTTTTGTAGATAAATTCATGTGTCATATTTTAGATTCCACAAATAAGTGATATCACATGGTATTTGTCTTTGTCTGACTTATTTCATTTAGTATGATAATCTCTAGATCCATTCATGCTGCTGCAAATAGCATTATTTCATTCTTCTTTTTTATGGCTGAGTAGTATTCCATTGTACATACATACCACATCTTCTTTATCCACTCATCTGTCGATGGACATTTAAGTTGTTTCCATGTCTTGGCTATTGTGAATAGTGCTGCTATTAATTTAGGGGTGTGTATATCATTTTGAATGATAGTAGTTTTGTCTGAATATATGCCCAGAAGTGGGATTGTTGGATCATATGGCAACTCTATTTTTAGTTTATTGAGGTACCTCCATGCTGTTTTCCATAGTGGCTGTACCAATTTGCATTCCCACCGGAAGCTGTAGCACTTCAGATTTAAATCTGACTTCAGGCCTTATTGTTGTAAATGTTCCTCTTAGCAACATTTATAAAACATATTCCAGGGTATGTCTTCCTTTTCAGAGAGCTTCACCTTACTCTGAAAGGGAGCACTCTTTTTTTCTAGGTCAGTTGACTTCAAAACCAGAAGATTCAATTGAGGTTCATATTTCTAATATTTTTTTCCTTCAAACATGATTTTAAAAAACCTGTAATTTTAAAGATATCATTTGAGAGAGTTAGAGCTACCTCTGTGGAATGTCTTGAAAAAGACATTGATATGGATGTTGGTAGGATTTCCTGAGTCTCTGCTGCTCTTGATGACAAGTGCTAAGCTTTTGATAGACTGAGCTCCGAGTTCCTGTATTTGAAGTCTGGTATAAATATTTCAACACGGCAAACTTCTGTTTGGCAAGTTGGCATTCAAGTCTGATAGTGGGCAAGGCTTTAGGCAAAATTGTTGAATATGAATAATATACTCCTGTCACTGGTTCAGGTAAGGACTGGGGTGTGACATCAAGGAAAGGTAAGTGAAATAATATTTATTGAACACCTAGTATGCCAGGGCAGTTACCCCTTCTTTTTTTTAATATTTGAATTTTATTTTATTTTTTTATACAGCATGTTCTTATTAGTTATCAATGACCCCTTCTTTAATTCAATTGTCGTAATAATACTAAGGAGCATAGCCGTTAAAAAGAATTTTATCAAAGGAAAAAGTGTGTCAGAAAAGCAACTTGTCTAAAATTATAGAGCAAAGAAGTGACAGAACCAAACTTTGTGCCCAGGTCAATCTCCCAATACATCTTCTTTTTACTATTTCATGCTACCTGAAATAGTACCAGCTGATACCTCATATTCCTGGCACCCATTTAAAAACTTTCTTTTCAGTGAAGTTATTTTTTTAAATTGTAATTGCTGTCTTTTTATGTGTATGTGTTGGGACTGGGAGTAGGGCAGTTGGTAATGAAGCATGTCCTATTGTAACATGAACTTTGAACTTGCAATTGGTTATGGTCTCCTGAGGCCCTGGGATACCTTGAAGTTCTAGGTTTCTCTCATATACTAAGCTATCACCTCATTTGATCACTGTAACAGATCTATGAGGACACATAGTTACTGTGACTCTTTCACAGACAAGAAAGGAGGATCAGTAAAGTTGTATTGCTATTGTACATATTAAAGTGGATCTCTGGCTAAATCCTACACTGTTTTCCCTATAGTATATTTCATTCTTCCCAAAACTAACTTAACTAGGTCAGAAAATTTTATTATTTTATGTCCCATCTCCTTAACTGCCTTTTTACGTTCATTCACTTCGGTTTCATTCATTCAACAGGCATTTATTGATGAATTGAATGTCTTTTATAGGCCAGTCGCTGGTTTTGGCCTGAGACAAATAAGAATGAAAAAGATAGAGAGTCCCTACCCTACAATGAACACACACAACTTAGTGGATTATTTGCAGTATGCAATCTGCCATTACTTTTGGTAGCCTTGATACTCCATGAAGATAACTCATAGGAGAAACAAAACATGTTTTTGTGAGAGGAAAGCATTTGAGAAACACCCAGACTGAGTTCACAGGATTGGCACCATATTTCCTAAAACCAACAGACAAATCACACAAATGATAAGGTAGCACTTGTGACTGGCTGTCACCCTATATCAAGAAAAGAAGGAACAGTGAGTGCAGGTGTTGAAGAGAACAGACAGTGAAGCCGACTTCTGGAGACCCAGAGCTTTCTTCACTCCCTTCCTCCTGACCCAGAAATTGCTAGAACATGGAGAGTTAAGCCAGCAGAGTTATATTGAGGTGAATCTTTAATGAAAGAAAATTTTCATAATATATCATTCAGTTAAAAATAGCAGGTTAGAAACTATGTACAACATCATCTTATTCTCAAGACAATCAATATATGTCTCAGGGTATATAAGAAAGACTAATATAGTATTAGTGACTATCTTTGAAAGATAAGATTATGGATTTATTTTTTTAATTATCTTTTTTTGTGAAGTTTCTATAATAAAGTCATTGCTTTTGTCATATAACAAATGCACTTTATTATAGTTTAAAAAATTGTTATAAAAATAAAAGCCATGCAGTTAAAAGCACTGCAAATTCCCAAGTAAAATGTACCTGGATTGAAAATTAGACTGAAAATCATAGTAAGAGCAAGAGCTCTCCCAAACCTAATCTCTGGGCCTAGAAAGGCAGTGAAGAAACTCTTCCAAACAGTTTTTAAAGGAACCGGCTACTACTTCGAATTATTTACTCAGACTCTGGTTCTTACAGTCCTTGCCCCTGCTCTATGGACTGTTAGGTTAATCCTGGGTCTGCTGAGGCTGAATAGATGATGTGAGCATATACCATGACTATGGTCATGGCGTGGCACTAAGGATGTCTTGATGGGCCAGTAAGGGAAAGGGTTGAGGGTTATCACTCATTTCCTGAGGCTGATACCTTCTCAGATAGGACAAGACACCTTGAATGTGTCACTTTCTATATGACCCCAGTTGCCCCAGGAGCCAGCAACGGTCTGAGAGGGAACTTTGTCCTCACAGTAACTGTAAGTGGTTTGAACTTGTTTTGTTTTATTTTTAAGACTCTGTGTCTTGTAAGATTATGGGGCAAAGGCGTGAGGAACTTGATCTCCCTTTACTCTTCCTCTTCGTCTCCCTCCGTTTTTCTTCCACCTCTCCCTGTCGCCCCCTCAGTAGCTCTCCCTGTAACTTTCTCTCTCTCTCTGTTTTGCCTCCTTTTCCTTTCTCTTTCTCAACCATGCCCTTCCCTCCTTCTTTCCACATGCCTTTTGTGTGTGTGTGTGTGAGCACCTACTTTGTCAAGTTCTGTTAGGTACGAGGGACACCAGTGAATAAGACAGGCCCAGTATCTCTCCATAAAAAAATAGAGAATGACAAAAGGTTGTCAGAACACTTGCAAAATTTTAAAACCCGAGAAAGAATTTGAAATCTTGGAAATTTTTTGCACTAAGAACAGAAACTTTTCCCAGGCACTTCTGCCAGTGTGATCAAATGAAGTCAGCTGTTGAATCTCTCAGTTGGCTTCTAGGAGCTGTCAGCTTTAAGAGCTTGAAGATGCTTCTTCTCCCCAGTGACAGCTCCTAGCATTTCCACAGCTGCCCCAAAGCAGGCCGGTTTTTACCATCCCATGTGAATAAGGAACAGAGGGGAGTATTTGTTTTACTCTGAAATAATTTTTTAATAATGTTATGGCACCTTTGAACTCTAGTCAGACTCCTCTGGTTTTTTAAATAGTTTTTACAAAAGGGTTGGGGCAGAGAGACTTGCTTTTAAAGGTCAGAATATCCTAACTAATTAAACCTGGCTGTTGTGTCTCAGGGATTAGGAGATTCAGGAAAAGACAGAGGAAAGGTGACACTATAATTAACAGGCAGTTGCAGGAAAGGAAGGATTCATGCTGTGCAGTATGTAATTTGGAAACCAAATGTTCTTGTCAGAGAAACCTGGCCTTGTGCAGAAAGCCAGGAGGGCTGTTCCAGACAAATGGACTGAGAAAACCTGCTTCGTGTGCTGGCGAACCCCAGTCACCGGTTCTCTTTTTTGGACCACAGCCAGGCCATTTGTTATTAAATTCAACTCTTCATTTAATAATTATCGATCACGATCTATTCACCAGACACACTGCTGAGTATAGAAACACAAAGATAAATCATAAAAAAAATCCTTGCCATCAAGTAGGTCTTTATTTTATAGAGGAGACTGACAAGCAAACTGACATCCTCCTCTCTCACCACCAATCAAGTGACTTCTGAGACAGAAACTTATACAGGTAACCACAAAAGCAGGGAGGTAGAGCTCTTCAAATTGCCCAAGAGTTTGGAGAAAGCTCCTGAGAAAGACTTGAAGTATATCCAGGAAGACTTCCCCAGGTGAACCTGGAGGGGAGAAACATTTTAAGCAAAAGATGTAGCATATGCAAAGTCAGGAAGATGAGCAAGTACTCATAAAATTCAAGGAAATCTACACAGTTTGTACAATGAGAGTGTATGATAGAGCCCAGAATGGTAGAAGGTGGAGCAAGAGATATTTCAGGACAAACTGGAATACAGCCAAGTTAATTAACTTCTGTATTGAAAGACTTTTAAATCAATAATTTGTTCATAGGTCAATTTTGTTAAGAAGGGTATAGTCGAAATCCCTCAAGGGCAGAGATTATATAATATTTTCTTTGCACAGCCAGCATGTAATGTAGTGCTTGACATATAGGCACTCAGTAAATGAAGACCTTGGGATAATCAGAGAGTAATCCTTGGCAATGTTGAATTATTGATTCAAAAGGAGAGAGGTAGAGAGAAAGAGGAATATTGAGTTCTTTCTGTAGGCAAGGCCCTGTGTTAGGAGATTTACATATATTGTGCTAATTAATATTCACAATAGTCTCATGAGGTTTTTCATATATATATGCATATATACGTATATGCATATATACACACATATATCTCCCCATTTTTCAGAATAGGCATTTGAAGCCTTGGGAAGTCAAGTAATTTACCATGGTGCTGTAGCTAATATATAGCCATAAGCACGATTCAAACTTCGGTCTCTCTTTCTCTACAGCCTACATTTCTACTTTTAGTTGCAAACCTTTACTGAAATTTCTACTACCATGCTTTGGGGAGAGTGCTGCAAAACGTGCTCATTTATAATAATGAATAATGTGAAATCACACAACCAGTTGATAATTTAATTTTTCTAGTAAATGTAAATTCTGTAGAAGTTCAGAGAAATGGAGTTGAAAATTAGCTTTTTTCCCCTGTATTTTGTAGGTTCGAGAAGCTTTATATTTAACTTACTACTGGTAAATGATACATGAAACAAAATAAATGAATAACAAATGAGACTGTTGAATAAACGATTGTGCATAGCCCTGTGTTTAAAGCCAATGTTTCCGAAGTTGCCAATGTTAGATTGCTTGATGTACTGTGTTCTGGATATTTTAACTGTGTAGTTGATGACTCATTTGGCCTCCAAAGAGGCTGAGAGCATAAATATAACAAATGTGGAGAAGAGAGTGCTTCTAGAGCACTGCTTAGAAAACCTTGGGTAGTACTAGCTTGGGCTTACTGCCCTGGTAGCTGCCCCCCCGTCTCCCATAGCTCCTTCCTGCCAGTGTAGTGCTGGCCTCCTATTTCCACACCCTGCAGCTTGTTGCTGGTTTTCTAAGCAGCATCCTTTTCAATTTTTAGGATTTATAAGGATGTGATCTTTTTTTCCTTCCTTTTTCTCTCAGTTCAGGCCAAACAATTTTTTTCAGCCTTACATGTCACAAAGCTCTGCTGCCTTCAGACCTCTGACTCGTGGGCAGTGACTGACTCCACCAGCTTTCCGCCCCAGGTCCCACACGCTTCCAAAAGTGCACATTTGCTGGATGAATCAATGGTGTGGAGGAGGATTCCAGATAGAGTGGACCTTCCCACTGCTGCGCGGGCTGCCCACGGCTTCCCTCCCACCCCAGGCTTCAAGGTCCTGAAGTGTGGTATTTCGAAGTGAAGAGAAATCCTGCCCAGGACTTTGTTGCCAATGGTGCCAGAGATAAGGGCTCCCCACAGAAAATAATCTGCCTCCTACTCCCCACCATGTAAATTTGGAAGCCAGTGATGAATTATACATGTGTTCTTTTAAGATCTCCTGGTATAGTTGAAAGAGGGACATTATTTAATATGGGGGCAACACACCTGCTTTATATATTCATAGTACTAAAGGATAATGCATCTAAATCACCAAAACTAGTCCCAAAATAATTGGTCCTCAATAAGTAATAGCACTTACCATTGTAATGATCATAAAACAGATGATGGTAATGAAGACAAAGAAGAGTATATTCTATGTTTGACATCTAATTCTTTATCCCTGCCCTAAAGCTTTTACTAAATTTCACATTTAAAATGTAAGGGAAAAGAGAATATATTGATATGATTAGTAGATTTTGCGATAACGCAGCTGTGATTATTCTCTTATAATCTAAATCAGTAGTTAGCCTTTCCAAATTGCATGATTTTCTTCCACGTGTTAAGCTATGGTCTGGCCCATCATGGGAAAAACACAGGGTTTAATGAATTAAGAAAAATAGTCAAAACTTTGGATAATCTCAGACTTCAAATTGTCTATGTATGTACTGATATTTTTAGGCAAATGTTTGCCATTTGAGCTTTAAGTGAAGGTAATCCAGGCCGAATGTGTTTCTGTCTGAAGTTTTAGTACTTTTATAATTTCCTTCCAAAAGAAATGGGGTCTGGCTTTCAGTTGGAAGATCTATTTTGTGGATTATAAGATTGTATTCTCAGAGTACCTGGAAGTTATGAGCAGATGTTCTGAGAAGAAACCCCAGACTTAATTTGACTTCTAGGTGACACCTATAGAGTAACCTTGAGTAGGGAAACTACATAATTAGCCCAGTCTTGATGGGAACTAGGCATAAGTAATACAGAAACAGCTTGTACAGAAAAATTGGAGCAGACAGTTTTGTAATTCAGCCCAGTTGCTGCTTCCTGTTTCTAGTGCAGTTGCCAGGAATGAATAAAGTAGACTCTGGTAAAGAGTGATTTGTGTGGAGTGGTGTCTTGGGGACATGTAATGGCTTTGGGAGTGTGGGGGTGATATTAAACTTTAGATTTATAATTCTCAAAATTGTTAAGGGCTTTTGACTTGGATGAAACATGGATCCCTTCTGGGGGGTAACTACATTACCTGAGAATTTTATTATGATATTCTTAAGATGGGGCAGTGGTGTGGGTCAGAGGGGAGTACACGTACTATTTGAACTATGATGATCCTTGGAAATGCTTACGATGAATAAGAGGCAGGATGCCACAGGGAGGATCTTGATGAGCAAATCTTGAGTCCTTACTTTCTGTCTCTGTTAAATGGGAATGGCAATGAGAACCTTGTGGGATTATTGCGAGGAATAACAATAATGTCTATGATAGATCTCATATGATGTCTGAGCAATATGTGCTCAATACACAGCAACTCCTTGTAGGAGTGATAGCCACAGTGGTCACATTCTGATAGTTGTTCTAATAGTGATAATAAAAATAATAGAAATAAAATAATAGCAATCAATTGTTCTATGTTTACTAAGTTGGAGGCAGTGTGTTAAAGCTTTATAGCCATTATTTTAATTATGGAAATAGCCCTTTGAAGTAAGATGCTGTTATCATCCCATTTTAGAATTACTTGTAGATATAGTGGTGGTAGGGATGGTGGTAGTAGTAATAACAAGAATGTTGTAATAGAATTTCTATCACCTCAGTGGTATAGACATAGGCACAGTATAAATAACAGGACTATATGCACACCAAACTTTCCCAAGCTCTTTCCAAATCAGTACAGTTCTTAGAACCTCGATGTTGTCTCCTGATCTCTTTCCCAAATCTTTGACCCAAGTAGAAGAACTGCACATGTGAATGTCTGGTCATAGTCACATTTTTCAAAGGTTATCTATCAGACTTCACCATTCTAGTAAGCATCTCAACTAACACTCCTTAAGTGTCTACTGTGTGCAAACACTCAGGATACTGTGGTGGTTGCGAAAAAGCCAGAGTTTATTTCAGATTAGTCTAATCAGTTGAAATAGGTATATTAGCAGGACATTTGTTTATTAAATACTATGTGTATGCATTGCGTTAAAAACAGATAATCAAGATAATAATCATCAGAACAATGTACGTAGGGAAAATTCCTAAGGATTTTCTGAAGGAGAATGACATATGGGGTTTAGAACGTGATATTTGGAGTCCAAAGTTCCACGATTAACACTAAGTCACTAAAACTCTGATTTTCTATTTCCTCATCTGTCAAAATGTAATAATATTCCTACTCTACCTTTGCCATACTCTCACAGATTTAAGTGCTACATAAATTAGAAAATGCTATGTTAACTTGAAAGTACTGTACAAACACTAGTTGTTTTTATTATATGTATCTGGAAAGATCAGGGAAGATTTCATGGAAAGATTTTTCCTTAAACTGAGCTTTAATCATAGGATTTGGATATGGAGAGGAAGAGCTTAATGTTGGGGAGATAAGAAAGCATTCCAATTCCTTCTCTTGCAAAGGGATAGGGTCGTCACAGTGATCCTTCTCCACATGGTGAAGGGAATGGCATAAGTAAATACGGGTAAATAGGAAAGCTTAGGATTAAGTTAGTTGGGATATATCTAGTCATCAGTAGGAAACCATTCAACAGCAGACAAAAGAGCAGCATAACCAAAGAGCTGTGTTTTGGAGAATATTCTGTCTGTAGTTGATAGGATGCTCTGAAAATCAGAGAAACAAAAATACAGAGTGAGTCAGAAGGCTGGAGTTAATAAGAGCCTGAACTTGGTTAAAGGCTGTAGGAGTAGAAAGGAGGAAGTGGATATAAGAGATAGTACAGTGATTGACCATCAGAGATTGTTTTATCCCTCAAACTCTTCTGATATACCACCAGGGCCAACACTGATTTGAAAGAGCTGGTTTTTTTTTTTTTTTTTTTTTTTTTTTTTTTTTTTTGCGGTATGCGGGCCTCACTGCTGTGGCCTCTCCCGTTGCGGAGCACAGGCTCCGGACGCGCAGGCTCAGCGGCCATGGCTCATGGGCCCAGCCCCTCCGCGGCATGTGGGATCCTCCCGGCCCAGGGCACGAACCCGTGTCCCGTGCATCGGCAGGCGGACTCGCAACCACTGCGCCACCAGGGAAGCCCTGAAAGAGCTTTTGAGGAAGTATCATCGTGGCTGATATCCTCCGTTTCCTGCAAAATAGAGCTAGAGCATGACATTCAAATCCTTTCCAAGTTCAGGCCTTGATGTGCCATTTTGACCTTTTAATTAATTGTATGCTATTGCCGTAGTAAATCGTTCGTTTCTCATTCTGTGACCCAGTCTGATATTTTTCTTATGCTATCTCCTTTGCCTGTAACACCAATTCCAACACACGTAGAATGCTCTTATCCTTCAGTTGCAAGCTAAATCGTCACCTTCCCTCGTATATGCTCCCCGCCTCCACCCTCAGCAGTTAGAATTCCTGTCTCCTTCCTTGAAGCAGCTAACATGTTGCTACCTTCATTCGCCAGAATCAATGTATGCAAAAGTTAGGTTTTACTCTGTAATCAGTCCTCATGTTTAAAGTTTTCAATCCATTGTGGGATCAGATTCTTATGAAGGAATCTTCATAAGCTTTTGGGTTCCATATTCAAGAACCCTTGTGATCAGACCGATCCCACTTATGATACCTAATATCAGTGAGCCAGTGCTGTTGTCGGAGCATGCTGTTCAATCACACAGTCCTGTCAAGAGAGACTATTTCTGGTGACAGACTGAAAATTATACCAAATTATCTATCAAAGTTGTTAGACAAGAAAGAAGTCATTCAGAATAAAGTTACCTCCAAAATACCAATGTTTTTCTCTGACACAAAGGAAGGCACTTCTCTGCCCTCAATCATGCTGGCTTTTCCAAAGGTTGCTTTTGTAGCAAAATCCCTAAATACAAAGCAGCCCATTCTCTGAAGATAAACCAGTAAGTGGTAAGTTATATAAAACATTGCCCTCTGATGTGTAACGTGGGAAAGAGGGGTCCCTACCTTTTCACTTACTGTTGGACTTTTAAGAGTCTAATAACAGCTTTAAAAAATCATTTTATTAATGCACAATTTCAACAAGCAATTTCCTATGTTATAGGCTCCTCATGCTTCCTGGTAGGTAATTAGGATTGTTTTCTACCACTATATGTTGATAGTTTTTGGCTTGGCAGTTTTCTAAGCAGACACCCCCTTTCCCCCCAATTATCCCACATGCACGCACTGTCACTCCTTCACTGTTCCTAGGACACAGTTACCACCCGTACTGGTGAGTGTAAGGTCTGCAGCTGCCCACTTGGACTGACTTTCACTTTTGTCCAGCTAATTGCAAATGCTTATTAGTAGGAACTGACCAACTGGGCAGTGAATCAGCCAGCAGCCCCTGCTCTTAGTGCTCTTCCAAATTGCTTGTGTACTTATTTCCCATTTAACAGGTGTAAAATGTCATTGAGCATTTTGCTTTACTTTGTGTTTTGTGGATGAAGAGTAGTATTGAGGATCTTTTAATATGTTTATTTAACATTCATGTTTCTGTTTGTGTGAAATGACCGTTCAGTGCTGTTTGCCTATATTTTAGTACATTGCCTTTTTTCTTATTGATTTATAGGAGTATTTGATATTTTGTACTGATTCACTATTTATATGTGTTGTGGATAGCTTCTCCCACTTTGTAGATTAAGCTCTTGATTTTAATGTAGTCTAATATATCAATTCTTTCTTTATAGTTGGCAAGTTCTCTGTCTTGTTTTAAAAACATCTTCCTACCCCAAGATCATAAAGTTATCAAGCTATAACTTTTGTCTTTTGTATACTTAAGTATTTAATCAATCTGGTTTTGATTCTTGTGTATTCTTTTTTACAGATAAATAAATAATTGTCAAAGTGCTATTTATTAAATAGTCTTCCTTCCTTTTCCCTCTAGTTATCTGCACTACTCACTCTGACCTATATTATATTTCTATACTATGTGGGCCTCTTTCTGTGTTATCTATTCTGTTTCATTGGTCAATTTGTGTATCCCTGTGCAAAATCCACATTATCTTAATTAAGATTCTTTATAGTTAATTGTGATGTCTAATAGATTAAATTCTTCTACCTTGTTTTGCTTCAGGAGTGTCTTGGCTTTGTTTAGGTTTTACTCTTTCATGTGAATTTTAGAATGAACTTGGAAAGTCCCACAGAAATCTTTTTTGAGGTCACCACTGGAATTGCCTGAACCTCTAAGTCAATTTAGGAAGATTGATCTTTGTCTGATATTGAGTCTTCCTTCTATAAATTTGGACTATTTTGCATTTATTTGGATCTTTTGTGTCTTTCAATAAAGTGTTATAATTTTCTCCATAAATATCTTACATTAAAAAAAAATCATTAACTTTGAAAAACTTTTGTACGATTTTTCATCAGGTTCCTTTATTGTTATTGATAGTATCTCTCCCCCACCCCTTATCTATTGAAAGGAGCATATAATTTTTCTCCCTTACCCTGTTCATGTGACTAATTACATTGATTGAGTTATAAGAGTTAAACCAACTTTGTATCCCTGGTGTAAGATGTTTTCCTTTTCTTTCTCCCTTCCTCCCTTCCTCCTTTCCTTTTTTCTTTCTTCCTCTTTTTCTATTTTTGCTTTAATTTCATAATTCTGCTGTTATTATTATCATTTTTCTTCTGCCTTATTTTAGGTTTACTCTGTTTTTATCTTCGTGAATGCCTAAGATGGATGATTAGCTCATCGAATCAGCCCTTTTCTTTCATATTAGCATTAAATACATTTTCCTCAAAATATTTTAGGTACACTGGCATCCCATCACATTTGATATGCAGTATTTTTATTAACATTCAAATAAAACTTTTTATAAAAATTTATTTTATGATTTCTTTGAGCCAAGAGTTATTTAGAAGATTTTTCTCCTTTAATTTTCAAAAACATGGGGATTTTTTTTCTTTCTGTTATTGATTTCTAATTTAATAAAATAATGTCCAGGAAAAATTGTATAAATAAATAAATATTCTTTTAAATTTATTTTAGCCTCAAGTGTGGTCAATATTTTGCCAGTGTTCTCTCTTTACCTGGAAAAATGTGTTTTCTAATTGTTGGATGTAGGTTTCTAACTATATTCAGTAGGTCAAGTTTGCTAGTTATGTTTTTCAAATCTTCTATACCTTTGCTAAATGTTTATGTATTTACCCTATCAATAAGTCAATGTGATCAGCTTATAATCTCCCTCTTGGATAGTGGATTTGTGAATATTCTACAATATCTTCTTGTGTTTCTTTAAACTTTTTACATAGTCATTTTAAGTTATGTATCTGATAATCTTAATATCTGAAGTCCCTGTAAGTCTAAATCTGTTCTTGTTTCTCATGGTCGTCTGTTTCATTATCTCTCCTTAATTGTGACTTTATATTTTTGCTGAACTTAAATAATGAGAATTCTGAGGGTCAAAACTGGGGGGGCATTTTCTTCAAGAAAGGATTAGACTTTGTTTTTCAGTAGAGCCAAAGAATTCTTTGGAATTGGGAGTACTTTGGTTTCTTTTGAGGGTTCTTTTAATTTTAGATTTTCATGTTCTGTGATCTCAGACCTGAAAACATTATTTTTCCTCAGGCATCCCTGGCTTTCATTTTCCTACAGCCCACTTTTCTGGTTTTGGTTGACAGGATTTTACTTGATGCTTTGTTGTTTGTTTTGGTCTTGCTGATTATTCTCACATTCTTGTATGTCTGTGATTCATTTAACTTGTGATGGTTAGAATTTATTAGACACAAATGCATTGCAGCAGGAGGCCCACTGGAGTAAGTGCCTTGTGTACAATACTGATGGAAGTGGGAACATTTTAATGCAGATTTTGATTGCATTGATTTCCTGCTTAAAATCCTCCAGTAACCTTCAGGTTTAAGTACAATCTCTTTAGCGAAAGCATTAAGGCCCCAAGATCATCTCTCTTCCCACCTCTCTTATCTTCTTTCCCTTTACTTACCCATATGAACCTGTACTCTTCTATACCAACATCTTTATAATTTCCTGAATATGACACACTTTTTAAAGACTCTTTCTGCTGCTTCAGAGGCTTTTTGCTATTTATCTATCAGGATACTTCAGCTTTTGAGTTTCAGTGCACAGATCACATCCTTTTTTAAGTGTTTTCTAAACCCAAAGACTAGTTGAAGTGCCCCTCTTCCAAATTCCCGTAACCTTTATTTTAGCTTTTATAGTACTACATTACTTTCATTGCTTGTTTTTTCTATTTTTTCCATTAGGCTCTGAGAGAAAAGGCTGTTTCTTGTTTATTCCTCTATTTCCAGTGCATAATATTTAGAGTGATCAAATACACTAATCTCTTAGTTCTGACAGCTATTACAGAATACCATAGACTGGGTGGCTTATAAACAAAAGAAATTTATTTCGCACAGTTCTGGAGTCTGGAAAGTACAACATCAAGGCACCAACAGATTCACTGCCTGGTGAGAGTCTGCCTCCTCTTTTATAGATAGCAGTCTTTTTATTGTGTCCTCAGATGGCAGAAGGGGTGGGGGATCTCTTCCAAGGCTCTTTTATAAAGGCACTAAACCTATTCATAAGGGCTCCACCCTCATGACCTAATCACCTCCCCAAATCCTCACCTCCAAATACTGTTACATTGGGGATTCAGTTTCAACATATGAATTTTGGAGGAACGTAAATATTCCATCTGTGGCAGCTAGGTTACCCAAGAAAGTCCTGGCTTTCATCTCTGGATTTCCCAGGGTAATGATTAATAGTACTCACTTGGGTTTTTGAAAGTGCCCACTTTGAGTGTGGAATTATATTTTTATCCTAATAATATCATTGTAGTTGTTGAATGAATGAAAATATAAAAGAAAGGGAAGCAAGAAGGGATACTTAGAACTGAATCACCTTTCTAGCAACATTTCTTTGTAAAAGTTCTTTAACTCCTTTGTGCTTTCATTTACTCATCTGCAAAAAAAGGGAAAATATGCCCCATCAACTTCAAAGTGAAGCTAACAATAAAAACTCTAATGTCTTAAACTTATGTAGTTATTTAAGATTTACTAAGTAACTTCACAAATGTAATTTCATTTATCTTCTAATGATAGTGCTAGATAGTGAACATTTCCATACTTTTTGAACTAACACTTAAGATGACCAAGAGCAGTAGTTAGTGGGTGTTCGACGGTTCTGGTGACTCTGTTTGCTTTCAATCTGCATTTATTGAGAGTCTACTATGTGTAAGGTGCCTGTGTTAGGTACAGAGCTATTGAACTCATCTAAGGAAACTAAAGCTACACTTATTTTTCACTGGTCTCTCGACCCCAAAATTCCAATCATGACACCTAACACCTTCCATGTTATGTAACTCTCACTCAGAGCAATTAGAAGTGACAGAACAAATCAATGGGGAAATATTCCATTGAACTGTATCATCCTTATGAGTTGGGTACTTGCTTGAGTGCTTGGTTGAGTAATTAAGTGTGGCTTTCACTTAAGAGTTCAATCATGGGCTTCCCTGGTGGCGCAGTGGCTGAGAATCCGCCTGCTGATGCAGGGGACACGGGTTCGTGCCCCGGTCCGGGAAGATCCCACATGCCGCGGAGCGACTGGGCCCGTGAGCCATGGCCGCTGAGCCTGCGCGTCCGGAGCCTGTGCTCCGCAACGGGAGAGGCCACGACAGTGAGAGGCCCGCGTACCACAAAAAAAAAAAAAAAAAAAAAAAAAAAGAGTTCAATCAGTTATGTTTATTTTCTTCTTATTGGATTAACTCATGAAAAATTAAGAATCATGGCAGGGCTCATATGGCTACTTTGAAAGTCCTGTAAAACAGCAGATGTAGATTATAGCACAATTGATTTAACCCCTGTAGCTGAATTGATTGCCCAGATGGTGAAAATGACAAGACAGAATAACAGTGATCATTATACATCTCGCATTATGTGGTGTTCTTCATCTTATAAAACTTCCACTCACATACTCTCAAGATGATTAAACTTGTTAAGTAGACAGGAAGGTATTTTAGAGATAAGGAAACAGATGAGTAAGAAAAAAATTATTAGTTAGCACTTGTCTGATTCCAAGCTAAATCGTCTCCCTGACGACAGTTTACTGACAGGAGATTATTCTAAATGCAAATTTAACCTGCTTTCTCTATTATATAAAACCAATTTCTCTACCTTGTTATGAGTTAAAATTCAAACACTGTAACATTTGTCTACAGGCATCTCATGATCTATCTCCTCCTTGCCTCGCCAGCCTTAATTTTAATCTAATTTAATTTTTTCTTTCACCCTTTATTCTTTTTTACCCTCCATGAGTGTGTCTGTCAGGCTTCCACACCTTCTTTCTTTACTCACACTGTTTCTATTGCTTTGCTTATGTTCAGTGTCAGCTCAAACATTACCTAATTTTTTAAAGCATCTGCTGACTTCCATTGCTTTTCCCCAAAGAACTTTTTTCCGTGGTCTCTCCAGTCTCTATATTTCTCTATCAAAAGATAGCACTTACTTTTTTATAAATCTGCTTCTCTTAGCTGTACTCAGTGCCCATTTGTTTCTGTTTTTCTAGCATCTGGCAGAGTTTCAGTCATACAATCGGCACTCAACACATATTTATTGAAAAAATTAATACATGAATGAATAATATCTAATGCTATTTATCCTACCTCACTTTATCTGAAACCACTGTTACATATTCATATTTCTTCACAGTTGATCAAAAGTGTTCATGCCTCTCATTCTATCTGACCACAGAAACAACATGAGATGCATAGGCCGGTGAGGGCCTAATTTACAGCTGTGAATAGGGAGGCTCAGGAAAGATAAATGTCTGCCTCCCACTTGGTGACCATATGATGTCACTTCAACCTGAGAATGTGTATTCTTGCTGTGAGTGCTCTAAATCTGACCATTTTAGCTGTTCTTGGGCAAGGGATTTCCACCATTGATTTAAATGACCGGAGGTAGGAAAGCTTAGAATAGCATGTTCTAAAACATCTTGAAGAATTCCAGAGAAGGATTAAAAACTTTTATTCTGTACTCTTCTCAGCTCATCATTTTATCTTGGCATTTAGGCATTGAGTCTATGGCATTGACCAAAAGCATCAAAAAACAATCGCAGCAGCAATAAGAGCAGTTGGTATTCACGTACTTTGTGCAGGGCATGATGCCGACTGTTACATGCCTTTCCTCAACTCTCAAAACCAATGCTTTTCATAGGTATGCTCTTCCTCACTTTACAGTTGAGGAAGTCGAATCTCAGAGTGAATCCAATACCTTGCCCAAGCCAAATAGCTGGTGAATGGCAGAGCCAGAACTCTCCCCTCTGAAGGGAGCTGGCTAACAATATTAGCCTAGTATGAACTTTTAGAGGTTATTTGCCAAGAACTGAGCTTCTCTTTGATGACTTAGATCACAGAGAGTCTTTTCCTAGCCTGACTTTGATGAACTGATCTCTGGTGTTTGTAAGCTGCCTAATAGTATATATCAGATATAAAATACCAATATTTCCTTCCTGATTTGGTTATCCTGATCACTGTGTGAAGTCTTGGTACCTCAAGAGAGATCAGTTGTCCTGATAATATTGCTTGGAGGAATTCAAATTAGATCAAGCCCGTCCCCAGCGTGTTGCTGTGCGCCTATTCAGCCTGGCTGCCCCACAGAACACTGCAGTGCAAACTTGTTCAACCGAATCTTCATCGCCTTGTACTTGCATTCGGGAATTCATAATGTTCCATCTGTGCCCTCCGTTTTATAAAGATATATGATCTGGCATACATGATTAAGGATTTGAAAGGACAAGACTTTGGAGCCAGATAGTCTTGGGCTCAAATCACAGTCCTGCCACTTATCAGCTATGGAGTCTTAGGCAAATAACTTAATCTTTCTAAGCCTCAGTTGATTCATCTGTGAAACTGAACCAATATAATTATCTCATGAAGTCATTGTAAAGACAAAGCAGTATAGATACAGATATAGATCTCTCTTTCTCTCTCTCTCTCTCTCTATATATATATATATATTCCCACATATAGTGGGTGTTTAACAAATATTATTAGTCCTTCCCTTTATTTAAAAATATTTTAAATAATATGAAAATATTACAAAACTTTTACAAATGAGAAAAGAAAATATATTACCTATAGTCCCACCCCACAAATTAAAAAGCCACTCTAAGTTTGAGTGTATTTTGTCATTACACTAAATTTTCTTGTCATTTTAGTGTATCTTGTCATTACACTAAGTTTTCTTGTCATATTTCATATGGCTATGTTTAAATCCTGCCTTTTCACTTAGTATTACACTATATGCACTTTCATAGACATCATCTACTAAGCAACTCAGTCATTCCACTCCTACGTATTTACTGAAGAGAAATGAAGCCATATGTTATATAAGTCCATAAAGACTTGGACTCTAATGTTTATAGCAGCTTTATTTTTAATAGCAAAATTGTGAAGATACCCAAATATCCATCAACAGGAAAATGGATAAAGACATTATGACATATCCATACAATGGTATACTACTCAGCAACAGAAAGGAATAAACTATTGATACATGCAGTGACGTCTGTAAATCTCAAAATAAGTACTGTATGCTAAATGAAAGAAACCAGACAAATAAGAGTGCTTTCTATGCAATCCCATTTATAGGAAATTCTAAAAAACTCAAATCAGTCTTCAATGAAAGAAAGCAGAAAAGTGGTTGCTTAGGAATAAGAAGAGGTGGAAGGGAGAGATTACAAAGGTGCACAAGGAAACTTTTTGGAGTGATGGATGTGTTCAATATCTTAACCGAGCTGATAGTTTCACAGGAATTTATACAGCTCAAAAGTCATAAAATCGTATACTTTAAATATGTGTAGTTTATTATGTCCACTAATACTTAAAAAAAAAACTGTAAAAATAAAAATTATATATCTTGGGGGAAATCACACTATAATAGTGAGACTATCCCCACTCATTTATGTTCAGATTGCTTCCAGGATTTTGCTGTTAAAAACAAAATTGCAATAAACATCTTTGGCATAAAGCTATTACATATTATTTGCTTTCCCTTAGAATCAACTAATGGTGAAATCATCTTTCATTGGGTGAGAATGGCACATAAAAATCTTTGTAGTTCACTCCTCATTAGTGTAGGTGTTCTTATGAGGGAGTTATGTGTACAGTAGATTCACTAGCTAGTTTGTTTTTTAATGATTGTTATCACTGGTTTCCAGGTACCACCACTTGGGCCACTGATAAAAATAGAAGCATAAGGGCACACAGGTTACAATTAGAGTTGTAAAACCAGGAGTCTCAGTCGGGAGACCAGTCGTGATGGGATTTTGAGTTTCTCTAAGCATCTGACCCCTTCAGGATTTCAGGGGCCTCACCAACTATCCCTATTGATCTGTGTATACTACCAACCATTCTGTTCAATAGTCAACTACTCTGATCATCCAGTCACTTCTAGGTGCTTACTTTCCTTGTTAGTCAGTGGTGTTTTCTCTATAGGGAATGTATAAAGGTGCTGCATGGACCTTTTACTTCAACATTGACCATTCATTTGTTCATACAAAAAAAAAATGCTGAGCTTGAACTGTATACCAAACATTGGATTCATACTGAGGAAAAAGCTATGAATAATACATAATTCCTGGCTTCAAAAGCTTATGGTAGTTTTTGAGAAACCAGTAAGTAAATAATAAATTAGAATAGGGGGCAATTGGCCCAACCCGAGGCATAAGCCATTGGGGAACATCTAGCAGATACATGTATCCCAGCCTAAAGCATTAGGGTAGACTTTCTAGAAGAAGTGACACCTCGGCTGGTAACTGGAAAAGGAAGAGTCAGGCGGAGAAACTTAGGGAGAGAGGGAGGAGGATGTTTTAGGCAGAATAAACAGCATGTAGAAGATACTTGAGAGAGAGGAGGTCTGACAGTACTCTGTGGGTATGTCTATGACTGATGCTGGTGTGTTAGTGAATGACCAGGGCTACATACTCAAGCTGCTGCCCTTGGCCTAGGCTGCCCTTTTCAGAAGAGATTGGCAGGCTGACACTATAAAGGCAAGATTGGCAAGATTAGGGAAGTAAGAGTGAGGATGGCAAGGGCATTGTCAGCAGGCCTGGGGCCAGGCCAGAAAAGAGTTTGCCACTGACCCTGTGGTTCAGGCCACCCACCATCAGCCGACCTCTTTCTCCCTCCCCTTCTTCATCAATAGTGGAGTAGATGGAGTGGATGGAGTAGATTTTGTGTCTTTTAGTTCAGAGCCTAATAAGCCACCTGACTTTTCCCCCAGTTCTGGTTTGGGTCACTCTCTGGGACCTGTCATGAACTTATGATGATGACCATATTGGTAAAAGGTTTTGTTTTTTGCTTTTTGTTTTGTTAATGTGTGCTTCCTATGAAGGACTTTTAAGAAGTATCAGGGGTAAAGAAATACTACTAAAATATTCTGTAAAGTATTTGTTTTCTGATTACAAAGGTAATAGATGCTCATTATAGGATAATTATTATGATCAATTATGACTTTTAATATGTGTATTATAGAAAAGTTGGAAATCACAAAAGCATAAGGAAGAAAACAAACATTACTGAAATATTCAGAGGTGAAATAGTTTAAAATTTTTCCTTTTAGTATTATCTATCTGCACATCTCAATGTATCTAAACCCTTATGTATTTAAAATACATAAATACTGATAAGTAATGGGTCTGATATATAATGGGTAAATAATGGGTCACTACTGATAAATAATGGGTCACTCCAGCTGTTTCTCTTTACAATTACGACATGATAAATCATATATATTAGCATATAAGATTTAGTGACATAAAATAAATTTATAAAGGTGTACTTGTTGGGATATAAGGCAAATGTCATAATTTTAAAGGAGTGCATAAAATAACATATAGTTGATGCATTTAACTACCCTGCCTCCTATTACTGGACGTTTAAATAGTCTCCAAATTTTATTGTCATAAATAAGTTTTAAAATATCCTTAAGCCCTTAGGTGTCTTTGGGCCTGTCAATTAAATGCTGCCAGTCATGACACGTTTCAGATTGGTAAGAATGCTAGAGCCTGGTAAAATCACTCAATGTCCTCCAGTAGTATAGACAGTCATACATATAAAAGGAAGGCAGAGAATCTGGTAATTTTATTTGCATATTGGCCAGGTTTCTGTTTCCATATTTTTATACACATTATCTCACTTAATTTTCACCTCAACTGTGTCAGGTGTGTGTTAACCCATTCTACAGATGAAGAAACTAAGGCTCAGGGTGATTAAGTGACTCTCCCAAGTTTTTGGGCTGAGTTGGAGGTGAGACTTTAACCAGAGTCTATCACATACCAAAGATCATATTCTTCCATCTATACGTGTCTTCTCACAAAAATCAATGAGAATTATGGTGTTTCTTTTGTAACCCAGAAGCAAGAGAGTGTCTCCTTTATTTTTGATAAACGATAATAGTTAATCATTGAACATTACTATGTGCCAAATACCGTTCTGAGTGCTTTTTTTTTTTTTAACATCTTTATTTGAGTACAGCTGTTTTACAACAGTGTATTAGTTTCTCCTTTACAACAAAGTGAATCAGTTATACATATACATATGTTCCCATATTGCGTCTCCCTCCCTCCCATCCTCCCTATCCCACCCCTCTAGGTGGCCACAAAGCACAGAGGCGAACTCCCTGTGCTATGTGGCAGCTTCCCACTAGCTATCTAATTTACATTTGGTAGTGTGTATATGTCCCTGCCACTCTCTCACTTCGTCACAGCCCACCCCTCCCCCTCCCCATATCCTCAAGTCCATGCTCTAGTAGGTCTGTGTTTTATTCCTGTCCTACCACTAATTTCTTCATGACATTTTTTTTCTTAGATTCCATATATATGTGTTAGCATACGGTATTTGTTTTTATCCTTCTGACTTACTTCACTCTGTATGACAGACTCCAGGTCTATCCACCTCATTACAAATAATTCAGTTTATGGCTGAGTAATATTCCATCGTATATATGTGCCACATCTTCTTTATCCATTCATCTGTTGATGGACACTTAGGTTGCTTCCATGTCCTGGCTATCGTAAATAGAGCTGCAATAAACATTTTGGTACATGACTCTTTTTGAATTATGGTTTTCTCAGGGTATATGCCCAGTAGTGGGATTGCTGGGTCATATGGTAGTTCTATTTGTAGTTTTTTAAGGAACCTCCATACTGTTCTCCATAGTGGCTGTATCATTTTACATTCCCACCAGCAGTGCAAGAGTGTTCCCTTTTCTCCACACCCTCTCCAGCATTTATTGTTTCTAGAGTTTTTGATGATGGGCATTCTGACCGGTGTGAGATGATATCTCATTGTAGTTTTGATTTGCATTTCTCTAATGATTAATGATGTTGAGCATTCTTTCATGTGTTTGTTGGCAATCTGTATATCTTCTTTGGAGAAATGTCTATTTAGTTCTGCCCATTTTTGGATTGGGTTGTTTGTTTTTTTGTTATTGAGCTGCCTGAGTTGCTTATAAATTTTGGAGATTAATCCTTTGTCAGTTGCTTCATTTGCAAATATTTTCTCCCATTCTGAGGGTTGTCTTTTGGTCTTGTTTTTGGTATCCTTTGCTGTGCAAAAGCTTTTAAGTTTCATTAGATCCCATTTGTTTATTTTTGTTTTTATTTCTATTTCTCTAGGAGATGGGACAAAAAGGATCTTTCTGTGATTTATGTCATAGAGTGTTCTGCCTATGTTTTCCTCTAAGAGTTTGATAGTGTCTGGCCTTACATTTAGGTCTTTAACCCATTTTGAGTTTATTTTTGTGTGTGGTGTTAGGGAGTGTTCTAATTTCATACTTTTACAGGTAGCTGTCCAGTTTTCCCAGCACCACTTATTGAAGAGGCTGTCTTTTCTCCACTGTATATCCTTCCCTCCTTTATCAAAGATAAGGTGACCATATGTGTGTGGGTTTATCTCTGGGCTTTCTATCCTGTTCCATTGATCTATATTTCTGTTTTTGTGCCAGTACCATACTGTCTTGATTACTGTAGCCTTGTAGTAGAGTCTGAAGTCAGGGAACCTGATTCTTCCAGCTCCATTTTTCGTTCTCAAGATTGCTTTGGCTATTCGGGGTCTTTTGTGTTTCCATACAAATTGTGAAATTCTTTGTTCTAGTTCTGTAAAAAGTGCCAGTGGTAATTTGATAGGGATTGCATTAAATCTGTAGATTGCTTTGGGTAATAGAGTCATTTTCACAATGTTGATTCTTCCAATCCAAGAACATGGTATATTTCTCCACCTATTTGTATCATCTTTAATTTCTTTCATCAGTGTCTTATAGTTTTCTGCATACAAGTCTTTTGTCTCCTTAGGTCTGAGTGCTTTATAGGTATTAACTTATTTAATCCTCCAAACCGAATGACATAGGGTCTATTATTATACCCAATATACAGATGAGGAAACTGAGGCACAGAGAGATTAACTACGTTGGCCAGAATACTTGGTTTATGGGCATATAATGCAGGATTTAAGCCAACCAGTCTGCTCTGGAGTCAGCATTCTGAACCTCCACTGCATTGCCTCTCAGAAACAATTGTCAGTTTCTGCCAGAAACCAAACAATAGATGTTGTCTTACTATATGTAGTAACATTACATCACATTCAAAGGCAATGTAAGGATCAAGAACACAGATTTTTGGAACCAAACTACCTCTGTTTGCATCCAGGATCTGCCACTTACTAGTTGCATTGCCTTGTGGCAAGACACTTAATCTCTGTATTTCTGAGTTCTTCGTCAGACAATTGTCTGTCTCTTCGTGGAGACAATAATAGTCAGCATCTTATAAGGTTGTTATGGGAATAAGCATTTGTACCATACTTTACATAGTGCTTGGCATATACTTACCACTATTTGAGTGTTGTTAAATAGGTTGTAGTTTATGAGTTCTTCCCTTCTGATTCCTCTCTCACAAACCACACTCTAGGAAACGGTGATCTCAATGGCAAGGTGAGGTGACCAGACACATCCACAATGTCTGGCTTTTTCAAAGGCCTTTCCCACTATTGATGGTCCAGCAAAGATCTGGGCCCCGAGGCCGCATAGTATCTTATGTTTCTGTGAGATCTGTTTTAAAGGGAAGAATCAGTCTTGCCAACTTTCCAAATTTAGCCATAACTGGGTCACCTAAAAAAGTAGTGCACTGTTCCCTCAAGTAACCTTTTGCTTATGTTAATTTTATATGAAGCGTTCCTCACCAAATCTTAGCACGTTCTGAATTTCATGAGTCACTGCTTTGGCAGAGAAGTGTGTGAAGAATGCCTTTCCAGGACTGTTAGCAGATGTGGTACAGCTTGCTTCTGCCCTTTGTCAAGTCTGTATCTCTAGGGACTGGTACTGCACGTGAAAACAGACAAACAGACAGAATCAGGTATGATTATTTTATTTTGGTCTTTCATACTGTAAATTCTCCAAGAAGGAATTTTGCTTTGAATGAGTTGAACCGAATCCCTAATATTGCTCCCTGGCTGATGCTGGGCTCTGTGCTAGGCTCTGAGTACAAACAAGAATTTGATCCTGGTCCTGCCTTTAAAGACAGCACAGTCTCCTGTTGATCAGTCTCTAGAGAAATGCTTCTGAGGAACTGTCTTCAGTTTGAGGTAAGAGGTTGATTTTCCCAAGCCTAACTTGACACAATCACACGAATCATTATCTGACAGAGGGCCCTCTCCTTATACCTCCTGACTGGGGAAAAAAAAGGTGTTCAGAGAGCTCGGCGCTTTGAGTCACATGCGAAGTCTGCAGTGAAGAACTATTCTCTTCCCAGTGGACAAAGGATGTGTGAGAGGAAGTCCACTAACACTTTGAGACAGCTTATCATAGACCAGAACCCATGTTAGAGATATGGTTATCTTAAACCTTGATCAACCCTGTGGGGCGATTGTGTCTTTCAGCAGATGTGGGAACTGATGCTTATTAATAAACTGAGGTGAGAATAACCTGATTAGGTCCAGAGCTAGGAAGAGGTAGAGCCCAGAACTTGACCTTAGATCTGTCTGGCTCTAGAGTCCATGTATTTCCAACTCGAGGCATTATTTCCTTAGAGGGATCATTTTAAAGAAAAAACTTGAATTCAGTATCTTAGAAATCCTAACCAGATTCTTTCTTTAATAGAGACAGTGCCAGAGTGAGGGATTTTTAAAGTCCACTGGCATCACCTTCCTGAAGAAATGGCCTCTCTTATTTTATCATCAAATAATCTTACTCACACCTTTCCTTCTGAGTGCATTGCTATAGCCTATTTAGTTCAGTTTAAGCAAGGTTATGCATCAAGAAGTTGAGACTTTTATTTGCCTCTCTCAACGGGACAGGAGCTTTGGAGCCTCACTGAGCTGAATTCTATCTGTATACCTGCTGCTGACTCTCAAATGGAGAGCATGATTTGTTTGTGAGGTTTGTGAGGTAGGCATGACATATAAAATTGTTATAGTTAATCAGCTAGACTATAGTTATGGCTTAATAAATTCTAGTCCTTTCCCTCTTCATAGTGAGACATTTTGATTACTCACTGTCTGGGTGAAAGAAGCTCTTCTGAAGATATTTGCTAAGCACCCACAGTGTCTTACTGTTTTAGGTGATTGGAGAACTAAAAGTCTAAATGTCCTACCCTTGATGCCCTTGGGTCCTGGATATAAAGAAAGGATAAAAAGTAGAAATAATTTAGAGATAAATTAAATGCTTTATAATGTGACATTTGCAATAAATAAAATAGAATCCAGAGAATGTGGAGACTGGTACTGGTGAGGCTTCAGGGAAGGCCTTCTGGCAGGGAGGGGTTTGAATAGATCTTGGGGCAGAAGGTGGGGGTCAGGGATAGAAGCTACACAGGCAAAAGGGAGAAATTAAGCCATCAATTTTTCCTATGATTTTCCCCTTCCGTTTTTATTTCCTTGTTTCCACGGCAAGAACATAGAAGTCATTTTCCTTTTCATCCCCATTCCCCTTTCCTTGTACCTATGCAACTGTTTTACTTGATTAGAGAAACATCATATTTTTTATTATTTCTTTAAAATGTAGTCTTGTATGTGGAATAAATAGAATTTATATTTTGGTGGAATTAATTATTTCTTTTAGAGGTATTTGAGCAGCTGCTGTCTTCTAGGTACTATGTGAAAGGTGCCTTTGGATAGCCAATAATCTAGTAGGAAAATTAAGACAAATAGAAAATAATTAATATTTTAAGGAGAGAACAGGAAAAGTTCTGAAGAATTTTAGAGAATTTATGATTGGAGTGATGAGAGAGTTCTCATGAAGAGAAGCAGAACTTGAGCTAGGGCTTGAACGATAGGATTAGCAGTTCCACAACGTAATCACAAGTACAAGATGGGACACAAAAAATATAAAGATTACTAAGCAGATCTATTTGTAGGAGCCATGCAAGGAAATTGTAGACCAGAAGCCATAAATGTCACATTAACTACGTGAGGAGATGCATGTTAACACAATTTATTGAGGTAATCATTTCATAATATATACATATGTAAAATCATTATGTTGTACAGCTTAAACTAATTCAATGTTATATGTAAATTATATCTCAGTAAAACTGGGGAAAAAAATCAACTTCATGGTAAATGCAAACCCTAGTCAGGCATTTTGTGGAACAAACAAACAAATTCCAAATACCTTTTAAATAAACAGTGAAGAACTCTGGGATTTTTTCACAGATGCTTATGCAGTGTTACAGATTGATCCTGATAAAGAGGTGCTTATATGCAAAGTGCTCAATATCACTAATAACAAAGGAATGAAGATTAAAGCAATGCAAGATCATTTTCACCTATCAGATTAACAAAGATTTTAAAAGATTAATAGTGGTTAGTACTAGCCACTAACAAGTAAAAAATAGGTACTATCATCACTGATGTAAATTGTACATAATTATGAAACTGGAAATTGGCATAAATTTGCTGGAAAACAATATGGTAGAATGCACCAATATTTAATACATGCATACTTTTATACTTGGCAATCCTACTTGTATTAATATATCTATCCTAAGGTCGCAACTGAGCAATACTCAAAAGTGATTGTACACGATATCAATAGTAGTATGTTATCTAACATTATAACATTAGTAGCAACTGAAATGTCCATTAATTGGGGTATTTTAAATAAATTATGGCATAAACTTTGGACAATATGATTGTAATTGTACTTTTCCAAAAGGATGAATTAGTTCTGTACTAACTTGGAATGATGTTCATCATATATTAAAAAACAAACCAAACAGATAATCAAACAGTAACTCTGATCTCATTTATGTGAAAGCAAAACTTCATATGGAAATAATTATCAAGAAGGATGTATACCAAATAGCTAATAATGGTTATCACTTTAGAGTAGAAATAAAAAGTAATTTCACTTTCACTTTAAATCCATGTATGTTTCTTAAATGGATGTGTAATTTATAAATAAAAATTTAAAGTATTTTGATAAGTGGTTAAGAAGAGATTATTAAAAACGTTGTTTTAGCTACAGGTTTGAGTATAAACTAGAATGCATATAAGGGCAAAGATGAAAGTCAATGTCCTCTGAGAAACCTTTCCATATCATCCAGTGTTGACTTCATCATTTCCTATCACATTATTCTGTTTTCAGCCCCTTATATTGATAGTATTTAGCAATATATCTTACCTTCTGGTTTATTTTTAAAATTATTTTGCTGAGATAAAGGACCTTGCTTATCTTGTTCCTTGCTGTATCTCCAGCACTTAGAACATCACCCGAATAAAAGTTGTTTCACATAAATGAGTTGAATGAAATAAATGCCTGTTGAAGAGCTATTGCAATAGTTGGCTTTTAAAATAAAATCTAAACACCTTAATTTCAATTATAAGTCCCTCCATAATTTGGCTCCTGCCACCCTCTCTAACTTCATTATCTTATCCCCACCTCCATCCCCTCCAGGATCTGTACACATTGAACTTTCTTCAGTTATCTTAATATACCCTTCTCTTTCATCTCCAGACCTTTATACATGTTATTCTTGCTTCTTGAAAAATTAACTGAGTTCTTCTCTTTCTTACCCCTGTTCATTCCTCTGGTATCAGAATAATTTAAGCAGTATTTTGGCTTAAGGTCACTGACTCTGGATTTAAACATCAGATTAGTTAAGAAACCTTAGTCAAGGTTTGTTGTTGTTTAAATATCCTCATGTGTAAAGTAAAAATAATAGTACCTCTCTCGGGCTTCCCTGGTGGCGCAGTGGTTGAGAGTCCACCTGCCGATGCAGTGGACACGGGTTCGTGCCCCGGTCCGGGAAGATCCCACATGCCGCGGAGCGGCTGGGCCCGTGAGCCATGGCCGCTGAGCCTGTGCGTCCGGAGCCTGTGCTCCGCAACGGGAGAGGCCACGGCAGTGAGAGGCCTGCATACCGAAAAAAAAAAAAAAAAAAAAAAAAAAAAAATTAAATTTTTTTTAAATAAATAAATAAATAAAAAGAATAGTACCTCTCTCATAAGGTTGTTGTGAGAATAAATGAGTTAATACATGAAAAGCACTAAGGACAGCTGATGCACAGCAGTGGTCTATTACATGTTAAGATGATGATGGTTGATGACAATGATGACAATGGCTTGTGGTGTGGTAGTTGTAGTGATACTGATGTCACCTTTTGGGGAAAACTTCCTACCCCAGGATGAGTTAGGTGCCATTATTCTTTAGTGAAAAACGAATTATTGTATATCATTGCCCATTTATTTGTATCTTACTAGAGTGTAAGCTCCATGGTATTGAAGACAGAGGTCACTGTGTTCACCAGAGTACCCACAACACGTGTCTGGCCTATAGTAGGTGCTTAGAAAATGTTTGTAATAAAATGACTGAATTGGATAATCTTTGCATAAAGCAATACAGTTGAGCTAAGATATATTGTAGGAACCTAGAAGACAGATCTTGGCAATGGAGTAGAATGAGAAAGAGTGAGAGTCAAGGATGACTCAGGTTCAGGTACTGGAGACTAGAAAAATGGCAAAACCATTAAGAGAGAGGAATAAAGTGAATGACTAGTCTTGGCCCTTCCTGTTGACACCTAAGAATTATTTTTTGTCTTTATGCTTTCACAGCTAACCTAAAGGGCTCTTAGATTTATTATATTCTTTGACATCCAAAACTTTATGTTGTAGGCAATACAGATGTATATCCCCTTCTACCAATAAGCAAATTGAAGTTCAGAGGTAAATGGTTTGCTTGAAGTCACATTTGAATAGAAGGAAAGTCCTATTCCAGGCAGAAATAAATGTAATTTTATTTAAATTAGTCATTTGCTTATTTAGAAATATATATGGATGGTCTACAATGTACAGAGCATCATGATCTGGGTATACAGAGATTTAAATGAATTGACCACTGCCCTTAACAGCTCAGTACTTATTGGTAAAGGCACTTAACAAGTTCAAGACAGACTGATAGGCCTTCTTAAGGATTCAGATAATATCCTTTGGGATTACCATGAACAGAGCAATTAGTTTTCAGTAGCAGATTTAAAGAAGGTTGTTGGATGATGTTACATTTGACCTAGGTTTTTATGCTGTTCATTTTTCAGAATTGTACTCCAATATATTTCTTTCAGAGATAAGGTATATTTTGGTTCTAAACAAGAATTGTCTAATTTTCTCAATGTGTTCATAAAAGACCATTATCTAATGCATGTCTATCATTTAGCTTTCGGTTTTAGGTTTCTATAAATTGTTTTGCACTTTTTCTTTCTTCTTTTAATTTAACTCAGCAACAGTAGCTTTCTGTTGTGTAGAAACACCGAATGAATTAATGTTTGAGGTGACAATGTTCAGCATACTTTTAAGATAGTCTGCAGAGCTGATAACATGTTGAGGAAATGACTTTTTAAAGCAAAATAAAAGGTAGAATCCAAATGAGAATATCAAAGAGCCTCAGCTTGATCACTTTATTTCCCCACTGCATCCTCAAAGGTACATGAAAACAAAACCAAATTATACTTGAATCTTGGTGATAATAGGTCGATAGACTTTTAATATATGAAGAAGATGTCACCAGTATATGATCTAAGGAACTAAATTTAGATTGAGAATAGAATCATAAGGTTTATGAACTGAAAAGGAATGGATGGTAATCTAGTACAACCTTTTATTTGTCTCTATCTTATTTAGAAACTGATAGAAAGATTGACTTGAATTCATTTCAGTTCAATTCACTGAAGCAATTGCTTGGTATTACTAGGTTATCAAATTGCTTAGTATTGCAAGGTTTCCATTACTTAATATTTTTCCATTACTTAATACCTTTATGAAATTGGGCAAGTACTTCAAGATCACTGTCCGCTTTTTTAACCAATAAAATGGGAAAATGGAGAAAATAATAGGTATCTCATAGAGATATTGAGAGAATTAAATGAGATAATGCATGTAAAATACTGATCTGGACACTCTTTTGTGGCCCACCCTACTCCCACACCTCTAGGAAGGTATTAAGATTGAATTGATTGCGATACAAGCAGCTGGCCACGTGTGTTTCTCCCCCCACAGTAATTCCAGTGCCCTGTACCATGCCTGACATCTAGTAGGAGCTCAATAATTCTTTCTTGAATGAAAGTATGAAGTTGACCTTTTTCATGTCTTTATATTAACTGATGGACTCCTGAAGGTGTTTAAATTCTAGACCTCTTAAATTTAAGCCACTTTTTAAATAAAAGGGTAAATTGAGACCCTAAATGTTAAAGAGTTGGCTTACAGTGACAAAGATGAATAACTACAGTGGCAGATCCACTTGGGACTCAGGCTCTCTAACCTCTAGTCTAGTCTATTCTACTACAGACTTTAAAAATATTAATAAACACTGTGTTTTCCCAACATTCTAACTGTAGTTAAGTGTGCTCACTCAAGACAATTTGGAGAATACACTGTGTAGAGAACAAAATATAGTTTTATTATTTACTAATATAAACAATGTCCCATGCACATTTGGTCACCTTAACTTTGATAAAGGAGGCAAGAATATACAGTGGAGAAAAGACAGCCTCTTCAATAAGTGGTGCTGGGAAAACTAGACAGGTACATATAAAAGTATGAAATTAGAACACTACCTAACACCATACACAAAAGTAAACTCAAAATGAATTAAAGACCTAAATGTTAGGCCAGACACTATCAAACTCTTAGAGAAAAACATAGGCAGATCACTCTATGACATAAATCACAGCAAGATCCTTTTTGACCCACCTCCTAAAGAAACGGAAATAAAAACAAAAATAAACAAATGGGATCTAATGAAACTTAAAAGCTTTTGCACAGCAAAGGAAACCATAAACAAGACCAAAAGACAATCCTCAGAATGGGAGAAAATATTTGCAAATGAAGCAACTGACAAAGGATTAATCTCCAAAATTTACAAGCAGCTCATGCAGCTCAATAACAAAAAAACAAACAACCCAATCGAAAAATGGGCAGAAGATCTAAATAGACATTTCTCCAAAGAAGATATACAGATTGCCAACAAACACATGAAAGAATGCTCAACATCATTAATCATTAGAGAAATGCAAATCAAAACTACAATGAGATATCATCTCACACTGGTCAGATTGGCCATCATCAAAAACTCTAGAAACAATAAATGCTGGAGAAGATGTGGAGAAAAGGGAACACTCTTGCACTGCTGGTGGGAATGTAAATTGATACAGCCACTATGGAGAACAGTATGGAGGTTCCTTAAAAAACTACAAGTAGAACTACCATACGACCCAGCAATCCCACTACTGGGCATATATCCTGAGAAAACCATAATTCAAAAAGAGTCATGAAAAAAAAAAAAAAAAAAGAGTCATGTACCAAAATGTTCATTGCAGCTCTATTTACAATAGCCAGGACATGGAAGCACAGATGAATGGATAAAGAAGATGTGGCACATATATACAATGGAATATTACTCAGCCATAAAAAGAAACGAAATTGAGTTATTTGTAGTGAGGTGGATGGACCTGGAGTCTGTCGTACAGAGTGAAGTAAGTCAGAAGGAGAAAAACAAATACCGTATGCTAACACATATATATGAAATCTAAGAAAAAAAAAAAAAAAGGTCATGAAGAACCTAGGGGTAAGACGGGAATAAAGACACAGACCTACTAGAGCATGGACTTGAGGATATGGGGAGGGGGAAGGGTAAGCTGGGAGAAAGTGAGAGAGTGGCATGGACATATGTACACTACCAAACGTAAAATAGATAGCTAGTGGGAAGCAGCCGCATGGCACAGGGAGATCAGCTCGGTGCTTTGTGGCCACCTAGAGGGGTGGGATAGGGAGGATGGGAGGGAGGGAGACGCAAGAGGGAAGAGATATGGGAACATATGTATTTGCATAACTGTATCACTTTGCTATAAAGCAGAAACTAACACACAATTGTAAAGCAATTATACTCCAATAAAGATGTTAAAAATATGTCAAAATTTAGGCATACTTCTTTGGCTCTTTCATTTAACATTAATGTGAGTAATTATTTTGTGACTAAATATTCTTTAAAAACATTTTAATGGGGCTTCCCTGGTGGCGCAGCGGTTGAGAGTCCGCCTGCCGATGCAGGGGAAGCGGATTCGTGCCCCGGTCTGGGACAATCCCACATGCCGCGGAGCAACTAAGCCCCTGAGTCATGGCCGCTGAGCCTGCACGTCCGGAGCCTGTGCTCCGCAATGGGAGAGGCCACAACAGTGAGAGGCCCGCGTACTAAAAAATAAAAAAAATAAAAAATAAAAAAAAAATAATGGTTTATTAGGGTTCAATTTAACAGAGATACCAAGTCATGTCATTTCTTATTGCTGTATATTTAATTTCCAGTTTTTCACCATCTTAAATAATGCTCTCAGACACTTTTTTGCAAAATCATCTGTCTTGTCTTCTGATTATTTACTTAGAATAAATTATTGGATGTGAAATAATAGCTGGATCAAAAGTTAGGCCCATTTTTAAAGCACTTAAATAATGAATATTAGCACTATATTTCTTTCCAGAAGACTTTACCAATTTCTTTCTCAAAAGCAGTATCTGTGGGTATTTTTCTTGAGGCCTCTATTACCAGAAAAATGTGTTAATATTGAAGGGTAATTTATTCCGTTTTTTCTTTTTTCCAAACTAATTCTTTCAGGGGCAAATGCATCACTACAGCTTCTAGAATAACATGTCAACACCACACATCATTCCTCATTATCTTTTCTTGATAATACATGCTAATTACCAGTATACAATCTCCATAAAAATAACAGAGCAGAGACAGCTTCAGCATAGCTGAGTCACTACCTTTGTACACATATTCCAAGTATAATGAAGGGAACAAAGGTCATATTTTAAACAGTCAAATATAAAGTTTCTCTGTGATAAGAATAGTTCTCTTATTTCTGTTAAGCCAATTATTATTTGGATATTTGAGCTTTGAGCATTTATAGCAATCATTTGAACATTTCTTGAACACCTATCATATACCAGATTTGGAGGATAAATGATAAAAGGCCATGCTTTCCTTTTTTTTTTCCTCATTCTTTAATAAATGATGGTAAGACCTGGTTTTATTTTACACATTTCTGTGTTTCCTGTTGTTATTTGAGAAACACCCAAGAATACTAGACTAGGCTAGGAATAAAGATACTCAAAAGTTCTGACTTTTATCAACTGTGAGATCCTGACATTGAACACCTGCTATTGTACTTGTACATGATAAATTCCCTTTTCACCTTTGTGAAGAATGGGTTTCACAAAATAACAAACAAGGAGCTTGTTCAAGTTATGGCCTATTCGCCAACTTGTATTATAGAACAAGTTCCTTAACCTCAATAATCCTGAATAATCTATAGAAAGTAACAATTCTGCTGACCCCACAGGATTATTGAGAGTGTGGGGGGAGGAGTCTAGCAAGTAAATGATAAAGAAGACACTAGAAATATACAAAGCAATAACAAATACTTAGGGTTTAGGTTGTAATTTTTTCCTAAGGATGCCATGATAGCCAGGGACCAAGAAATTCCCTTGCTTGCTCTGCACCTCCTCCCCTTTTTCATGAGATTTCTGATTAAGTTACCTATACATTAGGCATAGAAGCTAACCTAGCTTCTGAGTACCACCTCATAACTGAAAATTAATTCTTCAGTGGATTTTTACCAATGCACAGGTCTGGTAAAAAGGAAGAAACCATTGTGGCTTAAACTTGAAGGTATAAGATGGGTATCCTGCTCTTTCCTTTATGAAACTGAGATGTCTGAATGTGCCACTCAAATTCAGATATAGAGCATCTAAAATAGAAAGAGTGAGACCTAAATGGGTCTGCCCACAGGGCCACTGCTCAGTTTTGCACAGACAGGAAGCACAACAGCAAGAAAAAAGAGGGTGGCCCAAGATGCCTGGAGAAAGCTGACTCTACCTAGGTGAGCCTAGGGCATGGACGCAGAAAAAGATGGAGCACCACTTACAGGTGCTATCCTGTGAAGCAGTCTTCATAGGCCCTACCAAACCATGGCTTAATCCATGTCCTAAGCTCTGACCTATCAGATTATTAAAACTACGTAAAGGTACAGTAGTGGAAATTTGGGTAAAACAGGTAGAAAATTCCTCCCATACACTCATGCTTTGGTTAGGTCTTGTACCTGGGAAAGGTTCTCCAAATTCAGTGATGAATGAGATCAGATAAAATGGGAAAAAATGGAATGGGATTAGATGAATAACTATCACAACAGCAGTGTCTCAACCTTGGCTGCAAAATGGAACCACCTTGGGGGCCTTGGAAAATACTAATTTCTGGGCCACTCCCAGAGAGTCTGACTGAATTGATCTGTAATGCAGTTTGAACTCCAGGGTTCTTTCTAAAGCTCCCCAGGTGATTCTAATGTGAAGATAAGATTAAAAAACACTGATGTAGGAGATGCTTAAATATTACTCACCTAAACAAGAATGAAACTTAGAAAATGGATAAATTTGGTCCCAGTTCCTTACATTTTAGGATCATCTTTTGCCTTCAAACTGATTTTTCCACAAAGTTCCCTTCAATTTCTATTTTCTTTAACTCATTTGGAGCAAAGTTACGTTTATACCCAGTTATTCAGAGATTTATCCATAAGCTTATTTACTTGAGTACATCTATTGCCACAATCCATTGATTGCACAGAGACTTTCAATCCATTGAATCCCATCACTTTCTAACTACCCATCATACATTCTTGAATTCATTCTTCTTGTCCTGCCAAGGTTCCGTCGTCATTACTATCATCACTTCCTTTGCTCTCAGCCAAAGACTTTGCCCCCTACTTCACGAAGAAAGACATCTCCTTTGAACTCCCTCATCTTCTCCTACCAATCCCACCAATGCCTTTTCTTCTTTGCCTGCCCTTTGCTTTCCTCCTGTCATATTGAAAGAGATTCATCTCCTCTACTCACGATCTTGTTCCTTTGTGCTTGGGGTACCAGCTCTTCTTCCCCTCTCAAAAATGTTGTTTTCTTGTATGTATGTTTACAACTTTGGCCATGACTGAAATAATTTTTAAAATCAAGATAAAATGAATCAAACTATAAAATAGGTCTTGTACTGAGAGTCTTTTGAATTATCTGACACATTCAGACATCAGGCCTTCCATATCACTGTTATTTTCATCTCTCAGAAGGTGCCTCTATACCCCATTGTCAACACTCCATCAAAAACAAGTCCCTAAAACCTCACATTGTTTTTGGTTTTGATTTTCAGTCATTTGCCGAAACTGGTCTTGTGCTCCATGTACCAACTTGTTTTGGAATCTCTCAGCTTTTTGGAATTATGAAGAGTCTTCATATTTACAGCTAAAGATTTTCTCTGGTGTTTGAGTATGAGAACCAGACATATCTTCCTATCACCAAGGGAAAGTGTTCTTTAAAAACTTTTATTATGGAAAATTTCAAACATACCCAAAAGTAAAGAGAATAGAATAATCAACCCCCATTTTCACATTCATTTTTCATCTACCTGCTCTTCCCACTTATGTGAATATGCTTGCTAGGATAATTTAAGTCATATAATTTTTTTTTTTTTTTTTTTTGCTGTACGCGGGCCTCTCACTTTTGTGGCCTCTCCCGTTGCAGAGCACAGGCTCCGGACGCGCAGGCTCAGCGGCCATGGCTCACGGGCTTAGTTGCTCCGCGGCATGTGGGATCTTCCCGGACGGGGGCACGAACCCATGTCCCCTGCATCGGCAGGCAGACTCTCAACCACCACACCACCAGGGAAGCCCTAAGTCATATAATTTTACCCATAAACAGACCAGCATGTTTTTCTAAAAGATAAGTATTATTTTAATATAACCAAAATACAATTATCAAACTAAGCACAATTAACAATGGTTCAGTAATAATGTCTAATATTTAGTCCATGTTCAATATTTCCCAATGTCTTAAAACTGTTTTCTTTTCCAGCTTTATTGAGATATAATTGACATATAACATTTGGTGTACAATGTGATGATTTGATAGACATGTGTGTTACAGAATGATTACCCCCCAAAAAAGCTGTGTTTTTAACAGTCAGTTTATTCTAATCAGGATTCAGTCAAGATCTACAAATTGTATGTGATTAAAAAGCTCTTGATTAAATATCTCTTAATCTATCAGTTTCCCCTCTCTTTTCATCCCATGCATGTTAAAGAAGTTAGGAGACATACCCTGGGTAATACTCTGGAGCTATCTAGCACTATTCTTGTGTTTTCTTTTAATTTACTCTTTATTTTCTACCCCTTTTCCTATAATTTGCTAATTTGGGTAGAGGCCTGACTAGATTAAGATTTTTTTGTGTTTTTGTTTTGTTTTCTGTTTTCAAATGGCAGGAATACTTTATGGGCAGTACTGGCCACTTCCTTTTGCCTCACAGCAGGAGGCACATGATGCCTTGTCCCTGTTTTATTGATGCCATAATGGATAAATGGGTTCAGATGGTGTCAGCCTAATTCGTCCATTATAAAACATAAAATTCAAGGTTTTAGAGATAGGTTTTCTTTATTTACACCACAATAACTGACTGCTGCTCTAACGGTTCATGGCTGCCATGGTCGTATCATCTAGACTTCCTCTTGAAAAGCATCTGCACTTTACTAATAAATTAATACCGAAACTGTAGTGTACAAGAATGTGTATATCCATTCATCTCCTTTCTCACTGTAATCTCCATCACCACTGTCCTCATTGTTCTCATTAAGACAACATTTTGATATAATTTGTGGACTCCAGCATTTGTAAAGCTCAGTTGGAGAAAAATGGAGTGCTTCAAAAACAGTATCAATTTTTTCAGGAAAAAAAAAAAAAAGATGTTCTTGTAGCAATAATGATAATAGTTATAAGGAAGAGAACTACACGTGTTTCCCCTGTCATCAACCTTCCTTATAATTAATGTGTATGTGTCTGTCTTCCGAGTTGGACTTTAAGCTCCACAAGCACAAGACATTCAGTCCATTACTATCACCACCTTGCATGGAGCCTGGTACATAGTATGCCTTCCAGAAATAGTATTTTGAGTTAATGATTAGGAAAGTGATGGATTTCTTGCAATAGATTTGAGTTCAGTCCTCAGTTTGATTTTCTTCGAGAATATATCATCTCAAAATCAAAAAGGTCATCTGGTTCGTATAAAATGCTTTCTGAGGCAGCACACACTGACCCCTTAGCTTCTGCTGGAGTTCCAGCAATGAAGGGCCCCACACTGCCTCTTAGTTGCTGCATATTTCATCTAGCAATGGTGCTAATTGTTAGAAATGCCTTCCTGAAGTTGAGCTGATACTTGGCACCCAAATTTCATCCTTCCTTTAGGAATTTCAGCAGGGTAAGGCTGATCATTTTTCCATTTGATAAGAAACATTTGTAGTTTACTTAATAAATGTCTTCACCCTAAAATTATCCAATGATAGGTGTTCATGTAGAAAATTTTTTAAAAATTAAGTTTTTTTTCTTATAATATCTCATTTAAATTCCTCAGATATTGGCCATTTTTTTCTATATTAACATTTCTTGAACTCTTACCCTTAAGATGCCGTGTATTTGTTTTTGTTGATCTCTCTATACTGTACTATCTGGTTATTTTAAAAGGTGATTGTTTCTTTTAAAGTAAGCTTAAAAAATCAGACCAGAGAATGGTTATACCTCCTTACTTCAAAACCAGTCTTTCATATATTATCTAAAAAACAAGAAAGTATCAGGAACATTTGCATAATGTTGTGCCATTTCTTCTTTTGTTCTTTTATTTATGGTTAAAAAACTTATTAAGCTTTCATCAGCAATCTGAATAAAGCTTGAAATCACTTCAGGAAGAATTAAAACAGGAATAACCTGTGAAGTCATTACTACCTTGAGTGGAGAGCCAAACAATGTTTCCTCTTTGCAGAACTAGTCTGTGCAGATATGGGAAACTCCTCGTGCCTGCATGGCTCCCCCAAGGGGCTTGGCATGGTAAGGTTCAGCTGCTTGTGTACTGGTTCCATTCAAATAAGCAGAGAACATGTTCCCTTTCTACAAAGGGGCTTTACCTCTTCATGAGGTAGGTCTGATAATTGCTAAACCTTTCATTAAGTTAAAGTTTGTGGTGTCTCAAAATAAAACCCAGAAATAGAAATTTTTCCATCATAGCTATACTTTCAAGTAAGGTATGAGATCCAAAGAATAAATCTAAAACGAGTATCATTTTAAATCTCCATTTTGCAACGCACTGTTGTGATGTTTTTTGAACGACCTACATTTTGTGATCTACTTTTTGCATGAAGGGTGATCTCATGATTCCAAAGAACTTTCATAGCAGCAGTTAACTGAAATGCTGAGTTTATATTTTGGAAACATGCCCAAGAGTCCTGAGGTAGGAGGTTTGCTTTAAACCAATAAAGATCACATGATGTTCCATACTCTGTTACTAATTCTCTATTCATAGTTGTATCCATGGAAACCTGCAATGGTCCCATAATTGCAATAGGCTCAGAACTGCCTGCTTTGTTGCAGGTCTCTCCACCTCCAGTCTATCACTCACACTGCTATCAAAGTGTTTTTCTGTAAAACAAATATAGCACGGCATTCCCTATTTTATGTCTTATATATGCCAAACTTGGCCGTGTATGTCCCTTAAAGCACTATATATGGCCCAGTCTAATTTTCCAGCCCCATGTCCTATCAGTGCACCCCATATTTTAGCCACAATTTCCTTTATCCTCCTACCTTGCTCTATCATGCTCTTTTCTCATGCTTTCTTATGTCTGCCATCTTCTCTTTTTTATTCCTGGTAACTTCTCTGCAAGCCTTTGAAAAACCAACTCAAATGAAACTTCTTGGTTGAGGTCTTTGCTGGACCCCCGATGGGGAGTTACCTCTTCTCTGTGTCTCCAGAGTATTGAAACCAGTCACAGGGAAGTTGCTAAATAAATGTTACAGCATCTTCCATTTCTCCCTCTCCAGAGTCTCCTTCCTTTCATTTTGCAAATATGACTGGAGTCTTCCCTTTTTCAAAGATATAAAACCTTCTCTCAACTCTTCCTTCCTTTCTCCAAGCAATCATTACTTGCACTTCCATTATCACCTAATTTCTTGAAAGAAAAAAACAAGTCTGTATTGTCATCTCTCTGTAAAATTGTAAGTGTTAGACAGGAAAACATAGTGTTTTGAAGTCACATAAGTTTAGAGAATATTGAATTAAACAACAGTAAACAGGGTTCTTTGTTGAATGATTGCTCAGTCTTTAATATGCTAATGCCACCAAAGGGATATGTTTCCTAACTTAATTGACTATAGGGAGAATCTCAAGAGACTAGCCTTCTACTGGTCTATACTTGCTTCCTTGCATTTTCTCACACTCATACTTTAACTCAGTGAGCTCTAGTTTATGCCTACATCACATACCTTAAACCAGAAAGGTTACAGTAACTCACTGAACCCGTAAGTCAGTGGGTTTCAATCCTGACAACCCTTTGCAGCTTCTGGGGACCTTTAAAATTATTGTTGCCTGGGCCCCACCCCTCAGAGATTCTGATTTAATTGATTGTGAATACAGCCTAGGCATGAGGATTTATAAACCCATCCCAGGTCATTCTAAGTGCAGCCAAGGTGGAGAACGATTGCCCATTGTCTCAAGATGTTAGTTCATTCTTTCATTCATCCTAAGTACTCAGTGCTGAGGATGAAGAAATAAAGAAGACATGGTCTTCTCCCTGACGAGTCTTATGGAATACTAGAAAAGGACAAATATACATGTGGTACAGGAACAAAGTGTAGCAGAGTTTACATTAAAAATCTTAGAGGATAAGAGGAGCACAAACAAAACTGTAGTGAGTTCTATTTAGGGAATTGGGATGGATAAGAAAAGTTTTGTGGAGAAATGCCTTTATGTGGTAGACATTTTTCAGGCAGGCTGGAGTTCCATTTGGGGAAGGTCATTTTAGGTTGAGGGAGGTGTCAGCATGACAAAGGCATAGAGTATGACAGTATGGTTTTCAGGGTAATTGCAGCAATGCATCCGAGCTGCTGACAAGATGGAGGGGGGGATGCAAGAAAACAGTAGAAATGTAGATCAGGCCTTCAACCTGGAGAGTTTTGTATGACACTAATAAATGGTGAACTTTATTGTGAGAGAAATGAGAAGGGTTTCGGTGTTTGAATCAGAGAGTGGCATGATCCAATTTGCATCTTTGATTTGTCATGTCAATTTCTTACTAATTTGTACTCCTCGGGAGGGGCCCATGTCTTAATTATCACTCTGCCCCCATCACCCATCATAGGCTTTAAATCTCTGTGCTTATTTGCTTGATCGATGTAGATCTTCCTCTCAAAAGATTTATTGTGTGCTCTATGAGAGGACTCTGGCATTATTCACAGCTGTACAGTCCTTAGGAGATGCTGGGTAGAGATGCAGCATCTATTGAATGAATGCAACAGCAATGAACAGTAATGAATGCCTTCACCTTCTAAAGTACAAAACTTTGCCAGGGGCTTAAGTCACAAAATTTGTAATTAGATCTTTATTTTCTATTTTTCCCCTCCATGCCGTCACCTCCCATCCAGCAAACATTTACAAGAGATTGTTTTAAATTTTGTTATTCTGGATGCTGTCAGATTAATCAGTATGTGTTTACTGAGTGCCTACCTATTCTATTCCAAAGCATGACAGCCTGTGCTGTCAGGAATTTTTTTAAAGTTCAAGATATGTCTCCTAACCTCAGAGCTTATCTAACTGGGGGAAAAGAGGTACCAAGCATAAATGATAGCTTAAGAAGACAAAGAAAGAATTGTGCTAAGTATTGTAAGATTTTTGAGAAGAATGGGCTCTCTTGGGACTTGCTGGGCAGCAGTAATCACGGTAAATTTTCTGCCATCACCACATTTAGACGGTAATTCAGAAGCTGATCCCAATTGGACACTGTTCATTACACACTAATTATTATTTGCCTGCAGTGATTGTTATGTGTGACAGTGAGTGAAAACCCAAACCTAGATGCTTACCATTGCCCTTCCAACAGGGAGAAAAAGGGCTGATTATAAAAGTTGCCATACCTAAGTTATTCCCCTTTTTCTCAGATAATATTTAGAGGTGAACGTTTCTAAAGTGCATGTCCGTGCTTGGGGAACATTTGACTCTGTATACATATTACAGATGGTAGAAAATCATATGCTTCAGCAAGAAAACACTGTGATATTTGCCTTATATACATATGGAAGTATGGGGAAAGACCTCAAGTGAAATGTATTCTAGGAGATGAGATTTTAAAATAACTTACATTTCTGCAGTTTATTTCCATGTACATTTGGTCATTTTAAGAGTTGTTTGATAAAGATTATTGAGCTCTAATGGTATGCAAAACCCTGTTCCATGACCTGAGGTGACATAGATAATTATATAACAAATCGATATGTGTTATGATCGAAAAATGTGTAAATGGTAAGAATATTACCACACAAAATCCGGTGTGCATTAAATATCATATTTCTTTATTTTCATTTCTGACTCTTAGCCTTCAATACTGTTTAGGAGAATTCTAGACTTCTAGCCCATCTAGGAGAATTTGTTATTCTCCTCCCACCCTCAGTATTATGCAAAAGTTTTGAGGACCTTCACAAGACTGACTTTTCACAGGATGGAACCCTCTAGGGTGATTAGTAAACAATGCACATTGGTTTCCATGAAGACATGAGTACTTTGCTTGAACCTGCACAGTCTCTTTGGTTCTCATGCCTTTCTGCTTCTCTGACACACATGGGGCACGGGAAGCATTGGTGAAGATGGGAAGCTCACTCTCCAAGAGTTGGCTTGTCTGCAAGCACCTCGCAGACCTGTTTCCATAGACCTCACAAACCAGAGCCACAGACTTCTATTTCCTTCTCAAACTCCTGCAATCTCCCCTACTCACTTCCCAGAATCTCAAAGACTCTCCCTTTCTTCTTTACCTTCTACTCATAACCCATAATCTTTCCACTCCCTCTCCAAAGCCAGGACACCTAGAATAGTTCTTTCAAGGAGCCTGTAACTTCAGGGTGATTCTGCTGCCAGCCTTGTCAGAATCCAGAGGCAAAGAATAAAACACCTGTTAAGAATTAGGGGGAAAGTAAAAGCATAATATTCTAATTATCCCTCCATCATCAAAGAAATACTAGGAGTACAGAAGAATGAGTGATTCATTCTGAAAATAGGTGGTTAGAGAGAGCTACAAAAATGGAAGTGGTGCTTGAGTGGGTTTTGGAGGATTATTAGGAGTTGCTAGAGGGTTATTCTAGGCAAGGGGAAACAACATGGATTGGGGGATGGAATTACATCTTCATATTGTCTGTACCCCCAGTGTTTGGTACATAGTAGGTCCTCAATAAATGTTAGGAGAACTGGAATTGTGAGACATGTTCAGGAAATGACAATAGGTTTGGTGAGCCTGGAACAGCATGTGTGCGAGGAATGAGGGAAATGAAACTGGGATTAGGGGTTCCCTTAAGCAGCGTAGCTATGTAGGTCATCCTTAAATATTTGGACTTTATTTTGTAGGCAGTGGGGGATGCATGGGCTTGTTAAACAGAGGAGGGATGTTATCAGAATGGAAAGTGCACTGGAGAAGGAAGTACCTGAAAGCCAAGGCCAGTTATGAAATGGTTGCCATGGATTGGGTAAGCTGTGAAGAAGGTATGAGGTGCTGGGCTCCAGAGGAAAACAATCCCAATTTCTTTACAGCAAGGTCATTGATTTTTCCACCAGTTAGAAGAGAGCTAAATAGCAAGGACTGGATAACATGATGGACTAGGTTTTCATGGAGTTCCTTAGACTCATAGGAGTGAGAGACAAATCTTAAGAGTATTTTGCCAAACACTGCAGGAGTGAATCTGACCCAGGAATGAACCTGCCCACTCAGTGAAGTTTGGAGCTTAGAGCAAGTCAGCTATCAGATGTGCTAGGGTCATTCAAATGCCAGAACTGCATTTTTAAAGACCAGGAAAAGACATCTGTTAAAACCCCCGTCTGGAATAAATACATTATTTTGTCTCTGAAGTGAAACTTTTTGAGAAAAAATAAAAGTCATGAGAGAAAAGCATCTCTGTATTAGGCTACACAAGCCATTAAGCTTAATTTACTGTTTTAATACAAAATTAAATTAATAGTAAATTTAATAAAATTTACCCACTTTTTTGTTATTTTTCAGACTTCATGATATATATGTTGTTAAACATCAAATATAAAATGACTTCTACAGGATGTGTTCATATAAATGTTGGCTCGGGGAGCATAGTAATGTGAAACAAAGGTATCAGGGTATAATGATGGAATGAGAGAAATATTGGGTACCTTCTTTTCATCAGAGGTTCTCCCATAAAATACCTACAAGTTAGAGAAATGAACGTAATCAGTGACAGAAAGACTCAGCTCAGTTAAAGCCAGAACACATAAGCCAAAGAAAATAAACCCAGGATTTTCTTACCTTGCAACTCTGTTTCCTTTAACTATATTCCAATCACAATAGCTGAAAGTGTTTTTCCTTTCAAACTGAACAGAAAAAACCTATCACCTGGATATGTGCTTCCAGCAGTATAGCAGAATAACAGTGACTTGAACTAGAACAGGGAGTGGTGAACCATAATATATTGGGAGGTCAAAGATACCCTGAGGAAAATGACTCAGATTTCTTTACAAAAAGGTGATTTATTTTTCTGATTTTACTGATAAGACTTGGAGCCACAAGGTGGAAAGTCAAATATGAGATTCCTATATAAACCTGAGAGTAATTGGATTTTGAGTCTTTGTACTGTGTGTGTGTGTGTGTGTGTGTGTGTGAGTGTGTGTGTGTGTGTATGTGTGTGTATGGGGGGTGCAGGGTTGTTGGTTCAGATGCCAATAAACTTTACATTTTAAGTTATGAATGCATGGACAATTTTAATAAGCAACTATTAGAAGATCACTAATAGTATATGAATGTCAAACTACTAGAGGGATAAAATGTAATAAAAGAAAAATACATTTTTAATCAATCAAAAAAGTCAATAAAGGATGAAAAACAAAACAAAAAAGATAAGAGAAACACAAAATAATATAGAAAACAGTTTCAAATATAACAATAATCACAAAGATAAATAGATGAAATTTGCCAATTAAAATAGGAAAATTAGCATTTGAATAATTTAAAAATCCACCTAACATGCCATTTGATAAGAGACACTCCTAAAATATAAGGACACAGAAAGTTTGAAAGTAAATGAAAAAAGTATGTACTATGCAGATGCTAAAAACCAGAAAACTGGAGTAGTTTAGAAATAGACAAAATTGACTTTGAAATAAAATGGACTATTAGAGCTAAAGAAGATCATTATATGATAAAATGCTTATTTCATGAAAAAATATTCTAAACTTATGTGCACTTAATAAAAATGTTCTTAACATATGGGAAGCAAAACAAGGTATAGAGGTAAAGTAATAAATACATCATCATAATAAGAGATTATAAGATACCTCTGAATTCTTATATCAAGAGGTTAAAAAGTACTATTTCTAGTAGTATGGTATACCACCTCCAGCTAAAATACAAATAAAACCATTAAATATTAGGTGCTTAAGAGCTAATTAAACAACATATATGCAAAACTTTTATAGAAAAAATTGTGTATTGACCTTTATTGAGATGTATTAAACGAGACTTAAATGTGGTGCATGCCATGACATGGATCTAAAGATTCAGTAAAGATGCCATTTCTTCCTAATTGACCTGTATAGAGTCAATACAATTCCTATAAAAATCCCAACAGGATTTTTTGACAAGCTTGACAACCTAATTTAAAATATCAATGAGAAGAGTAAAGGATAAGGAATAGCCAAGGCACTCCTGAAAAGACGAGCTAGGTGGGGTTCTTGACCTACCAAAAAACAAATACTGTATACTAAGCCAATTCCAACGAAGACAGTGTGGAATTGGAGAAGCATAGTAACTAATTAAATAAACAGAGCGCCTTGAAACAGAAGTTAAGGGTACCGATTCTTGATCCAAGTTACTAACTCATCCATGCCTCAGTTTTCTTATTATTAAAAAAGGAATGAAAATAGTACCTACTTGATAAGGTTATTATGCAGATTTAATGAGTTAATTGAACACTTAAAAGTTTTACTTTGAGTTAAAACTCTTAAAAGACTACCTGGGACATTGTATAAGTATTTGTTAACTATATGGAAATGGCACTGCAGAACATTGAAGAAATGAAGACCAATTAATAAATAGTGAAAAACAAGACTGGTTAAATACATAAATGAAAAACACAAGGTTTTCAACATTTTAGAAGAAAGATAAGTGAATATCATTATGATCTTGTCATTAGGAAGTATTTCTTAAACAAAACACAAACCCATAAATGAAAAGATCTTTGGTCTCATTTACATTAAAGTAATTCTGTTTATCAAAAGATACCACAAGGAAAAGGAAAAGCCAGATCCCAAAATGAGAGAGAGTATTTGCAACAGAAGTAGCCAACAAAGAATTTTATTGAGAATGTATAAAGACCTCTTACAAGTCAATAAGAATAAAAACAACCAGTATAGCGGAAAAAATGGTCAAGAGACATCATCAAACATTTGAAAAAGGAAAGTAAACAAAAAATGAAAAAACATGTAACAAGATACCAAATCACCCAAGTAATGAATTAATATAAATTAAGCCCAGTTCCATATTATATACATTTATATGAGCATAAAATTAGGAAGCCTGACACCGCCAAATGCTGTTACGATTGTTTCTTTTACACTACTGGACAATTTTAGAAAACAAATTGACATTGTTTTATGAAACTGAACATTATGACTTAGCACTTCCACTCCTGGTTATATATGATAAACTCTTGTAAATATTCATTGACCATGGCAACTTTGTTCCTAAAAATAAATAAATAAAACTTGGAAAAACACAAATGTATATCAACAAGAGGATGCAAATATAATTAATTTATGGTATATTCACACAGTGGAATAATATAGAGCAATACAAATGAATGAATGTGGATGAATCTTTGGACCAATACCGAGTGGAAAAACTATGTCAAAGAAAACTGATATAACATTTGCATGAAGCTCAAAAACAAGCAAATCTGAACAATATCTTTTTGAGTAGATTCATATAAAATGATAAAAGAAGTGCTAAAAATATTTAAGACAGTTGTTAGAGCATAAGGGATATAGAAATACAGGATTTGTAGTATAGTACAAATCTCTTTATCATATTCTAGTTTCAAAGTTGGTCTTTATTTTATTACTATACTTCAAAACTTCCCTATACATTACATATATTCTTTTGCATATAAAAGCACAGTATAGTCAAAAATTTTAAGTGACGTACCCTTAGGGTACATTAAGGTGGAAAGTTTTCCTTTTATACTCAACCCTTAAAATAAAGATGGACCTGTAAGGATTTCTGTGTTCATTGTACTGGTGTTGCCTGAAAGTGGATTTGAATTTTACTTTGAAGAGATGACAGAAATGAAATGCAGCTCTTCCAAACAAAGCAGTTGTTCATAGTGACATATCTTCTGCATCTGTGATAGCAGATGCTTTTAAAAGCAACAGAAAGAGGGAGCAGTAGTGGGTGGAATTAGAAGCAAATGCTTATTCATATGCTGCATTTGAAGCAGATTGGCCATGCTTCTTTCAGATACACTTGAGAACAATCTAATCTTAGCTGAAATTGAAATGTCTGAGACTGTTGAATTGTCATTGATAGGAGTTGGCTATTTTCTGAGTTTTTCAATGATGAAATGAAGCAAAAAAACACAAAATCATCAGGCTACAACAGACCTTTCAAGGAAGCTTGCAGTTCTTTTTTTCATTGGGTCAATGTAAGCAAAACCATGAAACTGGCATTCTTTATTCTTGACTACCACTGATATTAGGCAGCTCTTTTAGAAATAGAATCAGGAGGATACCTAGTCCTTACCTGAGCTGCTTATAATAAATGTACATGCACGCCTGTCCTAACCCACAAGGATTTCTAGAAAGGGATATACTATCATCACTCCAGGTCAATCTAAATCCCTGTTTCACCCATTCAAGGCTCTTTTCTTTCATCTTGACCTTACAGAGGAGAACAGCTAGTTTCCTAACTTAATAAACATTCTTTCACTATAGTTGGAAGATTATAAAATTACTCTTCAGATTTTTACTACCATGATTCACTGATAGACATATAGATATGGTTATAGATCTAGATCCAGATACAAATATGTACAATTCAGACTTGGTCCATCATTCACTGCCACTATATAATTATATGGTTCCTTAATTCTAATTATTAGTATTTTGGATAACACTGACTCCTCCAACTTTTTTTTTTTTTTTTTTTTTTTTGCGGTACGCGGGCCTCTCACCGTTGTGGCCTCTCCCATTGTGGAGCACAGGCTCCGGACGCGCAGGCTCAGTGGCCATGGCTCACGGGCCCAGCCGCTCCGCGGCATGTGGGATCTTCCCGGACCGGGGCACAAACCCGTGTACCCTGCATCGGCAGGAGGACTCTCAACCACTACGCCACCAGGGAAGGCCACAACTTTTTTTTTAATGTCTTATCTTTGCCCCCTCCAAACTTAGTATAATTTTTATTCCTGCAATCCAAGTCCCTGATAATGAGCCCTCCTAAAATGTAGTTTTCATTACACTGCCTTTTTTACTTAATGGAACTACGTTGATTTCCAAATGTTTGTCCAATCAAGTTCAGCTTCTCAGGCTAGAATTTAAAGCTGTGTTTCATCCCACCTAACTTTCTCTCGCCAGCCTTTTCTTTCTCATCAGACCTGAGTTTGAAGCTTGGTCCTACCACTTTCTAAATGAGTACCAGTTACTTCAACTCCAGTTTCTTGTGAACATGAGCAATAAATAAATGTTGATTTTTTTAAAAAAAAACCGTCTCTACTTGAAAAAATGGATAAATCACTTTTTTAAAATGGTTAATAGAATTCCTTGTAATTATTATAGATGTGGCATGAGATACACTATAAAATTGGAATTGTAATGCCTATCATGTCGTAAAGATTAAATTAGATTTCAGCAAAGCTTAACAGGGCTGTCCCATAAGAGGTACTCAATAAAGTTAAAAAAAAAAAAAAGCTCCCTCTCCCTCCCTTTAGGAACAAAATTATTGGCTTAATGCTGGAGAAATGATCATGGTAAGAGTGACTCATAGAGGAAATAAATATAGTACATGGTGATGAGATTTTTCCTTTACTAAGAAAGGTCTGGCTGGACGAGGAGAATGCGAGGGAGAAAAACCGACTCTGTCAGACTTCCAAAGATGGAAAGCCCTTTGCATTCATGTCACAACTTACATCATGGGTCTCAGAAGTGAAGGTTTCTTATTGAAAAAAGACCCCAAACTTCTCATAATTGGTGTTTGCTGCAGTATTCCTTCTGTTGATTAAATATTTGTAAAAGGAAATAAAACGATGAGTTCTACCATCAGGAAGGAAGGAAGCAGCTGTTTAACTGCATATACTGCAGTTGTGTATAAAGACACGATGACCTTCCCATGCTTCTCAAAAACAGAAGAGCTTCACTACCTGATTTTAGCACTTTTAAAGATACCTTTTTTATTTTTGGACTGAAACTTTATTAGTTTTGGATCAGTCAATGCTGAGTATTCTTTACATTGAGGCTACCTGCTAGTGAAAGGAATTTATTTACACTTTGTATTATGTATTTTGGAAGGCAGCAGGTAACAACCAAATATGAAAGAAGCATCTGACCTCTTAGAAGGTAATGTCTAAAGTGAATAAAAGATCTGTGAATGAGTTGTCTTGTGTAGAGTATGAATAAAATTGCAACTCTAAAATAGCGTATTCACTCCAAAGTACTATATTCACTCCAAAGGAACTATAAAGTCCAAATAGCTTGCCGTTTCTTTCCACGTTTCAGTGTTCAAGAATTCTTTCAGTCTTTTCAAAAGACGAGGAGACAGAGCTGAGTGAGAGCACAGCAGCAGATTGCTGCCTTTAACTCGCAGCTAGAAGGTGTGTCAGATTTTTCTAGGCTGACCTCTTGAATGGGCTGCTCACTGGGACCCAAATCACACAGGGCCTGTGAACTGCTTTCGTGCGCTCTTATTTAAGTGTTTCCACCAGAGGACCAGAGACAGAGCGGGGTGAACACACGGCTCAGGGGTCTATGGATGTAGTATGAGATTGTATGTGCAAGTCACAGAGCCAGCAATTCATTTGGAGACTCGGGTTTGATCCTAAAAATCCTTGCAAATTTTACACTCCAGACCTTAATATATTCATATTTGTTTTAATATACATGTTTCTTCATTCTATAAGTATATTTATAACCCAGGAAAATCTCTGTGGTTTCATGAAGCCCCTGGCATATTACGGCAGATCCCATGTACGCTGCAGAAGGACATAAGCAATTAATGGGTTACTGAGGATCTCAGGTGCCCATAGCACCTCTACATTTGCATCTCTAGCGCACTTCCTCTCCCTGAGTTCCAAAAGTCCGCCAATAAGACATATTCACCTTACTACGACAGGAGCTTGAACTTCACATGCGTAAAACTTGCTCGTCATCTTCCCCTCCTCTTGTACTCATTCTCATGGTGAGTGGCACCTTCCAGGCACTCAGCTGCTCAAGCCAGAAACTTGGGAGTCATCCCAGACATCTTGTTCTCCATCAGCCCCCACCAAGTCCTGTCAAGTACGCTTCCATCTGTTATTCTGTCTCTGGACTGACATTGCTTTAATTTAGCCTTTTCTCAGCACTGGCCTGAATTCCTATTATAGGGATCACTGACTGGTCTGTCTGCTTCCCTGCCTACTCAGCTACTACATCCCTAGTTTATGGTTGCCATTACTTTAAGATCCAGTCCAGATTCCTCAGTCTATCCAGCTTTTTATGATTTTGACCTATTCCTGTCTTTTTAGCATCATGTCCATATCCCACATATTCACTTTGCCAACTTCCCCATATTCCTGCCACACTAGCAACATATTCTTAGGATCTTCACACTGGCCATTCTGCCTATGCTTTTGGGCCTTTCCACATATATTCTATTCTTAGAATGTCCTTCCTCCCTTCTCTTTTCCATGTGGTTAAGTATGACTCATCTTCAATTACAGTTTAATGATGGAACTGCTGAGAATTTTCCCCCCTTTAACAAAATCCCAGTACTATTTTTTCTGCCTTTTTTCATAGGAAACCACAAACTTTCGGGCATTGTATATTATTGATTTTTGAATAAAAGAGGAATTGGTTAAGGTCTTATCAGAAAACTGTGTTTCTCCTTTAATATGTGATTTAAGCAGGGTAGTTTCTTTTTGATGGTATCATAATTATCTCTATGAGAGTACATCTCTAAAAATATAATTTAAATCTACATAAAATGTCAGACATGTACATCATTTTCAGGACAAAAAAAAAAAAAAAAAGCCAAGAATAACAGTGTCCAGAAAGTTTCCCCTGTTTCTTGACTCCATTAGATTAACTGTACCTATTTGTGCTTATAAAGTACTCCAGGATTACCCACAGTATAGCACCTAATCCCTGAGCTGTGATTGTTTCTTGCTATCTGCCACTGGACTTGATAGCAGGTGTTGAATTTCATGTCTGTGTCTCTAGTCCTTAATACAGTGTCTGGCACATAGTAGGTATAGAAGTAAAATAAGCATATGTCTGAATGAATAAAAACATGAATGAATTTCTGGAAGAGCTATTATTTGCTAATAGTCTTTATGGACAATACTATGGGCATACTACTAGTATATATATATGCCCTACACACTGCTAGGGCATACTACTACGATGAACACAAAAGAAAGATCATGAAGCCCTTATTTGTATTACTGGAGGTTAGCTATAGGAGGGTGGAAAACACACACACACACACACACACACACACACACACACACACACTTGAATAATAATGGAAGGCACATATGAAAACTAACAAGTATATCAATGACAGTAAGTAGCTCAAATAGATTTTAATATCATAAGCATATGATATTATAATCATAATATCATATGACGATATAATATCATCATATGATGATATATATATGTAAGGATGAGATACTAAAAATATATGTTGATTCTCCATAACATTGCAGATATGAGTTAATTTTCTAATAATAAACAAATTATTGAATTTAGTCAAAATTCATCAATCAGTCTTTTTACTTATGACTTGCCCATGACACTCGTTCACGATGGTCCATGTGCCTACACTTCTTAGTGCTTGTGCCATTCTCTCTGCCTGAATTATCTTTCAGTGTTCATGAGACCTTATAGAGTGACTACAATGTGTTGGACTGTGAGCTTGGTTCTTGGTACTACTTGGTACAAGACACTGTTTATTTTAATAACTTACTCTCTTTCTCTGCCTAGAAAGTCCTTCAAGGCTCAGCTAAATTATCTCCTCCTTCATGAAGCATTTCTTGATTCCTAGGGGCAGAATTAATCAGTTCCACTTCTACAGGCTTTCATAACTTTTATAAGCATCTCTTTCCCCTAAACCAGAGATGGCAAATAGAATACACTCATTTATCTATTTAAAGATAGGTAGATAGATACTAAACCCCTACTATGTGCCAGCCACTAATGCTACATTAGTGAACAAAATAAGTGATTCTTGCCCTTGGGGAGGCAGACAATAAACAATAACCATAATTAAAAAGTGAACTGTATATATGCACCACATCTTCTTTATCCATTCATCTGTCGATGGACACTTAGGTTGCTTCCATGTCCTGGCTATTGTAAATAGTGCTGCAATGACCACTGTGGTACAGGACACGGTGGGAGAGGGAGAAGCTGGGGCCAAGTGAGAGTAACAGCAACATATATATACTACCAAAAGTAAAATAGAGAGCTAGTGGGAAGCAGCGTGCTTTGTGTCCATTTAGAGGAGTGGGATAGGGAGGGGGGTGAGAGGGAGACTCTAGAGGGAGGGGATATGGGGATATAGGTATACACAAGACTGATTCCCTTTGTTGTACAACAGAAACTAACACAGTATTGTGAAGCAATTATACTCCAATAAAGATCTATTTTTAAAAAAGTGAACTGTATAACATGGCAGAATGATGTGTGCTATTTAAAAGGGAGAGTATGGGGGAAAGGTGCTACCAAGTTTAAATAGAGAGATCAGAGTAAGCCCCATTGAGAAAGTGATGTCTGAGAAGGGCTTGCAGAGGGAGGGGGAGTGAGCACGTGAGAACGGCTTTCCAGGCGGAGGGAACAGCCAGTGTAAAGGTCCTGAGGTGAGAAGTGTGTCTTGTCTGCCCCTGAGATTCTAATTGGTCTAGAGTGGGACCTGGCCATAGGTATTTTTAAAAGTTTTCCCAGGTGATCCTACTATTTAGCCAAAGCTGAAAAACCCTATGCAGAATGTAGGATAACATAAATCATCTCAAGTCTCAAGAAACCTATAGTTTGTAGGAGATAGGCATGTGAACATGTATACTTGATAGTGTAACATGAAAATTGTTGTAAGGAACTTGTGCACAGAGTCTTGTGGGAGGGCTTACTTCTCTTTATCCATCCTGGGAGTTTTAAAGCTTTCTGGAGGAGTCTGTCTGAACTGAGTCTTGATGTATAGGAGGTAACTAAGAAAGGAGTGGTTGGGGGAGAGGTTGAGTGTACGACTGTCCCCTGGGGGCGGGGGCATGCACATGAATTCTATGTGTCAGAAGGAACTAACTGTAAGTAATTCAATATTGACAAATGGAGATTTACAGGAGATGAAGCTAGAAACGTGGAGAGGGCTAAGATCTCAGAGAAGATCGTGTAGACTGCTAAGGCACTCTGATTTTATCCTGAGTGCAGTGACACACTAATGGTGTTTCAGAAGCCAGTGACAGGATTTGGTTAGCTCAAAATGGCAAATCGCTTCAGTGACAATGACAGGAAAATTTGGGGAAAGGACCCAGCTTAGAATAGGGCAGCCAATCACAAGGGTGTTAAAGTAGTCCAGAAGAGAGCTGATGGTGGTCCTAAACAGGGAAGTTTTGTAGAGATGGGGAGAATCTCAGAGACATATTAACAAGGTGTAGTTGGTCAGAGTTATGGTTGATTGGCTGGGTGGAGGCTTGTTGCGGGTGGAAAAGCAGCAATGGAAAGAGTAAGACAGTGCCCAAGTTCTGCACTTGGGCAGGTGGGGGATGGTTATTCCAGTCACCGGGATAGGAAACCCAGGAGCAAGAGTACATTTCAGGGAAGGAAGGGGCTTCCTGGTTGGAACATGCCACAGTTGAGGTGCCAAGAGCAGCGGGCATGAGGTGATGACCAGCAGGCCAAGAGTGTAGAGTGTCTTGCGATTCCACATCTTTTACTATGGTACCAGGCACAGGAAAGCCTGTGCTCACTTGAATTTTCTTCTAGGTGGATTTACGAGTGTTAGCACGTTCCTAAGATCATTACAGACAATGTTCAAAGCTCAACAAGATATTTAAAAGAGCTTTAGCTTGGCTCCATTTTTTTTTTTTTTAAATAAAATAACAAAAGTCTAATTGGTATCAGTCTCCCAAGTAGTAAAATTTAGAACATATTTAGATAAAGCCTGGTCCCAAAAAGAAGAGACCAAGCAGGCAAACATGACCCCAATTTGTTAATTTGACATTTCTGTTTAAGAAGTTTAAGGTGTTTTGTTTTTGTTTTACTACTTAAGGGGAACATTAGCTTAGTGGAGTAATATGTGCCCCGTAACGTTTTCTGCAAGATATAAACTCTGCAGCAGTAAGCATGTAGATACCTTTCTCTCCCCCTTGCTGAGGAAAATCAGTTTTTGGAATGATCCCTGCATTTTCCTAAATCCCAGTCTCTGTATCACAGTCAGTTAGGCTCCTTCATTCAGTGAACAACACAGAGGGAACAGGAGCGCTGAGTCACAGAAGAAAGCTGAGCCGAGAGACAAGAGACCTAGAGCCGCCATGCTCTCACTACTGACTTGCTGTGTGACTGAACAAGTGATGCCCCTCCCTGGTCCTCACTTCCTTTTCTGTGAAATAAAGGAGTCGGTTGAATAGTTGATGAAGTCCCTTCCCCACTCTCGTTGTCTATGATTCTCTCATCACAGCTGCCTTTCAGAAATCTTCATAGTTCTTCTCAGTTGTTCATAGGGAGCTTTGAGAGTGATTCAGAGCTTGACAATGTAGAGCATGAAGATGAACCATTATTGCAAGCCAACATCTTCACTCTGAGGAAATGCCTGGAGAGAGGCAGTGCCATTCTAACACCCGGGTTCATGGGCTGCTTTTCCTCCCTGCAGTCTCTGATTTTCCTTGGATGTAATAGAAATTGAACGTTTGCTTTCATGTTAAAGATCCTTCTCCTGTGCCAACAGAATGTTTGTAGTTCCAACCTAGGTGCCTATGGCATTTGGTTCTTTGCCTGGTTGCCTTTATTTGAGGGGAAGACTCTCTTATGAGAGTATATATATGTGTATATATATATATATATATATGATTCAAGGTAGTATATATATATAAGAGTATATATATATATATATGATTCAAGGTAGTATATATATATGAGTATATATATATATATATATATATATATATATATATATATATATATGATTCAAGGTAGAATAACTTTTCTTCTCAGTAGTATCTGAAGTGTAACATCATTCACAATCTACCAGCCCACCTTAGTGATAGTGGTGCATCCTTTTTCGGGATCCCATTTCTTTCAATAAGAAGCAATATGGATTTGTATAGTGATTCCTAAAAATAAGTCATTTAGGTTCTGTCATAATGGTTTTTTTCATATTCAAATGCCACCTTTATTTATTGTTAATGATTTTCTTTAGATCAATTCACTTTTTAATTTAATTGTATACATGTACTAGAAATGGAAACTGGCAAAATTTGCTAGTCAGTAGGTAGTTGTAAATATAGTTAAACATTTTTAAAATAGCTAAAATTAAAGGAAAAATTTTAATTTAACTCCTAAAATTATCTCAGTCCATTTGTGGATCACTTACCCCATAAATGCTACTGGCAACACTGGCTTTTTGTCCCAGAGGGAAACATTACCTCATCCTTCAAGTTTGCTCACTGTAAATACAACCCTGAAAAATGGCCCAAGTGGAGAGTGGCCAGGGTATTTCATTCTTTGCATACCCAGCAAGAACATGCAGGAGCTTTCAAGGCTCACAGTGAATTTCTGCTTGCAATATTCTGAAGGCCAGCCATCTGGGCTGGGCTCAGCTGGATGGGTTCTGCTGATCTAGGCCGGGGTTGGCTGATCTCACCTGGGGGATGCTGGGCCTGAAGTGTTTCAGTTGCAATGGATCATCTCCACTCCGCATAGTCTCTTTTTCTCCAGGAGGCTAGCTCAGGCTTGTTCACGTGGCTCTGGTGGCAGGTGTCACAAGAAGGAGAGAAGTGAGGCCTCTTGGGGTCTGGGCCCAAACTGCCAGACCATCGCCTTTGTTGCATTCCATTGGCCAAAGCAAGTCATGAGCCACTCCATTTTCAAGGGGTAGATAATAGACCCCACCTTCTAATAGCAGGCACTACAAAGACTTGTGGCTAATTTTGCAATCTGCTATAACATCAGATTCAAAAAGGTGTAGATTTAAATCTAGACTCCGCTTAATCTCTCAGAGTCTCAGTTTCCTCTGTGTGAAATGAGGATAGGACATGTTTACCTCATAGTGATGTAAATATAAACTGAGAAGAGATAGGGGAAGAACCCAGAGCAGTGCCTGATACATAGTAAGTGTGCAATCAATAAAAGTAGTTGTTATTAAACCCCAAATGTCCACATGTTCATTTAACCAGCTGTGGTTTACCATACCTTCCATGATTGTTTTCTGTTCCCTGAAATGATGGATGCATTTGGAAACCCAGGCATTCCCTCCCTCCACACCCCCACCACTCATTCATTCATTCTAGATCTATACTGTTAACTGTAACTGGAATTCTGAGGCTTCTTGCATATACATGTCACCTCTCCTGAAGCTCTGTGGGAGAAGAATGTGCTGTTGGTCCATGAGTGGGGAAAAGGCATTGAGAAGAAGGGTGTACACATGGGCACTTGACATTGGTGAACAGAGGGAGGGGAGGGTGCCATGCTGAGCCACCAAGAGGAAGACAAGGTAGAGACCAAACTGGTCTCTTCATAAGCAGTTCATTGTAAGAGTTCTGTTGGTACACATCCCTCTGAAATGGGCATGATATAGTCATAGGTTTCTTCTGATTGCAAGAGGAGGAAGTGGAGGAGGAAAAAGAGAAAAAGAAAGAAGGGGAGGAGAAGAAGGAGAAAGGGAAGAAGAATAAAGGAGTAAGGGGAGGAGGGGGAGGAGAAAGGTATCCCAAGTAAGAAATAGCTAACCTGTCAGCCAAAAACTTCTATTCATGACAAAACAGAATTTCTCCTTTCTTTCCATGTACTCTCCTTTATAGTGTAGGCCTGTGTGGCCCGGAGGAACACAGAGTTGGGCTATTTTGAACGTTCATAAATGTGTGTGGCCTCATCTCGCTATTAAATAGAAGTGCTAACTGTTCTCTAATTTTAGCACATATCTTTTAAATGTCAGAAGACAGATTTTCCTCCAACCCCCTTTCCTAGTCCTCAAGCTTTAGAGTCACGAGGATAACTTCACTCTGTGAAGAAATTGGCAAAAAAGAATAAAATGCAGAGGAAATTTTTTGACAAATTGATTTTAAGACATATTTCTAGTCCAGTAGCTGGCCAAGTAGACACCAAAAATATATTTTCTGAAAATTAAATTGATAAGGGGGAGGAGAAAGGAGAAAGAAAGATGTCCTCAGAGACAAGGGTAATGAAAATCAAGGAACTGTCCATTATAGGATTCAGGGAAGATCCAGGCTCTAGGAATTGACCAGCAGTAGATTTTAGAGCTTTCATATGATTGAAAGCAAAGCTGATAATGGGATGGGGTACCTATGCAGTACTTACTATTTTCCAGGTGGTACCTATTATGTGACACCTACTATGTGATAGACATTGAAAAACATACCTGTTTGAAATACAAAGCTATCCTGTCTTTCAAGAATCTTACAGTTTATAGAGGAGAGACAGACAAAAGAGCAAATGATTACAGTTGTGCAGGATTAGTCAAAAATATGCCCTGGGGACTATAAGTGAGTACAGGTGAGGTACCTAACCCCAGGAAGGGAGTGAGGAGAGCCTTCTTGTAGGAGATATAATACCTGAGCTGTGCCATATAAAGTCAGTCATATAAAGAAGTGAGCAGAGGGCAACATAATCAGTGACAAGATGGCATGAAACTGCAAGGTGACTGATGTGGGTGATTATCAGTAATTGGGTGTACCTGGAAGCTGGGAAGTGAGGTAGTTCTAGACCTATGGGCCATGACATAGAATCCATCTTTGTTCTATAAATATAGATTTAAAGTCCTTAATGAATTTTTCAGTCATTACTTATTTGAAGGTCCATCCTTCCATACATTCATACATCCCACCATCTAAACACCAACTACCTCATCCATAACTGAGTTGAGAACCCAAATGTCAACAGAGGTGTTTAGTTGGGATTAGGCACTGCTTCCAGTTGACAGGAAACCAAACTAGCAGTAGCTTAACTGGAGCGGAAGTTTGTTTCCCTCTCATAGCACAGCCCAGGTATTCAGTGCAGGAGTAGGTCACTACTGCGTCAGTGACCCAGTCTTTTCCCCTCTTGCTGATTCACCCCAGATGGCCTCAATCTTAAGTCAAAATGGCAAGACAAAGAGGAATTGGGAAAGAGAGCATAAATACCCTATCTTTAGGAATATTTCCAGAAACTGCCACAAAATACTTCTGCTTACATTCCATTGGTCAACATTTATCACATGACCATATGTAGCTGCAAGGGAGGCTGTGAAATATAACCTTCCTTTGTAACAGTAATGAGTAACGAGCATTATTCTGTAGCAGTTATGAAAGATAGGTAGAAATTCATGAAAGAGTCATCACTCATATATAAGCAGCTTTTTAAAAACATTACTCAAGACTTATTTTAAATCCAAATGGAGCAATATGGCCTCGTTTCTCAAGAAACCTCATTTCATACCATACTGGAATGCTGAACAGGGTTAGCAGTCCTTGGAAGCTTATTTTCTTACTTTCTAGGATTGTCTGAGCTCTCTTAGAAGAAATTTCCTCTTACCTCTTTATATTCAACTAAAAAGTTGAAGTTTTCTTAATATAGTGGAAGAGGAAAATAGATATTGTGAGATAACTCTGGCCAAAGTCAGGCCATGTATCCATTTTATACAATAGGTCAGTTGTGTGGCCATTGGTGGCTATGGAAGCCTGGAACTCAGGGCTTCAAACCTGCAGCAGTCCAGCATCAGTGTTTAATTCCAACTTTCAGATTTAGGAGATACCCTTTCTTGTAACAGTATCAAGCACAGCACCTGACACACAGTAAGCGCATGATGAAGGTGTGTTGAATTGTATTTATTTGCACACTCTAGCAATGAGGTTGAACACATAAAGACATCTATATTTTATCAACCATATGTTTATTCAGATTGATTAACTCATTCAATTAACATTTATTGAGCTCTTAAGGTCTTGCATGATGCTAATTGCTGGGATAGTTAGAAAAATGATCAAGTTATACCCTCTACTTTTGAGGAGCTCCTAATATAGCAGGAAGGCAGATGTATACACAACTAATTTTGATAGTTTGGTAAGTGCTACACAGCACCAAGGAAATGCAATGAAGGTGTGTTATTTCAGCCTGATTGTTGGAAAAAGGCATTACAGAGGAGGTAGTACTTGAACTCAGCCTTGAAAGATGAGTAGCAATCCACCAAGGAGTCATCAAATGTATGAATAGTTCCTTTAATGTCATGTTGTACCAAGTATCTGTTCCAAATCCTGGTTAAGCAATACAGCCTCTCTTCCCCAGGAAGCCTCATTCCATGCCATGCTCAACAACTGTCTAGTTATCTACCAGTATACTTTGCAGCTTCTTTTCTCACTGCCTAGGGTAGTTTGAGTTTTCATATATACCAAAGAAATCCCTTGTCGCCCTCTAGGTATCAAAATCATAATCACCCATAAACCAATTATTCAATACTCTCCCTCATCCCTTTTTTCCATTCTTCTTTTATATTCTCTTCAGTAACGCATGTGTCTAAGTTAAACACTACCATTTACACCCCACAGCAAATAAGACATTCACCTTGTCTTATTTTCTGAGGTGAAATCAGTTTTTCAGCTATAGTGAGTGCGCCCCTGGAAGTGTGTCACTGCTGCTCTCTCCTCACCAGCAAGTATTTTCTGTTTTTCATCACAGAGTAGTTATGTGTTTCAAGCTTTGAGCAACATCTGAGTTTCCACCAGCTGTGTTTTGCATTGTCCTCATTTTGTATAATTAAGAAAAACAGGAAGCCAATCACTTAAGTAAAGCTGACCCTCTTCATTCTGCAGACCCGAGAAAGGACTGCATCAGGCCTTTTTATAGTACAGTTTTCACAAAATTTATCCTGCAATCTGCTTGAAAGTGGAATGAGGCTAGAGGAACTGTGGCAGTGTGGTGGCCTTGCTCTTGACAACAAACAGCTGTGCTTTTCTGAAACCGCACGGTCTGGTTTAACACTCATATAGTTGTCGATTATCAACTCGGTCTGTCACATCGTGATAGAGGATTTCCCCTGCCATTTTTTACGCCATTGAAATCTTGGGGGACAGGGGGCCTTTTCACTTAGCCCTTAAATTCTCTGTGCATCCAGCTTTAACCATTTTTTGACCTTGATGTCTACAGATACTTGTGAGTGAGTTTCTAAGGAAGCCCTAGGCTGTTATTTGGTTTTACTAAAGATTAAAACCAATAATGTGTATATGAGAAAGCGCTTCTGCTTCTAATTGATTAGAGTTTCATTTTCTTATATAGAAGAGAAATACAATTACATCATCATGTGAAATTTCATCTAGAAACAGTGGTTATATTAGGGGCCAGCATTACTCAATTAGATTAAATATTTACTGAGTAGGTCATATTTGTTGATCATTATGGTCATTATGGAGGATGTTAAGATACTTAAAATGTAGACTCTGCCTTCAAGGAATTCATAGGCTCATAGGGGAAGCTGACATCAGGACAACTAAATGTAATTTGCAGCAATATGTTACATGATCTTGGTCCTATTCTCATAACACCTGTTTTGTGATCAGTTTCATCCCCTACCTACATAAATTTGAACTAGCGCATCAATGCCTAGCAAGTGACCCTTCCCAGCTAATATTTGAATGTGAGTAATAATCATTCATTCATTGAACAGATATGTGTTGAGCACGTGCTGTGCTGTAGGCATTGTGCTGTATTTCTCAGGGTTGGAAATCTTCCTTCAGTGGCGTTCACAGTGCTTTGTGTGCCTTACAGAGCTGGCTAACATTTATTAGACACTGCTATGTTCTAGTCAGTTTACTCATCAAATAAGCGATATTAGGTGGTAACTTTTATCCCTTTGTACAAATGGAAACTGATCATGAAATTAATCTCCCCAGTGTTGTACAGCAAGTGATGAGTAGATTTACACCAAATTCCTACAACCGTGCTGATTTCCCCTTCTGCTACTTTTGACAGCCCATGCTTTCAGCTCATGGAGACATTTTATGGGTATTTCAAGTGCATGGTGCTGGTTGAGAGAGAACTATTTTACATGTCAGGAACCTCTACTGGAAACAGTGTTAACACCTATGTATATGGACAGCTGGCCACTTAGATGTTCTTTTCATTTCATCTAACAAAGATGAAAAAAAGTTAGGTTTGCTTTGGAGTTTAGAAGAAAATTCCTTAAACATATACATCAATAATACATCAAGAAGGATTAATACCAGGGAGAACTTCAGACGTGGTTAAACAGAAATGGTGACACAAGAGAAGTTGGAGAAACTATCTCTAGAGGTTTTTAAAATTAGAATACAATTTTGTATGTCTCACAAAATCATGTAGACTAGATTATCTCGTGAGGCCATTTCAATTTACAAATTCATCACATCACGTAGCACTGTGATGTTATCACTGAAACTGCAAGCACAACTAGAAAACAGGAATGACTTCCTGCTTTAATAAATATAGTTCAGATCGCTGCCACAAGGTGGCAGTAGTCATACACTCACATCTCACCATTTGAAAATTTGACACCTATAACCATGAGTCAACATAATTCTGTGAGGATTGCTTTTTATTAAAGAGAAATCTATATAAATATTAATTAAAGCACATTATATGCAGAATAAAATAGAACTGGTGGAGCTATTTATGGTAATATTTAAAGTGAGATGTATTTTAAGCTTTTGTGAGTTCTTTATCTTGCTATTATTTTCCAACCAGCCCTCCTCCAGTCTCACCGAATTATGAAAGAGTACAGTGCCCTCTTGGGTAAGGTTCTTTAAGGAGGCAGATGTCTTCCTTTAGGGACATTTGTGGTATCCCCAGTGACTCTGCAGAGCCAGTCCCCTGAGGTCCACTCTGATCCAAATTGCTACAGCTCAGGGCTGGCAAGGATTTAGCCAGCCTCTTGCCCACTATTCTCAGCAGTTCTTCTTCTATGGAAGGCAACTCATTCCTATCCACATACCCAAGTTTTGATTAGATCCCTCAAAACATTGCAGAGAAAGAGAACACTGCAGCCACATCTTGTTGTCACAGCATCAGTTAGGGTCCCTTACTATAGTTCTAACCTAGATAAAATAGCTGTGCTTTCTTCTAGTTGAATTTACAGTAATCTGACTCCCTTCTCTTCCTTTAAAGCAAAAACACCAGAAAGCAAGTGAGTGAGATCTGATGTTATAGCCTCTGAAATCTACTCTCCCTTTTCTCAGGTAAAAGATTTACACTCACTCCATTAATAATATCGGAATACCTGCAGTACTTCTCACACGTGAACGTGATACATCAGTGTAACTCTCCAGCACAACAGAGAACCGCTGTTCTAACCTAGTTCCCTAAAAAATTTTGTATGAGACATCTGTCTACCAGAGAAGGAAAGAGAAGACTTTGCTAAAGTCACATGTCTACTTAGAGGCAGAGCCAGGACCAAGGCTTAAGAGTGATTGTAGTCATACTGTGTTCATTCAGCTGCTTTACAGAAACTTTCTGGAGTCACAAGGAGTTGTCAGAACAAAACTGATTTTAGGGTCTGCCTTTTAACTGCTTTTACAGGGATAGCATCCGAACCCCATGTGTCAGCTATGTCACCTTGCCGTGTGCTAGGACACATTTTGACCCTTCCAGCGAGCCTCCGGTGCTGCTCACAGCAGAAACGCCAGGTTCTGGAGAAAAGCATAAATTCTTCCAGCTCTGGGGATTGTTGTCAAAAGGTCATCCAGTCTTTACTTCTCACTAATTACGTTAGGAAAAGGCCTCAAAAAATGCCAGGCTTTTAAAAAATGTATCAACATTTATATTACATATAATTTAAAAAAACAGATCACAATAGTGTTATGTGTAGTGTTCCCTGCATGCATGGACATGTGAAGGTGGATTCATTCACTCATTTACTCATGATAGTGTTTGGGGACACCCCACTGTTAGATGTAGCTGGAAAGGCCACAGTTGTCAGTGGAGTCTTCCTTCATTCACTCACTCAACATATATTTATTCAGAGACTGTTATAGTCTAGTCACTAATGCTAGGCACAAGGAATGTGGCCTGACAGTGAGTGGATTTTTATAGAAATGTTACCCAAGATAAACTTATTTATATGGAATTGAATAGTTAAAAGAAGTTGGATTTTTTTTCTTCTAAGAAATACATTTTAAGGCTTTTCACATCCTTATTATAATAGTTCAAAGTGCAGAGATTATTCTAGTTGCTTGGAGGGATATTGAGAAATGTAAGACAAGAGTACTGTTAAAATTAATTTAGTTGTAAGGTGGAATGCATACATCTCTGAGATTCTTACCTGAATAAATGATGCAAGCAATTCCAAAATGCTATCGTTTGATTTCAAGCTAACTATTATAAGTGTTGAGTGATAAAACATAGAGGGAGAGAGCACTTTCAGAGGAAACAAACCTGGAAGGCTTCACATAGGCCTTTTGGGAATTTGAATTGAGTTGGACTCTCCCTCAGAAACAAGTGATTTGTCTCGATTCAGAGAAGGAAATAGGAAGTGACATTTTTTTCTCTTTCTTTTTTTTCTTTTACATTTAATAGTGTTCTAGAGCCTAGTATTCAGCAGAGTATAGAAAGGAAGTCATAGGAAGAGCTCACATTGGGTAGGAGTCAGGAGACCTGGGTGTGGTAGTCATTGCTCAGCCTGTGAAAATCATCAGGCCTGGGCAGGTCAGTCCTCCCTTAGGCAGAAGACTTAACCAAAGGATGTGTCAGAGTTCCTCCAGCTCCAGGGTCATTGATTCTAGTAGACCTTGCTTGATATCATAAAAGTATACTTTTTCAAAGCACATTTTGTCCCATTACAATTAGCACAAGTCAAGATTGCAAAACAAGTGCCAGGCTAAATTATCTAAGCGGATTCTCTTTGGTTGAAACCTAGTTGCTATTTTATTTGACATTTATCGTGTTCATCAACACAGAAAATAAAGAAATTGTCTGTTTTAAATCTTCAAATTAATATGTATTGTGTACCAGGTGCATGGTCTATTCTAGATACTTATTAATGAACAATTTGCCTTTCAAATATTTTCTCAGTAATTCAAATGAAATGCTATCTGTATTTTCCAATTTGTGTTGCAGTCTTGCTATAGACTATAAAAACAAATTTTATTTCACTCAACAATGATTCAATAAATATTTATTGAGTACCTATAAATATCAAGTGCTGAGCTTACAAGATGCAAGGGATATAAAAATAAATTAAAACAGTTAAAACTTAGTCTCTTTCCTCAAGAAGATTATAACCCATATAAATAGACCGATTACATATTGGAGTTTAAACCAAGAGTATTGGAAAGCACATAAGAGAAAACATTGGCTTCCTGGATAGAAGACTTCACAGACAAGAAAACATTTAAACTGAGTCTTAAAAGAGAGATGGCAAAATGGCAGCCCTCAGGCTATAACCAGCCCATTGTTGAGATACGTTTGGTAGCATCTGGCATCATGAAGTCCACAGGGAAGAGTCTCATCTGTGACAGGAGGTTATCTGATTCTTATTCACACAGTCGTTGTGAAAATAAGAAATAATGCAAAGTATTTAGCATAGTGCCAAGAACAGAGTAGGTGATCAGAAAAGGGAAACTATCATTTGTATTATTATCCAGACCTCTATGCATTGCTAGTTACTGGTACATACTCCAAATGTCCAGTATGCTTTTTCTTCATGGCTTTATTACGGCTATAATTAAGCAGTCATCTGTACATTTAATACCCACCTTCCCTACTAGACTGTGAACTCCATGGGGACAGGGGATCAAATTGTTTTGTTGATTATTATATTCCTAATATCTAGGAATAGCTAGCAGAGTGCCTAGCTCAATAGAGATGCCTAATAAATATGTGTTAAAATAATATGTAGTGATCAGAAGATACTAGTAAGGAATGGATTATTATTAAGAAGATGCAGGATCGAGTCATATAAAAAATGTGAGTACTGTAACTCCAGAATATCAATTTATTAATTTCTTTCACAGCAAGGGAAGGCCCCCAGAACTCTTAGAGGAGTCAGTGCTCCATCTGGAACTCAAGTGCAGCATGGCCCTCATTTTCTTCTTTCAACCCTCCATTACTCTCATCCACAAATTGGCCTCAAAGTAAACAGTCCATGGATGGCCAGGGAAAATAATGTGATTTCTCTGGTACTTTTGGCACAAAGCTGTAGATTTAATTCATTTTAACCTCCCCACAGCCCTTAAAACTTTATAAGAAGACCCCCCTCTCCTCCTTCAACCAATCTGCCGTGTGTCATGGAAAGTTGAGAGGAGCCCTTTCAGATCCCCTGAGGCTTCATTACTTTCCAAAACCATGATGAAGCATTATTCTGAATAGAATTAAGTTCTACTTCTTGCAATTAACAGCAGATGATGAAACTGCCTGCCAGTTCTGTTGCGTGTCAGCTGGGTGCTTTTCTCTTGCTTGGTCATTTGTAAAATGTGAACCCTCCTACTGGGGACCTAGTTATTCACTTGAATTAATGAGTTTCAGCTGAATTAACAGTGCCTAGCATACTGTGGGTATTCAATAATAGTCAACAGCAATTTATATGCTGACTTAACTTTGCTCCATTTGAGAATGTTGGCTAAAATCAATATAATGTGGTTTTCCTACTAGATTTGACTTAAGGACAAAAGATCAAGTTTCCAACTTCGGGACCCAGAATATATATCATCTTTAGTGGCTATTCTCTTTAAAGAATCTGAAAATTTTAGGCAAAAACTTTTAGGATGAACTTCTTTCTGTGTATTCCCAATAAATAGACAAGATCCTCAAGCATACTAATATAAATCTTTGATACTTAGATTCTTACTCCTAGAAGAATATCTGGGACAGAGTAGGCCCTTATCAAAATAATAGCTAAAAAAAAAAAAAAAAGGAGTGTGTCAATGTGTCACAAGCAATATGTTAGGGCACAGCCTATTTCCTTCTACTCAGTCGGTGTTCCGTAACTATCGATATAATTAATTTTCAATTAAAATTGAATAAAAATTCTATTGTAAGTTAATACAGAGAGGAAATCTTCCAGGTCTAAACACAAGAAGATTAAATGCAAAATATTATTGATCAGGAAAAAGTTTATATTCACAGGATTAAAGAGATGAAGATAACTTTGGATTGCAGTGCAGCATATGCTACCTAGTGCCTTATGGCACATATTTGCATGTTGAAGCTTTTCATTAAAAGGAATTACAGTTCCACTGAGATCCTTATAGCAGCTCTGGACTGAGACCCTTAAGAAAATCAATATTATGTGTTTGTTAAATTGTAACCTTTGTGGAAAATCAATAATATGTTTGCTGAGAAAAATATTTGACATGTCAACTGAATTATGGAAACTTCTCATGCCAATGGCTAAACCCAATAATTTAATCACATTTATTAAGTGAATTACTTTACTATATCAGTATTCAATACTGATTCACATGTGTACTCATTGCCTGCGTCTCTCTTTCCTGAGCTATGCCATCTCCCCAAGTCCTCCTGAGGTAGCTCCTCATGGGCAGAAGTAGCACCTTGTTCACACCAACTCAGTGTTTGTTTACTTTTTTTTTTTTGCGGTACGCGGGCCTCTCACCGTTGTGGCCTCTCCCGTTGCGGAGCACAGGCTCCGGACGCGCAGGCTCAGCGGCCATGGCTCACGGGCCCAGCTGCTTCGCAGCATGTGGGACCTTCCCGGACCGGGGCACGAACCCGTGTCCCCTGCATTGGCAGGCGGACTCTCAACCACTGCGCCACCAGGGAAGCCCATGTTTACTTTTAAATCATTTTAGTTTAATAAAATAAAAATAATAATAGGTAGAAGTTCTAACAATATAAACACTGTGTTAAGTACTAGACATGCTGATGGAAAGTATAATTGACTCAAAATTACAATATTCACCTTCATACAATGTTCATTCATTCATTCAGCAAGCTACTCAACATTCATTGAGACCTATCAGCTAGGTAGACATAGTGTAAGGCCCTAGAACAGAGTCAGAGAAAAATCTATCATGTCTCCCTGTTGGTAAGTAACAAATGTTTGGGGAGCTGGAGACAAAGAGGTAAAAATGTCAGAACACAAGACAGCTTTAATGGTCATGTAGAAAAACGTTTTAAGGGGCTTAGAGGAGTGATGGATCACTGCTGGAGGAGACCTTGACCCCTCCAGAAGGTGGTATTGGAACTGAGACTCATATTTGAGTTTCAGTTAAATAGGTGGAAAAGAAATAGGAGAGTAGTCAAAGTCAACAGCCCTCACCATGCCATGGAAGTGTGAACAGCATGGTACAGATCTAGGAAGAATCTGGTGTAGCTAGGTCATGCCCTGAGGCTGGAATGTGCAGAGACAGAGAAAATAGTGTGGAGTGCGTTTAGAGTAAGGGAAGTGAGAAATGCACGTTCCAGACAGGTTATAGAAGGTCTTAAATGTCAGTCAAGGAGTCTACAATGCACGCTGTAATTAAAGGGAATCAAATACGGATGTTAGCAGAGCAGCAACAGGTTCAGAGTTAATTTTTTTAAAATAAGTAAAGAAAAAAGACTTCTGATCACTCCTTTATAGAAGGAAGAAAGTGGTAAATATGAAAACATTACAATATGCAAGAATCATATGTATTATATCCATAAAGAATCTACTGAGGAAAGAATTCTTGCTTTATAAACTTTCTGAGTCAAGTTCACTCAGATTTCAGCATTGTGCTTTAAATTTGAAGATGCTTAGCTTGCCACCTTGTGGCTGAAGGAAGATACTGCACATAGGGGACATTTAATCTGAGACATAGACCAACCCCAAACCAGTTAGGGAACTAAACAAGTGTATATTCAAGTTTATCACAAGCACTTGAGATAAAGAGGAAGGAAAAAAAAAAAAAAAGAAAGAAACTCAGAGCAAATGTTAATTATTACAAAAGCCAAAAATCTGAACCTTGACTCCTTTTCTCTTTCACTCTCATATATAATGTCTCCTTAAACCCTTTTGATTCAGTTTCCAAATAGGTCTGATATCTGTCCTTGTTAGAAGTGTTTTTATTGATAATTTCAGGTTTTACTGAGAATACAGAATAATCATAGCTGTTACATATTAATGGCAGGGTGCAAATTAGTATATTTCTGATGATAGATACAACCATTTTGGAACAATTTAGTTATCTAGGAAAGTTGAAGATGCATATACTCTATGATCCAGAAATTCTACTCCTAGCCATATGCCTTAATGCGATTCTTACATAGGTATACCAAAAAACATATACATGAATGTTATAGCCATGTTGTTACAATTGTGTTATTATTCCAGAAAGGAAAAGAAAAATAATCTGAGTGCACTTTAGCAAGAAAATGGTGCATGTGGTGTCTCATACAATGACACACTGTACAAAATTTAAAGGAAATGAACTAGACCTTATATACACCAACATGAATGAATTTCATAGTATTGCAGGAAAAGAGCTGCAATATGAAACTGCTTATCTAAAGTTTCAAAAAAGACAAAAGCTACACATTTTTTAGGGATTCTGTATCAGTCAAGGTCCTACCACAGAAACAAAACTAGTGTGTGTGTGTGTGTATGTGTGTGTGTGTGTGTGTGTGTGTGTGTATTCAAGAATATTTTTAGGGAATTGGCTCATGTGATTGTGGGGGATGACTAGTCCTAAATTCATAGGGAAGACTGACAGGATGGAAATTCTCAGGCAGGAGCTGCAGCAACAGTCCACAAATGAGATTTCTTCTTCTCAGAAATCTGTTTTGCTCGTAAATCCCTGCAACTGATTAGACCAGGCCCACCTAGGTTGAGGTTAATCTCTTTTCCTTAAAATCAATTTATTGTAGATGTTAACCACAGTTACAAAATTCCTTTAGAGCAACACCTAGATTAAATAATGGGGTACTATAGTTTAGCCAAGTTGACACATAAATTTAACCTTCACATATGCATATCTGTGTAGTGAAACCACTGAGAAAATCAGGGAATTGTGAACACAAAATTTAACCATGACTTTTGAGGAGAGGGAGATAGATACAACTGGAGATGGGTACGCAGCAGCTTCCACTGTGTTGAAAACACTACACTTCTTAGAGCTGAATGATAGATACAAGACATTTTCTAAGAATGTCGTAATTCCCCCTGTATAAGCTGAGGGGTTGGGCTCTCCTCTCTGCCCTCGTGTGCTTTGGCCATTTAGGATTGCTGCTATGACCCCAATCAGAAAGATGAGTCAGGAAGAAGAATGTCTAACCTGGTGTTAGGTCAATGCTCAGGTTTGTTAAAAACAATGAGGAGGCCATTTTTGGTGGGAGACTGACACAATATCTAATACCCCAGGCAGAACAGATAACCTGGGGAGTGGAAACAGGGCCTGATGGGGCAAAGGGTGATGGAAATGAAAAAAGAGAAAAGAACCAGACTCTGCTGAAGTAGAATGCATTTAACCTGTATTAGACTTATTCACTTGGTAAAATGACTAAATCCCTCCTACACACCAGAGGGGTCCTGAGATGGCTACAAATAGAGCATCACTACCTTCCTCAGATTCATTTTGGCCTTGACCCTCATATAGGTGTCATGTTCTGCCAACTGAATTATATTGATCTTACTCTGGAAGTCATGCGAAGGGGAAGAAGCTGAAGGATTATCTTCATCTGTGGAGTTTTGTATTTGGGTGACCACGGAAAGGGCAGTATCATCAACTAGGTTATTTCTATTTATACTTTCTCTCAATGGTATTCTATGTCTCTGCAAGGATAAAGGGAAACTTCCAGACCTTGACTTTTTTTTAATTTAAAAAAAAGATTTTTTTTTTTTGGCCACGCTGCGCTATTTGTGGGCTATTACTTCCCTCACCAGGGATCGAACCCGGGCCCTCGGTGGTGAAAGTGTAGAGTCTTAACCACTAGACCGCCAGGGAATTCCCCAGACCTTGACTTTTAAAGCAAAGAACCAAAGTATCTACCATACACAGAAGAAATACTTGAGTCAGAGAATAAGAAATGCACAATACCTGAGCGATACTATATAGTACAGGATTAAAGGTAAGGATTATGAAAATAGTGAGGTATGAATCTTAGCTTCTCTGCTAGTTGTATGAACTAGTTACTTAATTTCTCTCTGCCTCTAATTTCTCATCTGTAAAATGAGGGAAATAAAAGAGTAACTAATATAAGTTTGTTGTAAGGATTAAATAAATAAATACCTGTAAAGCATCAATATATATGCATGCTATCTTGTAGCCAGTCCTCTGAAAGGTGATACTGTCAGTTCCCAGTAGGGCATCAGGACAAGAAAATGAGAAAACTTTCTAGGTTTTCTTGATTTGGGGCTTACATCCTAAGGTTGTAAAAAGCACAAAACAGCATTCTACAATTGTGTATTCAATCGTATATTTAAATAACCTAAATTAAGTATAGAAATGACTTCCCAAGGGAAGCATATCTTATTTGGAGATTAAACCACCATCACCAAGCATGGACTATGAAACAACTTTATTTGAGGAAATATTAATATTTTTATGACAGTATCTGGTTGCCAAATAATCCTCTTTGACTGGAACCCACTGCCAATGAGGCCGGAGTCAAGGCCACACCTTTTGTCTTTGATCTTTCACCTGTTCCATGTTCCAGTGTCACTAAGAGAAGCTCATCATGAGGGGCTTGGGGACAAAGGCAGCTGGATAAGAACAGCTGGATGGATCAAGCCCACTTGGGCCACCACCAGAGACAGTTTGGACTGGTTGCCCACTTAGACCACCTGGCATCTTTCTATGGAGAACACAACTGTTCATGCTTGCTTTTGAGTAAAGGAAGCATCATGAGGGGCAAAAAAAAAAAAAAGAGAATTCAGGAAAAGAGCTATATTACCTAATGTAACTAAAATTTAACTCTAAGAGGTCATATATGTTTTTACTACTGTATTCCCAGCACTTAAAATTTAGTGATTAGTATATAAGGCGCTTGATAAATCGTTTGTTGAATGAATGGGTGATGGTGCTTCTTATTAGGAAGGGATTTTACTCTCTCTGGTGTCAAAGAGGAAGCACATGCAGACAGGCTGTCCAGGAAAACCCAGGAGCAGGCACAAGGCCGGCCAAAAAGAATCCAGAAGAAGTTCTAGTCTCAGGTGGGCAAGTGGTCTAGTCTTGGGAAGTCAGATATGGATGGAAGCGTTGGGCAGGTGCCAATTCCACAGCAGGTTCTAAGGTCCAGAACCTCACATAGGTCAGAAGGGGAGTGGGAGTGGGCAGTGGTAGTGCGTTCAGCACCTGTGCCTGAGACTGTTTTCTCTCTGCCTGCTGGACGGAAATGATGCTCATGGACAGAGGAGGCTAGGAGCCTTGGCCCAGGTGGAAACATTGATTAAAAGGGTAAGATGGGGGCTTCCCTGGTGGCGCAGTGGTTGAGAGTCCGCCTGCCGATGCAGGGGACGCAGGTTCGTGCCCCGGTCCGGGAAGATCCCACATGCCGTGGAGAGGCTGGGCCTGTGAGCCATGGCCGCTGAGCCTGCGCGTCCGGAGCCTGTGCTCCGTGACGGAAGAGGCCACAGCAGTGAGAGGCCTGCGTACCGCAAAAAAAAAAAAAAAAAAAAAAAAAAGAATAAAAGAGTAAGGTGTCCTCACATACAGAAGAGAAACTGAATCTTAGAGCAGTGGAGGCAAGGCCTTTGCAGCTCAGTCGGCCTCCCTCTGGGGATTTGTGCTGATCTATAATGCTGCTGGGATACTTGCGAAAGCATGGAGGAAACCAGTTCCCTATAAAGGAATAAGGTTGAATTGAATAGGTGCATGCGTGTGTGCGCATGTGTGTGTGCGTGCGCGCGCGTGCGTGCGTATGTATGTGTTGTGACCCTTCTGACAATACTTGAAATGATGAGTATATGACACATACAGAAATAGGAAGAGGCTTAGATTTCCTAAGCATCAGTCAGGAGTCAGGCCCTATGCCAAGACATTTATGCACATGATCTCATCAATTTCGCATAGCAACACCGTTATGAGTATTATTAGCCCCATTTTACAAATGAGGAATCTGAGTTTCAGAGAGCTTCCACACTTGCCTGAAGTCACATTGCCGATTAGTGACAGGAACAGAATTTAAACGCAGGAAACTGAGGTGCAGAGAGTTGGCGTCACTTGACTAAGCATTCTGCTGAAATAAACATTTCATCTTTTCTGGGCACCAGGCACCCTCAGCAGAACACAGCAGTGAATGACTCTCACAGATGCTGCAGCTGTGGCACAGCTGGTGGATTGAGTCAGACAGTGACAGCCCACAGGGTCTTACCGCCACAGCTTGAATCCAGTGGCAATTATCCCTGGAGCATTACTCAGACAGTATTTGAAGTTGTGCTTCAAATGGACAAACTAATTGTTGAGTTTGTTCCCAAATCATTGCTTTGATTTCTTGAGAACAAAGCAATTTGACTTCAAGCTTTCTTCCTTCCCAGATCCTCCTCCTTCATTTGTCAGCTGCCAATCATCCTTGCATCCTTCAGCCAAAGTTAGCTCAACCAAATCTGTGTAAACCTTTTCCGGGGCTGGAGAATTTTCCCTCACCATAAAGCTGGCAGTCCACTGGACATTCTCCATTACAACAAAGCAAATACTTGATCATCTCTTACATATTCTGTTTTGTTCATTATTTTTATTCTTGAAGTAAGACACGTAGCTCAAAAAATGAAATTAATGATTACCCAGAGACAACCGCTGTCAGCATAGTGTTCATGCTTCCAGAGTTCTTCCCTGCCTTTCATACACTTTAATATACTCTATTGTGCTTATCAAGGTTGATACACTCGTCTTTGTGCCAAGCTGCTGGCCTGGGGTTTAGAGAGTCTCAGGTAAAATTATTTGGGGTGGCCTCATTGATGTGTTGTGCTTCCTTAGTTGCTCTAACTCAATGCTGGCAGACTAGGGGAGAAGAGAGAGGTCCCTCAGTTCCTGTCTTGCATAGTATAATTTTTCCTCCTCTCAACTCCTTGCTCCAGAAAGCCACCAGCCAACACTCCTTCCCACGTGTCTCACACCCAAAACTTGAACAACTCAGTTTAAATGAAACCTACCCCACTTCACTACCTGTGCGACACAGTGAACCAGTTTCTCACTTTCTCACTCAAAACCTGACAGGGTGCTGTTCCATAATCAGATCTCCTATAGCCTCCAGACAGGTTTCTTGAGTACATGCTATTTTTAGAATGTGCTAGGTGTGGTGGAATACACAAGAGTCCTAGGCATTTACATCTCCACGGGATGTAGTTCAGTTCGGAAACATTTCTTAAGCACCTCGGGTCCCAGGCAGAATATTTGATGCCGATGTTACAATAATGAATGAAGAAGTTTTTATGATTCCATGAGAAAAGCAGATGCATACATGCTTTTTTTTTTCAAAAAAGAGGCATTCTCAGGGTATCAGTTATGTGAGCACACGAAAAAGGCACAGCCAAACCTGGGTGTCCAGGGAAAGCATCTCTGAAGAAATCATACATGAGCTAAATTTTAAGGTTGAGCAATAGCCAGGTGAGAGACAGTTGGGAAGGTTATTAGAGGAAGAGAAGACATCAAGAACAAAGCACAGGGAGGGGATTTGTCTTTCTTGTTCACTGTTGCATCCCTAGCACTTACAATGTCTGGCACATAGTATATGCTCAAGAAATTCTTTTTTAAAAAACAGTGTTATTAGCTACAGTCACCATTGCTGTACGCTACATCCCCATGGCTTATTTATTTTATAACTAGAAATAAATTCTTGTTAACTGCAAAAATTGAGAGGAGAGAATAGAAATAGGAGCTGGAATGGTCAGAGCAGACTGAGTTGACTGGAGATGGTTTACAAAAGCCTGGAAGGTTTTCAAACTTGAAAATGACATAAAAGAAGGGTGAGGGCTTCCCCGGTGGCGCAGTGGTGAGAGTCCGCCTGCCGATGCAGGGGACGCGGGTTCGTGCCCCGGTCCGGGAAGATCCCACATGCCGCGGAGCGGCTGGGCCCGTGAGCCATGGCCGCTGAGCCTGCGCGTCCCGAGCCTGTGCTCCGCAACGGGAGAGGCCGCAACAGTGAGAGGCCCGTGTACCGCAAACAAACAAAAAAAAGGTTGAAAAGTCCTTCGTGGGGTCAGGAGAGCTGCGAGATTGGAGCACAGGTTAGAGTAGTGGGAAAAGTTGTAATTGTATGCTTTGAAGAAATGGAAAGCAAAAAATAAATAATTAAATAAAGCTATATTTTTTCCTTCAGTTAGTTATAGTTTATATTTCTAAAGTCTTTTATACTCAAATAAAAAATCGAATGTTACAGTAAAATAATCATAGCTGATATTAAGTGAATACTTACTAGGTCACAGACACTAAGTGCCTTCCATGTATTATCTCCCTTGGCCTTCTCAAAAATTCTGTGAAGTGAGTACTCGTTCCATTTTACAGATAAGAGTATCAAGTCTCACAGAGTTTGGTAAGTTGCCCAAGGTCATGTAGTACACGATAGAATTGAGAATTGATCCAGGCAGTCCTGCTAGAACCTGCAGTCTTAGCCACTACACTATAACTGACGTTTTAGAAAGTTATTCTAGAATGAGGGTCTAGGGCTTCCCTGGTGGCGGGAGACACGGGTTCGTGCCCCGGTCCGGGAGGATCCCACATGCCGCGGAGCTGCTGGGCCCGTGAGCCATGGCCACTGAGCGTGTGCATCCGGAGCCTGTGCTCCGCAACGGGAGAGGCCACAACAGTGAGAGGCCCGCGTACCGGAAAAAAAAAAAAAAAAAAAGTGTACAATAGAATGAGGGTCTAAGGAGGAGAAAGTCAAGAATCATATTTAGAAGCTACAAATGACCATTCACATTTGTTTCCGTTCGGCTGACAGCACTAGCAGTCTGAAGAGTTCACTGTTAAGCACCAGTTTTTATGATGCTAGACCTGCAAAGTGCAAAACTTGACAGTTCCAGAAAGGAGAGCATTAGGGTTGATCGAGCAGCTACTATGTGCTAGTGGATACAGTGTCTCATCCAATGCTTATATTTCTATGATGTTGATCCTGTAATTCCCAGTTTACAGCTTCAGTCACCTGAAGATCAGAGATACCAGCAACTTGACAAATGATGCAAGATTTGAACCCGTATTTCTAATGCCAGAATTCATTCACGTTCTGCTGTATTGGGTTGCCTTTTGGGCTCAGCTGGCTATGTCGGTTTGAAACCCAGCTTTGCCATTTGTTTAACGCTTTGGAGACTCTCTGATCCTGTTTTCTCATTTGGAAATCAAAGTGATAATACCTTCTTTTTCCAATTCTGAAGAGAATTACTTGAGACAATGTTTCTGACAGTGCTTTGTAAATTGTAAATAGCAACCCGCATGTGTGACATCTTATACAAATTCATTTTACAATTCCACACCCATTATTTTCCCAGATCATATGTCTGTGGTCCCATTCTGACTTTTGCAGAGACCTTCGGCTGTCTAATCCTACAGTGACCTCTCCTGGGTGAGCCTAGCCTCCCCTGGGTCTCGGGCCTCACTCTGAGTTTTAGGAGGGAAGGCTTGCCAAGCTCCATTTTCTGCAGCTTCAGTTAACGGATGGAGGGCAGCACTGAGCTAAAGTCCCCTCATGATTATTTAAATCATCAGTTCTTTAAAAAGGATCTTAAGATCCATTAAATATTCATGAAAACATTCTTCCTGGCAGCTCCTGCATTGTAGGTACTTACAGAAGGTTTAAAATATCTGACATTGCTTGGAAGCACACAAAGCTCTGTCAGCTGCAAGCAGACAGCTGATTTGTAATTTAATTAACATCCTGGCTTGTCCTGTTCTTTGTGGCAAAAAGTGGGAAAGCATTTCCTTTCATTTGTGAGTTTTGTTTGAAAAAAATTCAAATGGAGCACCTGGGAGTGCTTTTCATTCCTTACATCTGTCCTGTTACTTACATCCTGCTCCCCTCTTCGAAAAATTCCTATTTCAAATGTCCTTTGGGCCAGCTGTGTTGCCGATTGTGGGTCTTTTTTTTTTTTTTTTTTTTTTAAGGATAACTTCACTTGGGGAAGATCTGTGTGCAATCAGTTATCAGTGAGCTTTGACCCACTTTTATTAACTGTTTTGAGTAGTGGATTTTGGAGAGAGATTTGGCCACAGGCTACTATTTGTTCAATGAATGTTGATTGAGAACCTGCCATGTAGCAGGCACTAGAGGTCAGCAGTGAACCAAACAGGCAGGGTCCCAGACCCCCGCAGAGGTTTCAATTTAGTGGGGGAGGCAGACATTAAGCAAATGATCACAGAAATAAATGTAAAATTAAAATGTGACGAGTTTTATGAAAAAAAAAATGAATACACAGTACCCTGAAATCCTGAGAGGCAAGGAGCAGTGAGATACGGGGAGGAGAATCCCCTAATCTGAGAAGCCAGGAGGGTTCCTTGAGGAAGTAAAGGGGGAAATTAGGTATTTCTGTCTGGCCCTTCCTCCTCCCATCTTCCTCCTCTCTAAACCCCTCTCCTCCAGATTTGCAACGTGCATGCAACTGTTCTGGGGGAATAGATTGGGATAGTAGACAAAAAGGATGGAAAGGCGAAAGAGAACCCTGCCCTAGCCAAAATAGCAGAGAATTTATTTCAAATCAAAGAAATGAATATAAATACTGATCGGATCACTGCATTAACCATTCTTTTATCTTCTCTTGTTTCTTTCTTTTATTCATGTTTTCCCTCCAGAAAGGGAGGCAGTGGGTTAGAGAGAGGATGCTGTAGGTGTGGCAGTGGAGGTGGGTCACAGGTCACAGATAGGCTAAGACATCATGCAAAAAGGAAGCAGCTGGAAAAGAGAGCTGGCTGGCTACACACTGCCCGAGTCTCTGGTAAATCAAATTCCGGTAAAGAAATAGCAAAGTATTTAAACAAAATATTTTCCTCAAAATACGATGGTGGCTGGCAGGGCCTGGATGAAAATACCCTGTTTTGAAAGTTAAACGTGTACAGTCTTGAGAGGAAATGAAAACCCTTCATTTCCATGTAATTCATTTTTCAAGACTGCTTTCTGGCCTCTTTGGGTTTTTCCTGTTTTCTGAGCTGCATTCACTTCTTTCTTAGAGATCATCACTCTTTGCAAGTCTGTTATTTATTTTCAACTTTCTAAGTGACTTCATGCTTCTCCTAATGTCTGTGCTTCTCTTCTGCCAAAGCACATTTTTAAAACCGAGAGACTTCCTTCCAGCGGTAGCATTGTCAGCCGGCTCCATTGGACACACTCTCTGTGGCCATTGTTCTGGCCTGACACTGCGGGAGACAAAGAGAGATGGCAGGGGCTTCTGGCCTCAAAGAACTTAGATTCCAGAGGGGGAGATAAGACTTGATGCAGAAAATGCTATTTGTTGCTATAGTAACAGAAGCCGAGGAACTAAGAGGTTTTGAGCATTTCCTCAATGTCAGGCTTTGTGGAAGAAACTGTAATCCTTCCTTAATTTTGTACCTGCTGTATAGTGTTGCTGTAAGTCTTAAATGGGATACTTTCTATAACACTCTTAGAAAAGTGGACAACATTCACTAACTGTTAGGCATTATAATATTACTTAACCTTTCAAGAGCGCCAAACATATTCGGGTTCTCAGAGTTTGATTTGCTTCTCTGTCTCATCAGAACAGTGCCAACTCCTGCTGCAAGGGGGAAGCAGAGCACTTTTTATGCAGAAACAGAGATAGATTCAGGTTTTTATTTATGAGGCCTTGAAAGATTTGTGACTTCTCCCTCAGCTGGTATACACTGTGCCCATGGTGCAGCACCATCTTCCAAACTGCAGAACATCCAGTGATGGATCAGATGCATGTAGGCGCCTGCATTTGAATCCTGGGTAACTTAGGACGGTTCTGATTCACACAGGCATCAACAGAATGTGGTAAGCAGAATCTGCTTGAATTTCCCAGCCTTTGGCCATCCACATGGAGGTCCTGTGGTAGAACAGGAGTGCCAGTATGATTACTTGCAGGTTCAGCTGGGAGGGCTTTTGGGTCAAATTTATTGCTCAAATGATTTAAGTTTAGTTCAGTTAAAGTCACATTCGTTGGTCTCTTACTATGTATCTTACTATGGGGCACTGGAGGTTGAGATGAATATGACTCCATCTCTGCTCAGAGGCTCTCATGGGCTAGTAGTAGAGATAGGCACACAGATCATTGTGGTATAGAGTTGTTGCTATTGAATAACAGGAATCTATGCAGAACACTCTGGGAGCAAAAAGAAAGGACACCCTTTTAACCTTAGCAGTCAGAGATGCTTCCCAGAGGTGATGACACCCAATCTAATTACCAAGGACCTGAAAAAGTTTGCCTGATGAAGGAGCCCAGGGGTAGAGGCTAAACTTCAGAAGGGGGAAAGGGATAGGATTCCAGAAGTCAGGGACAAAATGATCTATGACAGGGGACATGAATAATAATCAGTCTTCCCTGTCCTGAGCACTTCTGCCTCACTCCTGTTAGAGTTGGGAGAGAAGATATAATCTGTTTACAAAAGTTCTGTTGCTCCAGAGTCCCCTCCAAAGGACAAAGCTGAGGAGAGGAAAAGAAGGCACAGGTTTCAAAACAGAGGCCTTCCTCAATGGCCCTTCTTTTACAGGAAATGAAGAAACCCTCAAAGGTGCCCAATATGGCATCAGTACCTAAGAGACAAGCCCTGGAAATGAGAGAGGACTCAGAATTGCCCAGAAAATTAGAGCTGATTCTTAAATCAGTGTATGACCTCTGTGGAGTTGTTTAATCTCCCTTGTTAGATGACTCTTGAAGATTTCCTAAGAATTATGTTTCCTGAAGATAAAGTTAGTCTCTCAAGATCTTTGAGTCCTAATTAGTTTAGAAGAATATTTAAGAGCTCTAGCTCTAGAGTCAAACTTGTGTTTGCCACTCACCAGGTATATAAGCTTGGAAAAAACTGCCTAACTAACCAAGCCTCAGGTGAGGACAATGAGAACACATATCTCACAGGTGTGATGATGTGTATAAAGCATTTAGCATAGTTCCGGCACATTAACTGCTATTATTGTTGGTTTTAATATTACTATTAGTGTTAGGATTAGTATTTCTGTTAATAGTGTTAATATTAATGGTAGTCTTAGTATTACCAAAAAAATCATTTTTGGTCCAGCTGAAATTGAATCCAAGCAAAGAGATTTTACTAAACCATATCAGGGTGATTCCTCTAGAGGCTGATGTTTCAGTTAAATATGGTACTTCTCACTGGTTCTTGTCATCTTTTGTTTAGTCATCTCTTCAAGAAAACTGCAAAAATATACGAGGAAGAATACCTGGCTGGTACCAGGAAGAGTCCTCTTTAGGTCTCTTGGATGGTCCCTATTGCCTACAATAGATAGCAGTCTGCCTTTAGCCTCGTCTCCTGCCATACTCCACCTCGCATCCCATTCTTAAACATCAGTTCACCAGAAGCAGACCTAAAATGGGTAGTAGTGTACATATGATTTCTGGAAGGCAGTTCCCAAGAAAGGCCCTTAAAGGAGTAAGGAAAGCACCAAGGAGTTCTGCAAGAATGTAGGCCCAGGGGCAGTCTGGCTTCATACTGATGCTATCAGGTGCTTTGGAGGGTAATTTGCAGGGCAGTTTGTTTCAGTTTGAGGGGTGGGATTTGGGGTTTCTAGTATAACTCCCAGACACATCTAAGTGAGGAGGCTTTAATCACGCAAGGACAATCTTACTGGGAAGTATGCAGATGTGGGCCTTAAATGCATAGAAGGGATTTCCATGGATTTGGGCGGGGGCAATAGCATCTGCTACAATCTACTTCAAGATCTCCCTATTCCCTCAGAACATCATCCCCTCTTATTACTTATCTCCTCTGCATATATTGTTGTCTTTGCTTAGAATTTCCCTTACCTCTTTCTGTTATCTTTCTAGATCCTATTGCAAACTGGAAAGCCTCAGACAGAGTTGGTGATGACCCATTTCTGCTCCCACAAAACTCATTTTATACTTGCAGTCATTACCACTATGCATTGTGACTTACCTGCCCATATGTATACTCACTTAATAATTTATGGTCTTCTTAAGGTCAAGAACTGGTTCATATTCAGTTTGTATTCTTAGCAGATATTACTGAAAGGAAAGATATGGTGAGAGATATATAATACTTAAGAATCTGATGTCCTTCAAGATTGTGTCAAGCCAATGATGCGGTTGTCTTCTTTTGCTTAAACCTGAGTTCATACTGTTTCACACAATGAAAGAGATTGCATCCAGCAGCCAAAATAACTTTGTAGCTTGAGCAAGTTATACCCATTTCATCCATTTGTTCAACTGTCACTCATAACTTTATTCAATGAATAGTTGTTGAGCATATGTGCCAGGCACTTGGCTGAGGACTGGATGTACAATGATAAGACCAAATGGCCCCAGTTCTCACAAAACCTTATAGTTCACTGTAAAAACTCAAAATATACACAATCATACAGCATTATAAAAGTTGTGATTTGGGAAGTATAGGGAGCTATGGGAACACCCATAAAACCTCAGGTTTGCAGTTCATGAAAGCTTCCCAGAAAAGGTAATGTCAAAGTTGAGGCCAGAGGATCAACGTATGTTAAAATGAATAATTTTTACTAATAAAGCATTAATCGAGCATCAAGGTTGATTTTACTGTCTAATTTAAGCCTCTATTAGTCTTCAAACTGGGTTATAATTTTTTGTTTGTTTTTTGTTTGTTTGTTTTATTTTTTTTTTAAACTGGGTTATAATTTTATGAAAATAAGTAATTTATGTAAGTTCTTTGAGATACCACGTAAGTTTATTCTCTGTGTCCTGATAGTTATTTCTGCAAACAATTCAGTGAGATGTCTATTTTTAATGAATGAAATCTTTCTCTAAACCAGCTGAATCCTACTGCAGGAATCTTTGAGGAGCTTCCATAATCATTTTAACTTTGCAAAATTTTACTTTTGGTTCTCTTGGATCTTTATGTTTTAGAGCACAAGCATTTCCTGACTGTTACGAGTGATGTGAATATGGCTTTACATATGTTAAATTTTAAAAAACTTTAAAGAATTCCTCAAAAAACTAAAAACGGAATTACCATATGATCAAGCAATTCCACTTCTGGGTATCGATCCAAAAGAATTGAAAGCATAGTTCCAAAGACATTTTTGTACATGCATGTTCATAGCAGCATTATGCACAATAGCCAAGAGGTAGAAGCAATCAACTGCCCATCTACAGATGAATGAATGAGCAAAATGTGGTATATACATAAAATGGGATATTAGTCAGCCTTCAAAAGAAGGAGATCCTGTCACATGCTACAATGTGGAGGAACCTTGAAGGCATTATGAAACAAGCCAGTCATGAGAAGCAAATACTGTATGATTCTAGTGATATAAGGTATCTAGAATAGTAAAATTCATAGAAATAGAAAGTAGAATGGTGGTTGCCAGGGTCTGGAGAAGGGGAAAATGGGCAGTTGTTTAATGGGTATATAGAGTTTCAGTTTTGCAAGATGAAAAGATTCTGAAGATTGGTTACACATCAATGTGAATATACTTAATATTACTGAACTGTACACTTAAAAATGGTGCAGATGGTAAATTTTATGTTAGGTGTATTTAACATTTTTTTAATCTTAAATAAAACTGGAAATAATGGTTTGTTTATATTTATTCCATACCCTGAGGTAAGAGTGGTGAGATAAAAGAGTTTAGAAGTAGTGGGGAGTCAGCTCATGTCGTGGTTTTGGGAGGTGGCTTATGGCAGGATAAGGAAGCTTGAGCTTTGTCAGGTGTGAATTGGGACCCACTGAAGGGTTTTGAAGAGAAGGACTCTGTCAGTTTGAGATCCAGAACGTCAGCTCCCTGGCATATTGTACAGGATGGATGGGAAAGGGGCAATCTCAGCAGCAGCCCAACCAGTCCAGAGGCTGTTGCTGTGGTCCAGCTGAGATCTGAAAACCTGAACGTGGGCAGTGGTTAGTGGAGGTGGTGTGGGATGAGGATGGGGTAGACTCAAGGACTATTTAAGATACAAATTAGGCAGACTCAGTGATTTAGTAAATGGACAGATGGTAGGGGGTGGTGAAAGAGAGGATGGAGTCTCACTGACTCCTACTTTTCTGGCTCGGGTGATTGCATAGATGGTAGTGCCTCCCTGAGAGAAAATTGAAGAGGGGGAGGAGATGTGGAGGGCAGATGGACTGAAAGCCAGAGACACTAAAATGGGCATATGTATGACATTATTCCACTTCCAATGAACAATACATAATGGATCAAGGATGAATGTTAAACTGGATTCATGTTTCTGAGGCAGATTACCTTCCCAAATTATTCATAGAGTTAGGAAAATGAAAGTATGGTATTTTGTAATTCACAGAAATGTTCTAACCTCCATGAAGGTTGTTGTGTGTTCTCCATGAAATGCTTTTTACCAAGCTGCTGATTCTGTTATCAGGCTTGGGCTTCATCTCCTTATGTCAGTAGAGGAGGGGATGATGAGAGTAGAAGGAGGATTCAGATTCAAATTATCTGGACAGGGTCCCACCTCTAAGGCCTACTAGTTAGGGGACCCTGGACAAGTCTCTTAACCTCTCTGAAGGTTAGTTTTCTCATAAGTAAAATGGAGCCTTATAGATAAGACAAATTGCAGTGAAAGAAATAGATGAGCGTCTTTGCAAACTTCAGTCAAGATATCTTTAGCTGAAATTTTTGTTTTGAAACTAATATTAAGCTTGGAACATTGTAGAAAGCCTCCCTGGAAAATACAAGTAATGATAATCAACTTCTGAGTAAGAATGGACATCAGATTGAATTGCCAACCCTGGGTGGTTCTTCTTGTTACTGTCAGTTTATGAGTCAGACAGAGAACCGATGTCCAAGAAGTCATATTTTTCACCTAAAAATGAAAGAAACATAGGCATGATTTTGTTAAGAAGATGTGTTGTTAGTAACCTGATGTGATAAAAATAACTGTTGGTGATGATAATAAATGGGTAGTAGGGTAAGGTTAGACATCACGGGTAAGCCCGAGATAGTGTTATGACAATATTTGGACCTTGCCCCTAATATCTCTTTGCCATTCAAAGGGAACAAAGACAAAGCAAGGCAAACTAACATTTTATTAACTGGGTTGGGGGTAGGATATAGAGTGTTCCCTTTTTTCTTTCCCAAGTAGACCAGTAGCCTTGAAATAATGAGACTCTACTGGGACAGGTCTGAAGGAAAAGGGGTGAGAAGCACATATTTAGCCACTCTGGTCATTTGGAGGGTTACCTCCTCACCTACTTAGGTCAATAGTCTCAGTCCTATTTGTTATCACCCTTCTGCATTTTATAAGCAGAGATAGTGCATTATCAGGCGAAAACAAGCATTGGTTGGTATTGATGATTGGTTCAGTATTGCTTCCACTTGACCTGGTTAAATGGTGACCACCAAAAGAGACTGCAGCAAAGCCTGTTTGGTGATGTCAGCAGTGTCCTGTAAATGAAATGAGAATGTGAAGTTCAGAACTGTACCCTTTGCAAACGCTAATGCTTTTCTCTTTCTTGTCTTTTTTCCTAGAAGTATCGCTATCAAGATGAGGACGCTCCACATGATCATTCCTTACCTCGACTGACCCACGAAGTGAGAGGCCCTGAACTCGTGCATGTATCGGAAAAGAACCTGTCTCAAATAGAAAATGTCCATGGATACGTCTTGCAGTCTCACATCTCTCCTCTGAAGGTCAGTTCTTTTGCTCTTAGAGCTGGCGGCAGTGACTGGTTTGCATTGCTCAGGGAGATGTTTGCTGGCCTTAAGTGAGGCTCTTTTAAAACACTACAGTGAGACATGGTTGCCAAAGGGTCTTTCTGTGGTTTGGAGGCTTACTGGGAATTCCTGACACAGGGAAGTTCTTACAGTTATTGGTTGAAGTGTCTGGCAACTCCTTTTAAGTTGTTGAGAATGGGTAAGGAAAGAGCAAACAGTGAAAAACTAAAAGGGAAAATAAGCTGACCATGTATTTACAAAGTCCAGGAGGACATCAAGTTTTGTTCAGATCTATCTCTTTGTCTCTATTCTTGGCTCCAAATAAAACAAAGGAAGTAAATATAACATGATGACACCTAGTAATTGCCTTACCATGTAGACTAAAAAGGAAAATGCGTGAGTTGGTTCATCAACAGCTCTATTTTATATTTCTTTCTATGTGGTGTCATACTTTTCCAACGTTTTCTACTTTTTTCCTTCAATTTAAAACAATTTCTTGATAAATGCTATTTTGACAAGAGGGACAATGAAATGAAAGTAAGGTTTTTCTGTGTTCCTTGTTTGCAGTTTACTCTGTCTTTTGCTTTGCTGGTGCTATGGATTTTGTGTCTTGGATAAAAGCTTATAAATGTTGATTAAAGTCAAAAAAGGAAAAATGGAACTAGAGTCAGTGATGTAATAGAAGACAATTGAAATGTAAAACAAAAAACTACCAAATAACCCCTTGATACTGCTAAAAATATTTTTCTTTTATTTTGTTAGCTACACCATTCACTTCACTAGCACTTTCATATAGCTGTGTTGCAATAAAAAATGTAGCCATGAAGGTTGCCCTGATGCCTTCTGGGATCTTATTATACCTTCCAGAACATCAAAGAAAGGCTAAATTGTGTTTAATATAGTTCCAAAAGTTGGTATAGTTTAATACTCTGGAATCCTAAAACCGCATTATCAAATAAACTAGTGCTAGTTACCACAAATTAGTTAGAATATTAGGCTAATTGTCAAATTCCAGTAAATATTTTATAATATGTAAAAATATGTAAATATTTTGCCTCTGGAATCCATTGTTCAATTCTTCCCAGAGTCTCTTTGGAAATCATTGACTGATGGATGGAAATAGGTATTTTTAGCCAGGAGAAGAGTAGATTAAAGGTGGGAGAACAGGAATTTACCTTCTTATACTTAGGGCTGTCATGTAGGAAACTCCATATTGGTAGTGCATAATTAACAGGCATGTATATTGGGGATCATTATAAGACCACAACTTCTGACAGTTAGAAGAACTACCCCCAAAAAGTACTACTTTGCGAAGCAGGAGTTCCCTGTCCCTAGAAATCGGCTTGCATGATGACCTGGCAGTGGTATGGTGGAAAGGACTCCTTTTTCAGCAGGAGGGCACACAAAATTGTCTCTAAGTTCCAGTCTAACTATAGGAATCAATGATTCTATCCTGTGGTCAGATGAATACCTTCCTGCTTTAAGGACCTTTCATCTTTGCAAACAGTTGCTCATCCTTAATCTGTGCTGACCAGTGTAAACTGAGAAAGGGCAGAGCTGGGAGACTGGACTGCACAGAGAGTATTTACACTTCAGATGTTTTTCTTTCTAACCAGATGAAAGAATCCCTGTAAGAACCTCCATGAAGCCTCCCTTCCTTTTTGTCCTCCCAACTTGTCTTTCCCCGCTTCCTACCACTTCCTTTTTTAATCAGCTCTAGAGCATAGCTCCCAATGGCTTTACGCTGAGAAGGACAATGGCGACTAGTCTAAAGCTAGCCTGGCAACAGTAAAAAATATGAACAAAATAATAAAAGCACTATCAGATCTTCATTTTGTATATTAAATTTTTAGCATATACCTGATAATATAATTATATGAACATCTACAGTTTGGTTATTATACCATGTGTTATGCTACTTCGTGCCTCATTTGGAAAATGTCTATTAGAGTTGAAGGAAATTTTGCTTTTTCTGAAGATCATATTTCAGATATAAAGGAATCTTTCCTATCTCCCCTTTATCCCTCGATTCTAGGAATCTCAGAGTTAAGTGTCTTCCACTTTGGTGGCTTTTCCTTAGCTTAGGTTTTCTGTTTCTGTTGCTCCCTTCTATCTTATTTCTTACTATGTTCTTTAAAAAAAATTTGGGGTTTTATGTTTTTACTATAGTGATGTCTTTTATCGAAGATTTCCCACATCTGCTTTAAAAGTAGCCACCTGTGAATAATAAATCTCTGATATGAAACATCAAGGTTAGAACAGGTTTTCCTTCCTTTTTGGAATCACCAGCTCAGTGGTGTGACCCCCCAATGTATTGTGAAGAGAATGGAAATGTGAGCTCATCCAGGACTTCTGCACCCAGCCTGTGAGGTAGCTATTTTGGGGCTAGGACTTTTCCCTCATGACCCTCTATAGGTGTTGTTTGTGCTGAACAAGATACACTCTTAGATTGTCTTAATGAAGAGACTGTGTACCTTTCTTCTATAAGCAACAATGATAGAGATAAATGTGCACAATTTTTGCAGAAAAGAAAACACCCCAATGTGTTGAGTTTGCCAATTTCGTGGTGTAAACACTCCCATCATTGCTGATTTCAGGCTACCAACCTGAAGCTACTGAATATATTTGCAAAGATGGGCACATGAGGCTCTCATGAGACAGGACGAGTTGGCCCAGAACAGCACTGCACTATCAGGCTCAAGCACATGTATTTTTATAGCAACCGGACACATCTCCTAATCAAGTTGTGAAGAGGTTATTATATTATCACAGTTCAAGTGTTTGGCAAACCTGCCGTGATTAAAATCTAATGTGTTATTTTCTCATAAAGGAAGCCTATTAAAGTCATAGAAATGCTAAGAGGGTACAAATTCTCCATTAGACCTGGCATATTTTCAATGTTTTTGCTTCTTTGATCTGTCTGGTGCTCTTGGGTCAAGCATTAAAAGGGGGAAGAGTGAGGAGGCAGAACACGCAATCATATAGCACTCCCTGAACCCTACTTAGAAGACAACAGGGTTCTCTAGTATTAATTAGGAACTTACATGTGGCATGTCTGAACAGAGTGTGAGATTGCTGGAGAACAGTTTAAATGTCACATTCAGCGGGCTCTGAACCATTAGCTGAGTAATCTCACTGTTGAAGGTTTGACAGTCATTTATTCCATCACCACATAGCACTTGAAACCTCAGTTCTAAGATTCATCTGTCTTGGGAGCACACCACATAGCACTTGACATCTCAGTTCTAAGATTCATCTGCCTGGCTGATAGATGGGCTTGCTTAGCCTGTTTTCATTAGAGTGCCTTGGCCGGTGCGAAGTATGGGGTTTGAAGGAGAAATGCAATTTAGCGGTTTATCTTCCTTGTCTCCAGATGGGGATGCTTTCTCTTCAGATGCTACCTTAGAATTTTCCACAAAAGAAATTGGCCTATAATAAAGTATGGACATTTTCTTTTCAGTTTAGATCAATTCAATAAGTATTAATTGACTATCTACTAGGCGTATCATTATAGGTGGTGGAGAAACAAAGGGCAGTAAAACATTATTTTAAATAAGTGCATTATTTGAAAATATTTTCTCCCATTCTGAGGGTTGTCTTTTCCTCATATTTATGGTTTCCTTTGCTGTGCAGAAGCTTTTAAGTTTCATTAGGTCCCATTTGTTTGTTTTTATTTCCATTGCTCTAGTAGGTGGGTCAAAAGGGATCTTGGTGTGATTTATGTCATAGAGTGTTCTGCCTATGTTTTCCTCTAAGAGTTTTATAGTGTCTGACCTTACATTTAGGTCTTTAATCCATTTTGAGTTTATTTTTGTGTATGGTGTTAGGGAGTACTCTAATTTCATTCTTTTCCATGTAGCTGTCCAGTTTCCCCAGCACCACTTATTGAAGAGGCTGACTTTACTCCATTGTATATTCTTGCCTCCTTTCTCAAAAATAAGTTGACCATATGCATGTGGGTTTATCTCTGGGCTTTCTATCCTGTTCCATTGATCTATATTTCTATTTTTGTGCCAGTACCATACTGTCTTGATTACTGTAGCTTTGTAGTATAGTCTGAAGTCCAGGAGCCTGATTCCTCCAGCTCTGTTTTTCTTTCTCAAGATTGCTTTGGCTATTCGGGGTCTTCTGTGTTTCCATACAAATTGTGAAATTTTTTGTCTAGTTCTGTGAAAAATGCTATTGATAGTTTGATAGGGATTGCATTGAATCTATAGATTGCTTTGGGTAGTATAGCCATTTTCACAATGTTGATTCTTCCAATCCAAGAACATGGTATATCTCTCCATGTGTTTGTATCATCTTTAATTTCTTTCATCAGTGTCTTATAGTTTTCTGCATACAGGTCTTTTGTCTCCTTAGGTAGGTTTATTCCTAGGTATTTTGCAAAGGAAGCAACTGACAAAGGATTTATCTCCAAAATTTACAAGCAGCTCATGCAGCTCAATATCAAATATAAAAAAAAAAAAAAAAAAAACTCAATCCAAAAATGTGCAGAAGACCTAAATAGACATTTCTCCAAAGAAGATATACAGATTGCCAACAAACACATAAAAGGAAGCTCAACATCACTAATCATTAGAGAAATGCAAATCAAAATTACAATGAGGTATCACCTCACACCAGTCAGAATGGCCATCATCAAAAAATCTACAAACAATAAATGCTGGAGAGGGTGTGGAGAAAAGGGAACCCTCTTGCACTGTTGGTGGGAATGTAAATTGATACAGCCACTATGGAGAACAGTATGGAGGTTCCTCAAAAAACTACAAATAGAGCTACCATACGACCCAACCATCCCACTACTGGGCATATACCCTGAGAAAACCATAATTCAAAAAGAGTCATGTACCACAATGTTCATTGCAGCTCTATTTACAATATCCAGGACATGGAAGCAACCTAAGTGTCCATCGACAGATGAATGGATAAAGAAGATGTGGCACATATATACAATGGAATATTACTCAGCCATAAAAAGAAACGAAATTGAGTTATTTATAGTGAGGTGGATGGACCTAGAGACTGTTATGCAGAGTGAAGTAAGTCAGAAAGAGAAAAACACTGTATGCTAACACGTATATAAGGAATCTTTAAAAAAAAAATGGTTCTGAAGAACCTAGGGTCAAGACAGGAGTAAAGACACTGACATAGAGAATGGACTTAAGGACATGGGGAGGGGGAACTGTAAGTTGGGATGAAGTAAAAGAGTGGCATGGGCATATATACTGTACCAAATGTAAAATAGATAGCTGGTGGGAAGCAGCCACATAGCACAGGGAGATCAGCTCAGTGCTTTGTGACCCCCTAGAGGGGTGGGATAGGGAGAGTGGGAGGGAGACACAAGAGGGAGGAGATATGAGGATGTATGTATATGTATAGCTGATTCACTTTGTTGTAAAGCAGAAACTAACACACCACCATAAAGCAATTATACTCCAATAAAGATGTTAAAAATAAATAAATATGCACATCATTCTTCTAGGGAACCTCAGTTCTAATTATGTATGACTTATCTTCACTCTGCAGTAGGATTTCAAATTTCTGAATCTTAGGTACTGTGAGACCCCAAGCATCTAGCAGAGTACTCTTTACAGAGTATCTGTTAACTCTCTATCTCAGGTTCTTCATCTGTAACATGAAGGTACCAATAATATTTATCTCATAGGATTTTTATACTAATTAAATGAAATAATACATGTAAACTGTTTAGTGTCTGGCACATAGTAAGCACAACCAAATGTCGCTTTTGATCTTGTTATTATCATCAACCTGCTACCATGACAAATACTTCAAAATCATTTATTTTATTTATCTCATTTGACCTCTATGAGATATTATACCTGAAGTTAAAATTAAATAGTTCCCTTCAACCCCAGAACTAGTGAATAGGAATGCCAATATTTGTGTCTTGGGTTTTTCTGGATACAAAATCTGTATTCTTTATGACTCCTGTGTTATATTACCTTCCTCTAAATGGTTCTACTATTTTTAAAGAGATCTTAGCGTCAAATTTTCCTTCCTTGGCTCCAGGTGTGTAAAATTTGAAGGTCATTTTTTTTTTCATACAACCTTATTCTTAAAAGTTAAGCAAATATAAAATGTAAGCAAATGTGTAAGAAATTTAGTTTCCTAAATGAGAACCATGAAGGGTGGTGATAGATGGGAGCATGATGAGGAAATAGAAGGAAAACAGGTTCTATCTTTAAAATATTTCAGTTCACCCAGTAGTAAACTCCCAAGGATTATGTTGCTCTCCCATGACAAAAAGTAGTTATTTGGGAGTTAGTTCCCTTTTGAAGAATCCCTTGAGATTGTAAGAATTTGTTCCTCAGCAGGAGAGACACACTTTGTTTTGAGCAATTGGAGCGTTTTCTGCATTGAGATAAAGTTCTCACACTAGGTGAAGAGAAACCAGGTAAGCCCACACCACAACCCTCATGCTTCTCCTTCCCAGGACCTGGCAAGATCTATTTCTGTCATTTTTATTTGGTTATTCATCTTTTAAAATATTCATTCCAAGTGTGTTTAATTTTATAAACTATCTTATAATTTTCAGAAATGAGCAATGTAGAAGTTACACATTCAAACATTGATCAATAAATGAATAAAGCTACTCTCTATGCTCTGTTTCACATTAACATGATATTTGTTAGACCAGAAAGCCAACCAGTTGTTTTGATTCTACTTTTATTCATAACCATTAGTTTTGTTTTAATAAATTTACTGTCAGTATATCATCACTATACGAACGCCCTCAAGGTCAGGGTGTATGATGGTTTTACTCATTATTATATTCTCAGTCCTTCAACACATACTTTGTTAAATTAGTTATTTGTAAATGGCAATATGAACAGTTATGAATAATTGCCTTCTGGGGGATTTGTGACATTGATATTAAAATAAGCAAGAAATTAAGGCACAGACTTCTTGTTGTCTCTATCTGTTGTCCCCTAATCATTGATACAGAATTTCATCAATTTTAAACCTGATATTTCCTCATGTATTACATATCTGAAATTTGGATGTGTCCTAAAATCTTGCAATAAAAATTGGCAGCATCTCCTAGGGTGCATAAAAAATGATATGTCTTACAGTCAAAGTCAGCAATGATTATTTACAAGGAAGATTAGAGGGTTTTTTTCATAGATTGGTGTGAATTGCTTTAATCAGATAAATATGATTTTCTATCTTCTAATTCTCATTGAGACCAGAATACACAGTTCTGGGAAGATTTACCAAAAAGTGAGAATATAAGAAGTTAGGATAGACTCTTATACCCTTGAACAACTGGGCATTTGTTGAATATATATGGAAAAACAATGGAGAATCCGGAGGCAGTGCAAGTTTGGGGAAATTATAGTGGGTGATTGCTCACAAATGAGGAAGCTAATATACAGAACTGCAGGCAGGAAAGATAAAGTGTACTTTGTTGTACAACTGTTTTCTTAACAGTGTTGCCAGAGCCTGCCTTATGGGAAAGTATGTTTTAGCCAACAATACAATTAATCTTTCTTCGTGAAGTCTTTCCTATTAACTTTTGACCGACTCCACTTGGTTATAACATCCTATGACACATGGAGTTTGCATAGTTACCTTTTTTATATGCACCTTATTCTATTAATCTAAATAATTTTGTGGAACTATGTATTGTCCTTTCCTTTAGATATTCCATTTATCTTGCTCCTAATAAATGTGTAAGCTCCTGTGAACTGGACCACATCTTATTTTTGTTTTGTTTTATTTTTCTTCTTTCTCCCTCATTGACATCTACAGTGAAACTAAACCAGGATTTCCCAAAGTGCGTCTGGTGGGATTTTGTCAGCATTATAAGGAGAATAAAGGGATGAATGCTGAAAACATTTGAGAGGTTAAATCCATTAACTTATTGAATGATTTCTCGGTCTTTAATATGATAATATGAAATATAAACCTCTAAGATGGGGTTATGGTTAATACACAGTATTTTCCAATCATGTTTGGTCATGAGACCTTTTTTCCCAAATAAAATTGTTTTTTGTTTGGACACATACACTTCCAAAAATACTATAACAGACACATACATGATGACGATTACAACCAATAGAAAAGTTTAAGATAAAAATTTATTCTGGGGGCTTCCCTGGTGGCACAAGTGGTTGAGGTGCTGCCTGCCGATGCAGGGGACACGGGTTCGTGCCCCGGTCCGGGAAGATCCCACATGCCGCGGAGCGGCTGGGCCCGTGAGCCATGGCCGCTGAGCCTGCGCGTCCGGAGCCTGTGCTCCGCAACGGGAGAGGCCACAACAGTGAGAGGCCCACGTACCACAAAATAAATAAATAAATAAATAAAATTTATTCTGGCCTTAGAAGCAGCCTCAGTCAGATTGAATACCTGGTCCTTTACTTACTGGCTGTGTGAGCTTGCTTAAGTTTTTTTAACCTCCTTCAGCCTCAGTTTTTTTATTTGTAAAATAATGGCATTCACTCATATGTTTCTATGAAGTTTGAGCTCTGTAAAAAGAGGTCAGTGTTTGACACATAAGAAATACACAAAACTGGCAGCTATCCTTATTGCTATTGATGTTTTGATATTAGTATGTATTAGTATTATTTTAATATTCTAAACTAGAAACGTATTTATGGATGTTTTTTATTTTAATCTCTCCTTTGTTTTCAAATGTCTTAGTGTTCTCATCTTCCTCTCTTTATCCACAGCTATTATCCCTGTTCAGGTTTCCATTACTTTCAGGCAGAAAGTAGTGTGGTTATTATAAAACATCATGGACTTTGGAGCCAAAAAATAAATGTTTGAATCCTGACTCTGTACTTTCTGGCTGGGTAACCTCAGGAAAATCATCTAGCATTTCTGAGATGCAGTTAAGTTTAATATGAACAGAACCTCTTATGTGTACTGACTCATTTATTTATCCGTTCATTCATTTGTACAGTAAAATCTCTTCAACCTTCTTCTGTGTGCTGGGCTCCATGTTATTCCCTGAAGATACAAAGAGGAATATGCCTTCACGTTGCTACAAGCAATAGTTAGATTCACAAACTTGTAGATGTTACATTGTAACATGTCATGTTATGTGCAATAAAGAAAGTAGCAAAGAAGAGGAAAATGCTCCCAAGACCTAGAGAAATGGTTTAATTTTCTCTGAGCTGGAGATCTAGCGACAGGTATGCTCAGAGTAAGCATTATAGGGGAGCTTATTTTGACTTGAAGGAAGTTGGAGATAAAGCAGAAAGGTCAAGTTTATCCTAGATTCCAGCCGTTGTCTATCAGTATGGAAGAACTCTAGAAATGGCAGGTTATTTTTATTTATAATTGAGTAGGACAGAGGAATGGAATATAAGGATTAAGAAGGGGTACAGAAGTGGGTCCAGAGCATGTCATCAAGCAAGGGAGATAGATGGGAACAGGTAATGATGGGCCTTATGTGGAGATTGGACTTCACCTTGTAGGTAATGAGGAATGACTATTCAATTTAAAAAGAGGAGAGACCTGGTTATATTTGCAAATTAGATCATTAGTCATGTCATGTAGCAGAGTGGAAGAAAAACAAGAAAAGGGTGTATCACAATCAAGGACATCAGGCAAAATGCAACAGGTGGACAAGCTCTGAGATACAGCAGAGACATTGGGGATGGAGGATGGAATAAACTAGAAAGATTATTGAGGAAAAGATATCATCAGGAACTTGAGACCTATTAAGTAAAGAAGATAGAGGAGAGAAAGAAATAGAGGTTAATCCACACATTTTTTTATTTGACCAGTTGGGTAGAGGAGGTATCGTGAAATGTAGTCAAGACTGCTAGAGGAAGAAGAGATTTAAGGATGGGGTGAAAAGATTCTGAGGTTAGATCTGAATAACTGAGTTTGAGATATTGATGTTGCACTCAGGTAGAAGGGTTTAACAGGCAGTTTGAAATAAAGATCTGGGAATTTAGAGAGATCTGATCCAGAAATGGAGACTTAGGCATCTTCTGTGTAGTTGAAGCAGTATGGATGGGATTGCTCAGGAAAGGAAGAGGAGGCTGCTGGGGACTGAAACACAGGGAACAATACCACCATGTTAGGGGTTTTATGGACAGAGAGGACCACTGAGGAGACCATGAAGCAGTGAGTAATTTACCACAATGTTTAACCCTTAGTAGTCTAATGTTTCTATTTTTTAAACTGTTATACGTTTCTAGTAAAAGAGGATCATATCTTATACATTAAAAAAATGTGACACCTCTGTCGTGCCTAGAATTGAGTTGACCAAACACTAGATGACTTTTTTAAAAATTTAATTATTTTTTTTTGGCTGCGTTGGGTCTTCGTTGCTGCACACGGGCTTTTCTCTCTAGCTGCGGCAAGCGGGGGCTACTCTTCATTGCGGTGCGCGGGCTTCTTATTGTGGTGGCTTCTCTTGTTGCAGAGCACGGGCTCTAGGCACACAGGCTTCAGTAGTTGCAGCACGTGGGGTCAGTAATTGTGGCACACGGGCCCTAGAGCTCACGGGCTTCAGTAGCTGTGGTGTGCGGGCTCAGTAGTTGTGGCTCGCGGGCCCTAGAGCACAGGCTCAGTAGTTGTGGCACATGGGCTTAGTTGCTCCGTGGCATGTGGGATCTTCCTGGACCAGGGATCGAACCCGTGTCCCCTGCATTGGCAGGCAGATTCTCAACCACTGCGCCACCAGGGAAGTCCCTACCTGCCTTGTTACTTGATCACAAATTTTAGGAAGGAGGGGAGGAGGGAGGGAGGAAAGAAAGAAGGAAGGAAGGAAGGGAAGAAGGAAAGAAAGGAAGAAAGGAAGGAAAAAAGAGGCAGAGGGTGAGAGGGAGGGAGGGAAAAAGGAAGGAAGGAAGAAGGAAAGAAAAAACCTTATGAGATATATTTGACTCCAATAGTCATGGGATTTTGACCAACAACTGAAAAAAATGTATTAATTTTTTCCTATCTAGCCATAGTGCCTTTAGTAATATTACTAATGAGAAAACTAAGCTGATTTTGCTATTTTAGAAAAAAAGTAATTTTCAAAAAATGTAACCTTCGTTCATTTCAGTCTCTCACCACTAGATGGTAGAAGCAGCTGACCTGATGGTTCAGGAAGCATCTGGTCTTGGCGGGGGTAAAAAAAAGAACAGATTTGTGAGGCTAAATTGAGAAGCTCTTAGTGAATAAAAACCTAAGAAGGGTTTGGCAGAGATTTGCATATTTGTGAATAATGCATTTTGTTCCAGCCCCAGACCTTGGTGAGAGGAAAGTGGTTGAGTGAAATATGGCCTTGACAGACATATCCTGAATCCAGGCACAAAAGCTCCTGGTCAAAATTCTAAGCAAATGAAACAATTCTTGCTTCAATTATCATTCATTGGAAAGGGTACCAACAGCATACCTCAAATAATCCTGGATATTTAAGCCAGAAGTTGGAAAAAGGGAAGCAGTAAATGGTGGGCATACGACCTACCGCAGCACCTCACAATTCAAGAATGCTCTCTAGAACTAGCCCACCATGGGGTTAATGGGTCCCCACCATGGCTCTGGAAAGATAAGTCAGCAGAATGACATCCAAATCTCCTATTTCTCTCAGCTATGTAATAAATATAGCAACAATAATAATGAATTTTCTCTAAGAAATATTAGATTTTTATGTATATTAAGGCATAATAAGTTGTTGGTTTTTTTGTTTGTTTGTTTGTTTTTGCGGTACGCGGGCCTCTCACTACTGTGGCCTCTCCCGTTGCGGAGCACAGGCTCCGGACGCGCAGGCTCAGCGGCCATGGCTCACGGGCCCAGCCGCTCCGCAGCATGTGGGACCCTCCCGGACCGGGGCACGAACCTGCGTCCCCTGCATCGGCAGGCGGATTCTCAACCACTGCGCCACCAGGGAAGCCCCATAATAAGATTTTTTTAAAAAAATGAAGAGTGTTTAGAACAATCCTGTCATTAGTGATTATTTGCAGATTTAAGATTTTCCTAAAGAGTTAACTCAAGACTCAACACAGTTGTTCTCAAGACTAGGATTACTGCCAAGGCTTTCTATAAGAATTAGAATAATATACATAAAGCTCATAAAGGCTGCCCATCAGTAGTTCCCCCATTAAAAAAAATTGGAGTCGTAACCTTTTAGCAAGCATGTTTTCAATTCTTTTTTTATTAGCAGAGGTATATAGAAATTATTTCAAAACTCACACATTCATTCATAAATAAGTGTTGACATTGATTGGGCTTTAGAATTTTTAACTCTTTCCCAGCTAATCCAGAAAAGCAATAGCTTACAGGGGAAAGCAGGTGGATTTTAGAATCAGACGTACTTATATTCAAATTCTGGCTTTTTTGCTTTCTAGCTGTGCCCTTTAGCAAATCTATTGACTTTCCCCTATTATAAATAATAACATGGAACGGACAGGGTTATTGTAAGAATTCCGTAAGTTAATACATGGGAAGTCTTTAGAATAGGATTAGGCACCTAGTAGGTGCTCAGTAAATAGTAATTATTTATAAAGTAGAAAATGTATGTGTATGCAAGAGCGAATCTGAATTTAAAATTAATCAGCTCTTTAAACTCTCAGTAGACATGGGCTCTTGTTATATTTTCATACTTGCTGTCCTTAAGAGAATGGTTTTACACTATAAAATATCCCATCTCAGCTAAGCAAAGTTGGATTATCCAAAATTGTTTTCTTTCATATGAAAGTGAAGGTCTCTTTGGCTAGTTCCAGTAAAGTATAGCAAGTAAGTTGGGAACACAGCCAGGTTTTGAGTGATCCAAACAAGACTGTGCTGAAGCATAAAGAAACATACTCTGCTTTGTGGCTGGTTTTGGAGGATGCTAGAACACATGTACAATCTCTCAAGGTAGCTACTTGGAGGGAAGCATTGATTTAGATATATAATTTTGTATTACGTAAAAATGTATTAGTTAAAAAAATATAAAGCATTACTTCATAGTAACAAGTGGACATCCAGTAAGTGTTGGGTAATAAGATAGAGATATTTAACACACTTATTAAATTCACACATTAACCGTTTAAGTCTAGAGAATATTATTAACCCAGGAAGATGGAAATAGTTTTTGTTCTATGTCTAGCAGTGTATTTATAATCATACTCCACTAATTCTAAATATAGATCAAATCCCACTTCTTTAAACTCAAAGGGATGACTCTAGCACGATTTTGTATGGTGTAATTTTGTTGTTGGTGTAAAAGTGTATGTTACCTGGGGTTTTCTTTCACAAGGAGATTTTGGTCATATCAATAGTTTATATTTGTTCATTTATATTTGTTCAACACAATTACTAGGTTCCTTTGGTGGGGGCTGGCGGGGGAGCAGTAAGGCAGCTGCTAAGTTCTCAAATTCAATTTCATGAATTTTTCTTTCTTTGTATTCATATTCACTCACCAAGTTTTCTGTCTAGAGTTTGTTTTAGGAGAAATAATAACAATATAAAATGTAGTATTTATTGAATTCCTAATATATACTGGCACTATTCCAAATGCTTTACATGCATTGGGTTATTCCATTTAACCACCCTGTAAGGTAGGTTTTCTTATTATTCCCACTTTATGGACAAGGAAAATGAGTGCTAAGAAGTTAGAAAAACTTTTCTACGGCTACACATTGAGTCCTTGATAGATCTGGGGTATGAGTTCAGCTAGTCTGATATCAGACCCCTCACTCTTAGTCACACTGCTGAATTATTCACCACCAAATGAGAACCAAACAGTTTTAAAACTGAAGGGGACGGTAGAAATCATCAAGTTCAGGGTTTTCAAACTGCAACTGACCCATTAGCAGATGTAAAATCAGTTTACTTGATAATTTTAGAATAGAATAGAAGAACAGAATAGAAAACATGAGAGTACATCACAAGTAGAAACCTTTGCTTCAGTTAAGTGCGGGTGTATACTGACTCACAATGTAAAGTATATTTCTTTTTGTAATCAAGGTCAAGAAAGTCAGGAAGCCACTGGTCTGGTCCAACTTTCCCATAGTACAGAAGGAAGGTAGGTGGGGAAGAAAACCTTAGGCCCAGAGAACTTAAATAATTTCCTAAAAACATATTGTAGAAATGGCGGAGCCTGAACTTCAACACTTTATAGTATTAACCACTGCTATTTTCTCTGTCAGTGTCTGTTGTGGCTGCCATTATTACCAACTGAGACACTTAAACAAGTAGTTCTGAAACTAGGTGTGTATCAGCCCAGCCGCATCCCACTTCACCAATCCTGGGCTCTATATTTTTATTTCCTCTCTTAGTGACTTTGTTACTAACATTGGGAGCTGCTGTCTTGAACTCCATGATGCCACAGTGTTTATCGAATGACTGCCATGTGTATTACCAGGGCTTTACTAAACACCATGGGAGACAATAAAAGAAATAAGAGATAGAGCCTTTCTCTATGAAAAACTTAAATATATTAAGGAAATCAAGATGTGCACAAATCATTTAGTGAACAGAAACTATATAACTGAGGGTTTATTTAACCTCACTTAGTAAGTACAAATGGCATTCCAGGAGGCAATTTTCAAATTCCTCTATAGGCATGGACAAAAGAAGCCTCATAAGGTTTATTTGAGAGAATGTCCTATGAGAAAATACAGTAGAGAAAATTGAATTGATTTTCCCCAACTCTCAGAGGAATTGCCAGCGTCAAGTGAGTGAATTTAAACCCAAAGCAGCACTCCCAGGATGTCTTCCCCCAGGCCAGCTGACTCACCAAAATCACTCTGAAGGCAGATGATTTGTTCCTTCCGTAATGGCAGAACACTGAGTGTGTTTGAGCTTGTGACCAATTTGGAGTCACAGGTAAGTGCATTTAAAATGCACTCTAGAGGCTCTTGTTGGGGTCGCTCTGCCCATAGCACCAGGCCCGACAGCCTACCCCACCCCCACCCGACGGGCCATTAAACCACAGGGCACATGTGGAAGTCATTTCAGAGCTCAGTTTGAAATTCTAGTGATTGAACCTCAGATTGGGTGCTCTAGAGATGTTCCGGTTTTATCTTTTCATGTTATATGTGAGGGAATTTAATAAGTTGTTTTACTGGTGGTTTATTTTCTCAGGGAACAATAAGACATTTATATAACCAGCTTTTACTTATAAACAAGCTATATAAAACTTAAATATAGAATTTCTTGGGGCTTCCCTGGTGGCGCAGTGGTTAAGAATCCGCCTGCCAACGCAGGGGGCACGGGTTCGAGCCCTGGTCCAGGAAGATCCCACATGCCACGGAGCAACTGAGCCCGTGAGCCACAACTACTGAAGCCCTTGCGCCTAGAGCCCGTGCTCTGCAACAAGAGAAGCCACCGCAATGAGAAGGCCGTGCACCACAACTAGAGAAAGCCCGCACGCAGCAACGAAGACCCAACGCAGCCAAAAATAAATAAATTTATTTAAAAAAAAAAAACTTAAATATAGAATTTCAAAAACAGGCTTCATTTCTCTATTATGAACAATTAAAGCAGAGCTGCCACTAGACATTCAACATATTTATATGAGTCAGAAAAGGGAGCTCCTACTTAGATGACATGATACCCTGATATAACTTAGAGAATGTGCTGCATGGGCCTAGGCAATAAATTCCCTAAAGAGCCAGATGACCTGGTGTTCAATAGTAAGACCATAGAACTATAGAGCTTAGAACTGAGTGGGAACATGTGAAATAACAGTCTAACTCCATTATTTTACACATAAAGAAACTAAGAGTCAGATAGGTTATGAGATTTTCTCCAGGCAGGCACACACTTAATTCTAAAGCTCAGACAGGAATCTGGCTCCCAGATTCCCAGGCCAGAGTTTATTCCTCTATTTCTCAAGAAAAGCAGAGAAGCAGGTGTGTTCTACATAGCAGGTCACAGAGGTTTACTTATTCCAATTTCCAGGAAATGTTGCTGGAAATTGTTATCACTAACTTTTTGTTCGTTGATGCCAATTTTCAGCTTTCTCAAAGGGCCAAACTGACGTTGTTGAAAATGGACAAAAATCTCTCTCATCCTCAATCTCTCCAGTGAAATTGCATGTATCAGTTTGATTCAATAAGAATAACATCTGCCTCATCATTAGTTACCTCTGATATGGCTTCGAATATTTGTGTAACCACTGATGAAATAGCTCTTTAAAAACAAATTTTAAAGAATCCATATATAAAAGACCAGTCTACACAGCGATGATGTTATTTTTTTTCTTTTAGCAGGTGCTTAACCAGAGTTGCTGGGCCATGTGGGCTTGGTGTCAGAAGTTGCCATTTGGGAAATCACTGAACCTTTCTGAACCCTAGTTTCTACATTTGTATACCGAAGATAATAATAAACACATTTGGGGCAGTTACTGAGACTAAGAATGCTGTCATTGGCCAGCTTGAATTTTATTACATGTGCTTAAAGCTCCCCACCCTAACTCCCTGCCAGATTCCTGTGGCTACCTCCACCTTCCCTTCCTGTTTCTCTAGCCTCTATTTTCCTTTCCCTTCTCTTCTCATTTCTACTTTTTTAGAATGATCAATGGGGAACAAATCAGCAACACATGATAAAGAAAAAGAAGCTTGAGTGGTTCAGCATAAGTCAGTTCAAAGAGTTGTCTATATATGGGGCTCTCAAAAAAGTCAGTGTGATTTTTGGCTACACGAATGCAATTGTTATATCAAGAACAAAGAGGTGATAATTCTGCAGTGTTCCAGAGAGGAGCAATAGGATATGAGAAGCATATTTCAGGGAGAATGGCAGCAAATTGGAGTGCTTCCGGGGAGGGGCAAATAGGCTGGTGAGGGGATTAAGACCATGTCAAATGGAAATATCAAAGGCATGAATGATGGAGAAGAAACTCAGCTTAGAGGACATGGTCATTCCTGGTTCAAATTGTTTATAACAAGCAACTATTCTATATAATCTCTCTAGATACTGTGACCTCTAGCGTAAACAATGAGAAGACAGAGTCTATGTGAGTTATTTTTTTTCAGTAGAGCTGTCCAAAGATATAATGGGCTGCCTCATAAGATAGTGAGCTTCCTGTCACTGAAGGTATTCAAACAGAGGCTAGAAAATCCTCAATAAAGTATTGTGGAGATGATTGAGGTATGAGATAGGATGTTGAACAACAGTGTTTTTAACCGTTTTGCAGTCATGAGCCCCTTTGAGAAACTGATAAAAACTGTGAGTCCCTTTCTCACTAAAAAAACCCAATAATATATACCCACTAATTTGGGGGGTAAAATTTCAGTGATGATTACTTAAAGGGTGGATCACTTAAAGCCCATCTATGTAATTCCTAAGGACCACAGCCTCAAAGTCAAGAATTTCTGGGTGGAAGGAATTTCAAGCTCCCTTCCATCTCTGAGAATTGTTGATTGTCATTTGTCTGCCTCACAAGGAATGCTTGTCCTTCTCAAGAAATCTTTTGTTAAGTGTCAGAAAAAATAGGAGGCGGCCTATTTTTGATCTGGTCTGTCAGTGAGGCACCCCTGATTCCACAGCAGCTCTCAGCAACAGGGATCAGCAGGTTCTCCCAGACAAGGAGAAGGACTGAGGGTCCATTTGCTCCAGGAGAGTGCTCGAAATGCAGGACTTCTGCTTATGATCCCATTCCGATCAGTACTTTTGATGTATAGTCCTAAGGCAATTTTCTGTGTTCGTTAGTTAGTGTCACAAGCTTTTCCCAGTTATGCAAGCCAAGAGCTATAATATCTTGCCTCTCTGAGTTTGAGTTTTAACTGTCATAAGATTGTTTTCTTTATGCTGAATGGAAGTTGCATCCTAGCAAAGAACTGATTTTAAATTACCCCATCACCTTGCTAAAAAGATGATGCATTTTCTATACGATTCAGGCACAGAGGATTTCCGCTACGTGGCTAGACTCTTTATGGAAATGTCAGTCATGAAATGTGCACTGGATGTATATTTTTTCTTCAGGGTCACAGAAGTGTACTTGAATTGGATTCTTCCTTTCTCTATGCCATTAAGATATTGACAGGTTCAGAGTTGCTGGGCTTGAAATTTTAAGAATAGCTAGCTCATAACATTTCACTTTCTGCTTTAGGGCAGGGTGAGTTGCTTATAAATCAGGCTGCACATGTGATGAATTGGATGTCTCCAACTCAATTAGCTTAATGTAGGTAGGAGGATTTCCAGGTTTTGCAGCCTCTGTTTTACTAATCCTCTGAGCCGACTGTTATATAAAATGTGGCTGTGTATTAATGCCTGAGCCTCAGAGAAACATGGTTGGTATTTTTCATTTCAACATCTGATGTCATACTGTATTTCATGGTTTTGATTTGGATCTGAAGCCACTGAGTGATGGTTCTTAACATGATACATTGTTGCAAGCCTTACCTTGTTACCTTTCTGCCTTCTGACCCAGTTAAGAAAGTAGCGTAATAGAATTGCTGCTGTCACTGCGTGATTTAATGTGTGTGGGGGGTAATCTCAGTAATTTAAGGAAAACTGTAGAAGCTGTTCCTCTGTCAAATAAATGATCAGTTGAGATAGGCCCCAGCAAAGCAGATGCTGACAGTTTCAAGAACTATCAACATACTCATCATACTTTGGTAGTGAAATTTGTTGAAGGAATTGATTACAGAGTTTGTTTGCTTTTTGTTTTCTTAAGGAAACTGTATTGAGGCCATGAATGTTTGTTTTAAAGAAAATATATTAGATTTAAATCCATTTTATGCCTAGGGATATGATTTGCTATCTTCTCTATGTTGCTTAGGCGTTAGCATCCATGAGCTGAGGTATTATCCTCTGTATTTAATTCTCTTTCCGCCTCTTCTTTTTAAGCTCCCCACCCCACCCTGTCAGTTCCAGCTCTGTTCTTACTCATTAATTGTTAAGGACAGAGACTTTGAAATGATACCCACACGGTTAATCCAAGCTCTTCCGTAACTCTCTGTGTGTGACCTTGAGCAAGTCATTGGTCTCTCTAGGTTTTGCTTTTTCATGTATTACATGATAATATTGTAACTACCTTATGGTGCTGAAGTGAGAATTCAGTGAAATTGTGCGCTGTGCTGCTGTGTTCATGGTAAATTAAGGTTCAGGTTAGTTGTCAAACACTGAGTACTTACTCTGGGCCAGGCACCGTGGTAAATACTATGCGCTGGGTAAGATGATGATGGGACATAATCCATCTGCCTTCTATTCGTATATGATGTTTTACGGTTTACAGAGTGTTCTCATGTGTCTCCGTTCAGTAGTACAACACCCCTGTGAAATAGATGGCGGGTTATTATTACCTACCTCGTTCAGAGAAAGAAACTGAGACCAAATGAGATTAGTCTATTTGCTTAAAATCACATAAATTCGTTCACAAAGTCATAGTACAAACATATTGTGCATTCATTATGTTCTGCCCTGTGCAAACCCCTAGAAATCCAATGATAAACAATCCCTGTTCTAAAGGAGCTCAAAGTCAAGTGCAGAAGATAAACACATAAATAAGGTAAATAAAGTGGAAGCTCACAGGACAGAGTAGTCCCTTTCCCCCTCATATTCTCTCATACCTGATGTTTTTAAGACACTGCATCCTGACAGTTGGATCTGCTTTGCCCACGATGTTCTCTATGCACCTAGATGTTCTTGGTAAATATTGACATTGTTTACTCAGAAATCGGAGGACAGACAGTTCTCATGCAGAAGAGCTAAAGAAAGGTTAGTATAACACAAAAGGTACAGTGGTGCTCCTACTGGGAGGGTACAGGCAGAGCTGTCTCTATTACTAAGAAAAGCCTACTACCTTTGGAAATGCTGCCTGGCCTGTTGCCCATATGTGAGAAGGAGTAGCCATAATCCTAAAGCCCTTTGCTTGCCTCGGCTGAAAAAAGAACTTGCCTTGTACTCAGGGGCAAAGGCATAGACCCTCAAACAGCTGATTTTTTTTCTTGTCAGACTAGAACAGAGTTTAAACCAAACCAGACCCACTCCATTTCTGACCACAGTTACTCTCTGCATTCTGGTCCCAGTTAAGTTGGTTGGAAACCGGCCTCACTTTATCCAAGGGCCTAGTTCGAGGGCATTCACTTCACACCTTCCTCAAGTTTGAGGAGCAGCGATCATCTGAAAGCCTTTTGCTTGCCTTGGCTGAGAATGTCGGACAGTAGACTTGAAGAGTTTGGGGAATGCAGAACTAATTTTGAATCCTAGTTCTGTCACTTGCTAGATGTGTGACCTTGAGGATGTCACAAAATGGTTCTGAGTCTCAATAAATTCACCTCATTTACCTCAAAGCATTGCTGTGTGGATTAAAATACTGTTTTTGTGTGTGTGGGGGGGGGGGTTTGTTTTTGTTTTTACCAAATATTACCTAATCATAAGAACCATCTTTTTAAAAAATCTACAAACCTGAGTCCATTTAGACTTACAGAATCAGAATTTCCAGGCAGGGGCCTGAACTGCATTTTAAACATACATCTCAGATGATTTTTATCAGTAGGCAGTTTTGGGAATCAAAGTATGTAAAGAGCCATCACTGTTGCCTGGCATTCAGCAGGTACCATACACACTCCTTAACGGTTACTTAACATTGAAGATTGTTGTTATGGTATCATTCATATAAGCACTGGGTTATGTAGGTCCTGACATCCTTGGCTATTAGCATGCTAGTTGGCACTTCAGTAGTTGTCAATCTAAGTTATCAAATTAACTCACTTACTAAATACTGGCATTATTCCAGATGCTGTAGAAGAGACAAATTGTATATAAACTCTGATATAATCTGAAGTAATTTTCAACAGTTCCCAGAGGAGGAATTTTTTCAGTCTGGAGTCCAAAGAAAAAGTACAGCAACCATGCCAAAAATTGTGTTCATTTTTATTATTCATATGTTTATTCATTTCACTTGTTTATTCCTACATTAGATTGAAGGGAGAATGACATTATAGCTTAAAAAATGTTTTAACGACAAATTTAGAAAAAAAAAGTGTTTCCACACTGTACATCAGGAAATTATAAGCTGGGGGTTGTAATCTTCTTTTAATGCATTATAATTTTCCTGGCACACCCATCAAGCCCATGTGATAGATGTTATTACCTTTTTTTTTTTTTAATCCAGAGAACATTTTCTGAGAAACAGACATATTTTTCTCCTTCTGGAGTAGAGTACAGTAAGTCCTTAGCCATTGAATCCTAAACATGAGGGCAGATGTTGTTCCATGTAAAAAGTTTTCCTGAGAACTTAAATTTATTCTTTAAAGTTTTGCAAATTACCACTTTTGATGGGAAATTTTCTAAATGGATTACTTGGCTGTTCCAATCTTAGAGAATACCAAAGTCTAACCTTCTTTTATTGTTCCATAGTCAATACTATGAACATAAATTATCATACTTTAATAATTCACTCAGTGTTAATAAAATTCCTGTTATGTAGGGTTATAGAGAACAAAAAATGAATAAAACATGTTGTCTTCCTAGAATGAGTGACTGCCAAATGTCATAATTAACTTTTATTAGTTAGCTATAATGAATTAATTAGCTATAATTAATATAAATAGCTAGCATTTACAAAGTATCCAACATGTGCCAAATTGTATATTACCCACATACGATAACTATTCCTCACAACAATCCTATGTTAGTACTATTTTTACTTCCATTTTACAGATGAGAAAACAGTCTGAAGCTATAGCTTCTCTAAAATTACACAACCAAAAAAATAAATTAATTAATTAAAATAAAATTACACAACCAGGTTAGTAGCACAGCTATGTGGTTTTCTTCTGTTCTGTTCTGAGTTCTTGTATCTGTTTAGTGTAATTTGGGGCCAAATCCTCAGGAATTCTGACTCTTTCATTTATCAATAGCATGACTGGGCAAGATACCTATGTCTGAACTCACTTTCACTTTTTAAATAAAATGTGGTTAATATGATCTTGAGGATTCTTGGGTATTAAATTAGATAACACGTTTTTAAAAAAAATCTAACTTAGTATCTGGCACATAATAGTTACTCATCAAAGTTAGCTTTTCCTTTCCAATTTTACCAGACTAACAACAACTAACACTTCTTTGGACTTCCAGAATGGCAACTTCACCTTATTTAATTTACTGTTTCTAATTATTGTGTGATAAACCCAATGAGAGTAAATGGACCCTGATTAAGTTCTGATTGTCTTTAAGGTTTTATTTTTATCATTGGCAGTCTGCAGTTTAACTAAAAGGTGCTTAGAACTGAATTTATCTTTCTTTATGTTGCTTAGAATTTGGTATACTTTTTTAAACATGAAGATTCATGTCTTTCCTTGTTTTCTAAAATTTCCAACCATTGAATCTTCCAGTATTGCCTCTTCTTCACTCTATCACCTCCAAGTTGATGTAAATTGAGCTGCTCATTCTGTTCTCCGTATCCCAATCTTTTTCATATATTTCATCACGTTTTCTTCATAGTTTGTATTCTGCATAATTTTCAATTCACCAGTTCCCTTTTCAGCTATGAAAAATATGCTGTTCAATTCACCCACTATTTTGTCATTTTAAACACGTAAATTTTGTACTTCCTCCCAAATTATCCAGTTTTTTTTTTTTTTCTTTCAGATTCTTCATATACTAATCCTTCCATTTCTCATGTGTGCTGCCTCTCCCTCCTGGTGGAGCATTTCCTCATGTAGTTTGTCATTTAATGTTGTGAGTTCAACTTTGGTAGAACTGTTTTATTAATGTTCATTACTCTTGCCATGAGTTGAAGGGTATCACTAGAGAAAAATTGTGTTGTTACTTCTGCTGAACACTTCACAGGTTTCACTTGTCCAGAACCACAGTTTTTTACATTAATTTCTCAACTCAAGAGCATCTCATACTACATAGGAACTGTAGGCTTGGAATACACATCCACAGGACAACCTGGCTTGCAGATTCAAATTCTTTCAATAGACTTTTTTTTTTTTAATTTAAAGCAAGACCATCTTTCTTGTTGCTTTCTTATGACAAGATCAGATTAGTTATCTTTATCTAAGGGGCAACTTTGCCAGAATTCAGACCTCTGCAAGGGTCATGGTTTTAAATCCATGCCATATCTCCTATCTGCAAGTGGGCGTTAAAACACCAGTTTCAAACTATTATGGTTTATATAGTCTATATATATATTACTGTTGGATTATAAGCTGATTGTTCTGGTTTCAAGTTTCTGCTCCATTTCTGGTACCTAGGAATTTCCAATCTTGAGTTTGAGCTCGGCTCTGTATTTAAAATATTTACTTTTACATTTTATCCAGATTTTTTTTTTTTAATTTTTGGTTGTGTTGGGTCTTCGTTTCTGTGCGAGGGCTTTCTCTAGTTGTGGTGAGCGGGGGCCACTCTTCCTCGCGGTGCGCGGGCCTCTCACTGTCGTGGCCTCTCGTTGCAGAGCACAGGCTCCAGAAGTGCAGGCTCAGTAGTTGTGGCTCACGGGCCTAGTTGCTCCGTGGCATGTAGGATCCTCCCAGATCAGGGCTCGAACCCGTGTCCCCTGCATTAGCAGGCAGATTCTCAACCACTGCGCCACCAGGGAAGCCCTATCCAGAATTTTTATACATTAGTATTAGGAGGGTCAGCCATTTTGTAGGGGTCCATGTAGTCTATATACCTACATTAAGTCAGCAATAAACACTTATTGAGTAACTACTTTATATCAGTCACAAATGAAGGCACTAAAGATAGCATTGGTAAATAAAACAGAAGTTCCTGTCCTCACAAACTTAATTATAGTGGAGTAGACAGACAATAAACAAATAAGCATATAAGATAATACCAGATGGTGGTAAATGCTATGAATAAAGAGCAGAATAAAAAAATGGTGATATGGGGAAGTGATTATGGGAAGAATGACAATGAGGGACTATTTTAGATAGAAGGATGAGGGAAGAAATTTCTGTTAAGATGACATCTGAGCAAAAGCCTAAGAAAATAAAGTTAGGTATGCATATAATGGAGTAGCCCAATGAAAGGTAACAGCTAGTGCAAAGGCCGTGAGGCTAGACCATATTTACTATGTTCAAGGAACAACAAAAAGGCCAGAATGGTGCACTGAACAAGAAGAATTATGGTAGGAAGTGAGGTCAGAGAGGTATTGTGGAAGCTAAAATGAATAAGGCAGGCACCTCACATGTGTCTTATAAACCAAAGGACTTGTGGTTTCATTCAGAATGAGATAAGAAACCAGTGGGGGTTTTGAGTAGGAGAATAAAATGATGCAATTTATATTTTGGAATATCTTTTTGGCTACTCTATAGAGAATAGACTACCTATGTCTATATTACAGAAATCAAATATTGTCTCCTTGCTTGCTAAGCATGAACTAGTATAGAAAAAGAATTGCCTGATAAAGTTTAGCTTTTATAGATCTGGGATGATTTTTACAAACCAAACACATTTCTAGTCAAGAATTAAAATACCTTTACCTTCTCCCAACCACATCTTAGGATTTTTATTTGAAGCAGTGGTATGTAGAGATATAGCTGTTTCTAATAAAATATAGAGCAAGTTTGAATTTGAGAATAAAATTAGTGTAAATTCCAAATGTAATCAGTACTCTATACTAATTCATCCTATTTCTTATGATACATTTTTAAGGTTGAATAACTTCTTTTGAAGTCTTCTTTCCTGGCTAGGAAATTATTTGACTCTTAGAAGAATACATAGTGTGAGATTCTGTTTGCCTTGAATTGAACTTGAAAGAACTACAGGAAAGCCAAGATCTGATTATCACTAAAAGGTTCTTACATTTTACAGTGCATATATATATATAGTTATACGTAAAGGTATGTCCAAAATGTCAGAGAGGATGGATGTTTCAACAGAGCATTCTACACTCTATTATTATTTGTTAGCATTTAGTACATCAGCTTTGTAAAAACAGGAGCTCAGTTTTGTCAGTATATCCAGAAGTGATCAGGTTCAAAGTATTGATTCATGTCAACCAAATTAATAAGATTTTTAATCTCAATGTACACATCATTTCTCTGCAGAGCCTTCCCAGATTCCAGGAATCTAGATTAGCTATCCTCTTGGTGCTTCTATAATACCCTATATTTACCCTTGCTTTAGCACTTACAATACTGCATTGTAATTATTAGTTTATAGATCTTCAGGCTATTTCCCTTATCAGACTGTGAACTCTGTGAGGGTAGGAATTGTATTTGATTTATTTCTATATCTGGAACAGTATCGTGTCTGACAAATAAGGAGGTTCAATGAATATTTGTTGAATATATGAGTGAATGAATAGAAATCTGATGCCCACTAATCAATCTGCAGTGAGGGATAAATCTGCCAAGTGAGGAGAAAACTTTATTGGCAGTTCAGTCAGTCTTTCCAGTAGAAATGTCTACTGGAAATAATAATAAAAAGTTTATAGAATGAACCCAGAATTAGAGCAAGGAAATTAAAATGAATGACTTGGACCACTGGTAGTTTTTTTCCCGATTTTACTATTTTCTTATAGTTTATATTAGTTTCATTTTGTAAAGATAATATATGCATTTTATAGAAAATTAGAAAGTTAGAGAAACATAGACATAAGCAAAAGTCACCCGTAATTCAACCACCCAGAAGCAATTTGTGTTAACATACCAGTGTATTTCATTTAATCCTTCTGTAACACATTTGTTCTCTCTGAGATCTCACTGGGGGTATAATTTTTCAGGCTGTATTTTCCCCTTCTCATCATAGAATCAATATTTTCCATGAAACTAAAACCACTTCCTGAACGTCCTTTTGCATGGCTGTGTAGGCTTCCACTGTACACTCACCTGACTCTCTTAACTATAAACAAAGATTTCTCTAGAACAACAAAAAAGCTTCCATTCTTTTCCTGGGGAGAGAAGAGGCTGGGAGTCACCTGCATTGCAGGGGCTGTGTGTGCTGGCTACATGCTTCAGACAACGACAGTAGCACAGGTTTTAAGGCATAAAAGCATTGTTAAAATATAGCCCTAGATCTGCCCCCTTAAGGCAGCGGTCCCCAGCCTTTCTGACACCAGGGATCGGTTTCATGGAAAACAGTTTTCCATGGGCAGTGGGTGGGGGGATGGTTCAGGTGGTGATGTGAGCGATGGGGAGCCATGGGGAGTGATGGGGAGCCATGGGGAGTGATGGGGAACAATTGGGAGTGATGGGGAGCGATGGGGAGCCATAAGGAGTGATGGGGAGTGATGGGGAGCCATGGGAGTGATGGGGAGCCATGGGGAACGATGGGGAGTGATGGGGAGCCATGGGGAGCCATAGGGAGTGATGGGGAGCCATGGGGAGTGATGGGGAGCCATGGGGAGCAATGGGGAACGATGAGGAGTGATGGGGAGCCATGGGGAGCCATAGGGAGTGATGGGGAGCCATGGGGAGCCATGGGGAGCAATGGGGAACGATGGGGAGTGATGGGGAGCCATGGGGAGCCATAGGGAGTGATGGGGAGCCATGGGGAGTGATGGGGAGCCATGGGGAGCAATGGGGAACGATGGGGAGTGATGGGGAGCCATGGGGAGCCATAGGGAGTGATGGGGAGCCATGGGGAGTGATGGGGAGCCATGGGGAGCCATAAGGAGTGATGGGGAGTGATGGGGAGCCATGGGGAGTGATGGGGAGCCATGGGGAGCCATAGGGAGTGATGGGGAGCAATGGGGAGCAATGGGGAACGATGGGGAGTGATGGGGAGCCATGGGGAGCCATAGGGAGTGATGGGGAGCCATGGGGAGTGATGGGGAGCCATGGGGAGCCATAGGGAGTGATGGGGAGCCATGGGGAGTGATGGGGAGCCATGGGGAACGATGGGGAGTGATAGGGAGCCATGGGGAGCCACAGGGAGTGATGGGGAGCCATGAGGAGTGATGGGGAGCCATGGGGAGCCATAAGGAGTGATGGGGAGTGATGGGGAGCCATGGGGAACCATGGGGAGCAATGGGGAACGATGGGGAGTGATGGGGAGCCATGGGGAGCCATAGGGAGTGATGGGGAGCCATGGGGAGTGATGGGGAGCCATGGGGAGCCATGGGGAACGATGGGGAGTGATGGGGAGCCATGGGGAGTGATGGGGAGCCATGGGGAGCCACGGGGAGCAATGGGGAACGATGGGGAGTGATGGGGAGCCATGGGGAGCCATAGGGAGTGATGGGGAGCCATGGGGAGTGATGGGGAACCATGGGGAGCCATGGGGAACGATGGGGAGCGGCAGATGAAGCTTCGCTCTCTTGTCTGCAGCTCACCTCCTGCTGTGCGGCCTGGTCCCCAACAGGCCGGGGACTGATAGCAGTCCACAGCCTGGGGTTTGGGGACCCCTGCCTTAAGGAACGGACCACTGATACTCTTAAGCCATGGTTACCCCATGTCGTCATCTCCACTAAGGATAGACTGGCTGAAGGAGAAGAATAATCGTCAGTAGTCTGCTGGTGTATCATTTCCTCTGGGAAGTTTTTGAGGTTGCAGTACATTCTCATTATTTTTCTCTCCTTCAGATTTCAGTTAGATCAACATCATTCATATTATACTACCCATAACTGCTGTACCTAGTTACCACAAAATTTGTAGCTTAAAGCAACATAAATACGTTTTCTTATAGTTCTAGATATCAGGAGTCCAAAATGGGTCTCTCTGGGTAAAATTAAAGTGTCCACAGAGTTCTGAAGACTGTAGGAGGAAATCATTTTCCTTGCATTTTCCAGGTTGTAGAGGATACCTGTATTCCTTGGCCTCTTCTCCGTCTTTAAAGCCAGAAGCATAGCATCCTTAAATTCCTTTCAGACTCTCTTTCTGTCCAAGCATATTCTTTCCTGACTTTTTTAAGGACACTGTGATTACACTGGACCCTCCTAGATAATCAAGGATAATCTTTCTATCTCAAGGTCCTTAATTTAATCATGTCTGCAAAGGTACTTTTGCCATGTAAGGCAACATATTTGTAAATTCCAGGAATTAGAACATGGACATCTTTGGAAGAACATCATTCTGCCTACCACAACCCTGACAGTCTTTCTTTAGAAAGTTAAGCCAAGATGTAACAGGTTAAACTGTAAAGTATACTGTTCTCCATTTACATTCTATCCTGCAATGATACCCAGCATATTTTTTGTTCCCTAAATCTCTCCTCTTCTCATGATTGCTGGTTTTGATATCATATTTGTGTGTGGATGATTTCCTACCTTTACTTTATGATTGCCTTTACTGGTGAGCTTCCCCATTTGTAATTTTCTTGATTCTATGTGTGGCCTTTTCTTTTCCACCTAGAGAAGTTCCTTTAGGATTTGTTGTAATGCTGGTTTGGTGGTGCTGATTTCTCTTAGCTTTTGTTCCCCAAATCTCGACAAACATTTACAAGGTGTCTGAAAATAATTCACAATTTTTTCCACTGTACTCTAAATAATGATAATAATAATAGTAATAATAATAAACTATAATCTTTATTGCTGAACAAATGGGGAGCTAGCCTAGAAATATTTTATCCCATTTAGTACCTACAACAATTCTGCAAGTTTCCTTATTTTCTGAAGTTGAGAAAAATGTATATGCTTTCTCAAAGCCATTTAACCAATAAGTGATGGAGCTGGAATTTAAACTGTCTCTTTCAAAACCTGCAATAATTTTTACAAAGTCTGGAGTCTTAGACATGTTTGGATTTTTACGAGGTTTGGAGTCTTAACCTTTCTAAGTCCCAGATTGCCTAACTACCAATGGGAATAGTACTTATCCCACAGGAATTTTGTGAGGACAAATGAGATGCTACATGCAATGTATGCAAATGTTTAACACAATGACTGTTCTATAGTATATGCTTATGGAATGTTACTTTTTATTTAAAAACAAAATCTTAAATTTTATTCCCTACATCATGATATATTTTTTAACATCTTTATTGGAGTATAATTGCTTTACAATGTTGTGTTAGTTTCTGCTGTATAACAAAGTGAATCAGCTATATGTATACATATATCCCCATATCTCCTCCCTCATGATATCTTATGCTAATTATTTTTTATTTTTGTTTTTTCGTTTAATGCCAGCTTTCAAGGAAGGAAGACTATGTCACTTTTACATACTCGTTCTGTTTAAAACCCATCCAGATGTCTCAATGGGCTCTGTCAGGAGTGGAAACATCCCAATGGCTGCTCCCTAAAGCCAACAGATCATTTACCACTGTTCCATTGCTCCATGTTACTCATTATGTGAAACAAATAGGATATGTTTTAATACAATCATTTCACCGTGGTCAAAATTGAGGTATAGAAAGATTGTCATAGAGGAAGACACCAACAGGGCCAGTTCTCCTGAATCCAAGTGCAGCGCTTCAATCCACTGGCAATTTCAACTAATGCGACACAGAAGAATATGACACTGAATGGCAAACACACTCTCTATAATGTTGCATAGCAGTGAGAACAAGTATTTATATTATGTACATTTCTATACATGCGTGTTTTGAAGGGAAGGTTATATTTGGAGTCACCTGTAAATAGATAATTCACCCAGTCTAAGAACAGCCACATTTTAGAATTGACCCATAGATGTTGCTGCTGAAACATAGAATCAACATATTGAAGTTTTTTTTTTTCAGGTAAAACTCAAAACTGTCAGCCTCCATTATCGATATATGATGCTTTGGGTCATCACTTATATTTCTAACAAGAAGTAGTGCTCTGTGAAGATATTGGTGTTAAAAATGTCTTTTTAAAAAGGTTGATTTAAATGCCTGGAAAAAGTTATTACACAATTTCTTACTTTACCATCTAATCAAGTTTGGGTTTTAGGGGAAAAAAAAAAAACCCTGAAGATGAAAAAGAATTGTTGGCAATCAGGTCAACACAATCTCAGGGTTTGTCTTTGAAGTAAGGCTTAAGTTGTATCTTTGATAAATAAGTAATGAGGTTCACATACTGGACTAAAATATCTAGTCGTAGCTGTGTTTGATAATAAAAGGGATGCCGTTGATAATTGAGAATCAATAATACTCAGAATGGCTTCTGCTGAACCAAACATTTAGTAGGTAGGATTTGGCCCAGCAAATGCAGACAATTGTGTCTGTGATTTCCCTGATGTAAGTTAGTATCTAAATAGTTGAAACTTTCTAACCTTTTGTAAAGGACAGTGGAAAGACCAGGGGCTTCAGTGTCAAGCAAACCTGAGTTGAAACTTGGGCTCTTCCTTATATCTCTGAGCTTCAGTTTTCTTATCAGTAACATGGGTGTGCAATGCTACAATTCATAGGATTACTAAATGAGATAACACATGAAAAAGGCCTAGAATAGGGTCTGGTACTTAGTGAGTGCTCAGCAAATGGCAGAAGCTCTTTTTGTTGTGTTGGCCTGAAACAGATAGACTGACAGATATTTCTCCAGCAATGATGGTTTTACTTGGGATCAGCAGAGAATTGCGATTTGAGGTCTGCAACCATGACAAGCCACGTGCAAATCCCCACACACAAAAAAGGAAAGAGAACACTTTTATAGAGGGGAGGGCTAGAGTAAACACAGTTCTTGGCTTTTCATTGGCTGAATCCTTGCCAGGAAATAAGAGGAGTCTTTCTTCTTCCTGTTGGGCTCTGCTATCATCACAAGGTGTGAGACCTTTCTGGTCTCCCCACTCAATTTAATTGAGGTTTCTGTTTATTAATTTTTTAGTTATTATTTTCATCAATAATATTAATAATCATGTTTGGGGAAAATCTGAATCCATAGTGCAGTTATGAAGAGATTTTCAAATTCACACTCAAATTCACACTCAAATGCCATCAGAATGCATTATAGGGAAAAATACATAGTGATCTCCTTACAGAGTGTTTGTAAAGTTAAGAAGGAATAAACATTGAGGAGTCCCAGAATTTAAAGGTACCTTACAAACCTAACATGATGATAAGAATGTAGCAGCTCTGCTTACGGGATAATATTTCAATTGCTTCACTGAGATCTGTTTCTTGAGTATTTCTGGGTTTTTATTAAAGTCCTAAGATAAATGCCTATACTGTTGAACCGGCTGAGTCAGACTTTTCTTAAGGACCATCTATCACTTTAACTTATCAGGCAGTCTAGCCCTGAATCTGGAACACGTGGAAAAGACAGATTGCTTAGTTGGAGATGAGGACAACTTGGCCACAAAGGTCTCTCATCTCATCTGTTCTCATGAAAATATCTGTGACACTCTCCGAGGAAAGCCAAGAGACTCTGTTCTAAGAAGCACACAGGCTGATTGACCTTCCAGCGGAGGGCCTAGACATCCCAGAGAGCAGGCTGTGTTAGCGAAAGGTCCAAACTTTGACATTCTATTCCCCTGCTTCAAATAATCGTCATCCATTTGTTCCACTCTTTACTCACTAACCTCTCCTCAAGATAGAATTCAGAGACATTTATTATGTGTCTACTCTGCCATACTCACTGTGAGGCCCTTTTCACATATTAACTCATATCATCCTAAGACATCCCTGTAAAATTGTATGGGGTATTCAGAGTTGAATAAAGCTGCTTCCTTATCTTTGAGCAGTTCTCTATCTACAAAAGGAGACCACTGCAAAAGGCCTCTTCCTTAGGCAGTTGTGTTCCTTTTGGCCCTAGCTTTTTCAACCAACTACCCCTCTGCTCTATACCACTAACATTTACTCTTATCCTTTAAGTTGTTATTGGAACCACCACTTCCAAGAGGATTTTTAGAATGTATTATGGGAGACTCTATTCAGTTCCACTTTGCATAGTTCAGTTCTGGTCAGTTCTCTGCCTTTTCCTTTCCTAACCATTCCAATGAGGCACTTATCCCTGATCTTCCTCCCCACAGAGGATTTCTCCTGAGATGTGAGTGATGATACACTACTTTTCTGTCTGGTTTTCTTTGAGTTAAGGTTTTTGTTCTCCTTTTCTCCCCTTTACATGTTTACCTACATCTGTGTTTTCCATTTTTAAGAGTAAGATCCTTAGAGGACTGGATAACTTATAGACCTCTATAATAAAGAAATAAACACCGGTACAAAAGGTTCAGAGAATTTTTAGAAAATTGTCTAAAATGGGGTAATTCAATGCCTTCATTTTAACAGATGAGGAAAATTCAAGGTGAACAGATTGCTTGGGTTCATAACCTTGGTTGGGGGCAAAAGCAGGATCTGAAATTAAGTCTCCTGGGAAAAAGTATATTTAAACTTTAAAAAGAAGTCCTCCACTCTTATTCTAGTGGTTTTTCCACTGTATCATTTATTTCTTCTTAACAAATTACTCTTATAGTGACTTGGTAAGGTAATTGTATCATTGAAGACAATTTTGGAACTAGAATATAATTTAGAGGACACTACTTCAATTTTTATCATTACAGATAATAAAATCCCTAACATTTACATTGTGCTGAGTTTACAAAAAACTACATACACTTGTTTCTCACAAAATCCCCATGATGGAAGCAAAATATTTTTATCCCAATTCCATAGCTGAGGAATGAAAGGCAAAAGTACATGCAAAAAAGAGAAAAAAATCATATATTGAACTCCTTTTTCCCCCATTACTCAGTTACAACTATTATTCAACTATTATTAGCTCTGTCCAATTTCCCCTACTTGCTCCCTAATCCCATATATTTTACCATTACTTCTGTAAACATTTCAGAATGTATCCAATTAATAAGTGATTATTTTGTATATATTTTGAAGGTTTCCTAATTTATCACTTTGAAACATAAATTTTACATTTGGGGATTTATGTTTTCCATGTTGGAGTAGTTAGATGGTTAAGAAGTCTGACAGTTGGAAACATCATGTCTATATCCCAGTATTAGTAACTTCTGTATGAGAACCTACTGTGGGGCAAACAAGGAGGGAAACTGGGTTGGGGGAAGGAGGAGAGGGTGCACTTGCCAAAAATCCCATTGTGTAGAGTCAGATGCATTGAATTCAATAGATATCAACAGCATAATTAAGTAAGCGTAACTGTAGGGTCTTTTAGAAAGTATTTGTGTATTGCTATCTGTAATTCATCCGAATCATGGAATAAGGACCTTTAAACTACTGTACTTTAGGACAAGCTCCTCTCTGTCTGGAGAAGTTGGTTAGCATGAGAACTGTTCTCAACATTAGTACTATGTTGTGGTGTGGTTCATTAGCTTTTCAATTGTGGAGAACCAGATACATTTTCCAGTTCCAATGTACCCTGGACCTTGAATCTTATTAAAGTATGTGAGAATTGAGGCCTTCAAATGGCCTTTGCTTAATATCCCAGGTTCAAATGGACAAGAGTACTTCCTTTGATGCTCTGGGGCTGCAAATGCAAGTGCCCTAACCTGCCTTAGGCAGTGTGCTTAGGCGACCCAAGCTAGATCACACTTCCTGGCCAGACTGGAGTGAATGCAAAGATGGGAAATACTCTGAAAAGACATTAAGCAGTTCTTTGTATTCATACCCCCTACAGGCTTTATTGTTTTTTTGTCCATGTCTAAAACTAGTTTTCCAGTATTTCATTGATGCTTTAAGCTATGCAATTTTCTAGCAATAAAGTCCTTTTTTCCTTAATTTAGCCAAAGCCATTTGTTTGTTTGCTTTTTGTTTTCCCTTGCAACCAAATAGCTCTGGCTGAGACATCATCTGTGTGTGAATAGAGGTTATTGCACTCTTGGGTGAAAACTGTCAGTTCTCTCTTCCAACCCCAGATTAGGAGGGAGCTGAGACTCCAGAGTGATCTTCCTCTAGTATTCTGACTGGCTCCTTCTCATTTCACATTTCGACTCAAAAAATCACCTCCACAAAGAGGGTTTATTAAAACCACTCAACCTACTAGTCCCTCTCCAAATTAGTCTATCACATAACCACGTTTGTTTTATTTTCTTTATCACAATTTGATTTTATTGTTTATTTTTATCTCTGTACTGTGTCTTTACTCCCCAAATTTAATCTCCTTGAGGACAGGGATCTCGTGTATCTTATTCATCTCTGTATCCCTAGAAATAGTGACAATGCTTGGCAAATAGTAGGTCATCAGCTAAGTGTTTTAAATGAATGAATGGGTAAATGAATAATCTTGCCCATTATCACACAGCTTTTAAGAGGAAGAGATTGGATTTAGACTGAAGTAACCTGATGTCTACATTCAGCCTTTGTGGGCAGTTTAAAAGCAAGTAGTTCATGTGTACGTGCACACACATAGGTGCATGAAAAAAAAGAGAGAGAGAGAGGTACACAGACACAGTGAGAGAGGAAGAAAGAAAGAATGTTGAAGAAAATGGAAATATCTGCTTCTATCTGCTAACCTGGCACATTGTTTTCATTTAGTGCCAACCCAGAGCTCTTAACTAAAGTGAAACTGTGAATCTTTGCATTCTGTTTAAGCCAGTAAAGCATTTTCATCTAAGATATCCATTAAGGTAGCAAGTGTCTTTTAGTTTAGTACAGCAGTTTTGGTAGTAGCAGTGTTATGAGTCTGTAGATTGCACAGAGCCTCCCACTAGTAATATATAACACAGAGCTTGTGTTTTAGCATCTCTTTGGAATAAAGGTTATGGGATGAGGTTGTGAAAAGTATGGCATTTCTGAGTCCCCGGATGAATTTGAGCCACTAAATTGTCACTGGCCCTATTGTTTAGTAAGTGGCTATTCCATCTAAAATCTGCCATTATCCAGGATTACATTAGGCATTTAATATACATTATTTCACTTAATCTGTACCACAGTTAGCCTGTGAGGCAGACATCATTATCCCATTCTACAGCTGAGGAAACAATTCAACTGAGAATTTAAGTAAACTACCTAGGCAGTGTCAGTAAGCAAATTCGGCATCAGGTTTGGGACTCCCTAGTCCAAATTCTTAACCACTCAGCTATGTTTAGAGGAAGATATTAAAATCCTTGAAAAGAAGCGTCATTTATATTTAAACAAATTACTAAGGATTAAACAATAAGTAAGATTCAGTATCTACAGTGGAAGCAGCCTGGGATTAGGCATTACTATATGTAGGTTCTGGAAGTAGCTTTGATACTGTGTGTCTACACGATATTAAGCAGCTCATCCTGTGGAGTATTGGAAAAAAGCCTTGTACCTGCCTCTCAGATGCCTGCATCCAACCCCAGCTTTACCATTGCCTGTCTCTGTTACCTTGTACAAATCACTTTATTTCTATCTGCTTCAGTTCCATAACTGTAGGTTGAAAAAATAATACCTGACACATGGAGATTAAGAAAGATAATATGTCAGAAAGTGTTTAGAAAATGATAGTGCCAGGGATTAGGAATTTTAGACAATGACTGCTTCAGCATTTAATAGATATTATTTTTTAAAATATGGCTTTCTCTTAGCACAAGAGATTATCGCTTTGGTGTTTCAGCCAAAATTTCCATTTACACCTTTTTGCTTTGTTTTGTTCTACTTTTTGTTTTTGACCAGTAGCTTTAATAAATTATTTAGGTGATTAATTTTTGCTACTGACATACTCTGACTGTCTCCTTCACAGAGCTTTAGAATGTTCTAGTTTTGTTTGTTGATGTCTCAGAAGATGGGTTTCATTAGGATGAAGACTGCGGTTCATTCATCTGCCTCCCCTAACCCACACATAGTACCTGGCACCCAATCAGCCCCTTGTCATTGACTGAATTAATGAAGACCTATTACTTAGCCTCTTTGGACCTTAGTTTCTTTTTTAAACAAGTTTTTGGTTTTTTTTTTTACGATATGCGGGCCTTTCACTGTTGTGACCTCTCCTGTTGTGGAGCACAGGCTCCAGACGCGCAGGCTCCGTGGCCATGGCTCACAGGCCTAGCCGCTCCAGGGCACGAACCCGTGTTGCCTGAATCGGCAGGTGGACTCTCAACCACTGTGCCACCAGGGAAGCCCTGGATCTTAGTTTCTTAATCATTGCAGATTCAAATAGAAAAACAGTGTAAGCATTTCAGAGAATTTAAGCCAAGCCTAGGAAATGTTGACTTTCATGCCAAGACATTTCATAACTTACTTACTGTTGCCCATCACTAGTTATCACTTGCAGATTTAGTATCAGAAGACACACTAAGCTGATAGGCAGGGAGTGAGTAGCCCAGTCTCCACACCACTGAGCACGTCTACCTTTGGAAACAATCTGTGGGAAGCTGTCATGTAGAAAATGATTGTCTTTTCATGTGGGTTTGTAGTCATTTATTTTCTTACCGTGAGTGCCTTGGTTCTGTCATCTGGTGTAGCGTGCATTTTGATTGCCAGTTGGTTACAAGCCACAGCTCAATCAGTGGATACCTTTTAATATCTCCTTCCTTGAAACCTATGTGGCTGCCTGCTGTCGGATCAAAGTAATATGGATCCATGACAGACCTGAACAGAACTGACATTCAGTGGAGGTGTGATGGCATTTGAATGTCATTGATAAGAGATGATTAGTTGCTTTAATTTCCATGGAGATTGACATATTTCATTATGCAAAATAATAAACATGTTTTGTATGAATTCCAAGGTTCCCCACTTCATGACATGAGAATTCTAATTAGTTTTATGTGAGCCATACAGAGGGCAAATGAGCTTATAGTTTTGCTTAAATCAAAATGTCAGCATTTTCCTCAGGGGTCTCCTCTGAAGATAGCAATATGCTCCCAGGGGAATCTAAGGAAAACTTCTGGATTTCTAACTCCTTGGTCCCAATCTCTCTTACAAACATCACTGCCTTTCTGACTGGGTAGTGGGATAGATACTCAGATCTAGGATGTTTTAGGTAGGTAGAGCCCCAGCTCTGGGGCTTTAGAGACCAGGGGATATGGTTGTAACAGCAGTAACCCAGGATTTGGGAGAGCTCAGAACCAGCCCCAGTTCTGCCTCTCATTAGCTGTGTGACTTCAGGCAGGTCATTTAATGTCTTAGGACCCTCAAGTTTCACATATGAAAAAAATGAGTATCTTAATTCCTCTGAAATCCCATAGCAATTTATTTGTTTCTCTCCTATGAGAAGATACAGGGAGAAGTCCTAATATTAACTGAACATCTTCTATCTGCAAACCTTGTGCTTAACACTTTCACATCTGTTATTTAATCTACATAACAAGTAAATGCCATTATCTGTTAGAAGAAGTGGATATAATGACCTTCCTGATCCCTAGTCCCTATCCTTACTTGAGCCCCACCTGTAGACTCAGCCCTGCTCTGCACCTTGGAAGCCACCATGACCTGGGAGAATATGAGGAACACTAATTCTGTGGCTCAGAGGAATCAGCATCAGAGCATCCTTGTTCCTTTGACAATGTGCCTATTCACTACCCTTCATTCATTCTTCAAACATTCAGGGTTGCCTACTGTGCACCACATCTGCTTGAGTGAGCAAGCCTGAGTCCAGGACCTTACAGAGCTTGGAGAATAGAGGGGGAGACCACGTAAGTAAAGAGGTCATGCTGCCCAGTGTGAATGTGTTTGGTGCTAATATAGAGATAAGCACAGGCTATTGTGGAAGCACAGAGGAGAAACTCAACCAGATTGAGGGTGGTCAGAGAGTCTCCTTAAAATAGGTGATAACTAATACATTTATTCAGAAACATTTATTGAGTGTCCAGCAGTCACTATTCAATGAACTAATGACAGAGCAGTAAAGTGAGCACAATTTAGTCCCTTGTCTTATGGAAAGCAGACATGCTAATTACCATCAGTCTGAAGGTGATGTTGAGAGCTGTGAAGGAACATAAAGCAAGAGAAGGGGAATGATGGTTCAGGCTTGTGTGCTGAGTGGGGTGGTACATTTGTGTTAGTGCCATCAGATCAGGCCTCTAGAATTCTGAGGTAGCATTTTGAGCAGAGCCCTGAAGAAGATGAGAAAGCAAGTCAACAAGATATGTAGGCACAGAAAACCAACAAGCACAAGGACCTTGAGACAGTAACTGCTGTGTCAGAGGAACAGCAAGAGTGACCAAGGGGGAGAATAGTAGGAAATGAGGTCAGAGATGGCCTGGGGGAAGATTACCTAAACCTTCTAGGGCACAGTGGGACTTAAATGGAAAACTATTGGGGGATTTTTGGGTTGTCACAATTGGGTTGTTTTTAAAGGGGAGTGTACGTGTGTATAAGCATGTGTGAGTATGTGTGTATGTGTGCTTCAGTGGTGGCAGGAACAGAGAAAAGTAATGGGAGAAAAACTTGTGGTGCTAAACAATTTTGGAATTATTCTCAGGGCAATGCAAAGCCACTGAAGGGTTGGGCTTCCCAGGTGGCGCAGTGGTTGAGAATCTGCCTGCTAATGCAGGGGACACGGGTTCGAGCCCCGGTCTGGGAGGATCCCACATGCCGCGGAGCAACTAGGCCTGTGCGCCACAACTACTGAGCCTGCGCGTCTGGAGTCTGTGCTTTGCAACGAGAGGCCACGATAGTGAGAGGCCCGCGCACCGCGATGAAGAGTGGCCCCCGCTCGCCGCAACTAGAGAAAGCCCTCGCACAGAAACGAAGACCCAACACAGCCAAAATAAATAAATAAATAAATAATAAACTCCTACCCCCAACAAGAAAAAAAAAAGGAGAAAGGAGTGGAAATCAGAGGCCAGGACACTCCTTTGGAAACTGTTGCTGGAAGTCAAGGCTGACCTCTGGGTATATTCTGGATAAGCCTAGATAACCCAGCCAACACTCACATCCCAGATCCCATGACTCTGCATCGCTTCTGCGTCTTCCAGTCATAGCTGAGGTTTTGTACCCACCGTCCAGTGTGCCTGCAGCTAGCCCTCTGCTGGGATCCCTGCTTTGCACCTGGCCCTTGTCCTCGAAACCAAATTTATCTGTCAGTCATCCCCCGGCACTTTGTTCTGGCAGGTCACCTGCCTAGGCTGCAGCCCAATACCTTGCATAGTCCTAACTCTAAACTCTTCTCTATTTGCCTGGGTCATTTCTAAGCCCATGTCCCTCTCTCTTTGGGGTGGCCCAGTGTCTGGGGTCTCAGGCCTTCCTGATGTGGAAGTCCCTGAGCAGCCAGTTTTGGAGAAGAAAGTGTTAGATTTTAGTATTCTACTTGAAGTCCAAGTATGCTATAGACAAAGGTAGTCTTTATTGTCACTGCCCCTTTCAGAGCGCTTTTTACCTTCTTCCTCTCTTTCCCCCATCACCGAAGTGCACAGTGGTCCCAGACAAAGGGCGTGGGCTGCACATTGTTTCCAGGTAAGAGTTAGAACTCCACGTGTTATCTTCTGTTTTTCCCCTTTCCACACACAAGAAACATTTTGCAGAGAGACCCTGGAAAAAAATTGAGGGCAGAGTATATGCAAATGTTGTCAGTCTTCGAAGATGGGTGTTCAAGTATCTAAGAGGAAGATAATTTTGAGCACAGAAGTCTCTGCCTTTTACACATCTGCTTGTAAAGCACCTCACCTGTATCGACTGAATCCATTCATGGATCTAACTACATTAGACTGTGACAAGGCTCTTGAAAACTTCTCATTAATTCTGTTCCAGGCCAAGATGCTCACCTCAGCAAAAATGATCCTTTCAGACATCATGCTCCTGATAAAGTAAATGAAGACATATTAAACATCAGTAGTCGTTTTATGAAACTTCTATTTTTTGAATGCCTATCATGTGCTAACCATTGTTATAAGCACTTTGTATACATTATCAGGGACCTAGCAAAGTAGAGCATATAATCCCCAATTTAGAGTTGAAAGCCCCACCATGTCCTGCATGGTCCTGTGTATTCTTCCCCCCCCCGGATCAGTTGTGACCTATGTGAGTGGTTAGAGCTGGGATCTGAACCCAGTTTGAGTGATTCTAATACTCACTCATTGTTTCTTTAGACACCTTTGGCAGGCCATACTTCTGCCTACCACAGTATCCAAGGACCTGACCAATATGTAATATATAAAAACACATCCAAAATAGGAGCCGTTATTATGACTCAGGCAGGGGTTAGCTGGAGAGGATGGAGACTCGGTGGGAGGGGGAGGCAGTTGATGAGTGAGTAGGGGGAAAGTTGCCTAACATACCAATTCCAAAACTCACCACTACTTAGATTTAGAGAAGGAGGGACTGAGAATTGCCTTTATTCTTCTTAGAAAAACTGATTTCTCTGCTTGGTAATGGCAAATTACTTTTATCTAGATAGTAAAATACATCAAAAATCTGAACCTCTGCCAAAGGTAGAGATTCCCAATGAGCCAGTAGTAATCAACTGGATGATATTTGAGTCTGACCTGCTTAATTCACCATCGTATCATGTCCCCAGGCTGATGGACATTTCAGGTAGGAAAGGGAATGTGACTAGAAATCATGTCTTATACTTCCTGAATCTAGTAAAGATAAGGATGACATCATGATGATGATGATGATGATGGTGATGATAATAATGAGAATAGTGATGATGACAGAAACAGCAACTAACATTTTTGAATTTGCAAGGCATCGCACTAAGTGTTTTACATTCATTATCTTACTCTTCAAAGTTTTGTGAGTTACGTACTGTTATTTTTCCCATCGTATAGCTGGGGAAACTGAAACTTAAAGGGGTTAATTAAGTATCTTGTACATACAGCATCTAACAGACATTAAATGAAAGAACCACTATTCAACTCTGCCTACTACAAAGCCTGAGTTCCTAACCAGGCTACTTGCAATATTTCAGAAAGCCTAATCCAATAGAACATTGGCTCTACAAAAGTCTTGTGTATTCTAAATAAAGAAACTGCTTCCTTTGCTTTAGGCTGGAGTTATATCACCCACTCTGCTAACAATGATTTGTTCAGCCTGATTGGAAGCTTGTTATGATGGTTCCAGACATATTGACTGTAGTTTTTTTTTTTTTTTTAAATAAGGATCAAATCATCACTTATTATACGCAGTTGGCTTGGTAGGAAAATTCTTCAGTGCATGGAATCTATGGGGTAAAAAAAATAAATGGAAACGTTTTATTGATACTGGAACAGTTGGTGCCTCTGTTCTGAAATGTAATGTACTCCAGCCTAAAAAGCCTTAAGTTTACATCTCTGGTGTGTGAAATTAAATTAACACCCTATGTTATAAATTCTGTTGTATCATAATTTTTTACCTCATGTTTACTTTAAATGTCTTTTGAAAATCATCCAAAACACCATAAACCTTTTCTTTAGCAACCACCTCTACAGTAGAAAGGAGACTAGTAAACTTCTTGCCATAGCAGATGAAGTCAAAAGATTTAAATGTGGATGTGGATCTTGGAAAAGGAGCTGAATCAGGGATCAAGCCAGAGCACCAGGGCAACTGAATGAGGTGAAAACCCTGTTTGACCCTGGCAGTGTGAGAGTTTTAGAGACAGTTATGGCAAGAAAAACATTTCTGTAATTTTTAAGAACCATGGAACTTCATGCAAGTGGGAGTTGAAAATATTTTTAGAACTTTGAGGTAGGCTGTGCAGGCCATGAGCAAAGCTACCACTTGCTTTGGCCGTCAGAAATGGTCCAGAAAACACTTCTCAAAGATGGCTGCTTTATGGCAGCTGTGTTAGAGCCAAAAGGAAGACTTGATTATAACAAGCAAGGTGTGGTCATACACCTATCCTCCTTCTCTGTCCTGGACTAGGGCTCCATCTTGTTAGTATCTGCCACTAGCATCGGATTTCCCCTGACATTGGCGATGTGTCCTGACATTCTGTCTCTTCCCACGCTTTTGCTTTTACATTGAGGAGTAGCTCTGGCATCTTAGCCTTGCTGATTTCTCTCTGCTCACTCCTCCAGCAATTGGGAAATAATTACTTTTGTTTGTCATTCAAAGTGCTTTAATCATTACTTATTCACTTATTCATACAGTCAATTAGTCAGCAAACATCTCTGACTATCTATTAAATTCCAAGCACTGTAATAGGGAAGAAGACATAGATCTGTATCCCAAAGAATAAGAGAGAGAACAAAATAGATTGATCTAATAAGGGAGACAAGGAAGGCATTATCAGTATCCATTTTGTACAGATGAGAAAAGGAAGACTCAAAGATTTTAAATCACTTGTCCTATTGTGGTTTATCATTAGCCAACTCCACCTTTAAATCAAGAGTCACAAACCATCAGGTGCTGGGTGAATATTTACTGAATGAACCTAGAATGGAAAGCAAGATATAGTTTTAGTAATGGGTTGATATAACTCAGAGGATGTCCTCTTCAGGATCTTCTGACTTAGATATGGCAGGGATAAGTCACGGGCAAATGCTTCTTCTCATTTATTGTGTGTGTATGCCCTGAATGAGAAACATAAAAGATAGAAGTAGAAAAGAAATTATGTATCTCTACCACTGAGGTGATGCAAGATACCTCTTAATTGTTTAGATCACAGGACTGGAGCAAGCCTGCTTGGCTTCACACCATAGCTTTACCACTAACTTTTAGACCACTTGAATAAATATTTTAATCTCTTTGAGTCTCAATTTCACAATATGCAAAATGAAGATAGTAACAGAACCCACCTTAGAGAGTTGATAAGAATTAAAAGAATTGATACACACACACACACACACACACACACACACACACACACACACAAACACACACCATTTAGACGATCTAGTAGAATAAGCTGTGTCAGCTGTTATGATCCCTACTCTCCAGACTCCAAAAGATAGAAGATGTCAAAAGAAGAGAACTAGGTTATATTGTGTTTTGAACTACATATAAGTACATATATTTCTTGTCCCTTTCAGGCAATTCTCATGACTTTTTCCAAAGCACCTTTAGATCTAGTCTTTAAATCTGAGCTTCTTCTCCTGAGGCCTCTAGTCTTTTTGCCTACTCCTGTTGACCAACAGGAAGTTGCTATTCTGCTTGTTTTCTGTCAAGATATCAATAGCCTATTTCTAGGGACCAAAAATTAATATCCACTGAAAGTCATCAAGAGCTATGATTAAACAGATGCCAGTAGGTTATTAAATCAGGGCTCAGTTCTCCACACTTTTCATTTAATAATATTAATCAGCCCTGACTGCTGCCCAGCCCTCATTCAGCTTACAGTAATGGAATTTGGAATATATACATTTCAGCTCTTCTCCTGATTCCCAGCCAACATCTTCCTACTTTAAGAGAAACTGTAAAAATCATTTCTTGTACTGTGTAATAGCAGTTTCAATTTATAGAACTCAAAATCATATGCCAGATTCTATCTTAAGCACATCACTAATATAATCTTACTTCTTCCTCACAACAATCTTTTGAGATAGCTACTACTGTTATTTCCATTTAACAGATAAGAAAACTGTGCTTGGGGGCTTCCCTGGTGGCGCAGTGGTTGAGAATCCGCCTGCCGATGCAGGGGACACGGGTTCGTGCCCCGGTCTGGGAAGATCCCACATGCCGCGGAGCGGCTGGGCCCGTGAGCCATGGCCATGGCCGCAACGGGAGAGGCCACAACAGTGAGAGGCCCGCGTATCGCTAAAAAAAAAAAAAAAAAAAAAAAAAAAAGAAAACTGTGCTTGGGGCTTCCCTGGTGGCGCAGTGGTTGAGAGTCCACCTGCCGATGCAGGGGACATGGGTTCGTGCCCCGGTCCGGGAAGATCCCACATGCCGCGGAGCTGCTGGGCCCGTGAGCCATGGCCGCTGGGCCCGCGCGTCCGGAGCCTGTGCTCCGCAACGGGAGAGGCCACAACAGTGAGAGGCCCGAGTACCGAAAAAAAAGAAAAAAAAAAAAGAAAACTGTGCTTGCCTAATATGACAGATCTAGCAAATCAAAGAGCTGGGGCTTGAACGCATTCTCTCTGACTTAAGAGCTCATGTTCTTATTAACCACTGCACATTCTGCTTTTCCAAGATTTGCTAAAGGTTGCCTTTTTTATACTCCTTCTTAATAGAATTCCTTCAAACACTTCTGAAGACATCTTCCATTTTCCTCTGTCTTTTCTTTGATTCTTCCTCTTCCTCCTCTTTCTCTTTTGCCAACTTATGTTTTTTTTCTCTCCTTCTCCTCCACCTCTTCATCCTCATTTTTCTCTTCTTTCTTCTCTACTTTATCATCCTCTTCCTCCTCAGGCAAAAATAATGCTTACACATGATAGAAAGTATTAAGAGTTATGAAGAAAAGATAGTTTGCATGTCAATGATTAGGAAGCATTTCGTGGAGGAGGTAGTTTTGAGGTGGTGATTAAAGGCTCGGTTGCGTTTGGGTGCATGGACAAGTTCATGCAAACCATTCCAGAAGGAAGGAATGGTATAAATACAGGCATCCTACTAGCATTAATGTGGAAGGGTAGAGTCAGCATTTTGGTTTGGTTGAAATGAAGGGAGACTGAGGAACATTATTAGAAGCTAAATAATAAAGTGAGGCTAGGTTGAGGGGAGCTTGATATTTCAAAGTGAGGGATTTGGACTCAACTCTGGGTTATGGGGAACCACAAGATAGTTTTAAGCATGGACATTATATTTTCAGAGAATTGTCCTTTAAGAAAAATGATCTTCTGGCAGCATATAGGATGAATTAGAGGAAAAGGAAATTGCAGGCAAAGTAGTAGTTTGGCTATTGTTGTCAAACTTGGTTTCTGTCAAAAACCAAATGAAGGTTGACATTGACATCCATACAGACCAAGGATGTAACCTGGGGAATGTACATTCAGCAATTCAATAGCTGGAACTCTACCCCTTTCTCTACTCTCAATAAGGTGTACAGATAGGGATGCAAGTGAGTTAGAATCCTATTATTATGAGGATGGACTTAGATTTTTTTCTAATTTATTTTTTAATAAAATTATGTCCAAATTTTGCTTTTATTAATAGTAACCAATTTCTTGAAATCCATCTCATTACTCTTTGCATCATCCAAGAATGTCAAAGCCTCATGTCAAAATGCCATGATTAAAAGCGACTGGTGTTCATTAGGGTCATCGTAGTGGGAAAAAAAGAGGAGGTGGATATAAGAGAAATTATAGAAATATATTTGAAAAGAGCTGGAAGCTTATTATGTTTCGGACAAGGAAAGAGGTTTCAGCAGAGCTTTTAGGGATTCAAACTGGGGTAATTGGGCAGATAGTGGTGCTAATTAGGAGTTAGCAAAATAAAAAGAGAAAAACACTATTGTGCAGTTTGTTTTATAGTATCATAAATTTTAAAATATCTTTATCCTCTACGTGTCAAAGATAAAGCAGTGGAGGATGGATCTGTGGTATTGTGGAAAGAGGCAGAACAACTGATCTGAGCCTTCTCTGCAAAGTATCAGGTATATAATTTTGGATGAAGTTATTCAATATTTCTGAGTCTTATGAACTGCTATTATTACCAAACATTTGAGCAATTATAGTGGATCAGGCCTCATCTTTGCATATTCCAGTTAATATACCTTACATGGGTACTCTTGAAGAAGAGGAAGCATATCTTTATCCCTTAGGTGATATTTAGTTTATTGGATCACATCTATAAATATTAAGTGACATTTAGATGTAAAATCTTAGACCTTTTTGCGTCTCAGATAAACTACAGTATTTGTTACTTCCACCAACCTTGTCAGATATCTTGATTATTCTTCTTCACCTTTGTAATAGGTTTCACCATTGTCTAGTCCCTTTAAGATACCTGAAGTGAAAGCCCTCTTTCACACAGACACCACTCTATTGTATTCCAGCCCACTTTCTGGCTCAGAGGCAGTGAAACAGTGAAGGGGAAGTGGAGTAAGCTGTCTTCCAAGTGTCCTTGACCATGGGAAAATGAGGGGTGCTGGTCACACACGGAAGAGCAGTTAAGACAGAAATCCATCCAAATCCGTGGCCCAAGGAAAGGGATCCTTCTGTGGACAAGTCACAGCCTGGAAAGCCTATATCTTACAGCAAAGAGACTAAAGGCTAACAAGGCTCAGTTGGCACAGCATCCTGGCTTTGACCACAGCCATCAATAAAGGCTTCCCCCAGCTCTGACCAGATCTGGAGGTCATCACTCTTCCCACTCCACCTGGAATTACCTCTCAGATCCCAGGACTCTCCTCCAGTAAAGTCACTAGTGAGGCCTCTTTCTGTCTCTAATTCTCTTTCTAATTCCTTTGCCATAATGAAACTCTTTGCAGAACTTCCCTTTGTTCCCTGATTTTGACTTTCAATGGCTTGTTTTGTAATTCAGAAGACTAAACTCTGGCTCTATCTGCCTTATTTGTTTTTCCTTTTGGTTTCTGAGATGCAGTGGCAATGCTGGAAGTTCCTTTCATGACAATGAGGGAGAGAAACTACAAGTATAAAGATAGTATTTCTTGATACCTACAGATTTATTTAGCTTTTTATTCTGCGATTCAAATTTATTTCTAATTTGGTTTAATTGTGCCTCTCTAGCCATACTTTCCAACAATCCCTTTTCTCCAGTGAAGTGGGATTATCTTTCTGTAATATATTAGATGCTTTTTGCCTCCATGCTTGTTCATTTGGAATATACTTCCACTTCCCCCAGTTGGTTAAATCGCCTTTGTCTCAGCCTGTTGAAATCCTCCTGTCTATTTTTCAATGCCATTTTAGTGGTACCTCCTCGATGCAGCCTTTCCTCATTTTCCAAGATGCTCCCTTTATTGAATCTCCATGGTTTTCCTTAACTCTCCTCTGGCCCAATCTCATCATAGTTATCTGTGTATTTCTCTTAACACTCTTACTAGTTTTTAAACTCCCTAAGCACTAGAGCAGTATCTTACTGTATTTCACAGTATCTCACAGATTTTATATTATCTTTCACCATACTTCTATTTGGAAAAGTTTGAATTGAAAAGCTTTCAAAAAATACCCACATTATTAAGCCATGCTGAAGTGAGTAAGCTTTATATTATTTTAGAAATGTGATAACCAAAATATATGTAACGTATTCCACCTGGTGATTGTAAGCTGTATATCCAAAGACATTCTCTATCCCTCTGTTACTGTTGAGATTGTGATAACGATGCAAATTCTTGTGCAACTATAATCACAGTGGCTAAATTTCATTATTTTATTTATACCAGGCAATATACTAAGTATTTTAAAATAAACAGTAATTTTATAAGCACTGAGTTTGTGGTTTATCTTGAATTACTTAGATGAGTTTTATTGCCATTGGAACCCATATATTGTAGAACCAAGAAAACATAATAACTTTCAGACAAATTCAGAATCTGAAAAGGAAAACTAAATTGCTATTGATTAACCATTCAGTGCATTTTCCAAATGTTTCTCTTATGTTTTCTGGTTGCCTAAGTAACTAGATAGATGAAGTCAAGTATGACAGCTAGATATTTTTTCCAAAATCAAAAAGTTTCTGTATAATTTTCCCCAAGACGCTCACTCCCAATTTGGTGGTGTAGATTTCTTATATTGAATTTTCTTGGCTTTACCAGGTCAGATTAAAAAGAATCTACATTCTCTTTATGTAGGGACTTCTTAATTGTACTACAAAATGTACTACATCATCAACTTATCAGGAGGCACGTTTTTCATTGCTATGAGCCTACTGAGAGTAGTGTCTTACTTATCTTTGTATGTCCAGTGTTTAACTTAGTGGCTGCCACATACTATGTACCAAATAACTATTGAATGAGCTATCGAATAGATAGAAAGATGTTTCTGTACTTTATCTTGAAGCTTCGGATTTTTTTAAGCCAATGATAATGAGCTTCCTTAGTGGCAGATGTTGCTCCGTTACTCCAAGGATGTTCATAAGATACTGTTCTGCCTTAGCTGAAAGGACTTTTTACCTTCTTTTCTGTCTCTGGGAATGAAAAATGTTATTTTAGGCAGATTTTTACACCTATTTTTCAATAGATGGAATTCATCTTCTCACTGGTATTGACATATACATAATTAATCAGCGATTCACACCACCTTGTAATTTGGGGACTTAATTTTGCTGTACTCCTAGGAAGGACCTATCAAAAAGCAGATTCAGCAAGCTCATTTGGCAACCAGCTTGAAGAGTCCTCTCTGATTTTGGACAGTGTGTTCAGAGGAAACAAAAAACATCATATGTTGATTCTGGCCACTCTTAACTGAAACCCACTGACTTTGGGTTAAACCTGAGCTGGGGGAATGATCTAATGAAACAGAGTCTTCAAAATCTAAGTTGTCTGAGCCTTGCCGCAGATGTCTTAGAAGGCCTACTCACAGGTAATATTTGTATCACTCAATATCTTATTGAGATCTACTTCTTATATAGGAATAGAGAAGAAATGGCAAAGAGAGTGATGTCACCTGACCTGACACTCTTTATTGCTTACCCCTTTGTAATTAGAATGAGTCATATGAATAGTTCTGGCCAATAGATTGTGGGAAAAATGATATGTGTCATACCCAGGCCTAAGCAATATCAATGCATCTTTCCTCCAGTATGTTCTTCTCCTGACACAGAGATGGTGTAGCTTCAAAATTTGAAGTCTCTTATTCTAGATCCCTGAGCGGTTATGTAGAGCAGAGTGCCCTGCTGACCTGCAATGATGTAGTGTGAGTGAGAACTAACCTTAGTTTTATTAAGCTACTGAGATTTACTGTATTCTTACAAAAAAACCTAACCTATCCTGACTAACACAGAGGGAGAGAGGACAAGAATTAACACTGATTGAGCACCCACTATGTGCCTACACTGTACTAGGACATTCATATGCCCTGCTGTTTCTGTTGTTGTTTTATTATTTTCCACAAAACCTCTGTGAGGTAGTTATTATAATCTCCATTTTACTGATGAATACATTGAGGCTGTAAGATTTGATGACCTTGTGGATAGCAAAAGATTGAGATGGTCTGTCAATAAATTTGTTTGAGTCTCAACCAATGGGGTTTCTCCCAACCCCATCCTGTTTCAGTGACACCATGTTGACTTCCATTAACATGTAGTTGCTAACTTTTAAGGCCAATCGAAGTTTTGAGCAAGCACAATTGAGGCCTACAAAGTCTCTTTATTCCTAAGGAGGGAGCCAGGACAGTAGGGTGTAATGTGAGTATAGGGTGTCACCTAAAATGGGAACCAAATGCCCTGCAGGCATGAGCAAGGGATAATTCTCTGGTCCAGACTAAGTTCCTTTGGGTATAGAAACTGCTGTCAAAAGAATCTAGCCCAATGATCAAAGTTAGAATTAAGGTACTAAGACCAGAGCCAAAGCAGTCAAGGTTGGGGGTAACAGAGGACACTGAAAAATACAGAGGCGAAGTGATATGGACAATGATGTTCACAACTGCTTCTACTCTCCCTCTTCTGTCTTAAAGCAGAAATATTACAGACCTGCCTTCTGACAGCCATACGAATTGCCTACTTATTTAAGAAAAATTAATATTGATTAGGTGAGTGATCACGGAGTCACAGTAAGCCACTTTGGAATGAGTTAAGCATATTTGTGTCATAATGCATATACAATTAGCATCCTTTAGAGTTATTTGGGTGTTTCTTGTAAATTATTGCATATGACTCACTTTGGCTCCATAGGAATTATGTTATTTAGTCTCATTATTGGGTATTGTTCATTCTTGCTAATGAATAAAATGAAAAATAGAAGTATTATGTATTCAAAGTATATCAAATTAAGTGCCATAGAGAGAGGGTAAATAGGGACGTGTTTACCAGATCATTGCATGTAGGAGATAGGAGGCTCTTTTAGCTGAATGATAAACATCCAATAAAATTCTTTACAGTGTATAATGACTTCTGGACTTAGAGCCATAACAACTGGGTTGAAATTCTGGCTCCATATAAGATGTACATTCAGATTACTTAACCAAGCCACTCCTCTATAAAGTGAGTATAGGTAAGTTTACCTTACATGGTTGTCATGTAAGAAAATTATAGAGTAGAATACTTATAAAAGCACATGTGATCTGGTGCATTATAGATGCACAATAGTGTTAGAGACTCCGTTTGCCCTTTAAATACATGGACTGTATTACCCCAGTAGGTTATTCAAGTTTAAAACATCAATGACTATTGTTCATGCTTCTAATAAACAGGCATGGGCCTAGCTTAGATGTGCCAAAAGAGCCACCTGGCTTCAAAAAATCTTCAAAAGGGGAGAATTACCTTGGTGAACTCATCAAGCTCCAGGGTCAGACTTTTGTTTTGCAAGCCCCAAAACTCTAACTCAGCAGAATTGCAGTCAATCAAACTCAGGGATACTGATCCATATTAGCAAATCTCATAAGATACTGATGGAGATAAATAGATACTTATTGGAGTTTATTCATTTTAATGAGAAAAAGTTTCTAAGCTGACTAAGTGCCCACATACTCAAACCAGTTCATGATCTGTTGCTACAGAAATTGTAAGGGGGAACCAAATGATAATGGTAAGCTTACTTGGGTCTGAATAGGCTAGATTATATGGGAGAGACAACCACAAAATCTGTGTCTTTAAACACCAAGGCTCATTGATCTCTCAAAGGTCATGTTTCGTGATGGGGGTGGTGGGATATTTGACTTTAACCTCCTTACTCAGGAACCCAGGGTGACAGATGCTCCACTTCATGAAGCTGCTGCAGCAAAAGAAAAGGAATGATAAGGACCTTGCACTTGTTTTAAAAATGCAAGAAATGACACATAACCTCGACAATGAAATGGCACATTTCATTGGCCAAAGTAAATCAATATGCTATACTTAAGTTTAAGTCACTCTGGTCAGTTAAGCAGGCCGGAATACCTTTCTGCACAGTCATTCTGACACAGAATGATGGGAGAGCACATGTTAAATTAAGTAGGAAGAGGACTTTATGCCCCCCCAAGATATTCATAACTAGTTTCCAATAATCTGAAGCAGATATATCACTGTGAGGTTATTCAAAACCTTTCTGAATCTGTAGGAAGTACATTGTGGGAGGGGGAGGGAAGAAAGAGCAGTTAGGTACCCCTGAACTGTGAAATGAAGAAAATAAGATTAACCTCAGAGTTAACTTATAAAATCAAGCCTTATTAGATCTGGATATGCAGGTTATCTGAGAGAGACTTGAGGGCTCCCAGGTCAGCAAGACCTGAATGTCATCTAAAGGAGGGAATTCATGGGTATAAATAAAAATATATCTATGAGAATGAGGTTGGTCAGCCAGCAAAGAGGAAATAGAGAGTCACTGAGGCAAAGCTTGGCAGTTCATATCCTACTTCTATTCCAGGGAGAAGATGCTCTGCCAATAGAACTTTATGAGTGTGTAGGCAACTACACCTTTATGTGGCTTGAGGGACAGCAGGCTTATGGGCATTGTGGCATTAAGCATTCAAAACTTAGAATGAAACCACCTTTGGTCTACCTACCTCCTTTACCAAGTGTACTCACCAATATCCAGTTCCCCCCTACTTTGGGGTACGTGGGATGATTGTACTTCGAACAGTTCTACATTTGTCAACCATAGTCAACATTTTTCTTTTCTGCTAAAATCCTTTAACAGATAGTTTCCTCAAGTCAGAAGAGTAATGTATTCATTTAACGTTTTTGTTGCTTATTGCTCATTTATTCCATTCTTCGTCATTCTTTCATACATTCAGCAGACTTTAGAATACCTACTATGTTGAAAGCCATATGCTTTGGGAAACAAAATGAGGAATAAGATAATATTGCCTTCAAAGGACTTCATTTTGGAGAGACAGGAAAACATAGGCCCAAATTGTTAGAAGTGTTAAATGAAAGCAAGAAGAGTACTTTGTGCTGAAATTCAGAACTAGCCAACTTGAGGGCTTTACAATATTTCACCATCATATTAGATTATTCTTCCAAGTTTACAAAGAACTTTCTAATAAATGATCTCATGTAATCCTCTCAACAGTTCTGTGGAAGGTAGTGTTACCCTCTTTTACAGATGAGTCAATACAAGTTTATTGAAGTTAAGCAACTTGCTCAAAGTTTCATTATTATTAACTGACATAATCCACATTTTCTAAAATGTTCTCATACTATAGGCTTATTTTAAATCCTGTGCCTATAGCACTTTTGATCCTGGATTCACAACCAGTCCTATTGCCTGGATCATTTGGCACTACAGGTTACAGGAATACCAAGATGTCCTGATTTGGTGAAAGTTAACTTTCATGAAGCTATATTATAGGAAATAAGGTCTGCAACAGAGATCAACACTTGTTTGGATGTAGCCACTTAAAAAATTTTTCATATGGGTTACATACATGTTTATTCTTTTGTTTATTTACCATTTGAAGAACAAAGTTTTGTTTTGAATTCTCTTTCCAGAAACATAGGTAGCTTTTATTATCTGTATAAATGAATTTCTCCACATTTCATTGCTCATCTTATAGAGAAATTTGGAAGAATGCTAGAAATGAATTTCTTTTGTAAATAAAAGTGAAGAAAAATAAAAACATAATGTGATGGAAGAGAAAATTTTCTTAAGTTAAAAAGACTGAAATAAAGATATCAGAGAAGAAAACTGTTTGAATATTCACTTAAAACTTCAGGGACAGAACCTTGATGAGTTTGTCAAAGTCTCTGTCTTATCCTAGAAACAATTCAATAAACTTGTTTTGAGTTCTTATGTTACCCCACACTGAGTTAGGAAATGAAGTTACAACAAGAAACGCTCCTGGCTCTCAAAGATCTTGAAGTTTCATAGGGGGGAAACAGAAAAGTGGAGAATTTCAATACAAGAGAGAAAATGCTTGAACTATAAAGTGAGTAGAAAGCACAGAGTTGGAGATGGGTGTTGGAAGAATGGACTAAAATCCAAGAACAGTTTGGGGAACAATGAGATAAGTCTCTCACAGGAAGCTGCTTCTGAACTAATACCTGAAGATTGACCAGGAGCTAGCCAGAGAAAAAGAACAAAGGACACTGGATAAAAATAATGTTTACTACCATCAAGTGAGTAACTCTGTGCTCTATGCCAGGCATCATTGATGACCATTAGTGTAAATTACATCCTGAAATTCTCTTAGCTACTCTGAGAGATGGGCAATATTTGCAAAAACAGGACAAGAGAGAAACTTGTGCAATTTCCTTCAGATGACCAAAGAACTCTAGTAAGAAGCCTCTGGGTGAAAGAAGATGTGACAGAATAGATATAATGAGGCAGAGTTTTAAAATAATTGGAAATAAGGCAAGAAAAACATGATATAGTGTTTGAAAATAATTGAAATTAAGGAAAGATATAGGAAAAGAAAAAAGACAATTAGAAATCCAGATATAGTAAAAATCTAAATGACAGTCAAAAAATTAATAATAACTGGTCCTGTTTATTGAGTGTTAGCCATATTCCAGGCCTTGTTTTACGTACTTCCATGTATTTTCTTTCTTTTAATCCTCAGAACAATCCCATGAGGGAATTCTTATTATCTTTATTTATGTATTAGGATACTGATGAGCCAAAGAGAATAGGTGAATATTTCTGTCAGACAGTAAGAAGTGGAGCTGAGTTTTGAGCCCAGATATGCTGACTCCAGGGCCTAGGCACTTCATCACTATTTCTTTGACCTGCTGGATACCAACAATGGGATTAGCACAGTCTATAGCTTCCTTTTGTAACATTATATTTTAGTTATATATTCCTGAAACTAGACCCTATTTCCTATGAGGGGAAATATTGCCAGGCCCTTGCACCTCTTATCTGATTTGGGAAGCATATTTTCCCCTCAGTAAAGATGGTTAATCTCATCCACTGACTTTTTCACTGGTGTAACTCTCAGGAAGTAAACAGCCTTATGACCAGAACATGGGAGTTTATCACAGTTCCATGTATACTGACAGCTTTCACCAGTTATAGAGCAAACATCACTCACTCTTTTGCTTTTGTAGATAAGACAAAGCATTATAAGGATAGCTAAAGAGTCTTGGGTACAGGAAACAATTTAAAGACTAGGGTGTTAATGATTTTTTTAAAAGATATTAAAATCATAGATTTCCATATTTCTATGAAGTTGCTAAGGAGTGTAATGAAGACTCATTTAAAATCATTTTCATTCCGTGCATTGTGTCCATGAAATAATATATAAGATGGGAAGAGTGTGAGCAAAACATCTATTAAGAGTCTGAGCTCTTTTTTGAAGTATACATATTCAAGAAACAAGGGAAATGAAGTTCTGAGATTTTCATAGAGAAATGAGAAAAGGAGGATACATTATAACAGCAAACTGCTATTTTTGTTCCTTAAGTGCCAATAGACTTTTTCTCCCTTAAGATAAATAATTGTTTCTCTTTATGGCAATTATGACATAGAACTTTCATTTGATTATATTTTTAGTGTGTTGAGTGGTCCTAATGTGGATGCACTTAAACTGTGCCTTCCATTCTATTATATGAAAGTCCCATGGTAATTTGTAAAATTTAAATTTACCATGGCATCAATTAAAAATATTTTTTCTACCACCTCTTTTTGGTTAGCATATGTTTTGTGTTTCCTTTGTGTGTGTTCCAGTTTTTCACCACAATATATAGCACCTATTTAAGCCTAGTTTGAATTTGTAAGGCATTATATTTCAGAAAGCAAACTTAAATAAGGTTTTCCATCAAGACTGTCCTTTTATGTAGCATGTTTTTTTTTATTTCTTAAAAGTATAATAAATATAAAGAGCAGTGATTCTCCAGGATGCAAAGAATTCAATACCAACGTCTATTGAAGCTCTTCATCTGAATATGCCAAGGCACCTAAGCCAGTTATTCAGATTATATTATTGAGTAAATAAGATGCCTTACACACATCACCTTCTATAGGTTAAAGAGTGAAGTTTGGGACTCAAACACATCTGGGTTCAAATTTAGCCTGGCCTTTTACTAGCTGAGGAGACTTAGTCCCTTTTAAATCTTTGCATTGAGAAAAAGAATGTAATTATGGGGGCTTCCCTGGTGGCGCAGTGGTTGAGAGTCCGCCTACCGATGCAGGGGACACGGGTTCGTGCCCCGGTCCGGGAAGATCCCACATGCCGCGGAGTGGCTGAGCCCGTGAGCCACGGCCGCTGAGCCTGCGTGTCCGGAGCCTGCGCTCCTCAACGGGAGAGGCCACAACAGTGAGAGGCCCGCGTACCGCAAAAAAAAAAAAAAAAAAAAAAAAAAAAAAAGAATGTAATTATGTAACTGTGGTTTTGGAGGCTATTGTTTCTAATTAGGGCACTCACGTTGGTTCTGAAAGGTTTTAAATAGGCCATTTAACTTGTCTATACGATTTCCTTCTTTATTATTAAAATTATGTGACTATTAAGTTAGTCATTTCAGTCTTAGGGATTTATCCTTAGGTAAACTATGCAGAAATTCATGCATATGGGTGTTCATATGCAATGTTGTTTACACTAGACAAGAAAATTTAAAAGACCTAGATGTCTAACAATAGGAAATTAGTTGAATTATAGTAGTATAGTGATACATTAGAATTATATGCTGCCAATGAAAATGTTGATAGATGTACTTTAATTAAGATACGCTATCATATGGAGAAAAAGCAGGTGACAGAAAAATGTATAGCATGATTTTATTTTTTTAAGCTAAGTATATTTGAGCAATATGGGCAAAAAATAATTGTTTATCATGTGCTATATTCCAAACACTATTGTAAGTCTTTTACATGTATCATCTCATTTCATTTATGAAATAACTCTTACAGTCCTTACTATTAATATCATTTTTATATTAAAAAAACAAACCTGAAGCCCTGAAATGTTAAATAACTTGCCCAAAGACACACAGTCAATGGTTCCAGTACTTGAACCTGAGTCCATGTTCTTTACCACTGTGATATTCTTACCACTGCTTCCTAAAAAATTCCATAATCATGAACAATACAATATTAATAATGGCCATCAATTAACCTCTTTTACTGAGTACATGGAGGCTTACAGATGGCATATTACTCAAGAGTATGAACCTCGACCTTGCTTCTGTCACTCACTAGCGGTGTTACTTTGAAGTTCCTTAGCTTCTCTGGGCCTCAGGGTCCTCAAGATTAAAACAGGATTAACAGTGATTTATAGTTTCTATACGTATTAAACACATTAATGTATATATATTATTTAAAATGGTGCCTGGATAGGAAAAATATTTTTTAAGTGTTAACAACCACTAAATCTGCCACAGGGCTAAGATGGGGTAGAATCAGAATTTGAAACTTGGTTTAACTCCAGTACAAATTCTTTCATCTATATACTGATCCTTCTAGACCAGTATCCCTGGCTGAGCACTGTAATACTCATATTCTCCCAAGATTACAAATGAGTTAATTCACCTTTTTTTTGGAGGGGAGGGGTATTTTCATATATTTCTTTGTGTGTGTGTGTTAGTTTCTGCTTTGTAACAAAGTGAATCGGCTATACATATATATATATATATCCGCATATCTCCTCCCTCTTGCATCTCCCTCCCTCCCACCTTCCCTATCCCACCCCTCTAGGTAGTCACATAGTTCACCTTTAAGTTTTCCCCACTGAAGGGCTAGAGAATGTTGTTTGAATAGGATTTCATGTGAAATAAAACAAACAAAACAAAACAGCCTTATGTATTTGCACTCTAATCCCTAGAGATTTTACAAATACTTTACTCTGAGTTATTTGTGGAGCTTTCTCCTCCTAGGAATATTGTTCTCAGTGGTTTCGTGGGGGAGTTTTTATCATTTACAAGAAAAGGACAAAAAATATATTGGTCATGAAAAGTTATGATCCTTACCAGACTATAATTAGAAGTCTATATTATTTTTATGTTGGGCTTCTTTTCTTCATTCAGCACATATTTGTTGAGTGCCCACTATGTTCCAGGCATGGTTCTAGGGTCTGTCTGCCAGTATTTCCTGTTCTCTACCCAATGATGACTATATTCATTATCGACTCTGCCTAAGACATTACCTGAAACCTTAGTGACCTGAAACCTTAGTGACTTGCCACTCATGGTTTTTAACTCATAATTTCTGTAACCAGAAATTCATATAAGACACAGCAAGGATGACATGTCTCTGGTTCATATGTCTGGGGTCTCAGCCAGGAGACTCACAGGGCCTGGAATCATCCAAAGTTTCAACACTCAAATGTTTGGTAGTAAATGCTGGCTGTCTGCTGCCTTCTTAACTGTGGTTGTAGCCTGGAACATCTACACGTGGCCTCTCCATGTGGCCTGGACTAGCTCACAACATAAAGGATGAGTTCCAAAGGCAAGCATCCCGAGAGAGAGCCAGGCAGAAGTGTTATCCTTTTTATGACCTAGCCTCAGAAATCACATAACACACTTTTACTTTGTTTTTCTTTAATATGGTAATGTCTGTAAACTAAAACTCTTTACATATGTTACTTGTTAATGGTGTTCAGTATGGTTGAATGCCAAGACTTTTCAGTGTTTATGGACAATTCTCAACTCTTTAACTTCTCTGATTTGAGGAATTTTTTCCTCCATAAAATGGGGGTGATGATAAGAATTACACCACAGATAATAACTACATTAAAATGATGTTTAAAACTTTGTTTTAAAAAGTGAAATGCATTTTGTGTATTTATTTTACATCACAAGTTTTAAAACTTTCCTAGGAACCTGTATTCTAGAAAAATAATTTCCATATGTGCCATAGTTTGGTCAGCATACTATTCATTTGGGGAGATCTTAGAGACAGATATATGGAGATTTGAACTCCTATTATTTTATTAGCTATGCAATTTTGGACAAATTTCTTAACCTCTCTGAAATACAGGATATTCATCTATAAAATAAGAAATGGCTATCCTCAGAGCACAGGTAACCTTAACCAATCAGTAATTTTAGTCCTTGTAATTTGAAATAAAGGGCACGGAAGGAATGACAGGACTGACGTAATTTGCAATTCTAACACTGGAGGTGACTTGTGGAGCATCAGCGTAGGAACGTATGCAGTCTGATGTATACAGAGACGCTGCTAGCTCAGAAAGGAGCTTTTTGCAAAATGGAAACATACATCCTCCTCAGGAAGATCACTGCACCACGCCAAGGCACACAGCTCAGGGACCAGAATGTGGGCTGAATTTCAGTCCTTGCCCAGGTAGGTTCCTTGGGGCACAGAATGGTTTGCACAATCATATACGGTGGCCCAGTGCCTTCCTATTTCATGATAATTTTAGTTGTTTGTGATAGAGGTCCTCATAACCAGAGTTAAATGCAATGATGTGCTATAAGCAGGCTCTTTAAAAAAAGGCTCTGATTTGTAGCATTTGCTGATATCCATGGTGTAAATACTCTCACCGTGACTGATTTCAAGCTACCAACATTTTGACAACTAGCTCACAAGACAATTATCTCTCACTCGCCTATAGGAGCCAACTCCAGCACACCCATTAGCAAAGAGTGAAATTCAAGCAACTGCCAGAAAATAGCCCTGAGACCTCATAACTTCCCTTAGATACGAAACATCCTATGAGCAGTTCCCATGGTAAAACAGAAGGGCTTCTAGGGCTAAAAGCAGTTTCATAGTAGGTATGCCTTTCCCTCCCCCAGAAAAAAATATTTCTTCACAAACTCTTATTGATTTCAATCTTATGGAAGACAAGTAGAAACATTTTAGAACATTATGTTTCAATGTACTGTGAAGAGGAAAAAAAAATGTGCTATAATCATTTTTTTTAAAATGAGATACACTTCCACAGGATGGTTTTGGAGAGGAGGAGACAGGAGATGATGTCACAAGTCTTATATTGGAGAGAAGCCAGGCTATGCCAGCCAAGAAAAAAATAACCTATTGGTTACATCTTGTTACAGTTCATCATGTCCTATCTGCTCATAATTCTATTTTTTGGTCCTATCTAGCAGACTTTATGGTTACAGCAAATGTCATTTTTTTCATTCATCATCAGAAATGAAGGTTAAACTGTAATCAAAGACTTGGTTGTTGGATTGTTTTTAACTTTATTTCTGTTAAGTTGTGTTTAACTTTATTTTGGTTTTGTATCCTAGCACAAAGGAGGTAGAAAGATTTAGACAGAGGCATCTCTCAATAGGGGAAAGGCTAGTGTGACCTCCCTTTGATTCCATTATATTCACTTGAATTCAACAAATATAAATAAGACTTGCTCCACTCCTCAAGGAGATTATTATTTAGAAGTTGGACTCAGCCAATTTGATCAAAGAAAAGAAAAATACTGGTGCTACTGGTGGTGGTAGTAGTAGTAGTAGTAGTAGTAGTAGTAGTAGTAGTAGTAGTAGTAATAGTAGTAGCAGTAGTAGAATAGTAGCAGCAGCAGCTAATAGAAGACCCAGGTTTGTACTTAGAATCTGATACCTATTGGATATGTGAACTTGAACAAGTTACTTGATTCCTCTGAGCCTGTTGCCTCATCTATAGAAGGAGAATTCTACCTCACAGGATAAAAGGAATATATGTCAAGTTTTCAGTACCCTATCTGACACAGAGTGGGAGTAAAATAAATAGTATCTACAATTTTTGATAGTATCATCATCAAAGCATTGTTGTGAGGATTCAATTAGGTAGCATCCCTTTAAGAGCATGCAATAATTATTTAATGAATGCCTACTGTGTGCTGGGTGCATCTGTAAACTGAGCAGCATATTCACTGCAACAATGAAGGAACACACAGAGGGTCACAAATAGGGTTTAAAGAAAGGTGATATTGAGAGGAGCACAGAGAATGGAAGAAGAGGTGTTGAGAGTCTTACCCCAGTTGGAAGCTACTAATTCCACAGAAGCAAGCCTCTTGCCCATCGCCACAGTATATCATAAATATGAGAATGAACTACTTCTACCACCTCGTTCAAAGGTACAGCTGAAAGTCTATAGCTTACCAATGGTGAATCAGCTAGATGAGTTTTACCTAGACATAAAGATCAACATTTTCATCAAACTTTGGAAAAATATTTGCTTTTAAGGTATAAATATTGAGAATGATTAGAGGAGCAATCAAGTTAGAAAACTTATTTTACCCAGTCTTATGGTATTTGGTACCATTTCTTCAAAATGTAAAGGAGACAGGGCAGAGAGTTTGTATCTTCAAAAGCATACCTCACTGGATATGCTAGTTTTTTTTTTTTTTTTTTTTTTCAATTACCCCTGGAGAAAATGGCTTTAGACTACTTCCAATAGCGCTAATCTTTACTTTTCTCTGCTCATGTGACATTACCTGGTAAAAATAATATGTCACTTCTCTGTATCTTTCATATTTACTGTGCAGTTTCTGTGAATGAGGTCAAGTAGGCTTTTCAGAGCATACATTCAGTCTCCTTTAGGGTGATTTGCCTTCCCCAGGCACAATGTTTTGAAGACAACTGTACACTTTCCTCCCGGCAGCTTCATGCTCATTTCATGGAACATTTTATATATTTCTTCGATATAAAGATATAGAAATGCTGTTACATTCACCTAGGCTATTTGTGAGTCAGGTTTTAGTGGCCTCAAAATGAGGACACTGTAATGCTATCCTCATGGACAGAGCCATGTCCTTAAAGAATGACCCCCTTCATTGAAGAGAGGCAGTCCAGTGTTGCAGAACAAGCACAGGACAGGGAATCAAAAGATAGAACTTAAAACTCTAGTTCTATAAAACTAGTTGTATGAACTTCAGACAAGTCATATGACAACTCTGGATATCTATCTCCCTATTTGTGAAGTAGAGATTAGACTACATTAATGCTTAGGTCCTTCCAGCCTTTGCACTACTGTCACCCTAGGTCTGGGACATCTCCTGGCTGGCTCGAGGCACTTAATATTTTGCAAATTTAAGTCTTGAGTGGCAGGAATGAGATTTTGTGATACTTGATTGAATATTCCTAATGATAAAGATTTTAATTTGTGACAAAAATCCAATGGTGATCTCTGAAGTTAACAGGAATTTGAGGATAAATATTAATGGGAAAGTATGAAGAAAATATGTTTTTTTTAGTTACTAATGCAGTCGTATTCCCACAACCTGACCTTCATTGAATGTCCCCCAAATACCTCGTCAACACCTATTTTTCTGAGTGCTAGTGAGCTGAGTATCTGACCCTTAAACCTACCCAGAAGCACAAAAATGGAAGGTGCTCAGAATGTCCCATCCTTGTCCTAACGCTGCATATATTAATGGCTTCTGAATTGTTTATCTGATTGTCCCTTCTTAGAACCTTCACTTACCTAATGATTACCTACGGAATAAAGTCCAGAGTCATCAGTATACCATAAAAAGTCCTTTCCAATCTGCCTCCTGCCAAATTGCTCATATGCCTTTCCCATTATCCCTCCGCACATACTCAAACTTTACTACTTCATCTGCAGATATTGACTTGTGCTTGTATTTGCTTCTGCCAGGGAGTATGGTCCTAACAATTTATACAAATAAATCCCTTATGTGTAAGCATTGCACATGCAGTCTTTTTTGTGAGAATGCTGTTCTTTGCTTTCTGTGCCCAGCAAACTTTTACTCAGCCTCAGATCTCAATTTCTTGAGTCTTTCCTAACTCCAGATTCCTCCCCAAGCATTTACCTCACTGAATGGCAATTATTTCTTTTATGCCTTTCTTTTAGACTGTAAACTCCTAGACAATAGTAAAAATGGCTTATTTATATCTTCATTTTTTGCACCTAGCATGGCTGACACAGAAAAGATTATTATAAACATTTTGGTGAATTAGAAGAGGGAAGTGATGTCTACTTAGGTGAATATCCACTTTACGCTCACCTCTTCTTTGAAACCCTCCTTGATTTACCCTCACTAATCCCCAGGCACTTCACTTGCCAGTTTTTCTATTTCACTCTTATCTTTATGTATTTGGGTTCAACTATGTTTGCCAACACTTGTGCTTTCTATATTTCATTTCATTTATTTTCATTAGACCATATTTTCGATATACTTTGTCTTTTCATACAGCTCTCCCCATGTGACTGTTTCAATAAAGCTGTAAATATTTCAATATGAATGTTATTTGTTTTGTGTTCATGCCTTTTTATATTCATATTATCTATTTTGTCTATAATTAGATAGAAAGAGATGTTAAAAAATCATTTTGCTACAGCAACTTAGCAGAAGTACTGAATAAATATTTAATGATGGCAACGTGGATTCACTAAAATATACAGAATGAAAATAAAGCAATTGCCACAATCATGCAATGTAAATCTCTGCTACAAAGATTTGTTGCCACTGAAATAGCTCCCATACAATATCTTACTTTTTTGCTAAGGCTTTAAAGGTTTAAATGAGTTCCTGAATTTTAACTTTAATTCCAAGGCCACACAAGTAAGTCACTGGGCTTCGTTGTGCCATCAGCCTAATGTTCTAAGAATAGGAATGGATTGTCCCTGATCTTAGGTTCAATCCTCGGCTCTAAAGGAATTTCTGTGGCTTTACATACAAATTATATACAGCTAGTCTTCCTTATTCCTTCAATGTGTTCTTCCTCAAATTTACCCCTCTCCCTGGAAACTCTTGCCAGATTAATTTTCCCAAGACTATCCTTCATCATCTCACTCAACCAAGATAAAAACGTTCGATGTTAGATCCATTGAAGGGAGACTGATATGTTGAAATAGTTATACCACAATATGGTAAACATTGTAGGGATGGATACATTATTCATTCAAGAAATATTTAATGAGTCTTTACCAGTCCTTGTAATGTGCAAGTTACTGGGGTATAGATTGGTTTGGTCCCTGTCTAGGTGTTTGGGAAGACTTGCAAGGGACATATATCAGCTGGCACTTAAAAGTGAACTAGGAATTTACTACTTCATTCAAATGTCTTAATAATTCCTTACATCTATGAGTTAATCCATGAATTCAAAATCTCTCTCTTTTTCTCTTTTCTCCAGAGCAAAATATAATAGTACTGGAAAGCAAAATGGCAAGGATTAAAATTTTAAAGCAAAATGAAATAACAAAGGAGAATCCAGAACTTGATCAAATATATGAACTTTGAGTTATATATATTCTAAATATTTTAGCACCTTTTGGTAAAAAAATTTTTTAACGTAAGTAAATTTGGGGAACACAGTACTTTAAAGAAAGAGCTAAACTTCTAAAACATGTCTTGGTCTAATCTTAGAACCAGGACTCAGTGATGGGCAAAATTGAAAGGATTGACAAGGTACTCATCTGAAATACTAACAGCAGTTCTGCCTGCAGTGGAAGTAAGGGAGCTAAAGGCAAAGTTATACGAATATGGTAATTGGAGTCTTTAATCGGTGTGTTAAATTAGTGTATCACTGGTATGTACGTGGGAGGTTTGATGTGTAGAGAGGATGTGCACAGGGAGGATTATTGTTATTCTTCACTTGGCTGAGTTTAAATGGAAGGACTCAAACAGAGAGTAGGAAAATCAACATTTCTCCCTTCCTTTGGGAAATGCAGAACTAGCCAACAAGATCCAATTAACACACATGGATGTCAAGGGACCATTTTATAGTAATTCAACTTTCTTAATCTCATGTTCACTAAACCCAAAATTGTCCACTCAATCCAATAAGGCATCCCCAATTTCCTTCCTATGTTAATTTCATTCTGTGTTATAAAATACAGGATAGTAGAGGAAGAGGGTAAAATAACATTTATTCAGAAGCTGAATCTTAAGATGGCATGACCATGTACACAAATTGTATACTTTATTTATATGTAATGCTGTTATAACCCCCCCAATATTGTCTTTAATTTTAATTTTTTCAACATTTTCTTAGACAAATTTTTAAAGTTAGTACAATGTTGAAAGAATAATATAATGAACATCCATACTTTCTGGATTCAACAATTGTTAGCAATATGCCAAATGTGTATTATCTATCTTTCTATTTATGAAATTATCTTATCTATTAATTTATCTTCCCTGATCTATGCAGATAGCTAGAATTGTTTTCACAGAACCATTTGAAGGTAACTTGCAGACAGAATGACTTCAGTATTTAGCTCCTACATAACCGTAACAGCATTACCACACAAAAGACAACTAATAATACTTCTTAATGTTATTAATATCCAGTTCATACGCAAGTTCCCCAACTATCCTCCTCAGTTGTTTATAGTAACTTTTTTTTCCAAACCAGGATCCAATCATGGTTCATGAATTATATTTGGTTCTTATATCTTTAGTATATTTTAATCTAATCATCTCCTCAGCTTTTTCCCATAACACTGAGGTTTCCCCCCACTTTTATTTTGAATAATTAAAAACCTACAGAAAAGTTGAAAGAACAGGAAACAAACACCATTATACAACTTTACCTTATTCACCAATTGTTAGCATTTTGCCACATTTGCTCTCTGTAGCTCACTTGCTCTAATTCTAATTCTATTATTTCTTCTACAGGCCAGTTTTCTATAAAAATGTTTCCCTTCATTGTCTTAAGATGTTAGATATGTGAATGCAGGATGACTTAATACATTTCCCTTAGAATAAGGAGTTAGTATAAAAATCAACTCTAAGGATGGCAAATGTTCTCTTTCAATTTTTAAGAAAGTGCCAACATTCTCTTTGATGTCCGCATTTGGTCAAGAGGAAACCCTTCAAATTGCCTCATGTTCTGGAACTTTTCCTGCCCCAAATATAAAATTAGTCTTCTCTCCAAGGAACTCTGGCTTCTTTCAGTAGAAAATGATCATTAGAAAGCAAGATCTTGGTGCTAGTTATGTTCCTGACTACTGGGGTGTTGTTTCTTAGGCCCTTTTAGTGAAAAGATAGGGAATATATATGTTTTTTCGAATGTCATGAGTAGATAATGACATTTCCAATTCAAATCTAACATTACATAGTATTTCCTTAAAATTCCTTGACTTTATAACTCCTTTCTCTTACACTAAAAATGTTTGTTTTCTTAATAATATTTCTACTTATTTGCTTTATTCTACATTATACACCAAAAAGCTTCAAAATTATAACACTAATAATACAAATAAACAATGAAACTATTGAATAAAATGTAGGGGTTTTGCAGTTCAACTTTTTTCCTTAGAATGCACTCAAAATAAGGTAAACTGTATTCAAAAGTCACTTGAAATAATTATTTTCTCTTTGGGATTAAATTAGTAGTCTGATGCACAGACTAGGTTGTTTGAATTTGTTTGCATTGTTAGAATTTATTGTTTTCTTTCCCTTAAATTTTATTTATTTTGTATATTTACGTGATTCAGAAGTAAAAACTGTGGTAAAAGATATAGCAGAGAGGTATTGCTTCCATTTTTTTCCATTTCTCCCATTCCCCTGTAGGTATAGTCATATATAACTCATTGTCCAAGCAGGATACTTTTGAGAAGGAAATGGATTACTTAAAATAATTATAATTCATAATTTTTTAAATACTTAAGTATTGACTGAAGCCTAATTTTATCTTACCAGAGGACAAGTAAAATAGTCACACACTGAAGGAATTCTTTAAAAGGTTTTAAGAATATCTAAAAGTCTTTATATATTAAAAATAACATATATACATGTGTAATAAAGCAAGTTTAAAAATACAAGGTTCTATCCTGGACAAAATGATTTTCATTATAAAAACATCTTGCTTGCTATTTCACTTATTAAGTTTACTTAAAACCATTCCATAACAGTCTAAAGAGATCTTCTTCATTCTTTTTTATAACCACATAGCACCTTATTGGGTAGATGACCATGGCTTATTCAACAAATTCCCTGTTGATTGGGTATTTGAAATTCTTCAGTGTCTTGCTGTTATATACAGTGTTGTCACAAATAACCTTGTGGATATGCTCTTTGGTATTTATAGAGGCATGACTGTAGTGTAGTTTCCTAGAAATGAGTTTCTGGATTGGAGGGAAAACACATATGTAATTTTGTTAGGTACTGTCGAATGAACTCTCATAGGAGATCTAATACTTTGTACTCCCACTAGCAATTATATGAGAATCCCTGCTTCTTTTGTCAACTAAGTTGTTATCAAACTTTGGAATTTTTGCCAATCAAATAATAGGAAAGAGTATCTTAGTAGAATTTTACTTCTCTTATAAGTGATGTTAAGCATCTTTTCATATGTTTGAGGGCCTTTTGTCTTTCTTTTGGGGTGAAGTCTGTTCATGTCTTCTGTCCACTGTTCTTTTGGGCTTTGGTATTTTTCTTCCAGATTTCTAGAGGCTCTTTCTATGTTAAAGTATTAGATCTTTGTGCCTGTGAACTAAGTTGCAAGTATATTTTTACAGTTTGTTATTCATATTTTGAAAAACGTAAATATATACACGTATATGGTTTTATTGCTCATATTATATATATACACATACGTATGTATGTATATATGTTATTGCTTGTGGATTTTGAGTTATATTTACAGAAGCTTTCTCCTCTCTTATGTTTTAAGGAATTAATCATGTTTTCCTCTTTTTTTTTTTTTCTTTTTTACATCCAGCTCTCAGATCCATTTGGAATTCATTCTAGTGTACAGTGTGAGGTACTGATCTAATTTTTTTCTTTTTCCATGTGACTATCCAGTTGTCTCAATACTATTTTAAAATTTATTTTTTTCTCACTGATTTGAGATGTCACTTTCTCATACACCAAATTCAATGTATATATTTGGGTCTTTTTCTCAACCTTTTTTTTTTTTGTACTTTAAGTAAATGTGCAAATATCATACTGTTTTAATTATGGATAATAATAGTCTCCAAAGGTCAGAAGAGAATATGGTTTTCCCAAGGTCAATTTATTGAAAACAAATTAGAGCCAGGATTTGATCCATGGCAACCCTATGTTTGTATGATTTAAATAAGACTCTAAGCAGTATCATTATCTCAGTTAAATAAGTTATCTGATACAGTTATCTTATCGATAATAAGTGTCATGTTTGGTAGTTGTAAACTACAAAAATTAGGGGTGCAGAGTAGTTTTGTAGCGCAAAATGATTATCTTGTTAAAAGTCTCCTGACTGCTTTCCTAATGTCTAATTCCAAAAGCTCTTGAAGAACCCTTTACCTCCAGAAGTAGGATTTTATATGCATACATACTATTAGAGTATATATGGCAAACTTTGAGCTGATCTGAGCCATAATGGACATGGGGAGTAGAGGGAGAGAGTCTCTATTATTGTCTCTTATCACCCACATTCTAATGTCCATGTAATGAGAATCCCTATGATGAATGCATTATTTTATAAATGTGAAAAAAACCCACTATAAAATAGATATGAGGCAAATAAATGCTGTTTCCCTAGTGTTGCACAGTTTAAAACAAAAACAAAAGCCCACTGGCAGAAGCCATCTGGTCCTGGCAACCTTCCCGGTTAAACACTTTTAATTGCTTCTATGATCTTGGTGGGTTGATGTGCCATGGTTTACAGGGATTTGGGAGAACTGACCTTTATGTAGTAATCACAGTTCGTTGTACAAAAGAACTCTGAGTTACCAAAGCAGGCAGCATATCCTGCTGTGGGGCTGTGGTAATAAATATGGATCGATGTGTGATGGTGTCCTATTTGGAATAACTTCACTGCAATATTCTAGATATAAGGCCATGCCAACAGCCAAAAACATTCCACCTGGAATGTTCTGTGAGTTTTGGCAGTGATCATAAATCTAGTAGGGTCTGTAAGTGAGATTTGTTTATTGTTAGTCACTCTTATGACACCAAGTCCCTTTTCTGTACATCATCTTGAATTTTTTAATTGAAATATAGTTGATGTGCAATATTATTTTAGATTCAGGTGTACTACATAGTGATTTGACATTTGCATACGTTATGAAATGATCATCATGCTAAGTCTAGTAATCATCTGTCCCCATACAAAGTTATTAAAATATTATTGACCATATTCCTTATGCTGTATATTATATCTCCATGGTTTATTTATTTTATAACTGGAGAATTATACCTCTTAATCCCCTTCACCTATTTCCCCCAACCTTCTACCCCCTCCTCTATGGTAACAACTTGTTTGTTCTCTGTATCTATGAGTCTGTTTTCCTTTTTCCATTTTAATTTTGTTTATCTTTATGTGTTTGTTCTGCTTTTTAGTTTCCACATATAAGTGAGATTTTATGGTATTTGTCTTTGTCTGACTTATTTCACTTAGCATAATATCCTCTAGATCCATCCATGTTGTTGCAAATGGCAAAATTTTATTTTTTAATGGCTGAGTAATGTTCCATTTTGTGTGTGTGTGTGTGTGTGTGTACATGTGTGTGTGTATCTCACATCTTATCCATTCATCTATTTTGGGAGAAGACATTTTCTGATACAGCATTGATTGGTATTTCTTTTCCCCTGTAATCCATATCTTTTTAAAATTTTATTCAGAATAAGTTTAGCTCAAGCTCTTGAATTATCACTTCTTTCTCTTGTACCCTTCCTCCTCCTCTTCAAACTTCTCTGAAATTTCTGAAGAGAATGGGCCATACCCTGACCCCTTGTTCCTGAGCTATCCTTATTCAGAGCAGCTGTGTTCTCAGAGGATGCATCCAATGAGGAATGCTGTAATAATGTGATTCTGTCCAAGGAACAGAGACTGTGTGGTAATAGAGAAAAGAAAATTGCACTTGGAAGTAGAGAGCAAAGTCTGTGACCTGGCTTGGCCCCTGGGTGTGACCTTGGACAAGACCTGAACCTCTCTGAGACCTAGATCTTTCATCTCTAAGGCAAGTGGGCTGGCTCAGAGATCTCTGGTCTTTTTCCTCTTCTGACATTCTATCTCTTTGAAGGTTTGTAACCAATAAAAGTAAACTGGGACATTATATAAAAAACACCTACCCCCATTTATGCATCTGACAGTTCCCAGAGTTAGCCCTTACGTTGCTGGGATTTGGTACAATATTCTTTCTTCGTAGCAAAAACGATCAGGTGTGTGATTTTTATGGGTGGGGCTGCTGAACTCTTTGTAGATTCTGTGACTGTTCCTACAAAGATAGGGGCCAGTTGTTAAGCAGGACAGTACAGTAACAGTTCTGCTCAGCTGAAGTCAAAGTAAAGACACTTTATTGAAATTTTGCATTTCTAATCCCTAGTGGGAGATGATGTAGTCATTTCCACTTTAGCATTAAAGAAAAGAAAAAGTAAAAAGTATTACATAGTTAAGCCATTTGTAATTCTTATTTCTGTAGAACCAAACTGACATCCCTCTAAATACAAATAAATATTTTGCCCTAAGTGTAGAAAAATGATTTATCATGACTTTATAGCTTGTGCAAGAAGGATGACTGTATTCGCTTGTTAACATTGGGTCATTTCTCCGTTGTTGGACAAGTAGTACATTGGAGAGGCTGAGTAATGTTTCTGCTTTCTAGAAAATTAGATTTATATGTATGTCTAAAAACACAGCTGTCATTATATGTGTCAATTAATTTCAGCTCTTGCATATATTTATTTGCACTATTAAATAATCATGGGAAAAAAGTTTTTAAAAATATTATTTTATAGTTATTAAAAAGAGTATCAGGGGTATAGGACCTCTTGCAATCACTTCCAAGAAGGCTACAAGTGGTTTAATTTGTGGTTAGAGTCCCTGACTGCTTGGGAGTCATTTTGATAAGTGAGAGCTTCACCTCTCTGATGGGTAAGAAGTCTGTAAGAAAATGCTGATATTATTAATTGGAGATCATAGAATTTTAGAGTTAATAAAGACCTGTGGGATAATTCAGCTCAGTCTGTTTACTTCACTGATGAAGAAACTGAGGCATAAAGAAGTTAAAACTCTGTTCAACATTGGTGACTATTAGTAGCAGAATCAGGCCAAGGAACTGGATCTGCTAACTGTCTTTCTGGTGTCTTTCTATCATCTGCACTGACTTCTCTAGGGCTACAGAGGCTCATTCATTCATCTACCGAAGCATTTACTGAATGGCTATTATGTAGCAAGCATTGTGCCAGGTTCTAGTAACCCAACAATAAATAAATGTGGTTGCTTCTCTACCAGAACTCACTGTTTCACGTATCAGAGAAAAGTTATAAACTGGTACCTTTCTCTACTCCAAAAAGAATATTTCAAGATGGATTGATTCAATAGAATTGTGGTAAAGCCCTGTCAATTAACTTTTAGCCTTAGGTTTTTACTACTTAAATAACTTTTGAATTCTTATCCAAGGCTTATTCTTTTATCAAGGCTTCAATGAAGTCATGACAGTATTGAGCCCATTATACTTGATCAATTTCTTTATCATTTTTGGACTGTTGCCTATTTATGATTGATTGGCAGGCCAATTAACATTTTCCCATTTCTGGCCATTTTTTAAAAAGAAGTATCTAAAAACATAACTCAGATTAAAAAATTTTAGAAGCACTTATTCTTCACATAATACTCTTGCAGTTAATATAGTAATGAGACATACATGTGAAAAAGGCATAGAAGAGAGACTGCCCTGGATTGGAGATCTAGATCCTTTACTTGCTACATGTATGACATTGGACAATTTATTTTAAATTCGGAATCTCCATTTTCTCAAGCCTAAAATGGAAATAATAATACCTACCTTGAAATGCTTTCAGGATGCTGAAGTGAATGCATGTATAGTCCAGAGTATAGGGCCTGAAAGAGAATGTGCTCAACAAGTAATAATTATAACTCCTAGCCTTTGAAGAGTTAAAGTCAATATTGCTATAATTTTGCTATTTTTCATATTCCTGGCAATGCAGTTTTAGTGAATTGAGAGAGTTTGCAACCTTGCAGAATTAGAGCTTAGAGATATTTACAGGGGTTAGCCTATCTATTTCTCTGCTGTCAGGTCAAACTGATGGCAAAATACTACACATATGTGGAAGCTACTTCTTGAAAATTTTTCCATTGAGTCTCTTATAGGGTAGTACAATAAAATAATTTTTTCATTTATAACATACATGGATTTGGGCAAATTGCTTTCCTTGATCAGCTTCACATTCTTCATGTATATCAAATAATAACTTTACAAGGCCAGAACCTCATCTGTCTTATTCCTCACAGTACCATCAGCACTAGAAGTGGCTGGTACATAATACATACTCAATAAAACTTCTTGAATAAATGAGTAAATAAATTAATTGCACTATAGTAAAACTTAAATGTTATGTATATTTGACAAATAACAGGCCCAGACTCATTTGTTAATGTTTGTTGTAAATAACATTAAGAAGGTCTAATTCATGGATGTATTTATTAAGTGAATATAATGACATTTTCCCTAATAGAAAAACTAAAGTACAGGGCATCCCCAAGGGAACTAATTTGAGAGCTATATGATACCTAAGTTAATTCTGTATATTGTATAAATATTAAGTTTTCGTTCTTGGAATGCTTATCTAGTACATCCTCCAAGTATAATTTGTCATTTGTTAATTTATTTGTTCACTTTATAAATTTAATATTATCTGGATGTCAAAACAGACAAGCATAAAAATAATACTATGACCTATTCTCATTAATAAGTAAGAATGAATAGATTCTAAATAAAATACATCCAGCAAAAATTAATATCAATTGAAGAATCATCTATGATGGATAAGTGGGAATGAATCCCTGGAAGGCAAAGATGGTTTAATTAGAAATCTATTATCTTAAATCATAACATCTAAAATTAAACAAAAAGGTATCATTCTAATATGTGTTAAAGGCATTTGATAAAATCCAACACTCATCCTGACAAAAGTTCTTAGAAAACTAAAAACAAAAGGCTACATATTTAACTTCGTAAATAACAACTATCCCAGACTTACAATCTTTTTCATACTTAATGTTGAAAGACTAAAAGAATCCCCATTAAATTTGGGGTGAAGAAAGATAATTGTTGTTAGTGTTATGCTTTAACATTATTTGAAATTTCTGAGCACTGAAATATAACATGAAACAGAATGAGACCTGTCCAATAGAAGATTAATTCCTTTTTTTCCCCCAAAACTCAAGATGCGCCTAATGTAAGACAGGTATTAAAACAAATCAGTTGCTTCCCTAATTACTCCAATAAAGAAAAAATATAGCTTTTAAATATTCCATTTACAATAGCAGCAAAAAGTACAACATACCTAGGAATAACTCTAGTACTATCTATGCAGGATATAGATGAAGAAAACTATACAATTTTACTGATTGATGTCAAAGGGTATTTGAATAAACGATAAGTTAACCCATATTCCTGCATATGAAATTGAAAAAAAATTAAAAATTTTCAATATTTAATACAATTCATCCTAGACCAAATAATAAAGTATTTAAACCTAACAGAAGTATTCTATGTTTGCTCAGACTAATAAATGGATGGTAAGAGTAATGTTAGTTGTCAAAGGGTAGAATAATGAATGCACTATTTGTCCTACTGCACATATGCATTAATAGCATACATTAATAAGCATTACAAAGCTGTAACAATTTAAAAATGGTGCAGTGCTGACACAAGAACTGGCAGACAGACCTATTCAATAGAATGGCTAACTGTGAAATAGAGCTTAGTGTAAACAATAATGTCATATAGGATGAAGGAATGAATACAATTCAAAGAAAGAACAGATAGAGTATTCAAAACTTGGTGTTCAGAAAGCTGATAATTTGCTAAGATACAAAGCTAGAGCCATTCTACATTGGTATAAAGAGTGGTTAAGAGAACAGGCTCTAGGGGCTGACAGAGTTCAAACAAACACCAGCTACATCACTTACTTAGTCATGTAACCTTGGATAAGCAAATAGATCTTTCTGAACTTTGGTTTCCTCACATATAAAAAGGGACAGTAATAGTTATTGCCAATAACTATTAATATAAGTAATAGTTATAAGGAGGTTATGGGAATTAACTAAGCGATAATTCATATAGATAATTTAGTATACTGTTTGCAAATACTCTTCACTCAATAAACATGATCAGTTATTTCTATCAGAAACCAAGGTGATTACATGTGTATTAATAGGCTAATGTAAAAATAAAACCATGAAAAGTCCATATTTAACTGGTCTTAGTTTTGAGAAGGACTTTCTAATCATAAATACAATAGAAGAATTCACAAAGAAAAAAATAGATGTGACTACATAAGAATTTTAAAATACTACGTTTAAAATATAAAAAGCTGCAAAGCCACAAATAAAACAGTTATATGTAAACTATAAAGAGCTCTTACAAATCAATATAAAAATCAGCAACATCCTAGACAGTTAACAAATATTAAGATAAATTCAAGTAAGTTTTTAACATTCTAAATCAATATTTAAAACAACGTAAATAAAAAATATGAATGTGCATCAAATTAGGAAAAGAATATGGCAGTGCTCCAGTTGCCAAGAGTGTGGGAAGATGATCACTCCATGATTCTGCTGGACAGGATTTATATCATGTAACATTTTGGAAGGCAATTTGGCAACACTTTATAGAGTCTCAAAATGCTTTCACCATTTTAGTCTTATTCTAGGAATTCATCCTAGGGAAATAATCAGAAAAGCAAATAAACATTTTTGTATACTTATTTTATCATAACATTGTTTATAATAATGGGCACATCCATGAAACGGAATAGCATGCAGCCAAAAGAAATCATGTATTTAAAGCATATTGAATGGTGGTCCAATTTCTCACTATAATGGCTAAAACATTATGCAAATTATAATCAGTAATCACACCAGTAGCTACATTTATCACTACATCTGCATCTAAATGTGCACCTATATACAGAAGGAAATATACCAATTTTCTAGGTAGATACCAGAATTACAGGTAAATTTTACTTTTATTTTATGTTGTGTATTTTTAGGTTTTCTACAATAATTAGCAGCAACCATCTGAAAAAAATTGGACAAATAGTTGAAATATAGATGGCGTTCTGTTTGTCTCTATTTTTTTTGGAAGGTAATACTTCACATGTGATGTGACAACTTGCATTTATGAGATTTTGTTGTATTTCATCAATTTGGCATGAATTTAATTTTAAACTTAATCTTTGGAAAATTAACATTAGACTTTCTTTTTAGTTTGTTTGTAAAATTTGGGAGTGAAGAACAAAACTGAGGTTATGAAATTGCTCTCAGAAACAGCTGGAAACATCATTCAGTTTTGTATTCTGTTTAATGTTCAGTGCCCTTTCACAGGGAAATAAGAGAAATATGAGTCTTGGCATATGTTATTTTTGCATGAAAGCTTACCAAAATCCCTGGTGTATTTCAATTGCAAGAGTGATAGGCAATAGCATTTTTTTGTCTCTGCCATACAGTTTGGCATTTGATTACAGTTTAGTGCTTCATAATATACTGTCTTTGGAATTTCTCCATCTTATGAACTCTCAAAGTATTTTATCTTTTTATTCAATTTTAGCACATTTTATTCCATTTATCAAGTTTTTATTTATTGAGCAAGTTTTATCTTGTAGTAAATCCTACTTCTTCTACTAAACTGTAAAGTCCTTGAAGTCGGGAACCATATCTTTTTCACTTCTATACCTCCTGGACCTCACCCAGAATATCTTGCACACGAAGGTAGTAATTTCTTACATGAATAAATAGAATAAATGAGAAATAACTATTTAATATATTGCCTTCTAATTGTTTCAGATTCTATTTTTTCTGCCGAGATTGGAAGTTTCAGGAAAGCAAAGCCTAGGATGTCACATACTATTTTTGCACCTAATACCTGCTAATAAACTCAGAAGTATTGCCCACTTAAATTGTTTAACCTTTTGTTTTGCAAAGTAAGTTTAGATAAAATGATCTGAACATGGCTTATTACCACAACTAGTAGTTAACCTTAAACAATGAACAAGGATTTATTTAAAGATTTTGCTTTTGTTTTTAGCCTAATTTATGATAAAAGTGGTTGTTACTTAAAGCCACATCATTTCCACTTACCACTTCCAAATATTTGATAAGTACCTATAATGGACCAGGCATCATTCAAGCTAGTAAATAAAAAAAGGTAAAATTCCCTGCCTTCATAGAACTTGCATTCTAATGAGGATGGTGGGAGAGGAAATAAATAAGTGAAAATGATGTTAGGTGCTGATAAATTTAGTTTTGAAAAATAAAGAGGGAACAACCAAAAAAAAGCTTCATTGGAAAAGTGTCATTTTAGCAAAGACTTGAAGGAGGCGAGGGAGTGATCCTATGGCTATCTCAGAATGAGAATTCCAGGCAGAAGCTAGAGCAAGTCATGCAACCTGAGGAGGGTGTGCTGTTGATATATTTAAAGCACAAGGACCAAAACAGTGACCCATTAGAAGATCTATACCGAAAGGTATAGAAGATCTATACCTGAGTTTGCAAAGTTGTGATGAGGTATAAACTGCATGTAAAGCACTTAGCACAAAGTCTTGTACATTTCAAATAATTGATAAGTGTTATTTATCATCATTATGTGAATTACATGAGCTAAACTCTTAGAACATTGCTAGAAAAAAGCACCATACACTGATGTCTTTTTAGGGTGGAAACATGTCTGGGTCAAGCCTACTTGATTCTAATGCATTATTTCCTTGCATAACTAACTACTTGCTATGTATTCTTTATTTCTGGGGGATAACTACTTATTCATGTTTCTAAATAAAATTATTTAAAATGCGTCCACGGAGCTTCCGTGAATGAGCTGAGGGAGTTTGGATTTGTCCTATCCAAATGCCCAGAGATATCTGGCATGGGATTGCTCAGCAGGCTTTTCATGCAAAGTTACAGTGCTGAGGTAAAGGCCCTGCTGCTCAGAACCCAGTGTTCCATACTCCCTTGGTGATGGTTATGGTTGCTCTCATAGACATTAGGTCTTACAGACATCCTCAACGTGAGCCAAGTTCCCTTAATGGATGTGCTGGAAAGAGTTCAGTGTTACTGAGTCAAGAATGTAATTTGAGCTGTGCCAACTGGAAACAAATTGATCATTTTGGCCCACATACCTGAATCTGAAGAAGCCCTTCCCCATCAGGGAAGACTTTCCAACATGATGCAGTTAAATTCCCAAATGTTCCTGGATATGGAGTCCTAATTTAGATTCGCTGTCAAGCCCTTGAATATATTTTCAAATGTGCCCTTTTAAATGCTCAGTGGAAAATGGGATGAGGTTCTAGTATGTATTGTTGCATGCATGATCCTTAGTGACATTTTCTTTTTATTCCTTCCAAATTGGGAAAACAATTGCAAATAATTTCCTTGCATTTGGACAAAGAAAGGGAGCACAAAGTATTCCCAAGATCTCTTGGAGTAGTTTGTCCGTCAAAGATTGCTGAGATTACTAGTTTATAGACTTTGAAAACTTTGTTTCCTAAGCAACAGCGAAAAATAGAGTCAAAATCAATTTCTGAAGTCAAAATTAAGTACCATGGTTAAGTCTGTTTCTATACCAAAACCAAACTAGATAAAATGGAAAAGAAAAACAGAATTAATTGGGTTTTCTTAAATTCTTTATTGATCCACTTGTAATGCAGGCCAGACAGAAACATATAGCCAAAATACTTTCACTGTTCCTAAAATGTTAAATGGTGTCAGAAATGGACAAGTGTGAAATTTCATTAGGAAAATTGCTGTAGGTGAGAGGGAAGAGAAGAACAGAAGTTAGGTAGAGATAGAATTAAAAAAATAGAAGTTTTGGCTAAATTGTCCTAGTTTCTGCTTCTTTTCTTCATTGTTTCATACTTCTTTTTTATGAAGTCATTTTGTCCATTTTAAACCCTTCCCATTTTAAGAAAACCAACTACATTCAAGATTTAGATGACAAGCATCCTTTTATGTCTTGTTTCAACAACTTTATTGAGGTATAATGACATATGATAAATCACATGTTTAAAGTGTATAATTTGATAGATTTTCACATATGTCTCCATCTGTAGATCCATCACCATAACCAAGAGAGTGAACATGTCTACCATCCCCTAAAGTTTGCTTGTGTTTTCTCATAAACCTTCCCTGCTCTCACCCTGTCCAGTACCATTCAACAACTGATATGCTCTGTGTCACTAAAGATTTGTTTACATCTTCTAGAATTTTATATAAATGGAACCATAATGGAATCATATGGTATGTGCTCTTTTAGTCTGGCTTATTTCACTTAGCCTGATTATTCGGGGATTTGTCCATGCTTTTGCTCATATCAATAGCATTCCTTTTTATTGCTGAGTAGTATTTCATTGTATGAATATAATAGTTTGTTTATCTGTTCATCTGTTGATGGACATTTTTTTTCCCAGTTTTTGGCTATTACAAATAAAACTGTTGTGAACTCTATACACTATCTTTAAATGAACATATGTTTTCATTTATGTTGGGTAAATGCCTAGGAGTAGAATTGCTGGGGCATGTTGTAGATACACGTTTAACTTTTTAAGAAACTACCAAACTTTTCCAGAGTGGTTATGCTATTTTCCATCCCCAAAGTGATTATTCCATTCTACATCTGCACGCTTATCTCTCTCACTGGCTGGACATTTTCCTGAGTTCAGTTGGCTGTAAGAACATATCTATTTCCTCTATCTTCACCATGAGGATAGCTCCCAAATGTATGCCTCTAGTTATCATCTTCCTCTGGATCTTCAGCTCTGCAATTCCAACTGCTAATTAGCTAATCATCTACTTTACTAGTACTTTTATGAGACTATGAAGATGGGGCAGTGGGCCCATGCCCTAGCTCAGTTCCCCTGAATTCTCTTTCCTTTGGCAGAACCCAAGGTAGAACTGCTTCCTGGCATGATTTCGCCCTATCATGAATAAAACCTCTCTTTAACTCTTTTCAACTCCTGTGAGACAGAATGGAACTTTCACAAAGACGTCACTGAATACTTCACCAAAGACATCAAGGGATATGAACACAGAGAATAAGAAGAGGGTCTTCTGATCCCTCACACAGCTAGTATGCTCATAGGAGCTAAAGTCCCTGCCCCAGGGAAAGAGGACTGGTACCAAAGGACAGGCACCCTGCCCCCATCTGTAGTCAGGAGAGGGGATTCTGAGGCAGACCTTGGCTGGATTCACACAGTGCCACTGTTAGCTGAGTGACCTCCAGCAAGTTCCTTGACTTCTCTGAGTCTACTTATGTGTAGACTGGAGCCACCTCATAGAATTCTTTTAAGATTGAATAAAATAAGTAATTATTTGACTCATATTAAATACTTGATGTTAAATTTGATAAACATTTTAACCATATAAAATCCAATACAAGCCTTAGATATCTGTATGTACCTTGACTCCAATGATCTTTTGACCCCTACCTTATCTTATATTCATTGATCTTATCTTTTTTCTGGTTATCACCTCTCTCCTAGCTTTACTACTTTTCCTACCCACTTTAAATCTGGTAGAAATTCATTCTAATCACTTCTATTGCATAAATTCTCAACTTTCTTGTATTACTTTCACTTTGTCCCTTGTTTTCACAGAATTCACCATTCAGTAAGGAAACTCTATATTATATAGACAACTGTAAATGTTGCAATGCTCAAGGACTTGGTTTTGAGCTTTTTCACTAACTCAGCTAGTGATCATGGCTTTATATACCAGCTATATGCCAATATCTTCTTTGAAATGCTAGACCTGTATATCCAGCAGTTCCCTTGACGTCTCCACTCAGATGTCTAAAAATATCTCAAAATTAACATGTCCAGAACCAAACTTCTTATTTTTCCCGAGAAACCTGCTCTATCCACAAAATTCATTTCAGCTGGTGGTAAATGTAGACTTCTAGTTGCTCATGTCAATAGGTCTGGAGTCATCCTTGCTCCTCCCTTTCTCTCATACCCACATCCACTATCTTAAAAATATGTTCAGAACCCAACCACTGTTTTTTATTTCCATGTGCATTAGTTTTGTCCAAGCTACCATTACCTTTAAACTTGATCATTGCAATACTTTCTTAATTATTATCTCTGCTTCCAGCCTTGACCCCCTACAGTCAAAATTTTCAAGACAGCAGCAAGAATGACCTTATTAAAACATTATTCATATCGTGTTACTACTCTGAAATTGCTCCCAATCTCATTCACAGCAAAAGCCAACGTGACCACAATAGCTTATGAGGCTTACAAGTTCTACTTTCCACATTCTCCCTTCACTCACCTCTCTACCTTTCTGATCTTATTTTATACTGTCTTTCTTCTCACTCTGCTTCAGCTACTCTGACCTCCTTACTGTCATCAGACAAGCCAGCCATAGTCTTTCGCATAGAATATTCATTTCCACATATCCTTCGAGCTTACTCTCATTTCCTTAAGACCTCTACTCAAGAGTGACTTTTTCAATGGGGTTTACCTCAATCAGCCTATCAAAAAATTTAACCACTCTAACACTTTTTATTCCATTTATCTGTTCTGTTTTTTCTTTAGCTTGTATCAATATTTAATAGATATGTGTTGTGATTTATCTTTCTTATTATTTCCTCCCTACACTCAAATGTAAACATGAGGTAGGGATTGTTGTCTGTTTAGTTCATAGTTATATTCCCATTGCTTAGAAATACGGTGGGTGCATAGTAACCCTCAAAAGTGTTGAATAAATGAATGAATGGAGGAAGGGTTTTTTTTTCATTACTTCGCTTACTTGACATATATACTCCTATCTTTTCCAGAGCCATCACAACTTGAACAGATCTAAAAATTAACACACCATTACCCCTTTCACTTTTTATATGGATGTAGAAATCCCCAAGGCACAGGTTAAACCTCCTAGAATACACTGAAATAGAAAATGTCAACAACACTTCCTTTAAAAAAAATCCTCTGCTTTAGAGGAGCTTACAAAGAACCCTCACGTGGACACTATTGACCACGAGGAATAATCAACAAATTATATTAAATCTCTAAGAAATATATATATATTAAGTCTCTAAGAAATTCATTAGTGAAAATTTCATAAGACTATAAAAAAAGAAGAATACTTAAAATTATAATGAGGGGCTTCTCTGGTGGTGCAGTGATTAGGAATCCACCTGCAAATGCAGGGGACACGGGTTCCAGCCCTGGTCCGGGAAGATCCCACATGCTGCGGAGCAGCTAAGCCCGTGCTCCACAACAAGAGAAGCCACCGCAATGAGAAGCCTGTACACCACAAGGAAGAGTAGCCCCCGCTCGCCGCAACTAGAGAAAGCCCGCGCACAGCAACAAAGACCCAAGGCAGCCCAAAATAAATAATTTTTAATTATAATGAGACAAGGGGAGAAATAGAAAGTAAAATGAAAGAAGGGGGTACTCTAAAGCAAATGCTTCCTTTGTCTTAGAGGTATCTCCAAGTTCCCTGGGCTCGAATCTCCAGCTACTTTTGACTTCAAGTCTCAGCCTATAAAGCACCTGTCACATTTTTACAGATTCTATCTCCTTAGTTATTCCTTTTTTTATTCATGCATTTAGAAAAATTGTTTTAGAGCACTTATTATGCACCAGGCACTTTGTTAGACACAGGAGATACAATGGTGAAAACACAAGCATGTTCCCTACTTTCCTGGAATGTTCCACAAGGAAAGCAAGGAAAATATATATACTAAATAGGTCATCGTCAATGTGACAGATATTGTGAAAAGTAATGTATTGTGTTAAGGGACTGAGTCAGGGATCCAAATCTCATCGAAGGTGTCAAGAAAGAATGTTTCTTACATTGCTTCTTGCCTTTTTCCTACCATCATCACGCTAACTAAGACCCTCATTATCTCTTCTGCCTCCATCATTCTGCCGACTCATCAACTCTGACCATATTTGTCATGATTACGTGTTTATTGGCATTCTCTAATTACAGTATGGCTACAGTCTTTTCGTCCTTCTTTCCCACTATTCCTCAAACGCATCTCATGTTTTCCAACCTTTTTACTTTTACTCATGCTGTTTCAAGCAATACCTATACTTTTTGTCTTGATCTGTTTTCTCAGTGCCAACTCAAATTTCCTTTCTTATTGAAAGCCTGTCTTCTCTCCTCCAGCACGTGGGCTAGTGAATATTATCTGAACTCACAGCACTTGCCCCTTCTTTATTTATTTTAATTTCATCATAAGCTATTGCATGATATTTTTTGTACTGTTACACTCTGTCTTAAAGACAGGAACATTGAAGACCAGACAAGTTTAGAAAATCAAGAATTAAGGGAGGAGCAAACCAGGATTAAGTGACTTAATGTCTTAGAAATATCACTTTCTAATATGTAAAAGGTAGATAATGTTATCTGACTCTGAGTTTTCTTGAGATGGTCAGAGGAGATGAGACTATTTCATAAAGTGTGGTTTACTTAAGATGGTACATAGCAAACATTTAAAAAATACTTATACTTTAATTTTAATTTTAATTAGAATAGAAAAATTGGAACTAGAATATAAACCATCAATTCTCTTTTCAAAGAGAATTGTGGTTTACTTAAGATGGTACATGGCAAACATTTAAAAAATACTTATACTTTAATTTTAATTAGAAAAGAAAAATTGGGACTAGAATATAAACCATCAATTATCTTTTCAACTAGACTTTATAAATTATTTCTGGTTTTTATTTTACTTTTTAATCTTATTAATAAACATGTATTATTTATATGTTACTTATTGCTTATGGAGATGTCTTACTTTGATTTATTCTGGTGATGACAAGTTTATTTAAAATAAATTTATTTAAATAAAAAGTGAGTCAAATTAAGTTTTAAAATAACATAAACAACAATAGAGGTATTATGTGAACATGCAAAAATGGATGAGGTTAGATAAATGCTGAGGTAAGGCATGTTAAATACTTTTGTGGGCAAAATACTTTGTATACCTTAAAGATGAAATGCACTAATTTCATGTAAAGATGCTTAACGTAAAGTAGCTGACATAGCGGAGGCACCTAGCAAGTTGGTCTCCTTTATATTCTTTAAGCTGGAGAGAGGTTACAATTAATATCAGGAATATTTTCAGTAACACTATCTGCAATTGACATTTGCACTGAGGATTTCAGCAGCTGCTGTTTCTGTTTTATGTAGGAGGCAGGATGGGAAAGGAATAGATTATGTGTTTTCATTAGTGGGGTCTCATTTTTAAGGAAATGAAAGAAGGAGTTATTTATTTATGAATATAGTTTTCTATATTAAATTTTGCAAAAAATCACCTGTATCTATCTATGGAAGGGGTGGAATTACAAAGTGAAAAAATGGACAGCTGGTAGGCCACGAATCAACAAGTCTCATTGATTTATCTTTTGAAACGTTGGTTTTCAAAGCACTTTGAACCCTTCTAGCAGTGACTTTGATTTATCTCTTAATGTATGAAGACGAGTATGAGGTAAAAATACAAATAGAGGGTAATAATAAATGCTTAATGTGGGTCTATATAGTGCCTTCCTTTCTTCTCCCAGGAGTATGAAGGAGTTTAATTCAAGTGATATGCTCATTCATTTGTTTATTCATTCAGCAAATAACTATTAAATTATTCAGATATATTTATTGAGTGGCTGCCATGTGCAAAGGACTATGAGGACACAAAAATAAATAAGGGATTTTCTCGAATTGTTCACAGTCATTTAGGGGGCAACACTTAAGTTCAAAGTAATCACAAATGAATGTCATAAGAGCCAAACCTGAGATGTGTACAAGTGCAATAGGAAATGTTAGTTTTAGTGCACTAGTACAAGCTGGCCCGTCTCAAGGGATCAGGAAAGGTTTCATAGAGAATTACTGAGCCAAGTCTCAAAAAATGTGTAAAGATTTGTCAAATGACAAAGACAAAAAGGAGCTGGAAGTGAGGTGAAGAGTTAGGACTGCAGGCAGAGGAAACAGCATGTACAATGATTCAATCACATAGAATGTGTGTGTCTGGGAAACAGAAAATATTTTGGTGAAGGCCCAAAAGATGATATGGCAAGGGGATAACTTCATCAGAAATGGCCATTGGACTTAAAAGAACATTCTCTTATAGATCAATTCTTGGGTCTTATTGTTATGGACTTACAGATTATTTGTTTAAGGTGACTTTAGAAATTGATTATAGAGTCCAATACCCAGAGGTAATACAACTGGTAAAAGTGAAATTAAAGCTAAAAGCAGTGACTCCAAAATTAGCACCCCACTTCCATGGATGGGAGAAATCCTGCTGTTGAGATAGCTAGAATACTGGACTGTATAACTGAATCATAATTGATAAAAAGTTCCCATGCCGAAGGGCTCTAATTAGATGGGTGGTGTTTAAATGTCTCTATTTGTGGCAAGCTTTGTCAAAGCATGTAAATTTGAAGGGATTGAGTGGAATTCTCTGTTACAAAATTACTCAACCACCCATCTTTTAGCATTGTGTAGCTTTATCAGGAAAGCTGTATATGGTCTTGTTTATTGTACTGATTTTTGTACTCACAAGTTAAAGTTCTTGCATGTTCCATTTGCTATCCATTCTTTCTTGGCTGCTGGCTTGATATTCTTGAACTTTGCTCCTCACCTATATCCACCCAGTTCTACATTCCTTTGATAGTTATTGCCATATCAATCTATATCCCCGGTTGTAACAAAATTTAATTGTAAGCATGTGGCAAATCACAACATGTGGATTCAGAACTACTATATAAATTCAGGATCCATTTGAGTTTTTCTTTTTATGAGAAATCTGTAAAATGAAAAGAGGCTCTGAGAAGACTCTCAAAAAAAAAAAACTATTTAAAAAGCTTAAGAAAATATTCATTTGGCTCAGAAAAGAGACATTTGTGAAACTGAAAGTCTTTAAATTTATGAAAGATTTTTACAAGGGTTTGGAAACTGATTTGTTTTCTGCACTAATGGAATAAAAAAGAGGAAAGAACTTAAGAAGGTAGACTTCCTAACATTGAGGATGATTAAATACAATCATAAAGAGTTTTTAAAAAAATTCTCTGCTTCATAATACTAAGCACGTGTTCTCTGTCTAGACTATCTTTTTTTTTCTTTTTCTTTTTTTTGGCCTTCCCTGAAGATTAGAGGATGAATAAAAAATAAAAATAAACATTTTTATTGCACCTATACTGTGTGTCAGGTACTGCTCTAAACAGTTTACATGTATTATCTCATTTGGTTTTTATTATCAACACAATGTCATCGTTTCCATTATTACCCACTTTATAGAATTGACATTACTTGTCCAAGGTCACACATATGATGGTGGTAGTCTATCTCACATCTAACTTGAGGTAATTAATTATCATATGAGAGTGTCTTTTAAACAGCATTTTAATTAGGTGACTTCCTGGCAATCTCTTGCATGAAACATTTCACAATAAATCTTATACATACTATTGTCAGACATGCTTATTAAACACTAAAACCTCACATGTAGGTCAGTTAAATTCTCTAGGTTTTATTTGGGGGGAGGTGGAGGGAGTGTTAAGTTAGAGGCAAGCCAGTTTGACTTATCTGAGTTTGTATAAAGTGATGGCTAGAGCAGTGATTTCTTGAGCTGACTATGGCATCCCAGGATATATGGGACTCAATAGGTGCCCTTAGAGTAAGAGTGTGGGGTTTTGATCAGGGCAAGAGAGTTGACCTTAGGATCACCAAAGGAATAAAAATGAAACTGAGAGCCCTGCGTAAAACTGAAAACTTAAAAGCATTCTCATTTAATGAGAGGGCTTCTAAAAACTTCATGCATTAGCCCAGGGAAGCAATAATGAAGAGTATTTCTATTATGAGTAGAAAAATGACCAAAAAAAAGTAAATTTAACACTTTTGTGTGAACAGAATAACACTAAGCCAAATATATTAAACATGGGACTGCTCCTGAACTAGTGAAATCTCTGGACAACTAGCAGAAGAATGTGCAAAATTATTCTGTAGCAACAATAACACAATTAAAGGTCCCTGGGACTCCCATAGGAAGTACAATCTTACTAAAGAAGATCTTAGAATAAAAATGTACAGTGACATGCAGAAGCTACCCACCATGAGTAGAATTAGCAGGATTAGACTTCCAAGAATATTAGATGAAAAGAGTACCAGATAAGGACTACAAATTGAATACGTTTTATTTTTATTATTATTATTATTATTTTTTGCGGTACGCGGTCCCTCACCGCTGTGGCCTCCGCCGCGGAGCACAGGCTCCGGACGCGCAGGCTCAGTGGCCATGGCTCACGGGCCCAGCCGCTCCGCGGCATGTGGGATCCTCCCGGACCGCAGCACAAACCCGCGTCCCCCGCATCGGCGGGCGGACTCCCAACCACTGCGCCACCAGGGAAGCCCTGCATATGTTTTAAATTAAAAACATGATAGAGGAAGGAATAAATATCATAATAAAAGAATAGAACATCATGATGAGAGACTGGGAGGATTTTAATATATAGAATGCCTAGAAATTTTAAAAAATATATATATAATAATTCATTAAAAATAAACACTCTGTAGATAGGTAAGACAATAGATTAAAACTTAAGATAAAAAATAAGAATGAGGTCTGAGAATAGAACCCTGAAAGAAGCACAAACAAGGGAGGAGAAGAACAATAGGAGGTCTAAAAGCAATAGAATGGGGCTTCCCTGGTGGCGCAGTGGTTGAGAATCCGCCTGCTGATGCAGGAGACACGGGTTCGTGCCCTGGTCCGGGAAGATCCCACATGCCGCGGAGAGACTGAGCCCGTGAGCCATGGCCGCTGGGCCTGTGCGTCCGGAGCCTGTGCTCCGCAACGGGAGAGGCCACAACAGTGAGAGGCCCGCATACCGCAAAAAAAAAAAAAATAAAAAATAAAAAAAATAAAAGCAATAGGATGGGTCACATGAAAAGGTCCAGGAAAAATATAACAGGATATTAGGAGGAGAGAATAGAGAGAATTAAGGGGAAGACGTATTGGAAGAAATAATGACTGATACTTGTTTATAACTAATCAGATTGAAGAAACATAATGAATTCCAAGCAGAATTTTAGAAAAATATTGTTATTTCAACTGCAGCTCAAAAAGACAAAATGTCTTCAAACAAATCATAGAAAAGAGACATATTCTTAAAATAGAGCAGTTGGATCGACAGCAGACATCTTATCATAAAAATAGATACCAGAAGAAGGTATGAGATAATGTCTTCAAAGTGCTGAGGGAAAATCTTGTCAATCTAGAAATCTTTATTTACCTTTGTTATCCTTCAAACTCTAAGGTGAATGTAGACAGTTCAGGAAAAATATAAAAAGATTGAACATATTTAACCATCACAGACTTTTGCAGAAATAACTATTAAACTATATACATCAGTAAGAAGGAAAATTACGAGGGTGAGGATGCTAAAAATAATGAGAAAATAAATTAATACATGTAGGAATTATTTTGACTATTAATTGTAAAGTAATAAATAATGGTGATAATAATGACAGATTTGGTCTGGAATAGAACTACTACAACAAGATGGAACTAAAATACTATCAAACAATAACATGGAATATTGGGTGTAGTATTAAAATCATCAATTGTACAACTTTATAAAACTTAGTTTGAAAAATTAGATCAAATGAAAAGGGTGATTAGCACTTCAAGTGTCAATATTTATTATAAAGCATAGTAATCAAGATAATGTGGTATTAGCACAGGTAAATAAAAATAGAACAATCAAAACAGAACCCAGAAATAATTAAATGCACACTCATGTGATCTAGGCATATGACTTAGGATAAAGATAGACAACTGGCCATAAATATGGGGGGGAATAGATTCCCATCCACACCATAAAATTTTTTAAAAAAATTTAAGACTTAGAAGAAAATATCAGATGATTTATTTATGAACTTGAGATAGGGAAAATTTTCTTAAGATACAAAATGTACACACATAAAGGAAAACATTGTGAACTGTGTATGATAAAACATAAATGAAATTAAAAGACCAGTCAGAGATTGGGAGCAGACATTTTCAGTGCATGTAGTAAAGAATTCGTGTCCAGAATACATAAAATACTTTTATAAATCAGTGAGATATAACCTAATTTAAAAATGAACAAAGGTTATGAATAGAAGGAAGTTCAAATAGACAATAAATATATGAAAAAATGCTAAGCCTCACCAGTGATTAAAAAAATGCACATCAAAACTACAAAGAGTTAACCGTATACATTATGTTTGAAAAAAATTAATGTCTGATTATAACATGTCATCTAGAATATAGGACTCACATAAACTACCAATGGACACATCCTATGATCCATCAATTACACTTTGAAGTATCTACTCTAGATAAAGTTGTATGTCCTTAAAGAGAGAGGTACAAGAATGTTTCTTGAACATTATTTTGAGATAAATTCAAGGTGGAATGGAGTGAGGTGGGAGATTTTGATTATATTCTGAAGAGATTATTTCTTTAAAATCAACCTGAATCAAATATGGCAAAATGTTAACATTTAATAAATCTAGGTGGTATGTACATGGGTGAGTGTTATATTACTTTTTTGTATCTGTGGGTGCCTAAATATAATTAAACACTTAAAAGAAAGGACATATGACATATTGAAAGACTAAAGAATTGATTGTGATGATTTTGAGAGCAGAAAAAAGAAGGAGGCCTAGCTCATTATAATTAGAGTCAATAGGCTTGTTATTTGTAGTGACTCAAACATTTTTTCACACTTATCCATGACTGGTTGATTCTTTGGGGCAGAAAAATAACTATCTGCAACTGGGTCATTGGTTTTAATGTATATATCCAACTAGAGTGATCATTTTTCCTATTGTCCATACAGATAAAACATGCAGAAAGTATGAGATATTCCTTTGCCTTTTTATGTACATCGACACTAATTATTGTGCTTTTTCCAGTTGACATTCATTATTGGGCTTATGTAGAAACCAAAAAAACAATAATTTTCTTTCTGAGCTCCCACATTATTTTTCACACATCTGTTATTATGCCATTCTGCATTGAAATTTATCATTTTATGCGTCTATGTCCCCAACTATGTACAAGTCCTTGAGAGGAGGGACTGTATCTTATTCAGTTTGCAGTCCCCAGTGCTTTACAATAGTAATAATAATTAATACATTTTTGTGGAAAAGTATTGCTTACCTTTTTAATCATATAAGTAATAATATGAATATATTCTCATTGTAGAAGACTCAAATATTGCACAACTACATAGACTAAAATGTAACTGTTTTTATCCTCCCTTTTTACTACTCTCTACAGAGGTAACTAACATCAACATTTTGGCATCCCTGTGAATTAAAGTTAAATATTATGTTTAACTTCTTTTAGTCATAAATTCTATGTAGTGTCTATTTGACACCTGCTGTTTGATAATAGACTAATATCGGACTTTAAGGGCTATCAACTATGTATATCATATATGCAAACAAATCAAACAAATATTTAAATGTTTATTGTTTTTGTACATTAACTTTTTATATTTCAAACATGTATTTTCTTTGTTATATACCATACACCTAACCTAGATAGCTTTTCAAGCTACCAGATATTAATTTCTAGGGCTTAATATTTACTCTGTTTTTATAATTATTTATGATATATTTAGATGATTTTTAAAAGGAAATCATGTGTGTGCTGGGCAGAAAATGTAGCTGTATAAGTCTTAATGGCTTGATTTAAATATTGCATTTACCTTGAGAATTCAGAGGAGACTCACACTGTGTGTGTTGAGGCATGGACCAAAAGCTGCTTAAAAGGATTAATGTTGCATCTCAAACTCAGCTGCACTGGTAGGCTTCTGTCATATGAGAGGTATTAAAAATGAAATTATAAAGGAAAAGGTCTGTCTAGGTACTGATGATTACAGATGGAAAGCGTCTGAAAAACTTGTTTTCCATACACAGCAGACCTGCAGAAGTTATTTGTCTCAATCAGCAGAGCAATGGTTAGAGACTATTAGGATTTACTGTAGGCAGCTGCTGCCTTCTTTGTAGCAGGTACACCTGCCCGGAGAGAGCCCAGCAAAGATGGTTGTATAACTATGGCAATGACTTCATTCCATCGACATGATACCCATCTTTAAAAAATCTTTTACAACTGAAAATTGTGGATATGCTTCTATTGCCTCTTCTAGACTTTCCAAGTGTGTGGATTCTCTTATTTTGCCATAGACATATTCAAAAAATATATTTTGAATGCCTACATTGTGCTAAGCATTTGCCTTACATGTAGGCCCTGACTACAAATGACCTATTCCACACTGCCCTTTCTATCTCCAAATGCCTATTTAAGGAATAATAGTTATTACTGTTATCTTTAAAGTTAAATCTCAGCTGGTAGGCCCAATTTATTTTCTTAAGAACTCCATCCTATAAAAGTTTATAAAGCCTCTGGGTCAGGTGTGTGAAGAAGGTCATTAAGGGTTCAAAATAACAGCAAAACCAACCAACGAAATGATCAAGCGTCAAAGATCTTGCCAAGCGCCAGTTTTAGTGACTTAAGAAGCCTTAACTTATGAAGAAAGTGCAAAAATTGTTTTATGATCTGGCAGTCTCATCAGAGTAAATTAACATTCTTTGATTTCCTCTATGATATCAGTGATTTGAAAGCTCGGTATTTTTTTTCTCACTTCTTTATTGTGGGATTCCATCTTAAAATATTTAAAACGGAAATTTCTACTCATTAATATAGGGACGATTGCTCCCCCTCCCCTTTTCATTGACTTTATTCTGTTAACTGAACAGTCTTTTAACTAAATCACAGCTTAGACGAACGCATATGCAGGAATAATGAATTCCTTTAACATCACAGCAATATTGGGGTAAGCTGTGGTCCTACCGAGTAGCTCTTTGAAAGCTAAGCAGGAGTTGTCATTTATTTATTTGTTGGATTTCTGTGGCACTTTTTTCCCCAAAGAGTACAAGGTGTGATGTGGTGAATTTAGCACAAGGGTTGTCTAAGAGTGTCAAAAGGAAATTAAAGGAAAGTAGAGTGCATAGGAACTGAGAACACAGAGCAAAAGTAACAGCTAATGGCAAAACCAAACCCCAGGTGGCAGTTAGGCATGTTGAAGAAGATAGAAGAATCTGGGCTGCCCCGAGGGTACCACTGTTGGCTTTTCAGAACACTGAGTCATTTTACCAGAGCCTGCGCCCCCGGTGAGCACTAGACATTTCTGTTCAATACTCACATGGAGACCCATAGACTAGGAATCAGAACCATAGACTCACAGGGCAGGAAGGGGCCTAAAAAATCTTCTGCCCAATCCTCTTATTTTACAGATGAGGCAAATCAAGCTCAGAGAAAACAAGGAAACAATTTAGAAACAAAGCCAGGGTTTGAACCCAGATTATTCATTTATTCAGCAAACGTACATTGAATACATTGTGTTCAACACTGTTCTAGGCACCAGGGTTACTTTAGTAACACGGACATGGATCCTGATCCCACACTGCCTTGTTCTACCTCCAATTGCTTATGGGGATATTCAGTGTACTTTATAAAATGGCATTCTGTTCAATGGAGACCCAACACCCTCTGGGGGTAAACCTCAAGTGACTTATAGTAAGAGAAGGGAATTCTTTTCCAATTTTCTGTTAAGTGTGTTGACATTCTTTGGTCAACAGATGCTCCCTAGGGCAAGTCTTTCAGATCAACTGGAAAACATTTGCTGGATTGGGTCTCATTTGTGGATCAGTGGATGGAAGGTTTTCCTTGCTGAGATGAGCAGTTTATTTTTTTGTCCTCTAGTAGGATGGGCAAAGGCTTAGACATTATCTCTCGCTGGAGAAAACACTTGTCTCTTAAAATTGACTTTACCTTTAAAATGCCTCATAAATAGCCTAAACCCTAGTAAGGTAATTGAAATTGGAAGCACTTGGTGGTAGAATCAAATGTGAGAATTCTTCAAAGGAGAATGGTTTAAGAGTTGCCATAAATCTACCTTCTCAAAAGTGATATTACAATCCTCCATTTAACACTGGCTATCACTACAAGAAAACTCCCTTGTTAAAAGAAAAGGGAGTAAATTGTTCTATTTTAATTTGAAGGTAGATTTAAGCCCCTCTCCACTACTCAGTCTTCAGGCAGTAAACCTGTGCTTATAAAAGCAGCCCGGGTTGCTTTAGAGGTGGAACCAATGAGTTTAAAAGCTGAGGACCTTCACTCCGGCATTAGGGGATACATTTCATCCCGTTCACTTCGCCCTTTGTCCCGGGCCAGCCTTCAAAGAAATAAAGTGTTATTCTTGCAAACTGTGGGTAAGACTGGCTGATGAGCGCAGGTATAGGATTTTCCTTGGACCAAATGGAGTTGAGGAGGGGGCAAAGGAAGGACACTTCTGTTTCCAGCCACCCTAACAGCCCGATCTTCTCGGAGGATCAGAGCGTGCTTCAGGCTCCGGGGACACCTGTTTGTGCCCACAAGGCCAAGTCCGTGGTGGCCCTACCTCTCCTCCGTGCCTGGCAGCTCCTGTATTGGCTGATTTACCTGCGAGGCTGTGTGTGGATCTGCCTTTCCGCGGCCACTGCCGCCAGCACGTACTGCCAAGGCAGAGGGAAGCCAAGCGAGGACGGCAACTGCCGGAGCCCAGAGCGGGAGGTGAGGCACCTCCCGGAGGAGTTGACTGCGGCTTCCTTTCCTCCTGACACGCATGGAGTTTGGTGACGGAACCGAAGAACTGCAGACAGATACTTAGCCGCCTGGATGTGTGTGCGCTGGCTGGGAAGGCAGCGCCCGCCCGCCTGACCCGGACCTCCTGTTGGCAGGATGTAAATATACCTGCGGACTGGCCAAACAGGACTGCCCTTCCCCCCAGCCCCCCCTCCTCCCACCCTCTCCCTCGGCTAACCAGCATGAGAGGAACTGAGAAAGCAACAGCCTGCAAGTGACGGCTCCAGACCGATTCCGCTCGTCTCTGAGCCGAGGTGGGAAGTTGATTGTGCAGCAGCTTCATTGCGAATTCCTTCCATTGGCATCGCTATGTTTGCCTCTATCTGGTATGCCAAGAAGCTGGGTCGCAGGTTCGTGCACAACGCCAGGAAGGCGAAATCCGAAAAGGTAGGGAATGAGTGGGGATGAAGATTACCTTTTCAATTTGCCAACTGCCTGCTCTGTACTGCTGGTCTGACTGAATACAGACGCAGGCTTTTTTAGCTTGGGATGCAAACTTGCCTCTCGCTGGGA